>NC_135891.1:42435542-43641277 GCF_964194155.1 Cetorhinus maximus | reverse complement strand
AAATTAAAAATATATGGTAGGGGGATCATTTTTTCTCTTTAGCACTCCCTACCCCGACCTTTGGAGTATGTGATGTTTAATAATCAGGGAGCGCCATAATAATGATATGGGATAAAATACATGCTGAAGGATTAATAATTGTGACATCCCCATCACAATTATATCAAGGGGGCAATTTTCAAGTATCACAACCCTGCTGATGTTGTAAATTGATGAGGACGGTAGTTGAAATTGAAAATAAAGGTCCTGTTGATTGACCACCTATGATCTGTCTTACTTGATTTTCAAGTGAGACTCGAAATGATACAACTAATTCTCTCACCCAAAACAGATACTTCTCCAGGCTCCACAAAATCTTTAGACCAACTGCCATCTGCTCAGTGACCTAACCCCATCTGACCCCTGAGTTCCTGAATTACCTCCACCCACTCCTTCAGAGCCTGAATTCCAGCTCAGATCCACAGAGGAGCTGGCCAGGAATCCAACGACCAGGAAGCCAACAGTCCTAAGCCTTACATTCCCTCTTTTGCTATCACAGAAGACAGATTGTTGGGTTACAGTGACACCCTTCAAACAGTGGTATTCACAGCTATTATGGCAGAAGCAAAAACAAAAAATGCTGGAAAAGCTCAGCAAGTCTGGCAGCACCTATAGAGAGAGAAAAAGAGTTAACGTTTTGAGTGCGTATGACCCTTCTTCAGAGCTGAAGAGAAATGGAAATGTGATGAAATTTAAACTGTTTAAGGGGGCATGGGGCAGGTGGAGCTGGGGAGCTGGATAGAAGGCCAGCGATAGGTGGGGACAAAGGAGGGATTGACAAAGATGTCATGAACTGAAGGACAAAGGGAGAGATGATGTTAATGGTTAATGGTAAAAAAGGTGCTAATAGTGGCATAAAGGCAAGAAAGTAGAATGTGATTATAGCAGAACAAGGATAGCATTGTGTGAAAGAACAACATGGAACAAGTAACAGATGGCCCTGTGGGGGATGGGGTGGGGGGAGGGGGTGCTGGGGTAAATGGGGTAAATTTTTCTATCCTTTTTTTCCCCACCAGCACCCCTTCCCACCACCCCATCCCCCACAGGGCCATCTGTTACTTGTTCCATGTTGTTCTTTCACACAATGCTATCCTTGTTCTGCTATAATCACATTCTACTTTCTTGCCTTTATGCCACTATTAGCACCTTTTTTACCATTAACCATTAACATCAGCTCTCCCTTTGTCCTTCAGTTCATGACATCTTTGTCAGTCCCTCCTTTGTCTCCACCTATCGCTAGCCTTCTAGCCAGCTCCGTCTGCCCCACACCCCCTTAAACAGTATCAATTCCATCACATTTCCACTTCTCTTCAGCTCTGAAGAAAGGTCATATGGACTCGAAATGTCAACCCTGTTTCTCTCTACACAGATGCTGCCAGACCTCTGAGCTTTTCCAGCATTTTCTCTTTCTGTTTCAGATTTCCAGCACCCTCAGTATTTCGCTTTTATCTTAGTTTTTATATTATGGCAGAAGTCTGAACTTGTGTGGTAGAAAGCTCAGCTTGCATGACCAGTCTGAACTCCCGCTACAGCACTCATTCTGGGGCTTCTATTTGAGCTGCAATGGAAGCTGAGATATCAGCTATTGGACACAGCATAGCGGATGAGACCACTGGTATTCTTATGGAGTTGGCCACCACTTCCACACTGGAGAGGATGGGTCACAAGCTCTGCACAACGTCATGTGATAAGTTGGTATTGAATTCCTCCTTACTCCTTGATATTGGCTGCAGGCTTTCTGGCAGGTGAGACAGTGCATTCAATGTACATACGTGTCAGCCTTCTTCTGTAGACTGCCCCATCAAAGCCCTCATCTGAATCCTCTGCAGCAGAACTCGTGTGCGATCTCCCCAACCAACAAGCTGAAGTCTATGCCATACTTGTCCCCTGCCCTGCCCAGTGCCTCAACACCTGCAGATCCTGCCTCTGAGCGATCCTCTGAAGTTTGTGCAGTGTCTGTACCTGAGCTGGTAGCTGTAAATATGAGAGCAAGTGAATGGTGTTTCTACTTACTGCTGGCTTCCTGCTCTTCCCACTCTACATCTTTCACCACTACCTGGCTAGGTTGCAGTTCCTGGACATTTGAAAGGAGAAAGGCACAATTGTAGGGTTGTGGTGAGGGAATGGGGAATAGTAATACGTACGTGCTTACGCAATCCACAGCTTGTAAATCAGGAGAGATTGTGGGATGAGGAGGAAGTGGGGTGTGAGAGGGAGGATTAGGTAGAACCATGCCTCCACCTTTTTTGGTTTCAGCATCGCCACTGCCCCTGGTCTCAGTCATAGTCATTCACATGATCACGAGCACTGTCTCCTCCATGGGTGAAGGACATGCAGCAGTGCCTGTACCCCACAAGGTTAGACTGTTGCCTCCAGTTATGAGCCATCTTGTACTGCAAGAGAGATGGAAGTGTCAACATGGTGCAGTGTGACAGTAATGGGGCAGAATTTTCATCTCGGCAGGTGGGCACGCTCCCGACCCACTCAAGCATGAAATGGCGCACAGGTGGGGTGAGGTTCCCTAAAGCAAATAAAAATAAAATAAAAATGTTAAAACTTAATTAATAACATGTGCCTGCTCATGTGACAGAGTCACATGAGGGGCCATGTTTTATCCCATTTTTAATTTCTTTATTATAATTTTTAAAAAACTCTTCAACTCCCTGAAACAGCTCTGTGCCTCAGGGAGACTATGTAGCACGCACTCACCTGCATGCGCGAAGTTCGTGCTCGCCCCGCTTGCCCTCCTCCCCCCGCCCGCACAGGCACAGCACAGCTGAGTACTGCTGCTCGCGTTGCATGTCTGGCGGGTCTTAATTGACCTGCCAGCGTGAAATCGCCTTCTGGCCTCGATCGTGGGTGGCAGTGATCTTCCCAGCTGTCCCCGCCTACCCCCCGCTGAGCCCACCCGACAAGGGCAATATTCTGCCCATGGTTAAATAGCTGGCAGTGTGTGCAAACAATGAATGTTTGGTATGAATCATGTTCAACAGACAGTATGGATAGGTGAGTGTTATGGATGTGGGGTGAATTGAGCAGTGTCTGAGGCTAGTGGTTCATTTGGTACGCTATGGATTTTGAAAGTGTATTCACTGACTTTGACCACTCGTGTGAGGTCATTGAACTTTTTGCGTCACTGATCCAGGCCCTCACATTGACTGTTATGGCTATCTGGTTCCACTGCTTTTTAAATTTCTGTCTGGAGGCTCCTCGGCCTGCTATGGCTAAAAGACATCTCCCCTCTCCAAGCTGAGACCACCCATGGACTACTGCATACTGTTTTTGTCTCCTTACTCATAATTACATTAGAAGCAGTTCAGGGAAAGTTCACTCGACTGATTCCTGAGATGAAGGGGCTATCATGAGGAAAGGTTGGACAGGTTGGGCCTGTATCCATTGAAGTTTAGATGAATAGAGCTAGGGGACTTGACAGAGTGGATACTGAAAGGATGTTTCCCTTGTGGGAGAGACCAGAACTAGAGGACACCATTTAAAAATAAGGGGCCTCCCATTTAAGATAGAGATGAGAATTTTTTTTCTCTCAGAGTGTCGTTAGTTATTATCCCCAGAGATCAGTGGAGACAGGATCATTGAATATTTTTAAGGCTGAGTTCAATAGATTCTTGATTGACAGGGGAGTCAAAGGTTTATAGCAGGTAGACAGGTAAAGAAAGTTGAGGCCACAATCAGGTCAGCCATGACCTTATCTAATGGTGGAGCAGGCTCAAGGGCCTGAATGGCCTACTCCTACTCCTAATTTGTATGCTTGTGTGTTTGTGCACCATGGCCTCCAGCTCAGCATCTGAGAACTTAGGGGCACACTCAATGTCCCAGGACTGAGATGATTGACTTCCAGTAACCACAGCCATCTTCCTTTGTGTTAGGTATGACTCCAACCAGTGGAGAGTTTTCCCCCTGATTCCCTTGACTCCAGTTTTGCTAGGGCTCCTTGATGCCACACTCAGTCAATTGCTGCCTTGATGTCAAGGGCAGTCACCCTCACCTCACCTCTTGAGTTCAGCTCCTTTGCCCATGGTTGGACCAAGGCTGTAAAGAGGTCAGGAGTTGAGAGGCTCTTGCAAAACCCAAACTGAACGTCAGTATGCAGGTTATTACTACATAAGTGCCACTTGATAGCACTGTCGATGACACCTTCCATCACTTTGCTAATGTTTGAGAGTACATTGATGGGGTGGTAATTGGCTGGATTGGATTTTTCCTGTGTTTTGTGGACAGATGCTGCACTGGTAGAGGCTACATGCAAACTATCCACTGTTCTAACCTTCAATGAACTGAATTAGTAGACGTTTGTGACACAAATGTCAAAGTCTCAGAGTCATCAGATTTTATAACCTTGTAAATGCAAAGGAAAATAAAAATCAATATGACACTTCTGAACAAGCCAATGCAAACAACACCATGTTATCAGCTGAACAGAGTTACATTCAAGATAAAAGCAAAATACTGCAGATGCTGGGAACCTGAAATAAAAACAGAAAATGCTGGAAAAGCTCAGCAGGTCTGGCAGCATCTGTGGAGAGAGAAAGAGTTAACATTTCTAGTCCATATGACTGAATTCACCTATTAGGACTCCCATTCACATCAGAAACTCCATGACACTATGCAATTAGATTATTGCACTATATGGTCATTAATTTATCTGACGTTATAAACAATTATCTCATATGTTTTTACATTAGGTGTCAAAGGAGAAATCAGTCTTAAGGAAGACGATATAATCTGGATTTGCTGTTGATTTTGTAGTACTAATCAAGTGAGCAGTAACAGGAATTTAGACAGATACATAAGGATGAATATTCGCTCCCGAGGCAGGTACAGAAATAAAAGGGGAGGTGTTACATCTCCTGTGCTTGCATGGAAAGGTGCTGTTGGAAGGTGATGGGGTGTTGGGGGTGATTGAGGAGATCTCTGTCCACAACAGCAGCCATCCCATTTTCTGCTGTTTCTAATGGTCAGCTGATCCCTGACAAGCATCGTTCATTTAAAAGCAGGACCTATGAAGTCTCAATTCTGAGGTTCTTCACCACAGGGCGTGATGTATCTTGATCTACTGTCAGTCAGCAACATATTCCTCCTCATGTTCCACCACAAGCTGCTCACATTTATGTGTGCTCTGGGTATCTCTCTGACTCATTCTGAAATTCCTCAGGGCTGAATGCCTCCATGATAGTGCTTGTGAATGAAATAATGAGAAGTTGCACATGCTCTGAAGTGCTGGGAGTCAGATCCACTGGCCCTTTATTCTGCCTTTTCTCATACGTCTAGAAGAGAGAGGTTAGATTGGCTTGTTGAGGACTCAAATTCACATGTCATTTTCAGTAGTGACGGTCCCATGATATAATGTGCTGATAGATAATGCAGGGTACAATGGGATGAGAAACAAACTGTCATCAGGAGAAACCTTGCACTTCCCCATCACTGACATCCCCTAAGGTATTCCTCTACAGGAAGAATTCCTCTGAAAAGGGGTGTGGGCTTTGTCTTTTGGAGTTCTTTTTCTGTTGTTATGGATTGTATTCTTCTTGTAAAACAAGAACTACACGTAGACGCTCAGTCAAACCCAGGTGACAACATTCATCCCATAATGCGGGTGTTGACAGGTACATCCACCAAGATAATAGATTCTATGTGGAGCTTTAGCAGGGCAATTGTGCATTAGGTTGTGAGGGAAGAAAATGTCCAGGTGATGGTAAGGATGTGAAGTGTACTACCTCCTGGGAATGGTATGTAATTCAAGCACTTTGACATATTGTAAGATATAGACATGTGCATCCTTGGAAGTTGGCTCACTCCTTTTATCTTGCCAGGCTTTTTCTGACATTGGGCGGAATTTTCCGAGCCCGCTGACGGCAGGCCTGATAGGTGGCGTGTGTGGAAAATATGGTGCAACCTGCTTCATAACAGCATGAAGGCGGGTCGCGATCGTCCGCTCAGCCCGCCAACGGCAAGCCGTATTTCCCACCATCGGTCAGCGGGGAGCTAATTGTAATACATCAGCGTATAATTAAAAGGCCATCCCACCAAGCTTTTGGAACCCCACCATATCGTCCGTCCACGTCAGCTGACGTGTTTTACGACAGCACACAGACGACGTGCACTTGGTGGCCTTCACTTTGGGGGAACTGAGGTGAGTGAGCAGCAGCGTTCCCCACAGCTCTCCCATTGTTTACAGGCCTTAGGGCACCGGGGGAAGGGGAAAGCTGATGCCTGGCCTGCAGCTGACTGCTGAGGGCGGGGGGGCTGGTGTCCTGGGGCAAGTGCTGGCCAGCCTCAGATGCAACCGTTGTCGGTGGGCGAGTGCTCAAGTGCTGCCCTGGCGTTGCATCCCGCGCACAGGCAATCGAGGTGGGGGGCAGGATAAGTCAGAGAACTGGCCACGCATTAGGGACACCGGTATAAACTGACCATGCCTCTGCAACTGAGACAGATCAGGTGCAACCACAGCGATATGATTGGCGTCAGGCTCCTAGCCTGCCCGCCTATGCAAGCAATGCCCATTCTGAGAACGGCACAGGATGTATCACTCCCACTTTCTCTAATCTATTCAATTCGGCGTCTACCTTTTTCTTCATTGCATAAGGTCCTGGCCTTGCCTTCATAAATCAAAGAGTAGTGTCTGGATCAACATGAATTTTTGCTTGTAGTCCCTAGATCTTCCCGAGTTCATCTTGGAAAAATGAGGCCTATTTTTGTTGTAGCTCAGCTAGCCCACTGGCTCTCAGTTGGAAGATCTCAGCCCAACCCAACTTAATTTCTTTCAGCCAGTTTCCTCCAAGGAGACTTGGCTCCTCACCTGCTTTCACCATCAAGGCTAATTTTACTGACTGACTTCCGTAATGTACAGTACCCTGCTTATGCCTTTGATTTTGATATCTTCTCCCATGTTAGTTTACAATTTGGCACCTGTTTCTTCCAAATTTAATTGACATGGTGTGGCGTGAATGTTACTTGCCACTTCTCAGCCCAAGCCTGGATATCGTCCAGGTCTTGCTGCATTTGGACATGGGCTGCTTCAGTATCTGAGGAGTCACAAATGGGGCTGAACATTGTGCAATCATCAGCGAACATCACCACTTCTGAGCTTATGAGGGAAGGAAGGTCACTGATGAAGCAGCTGAAGATGGTTGGGCCTAGGACACTACCCTGAGGAACTCCTGCAGTGATGTCCTGGAGCTGAGATGACTGACCTCCAACAACCACAACCATCTTCCTTTGTGCTGGGCATGACTCTAACCAGCGGAGAGTTTCCCTCCTGATTCCCATTGACTTCAGTTTTGCTAGGGCTCCTTGATGCCACATTCGGTCAAATGTGGCCTTGATGTCAAGGGCAGTCACTCTCACCTCACCTCGGGAGTTCAGCTCTTTTGTCCATGTTTGAACCAAGGCTGTAATGAGGTCAGGAGCTGAGTGACTCTGGCGGAACCCAAAATGCGTGTCAATGAGCAGGTTATTGCTAAGCAAGTACTGCTTGATGGCACTGTTGATGACCCCTTCGATTACTTTACTGATGATCGAGAGTGGATTGATGGGGCAGTAATTGGCCGGGTTGGATTTGCCCTGCTTTTTGTGTACAGGGCATACCAGGGAAATTTTCCACATAGCCGGGTAGGTGCCAGTGTTGTAGCTGTACTGGAACAGCTTGGCTAGGGGTGCGGCAAGTTCTGCAGCTCAAGTCTTCAGTACTATTGCCGGAATATTGTCAGGGCCCATAGCCTTTGCAGTATCCCGTGCTGTCAACCGTTCCTGATATCATGTGGAGTGAATCAAATTGGCTGAAGACTGGCATCTGTGATGCTGGGGACCTCAGGAGGAAGCCGAGATGGATCATCCACTCGGCACTTCTGGCTGAAGATTGTAGCAAATGCTTCAGCCTTATCTTTTGCACCGATGTGCTGGGCTCCTCCATCATTGAGAATGGGGATATTTATAGAACCTCCTCCTCCAGTGAGTTGTTTAATTGTCCACCACCATTCACGACTGGATGTGGCAGGACTGCAGAGCTTATTTCTGGTTGTGGGATCGCTAAGCCCTGTCTATCACTTGCTGCTTATGCTGTTTGGCACGCAAGTAGTCCTGTAATATAGGTTCACCAGGTTGACACCCCATGTATAGATATGCCTGGTGCTGCTCTTGGCATACCCTCCTGCACTCTTCAGTGAACCAGGGTTGATCCCCTGGCTTGATGGTAATGGTACAGTAGGGGATATGCCGGGCCATTAGGTTACAGATTGTGTTCGAGTACAATTCTGCTGCTGCTGATGGTCCACAGCGCCTCACAGCCCCCAGCCTTCAGTTGCCAGATCTGTTCAAAATCTATCTCATTTAGCACGGTGGTAGTGCCACACAACACAATGGAGGGTATCCTCAATGTGAAGCTGGGACTTTGCCTCCACAACGACTGTGTGGTGGCCACTGCTACCGATATTGTCATGGACAGATGCATTTGCGGCAGGCAGGTTGGTGAGGATGAGGTCAAATATGTTTTTCCCTCCTGTTAGTTCTCTCAGCACCTGCCGCAGACCCAGTCTAGCAGCTATGTCATTTAGGACTTGGCCAGCTACCGAGCCACTCTTGGTAATGGACATTGAAGTCCCCCACCCAGAATACATTCTGTGTCTTTGCCACCCTCAATGCTTCCTCCAAGTAGTGTTCAATATGGTAGAGCACTGATTCATCAGCTGAGGGAGGGTGGTACCTGGTAATCAGCAGGAGGTTTCCTTGTACATGTTTGACCTGGTGCCATGAGACTTCATGGGGTCCGGAGTCAATGTTGAGGACTCCCAGGGCAACTCTCTCCCGACTGTATACCACTGTGCTGCCACCTCTGTCCTGCCGGTGGGACAGGACATACCCAGCGATAGTGATGGTGGTGTCTCGGACAGTATCTGTAAGATATGATTCTGTGAGGATTACAATGTCAGGCTGTTGCTTGACCAGTCTGTGAGACAGTTCTCCCAAATTTGGCACTAGCTCCTAGATGTTAGTAAGGAGAATTTTACAGGGTCGACAGTGCTGAGATTGCCATTGTCATTTCCGGTGCCTAGGTCGATGCCTGGTGATCCAGCCAGTTTCATTCCTTTTTTGTGACTTTGTAGTGGTTTGTTACAACTGAGTGGCTTGCCACGCCATTTCAGAGGGCATTTAAGAGTCAATCACATTGGACAAGAGCCACAGGTAGGCCAGACAAGGTAAGAACGACAGACTTCCTTCCCTAGAAGACATTAGTGAACCAGATGGTTTTTTACAACAATTGACAATGGTTTTGTGGTCATCATCAGTCTTTAATTCCAGGTTTTTATTGAATTCAAATTCCACTATCTGCCGTGGCTGGATTCAAACCCGGGTCCCCAGGGCATTACCTTGGGTCTCTGGGTTACTAGTCCAGTGACAATACCGCTATGCCATCGCCTCCCCCCCGCCCCTGGATCCATTGGTTGGACTAATGGATCCGGGTTGCACGCTTGTTTTGGAATGACAAAATTGGCACCATCGACAGAGTAGATCAGCAGGCAGTTCTTATGTAGAACACATACTATTTATTTACAAAGGAACTCAGCAGTTACACTTGTGTACTTACAACTCAAATCCTACCTCTAAATACAGACTCTAACTCGAGACTATTCACTACTGACTACTGAGGTAGCCTGCTCTTCTGCTATTGGATACTAAGTTCATGTGATCTTCCATCATAACATTCTTCTTAAAGGTACATTACACATCAGATTACCACAATGCCCCTTTGTCATTGTTGGAGGAAGAATGCTGTTGCATACTCCAGTGATGCACTTTAAATGGACTTTAAATGGCTCTTTAAACTGCTGGTGGATTTTAAATCCTGCAGCACCACTCTTACAAAAACAAAATAATTTTTCTGAAATCTGAAATTTGAAAGGGTTCCAATGAAAGACCAATGAATCGAAACTCCGTTTTGTCTCTTTACAGATGCTGCCTGGCCTGCTGAGTGTTTCCAGAATTTTCTGTTATTTCCTGACTCCTGTGGACGAGCTGTCAGTCAGAGGTATTTCTGGAGCCTTTAGCTCAGTTGAATTATCTAAAGTCAGCTGCTCTGGGAAACTGAGGCCGGTTGAATTTGGGTTAACCAGGAATCACACTTTGCCCTACATCTCCTTGGAATTTTTCCTAACATACAATCTTGTATCTCCATTGAAAGATAGACAATATCAAGAACTAGATCAAACCAAAGTGCGTTCATTGCTCCCAATGCGGTCTCCTCTACATTGGAGAGATCAAACTGGCTAAAGAAGGTGCTGATGGTGGCATTAAGGTAAGAAAGCAGGATGTGATAATAGCAGGACAAGGATAAGCACCCTGGAAATGACAACATGAACAAGTGACAGATAGCCCTTGTCACAGACTGGGTGACCGCTTTGCGGAACATCTTCGGTCAGTCCGCAAGCATGACCCAGACCTTCCTGTCGCTAACCATTTCAACACGCTATCCTGCTCTCATGCCCACATGTCCGTTCTTGGTCAGTTGCAATGTTCCAGTGAAGCCCAACGCAAACTGGAGGAACAGCACCTCATCTTCCGAGTAGGCACTTTACAGCCTTCCGGACTTAACACTGAGTTCAACAACTTCAGACCATGAGCTCTTCCCTCCGTCCTCAACCTTTTTTATATCCCCTTTTTTGAATATTCATTTTTATTTTTTATCCACTTATTTTTATTTTTATTTATTTTCATTTTTATTCATTGCTTTATCCCCACCTTTTATCCTATTTTTGATCTTTCTTCCCACCACTGTCCCCTCCCCCCACCCCCACTAGCACCATCTGTCACGTATTCATGTTGTTCTTTTCAGAGAGCTTGCCCTTGTCCTGCTATTATCACATTCTGCTTTCTTACCTTAATGCCACCATCAGCACCTTCTTTAGCCAGCACCACCGCCATTAACACCCCTTTGCCCTTTTGTTCATGACATCTTTGCCAATCTCTCCTTTGCCCCCACATATCACTGGCCTTCTATCCAGCTTCACCTGTGCCAACCCCCTTAAACTGTATAAATTTCATCACATTTTTACTTCTCTTTAGCTCTGAAGAAGAATCATACAGACTCGAAACGTAAACTCTGTTTTTCTCTCCATAGATGCTGTTAGACCTGCTGAGTTTTTCAAGCATTTTCTGTTTTTGTTTGATTTCCAGCATTCGCAGTATTTTGCTTTCATCTAATTAAATATTGTTTATGAAGCTTACATAAACTATCAAAGGCATGTTCAACAGATGTTGCAGCCTTCTTCTTAACTATAGTTATGTAGAACCCAAATCCTGGGCAGTGCTGGTGTAAAATGTTATTGAAAGGAGTTAATATGATGACAAAACAAAGGAAATCATGATGGTCAGATATGAGCCTGACCAAACAAGGGTTCCAAGTGATAAAACGATTCTAAAAAAAATTTAATTTGTATTTCAGGATAAGATACTGTAACAAACTATTCTAATATTTTATTTAGCGCAGCATTGCTTCATGATAACATTGTAAAAGTCTTTGGGGGTGAATTTCCTCACAGTGATTTCAGCAACTGTTACGTCAAAGGGCAAGAGTTGTCCCAACCGGTGGTCAGGGGAAGTATTTGCACAAGAGTTTCCTGGGTCAGCTTATTTGCAAATCTATTGGAGTTTTGAATGGCGTAAACCTTGAGTAAAATGGGTGTATTCGGCTGGAGCGCATGGAAATCGAAGTGCAGCCTTTAAAACAGAATATTCATGAATGTTTTAGCAGCCATCTGGGGCACAACCAGGTAAAGAAGAAGCAATGCTTCGCTCACTCACAGCTCTCAGAGAACTTCATTGCATTTCTTGTTAATCTTTTATTCATACTTTCGAAGAACATCTACAGCAGGAACCAACGGAACAAGCAGCTGAACCCTGCAGCAGGATCTGGTGCCCAGGATTAGAAGAAGAACAGATATCAAGAACGTGCAGATGCCAAGGCCCAAAAATCTAAGTCATTTGCCGCCAGATTGAAGGAAGAGAGGACCGATGCAAGGCCTTTCCTTCTATGCAGGGCCTCAGGTCCTTCCTCATCGTCATCTACATAAAGTGGGCAGGGAAGGAGTGGCCAGTGGCAGCCCCAGCAGAGGGTCAGGAGAGACAAGTGCTAATCGGACAGTGAGGTAGTGGTAGACCTCGTCATACAAATTTTCTATCTTTCTCCACCACTATCTTGCCTGATTCTGGGTTGGATCATGTGGAAGAATCTGGCCCTTTATATTACAGGTGAGAATCTGATATCTTTAACAGAGATCCCACAGCTGCCACTGGCTGTGGATTAAAAATGCCTGTCCACATTGAAAGTTAAATCAAAATACAATAAAGAAATTCCAAAAATCCTCCTACTTAAACATACGAACAAACAAATTAGGAGCAGGAGTAGGCCACTCGGCCCCTCGAGCATGCTCCGCCATTCAATAGGATCATGGCTGATCTGAATGTAACCTCAACCCCACATTCCTGCCTACCCTCAATAACCTTTCACCCACTCGTTAATCAAGAACCTATCTAGCTCTGCCTTAAAAATATTCAAAGACTCAGCTTCCACCACCTTTTGAGGAAGAGAGTTCCAAAGACTCAACCTCGGAAAATAAAAAGTTCTTAAATGAGCCACCCCTTATTTTAAACAGTGACCCCTAGTTCTAGATTCTCCCACAAAAGGAAACATCCTCTCCACATCCACCCCGCCCTCACAGGATCTTAAAGGTTTCAATTAAGTCGCCTCTTACTCTTCTAAATTCCAGTCGATACAAGCCTAACCTGCCCAGCCTTTCCTCATAAAACAACCCGCCCACTCCTGGTATTAGTCTAGTAAACCTTCTCTGAACTGCTTCTAATGCATTTACATCTTTCTTTAAATAAGAAGACCAATACTGTACTGGTCTCACCAGTGCCCTGTATATGTGAAGCATAACCTTCCCACTTTTGTAATCAATTCCCCTCACATTAAATGATAACATTCTATTAGCTTTCCTAATTACCTGCTGTAACGGCATACTAGCCTTTATGATTCATGCACTAGGACACCCAGATCTCTCTGAATCTCAGAACTCTGCAATTTCAATCTGCAATCTCAACTCCAGTATGACTCCAGCTGGAAATCTCAGCAACCACAGTCCTCAAACAGAATCCAACTGTTCCCACCAGTTTTGAAGAACAGCTTTTCATTATATCATTGTAATTAATCTGTACTGTATCTTAAAAGGCTTCTTTAATGAGAAATGCACCCACATTGGATGTTTAAGTGAATAATTATTTCAAAAGTTTGTGCAGTACTGATGGAATGTACATTAGGAAAATTAGGAGTTATAGACAATAAAGGAATTATTCCAGGGATTCTTTTAGTTGATAGTATTGAATCCATTATTTTACATAATGCACCATTTCCTGATGTGTAGTGTTCGTACTTTGTTTATATATTTATTAACCAACAGCTATGGAAATATTTAAAGAGGTGGCATGAGGGAGAATGTAAAGACTGAACAAAAAAAAATTATATCATCATATTGATTCTACAGGCCATCAGTGCTGCCTGCACTGTTCATTGGCTGCATGCAGCAGCAGTGACCCAATAGCATAATTTCCTAATACTACTTAAAACTAGTCTGCAGTGCTTAAATGCTTAGTCTGTGCCTCTTAAAAGGAAATACTGCTGGAGGTGCTGAGGTCATTGGGAACTGTGTTTCGCAACAATCAACAATAGCTGACTATGGGAAAGAGAGCATGCACCAAACTTTTGGATGTTGATCTGGAGATCTTGGTGGAGGAGGTAAAGCAGGAGATATGTCCTATATATGTAGGGACATGGAAGTGGGGTGGAGCTGGGGGTAAGGAGGTGGCAGGAAGACCTCTGGATACATCATGAAAAGCCAGTGGGAGCAGATAGCCATGGAGGTCAATGCCAGGAGTGAAGCAGGAATTGTGCCGCATGAAGTACAATGATCTCACTCAAGGTCAGTGAATGCATCTTTAAGTGCCACATCCTACCAACTGCACCACTAGATTCAGACACTGCTCAATCCACCACAGCCCATCATTCACCAACAATCTCTATCAACCAGGACTCACACCTAATATCAATGGTCTTCACTTCCTCCACATACACTTACCACTGATGCAAGCCTCATGCCCCCATCTCACACCTTGCACACACTACCAACCATAACAGCCACATCAGGCAAACAAATTACATGATACGCTTCCTCTCGCTTGCAGGAGAAAGTGACATACAACTGGAAGCATCAGAAACTATTTTTTATTTGTTCTTGAGATGTAAGCATTGGTGGAAAGGCCAACTTTTATTGTCAACCCCTAATTGTCCTTGAGAAGGTGGTGGTGAGCTGCCCCATGGCTGCTGCAGTCCTTATGATAACATTTCCAATTTCAATTCAATTTCTATTTATTTTATTATTCATAGAGAAATTCATTTTGGGTACATTACATTAAAAAATTCATTAAAAATTTACATATGAATGGATGATAACAATAGAAGAAAATTTCCCCTAACACAGAGATCTAACTTTAGTTAAAATGTGTATTAAAATATTCCAATACATTAAAATAATCAGTCAATGAGTCCCCCTTGAGTGCATATCCTCATCCATACATCAAACTCCTGTTAAAAGCTCTTGTAGAGAAGGGTACAAACAAATTCAGGAACCGATTTGTCCTGCATCTGAGGGATTATAGCCACAGTGTTGTTAGGAACTTCAGAATTTTGAGCCAGCAATAATGAAAGAACAGTGATATAGATCCAAGTCAAGATGGTGTGTGACTTGGAGGCAAACTTTCAGATGGTAGTGTTCCCATGCACCTTCTACCTTTGTTCTTCTAGTTGGTACAGTTGGGAGATGTTGTCGAAGGCGAGTCGCTTAGTGCATCCTGTAGATCCTGCCATTGTATGCCGGTGGTGGAAGAAGTGAATGCGTAAGATAGTGGATGGGGTGCTGATCATGTGGGCTGCCTTGTCCTGGATGGTGTTGAGCTTCTTGAATGTTGTTGGAGCTGCACTCATTCAGGCAAGTGGGGAGTATTCTTCACACTCCTGGCATGTGCCTTGGAGATGGTGGACAGGCTTTGAGGTGTCAAAAGGTAAGCTACTTGCTGCAGAATTCCCAGCCTCTGGCCTGCTCTTGTAGCCACAGTATTTATGTAGCTGACCCAGTTACGTTCCTGGTCAATGGTAACCCCCACCCCTGCCAAAGGATGTTGGTGGTGGGGGATTCAGCCATCATAATGCTGCTGAACTTCAAGGGGAGATGATAGACTCTCTCTTGTTGGAGGTGGGCATTGCCTAGTACTTGTATGATGCAAATGTTACTTGCCACTTATCAATCCAAGCCTAAATGTTGTCCAGGTCTTGCTGCAGGCGGACACAGACTGTTGCAGTATCTGAGGAGATGTAAATGGTACCTGATGCCCATTGACTTCAATTTTGCTAGGGGTCTTTGATGCCACACTCAGTCAAGTGTTGCCTTGATGTCAAGGGCAGTCAGTTTCACGTCACCTTTTGAATTCAACTCTTTTGTCCATGTTTGGACCAAAGCTGCAATGAGGTCTGGAGCCAAGTGGTCCTGGTGGTACCTAAACTGAGCATTGCTGAGCAGGTTATTGCTGGGTAAGTGCCACACGGTAGCACCTACAGTCATCAACAACACCTTCTGTCACTTTGCTGAGGATTAAAAGTAGGTTGATGGACCTGTAATTGGCCAGATTGGATTTTTCCTTCTTTTTGTGGAGAGGATGTGCCTTGGCAATTTTCCACTGTGTTGGGTTGATGCCAGTATTATAACTAGGTTCGCGGCTTGTTCTGGAGCACAAGCATTCAGTATATTCCAGGGCCAATAGCATTTGCTGTATCAATACCTTCAGTCATTTTTAGATATCACCTGGAGTGAATCAAATTGGCTGAAATCTGGCATCTGTAGTGTTGGAGGCCTCAGGAAGAGGTCGAGATTGATCATCCACTTGGCACTTATGGTTGAAGATAGTCACAAAGGCATCAACTTTGTCTTTTACAGCGATGTGTTGAGCTATGCCACCATTAAGGATGGAAATGTTTGTGGAGCTTCCTCCTCCAGTGAGTTGTTTAATTATCCACCACCATTCACGACTGGGTGAGCAGGACTGCAGAGCTTTGATCTGATCCATTGGTTATGGAATCACTTAGCTCTGTCTTATCACATGCTGCTTCAGCTACTTAGCACGTATGTGGTCTTGCGTTGTCACTTCACTAGTTGGTACCTCAATTTGAGATATGCCTGTGCTTATACTGGCATAGTCTCCTGCACTCATTGACCAGAGTTGGTCTCTGGCTCAGTGGTAATGGTAAACTGAGGGACAGACAAGGCTGCAGGTTGTGGTGGAATGCAATTCTGCTGCTGCTGTTAGCCCATGGTGCTTCATAGATGCCCATTTTTGAGCTGCTAGATCTGTTCAGACTCTATCCCATTCAGTACAGTGGTAGTGCTACAAAACGCGATGGAGGGTATCCTCAGTGTGAAAATGGGACTTTATCTCTACAAGGACTGTGCAGTGACTACTCCTGCCAGTACTGTCATGGTCAGATAAATTGCTATGGGTGAGGTTAAGTAGGTTTTTCCCTCTTGTTGGTTCTCTCACCAACTGCTGCAGGCCCAGTCCGGCAGATATGTCCTTCAGGACTCGGCCATCTTGGCCAGCAGGAGCACCACCCAGCCACTCTTTGGTGATGGATATTGAAGTCTCCTAACCAGAGTACATTCTGTGCCCTTGCTATCCTCAATGCTACTTCCAAGTACTGTTCAACATGATTCATCAACTTAGGGAAGACCAGTAGACGGTAATCAGCAGGAGATTCCCTTGCCTGCATTTGACCTGATGTCCTAGAAGACATCATGGGGTCTGGAGTCAATGCTGAGGACTCCCGGGGCCACTCCCTCTTGACTGTATATCACTGCGCTGCTACCTCTGGTGACTCTGTTCTGCTGGTGGGGCAGGACATGCTCAGAGATGGTGGTGGAAGAGCCTGGTTGCAAGGTTTGATTCAGTGAATATGATTATGTCAGGCTGACTAGTTTGTAAGACAGCTTTCCCAATTTTGACGCAAGTCCACAGATGTTAGTAAGGACAGACTTTGCAGGGTGAACTGGGAAGATTGTGCCATTACATTTTTTGCTGCCTAGCTCAATGCCAGGTGGTTAATTCAGTTTTATTTCTATTCACCTTTTCTGTAGCTATTTGATACAATGGAGTGGCTTGCCAGGCCATTTCAGAGAGCAGTGAAGAGTCAACCACATTGCTGTAGGTCTGGCATCACATGTAAGCCAGATTGGGTAAAGACAGCAGATGTCCTTCCTTAATGGGCATTTGTGAACCAGGTTAGTTTTTACAACAATCTGTTAGTTTCATGAGGATCATTATTGACACAAGCTTTTAATTTCAGATGTATTAATTCATTGTATTTAAATTCCACCAGCTCCCATGGTGAACTCATGTCTCCAGAGCATTAGTCTGGTTCTCTGGATTACTGGTTGAGTAACATTATCACTATGCTACCTATCTTTTGCAAATCACCTTAAACCTTTGCTCCCTGGTCTTGGCCCCCTGACCAGTTTCTCTATATTTAAGCTGTGTAGATCCTGATGATTCTAAATGCCTCTATAAAATCTCTTCTTAACCTGCTCTGCTCTAAGGAGAATGTAGTAATTGTAAGTTAAACCTTCTCTTACTTTATGGGGGTCATGTGACTGTACAGATGGATCAGTCCTAAGTGCGAGTATTCTTATGGGCGGAGCTTTCTAGCTTTGGCCTTGGAACAAGCATGTAGCCTCACCAGAAGCCTGTAAATAAAGTTTACTGTTTCTTACAAGAAACAAGCCCTCCATTCCAAGTTTATTACAATTGGCGACAAGGATAAAAAGCACTGACACAGCACCTCACCTCGCGACTGTGAGTAATTTAATTTATTTTAGGGGAAGAAAGAAAAGAAGTACACTCACCAGCAATGCTTCTCTTTGGCAGAATTCACCCGTATGACTCATCCATTGAGGGCTGGAGTCAGAAATAGAGCGACTAGGTTTCTACTTTGCGGCTAACAAAATAATGGCAGAGAAGGGACAGAAAGCGATTCTCCTAAGCGTCTGCAGGAGAAAAACATATAACCTAACCATTGTTTGACGGTTCTGAATGTGCCAAATTCCAGATCCTTCACCGAGCTAGTATTCCTCGTGATAGGACATATTCCGCCTAAACCGTCGGTCATCATGCAAAGATTCAAGTTTAGCTCTTGAGTAAGAGTCCGCAGTGAGTCGATTGCAATGTATATCGCAAAGTTAAAACAGTTAATGGAGCACTGTGACTTCGGTGAGACTTTAAACAACATGTTGTGAAGTCGTTTGGTTTGCGGCATAAAATGGTGGCAGGGCCTGTTTCGGTGACCGCAATCGGCTGCCCGCCCGCCGCCGAGTCGGTCGGGCTCGCCCACCCATCAAGGGCAAAATTCTGCTCATGGACTCTGAAGCAACATCCCAGTTTTCTAAGGCAAGACCTGTGCCTTACACTCTAAAGGAGAAGGTAGATGCAGAATTATGTTGTTTGGAGAAGTTAGGAATAATCCAGCCAGTCCAATTTTCAAAATGGGTAGCACCCATAGTACCTCTGATGAAACCAGATCAAACTATTTGCATCTGTGGGGATTATAAATTAACAGTGAACCAGGCTGTAAAATTAGACAAATACATGTTATGGCACAGCCAATAATAAATGCTGAGCTGCTCAAATCTCAAAGGGAAACTTAAAACAACTGCCACAATTAGTTTTGTAATTTGTATAAATTTCGAGATGCGTGCCTTGAATTCAGTAGTAATAAGGCCACCAAGTCTTATAGGTCTCTTACCAAACTAAATTAAACCTTTATTAATAGAAGGAATGATTTTAAATACATACATAGATCTACAAATTACTACTATGATACCTTCTAAAGCCCCTAATTAATCTAACTCCCAGTTACATTTTCATTAAGGCAACAGTAAGACACACAGATTTCAAAAGACCAAGGCAAAGAAACATGATACCCTGAACAATCCAATTCAAAGTGAGTTTCCTTAACCTCAGCTCTTTGTAGACAGCAACTTGAGGCATAGATGCTGAAGGCTTTTCGCACTTGTTAGATCTTAAAATGCTTCCCCTTATACACAGCCTTCGCTCCTTTATACATATTTTCCCCTTTGAATACAAATTCCCATTGTTTCACTATGTCTTTGGACTTTACTTCCCTGATCATAAAAATCTCTGATAGTACTTAATTTTACCAGTAATCTTTGGGAAAAGTAAACACACTGTTTCTGAACTTCACCTGGCTAAGTCATACATTTCACCCCTCCTTTGAAAACAATCTAGTCTGCATTATTTAAAAATGCAAATGTTCCCTTGACACCTATGTTTACCTACTTAACATTTCAAACCTAGCTTATCTTTTTAACACATCAAAGCCTTCAGACCAGCTGCCTTTAATTCAATTAAGTCACTTACACACACACCACCCCCCCACCTCCCACTATTTTATAATAAATTCCAATTATATCATCCTGACATACCCTATCCCAAACATTGAAGATCTGTATGCTAAACTTGCAGGAGGAAGATCCGACACTAAATTGGACATGAGCCACACATACCAACAGCTAGATCTGGACAACACATCAAGAAGTTATGTCACCATAAACACACACAAGGGCCTGTACCAATATACACACCTACCCATCGGTGAGTCATCTGCCTGTGCAATTTCCAAAGAACCATGTTAAGTCTATTACAAGGACTTCCCCGGGTTATAGAGTACCTGGACAACATCCTGATCACAGGATCCACAGAAGCAGAACATGTGGCCAACCTGGAAGAGATTCTGAAGAGATTTTTGGAGGCTGGCATTTGTTTAAAAAAAAGATAAGTGCATTTTCCAAGCAAAGGAAGTTGCATATATGGGTCATCAAGTGGATGCCCAAGGGTTACATCCATTAGAGGAGAAAGTCAGGGCAATCAAGGAATCACCCTATCCTACCAATGTCACGGAGCTCAAGACTTTTTTGGGCATGGTAAACTATTACGGTTGATTTCTGCCTATTCTATCTACAGTGTTAGCCCCTTTACACCTATTATTGAAGAACCACAGATGGTCCCAAAAGGCACTGCAAGAGGGAGCCTTCATAACAGTCAAGAGACTTTTACACCCGTCATGTCTGCTAGTGCACTATGGCTAAGGAATTGATACTCACTTGTGATGCATCTCCCTATGGAATGGGAACAGTATTGTCACACAAGATGGGGGATGGATCTGAAAAGCCAAAAGGATACGTATCCAGAACCTTTCTGCACCTGAGAAAGGTTACTCACAAATTGAAAAAGAGGGCTTATCTATCGTATTTGGAGTAAAGTTCCATCAATATTTGCATGGTCGACACTTCGCCATAGTGTTAGATCACAAGCCACTGTTAGATTTGTTTAGTGAAGATAAGGCAATCCCACTGATCACCTCTACTAGAATTCAAAGATGGGCTTTAATTTTGTCGGCATATGAGTACACTTTTAAGCACCGTCCGGGTGTGCATATAGCAAATGCAGACGCCCTTAGTCATCTCCCTTTACCAGATAGCGTTACAGATGCTCCAGTACCTCAAGAGGTAGTACTTATGTTGAATTTCCTAGACTCCTCAACAGTCTGCATGAGACAGGTAAAGAATTGGATAAACCAGGATCCAATTTTAGCACGAGTCCGAGAACATGTATTGCAAGATGGTCAAATGCACAAGCCTCTGAAGAATTAAAACCATTCTGTGCCCATAAATCTGAAATGAGTTGTCAAAATGGTTTCTTGTTAAGGGGAGCAAGAGTCATTATCCCTTGGCAAGGAAGAGAACCACTATTGACCGAGCTTCATAGTGCACATTCTGATATTTTAAAAATGAAGATGCTTGCACAAAGTTATAAATGGTGGCCAGGTATAGACAGTGATATAGAAAAAAATGGTTAAACATTCTGTCCAGTGTCAGCTACAGCAGAAGTTGCTTGTTTCAGCTCCACTAAATCCGTGAGAGTGGCCTGGTCGACCCTGGGTTAAACTACATATAGACTATGTAGGTCCATTTCTAGGTACCCTGTTTCTTGTGATTATCAATGCACATTCAAAGTGGATAGTTGTGTTTGAAGTGAGATCACCTACATTGTGTGCAACCATTGAAAAGCAATGCCAAAGTTTGAGTATACATGGTCTACCTGAAGTTATTGTGCCAGATAATGCTACTGCTTTTACTCATGCTGAATTCCAAAGATTTGTGAACCTAAATGGGATGAAACACATCAGGACAGCACTGTCCAACTGGTTAGCAGAAAGAGCAGTACAAGCTTTTAAAACAGCCATGAAGAAACTATCCGAGGAAACGTTGGAAACATGAATTTCAAGGTTTCTGCTCAGCTATTGCACAACCCCTCATGCAACCACAGGATCAACACCTTCTGAATTGCTAATGAAGCACCGACTTCATACAAGATTGGGTCGTTTGGAGGGGAAGCTGTAGAAAAACCAGAGCAGTCAGAAAGTGAATCATGGTGTTCACAGTAAACATTGAGAATTTGTCAGAGAAACAGTTTTTGCAACTGGACCAAGATGTATTCCTGGTACAATTGTCTCTGAAACAGGATCTTTATCATATCAAGTGGAAGTGGAAAACAGGATTGTTAGGAATCACATGTATCATCTCAGAAGTCGAGACACACTCCAACAACCAGTTAATCCACCTGAAATTGAAGTCGAACCTTTGATCCCTGAGGTGCCAGATTGACAAAGAATAGACATACCAGATGTCCCTGTTGAAGTAAATAATTCTGAACTGCCATTGTCTAAAGTTGTCCCACACATTGCAGTTCCTGGTCAAGTCGATCCAATGGAAGAACCTCCAGTTGTAGAGTTGTGTTGCTCTACCTGAATCTGAAAACCTCCTCAAAGGCTAAATTTATAATTGCATGAACTGTACACAATTGTATATGATATGGGTTAAGATATTTTTGTAAATGAGGGTAAAACAAAATTAAAGGGGGAGGAATGTAATAATTGTAAGTTAAACCTTTTCTTGCTGTTATTGAGATCATGTGACTATACAGACGAATCAGCCCTAAGCGTGGGGAGCCTTAGGGGCAAAGATTTCTAGCCTTGATCTCGGAACAAGCATGTAGCCTCACCAGAAGCCTATAAATAAAGTTTACTATTTCTGACAGGAAACCAGCCCTGCATTCCAAGTTTATTGCAGAAAGCAACCCCAGATGCCCAGTCTATCCAGTTAACTGCAATCCCTCAATCCTGGAACTATTATGGAAAATCTTTCCTGTACCCTCTCCAAAACTTTCAAATCCATCTGAAAGCATGTGGTGACCAGAAGTGGCCGCAATATTCCAGATGGGTCAAAACTATTACATTATATTGGTTTAACTTAAATTCCTGCCTTTTGTACCCTATGCTCTCTTTATAAATCTAAGGATGCCATATACTTTATGAACTTCATTGTTAACCTTTCCTGCCATATTCAAAGATTTGTGCACAAAGACCCCCAGGTCTTTATATTGTAACACTGCCTATAACATTGTACGATTGATTCAGCTTGCATTGTCCATCCCCATTCTTCCCATCAAGATGTATTAGCTCACATTTTTCTGCACTGAATTCCATCTGCTATGTCTGCCCATTTCACCAGCCTGACTATGTCTTCCTGAAGTTTATTGCTATTTTTCTCACTGTTTATTATACTTTCATGCTCCATGTCATTTGCAAGTTTTGAAACTGTTTTCATTACCCCCAAATTCAAGCTATTATTGTATATCTAAAACAGCAACGATACCGGTACTGAACCGTGGGGAACCCCTCTGCGCAGTCCAAAAAACAGCCATTCACCACCATTCCTTTTCTATTCTTTAGCCAATTTTGTATCCATGCTGCTACTGCCTCTTTTATCCCATAGGCTTCAGTCTTGCTAACGGACCTGGTATATAGCAAAAAAGCCTAATATGTGGTTCTTTATCAGATGCCTTTTGAATGTATATATATGTACAACATCAACATCACTGCCCTCATCCACATTCTCTGTTACCTCAGCAAAAAACTCCATCAGGTTAGTCAAATACAATTTGCTCTCAACAAATCTATGCTGTCCCTATTTAATTAGTTCATGCTTGTGTAAGCTGTTGTTACTTTTCTGTGGATTATTATTTCTAAAAGCTTCCCCATCACCAATGTTAAACTGACTGGCCTATAATTGCCAGCTTTATCCTTCTATTCTTTTCTGAACAAGGGTGTAACAAATGCAATCGTCCAATCCTCTGACACCACCTCTATAGGAGGATTAGAAAATTGTAGCCAGCACCTCCACAACTTCGACCCTCACTTTCCACAGCAACCTATCTGGACTGGCGATTTATCAATTTTAGGTACTACCAGCCTCTTTATTTTTATCTCATCGAGTATCCTGACAACTTCCTTGTTTACCATAGCTTTGGCAAAGTCCTCTTCCTTGGTGCATACGAGTGCATAGTACTCATTTAGCACCTCAGCTGTGTCCACCAATATATCTCTATTTGATCCCTAATCAGCACCACTGCTTTACTGACAACTCTTTGACTGTTCGTATGCCTCTAGATTTTTAGATTTCCTTTTCTGTTACCCACCAATTTATTCTTGTATTGTCTCTTTTCCCCTCATATTTCCTTTTCACTTCCCCCACGTACTTCTTATATTCATCCCGATGTTCCCTGGCATTGTCAAGCTGACAATTTTCATATGCCCCCTTTTCTGCTTCATCCTACTCCTATGTCATCCAAGGAGTTCTGGCTTTGATTGACACCCTTTACCCTTTGCACACAAACTATCGCCTCTTTATTAAATTTCTGCCTGCCAGTCTTTGACTCCAAATTACCTGGGCCAGATTCCACCTCAATTCACTGAACTTTAGCCCTCTTTCAGTTAAGCATTTTTATTCTAGATTGCTCCTTGTACTTCTCCACAACGAATCAAAAGGTTATGACTCTATGATTACTACTCCTGAGATTCTCCCCCATTGAGACAATCCTCATTTGACCCATTTCATCTTCCAAGACTAGATCCAACAATTCCTCTTTCCTCATTGGACAAAAAGCATTTCCGCCAACTCCAGCATGATGTCACCACCAAATACATTTTCCCCTCATCCCCCTCTGTCAGCATTCCGTAGGGACCGTTCCCTCCGGGACACCCTGGCCCATTCTTCCATCACCTCCTCGTCCCCTTCCCTCAGCACCTTCCCATGCAATCACAGAAGGTGCAACACCTGCCTCTTTACCTCCTCCCTCCTCACCATCCAAGGGCCCAAACACTCCTTTCAGGTGACGCAGCACTTCACTTGTACCTCCTTTAATTTGGTCTACTACATCCGCTGCTCCCAATGTGGTCTCCCCTACACCGGGGAGATCAAATGCAGACTGGGTGACCACTTTGCGGAACACCTCCGGTCTATCCGCAAGCATGACCCAGACCTTCCAGTCGCTTGCCATTTCAACACACCATCCTGCTCTCATGCCTACATGTCTGTCCTTGGCCTGCTGCAATGTTCCAGTGAAGCGCGATGCAAACTGGAGGAACAGCACCTCAACTTCCAATTAGGCACCTTACAGCCTTCTGGACTTAACATTGAGTTCAACAACTTCAGACCATGAAATTTCTCCTCCATCCTCACTCCCTTCTTTTATCCCCTTTCTTTGACATTCGTTTTTATTTTTTATCCACTTGTTTTATTTTTATTCATTTATCTGTAGTTTTATCCCCCTTTTTATCCCATTTTCTATCCTTTTTTCCCCCAGCATCTGCAGTATTTTGCTTTTAGATTCTTTCTTTGCCTCAAGGAAATTTTCTGTAGCATTGTAATATTTCCCTTCATCAAAAATACTACCTCCTCCTTTTCTTTCCTTCCCTATCTTTCCTGAATACCTTCTACCCAGGAATATTAAGCATCCAAGCCTCCCTTTTTTTTGAGCCACGTCTCCATTATTACCATTATGCCATTGTCTCACATAGATATTTGCTCCTGCAGCTCATCGACCTTACCAACCACACTTTCTGCATTTGCACACATGCACTCCAAATATAACATAGACCTATTTGTATTTCTGATGATCTCACCTAATTCTGTCCTAAGGATGGGTGGACAAGCACCAGCACTTTCAATTTAACATAAACATCGCTCACCTGGAATTAATATGTTCTCTAAGAACAAACAGCTCCTTGCCGTTATTCCTGAAGTCTCTCTGAGACCCAAATGAGCCAAATATTTTTTTTAAAGTCTTCAGTTCCCACCAGAGTCACAATTCTGCCCTCCTGGGATCAATTACCTTGGTGAGCAATGATTCTAGGTCTGTAGAAGGCCTCAAAGGGATTCATGCCAGGTCTCAAATGGCATGAGTTCTGTAATGAAAGGGGTTCAAAGGGTAATAGAGGAAATACCTCCCCCCTAAAACACAGGTATAACTGATACTTCTGTCCTCTGCCAACCAGGGACTTGTGGAGCCATTATTTTCAATATAACGCTATCCACAATTAAATTTATGGATACTAATCACAATTATATTCTACAGTTAAATTACAATGGAAATAATATAAATTAATTTAAAGCCTTGGTAGGCCTGTTTGTAATATCAACAGTAACATTTTAATTGTCCTGTCCATATGCTTGTGTAGGAAAAATTCTATTGCTTCTTCTGTGACTATTGTACTAAATATAAACTTCATAGTTTATCATAAAAGAGGTTGATACGCAATTTTTAATTTTTCCTTGTACATCATAGAATGTGTGTACATTGTATAGTAATTGTATTTAATTATATAAGAGTGGTGGGCATTAACTGGGGATTCACTTGTACTATAATTAATAGGAACAAACTGGAACTGTGGGTGTTGCGTTAAGAGGTGCATGTTTGTAATGTACATCTCTGTAAATAAAATTTGTAAAAAAACAAAAAAAACGTCCTATGGAGGATGTGGTATATTGCAAGATATGAGCATTCTGTTATATTGCCCGATGTGCTGTACTCTCTATTGAGGAGATGTAAATAAGTTAATTCAATAATGGCTGCCTGCAGCTGAGCATGTGTTAGTGCAATACTCAATAGAAAGATGGCAACAAGGTTGGGATGGAATTTTCTCTTGCATTTCGTTTGAGAAATTAAGGACTGAAGAACGTTTTGTCACATTTTTGGAACTCCTAAAGTTGGTTTTGAGGAAGTTTGGGTGATTTGAATGACTGCTTGATCGTGTGTACACATTATGTTCAAGTACACAGTGAGTCAGCACGGTACGTAATTGAAAAAATGGCACTGGAGGCATACTTGGGGACAAAGGGGAAATTCAACCCTAACAAAGAAAACTGGTATAATTACAAATGAAGGTTGAAAGTGAATAAAATAGGAGATGAGGATAAAGTAAATGTTTTCCTCACCATGTTGGGGCCAGATGTTTTTGAGGTGGTGTCTAACCTATGTTGGCTGTGAGATCCCAGTACTATGGAATACGCTGAAATTAATGAGATTCTGGATATGGCATGGCTAGGAATGAAATTGCACTGAGAGTTGAATTCCAGGCAGGAAGCAGTTGTTAAGTGAGGCTACATTCAAGTGAGATTACTTTTTTGGATTAAAGAAACTCTCCCCTCACTTTGCGTATGGCATAAACTTAGAAATCAACCTGAGAGACACGTTCATTGGAGGCCTAAAGAACAATAAAATCCAAGCCAAGCTTTTTGAAGAAGGCAATAAGCTGACATGGAAGGAGGCCTAAGATGAGGCCACAGCAATGGAAATAGCTGAAAGAGATAGTTGTAGATTGCAAGGAAGTTCTTTGCCCGAGCCAGCAGAGGAGGTCCACCAGATTTCAGTGTGATCCAGCAGCCAAGTTAACAGCCTCAGAGTCAGAAATTTAGATGCTACTTTTCCCATGGTAGTCACCAACCATGTATGTCCCTATTTCCAGTTAAAGTGCTATGCCTGTGGGAAGTCAGTCATATCCAGATGACATGCAGGATTAGTGGAAACAGTAATGCTCCAGTTCATGGCAAAGTTCAAGGTCATAGCTAGGTACCAGGTTGAGGCTGTGGTAGATCTAAAGCCAGTTTAGGATTCTGGAAATCCTTTACTGTGCAAATGATAGTTGTAGAAACAGAAGTTGATGCTATTGAGCAGTAAGATCAAGAGTTGTACTCAGTCAGAGAGCAAGAAAAACAGTACATGGAAGATGGGAGTAATAGGGCTGAAGACAAAATTCCAGCACCCACAGTAGAAACAAAAGTCAGGGATTCACAACTTACTTTCATCGTTAATAAAGCTGTAGCCATGTCTATTATCTTCGAAGAAGAGTACAAGAAATTCCTAAGTCACATTCCCTTACACAAAACTGGTGAGAAACTGACTAGTTATACCAATAACAGTGTTCCAATGTTAGGTCAAGTTAGTGTTAGAATGGAATATGACGATCCTATTGCTTACCATTGGAAGTAGTGGGAGGGAACAATGTCTCACTGATGGGAAGGAATTGGCTCGAGAAGATATGGTTAAATTGGGCTAAGTTATTTACAGTAGGGGTCAGTAAGAGTATGGGCAGAATTTTCCATGCCCACTGGTGTTCGGTGTCATGGTGGGCATGAGCAGACAATATAGCGGGAAGGCCAAAAATCGGGTTCATAACGTTGTGAAACCAGTTTGCTATCGTCCGCTCCACCCGTCAACAGGGGCCACGTTTCCTGCCACTGCATTTCAGGAACTTCATTGTAATACTTCTGCATATCATTATAAGCCCAGCTTGCCAGAATCAACTCCCCACGCTGAATCATCCGAATACATCAGCATGATTGCACGCTGATATGTTTCACAACAGCACATAAGTGAAGGTACCTGGTCAGCTGCACTTCGGTCAGAATTTCGAGGCTTGTTTGCCTACCTTGCTTTGGGCAGCACTCGCAGTCATCAGCGCCAGGTTTCACAGGCAGCACCACATCACTTTTAGGGGGGCTCACGGGCAGGTCTCAAACTACCAGACCAGCCATAAAGCGGGGGTAGGTTTTCAACAGCTACAGGTCTAGGGCTTGCTTGAGTAAGAGGGGGAGAAGTTAGGCAAGGGAAGAGGCTGCAGGGTGAGGGCTGTACTAGGGAAGGGGGATATTCCAGGATGTGTGTGGGGGCAGATGTTGATCTGTGCAAGTGGCCTCAAGAGGGTGAAGGCTGAGGAGGTAGTCTCCAGAGGAGATGAGGCCAGCTGGAGATGTGAGAGTGTGTGTGGGAGAGTAAGTGGTGATATCCCTTGAGGTGGCAGTGAGTGAGATACCAGTGAATGTGTGATGGGCTTGAGTGTGTAAGTTTAGAGTGATGAAATGGTCGCCTTACCTTGGCAGCGTGAATGAGATCATTCATCCTCTTTTTGCACTGGAATGGCCAACCTCTCCTGTGCAGTGTTGGCACTGACCGCCACTGCCACCACCACCTAAGCTGGAGTGGTGAGATTGCTGGGCCTCCTGCAACCAGACCTGGGGTGGAGGGCATCACGGTGGGCATCCAAAAGGTATTCTAGTGACAGGTCACTGAACTGTTCTTGGCTCTCAGGGCCATGCCTTCACTGGGGCAGTCCTGAGCCTCAAGCATTGAGAAATGTGCACCATGGCTGCAGTTTAGATATAGCACCCAAAGCGAGGAAACAATGAGGTAATGGCATGGCGGGCAATTCAAAGGCTGTCTGCCAGCAAGACAGCGTGTTTCCTGTGGCTGCACAATTAATGGGGAAGGATTGGGGTGATACAACGTGAAAAGCCGCCATTGCAGCCAGCAGGTAAAATGTCCTTTTTCCTGCCCGCTACTGCACTTAGTGCAAATATGAGACTATTTCACCCTATATCTGTCATTGAGGAAGTACTAAGAGAGTACCAAAGTGGTCTTTGAGCAAGGAGAACCAAATGATAAAATTAGCCATCAGTACAATATTAAATATTGCAAGTCAGCAGATCAAGCAAATGCAGATGTTCTTTTGAGATTGTTCAGAATGAACCCTGAAGGCAGGCAAACTGGAGGTTCTATAGTGCTTTTGCGTTGGTCCACCCTTAAAGAGATGTGTGAGTTCCCTGGATGGCTATGAATGTCCATACTTGGACATTCTTGAGACTTGATATTGTCTTTGGCTCAAATGCCAAAGGTCGCATGATTTGCAGCCGCCATTTTAACAGCTCCTTTGTGCCAAGTTTCTAAAAGTATTGACTGAAATGTCATAATATGACACCTTTGTACTAGTCATGCCTTCTTACAGTATAACCCCAAGTCCACAATAGGTATCTTAGGAGTTAGTGTTTAAACATGTTCCCAGGAAAAGGTTTAGTTTGCTTAAGCCTGACGACAATAGCAAAGTAAGAGAAAAGCAAGACAAAGTGAAAATGAGTCATGATACATGAGGCAAGAAACTTAGAGAGTTCCATGCTGCTCAGGTATCCAAGGTGAAAACTACTGACTTGATAAGGGGAATTATGTGATTGGGATTGTAAAGGGACCAGAAGCATTCACATATCTAGTGAGGATTAGAGAGAGGCTCTGTCGTTGCCAAGTCGATCATTTGCTTGAAAGAGGGAATCTGACAAAGCACAAGCGGGAGAAACCTCCTAGAGTCCAAATTCCTCCTCCAGCCCAAAGTGAAAGTCAAAAAAAAGTAAAATCAAAAAGAAACTGAAAGTTTGCCATTATCACAGAATCTGCCAGTGGAGCAAAGTGAGTCAGGGTCTTTGATTAAGACAAATCAATCAATGTCACAGTCCCAACCACTAAGTGGAGTTGGTAGTCAAAGTCAAAGGCCTGAATTTTTAGCTGGGCGGGCAGGCGCGATCGGCTGACCCAGGATTGGCCAGGAAACGGACGACCAACCATGATCAGCCCCTGACCACGATTTCACACTGGTTAGATCATAAGACCATAAGACATAGGAGCAGAAATTCGGCCCATCAAGTCTGCTCCACCATTCAATCATGGCTGATAAGTTTCTCAACCCAATTCTCCCGCCTTCTCCCCGTAACCTTTGATCCCCTTATCAATCAAGAACCTATCTATCTCTGTCTTAAATACACTCAATGACCTGGCCTCCACAGCCTTCTGTGGAAATGAATTCCATAGATTCACCACTCTCTGACTAAAGAAGTTTCTCCTCATCTCTGTTCTAAAAGGTCTTCCCTTTACTCTGAGGCTGTGCCCTCGGGTCCTAGTCTCTCCTACTAATGGAAACATCTTCCCCACGTTCACTCTATCCAGGCCTTTCAGTATTCTGTAAGTTTCAATCAGATCCTCCCTCATCCTTCTAAACTCCATCGAGTATAGACCCAGAGTCTTCAAATGTTCTTCATATGTTAAGCCTTTAATTTCTGGGATCGTTCTCGTGAACCTCCTCTGGACCCTCTCCAGCACCAGCACATCCTTCCTGAGATATGGGGCCCAAAATTGCTCACAATATTCTAAATGTGGTCTGACCAGAGCCTTATAAAGCCTCAGCAGCACATCCCTGCTTTTATATTCTAGTCCTCTCGAAATAAATGCCAACATTGCATTTGCTTTCCTAACTACCGACTCAATCTGCAAGTTAACCTTAAGAGAATCCTGGACTAGGACTCCCAAGTCCCTTTGCACTCCAGATTTCTGAATTCTCTCCCCATTTAGAAAATAGTCTATGCGTCTATTCTTCCTACCAAAGTGCATGACATCACACTTCCCCACATTGTATTCCATCTGCCACTTCTTTGCCCATTCTCCTAACCTGTCCAAATCCTTCTGCAGCCTCCCCACCTCAATACTAACTGTCCCTCCACCTATCTTTGTATCATCTGCAAACTTAGCCAGGATGCCCTCCGTTCCTTCATCTAGATCATTAATGTAAAAAGTGAAAAGTTGTGGTCCCAACACTGACCCCTGCGGAACTCCACTAGTCACCGGCCGCCATCCTGAGAAGGACCCCCTTATCCCCACTCTCTGCCTCCTGCCAGACAGCCAATCTTCTATCCATGCTAGTACCTTGCCTCTAACACCATGGGCTCTTATCTTACTGAGCAGTCTCCTGTGCGGCACCTTGTCAAAGGGCTTCTGGAAGTCCAAGTAGATAACATCCATTGGCTCTCCTTTGTCTAACCTACTCGTTACCTCCTCAAAGAATTCTAACAGATTTGTCAGGCATGACCTCCCCTTGATGAAACCATGCTGACTTTGCCCTATTTTACCATGCACTTCCAAGTATTCTGAAATCTCATCCTTAATAATGGGCTCTAAAATCTTACCAACAACCGAGGTCAGGCTAATCGGCCTGTAATTTCCCGTCTTTTGCCTCATTCCCTTCTTAAACAGGGGGGTTACATTAGTGATTTTCCAATCCTCTGGGACCCTCCCTGACTCCAGTGATTCCTGAAAGATCACCACTAACGCCTCCACTATCTCTTCAGCTATCTCCTTCAGAATGGTTGGGCAATTAATGGCCAGTCACCATGAAGCGTACCCTGTAAAGCTTAGCGCTGTTGGGGTGGGGGCAGGAGGAGGGTGGGTGATGACGTCAATGCAGGCAAGCACTGAGAGAAAGCTCCCTGAAGGCAGAGAGCTGCCGACCTGAAAATGTTCCAGTAACGTTTTAAAAAGCAAAAGAAAAATCTCAAAGCATCACAATCAGGCACCTGAAAATACAAATGATAAAATGGTGCCCACAGATTTTTAATTTTATTTTATTTCATAATGGAAATCTCATCCCACCTTTGGATGAGGTTTCATGAAAAATGTAAATGCCACCTGGCCGATTCGCCCATCCGGCAGCCGTAAGGTTGGATGGGTGATGAAAAATAGCAAACAATTGCGCTGTTAATGGGCTTAATTGCCCTCTTAATTGTCAGCGGACACACCTCCGACTTTTACACGCACACACAGAACGAAATATCGTGCGAGTGTGCGATGACATCTGGATGCTCGCCCAACGTCATCTCGCGCGATTTCATGCCCAATCGGGTTGGGCACGCGCCTGCCTGATCAATGTAAAATTCAGCCCAAAGTTCAGGTTTGACACAGAGATGTTGAGAGAGCAGATTCAAGCTAATGGGAATGGAAGGGGATACCTAGACAGAAAGAGAAAGAAGCCAGATAGGTTAATGAAGGTATGTAGGGAGGAAGAAAACAAGTTGTTCTCTTCATTACTTCTTGTCAGTTGATGATAGTTTTGTTAAATAGAAACTGGTGTTGAGGAAAAACATTTTTTTTTTACATGTAATTTACTCTGGCAGCATCAATCACATACGTTTTGGTTATGATTACGGTAAAAGCAAGTAGGTAATCCAATCTGCTTCCTTGAGTCTTTGTGGAACAAATGAGACATTCTGCAATGACACAAAGAATGGAGGGCTCAATGATTGCCAGATTTTGAAATAATCCAGGTGCCGGATGCAGGCATCAATATAACGGAAAGATTAAAGTCAGGTAGAATAAGAATGAAAGCACCTTTAGCAGAACTGGTTATTATAGCAGAAGACAACATCAGAATAAAAACAATGAAAGAATGAATCACAGAAATGCAGAAAGTTAATAGGTGCTTCTGGTGTGATGCAAAGTACCATCTTGTGGCAAATTGCCCAAAGCCAAGAGGTAATGTCCTCAAAATAACACTTGACAAAGAAAACTCTGAGGAAGAGGATGAATGTAATCATGGATTTGAACAAATTATACTGGCCACAAGAAATTTTAGTCGTGATTAACATGTTAGTTGTGGACACCTTTAGCTGTGCAGTGCGAGATAGTACTTGTACCCCCAATAGAATATAGGACAGATCGGTTAAAGTGTTACCTTGATTAACTAAGTAGTGAGGGTTGACACAGGGTTAAGGAATATAAAAGTGCTACTTGCTTTAGGTTTGGTGATGCCAGAACATTGAGGTCACTAAAGAGAGTTGTAATTCCAAGTGAAATAGCTGGAGTAAGCCATTTTTTGAGAACTGGTGTAGTCTCTAGTGCACTACAGATGCTGTTGAGTAATCCTTCTTTGGGTGGAATTTTGGGTTGGCAGCGGGTGTGTTTGGCAGCGTGAGCAGTCAATATGGTGGTTTGGCCAAAAATTGGTTTTGCACTGGCATGAAATCAGTTTGCAATTTATCGCTTCATCCATCAATGGCGGGCTGTGGCCCACCACTGCACGCCGGGTACCTAATTTCAATAATTTAGCATCTCATTATAAGCCCTGCTCACCAGAATCCCCGATGCTGGATCATGCGGGCATGTCAGCATGATTCTACGTTGACGTGTTTCACAACTGTACATAAGCAACGTGCATCTGGCGAGCTGCACTTTGCTCGGGACTTTGGGGTTTGTATGCCTATCTTGTTTCGGGCAGCACTCACAATCATCAGTGCCAGGCTTCGCTGGCATCTAGGGGGTAAAATCAGAGGTCGCCCGCCAGTGAGATGGCATGTTTGCTGTGACTGTATAATTAATGAGGCGGGAAGCAGGCGATAAAGCGTGAAAACCCTCCATTGCTGCCGGCGGGTAAAGCATCCTTCTTCTCGCCCGCTACTGCACTCAGTACAATTCTGGGACGATTCCACCCATTCTCTACAAGAAATATCCTTGACGCCCTTAACATTTTTACTCCACCTCCTCCAACTAGAAGTTGGTACACGGTGGGCTTTAGACCATAAGACCATAAGACATAGAAGCAGAAATTAGGCCATTCGGCCCATCAAGTCCGCTCTGCCATTCAATCATGGCTGATAAGTTTCTCAACCCCATTGTCCCGCCTTCTCCCCGTAACCTTTGATCCCCTTACCAATAAAGAACCTATCTATCTCCGTCTTAAATACACTCAATGACCTGGCCTCCACAGCCTTCTGTGGCAATGAATTCCATAGATTCACCACTCTCTGGTTAAAGAAGTTTCTCCTCATCTCTGTTTCTAGGCTTTCTAACCTTTCAATTAATTTAAGATATATTAATATCAATTTTATGGAACATGCAATTGGGTTCGATATTTTGAAATTTGCCCGTTTAGGAGGAGAGGAGGAAAGATTCAATTGAACTGCTAAAGCTAAAGCATTGAAAATACTGGCCGCAGGATTTGCAGTGAGCGTTCTAAGAGCCATTGAATGCATGTTAACCCATTTAAATTGAGAGAGGGTTTTCAACTAAATGGGGTGGGAGGGTTCACATAAGCAGAGATTTGGAAAGTTAAAGAAAAAGGACAAGGCAATAATGCAGGGTAGCGATGTGGTAATGATAACCAAAGTGTGACAGGGAGGGACAGAGCGTACAAACATAAGAGTACATCAGCAAATAAAGTCAGAAGAGGAAAAAAAATGGTAAAAAGACAGAATTAAAGGATCTTTATCTGAATGCACTTAGCATTCATAAAAAGATGGATGAATTGATAGCACAAATAGAAATAAATGTGTATGCTATGATAGCCTTTACAGAGACATGGTTTGCAAAGTGATCATAGGTGGGACCTGAATATTCAAGGATATTTGACATTTTGGAAGGACGGAAAGAAAGGCAAAGGAGGTGGAATAGCTCTGAGATCGATATAATAGCGAGATATGATCTTGGTTCAGAGGATCAAAATGTAGAATCAGTTTGGGTGGAGATAAGAAATAGCAAAGGAAAGAAGTAACTGGTGGAAGTGGTTTATAGGACCCCTGACAGTAGGTACACTGTAGCTCAGAGTATAAATAAAGAAATAGTTGGGGCTTATAAGAAAGATGCTGCAATAATCATGGAAGATTTTAATCTTTGTATAGATTGGATTAATCAAGTTGGCAAATGTAGCCTGGAGGATGAGTTCACTGTGTATATTATGGACAGTTTCTTAGAACCATACATTCTGGAACCAACCAGGGAACTGGCTATTTTAGACCTAGTTAAGCATAATGAGAAGGATTAATTAATGACCTCATACTAAAGAATCCTCTATGTAAAAGTGATCGTAACATGATAGAATTTCATATTCAGTTTGAGGGTGAGAATTCTGAATCTGAAACTCATGTCTTAAACTTAACTAAAGGCAATTACAAAGGTATGAAGACAAAGTTGGCTGAAGTGGAATGGGAAAATAGGCCATAAGGTAAGACATTTAAGGAGATATTCCATCATTTTCAACAAAGATATATTCATTTGAGAAAGAGAGACTGTACAAGAAGGATGCACCATCTGTGGCTATAAGGATGTTAATGGTGGTATCAAATTGAAAGAAAAGATGTACAATGCTACAAAGATTAGTGGTAGGCCAGAAGATTTTAGAAACCAGCAAAGGATGACTAAAAAATATAGAGAGGGACAAATTGGAGTATGAGAGAAAACTAGCAAAAAAAAATTTTTAAATGACAGTAAAAGCTTCTTTGAGTATATAAAAAGGAAAATGGTAGCAAATGTGAGCATTGGTCCTTTTGAGGCTGAGACTCATCAAAGTGAACAAGGCACCTTGTACCTCAAATGTTCATGCCCTTTCTGATGAAGATCTTGACAAATAGAATGTGGTAGATTTAGGACTGGATAGTGGCAATCTGAGTGATCATGACACATATGAGCTATCAGGTCAACAAACCAATAGCCCAGAATGTGTAGTCATAGTGATATATATTCCACAGTGGTCCAATGAATGAAGGGATATGCAGGAAAATTTATCGGTATGTTTAAATATTGGCTGAAATTTCTGGATGATGGCCAGGAAGTGAGGACCACGTACTGGCAGAAGAAGGTGAAAGAATGGAAAGTAAAACATAGTTTAAGTACTGTAAGTGACTCTTACATCACAAAATGATCACATAACAGAAAAAGAACCTCCAATGATGTGTTATGATCCCAGCTGATGTTACTACTAGACAAGTCAGATCCCTGTGTGGAACCTAGCTTCATAGATCCTAACTTTTATTTTTTTAAATTTAGAAACGTGGAAAACAGTTACTGAACACATTCACAGGAATCTGATGAATTTTTAACAAAAGAATAAAACATTTATTAAACAAGAAGAACTATATTACACTACTCCTTCACCCACAACCATACCTTTACGGTATATACAGGTTTGTAAGAATAACACAAGTTATAAGAAATTTACAATATACTCTCATATTCACAGTAAGTATACAGTCCATGTAAACCAATAGGTGAACTGTGGTCAGACACCACACTCCAAGCTCAAATGACAGATGTCACCCAAAGCAAATGCTATGGACCTTTCATCAACTTTCTCAGATGATCGTCGCACTGCAAACCAACCGATCTCACTGAACTCTGTCTTTCACAAGAGGGTTTCCAATCTCCATTCTCCAAGAACTCACCTTAGAATTTTCTCCCAAGGTACGCTTTCACTTGGACGTCTTCAACAAGGATCCACCTCCAGGGTTTCAACCTCTCCTTTTGATGTTCCTCTCCCCAGATCGCCATATGCATTCAAGCTTTGCCTTCCACATGCTCTCTTGGATACTCAGCCATGCCAACAGAACACTACTGCTTTACAGGCCCGTAGTAAGAAGTCACCAACCTTTGCCTTCTCAGGTCTTCTGGCTTCTCACAAGCCTATTTTGCCTCAAGTCTGCTTCCTGCTGCTTTCTTTCTTTAATTTGGAGCCTTCCCCTCTGCCCCTTGCTTTCACATCCTCTGAATAGGACCTGTTCCACATTCCTGTTCTTGCTCCTTGACTTAACTGTCTTCCTGGGATTTTCTTTTGTCTCCACTCTCTAGTTTCTTCTGTTCTTTTGGGAAATCTGCTGTCTGCAGTTCTCTCTCTTGTCCAGCTTCCTCATCCTGTGGTATTCACAGACCAACTGAACTCAAAATGCTTTTCTGTTTCTCTCTGTCCCTGTAGGTCTCCTGCTGCTAGACAACAGCAAAGTTTTCCTACTTTGCTTCCTACTTTGTTTTAACTTCCCTAAACCACTAACGCCCTTGAAATACAGCTTTCCACTTCAAGCATCGTAAAATCTCATTAAAATGTAGGTATACAAACAAAGCTTCAGATTTGCTGACTCCATCGCACAGAGAAAAACTCTAAATGATACTAGACCCAGGTTTTGCCCTTTTAACCCACAAATAAAGCTAAAATTTGAACGTAAAGCTATAGCTTATTCCTAACATACACAATACACATAACTTACTTCAAATTAACTCTAAGTCCTAACAAATACAAGAGGGAGGTCTCACAGAAACAGTACATACTTCAGTGGTCCATGTACATATGCAGCAAGACCTGCATTCAGGCTTGGGCTGATAAGTGACAAGTAATATTCACACCACACAAATGCCAGGCAATGACATCTCCAACATGAGAGAATCTAACATCTCCCTTTGACATTCAATGGCATAACCGTCACTGAATATCCCACTAACAACATTTTTGGGGTTACCATTGACCAGAAACTGAACTGGACCAGCCATATAAATACTGTGGCTACAAGAGCTGAGCCAGAAGCTGAGAATTCTGTGGCAAATAATTCACCTCCTGACTTCCCAAAGCCTGTCCACCGTGTACAAGGCACAAGTCAGGGGTGTGATGGAATACTCTCCACTTGCCTGGATAAGTGCAGCTCCAACAACATTCAAGAAGCTTGACACCATCCAAGTCAAAGCATCTCACTTGATCAGCACCCCATCCATCACATCAAACATTCACTCCCTCCACCTCTGACACAGAGTGGCAGCAATGTGTACCATCTACATGGTACACCGCAGCAACTCACCAAGGCTCCATCAACAGCTGGAAAAGTAACCTTAAAAAATATTTTAGTTCTTTTGGCTGCACATTCATGGATGTGTGGGTCAATCAATATAGAAGCAATTCTGCAGGGTGATACTTTTCAGAGGCAGCTGTTTCTGGAACTACCCAAAGAGGCAGTAAAGGCAGAAGGAAAACTGGAAACTAAACAAATGCATCTATGGCTTGATATGGTATTTTTGATATCGAATTTTTGATATGGTATTTTTCAGTGAGATCTGTTTTGCTGAAAATAGGTTGTGTCAAATTTAAAGCAGATCTTGCAATGTTTTATTCGTATCATAAAGGGAAACTTTCAGACATCTCTATGATGCATAGAAATGATTTCTTATGGGAATATACATTTTAGAGAAATGTGTTATTAATCAGATTAAATTTGAGTTTAAGGTTGGGAGTCAGGCTTGTGGAACTTTTTAAAAATATATTTGTTTAGATATTAAGCAAAATAAGTCTGGAATAACTTTAAATCAAGAATCCTCCTTAGAGTGTTATTCCCACCCCGGTTAATCATACTAGGTCATCACAGAAAGAAATTGCCATATCCAAAAAAGAGACAGAGCAATTACAAAGCTTAATTGGTCAGTTGAATTGGTTGGGCAGTTAGATTAGACAAATGCTGGTTGGACTTAAGTACTGTGATGAAACATCCTGAAGTAGAGAATGTTTTCTCGCCAAATAGAACATTAAAAATAATTAAATCTGGACAAATGTATACTCAAGTTCCCATCCTTAGGTGCCCTTAGACCCAAAGTACATGAAGCTAGTCATTTTTAATAATGCTTTGCATGCTATGGGGAGCAGGCAGGAAAGTAGAGTTGAAGCTCGAGATCAGCCATGATCGTATTGAATGGTGGAGCAGGCTCAAAGGGACGTATGCTCTACTCCTATCTCTTGTGTTCTTGTGCTCTAATCTTCCTGATGGCTATTCTAGTTTGACTGGTTTCATAATATTTCTGATGGATGAGAATGGAAAATATCGTCCTTTAGCTTTGGAAGCTAAGAAAATAAAAAAGTTTGTTCAAAGTATTTTGACTGCTGAAACATTGGCTCTTGTGGAGGCAGTGGATATGGGATTCTACTTGTCAAATATTTTAAGTGAGGTTTTGTACAATCAGCATAATGAAGTACAGCTATTGAATGTTATGTAGATAATCGCTCATTGTGGGATAATATACACTCTATGAAAAGTCTGAGTGAGAAAAGTTGCAGAATTACCTTGCTGGCTTGAAACAAATGAAGGAGAGGAAATCTCTAAATTAAATGACTGGACGCAAGTCATCATGTGTTGGTTGTTTTACGAAAAGAAATGCAATTATAACATTGGAGTTTGGTTTAGTTCTGGGATTAACTTATCACCTGATCCCCTGTTATACTCTCAACTTCAAGCTCACTATTGCCTAATTAGGTGGCTCTCTCAACTTAGAAATGTTGATCTTTTAATGTTGAGTCCTGTATCTAATTTAGTGAAAAGAAAATAGAAATACTTGCATTTATAAAATGCTTTCCATAGCCACCAAATGTCTCTAAGTGCTTTACAGTCAAACAAGTACTTCTGGAGTGCCATCACTGTTGTAATGTAGGAAACACAGCAGCCAATTTGCACCCAGCAAACTCCCACAAACAGCAATATGATAATGCCCAGATAATCTGTTTTTGTGAGGTTGATTAAATGCTAAATATTGGCCAGGGTACAGGGATAACTCCTCTGCTGTTCTTCGAAATCATGCCGTGGGATCTTTTACATCAACTTGAGCAGGCATTTGTGCCTCAGTTTAACGTTTCATCTGAAAGATGACACCTCTGGCAGTGCAACAGTCCCTCTGTGCTGCTTTGGAGTGTCAGCTTTGGTTTTTGTTCTCCAGTACTGGAGTAGGACATTTCTATGGTATAAGTTTAGAGACTCTGCCCCACTTTCATACTGCTTCAGGGTTTAGAATTTCCAGAGCCCCTTCTCATCAGTAGGGAAGAATGATATATTTGGCAAGTATCGTGTGGTCTGCATGTGCTAACCTTCTTCAGCAAGCAGATAGAAAAAAAAGATAAATGTTGTAATAAGGAAAAAGAGAGAACATGTCTGTCAATCATGTGTCCAGGCCTTATGTGAGTCTATAAGCAGGAAGCATCTTGTGCTTGGTTCTTTTTGTTTGCCACATTTGTTAAGCCACAGAGGAAGTGCATTCTCATGTTGGCAATGCCGCCCATGTGAAACTATTTACAATTGTAAGTACTGGCAGCATACCTGTGCATTTGGGAATCATTGGAACAATTGCCATAATTATATATGTTCTTCTTCTGTGATGCTGCATCAAGGCTTCTCAGAGGTATTGTCAAGATGAATTGTAAACATTGCAAAAATGGAAGTAACATTTATCTTGATAACCTCGTTGAGACCTGTGCCTTCTTTTTCACCTGCTTCCAGTTAAATGAAGAGATGAAAAGGTATCCACTTTATCAGCACCTCCATCTTGCTCAGGCTCTGGACTTCAGTGAAAGTAGTCTTAACTTGAAAAATAAACAAATCCTTCAGCAGTACCTCCAAACCTTCTTCTCTAAATGGAGCAATTTTGCAGCCATTCCCTAGCAGGACAGCTTTAAAGATGTATAGCAACCCCTCAAGAGCTGCTGGCATTGGATAGTAGGTCTCATAATTTATATAAAGCAGAGTCAGCACACTCTGCAGTGCCCTTGCAGCAAGAGTTCTGATGCCTGTGCTGCTCCAGGTAAGTATTTTTGTCAAACTTACCTTTTTGGTGGCAGCCAAGTGCCTACCACAGAGTAAACCAGTTTCCAGTTACACTTCTAAAGCACATGTTAGCCCCCTTATTATCCGCTGTATACATCGACAGCTGTTTTACATGACCTTCGGGCTTAAACCAATACAGCATTGTTTCCAATGCTGTTAGGGCATGGGAGATTAGCTCCTAAATTGGACCTTTTTGCATCCTTTTTCTGCCTGGAAAATGGGATCAGTGAAGTCCAATTTCACCCCTATTGTTTTAACACGTTGCCTTGTCCTATCCCTCAGCAAGAGGCTGTTTAAATCAGTACAAATATTTGTGATTATCAGCGTATTTATCATAGACCACATTCCTCAACATGTTCACACATTTCTGCACCATAAAGGATGGGGCATGTGGTTTTCATGAGCCTTAATAAATAAGGTTAGGTGCATACTTATAGGTATGAAGTCAGTGAATGTAAGTTGGAGGGTGACGAGTTCATACAAGGAATAAAGTTAATGCAATAAACTGATATTCCATATGAACATACGAATTATGAACATGAGTGGGCCATTCGGCCCATTCAAGCCTGCCGTGCCATTTAATAAGATCATGGCAGATCTGATTGTGGCCCCCAACTCCACATTCCCTCCTACCCCTGAGGCCCATTGACTCTCTTGTTAGTCAAGAATTTATCTAACTCTGCCTTAAAATATTCAATGACCCTGCCTCCATCGATCTCTGGGGAAGAGAGTTCCAAAGACTCAAAACCCTCTGAAGGAAAAGATTTCTCCTCATCTCCATCTTAAATGGGCGACCCCTTATTTTTAAAATGTGTCCCCTGGTTTTAGCCTCTTCCACAAGGGAAAACATCCATTCAGCATCCACCCTGTCAAGTCCCCTCAAGATCTTATATGTTTCAATAAGATCACCTCTCATTCTTCTAAACTCCAATGGATACAGGTCCAGCCTGTCCATATAGCCTCAGATTGTAAAAGTACAAGCATAGGTGCGTGCTTAACTCATACCAATCTATTAAATACATGCTACTCTGCAATTTTTGATTTGCAGTTTTGGAAATTTGGTTTCACTACAATAATCCTTATCTTAATCCATAGGTGTTGTCAACTTTATCAAAACAGATGACCTATTGTAATTTTCTAAATATTACTTTTATCTAAATAATGTTCAGTAAAAATGTGGATATATAAAGCTGTATGTACATCTAATTAGAATCATAGGGCAGAAACTTGCGCTGAGCGGGCGAGTACGTGCCCAACCCACTCGAGCGTAAAATGACGCACGATGACATCGGGCGAGCATTCGTGCAATATTTTGGTCAGCGGACATGCACGGGAGTCAGCAGCACACCCGCAGACAATTAACAGACCTATTAAGGCCATTAAAGTAATAATTGACTGAAATTTTTCGCTGCCCGTCCAACCTTACAGGGGAAAAGGCCAAGCGGCCTTTAGATTTTTAGGAAACCTCATCCATGAGCGGGAGTAGGTTTCCAACACCAATTAAAAATTAACTTTTAAAATTTTTAAATTTCATTTCTAACATGTCCCTACTCATGTGACTGTCACAAGAGGGGACATGTTTTTAACAGTGGTAAATTTTTTATTTTTGTGTTTTTAAATCTTCAGCTCCCTGAGGCTTCATGACTACTCCTGGCCCTGTCCGCTGCACCTGTCCGACAAGGTACAAATCCTGGCCATAGAATTATATAGCACAGAGGAGACCATTTGTCCCATTATGCCCATATTATTTCTCCGTGCTGAGTTAGCCACTTAGTTCCATTCATCCACCTTTTCTTACATGTGTTTAAATTTCCTTTATCAAAAATTTTTGCCATCCCTTTTAAAAACTGTTATGATTTCATTTTTCGCCACGACTTTTGTTCGGGCACCCCATGTCTTACCAATTCTCTATCCAAGAGACTCTGTGAATCTCTCCCTTCATTCTTTTGGTGATGAAAAATTTAAGTCTTCTAATTATTCAGTCACCAAGCACTAAGAATATGTTCGCAATATTTGCTTTATCAAACCCATTCATGATTTTGAAAATATTTGTTAGATCTTCTCTTAACCTAGGCTGCTCCACTCTTTTCCTACTCTATGTTCATTATGAAAGAAAGAACATGCATTTATATGGTGCCTTTCATGACCTCAAAACATCCCAAAATGCTTCACAGCCACTGAAATACTTTGAAGTGTAGTCTGTTGTAAAGTAGGGAAATATAGTAGCCAAACCGAGCACAACAAGTTCTCACAAAACAGCAGCGGGATAAATGATCAGTTAATCAACTTAGTGATGTTGGCTGAGGGATAACTGTTGCCCAGTACAGTGGGAGAGCTCACTGCTCTTTAATTAGAAGCAAGAGATGTTTTCTAGCCACCTGATAGCACAGATGGTGTCTTAGATTAATGATTCTTTTGAAAGATGCCACTACATTAGTGCAGGTCTGAAGTGTCAGGCTAAATTATATCGCAGTCAATGGAAAGGAAGTCACTTGGTTCATATCATGGACAGTTGATCCACTAATCACAGTTCTACACCACTGCAAAAGTTGATTTTATTCCATGGCCTTCCGAATCAGAGGCAAGAGTGCTATCAACTGAGCCAAGGCTGACATCTGTGATACTATTTTAATAAATCTTTTTTTGAACACTTTCCCATATCTTACCAAAGAAATGGACCTAAAACTGCACACAATCCTTTAATGATAGTTTAACAAATAGTTTGTATAAGTTTAGGATTACTTCTTTGACTTTGCACTCTGTGCCCCTTTTTATAAAACCTAGGATGTTTTTATACCTTTATCAGCTTCTTCTCCTACTTGTTGCTTTTTCCATCCTGGGCTGACTCCAAAAAATTATATTCTCCCAGAAAATAAACTCCAGTTCCCTGTTTCTGAACAGGAACGAATAATGTCCTTGAGGGAAAAAACATGGTTTGGATAATTGCTGCAGCAGGAAGTTCAATACATAGGTATTTCAATGCAAGTGGAACTTTCCTTGAAGTTGGTGTAGAGTGTAGATCTGGCAAGCATTCACAGAATGGCCTGGAAAAGACAAAGGGAAACAGTGTGTTCATCTGGGCCTGACCATTTTCTATTAAATATTTTGTGATATTTTTCTTCATATAAAAAAACACAAGAGCACTAAAGCAAATTATGCTGATTAAAACAGCCGATTCATATAAGAGTTCATTGTGGTACAGTTTGTCTCCATGGCCATCGTCACCAAAAATTATTCGAACCCTCAACATACTATTTTATAGAACTACAGTAAAGAGGTACACTGTCAGCTAACAGTACTCTTGTCCCTGAGTCAGGAGGTCATGGGTTCCATTCCAGTGCAGGTACATAGTATAGGTTGATGCTTCTGCAGTACTAACTGAAGTACTGCATTGTTGGTGGTGCTATCCTTCAGATAAAACATTAAATTGTGTTTTCATCAACCTGTTCTTCTGGATCAGGTGTATTTTAATGATCCTGTGATACTATAGGTAGATGAATTAACAGCGCAAATTGATATAAACTGTTATGATATAGTTGCAATTACGAAGATATGGCTGCAGGGTGACCAAGGATGGGAACTGAACATCCAGGGGTATTCAATATTTAGGAAGGACAGACAAATAGAAAGGAGGTGTGGTAGCACTGTTAGTAAAGGAGGAAATCACTGCAATAGTGAGGAGGGATATTGGCTCGGAAAATCATGATGTGGAATCTGTTTGGGTGGAGATAAGAAACACCAAGGGGCAGAAAATTTGTTGAGGGTTGTCTATAGGCCGACAAACAGTAATGGAGATGCAAGGGAAGGCATTAAGCAGGAAATTAGAGATGCATGTAATAAGGGTACAACTGTAATCATGGGTGATTTTAACCTACATATCAATTGGACAAACCAAACTAGCAATAATACTGTGGAGGAGGATTTCCTGGAGTGTGTATGTGATGGTTTTTTAGACCAATGGGTTGAGGAACCAACTAGAGAGCTGGCTATCCTAGACTGGGTATTGTGCAATGAGAAAGGATTAATTAACAATCTTGTTGTGCACGGCCCACTGGGGAAGAACAGCCATAAAATGATAGAATTGTTCATTAGGATGGAGAGTGAAGACGTTGAATCCGAAACTAGGGTCCTGAATCTAAATAAAAGGAACTACGAGGGTATGAGGCGCCAGTTGGCAATGATGGATTGGGGAACCTTACTAAAAGGATTGACAGTGGATAGGCAATGGCTAATATTTAAGGAACGTATGCATGAATTACAACAATTATTCATTCCTGTCTGGCGCAAAAGTAAAACCGGAAAAGTGGCTCAACCATGGCTTTCAAAAGAAATTAGGGATAGTATTAGATCCAAAGAGGAGACATATAAAATTGCTAGAAAAAGCAGCAGCCTGAGGAGGGGGAGCAGTTTAGAATTCAGCAAAAGTGGACAAAAAGATTGATCAAGAAGGGGAAAATGGAGTATCAGAGTAAACTTGCCAGGAACATAAAAACTGACTGTAAAAGCTTCTATGAATATGTGAAGAGAAAAAGATTAGCAAAGACAAACATAGGCCCCTTACAGTCAGAAACGGGGGAAATTATAATGGCGATCAAAGAAATAGCAGAATTACGGAAGAATTGAACACATATTTTGGTTCTGTCTTCACAAAAGAGGACACAAATAATTTCCCAGAAATGTCAGGGAACCAAGGGTCTAGTGAGAGAGAAGAATTGAAGAAAATCAGTATTAGTAAAAAAAAAAATGGCACTAGAGAAATTAATCAGATTAAAGGCTGAAAAATCCCAAGGGTCTGATAATCTACATCCCAGAGTACTAAAGGAAGTGGCCCTGGAAATATTAGCTGCATTGGTGGTCATCTTCCAAAATTCTATAGACTCCGGAGCAGTTCCTACAGATTAGAGAGTGGCAAATGTAACACCGCTATTTAAAAAAGGAGAGAGAGAGAAAACAGAAAGTTACAGTCCAGTTAGCCTAACAGCAATAGTGGGGAAATGCTAGTCTACAATAAAAGACGTGGAAAGCATTAACGGGATTAGACAAAGTCAGCATGGGTTTATGAAAGGGAAATCATGCTTAACTATTCTATTGGAGTTTTTTGAGGATGTAACTAGTAGAATAGATAAGGGAGAACCAGTGGATGTGGTGTATTTGGATTTCAAGAAGGCTTTTGATAAGGTCCCACATAAGAGGCTAGTGGGCAAAATTAAAGCACATGGGATTGGGGGTAATATACTGGCATGGATTGAGAATTGATTGACAGACCGGAAACAAAGAGTGAGAATAAACGGGTCTTTTTCCGGGTGGCAGACGGTGACTAGTGGTGTACCACAGGGATCAGTGCTTGGGCCCCAGCTATCCTGCTCCTAGTTTCTATGTTCCTATTCAAAGAGCAGGGAGATTACCTGGGAGTCTGGGCAATATCCTTCCCTCCAGCAGAAGCAGATTAACTGTCAGGACACATGACATCCTGCTGTGTGCAAACTGTCGCTGTATTTGTTTGCATTAACAACAAGTGTTTCACTGTAATTTTATTCCACATGATGGACTTTGGGATTTTTTTTGCTGACTCTTTGTAGGAAGTGACTCAGACTTTTAATAAGGAATGTAAATTGTCACTATATGTGCCTTAATTTTCCAATTTATTTAAATGTTAATCCTTTAGATAATAAAATTACTAGACAGGCTAACAGAAGAATAGTAATGTTCTGTCTACAAATGCATTGTCCTTTCACAAAAGAATTGCAGTTTTGAAGTCCCAGAGTTTTGCTAAAATACATACTAAATTGCATTACTATGGGCCACAAACTGTACATTTTTATGGTGAATAATATGACAGCTTATGTTTTTCATCATTCAGATGTTTCTTTTCCATGCATTTGTTCATTGACTATATATTTACCATATATTGACTTTGTACTAATGTGGAATAATGTGAATGCTAAAAGGAAGCAAAGAACTAAGGACAACCTAGAGAAAGTGCTCACTGAATTCAAATTATAAGTATTGAATAAATATTAAAAAGTAATTTCTTTTGCAAGATCACTAAAGGGATAACAGTGACAGACCTATATGGCTGTAAGCCTGGACAACCATTTGACTAAAACCTCATAAAATTGTACAATGTAACTTAAACCTAGGGCAATAACAAAGGAATTTATTTATGCTGAAACTCAGCATTCAAGGTACAACTGTTGGACTCACATTAAAACCAATAGTTCAATGGCTTTGATTCAAAGAACTGTTCTAAAATGATTAACGATGGAGAACCCTACTTCAGCTCAGGTTAAATACTGCCAATGTTTACTGATGAAATTTTTCATTGAAAATCACACCTGCACCTTTTCCCATTGTTTTACCTTTTAATTGTGAGCTTAATAAGCTCTCTAGTTACCCTGGTACTAAGCATTACCAACCATTAATAGAGTAGAAAATCTAACCCAATAGAATACATGCTAAATGCAATTCAACCACTCTCGAAAAAGGGATATTTTCAGTAACACTCCACTCAATAATGAATGGCAGTAGAATGATCCAGGCCTCCATGAATACTATATTTTTCATCTTGCAATGTTTCTGTTTTGAAATTATGGACCTTGCTTTTGTTGGTTTGGATGTGGAAGGCAAGGTTACAAGTATTGAGATAACAAGTTTGAACACAGACGAATTAAAATTTTAATTGCTTCCAATTGAAGGGAGGGAGCAGCCAACATTGTGAAGAAAAGGATTTCAACAGCTACCAAAAATGGTGAAGAACAACCAATCTGTGTAATAACAGAGATAACAAACTGCTGAGACACAGAAGGACAGGGACTAAAAAGAGGAAAGCCTGTGCACTGCCTTCTCACTCCACTCCCAATTGTCGTTTGTCCAGTGGCAGCAGGAGACTCACTGTGTGAGCAGGAAAACCCTGTCGGAGTTGCTTGTGGGCTCCCGGGGGGGAGGGACAAGGTAAGGGGAGGTGGTCGGGAGAGCCCCTCATTCAAAATCACTGTACCAGCATCAGAAAGGGGGAGGCCTGCTGAGTGTCACCTACTCTTGTTGCCAGTCCCCCCTCCCACCATCACTCACCCGTGCCTGGGTCCATGGCCAATCCAAGGCCTCAGGTGGGTGTAGTACCGGCGGCAGCCACCACCTCCCTGGCGGTGCTGTCAAGCAATGAAGAAAGTTGCCGGCTTCTGAGTGCCCGGATGCTCCAGGTAAGCGGGACTTTGATCCCAGGGAAGGCCCGCCGCTGCCCAGTTAAGTGCCTAATTTGCACTTAATTCGGCGGGCCTTCCTGGAGAGATGTCGCGAGACCCTCACCAGTTCTCCAGCTGGAGGGCAAAGCCGGCCTGTAGCCCCCATTAAATACAATCCCTAATGTGCAGTAAGGGCCATATGAAATTTGCAGCTATAAAAAATATAGTGTTATGTAAAGGAGCGGAATAATTGCATGAGCACTCTTCTAGGCCTCTGAGTTATAAAAAAAATGTGTAATTGTGTAAGATGGCTTGAATCTGTGAATTTTAAACAAGATTTGTTGAACTATGTATGAAGATTTGGAAATATGGAATTACTTTCCTCTCTAGACTTAATGATGTGAATCAGTTTGCAGTAACTACTATGCACAGACATAAGCAGATCTACAATTTTTGGCTGAGTACTATTGTTGCAATGATATGTTTTATTAAAATTCTTTGAAAGCTTTTATCATTGCATATTTGTGGGTAAAATATCCTAGCTTAGCTCATACGTTCCTCAAACTGTGCTCAACCTTCTACATATTGCAATCTTATTCACAGATAATAGAAATGACCTAGTTAATCATTACTGATATTTCTGGTATTACAAGAGAAGGATTGCATCCTGTGTGGCTTCTAACAGATATAAATGGGAAATTTCTGGTGCTTCTGGATGGGCGCCTTTTCAAGATCAGTGAAATCCTGAGAATACTGACAAAAATCTTGCAAAATTTCAGTGTATTATCTGACACCGGAGCTTTATGTCTCCAAATTTAGCTTTGTTCTTTAAAATTGAAAAATGGAATTTTGTAAACAAATGTAGTGGCGCCATTGAGTGCTATAAGAAGCTATGGAGCAGCCTAGCATGGTAATTCTATGCGCTGTGTCATCAAATCAGGATGTGGGTTCAAAGTTGAAATTTCCTACACAACCTGCTGATCTTTGCTTTACTTTTCCAGAGGTGTCATCGGTAACAGTGGATTGATGGAACATTCAGAGTTACACATCCCCAAGCATCTTCCAGCAAACTCACTTCTGCATCTTGGACAAAGACATGCTAGAAGATTGCTTATCTGTCTTAACATTACGTGGTTTGTAGGGGGGAAGAATCTAAGAAGGAAAGAAAATAAATGTGATTTGGAGAAAACTTTTTAATAGGGAAAGGAGAAGTTTCTTGATGCAAACCATTGTCATGGTGACTTCACATTATTATATCATGGAGTGACAGAATCCTAGATTCCCACCGCAGTGACCATTTGATCTCAGTCCAGCTGTCCAGGGGGATGCTTCTTGGAGATGAGGCCCTTTCCCCGAAGCAGGAAAGGAAAATATAGGTACAGTATCAAGAAACACGCTCTCCTGCCAGTCAGTTTAACAGCAACACTGGTAAATACCACATTATTGCTTGTCCTTTGTCTAATTATGGTGCATAACATGGAGGGAGTAAGGAGAGCAAGGATCCTAGAGATAAATTACTAAATGGGGAAAATATATGGTGATCATAAAAATGTTCCTTATCAGGACCTTTCAGCTGTTACCAATTGATTCTGCATTGGGTGCCGAGTGGGGCAAATTGCTGTTAAACCACTTCCTTTTAAGTGGAGTGTCCTGTAAGATACTGTCTTTCTGGACAGAAACAAACCTGATTTGAGAATGAACAGACATATTTTTGGAGAAGCCACTGAACCCGATAACAATCATTTGGGCCCCAGCTGGACCAGCTTGTTTCTGATGCAATCTTTAGTTTGGAATGTTCTCTGTTCATTTTTGCACAGAAAACTGACACTATCTCAATAAGTAGTTTCATACAGGTTTTATGGTACAAGAATCAGAAGTACCAAAGTGTTTCACTGACGCCCCAGTTTTTAGCTAAAATAAAATGAAAGAAAGGATTTTTGTTGTGTTCTGCTTAATAAATTCAACTAATTATTTCAGATTCTTGGTGAAGCATATTCCTATTTTGTAGCTCTTCTATGCCAAGTTTGTCTGTTCTATCATTTTCATATTTATCTGCTTGGCTTATTTACTATTTCTTGTTGGTGTGGTAGTGTGCTTGTTATGTTACTAGACTAAATAAGCCAGAGCCCTGGACAAATAAGCCAAGGAAAATGAGTTCAAATCTCACAACTATAGTTTGAACAATTAAGTTCAGTTTTCAAAAAAAAAGTGTGGAAATAAAAAGCTGGTAACACTAAAAGTTATCATGAAGCTATCAGATTATTGTAAAAACCCACTGGTTCACTAATATCCTTAGGAAAGGAAATCTGTCGTCCTTATCCAGTCAGACCTATATGTGTCTCCAGCTGTCCTCCAACTCTGTTGACTCTTAACTGCCCTCTGAAGGGGCCTAGTAAGTCATTCAGTCGTATCAAATGCAGGCAGTCCACCATCATCTCTGAAGACAAACCGGGATGGCACACAAATACCAGCTTTGCAATGCCTATACCTGAGAATGAATTTTTTAAAATACCTACCAAATATCAGAGTAAAATAATATTGCTGAAAAAAGAGACATGTCTAGGCTTTTCATAAAAACAAAAAACTGCGGATGCTGGAAATCCAAAACAAAAACAGAAATACCTGGAAAAACTCAGCAGGTCTGGCAGCATCGGGGGAGAAGAGCAAAGTTGACGTTTCAAGTCCTCATGACCCTTCAACAGAACTAAATAGAAATAGGAAAAGGGTGAAATATAAGCTGGTTTAAGGGTGGTGGGGGGGGGAGGGGGGGTGTTTGTTGGGACAAGCAAGCAGTGATAGGAAGAGATAACCAAAATATGTCACAGACAAAAGAACAAAGAGGTGTTGAAGGTGGTGATATTATCTAAAAGAATGTGCTAATTAAGATTGGAGAGCAGGACAAGCAAGGTAGCTCTAGTGGGAGTGGGGTGAAATAAACCATGGATGGAATACATTTAAAAATAATAGAAACATGTGGGAAAAGAAAAATCTATATAAATTATTGGAAAAAACAAAAGGGAGGGAGAAGAAACGGAAAGGGGGTGGGGATGGAGGAGGGAGTTCAAGATCTAAAGTTGTTGAACTCAATATTCAGTCCGGAAGGCTGTAAAGTGCCTAGTCCGAAGATGAGGTGCTGTTCCTCCAATTTGCGTTGAGCTTCACTGGAACAATGCAGCAAGCCAAGGACAGACATGTAGGCAAGAGAGCAGGGTGGAGTGTTAAAATGGTAAGCGACAGGGAGGTCTGGGTCGTGCTTGCGGACAAACCGAAGGTGTTCTGCAAAGCGGTCACCCAGTCTGCGCTTGGTCTCTCCAATGTAGAGGAAACCGCATTGGGAGCAATGAATGCAGTAGACTAAGTTGGGGGAAATGCAGGTGAAATGCTGCTTCACTTGAAAGGAGTATTTGGGCCCTTGGACGGTGAGGAGAGAGGAAGTGAAGGGACAGGTGTTGCATATTTTGCATTTGCATGGGGAGGTGCCGTAGGTGGGGGTTGAGGAGTAGGGGGCGATGGAGGAGTGGACCAGGGTGTCACGGAGGGAACGATCCCTACGGAATGCCGCCGGGGGGGTGAAGGGAAGATGTGTTTGGTAATGGCATCATGTTGGAGTCAGGGTCAGTCAGGGTCAAGCTGCCCAATTTAAATTTCAAACAATGCTTGGCAGTTAATTGTCATTCACCATCAGTAGTGCATTCTCCATGGCAACGCCACTTGCTAACCAATCAGCACTCTCTTCACATACAGTATAAATTGTTGTTTCCCCCCTTATATTGATATTCTTGCAAGTGTGCAAATAAGTGCAAGACGAAAAGCTTAGACATGTCTATTTTATCAGTAAAATAATAGTTGTTTTCAAATTATTTTTTAAGTAAAATCATTAGTGAGCCTGGTGAAAATGAAATCAGCTGACATCCAACAATAATCAAATATTAACTCCTGAGAACCTAAAGACTGAAGAAAAGATTTCTGTGTTTTCCTCTACTTTGGGTTGCAGATGTTAGTGACCCTGCTCTTACCCACGATTAATGTTTCTAAACATGTTGTTTAACACTGAATCTTGCCAACATTATTTTAGTCCTGTATTCCAGCCTGTGACCATGATGCTAAATCAAATACTGGACAGCTGGAATAATGGTGTTGAGTCACTACGAAGTATATTTCCAGTGCTATCATGACAACGGCATCCTTACATGCACAGGATAAATAGCCACTCTTCTGAAACATTGCATAAGTTCCCACACACCAATATTTCTCTCAGGTCACATTAAAAATAAAGAAGCATATGTTAAAACATTTGGGGGCGTGGTTTAAGGGGAAAGGGGAGGTGAGCTTGGGTGTGCTTGGGGACTAAAATCCTCGAAAAGTGACACTGGTTTAGGATTGTGACATCATCCTGCCCACTTCCGGGTTTCATCCCAGCAGATTTTCCAGGTGAGTGGAGGACCCCCTTGGGGTTAGTTAGTCGGGTAAGTTATTACAATATTCAAACAGGTCATTGATTCTGTCTGAACTAACCATTCTGGCTTAAACACCCAGCAGACCTATTTTTCAAGCTATCAGCAACTCACCAGGGTCAACCAGGCGAGTGCACAGTTTGCAGTGTTTTATTCAGTAAAACTGACAAGCTGTGAAACCTGTGGACAGCGAAATTGAAGAACTCTAGCCATGGCCAGGTGAGAGGCTGCTGCTCACAGCACTTCTTCTCAGAAAGTGATTCCACAGTTTGACAGATGATTGCCAACTTCCTGGAAGTCCCTTCACCTGCCGAACACTCCAGTCACCTTCAGGTGCACTTCTCTGCTGCCAGCCTTCACTGCAGCAAGGGAGCAGCTTTTGCAGCTCTATCTTGCACCTCCGGTAAGGAACAAGAGGAGCAGCAACACCAACAGCAGCAGCAGGTGCAGCCACCAGCAACGCCATCACCAGCTCTCTTCTCAGCCACAGGGCAGAAGGCATGTACACAGTGATCCAGCTCAAAGGAAATGAGACCCCAAACACAAGTTCTACAGGCAGAGGATCAGCTCTCTTGACGTGTACAAATACCAGTTCCTCAGGAGACTCATGCTTTCGTGGCAGGTCGTTCCTGACATCTGTAACCTCACAGAACAAAACCTCCTTTCCAGTGGAACAGGTGGGCATGCATTACCAATGAGGGTCACCCCCGCCAACACAGCCACCTCCCCGCACCCCCACCTCACCGGTTAGGACCTATGTTTCACCCTGAAGTTGTATGCTCTCTGCAATGAGAGAAAGCAGAGAGTTGAATGTTAGGAATGGCACATGTAGATAGGAGGGGAAGGCAACGTTTGTGGAGGATGATTATAAGACATGGGTGCAACAGCACAATAGGATGAGGGTGAGTGTTCATGTTGGCTGTTCAAATGGGGATGTGGGCAGTTGCCTGGAGAGAAAGGAATGAGTGGAGATGCAAGATGTGTTGTACTGAGGAGATCTGAACAGGAGAAAGCTGAGCAAGTCAGAGAGTGGGGGCTTGGCACTTGCAAGTCACTCGCCTTTCCCACATTCCTGACGTCCTGGATCCTCGATGTACTGTCTCCAGGTTGAAGGGCCCACACTTCTGCTGCTGACTTCCTTGGCCACTTCCATTTCTGGTTTGAGAGGTTGGCTTTTTCCTTCCATCCTTGGGATAGGTCAGCTCATTGCAGCCCTCAGATCCGCAACAGGACATGCAGGTAAAGTGAGAGATCCAGGGGGCAGCCTTTCCAGATCTCCTCTCCATTCCTGTGTTTGCTGTGTTCTTTCTTCTGACTCTCCAGGATGAGTTGAAAGGCCAACTCTAGAGGCTCGTCACCTGCCTTGGACCTCACAGGTGCCTGATCCCCAGAAGTCCTCTGAGTGCCGGGGAGCTTGCACGAACCTGTCTCCTGCTGCTATGGACATACGTCCGTGTGGTGACCACTTGATTGTGAACCCGAGCCTGCTCTAGATCCAGGACCCACCAAGGCGTGTGTATCTTCACTAGTGCAGGGTGTGGGTAAGCGCTGTGATGGGTCTTCCAGGCTGCTTATTTCCAGCTCTTCAATGGAGGAGGTGTCCTCTTGGCTGGATGTGAGGACATGGCTGGCTGAGGGTGTCGGTCACTTGGCAGAGCTCCCTGTGAACCAAAGTAGAGATAATTAAGAGAGCACTCACATTTGCTTTGAGAGACGGATGATATGGTGCAGGATCCTTACGAGGGTGTTCACCACCGACCTCACTGTCGCTGCAGGCAGGATCCACGTCGTCACCAGTCATTGCAATGGCACATTCTTCAAAGTGAGTGAGGGGCATAATGTGGGTCAATCCACCCCCAGTCTGGGACCTCTCCCTGCTGGTGTGAGCAGGCTTCTCCTACATGAAAACAGATGTAGAGAGTGTGAGCAGGGCACATGGCACTGCCTGGTATGTTTGTGTGGTGAGCGGAGTCATGGACAGAATGAGAATGCAAGCTCGAGAGGATATGAGCCTGATGGAGATGTGAGGGTGTGTGTGAGAGTTAGTGGTGTTGTCCCTTGAGGTGTGAGATCCCTGTGAATGTGTGATGGGTTTGTGAGTGTGTGAGTTGAGAGTGATGAGAACAGTGACTTACCCTGGTGGAACAGATAAGACCATTCATCCTGTAGCGGCGCTGGGTGCAGGGCGTTGGCATTGACCAAGCAAGAAAATTTACAGGCAGGAAGAAATTATAAAGGCCCACACATTTTAAAGGAAATGCATCAGGCCTTTTTGCATAAGCAGGTACAATTATTTATCTATTTATTTTGCCCTTAGTTCTCCTTGTTGGCACCGGAGTGTTTGCTACACTCGCCCTGTTATACAAAGTAGCGATGGAGAAAATGTAAATGCAGAATATTGTTTATGGGTCAGGGGGAGCAGGAGTGTTCTACAAAAAAACTTCATGAGAAAACTGTGGGCCACTTCCATCCTTGGCTCTTTCCCTCTAGGATCAGTTTCCCCTCCTTCCTGAATCATCTGCTTACCAACAGGCTCAGCATCCAAGCCATCCTATGTTGTGCTGACCTGGAGACGGGAAGCAACTGTGAGGTGCTCTTTCAGGGAATGCAGCTCGCCATTTACATGGTAATGAACCCAGGTCCTCAAAATGAAATGGCATGAGTGGATAGGCATCCTGCCCATTGCCCACCTGTTTGATGCCTGGAGTTAAAACCTAGCCCCAAAAGTCACTATATTGTTCTGCCTCTCAAAGGGCATTATTGCTTTGTGTCATTGCCAACACTTTACTGAGGTAGCTGTAAATATCTTTGACAAAAAGACAATTAAATTCAAGATTTCCCTCCAAGGGTGTAATCATTTCCTTATTACTCTACTTGGGACAATTACAGTCTTCAGTAAGAGGCTCCAGTGATTAATGTAATACAACTTTGAGTTTGTTTTTTATTCATTCACAGGATGTGCGCATTGTTGGCTAGGCAAGCATTTATTGCCCATCCCTAATTGACCTTGAGAAGTTGAAAGTGAGCTGCCTTCTTGAACTGCTGCAGTCCATGTGGCGTGTGCTGTTTGGGAGGGAGATCCAGAATTTTGACCCAGCGACAGTGAAGAAATGGTGATTTATTTTCAAGTCAGGATGGTGAGTGACTTGGAAGGGAACTTCCAGGTGCTGGTGTTCCCATCTATCTGTTGCCCTTGTCCTTCTAGATGGTAATGTTCATGGGTTTGGAAGGTGCTCTCTAAGGAGGCTTGGTGAGTTCCTCAGTAGATGGTACACACTGCTGCTACTGTGCGTCAGTGGTGGAGGGAGTGAATATTTGTGGATCAGGTGCCTATCAAGTGGGCTGCTTTGTCCTGGAAGCTGTCAAGCTTCTTGAGTGTTGTTGGGGTGACTATCATAATGTAAAAACATTACTCACCACAGGTTTGGCACCCACAATTATCAAATTACTACACCCAACTAATTCGAGGGTGGGATCGCCCGCCACCATTAAACATTAGAATGGCAGGCAAATTGCCCTCAGGCCTTTTCCAAAGCTATTCTGTAACTGGCCACTGAAGAGCAACATGTCTAGGAATTTTCTTTCCCTGTGCGGGGCCATCTGGTCTTAACTTCACATCTGTGTAGGTTCACCCAAAACTGGGAATGTGTCTTCTGGAAATTTCCTTCCAATTGATAGATTAACCTCCTATCATAAAGAGTATCATGAAAATGAAATAAGCCTATTTTTAAGATAATCTGACTGATAGGAACATTCGGATGGGACGATAGTTTTACACTGCTTCTGATTGCATCATCCATTGTTGGAAATGAAGTGTAAAATCAGACAGGGTGGAAAATGGGAGTCTCACCTGAACTTTTCCTGCAGGGCATGATAGGTTAAAATTATCCCTATGGCTTTATTTCCATGAGTGTTAATTTTAGGATTATAGAAGTGATTCAGAGTGATCTAATAGCATTCTTTTTTATTTTGGCTCTAGGTGTGTTAATTGATCATTTTTTGACTTTAATGTCCTTCTATGTGAAATCACCCTTTTATCTCACTCATTGCAATTGTTCACACTTTGGTATTAATGGCTGGAATTTTAACTAATCCTGAGTTACTGAGGTGAACTCATTTCATACTACTGCATTGGCTGCGCATATTGACAGCTACAGAAAGTGCAATTTCAGGGCTAGTATCATTCAGCCACATACAAGGAAAGTTTGATTCACAGACTGGTCTCTAACCAGACGTGCAGACTTGATCTTTGAAAGGAGAGAAGCTCTATCCAGGACAATGGGGCGTGTCAATACTATGAAGGTCAATTATCAGCATGCTTGGCATAAAGTTGAAAACTGGGTTAAACCTGTGTCCACAGCCCTCCAGCCCTCTAGTGAGGTCAAGAAGTTTAACGACTTGTGCAAAAGTACAAAGATAAGCTGGCAGACACACACAAAAAAAGCTAAAACAACAGAAATAGATTATAAGGTCAGACACCTTGAGTTGTTTGTAACATATGAAGTCTGATGTCACAGCAACATGACACAAGAAATCAATGTAGATAGAATCAAATAGATTCCATCCACACAGCTCAACAAAACTTGCCTGTTAATGTAAATAATTTGAAAGTGTAGTATGTTACAGATACCCTCTCTGCTGCCCCCTATGTTGGGGAGGTGTAAATAAAGTTAGTTCAATAATGGCTTCTCGCAATTGAGCCTGTGCTAGTCGTACTCAATGTAGAAAGATGGTGACGAGACTAGGATGGAATGTTTTTTTACATTTAATTTGAGAAATTAAGAACTGAAGAACATTGTGACACAATTTTTGGAACCCCTGAAGTTCATTTTGAGGAAGTTTGAGCAGTTTTAAAGATTGCTCCGTGTGCACGTCATGTTCATTTACAACTCATGAGTCACCATGTTACGTAATTGAATTTTTTTTAAAAACTAGCACTGAAGACATATTTGGGGACAATGTGGGAATTCAACCCTGACAAAGAAGACTGGTGTAATTATGAACAAAGGTTTCATATTTGGCCCAAAATTAATGATATAGGAGACAAAGTAAAGTAAATGGTTTCCTCACCATGATAGAGCCAGATGCTTTTGAAATAGTTTTTGTCCAATGTTGCCTGCAATGCTTCAGTAGTATGGAATATGCTGAAATCAAAGAGATTCTGGACTAACTTGCACTGAGAGTTGCATTCAGTCAAAGGAAACAATTGCCAAGTGAGACTATTGCAAATTACATGCTCAAGCTAAAGAAACTCTCTCGTCACTTTGGATATGACGCACACTTAGAAATCGACCTTAGAGACCTAAAGAATGATAAAATCCAGGCCAAGTTTTTGAATAAAGGCGATAGGCTGATTTGGAAGCAGGCTTGTGATGAGGCCATAATCATAGTAATGGTAGAAAGAGATAGTTGCAAATTACAAGGGAGTTCTTTCCCTGACCTTGCAGGGAATGTTCACCAGAGATCGTGCCAGAAACTGAGGAGCCACATGCAGATGAGAAGGAGGAAGACAAGGGGGACCAGGAGTTACACCAAAAGGTTCCAGTTAGAAAGCTCACACTTGGTGGAAACGCTTACTGCCATCTAATTAAAGAACACTTTTTAGGCCCCACTGCCATCTAATTAAAGAACACTTTTCAGGCCTCACTGCCATCTAATTAAAGAACACTTTTCAGGCCTGTCCTCCACTATCAGATGTCAAAGTACTGTTGGGACATGCCTTCCATCCAGGATTAAGGACCCATCAGGAAGTTCACCATCTACACTCAATGCTTTCAACCTGTTCCCCATGAAGATCACAAAAAACCATCAGTTCCACCACTATCCGATTACCATATTCATTCTTTATTTACAACAGAAACAAACAATGAACATATGACACAAGCAACAGCATTTATAAATATTAAATTATTCCCTCTGGTGCTTACGTATAGTGACTGTCCTATAAGTGCTCTTGCCTACTCTGGTGCTTCTACCAAATGCATCGAAGTGGCGGCAACAGGCAAGGTTGGTTACTGCTGAGACTTTGAAGAGGGTTGTTCAGATATCCCCCTGTGATGTCCTTGAGAGACTGTGGGCCATAATGTTCCACCTCAGACTGCATCATCTCAACCTGGGCTGCCCGTTTGAGAGGCAATGGCCAAAGCAATGGTGGAGTGCCATCTGGAGAGAGGCCAGTAGGTTTCTACTCTATGATTCCCACACTGCTGGAGGACAGGTCTATGGGCAATTGAGACACTCTGCAAGCTCCTTTCCACTGAGAAGCCCAGAGCCATTATGGAAGCTGTCTAAGCTTCTACTGTAGTACTTTGTCATTGTATGCATTCTGTTTGACTGCAATGGAAGCTGGGACCTCAGTAATCAGTTGCTGTTTGATGTTTGGTTCTACAGGTCACTGGATGGAATTGGCCAGTCTCATCATGCTGGAGAGGATGGATTCAAGTTCTGCATCAAACCATGGGTCAATCTGGAAACTATCTCCACCATTCCCCCAGCCACTTTCTGTAAGCTTTCAAGAAGGTTGCTATTGTACCAAGCATTTGGTTTGTCAAACCTTTCTTCTGAAGCTTGGCCTGAGAAGTTCTCATCTTGTCTTCAGCAGAACTAGTATGTCACCCCACCCGCCACCCCTGGCACCTGTGATGTCTTTCCCACGCTTGTGGCTGCAGCCCAATAGTGTCTGGTGCATCCCACAATGAGCTGTGTTCTACCCGAGCCTCTAAGTTACATGTAGTGCCAGTTTCCAAGCAGGTGCCTGCGACAATGGTACTGATTGACTCAGTGTCTTCCTTTTCACTCTCCTCCTCCTCTTCTTCTTCCTGTGGGATTGGAGGGGAGTTGCATACTGCAGGTGCAAGTAAAGTGGATCTTGCTCCTGGGAGTCTGCAGTGATAAAGCTAGAAGGTAGGGTGCAGCATGTGTGGCCTCTAAAGGAGGATGTGTGCAATGAGCAATGTTCCCTCTAAGTGTGCGTGTGCGCGCTGCAACCCAGAAGCTACTGCACAGGGTCATTCATAACTTGTCCACTTTAAGATGCCCACAAAATAATTTAAAGGTACCCCATATTCAATGAACGAGGTATGCATTTAAAAAAAGTGGAGGGAACATTGGCATTGAGACCATAGGGAGCTTGGGAGGGAGGATAGTTTTGGGGGATTAGGGATCCAGACTAATTAGATCTGTAAAGAAGCTGGAGTGGCCAGGTACCTCAACACAATCTGCCCCTGCTATACTTGTGGTTTCTGTTACACTGTTCCCAATCACTGCCTATCCTCAAAGAGACCAATATCATGCAGTAATACCTCCTTTTCCCTGATCTGGTGCCTATTATGTGCTAACTTGTATATGAATCACTAAAAATTGGCATGCAGGTACAGCAAGTAATTAAGAGGGCAAATGGAATGTTGGCCTTTATTGCAAGGGGAATGGAGTGTAAAAGGGAAGTCTTGTTACAGCTGTACAAGGCATTGGTGAGACTGCACCTGGAGCACAGTACAGTTTTGGATTCCTTACTTTAAGGCGGATATATACTTGCATTGGAATAAGTTCAGAAAATGCTCACTTCACCGAGGGGAATCTAGAACCAGGGGGCATATTTTAAAATAAGGAGTCTCCCATCGAAGGCAGAGATGAGGAGGCATTTGTTCTCTCAGAGGATCATTAGTCTTTGGAATTCTCTTCCCCAGTGAGCAGTGAAAGCTGGGTCTTTGAATATATTCAAGGCTGAGTTAAACAGATTTTTAATTGACAAAGGAATTAAGCATTATAGGGCAGGAAAGTGGACTTAAGGCCGCAATCAGATCAGCTATGGTCTTATCGAATGGCAGAGCAGGCTAGTGGGGCTGAATGGCCTACTCCTGTTCCTAATGATATTATTCTGGAAAAGAGAGTGATGCTTGTGGATGAGTGTTATCCGATGGGAGACCCCTTATTTTAAAATGTTCCCCCTGGTTCTAGATTCCCCTCGGTGAAGTGAGCATTTTCTGAACTGATTCCAATGCAAGTATATATCCGCCTTAAAGTAAGGAATCCAAAACTGTATGTGTCTGTTTCTGTGTCTCTGTGTCTCTGATGCCTGACATTGTTGAAGAGCTGTAAGATGTGTCTGAGGTGTGAGTAGTACATGTGAAGAATCCAAAGGTGTGAGATGCACAAATCTTAGTGTATAATTAGAAGTTGAATGCAGTACATTGAGATTGTGATGCTGGGGGTAGTTATTGAGCTGTGTGTTTGTGAGATGGGGTTTTACAATGACTGGTCATGTCAAGTTGTTAACTTTCTTGCAGAAGCCATGTCCTGGGGGCAGTGTTTTTGACTGTGACCTCATCGGCAATCTTGTCCCACATCTGTCACATTTGCTGCCTCTGTGGCCTCCTTGCCACCTGCGGGTACAGGCATCCCTCCTCCTCTCTACATCCTCCACCAGGGCCTCCTGTGCCTTGTCTGAAAACCTGTGCTCTCTTTCCCTGTGTCCCTGAGCCACCCTAAAATCTTGTTCCAATGCACTCGACACCTCAGTGGAAGCAGATCTCTGGAAGCTACACATTGAATGCTAAACCTGCAGGCGTGTTTAAATCATGGCCATCAGCAATTAGCACCAAAATTATAGGCTAAAAGCAGACTTTTAAACAGGCATCTCTTATTAGCACAGCGCTCACTTACCATTTGTTTTCACCCTGTCACCAAAATAGCAGCCACTGGCTCTTGTTGAATGTGGTTTCAGGAATGTCAATAGCCCTTTGAGCCTTCTCCAGCTTCTGCAGTGAGTGTCAGCAGGCTATCCAATCATCATGGTGTCAGCACTACTGCCATGTTCAAGCCCTCACCAGAACCACCTCGCACCCACCAGACTCAATGTGTCAGCCGATTTCCCGTCTTTCCCAACCTCTGGCATGTAGTGTGGCACCTATTTGGCAACCCTTGCTTGCTGGCAGTATATAAGTGAGGTTGGAAGCCAAATTTGGCTCAGGGCGACATGGACCAGGAGTAATTGCTCCACCGTCTTTGGGTCTGCTTTGAACACAAGGGCCTGAATTTTTAAACTCGTAGCAGGTAGTGGGAGTTGCAAAAATTCCAGGCTCAACCCACCCGCCTCCAGAGAAAGTGCCTGCAAAGGTGAGATCGTCATTGCTGGAGGGCGGATGTGGGCTGCAGTTGGGCCAGCCAAGCCAGGAGAACGTTTGGAGGCAGCCTGGCTGCCTAGGTGGGCTGCTTAAAAGGCCGGCTCAGTGCTCATGTTAAAATAAGAACACAAACGCCCTCCTGCCCTCACCCACCACATGCTCCCCATGCCCATCCATGCCACTTCATGCCCCTATCCACCCCCATGGCCCCTCATTCCACCTATGCCAAGCTCTGTCCTTCCAACCACCCCCATGGTCCCTCATAATCCCATGCCAAGCTATGGCACATCCATGCCATACACTGTACAGAACCAATGAACCCTCTAGTGACAGTAGGATGTGTAAAAAAAAGCTTTAAAAAAGTAATTTATTCATAATTTTCTATCATGTTAAAAAAGCCATTTCAATAGAAAGCAATAAAAGTAGCATCCTCCAGACCATTGAAGTACCAATAAACCATTTTATGTATGCTTGGCCGAGAGTGCAGACAACCATTACTCTTGTTGAAACAGCTGCGCCCCAGCGAAAATATTGCTTGATTGATAATTCAGGATCCCTAATCTCTGCTGTCAATTTAGAATGTTTATTGGCACAAAGTTAAGTGATTTCAAGGGCTTGCATCTTTTTGTTATTGATATGGGGGGCCATAGTGAGTGGGTGGAGGGCATAGCTTGGCATAGGTGACATGAGTACTACGGGGGTATTTGGAACAGCAGAGCTTGGCATTGGGGTTATCAGGGGCATGGGGCGTACTTTGGCATTAAGTTCATGAGGAGGATCTTTTGAACTTGGCTGTTAAAAGATCCCCTCATGCAGATTAGGGTTCATGACTCCTCTGATTGTTGATGAACCACTATTCTTTAAAAATCTGGCCCAGCTGCATGAAAATTGCAGAGGACTAGGACATGCCTATCTCCACAAAGGAGCCAGACAGGTCAGGAGTGCTGGATGCAGGCTTTTGACAGGAACCAGCCCGCATCTTTAAAGCTGAAAATCAGACAGCCTAGGAGTGCGGTCAGTAATCCCGGAATCAGGACCAGCCTGACATTTTTAAAGGATTCCCAAGTCATCCCAAATTGATGAAAATCCAGGCCAAGGTGAATTTTTCCCCCACTAAGCCAAATTCAATGAAAGGAACCACACAGGATCAGCTTCTAATTAAAGTGACACACTAGCCCTCTCAATCCTACAGCACTGGTCATCAGGGGATTTCCAGAAGTTCCAATTGCTGGGACGTCCGAGCTGTGTTTAGAACGATGTGTGGTTATGAATGAGTGAGTTGAATGACAGCATAACTAACCTGCTGGGTGACTGTCACAGCCTCTTTATATAATTTGATCTAAGAGTGTTACATCAATGTGCAGCTGGTGAAGAAAAAGCATCTCATGCACATCTTCCACGCTTTAAGGAGTGCCTGAAGAAAAGGTTGAACACATCAACAGAAACTATAGATTGAAAGTAATCTTCCATTTTCACTTTCCATAAAGTTACAATGCTTGAAACTAAAACTAGTTGCAATACAAATCACAGGGCCAATATCACTATATCACGTATCACTGCTTATAACAGGATTGCAGTATTAATTCTATGGGCAGAATTTTCTAGATAGCTGGGGGGGCGGAGTGGGAGCGGGTGCGGGCGGGCGTGGACCCGATTGCCGCTCACAATCGGGTCCACGCCACCATTTTACGCGGGCAAGCCAGTTAAGGCCCGCCCAGCGTGCTTCACGACTCCCGTGCATAGCGGGAGTGGGTAGGCGGCGGTAGGTACGCTCAGCCCACCAGATCCAATGGCGACCCGGCGGCCTGTATAAAGGAAGGCCCTGGCAGCCTGCAATGGCTAGGCGAAGAGCTCTGCAGAGGGGCAATGGAGGTTATTCAAGTCCGGAGGGTAGGCCATCGGGGCAGGCCAGGCAGGGGGGCCAGTGTGCCCCTCGTTTTTCCGATGATTGCCTTGCAGCCCTCCTCAAGGAGGTGGCAGCATGGTGGAAAGGTGCTGGTTCCCCAGGACGGGAGGAGGAGGCCCCCCCCACACATGACAAAACGTGCCTGGGAGGAGGTGACGGAGGTGGTGAGTTCCCGCAACATGGGGCGCACCTAGATCCAGTGTCGCAAGCGCTTCAACGACTTGTTGCACTCTGGAGGGGTGAGGACAATGTTGGCATTGGTCACTTAGCCCAACAGATCAGTTTTCACCCCTGCTGCCCCCACAACCCCCCAAATCTGAGTGCATTGAATCATTGATGGCATGTGTCCTTTGCTGGGTCGGTCAGCAGATATTGCCCATGCCGAGGTCACCCTGAGAGGATGACGAAGAGATGGGTTTTTCCCCCACAGCATGTGGTACACTGAGACCCACATGACTGTTTTGGGGACAACCTGAAGGAGCTGCACCTAGACGCTGTGTTTGAACTGCAGGACATGTCTAAGTCAGGGTGATGACATGCTGGCAGGGGAGCTTCAAGGTGGCGCAGCAACGAACCATCTGCTGCCCTCTGCACTCCACATGCTTGCGTCTCCTTGCTATGGAAGGATATACTGTGTGGTGCCTAATGTGATGTAGGCAGCATGTGGCCAAGGAGGGGAGAGTGGTGGTGGGTAACAGGCCTAGCATCTTTGTGTGAGTGTTTGGCAGCAGCGGGGTGAGGAGGCACTGGAGCCCTAATATGTCCCACTCTGGTGCGCGAAGAGAGTCCATGTGTAATTTGCACAAATCAATGCTCTTCTCTCATTTTCAGGAGAAGAATGCTCATACCGCAGCAGAGTGGGTGAGGGCTGGCAGCGGCCAGGCACAGTTAGTCATTCTCAGCTGGTTTGAGCAGGAGCCCTGGATATGGAGAGGCACCATGTATCCAGGTCCACTGGTGTCGGTGAGGCTGGGGTGCCACGGCCAGGTATGTATGCCCAGCAGTGAGGTCAGCATTGTTCTCCCAACAGCCATAGCAGTGCTGAATGTTAAATAATTTAATTTTGCAACATGGCTTGACCATTGCTTATGGAAGGATGAGCACATAATGATCCGGGGGACAGGGATGCACTTTGTCATTGGATCAGTTAACGTGGAGACAATGTCCTCGTTCTTCCTTTCAGTATCAGCGGAGCAGGACCGGGAGGAGGAGCAGCAGAGCCCCCTCTCACAATTAGGGCCTTGAAGTCTCACCAGCGTCACACCATCTCTGCCAGGCAGGCACCAGTGCAGATACTAGCACCTTGGTGGGAGTTAGAACATTGGCTAGTGTCCCGGGGCACAGCGGTGAGGACACTTCACGGTCGCTGGAGGAGCTGGCAGAGACAGAGAGTGCCCATGGTGCCAGCAGTGAGAGGACTACAGGGGACCAGGCATTTACTCAGTCGGTGCCTGATGATGTGCCTCTGGAGTCGTCCGCAATGCAGCAGGTGCAGGAAATGCGGCCAGGTGTGCGGGAGCCTCTGGGGGAGATACATGAGGCTATACTTGGCTTGGTCTCCGTGGTGGAGGAGTCTACGCGGATGATCACCAAAGCAATGAGCCACATTTCCGAGCGCCATGCATCCTCCATGGAGAGAGTGGTGACTCTCGTGGAGAGCGTACTCCAGGAGACCCGTCAGGGTTTTCTGGGGATGCGCTCTGACCAGCAAGCCCTCACATCGACATCGACCTCAGCTGGTCAGTGCCAGTGTGGGAGATGGTGTGGGCACCAAGTCTCCCAGCTCGGTGCCCATCCATCCACAGTGAGCAGGGAGGTCGGAAGCAACCTCACATCTGCGCAGCGGCTGCCTGTCGTCTCTGCGGGCTCCTCTCAGGGTGCTCTGGATGAGGGCAGCAGCTCCTCCGCCCCTCTCCCAGTGACGGTAGCATCCGGTGAGGCTGCAACGACTGGGGAGATGCCAGCTGTGGAACAGGCAGCTCCCTCCCAGGCGGGGCCAGCACAGGCTCCACGGGCCAGAGGACAACCGCCAAGGTCATCGAGGCCAACAGGACAGCAGAGTCAGCAGGCTGTCTCAGATGCCACTCCCAGCGATGGGGCAGCACCAAGACCTAGCACCCGGAAACGTAAACATAAGGCACCTTAGGCACACCACGGGTTTATCACTGGTGCTTTTGTGTTCGCCCGAGATGAGGTCTTTATGATTTGCTTTGAATTGAAACATCCTTGTCAGTTTGTTTCATTAAGTTTCTTTGCCTGTGATATTAAATTCAGACATGTGACCATGACTGAGGGTGCCTCTTTTCTACTGCATGTGTATGGTTTCCAAAAATGTTAGGAGTGCTCTGTGGGACATTCAGCTTTATTAGCAAGGCCCTTAGTTACTGTTCCTAACCTGGTAGATTTGGCACATAGGTATCGAGTATGGAGCCTACAGCCCAGGCTTGTCCTGGAGGTCCATCTGTGGTGTGCTAGCTGAAGGTGCGTTGGATTAAAGCCTCCCAGGTGTCCCCGCCTCCCTGCAGTATGCCCGGGTCAGCATCTACCCCCTCATCATTTCCCTGTGCATGCTCATCCTCGGACTCGCTGCTGGACTCATCGTGTGCAGCCGCAGCCACTGCGTTGACATCTTCATCGTCCACTGTGTCCCCCCTTTCTAGCGCAAGATTGTGGAGAGCACAGCATGCAACTACTATCAGTGACACACGATCTGGGGGGTTCTGGAATGCGCCCCCCGAGCGGTCTAGTCATCTGAAGTGCATTTTGAGAAGACCTATGATTCTCTCCACCACAGCACTTGTGGAGGCCTGGCTCCTATTGTACCGCTGCTTAGCTTCTGTTCTTGGATGGTGGAGAGGCGTCATGAGCCACCTTCTGAGGGGATAGCCCTTGTCACCCAGCAGCCATCCATCAAGCCGGGCTGGAGCACTGAAGAGCCCCGGCACCTGGGAGTGTCTGAGGATGTAGGTGTCGTGGGAGCTGCCTGGGTACCTTGCACAGACTTGTAGAATCAGCATCCTGTGATCACACAATATCTGCACATTCATGGAGTGGAAGCCCTTCCTGTTGATGAAGGCACCGGGCTCACCTGCTGGCACCTTGATAGCCACATGTGTGCAGTCTATTGCACCCTGGACACGGGGGAAGCCAGCAATGGCCGCGAAGCCTCTGGCTCGCTCTGTCTGGTTTGCCTAGTCCCAGCAGAAGTGGATGAAGGTCAATGTACGCCCGAACAGAGCGTCTGTAACCTGCTTGACACAAGTGGGGACAGTTGATTGGGAGACACCACAAAGATCACCCACTGAGCCCCTGAAGGAGCCAGAGGCATAGAAGTTGAGGGCAGCTGTGTCCACCCACACAGTTAGGGGTGATCTCAGGCCCAAGCATCTGACATATAGAGTTGACTGTCTCCCTTGAGAGACGGAGTCTCCTTCGGCACTACACCTCAGACATGTTGAGGTAGCTGCTTCGCCGCCTGTATACCCTGGCAACAGGATAGTGGCATCTTCTATGGCCCCTTCTGACTTGGTCTACTGCTTGGTCCTGTGCCCCTTGTGCCTGCGCCTGTCCTCCCAAGGGTGGCTCCCCTGGAGGCTGCATGTACATTCCTGGCCTCCCCCCTTCTAGCCCTCCCTCCTCAGAGGAGGTGCCTCCAGTGCCTTCAGCTCCCATTCCCAGGCTATGGGAAGGCTTCCTGAATCCTGCAGGCCCAAAAAAATTCCTCACTGCAGAGTGCTGACCTGAGGGTTAAGAGTCCAGACAAAGCAGCTGGTATGCATTTTGAAGTATTGCAGATCACACAGGCAAGTTTCAAAAACTTTGAAACATCATTACTTGAGAGAGCAACCCCAGTGAGCCCTCTCATCCCGCCCGTGGATGAGGTTTATACAAATGTGCCCTACCCGCCTGCCCGTTGTGCCCATGTGGCGACCCGAAGATTGCACGGGCGCCAAAAAATCGGCGTCGATTGGTGTGTCAAGGGCCTTAAGTGGCCTGTTAATTAATGGCGGGCACACAGCAGATATCATCTCAATCATCGCGATGGCGCTTGGTAACGACGGGATGCTCGCCCGACGTCACCACACGTCAATTTACGCACGGACGTGCGGGGCCCACCCCTGCACACCAACGGGAAAATTCTGCCCTATGATTTAATAGAATTATAATACCCCCTTGTATATCTTCTAATTAAACTAAAAATTTAGATTCAGAAATCCAGTATGAAAATTGGTTTCCTGATAATATCAAGGAGGAGGGTGAATAAGTCAGAAAATGCAGTTTGGGACCTACAGCTTGATCAAACCTGTAGATAAGCATTATATGCAAGTACAGAGTGCTGAACATTAGAAGGAAGGAGTGGATTTCACATACATACTATAGAGGGTGTGGAACTCACTTAAGATGAAGTTAAAACAGGTCTGGGAGTAATATCAGGTTTAGCACTTAATGGCAGAGAAATTAAATTTCCACTCATCTGTGTTTTTGGTGTAAAATCAGTGAAAAATCTCCAAATTTTGGATCATGATTGGCTATGTCCAAACTTTGTTGGAATTGTGACAATTTCCACATTAGACCAGGTGACTTTTAGCCATCAACAGTGGATGGGGCAGCAGTGGGCTACATGAATATATTAATATTCTGTTTAAGGATCTTTTTTAATGGTTGAATAGCTGGCAATGTGTGCAATCTGTTAAATGTGAGTATGAGGCTTACAGCAGAGTTAAACATGTGAGGGTGAGGTGAGGCTATGAACAATAAGTATGAGGCATGTTCGTAGAGACTGTTAGTAGTAGTTGAGTGAAGCGGGTGTGAAGAGTGGAGTGTGAGGATTGTGGTCCATTTATAAGGGTATGATAATTGAAGACGCAGTCGCTGACCTAGACGACTTGTGTGAAGTCATTGGACATTTTGCAACTCTTCTTCCTGATTCTCAGAGTGAAACAACTTGCTTTGACCATGATTGCTATCTCCTCCCACTGCCTTCTTAGGATTTGTCTGGAGGGTTTCCTGGCCCTCTGACATCAGAAGACCTCTCTCTTCCATTTAAGGCCTTCAGTGCTGGATCAGAGATCTTAGAGTATGCTTTTTGACCTGTTGCTCCACTTTCTCTTCTCTTTCTGCTCTAACTTTCCTTCCAGCATCTGCTTCAGTCAAAGATGTGTAGGCTGGCTTTAAGTAGTACCGACTAGATTTATGTGATGCAAGCCTCACACAAAAAACTTGGGCCCCCTGCTGAGGCATGCAGCCACTCAGCAGCATGCTTAGCACTGGGCTGCTTGCTGCTACCATTTAAATTAGCAGGCAGCTCAGTTTGTGGGTTAATTGTGCACCGCAATACCTGCACCCATTTTTCGGTCTTACCCAATGCTTTTGCCCCCTAAAGCAGCCTCCTTCCCAATTTCTCATTTGCTGCATTTCATGTTGACATTTGCTTGCTTGTTCAAGGGGTTGGATGATGCAGTGTCAAGGGCATCAAACTAGCAGTTTAACGTTTTTAATAAAGTTGATGAAGATTCTGATGGGGCTTGACAAGGTAGACACTGAGGGGTTATTTCCACTGGCTGGGCAATCTAAAACACAGGGGCACAGTCCCAGGATAAAAGGGTGATCATTTAGGAACGAGATGAGGAAAGATTTCTTCACACAAAGGATCGTGAATATTTGGAATTCTTTACCCAGAGGATTATGGATGGTCCATCGTTAAATATATTTAAGGTTAGGATAGACAGATTTCCGGGTCTCTCAAGGAATCAAGGGAGGTGGGAGCAGGCAGTAAAGGGGAGTTGAAGCCCAAGATCAGCCATGATCATAATGAATGGCAGAGCAGGCTCGATGGGCCATACGGTCTACTCCTGCCTCTATCTCTTCTGGGTTCTTGTGGTACAACAGCACATTACAAAGACCATTTTTTGACATTTACGTACGCTTATTCACACACTGGGCTTAGGGACCTAAAAGTACATTGATGCCTACTTTGTGTACAAGTGATCATTGGAAGCCTCTGACATACTATCCAAGGAGAAGATGTTGGCTAAAAAGCTGCTTTAAGCCACATCTTGGTTATTGCTCTGATTAAATTACAGAAACAGATAATCTTTTCCTCTAGAGTTACCTCATTCAACTGCCTCAAGAAAGTGAAGAAAAGGTCCATTATTATAATTGCTAAAACACTAAACAACACATTTTTAGATAATGGGGATCCAGACTTTTCAGCATCTTTGCATGGTTTTCTTTACAAAGGAAATAGGTCAGTTAAGTTTAATTGTAAGACTACATGATAATGTAAATATAAAAGCAGGAAGCTTCTGTTCTTTATCTATAGTTCTGCAAATTCCCTCCATTTTCACTTAGTTTCACCACATTTCTCTCAATAATACAGCAGATCAAACTGTATTGCTCCATCTGCTAATTAGCCGAAAAACTAAGTGTGACATGAGCCAATCAGAGGCATTTTAAACACATTTGGGACACAACCTGTAAAAGGAAAGTGAAGGAAGTGGAGAAACCCAGATAAAACATATTTAACCTTTAATTTTTCTCCTATTCTCTACCTTTATACAATAACTTAAACTATTTTTGTATTTTAAAGGCAACTGGCATCATAGCCAAGTTTATAAAGTATTTTATTTTGATTTCATCCTTACACTTTTGAGCCAAGGTTTTTTTGTACTGTCATTCTAATGACTTTTTGACCCAGCACTTTATAACTGTAGACTCATTAGAGTCAGAGTCATTATGCCACAGAAGGAGGCCATTCAGCCCATCAAGTCTATGCCAGCTCCCTACAAAACAATCCAGTCAGTTCAAATGCCCTGCTCGATCCCTGCAGCCCTGCAAGTTTTTCCTTCACGTGCCCATCCAATTTCCTTTTAAAATCATTGATTGTGTCCGCTTCCACCACCCTCATGGGCAATGAGTTTCAGGTCATTATCATTCACTGCATAAAACAGTTCTTACTTACATCCCCCCCATATCTCTTTCCCAAAATCTTAAATCTGTGTCCCCTTAGTCCTTATACCATCAGCTGATGGGAACAGACTTTCCTTGTCTACTTTATCTAAGCGCTTCATAATCTTGTACACCTCTATCAAATCTCCCCTTAATCTTCCATGTTCCAAGGAAAATAACACCAGCCTTTCCAGCATAACCTTGTTAACTAAGACCCCTCCATTCCTGGAACCATTCTGGTAATCTCCTGTGCCCTCTGAATAGCCTTCACAACTTTTCTAATGTGCGGTGGCCAGAACTAGATACAATACTCTAGTTGGGGGCCTAAACAGAGCTTTTAAAATTCCCTGCTTTTGTATTCAATACCTTATTTATGAAGCCCAAGATCCCATATGTTTTGCTAACCACTCTTTCAATATGTTCTGCTACCTCCAATGATCAATGCACATGCACTCTCAGGTTCCTCTGTCCCTGCATATTCAATAGAATTGTGCCATTAAGTCTGGATTATCTCTCCCTATCCCTTCTGCTAAAATGCATTACCTCACACTTGTCTTTATTAAGTTTCATCTGCCACTTGTATGCCCATTCTGCCAGCCTATCTACATCTTGTTGCAGGTAATTCATATCATCCTCAACATTTGCCACTCCTCCAAGTTTGGCATCATTGGAAAATTTTGAAATTTTACTCCATATTTCAACATCCAAGTCGTTTATTTATAACAAAAAAGTAACAGTCCTAGCGCTGACTCTTGGAGAACACCAATGTCCACCATCCACCAGTCTGAAAAACAACCATCTATGACAACTCACTGCTTTCGGTCCTTAAGACAATTTTTTAAAATCCAGTTGGACATTGACCCTCCCTTTCCATAAGCCTCAATTTTGTTAAGTAGCCTTTTATGTGGTACCTCATCAAACACTTGCTTAAAATCCATATAGACAATATCCACCTTATTCCCTTCATAAACCTTCTCTGTTACTTCATCAAAAAAATCCAATTAAATTAGTCAAGCATGATCTGCCTTTTACAAATCCGTGCTGGCTCTCCTTAATTAACTCAAACCTCTCCAAGTGCCTCGATTGTTTTCTGTTGATTATGGATTCCGAAACCTTACCCACTGATGTCAAACTAACTGTCCTATAGTTGTTAGGACTGTCCTTACACCCTTTTTTGAATAAGGGTGTCACATTTGCTACCCTCCAATCCTCTGGCACTGCCCCCATATCTGGGGGGGATTGAAAGATTAAGGCAAGCCATTCCGTTATCTCAACCCCACTTCCTTTAGCAACCTGGGGTATAAGCCATCTGGACCAGGTGACTAATCTACCCTATGCATAGCCAGCCTTTCCTTTCAATTTTCACACTAACCATTGCCACCACTATCTCTATTCGACCAATATTTTGTCAGATTCCTCTTAGTAAACACTGATACAAAGAATGAATTAAGTATTCGAGCCTTTCCCTGCGCCTATAAGCATATGCCACCCTCTTTATCCCTAATAGGGCCCACTCTATCTCTTGCTATCTGCTAACTATTTACTTGCTGGTAAAATACTTTTGGGTTCCCCTTTATACTGACTGCCATCTATTCTCATGGATTTACACAACTATGCATGAGGGCTCCCTGTGTACCTTCCTATCTGTAATCATGTAATCCCCGGGGAAAGACAAAAAAAAGGCCAATTCAGGTTAAAAAATCTCAGAAATTCCTTTCTGCTGAAGGAGGTCAAAATGTATTCCAGAAGATCACAGTGATCATGAGCTACATATCCAATGTCCCACCTACCTTTTATATGCAGTGATATTAGTCACAGTAAGAAATCCTATGCAGCTCTTTTTGAAATGCTGCAACAAATCTCTACTTTACATGATGTTAAACTTCAATAGTTGTTTGGCAATCAAGGCCAAAACAGACTCCTTCAAATACAGCTTTATTTCTGATGTATAAAACTCTCTAAGGAGAGAACCTGTCTTACCTGTTATCACTTTTATACATCCAAATGGGTACTTAGGTTGTTATCTAATAATTAACAATTGAACTCCTTGTGAGTTAACTGTTTCCTTCCCCAACACATGAGATGGTTTCTTGCTCCAAGTGCTGCCAACTATCTGCGTAAAGAAAAGCTTCCTGACATTTAACATAGATCTAAATTTTACACATGAAACCCTTGATGTTTCCTAACCTATCTAGTCTGTCTTTCAAACTTTCCTTTCTCCTGAAGCTTATAGGTTTTTAGAACTGAAGCTTTGCATCAACTAATTTCAAATCTCTTGGTTTATAATATGTCAGTCTACATTATTTAACCTTAGTGACCTCCTGCACTATGGGTCATAACCCTTCACTAAGGTTTCTCATTTTAATAAGTGAATGCACAATTTGAAAGAGGTCACTGAAGATTTGTGTCCTCTTATTTACATGTTATTAACATGGTTTATTTTCCCAGTGGCTATTGGGGAATGGAAATGTTTGAATGTAGTCAGGTTCCTTTAACCATGTATGAGGTCATTATTTGTTCTTCCAAACTTGCAGGTCCTGGCTCTCAGGTTACGGTATCAATACACAGCAAGCTTTGCACTCACGCAAATTAGAAATGGCTGACATTGTTTCAAATCAGCTTCCGTTGCACATAGTCATTGAGCTCCCAGCTTGGATTGAGCCTTGGCCTGGAAGCTTGCCAAGGAGTAATTTGACATATTGAAAAGAAATGTGGCCATTTAACAGTGCTGCTTCCCTACTGACCCAGGGGCTTTAAAGGCAATTGCATTCAATTATTGCCATTTAGGTGTGCCAGGCCCTGCAGATGTAGTCAAGGCCATAACAGTGGTTGTGCTTTGCCCAGTTCTGGTGTCAGCTGATCTCCCTGGCAGACTAATTTCATATTGTTCTAATGCTTGGCAATCCCTCAGATTGAGGAGGATGCTTACCACGGAGCTGTAGAGTAGAGGGAGGGTGAGAGAGAGAAAAAGAAAGGGGGAGAGAAAAAAAGAGAGGCTAAAGAGATAGGGCTGAAGAGAGTGCAGAGTAAAGGAGGTGGAAAAGAGAAAGTAAAAGGCTAAGGGAAAAACAGCATTAAGAGGGGAGGAAAGTAAATCCAAAATCCACATTCTACACTGGCAGTCAGTCATTAGGGTTTGCACACTTTCTTGAGGTTTCTTCTTGCTCTCACGTCTTCTGCCTTTGTCAAACCTTGATGAAGCAAGGCACACCATCATGGGTGGTCCAGTGCAGTCTCTTTCCAGCTGTTGAGGTCAAAGCCAATCTTATTCAAGTCGGCTTTCAAGGTATTTTCAAAACATTTCCACTGGCCACCCTGTGATTTCTGACCAGTCACGGGCTGGTTGTAGAGGGCGCACTTCAGAAGGCGAGTGTTTGGCATTCTAATGCAATGGCCTGTCCAGTGCAGCTGTCGCTAAGAATGGCCACCTCTATTTTCAGGATGCCTGCTTCTTGGAGGATGCTTGCATTCATATGGTGATCCATTCAGGTGACTTGTAGGGTCATTTGTAGGCAGCATTGATGGTATGTCTCAAGTTTTCTTAGGTGGTGGCAATATGTCACCCAGATTTTGCAGGTGTAGAAGAGTGTCAGGATGCCTTGTAGACTGTGACCCTTGTGTCCATCAGCAGGTGATGGTTAATGAAGACTCACCTGAGCAGCTTCCCAAAGGAGGAACTTATGCACTGGATCCTGTGCAGGAACTCCAGAATCTATGGTTACTAACCGGGGCATGTAGCTACTGAGATAGCAGAGGTAGTCCACTGCCTCCAGGTGGTGATTCGCAGCCGTGACACTGGGGGGGTGGTTTGGTGCAAGCCCCGGCTTTGGCTGGGGGAGAACCTTCATCTTATCGGCATTCAGATGCAGCCCCAGGGCTCAATATGTTTCTTCAAACTGGTCAAGGGTGGCCTGCAGCTCTTCTTTTGTGCCCATCAGGATAACACATTGTCCACGGAAATACGTTGAGGTTGTACGGTTTCTTCAGAATGAAATGACTGCCACCATCCTCTGCAATGGACTGGAGCCTGATGCGTTTCCTGTCAGAACTGGTGTCAAGCAAGGATGTGTGCTTGGGCCCACCCCTATCTCCATCTTCCTAGTGGCCATCCCCGACATAGTCAAGGTCACCCTCCACCTGGGGTCCAAATTGAGTACAACAGGGAGCTTTTCAATCCCCAAAGGCTGAAAGCGAAGACCAAAGTCTCACACACAACCATAACAGATCTCCAGTATGCGGATGACTGTGTTTCATATTGTGCCACTTTCACAAAACCCGTATCATCCTTATATAGTTTAAATTGCCCTGCCAACTGTAGCTTGCACTTAGACACTTGGCATTCCCTTAGCTTCAGTTAAACTTTGTACTCTAAGAGTTCTAATTTCATATCCTGCTTTCTTTTTCATCTTCCTGTTCTGCTGGCCTCTTACCTATGCTAATTGCAGCTGACCTCTTTGTGAGTTTGCAAACAACATTCAGCTGTTTTTACTTTTACATACTCTGAAGTAAATTTCTATTTAGCCCCACCCAAATAAAAAATAAACCAGTATTCATAAGTTTCTGCAAAAACAAAACGGAACAATCAGGTGAAAAAGTGTCTGCTCCTTTATACATTGAGTTTGCTCTTCACCCAATCCAGACGGATGAACAGAGCAAACAGCATGATCCTATCCTAAATGGGTAGGAAAATGTGCTAGGCCATCAACTTATCACATACATATATGTGTATGTATATATATATATATATATATAGGCAACAGTCTGGGAGCAATTGATCTTGTGGCATGCTACAAGAAGAGGCTTGTAAAAAAGAGAAAATAATAGAAGGTTTATACCTTGTCAACATATTTAAAGAAAACAATCTAGAAAATAGCTTATCCAAAAAGCATTAGGTTGTAGCACTTTTTGATGCAATCCTTCACATCTCTTCCAGTCTCCAAACAATCAATTCTCTCCCGTCATTACTCACCAATGCTACTAATATCCTCCAATCTATAGTTGCTATTACAAGGATGTGTTTTTTTTAAAGATACTATTTCTAATTCTTCTTTTTCTGGCTGTATTTGTTTTAAACTATAAACTGTAATGCTATTCAGACAATGGAGTACTACCAGCCAGCTACAATATACAAGCTTGTATTCCACCAAGTGAGATGAAAAGGAACAGACACTCAAACCCCTGGGGAGCAAGGAAGACCCCATCTCCTGTTGGCTAAAGCTATCCTAAAACTTTTCAAAAGTTTCTGAGATAAGATGTCAAAATACAATTACCTATTCTAAGAATATTGATTACAGCAGACATGGATTAATAAAATTTCTCTGGTATATACAGCCAGCAGGATAATTTAAGGACTGTTTATCACACCAGAAAGATCAGAGATCAGCATGTACTGAATGGCTACAAAGAAGCTATTTCCTCTCTCTCACTCTCTCGTAAGTGTTGTTTTCAGATTTGCAAAGAAACCATCCTGAGAAGAGAAATCTACTACAGACCAAGATATTTTGGGAATAAAACATGGAAATCTGCACCATGCAACTAGACCCAGGAAGACAAATGAGTGAAACAGCCACAACCTGGAATCACCATATCAAGACCAGCCAAAGCACAGCTAACCATATACTCATTTGTTTTATCTTCTTCATGAACTGTAAAAAAATACCTTAAAGCCTATCTCTTATCTTACCATCTGTACTAGTGTGTGTGTAGGCCCAAGAATGTGTGTGACGTATGCGTGGTGGTTGCGATTTACCTAGCTTTTTTTTTAATTCAGGAAGTAGTTTCAATAAACTTATCTTGTTTTTTGTTTAAACTCAGAAAACCTGTCTGACAAGTTCTTTATAACCTGAAAGTATACATAGTGGGACTCCTACAGTATTGTGACAGCATATCCTCTCTAAATTCGCAAAAAAAAAACCCTGTTACAGTCAGAGCTGGAGCAGTAGAATAGGGGAGCAATTTTTACCCCTCCTCACATGGTCATATTTGTATAATGTCTTTCAATTTGTAAATGTATATTAATTTGTCGATAATAATTGATTGAAGTGCCTAAAAATACGCCATGCTACTTATAACTGGAGTAAAAACAGAAATGCTAGAAATACACAACAGGTCCATCAGCATTTGGAAAAAGAAAGGTTGTAATTGTGGTTTCATGTTTGTTGGTTTTATCACAAATCAATGAGTTCTAGACTAGTACACTAAAGATGGCAATGGAAGGAAAAGTTTTTTTTCAAGCACATTGTTATGCAATCATGTAGTTCTATTAATTATCTATGAGGTGACATGATTATCCCTTAAGTGCTATATGTGCCTGTGCACAGTTGTGCGACCGCTCATTTAAATATGTTTTTGGTGCTCCTGGCCTGTCACTCGATGTACTGTAAATGCCAGAGCAGTGCAAGTTGAAATTTCAGGCACCAGGAACTAGCAACTGAAGAAATGCTAGCAGTGTTTCTTGAGAAAGATTGGTGAGGTGGAGTGGGAAGCTAATGGAGAAGAGAGGAAGCAACCATCAGTTTCATGGAGGAAGGGCTATCCAGAGAATAACACAATACTTTAACAGAGCTTCCCCTTAAAATACTCCAACAAATGCATCAAAAATGTTGATGAAAATGTCAAAAATGTTCATCAGATGTAATGATCCACATCTTAAGAATAAGTAGTGCAAGAAAGGTGATAAATGAGAAGGAAAAAGGCTTATATAGAGCCTTTCATGACCACAGGATGTACCAAAGTGTTTTACAGTCAATGAAATACTTTTGAAGTGTGCTCACTGTTGTAATGTAGGAATCACAGCAGCCAATTTGCACACAGCAGATTCCCACAAACAACAATAAAATTCACCTCAGGTAACAGTATATTGCTGAGTTATAAAAATTAAGCTTGGGCCATGACAACAGAATACAGAAAGTAAAGATAATATAATGCCTTTGGTCAAATGCTAAAGCACTAAGTATAATCTTTAGCCAAAGTTAAGTGTCACACCTAAAAGCTTTTTCATCAATTACAGAGATAGGCATTGGCAAAAGAAAAAAGTGTTAGAAATTTGAAATAAAGACTGAAATAAATGCTGGAAATACACAACAAAGCTATTAGCATCTGTGAAAAGACAAGATAATATTGTGGGGGTTCTTTTAACCTAACCTGCCAGGAGAGAACATGATGGGGTCAGGTCAAAAGTTGGTTTTACTCCATGCTTAACTTTACTTCCCACTGACTTCAATGGAGTGTAAAACCAGCATTCAACCTGATTCCATGAGATTTCCGCCCAGTAGGTCAAATTAAAATTGCCTTATTCGAGTCTAGAACCTTCAACAACAAAGGTCCTACAAGCAAAATGTTAACCTTTGTGTATCTACAACATTTTCTGCTTTTACAATAGGATTATCCTATTATCGCCTGATTATACATGATTATCCTGTTTCTGTAGGAACACAATTTTTGCACCTTGCATGCTTCTTGCTCGTGGGTACCCATGACATATTAATCTGATTCACTGCTCATTTTGTTGCTGCTGCCAAGTCCTTCAGTATTATCTATGAGCAAGCCATGAGTTTTTCACTGTAAGCTTCCATGTGAAGCTTGATGCTTTCCTTTCTGATGCTAACTATTGATAAGGAATAAATTCAAATCATACAAAAGTAGATGTATCAAAGTATTTTAATATGAGTTCTCATTTTGAAATGTAAGTGCTGTGTGTTCAATACTATGTATCATAATTTGAAGATTTGTGTTTACTGTATTTGAGTTGGGTACAGTGTTCACAGATTAGAAACCATCTTCTGATATTTTCTATCCAAATATTAGAATGCACATGATGGCTGGGGAGGATATTTTTGTGTCTGAAAGTATTTTTATATAGATAATTACAGATTTTGCAACCCTAGTGTTTTGATAAATGTCTTGCTTATTGAAAATGAAACCTCCCACTTGTTAAATTAACTGATATCCTCTACAGCACTTTAACACAGTCAATTGTATGAGACTTGTTTGTAACCCTTAATTTATATTAGTTAAATAACTGGTAGCTTGAGGTAAAACAGTTATTTGAATATCTGTTTCCAATATCAACACACAAACTGTAAAAATAGTTGAGTAAAATGTGCCAAAGCACAAAACATCAGTGAAAGAAAATGTATTTAATATTGTGGTATCTGTGAGAGCTCAAAGAGGGAAGAAAAACAGCAAAAGTCATGATAATGATAACAATTCTCTTCTGCTTTCTCCACTTTCACAGTCATTTCTCTGACAAAAGTAAAGGCATGTTTGGCAATGATGATTTGTAACCAGTTCCTTACTGTAATAATGGCAATAGGAGAGTGGTGTGGTTTATTGCAGATTTTGAATCTTTTTTTATTAAACAGCATTGGTGACTTAAATATTTTCAAGATAAGTGTCTACCAAACGGACTGTATTGATGTATGTATGGTGTATCAGTATCCTGGGGGTTACCATTGACCAGAAACTGTACTGGACCAGCCATATAATTGCTGTGACTACAATAGCAAGTCAGAGGCTGAGAATTCTGTGGAGAGTAACTCACCCAAAGCCTGTCCACCATCTACAAGGCACAAGTCAAGAGTGTGATGGAATACTCTCCACTTGCCTGGATGAGTGCTGCCCCAACAACACTCAAGAAACTTGACACCATCCAGCACAAAGCAGCCCACTTGGTTGGCACCCCATCTACCATCTTCAACATCCACTCCCTCCACCACCGACGCACAATGGCAGCAGTGTGCACCATCTACAAGATGCACTTCAGCAACTCACCAAGGCTCCTTAGACAGCACCTTCCAAACCTAAGACCTCTACCACCAAAAAGGACAAGGGCAGCAGATGCAGGGGAACCTGAACCTCCAGGTCACATGTCATCCTGACATGGAAATATATCACCGTTCCTTCACTGTCACTAAGTCAAAATCCTGGGACCTTAACAGCATTGTGGGTGTACCTAAACCACATGGACTGCAGCAGTCCACCACCTTCTCAAGGGAAATTAGGGATGGGCAAAAAAAATGGCCTAGCCAGCGATGCACATGTCCCATGAAAAAAATTTTTAAAAACAAGAGTTAAGTTGTATTGAAAAACTTACATTTATATGGTTCTTTTCACAACCTCAGGACATCCCAAAATGCTTTAAAGACATGAAAGTACAATAAAAAACAGAAAATTTGTGTTTTGCCATCAGGTCACAATGTGGGAGAACATGTGGATCGGTTAATGTGCAGAATAAATGAATTGGGTTGGAGCACTGGCACATATTACAATACTGCAGGACATTGTTGTTACTTTGCTCGAGATATGGTCTTGTGTCACTATAATACTGTACTTCAGTACACTACAGTAGGCATGTATGTCTACATACTGCATTGCAAAAAGCGAGGAGCTGGGTTCATACATTGGCACACTGCACTGCATATTTGGAGGACTTTGGTTAATGTTATGGCAAAAATAGGATACAGTGTTTGTTCACCAACCCACTACATTGCAGAATGGAAGGACAATGAGTTAGTGCACTAATACACTGTGCTGCAGTGTGAGCACCCAGTGTTGTGCTACCTTGAATAGTAGAGAATGCACTGCATTGGAAACTCTTTCGAGTTACCAACAGTCACAGATTGCAACTTCTTTCGAGTACAATCACAGTTCTTGGTTTTTCCAGGAGTGGGACATGAACCCACAACCCTCTGATTCAAAGGCGAGGGTGCTATGGACTGAGCCACAGCTGACACCATTGGAAGCTGCAGTCAGTGCTCCAACACACTAATGAGGGTACGGATTAGTGCACCAACACTGCAAAATAGAACAAATCACTGTGATTGTACAGGGCAGAATGTCATGGGATAGAGTGCTGAATTGTAAAAATAGAAGGGCAGTGTGAGTATACTGCAGAATGACACCACAGAGGTTAACTGCATTGAGAAACTATGCTGCAAAATGGTAGGACATGTGGTAATGCACTGTACTGGAGACTGTAGGAGAGGGCAATTACATTGGTATACTAAGCTGCAGAATCTACTCCTGTGATCTACAGATCTCCCAGCAGCAACGTAAAAAGGCACCAGCTGAAAAGGTACTTTCCCCAACCGAGGGAACATCAGAAGACAATTCTGCTTGCATTGCTCTGATGTATCCTCCTCTTCATTAGTTCAGGGAAAGTGGAGGCCTGACAGCATGGGGGCATAACAGAAAAATGGCATGGGTCATTCCAAGCATAGGGTCTCCAATATAAACCTAAAAAACCATAAATAAATAAATAAAGGGGGCGAGGCAGATATTTGCTTTTGCACTAAAACTGATTTTAATTCGATTTGAAAAGAGAAAAATAAATACAATATTGCTCATTTGATAAAAATAATTTCTGCTATTTCTTTGACCCACAATCAAAGTTGATTTAAAATTGCAGCATTCCTTTTCCTGGTTATCGTACAACGTAATCTTTAACAGAACACCTGGTCCCTCAAGTGAAGTTCTATTCGCTTTAATAACTTACGTAACTTCGTAGAGCCACAATGATCGGCACATCTTCATTTACGACCTGTTTCACAATCTATCCGGAGATGACCTACTTTTAACCGGTTTAGAATTTACCCAAACTGGCAGCAACTTGGTTGGAAAAGGGATACTGCAGCTTTTAGTCAACAATCAACATATATTCCTAAAATGTAAATATCTACCATTTATTTCCCAACTTTGTACCCAATTCAAGTGCTGAAGTGAACAGAATAAAATGTTCTGCAATACACTTGCATGCTGAGTCACTTGCTGGAGTGACGCAATTCAAATGAAAACATTTCAGCGTTGATTTAAAAACTGCTGAAAACATCGCCGCTCCACCGCCGAACAAACTACGTCCGAAATATCGAGTTCATTTTAAAAAAACCGGAGGGGGGGGGGGGGGAGGAGCCAGTATAAAATGTGGAAGAGATAACCTTTATTTCACAGCAGCAGCCTCGACCCGTCTCTTGGGGGACAGGCGGCGCCACCCGAGAAGTTACAAAACGGCAGTTCAAGCACTTTCTGTGTCAAAAATAATACTTATATTTTTAAAAAATATTCAATACATCTACAGTAATGCTGTGTAACGCGTCTCAATAGGAGCAGGAACCCCCTCACCCCCCCTCCAAACCTATACATACGTAAGAAATAAAGAAATAGAATATTTCTGGTGGGGGAAAAAGGCCCCGAGACATTTGTAATAAGAAAAACGTTTCTGTCATCTGACAATTACAATGAATCTCACACTTGGCAAGTTACACGCTGTTGCGTCATGTGTTTCGACTGAGCAAAGTCACAGTTAAGCACGGCATCATTTTATATACATTAATATATATAAAAAAAATCCACATTTCTGGTTTCAATAAACATCATTCATCCCTCTCCCTGCAGTTTCAAACGCAGAGATAAGGTCATCTAAACGATATATAACCTCGGTTTCTGCAATGTGCTGTAAACACTGAGAGAATTCCTCTATATACAAAGAGTCCTTTGATCACCTTCTTTTGCAAAAGTCAACGGTATCCTTCCTTTTTAATTTTTTTTTTAAAAAAAAGAAAAGATCTATAAATATTGGGAGCTGTGCACTGGATGTCAGCAGTTGCCTGATGCACTGAGCAGGGTGTGCTCGGGCAGTTGTTTGAACAAGTTTCTCAGAGTTGCCAGCTCCCGGCTCAGCTGATCCACTCTCTTCTGGAGCCGCTCGTTCTCGGCGGTCAGTTCCAGCACTTTGTGTTGAGTCTCTACATTCCTCAGCTTGGCCTTGTCCCTGCTCTTCCTCACGGCGATGTTGTTCCTCTCCCTCCTCAGCCGGTACTCGTCGCTGTGCTTGTCCACCAGCTTCTTGTTCTTGTTCTTGCCGCTGCCGCCAGCCCGGCTGGAGTCGGCCGAGTTGGGGGTGGCCGGCGGGGTGGACGAGGACAGGGAGGAGGTGGACAGGTTACTGTTGCTGCCGCTGGCCACGCACTGGTACTGCAGCAGCGGCCTCACGTAGGAGGAAGAGGCCGACGCCGCCGACAGGCCGCCGCTGCCGTCCTCCTCCCTGGACTCCTGCTTGACCCTTTTACCGTCCGGGCTCTGCTCAAACACCGGGTCCAGCCGGGTTTCCAGGAACTGCGGGGTGCAGCTCAGGATGTTGCCCTGGTGCCTGGCGCCGGCCGAGGAGCTGCGCATCATGGACAAGTAGGTGTTGTAGTCGGGCAGGGATTTCTTCTTGTACTCCTCTGACAGCATAATATCCGTCAGGAGGTCGCTGCTGAGCTCAAAGTTGCCCCCTGCTGCCGAGGCGGTGGCCGGGTCGATGTAAGAGCTGAAGTCGATGGCACTCTCGTTGTCTCCGATGCCCAGATCTGTCATTGAACGGTCGCGGTGCAACTTGTTCAGGGAACAGTCCGACTCGTAGAAATTGGCCACTTCCATCAAATTAGTGTAAGTCTGAGCCGTCTGGAAACATGGCGAGTCGCAACGCGAGTCCCAACTGGTCAGACTTTGCATGAAAGCCGTGGTTGCAACAAGTGAAAGAAGGGGTTACCAACCCTTCGCGAAAAAAAACTTTTAAGAGTAAGTAATGCTCAGCAACAAGTCCTCTCGATCGGTTAGATGGCACTGTCTCAACTTTGTACTCTATACCTCTAGGTGAGCTGAGATGCAGTGTGCCTGGAGTCTGACTGTGCTGAGGTTTGAAGCTGCTGGAAGCTCTCGCCAGTTCTTATATTTATAACCGCAGAGCTCCTGCCATTGACGTCAGCTGGCACCCTGCCACTACCTCCAACTTTTTTTTCTCACTCCTCTCTGCCAGATCGAGGAGATGTGGCGCCGCCGTTTAAAACAATTATTATTCCTGATATCTGCCCAGTTTTTATCGCCTTTAAAATCGAGCTCATTAGGGAGGAGTGTGGATCGACTTCATAGACAGCTTGAATTTACTCGATAAACCAACTGATAATTGGAGATTGGAGTAGAAGTAAGATTATTTTAAAGTATGTTATATTCTGGGATTAGCCTTATTTGGAATCTAACCCTCATGTGGGGAGCTGTCACTTACAGTAATGTGCATGTTTTTAAAACGAAACTTTAGTCTGTGCTTAGAAACTGCCTGCATTCTGTCAAAATGCACGATCACAAGGCTTAAGAATTCACCCAAACCATATGCTCCTTTTTGTTGTGCATCATCAACAACAATTTGTATTTACTTAACAAGGTAAAACATTTCGCAGACAGGAACGACATCAAAGAAAGGTTGACAGGCCTTAAAGGTGGAGAGCGAGGTCTAAGGAGGGAATTTCAGAGGTGGAAGTAATTGAAGGTAAGGCCAGCAGTGCTGGGACGAAGGAAGTAGAAAATGTGCCAGAGTTGGTGCATGGTAGAGATGGGGTTATGGGGAAAGAGGCAGAGAGTAGCGAGGTTATGGAGGAATTTGAACATGAGGGTAAGAATTTAAAAATCAAGTCTTTCCATGAGCAGAGGGGTGATTGGTGAATGGGACATGAGGTAAGTTAGGATACAGGCAGCAGTGTTTTGTATGAGCTTAGGTTTATGAAGGGTGGAAGGTGAGAGGTTGGCCAGGGGAGCAATGGAATCATAGAGTCTGAAGGTAACAAAAGCATGGACAAGGGTTTCAGTAGCAGATGAGCTGAGCCAGGGGCAGAAATGTTATGTTATGGAGATGGAGGTAATTGGTGCTGGCGAAGATATGGGTTCAAAAGCTCAGCTCAGGCTCAACAGAACACCAAGATTGCAGATAATCCGGTTCAGTTTGAGACCGTAGCCAGTGAGGGAATGGTAGCTAGGGAATGGAGTTTGTTGCAATGATTGAAGTCAAAGTCTTCAGTCTTCCCAATGTTTAATGAAACTTCAGTTCATCTAGGACTGGATTTGGACAAGCAACAGACGCTTTGGAGGGGTCAAGTGGGGTGGTGGTGAGATAGAGCTGGATATTGAGAGAGACAATGGTGAGGTAGAGCTGGATGTCGAGAGAGATGATGGTGAGATAGAGCTGGATATTGAGAGAAAGACGATGGTGAGGTAGAGCTGGATATTGAGAGACAGAGAGAGAGAGATGATGGTGATGTAGAGCTGGATGTTGAGAGAGACAGTGGTGAGGTAGAGCTGGATATTGAGAGAGAAAGAGGGATGATGGTGACATAGAGCTGGATGTTGAGAGAAACGATGGTGAGATAGAGCTGGATATTGTGAGAGAGAGACGATGGTGAGGTAGAGCTGGATATTGAGAGAAGAGACGATAGTGAGGTCGAGCTGGATAATGAGAGAGAGACAATGGTGAGGTAGAGCTGGATATTGAGAGAGAGAGAGAGGCGATGGTGAGATAGAGCTGTATGGTGTCAATGTATATAAGTCACTTTAATTAGGACACTTCATTAATGTGGCAAGGTCGACACCTTGGTGCAGGTTTGGGAAGTGACAACACATTCAAGGACTTTGGAGAGGAGAGTTGGAGATGCAGTAGTAGGTTGCAGTAGTAGTTTGCAAGGTGGAGTCAAGGGTAGGTTTTCTGAGGAGCATGGTGTTAATGGTAGATTTGAAATGGAGGGACAGTAGCTGAGAAAAGGGAGCCATTTACAATATCAACTGGCCAGGAAGGCAAGTTGGGTGATTGGCAGTTTAATGGGAATAGGATCACGACAGTAGGAGGTGGGTCTCATAAACAAGATGAGCTCATAGAGGGAGTGAAGGAAAGAATTAGCAAATGATGCAAGCTCTGAGCTAAGGCATTGGGGAAAGCTTGGGGGATATTTGGCTTGGTGAACATGGGAAAGGAAGAGATGGTCTCAATCTTACTGAGAAAGAGTATGAGCTCCTCCCACTTGTGTTCCTTCACATGTTGTTAACACCAAACTGCAGCATATTACAATCTAAGAGAGCTGCTTGTTTCATGTGGTTGCCTCCTGGGTTATACTTTGCCCTATTGTTTCTTTTAGAAACGTGTTTTAAAATGTATACTGAGCTGTCTCCTAAAGCATTAGGTATTTTTGTGATAACTTTCTGCAAACACTTACACTTGTTAAGTACACAATTCACAAGGACGTTTTTTAAATGAAGAAATGTGTTCTTTATTATGGATGTACTGCATTTACTTTTTATTAGATAGAAGGATCACCCCTTAGAGACTTTCAGGAATAAAATTACTTTTAATTTATTTTTAGGATTGATATTATTGCTATTAGTATGGTGCTGCAAGATTAAAAATAAAATGTGATGTTAATGAATTACCATTCCGTTAAAAATTAACTGTGTCATTTGCTTTCAGTAGTTCAATCACAGTGGCTACATCTGATAAATATTCTGGTTTTACCAGTGTAACAAGAAAACATTGATGGCCAGCTGTAACTGGTAAACACAGCTATACTTCAGAATAAAATTGGAAAAGCAAATTGATTCAGTAAGGTTTTGTTTTGCTTTATTATATTTGTTATTTTACAACCAATTGTGACTGGTTAAAATATAACTTGTTATTTAATGTCCTCTGAACTCTCTCTGAAGAGTTAGTACATTTCAAAAAATTTTATTAATGTACACTGGTATATACTAAGTGATACATTATGTAATTATAGTGGACATAATACTTTTAAAAATAAAGCTGAGGATGAATGAACATCTTTGCGATCTTTCTCACTTGCGTAAATTCACCCAGGCACCTATACCTTTATATACCAATTGTAAAATTATATATAAAATGTATGTGAACATAGTCTTACAGACCTTGGTGTGAGAAAAACATAACACAATTTAATTATCTCTGAAATGTTTGAATCAAATTAACCACATATTCTTCCCTAATTTAAATTGGAATGATAAATCTATCGTCTCCATTCAAATGAATACTTGGGATTTTCCACACTAATTTGATTCATTAATTACTGCCTTAACATGATTTTCTGGGTGTTGCACTGAGACTCTGGGTGATGCAAAAGATTTATAAGCACACACAGCTATACTGACACCTATTGGTGATCTGCTGTTACTGTGTAAAATCAGCAGGACATAGAAAAAAAATGCAGCATTAACATGACCCCAAAGGACCTTGCATTGCAATGAATTTGAAGTACAGCAACTGTTTTATAGGCAAACACTGCAGGCATTTTGCACACAAACAGCAATGAGATAAATGACCAATTAAGTTGTTTTTGGTGATGCTGATCCAGAAAGGATTGCTAACCAAGATCCCAGAAGAATGCCTTTCTCCTCTTTGAACATGGCAGCCAGGGTGTTCCACTTTGGTGCTATCCCACCACTAATTTTTCACCCATTAAAATGAAGGGGTGCAAAATTGCAGGCTGGGTGGTGCAGGAGTGTAAAGTTCTAGTTTGGGATCTTTATATGAGATATGTCAGTCCAAGTACTTCTGATGAAGCCACACTCCATCATTGTTGCAGCTCAAATATTAGTGTGGGACTTGAATCAACAAACATCTAAGTCAAAAGCAAAAATGGCTGAGCTTGGTTTAATAGAAGAGTTCTCTTTGCAAACTGGCCATATAGTTGAGAACTACTGTAATTTTGTCAAAACAGCTTTTAGTTATTACAGTATGTAACTGCATTTTGTACCTAAGTATGTATAATACTTTAGAATCTAAGTCCTGGATTTTATGTGCCCCCACTAACATAACACCAGTGTTTCTGGATTCCATGTGTAGTGATATTATGAACATATAATGTGCTGGAAATATTGAACAGAACAAGCAGATGAATTCTTATTCCCATACCACCATCTGAACACATTAAATACTGTACCAATAAGCCCTGACTCATCATAAATTAATCTTCATTAAATATTTAGCAATCTTGGAAGAGACAGGAGTATAAACAGAAACTGTCTCACATGCATCAAGGGGATAAAACTTGTTGGCTGTGGAGATGAGGTTGGGGGAGAGGGAAGGGAGGACTTTTAGCAAACTGTAAAAATAAGAAAGCATAAAAGTTAGTCAGAAATCAGGTGATTCAGAAGCATGTTTCACCCATCATGTTTCTGTTGAACACATTCAGTTTTGTTGCTGTTACTGAAAAAAAGATATAATTGTGAACAAGATTTTTTATGAGAAAACAGGTATTTTTAATCAATTACCACATGGAATAGACATATGCAATCCCAATAATGGTGTATGATTTGATACTACATAGGAACATGATTGTATAGCTTCCAACTCTAAAACCATGAGTTGAATCTGTTAATTAAGTCCACAAATAATGACATATAATAAATCGCCACAAGGAGCGGTGTGGACTTTAATATCATCTGGTACTTTATTGAAGGTTTAAAGTCTTAGCTATTTGAAGAGTGTAATAAGGACATGAAAAAACAGGAACTTGTGTGGAAGGCTGAGTAATTTCTGATAGTCTCCCTTCTGTAAGATTAGTGACTGTCTCATCACCTGAGGTTCGAACATTCATTGTAGTGTACCTTCTAGAATGACTCAGTGACATGTAACAGCTTATAAAAGTCCAAGTCAGAGGTCAAAGCTTTTCCAATCCACAACATTTAACATTTACTTGACCGTGTTCTTTAAAGTTCTTCATTGATTAATGAACCACACTTAATTAACAGTCTAATGGTGTGTGAACATTTATACAATAACGATTATAACAGAGTTCAATGTTGTGTTTGAAAGGGAGAAAAGCGAAACAGCTAGTAAGGTTCTAGATTTAGATAAGGCTGACTTCATTGGGATGAGACAAAGACTGTCCATAGTAAGCTGAACAAATCGGTTAATGGGTAATTTGATGGAAGATCAGTGGGAGGTGTTCAAAAAAGCATTTATTGTGATACAGAACCAGTTTATACCAACGTAAGAGACAAAAGCTCTACTTGTCAAAATGTCAGACGTGGATGACTAAAGAGGTAAGAGACAATATAAAACTAAAAGCAAAACCATACAAAAAGTGGCATAGATCCTGCTAAATGGAAAAGAACAAAGAAAAGCAATAAGTAACAAAACTGATAACAAGAGATACAGCAAGGGAGTATGAAAAGAAACTGGCAAAAAATATCAAATTCAACACAAAATATTTTTACCATTATATTAGGAAAAAGAGAGTGGTCAGGAGCTATGTGGGCCCTTTAAAAATGATAGTAGTAATATTTTGAATAAAAATAAGGAAATAGCAAGCATACTTTGTATCAGTGTTTACACTAGAGGAAGAGGCCAGCATATAAACATATGAACGTACATTCCAGATACGCCAAGTAAACATTTATTGAATCAGTGACCAGAACTTACAAAAATTAAGCAAATTAACAGTAATAAAGAAAGTAGTGATACCAAAAAGAATGACTATCTTTTCACTAACTCTTTTAACCAAGAACAAGTAGGCCTCACTCAACATATGCACAATTATTGTTTAAGTATATTTCATTTCCCTGATACTCCTAGCTCAGATCCATCTGCTGGTTGGGTCTTGAACTAGGAATGATGGAAGAGGAGAGGGCAGCAAAATGGTAAAGCTTGACAGAAGAGCTGTCTCCACTTTACCCTCTGGCACTGGGGAGCAACAATTCAAAGGGCTTGAGACACAAAAATTGTTCTGTAGTGGAGGAGCAACAATGATGCATGTCTCCTAAGGGTGCTCCTAGAACCTTCACATCTCCGGTTCATAGACAGTCACAGCAGAAGCCCATCTGCCAAGTTTGGGTGTTCCATGGGTGCAGAGAGAGAAAGGTGAGGCAGAAGGTCAGGAATACTCCCATACACCACATTTTAGCCCTGTGCCTACTCAAGTAGCAGGTCGGGTGACATTCATTTTGGGGAGGGTCTGAAAGTGCTTGGCAATCATATGGGAGCAGCAACCTGACATGTAACTGCTATAAAGCTGAATAGAATAAGCAACCGGTGGATTTGAACAATTGAAGGGATGGAGAGATTCAATTAAGATGAGTGATTATGTAAATTTGGCATGCTGTCATGGAAAAAAGCATTTGCGAGGTGGATATGATTGCTGTTTTTAAGATTGTAGGCGGACTAGTTATTGTAGACCATGACAAGTTGTTTCATCTCAAGCAAAACAGCAGAACTAGAGGATTTAACCTGTGCTTGAAGTGGAGTAAATTCAAAACTAATCTGCAGAAACATTATCAGTGAGCGACTGGCTAATCTACAGAACATACTCCTTAGGGATATATTATGTGGTAAGTGTATCATGTTTGGGTGAAGCAGATGTCTTTGGACTTCTGATTCCCAAAGTTTTGCACCAATAGGCCTTTCAACACTTCATGCCTGGGTCTGTTGTAGAATAATTGATATAGATTGACTGCTATGGTTAGTCAACAACTCCATCATTGCTGTATCTTGCATATATCAGGATGTCAGAAGATGGATCTTGGTCTTTTTTTGTCTAGCGATTCCTATCTAAAAACCTGAAAGGAACATGTTGATGTTCAAGATTGATAGCGTATTTCGGGGAATTGTCCAGGTGTGTGCTGTTTGGAAGATTTCTGAATCATCACATGAACAATTATGCATTTTGATTAATTTTAAGTATTTGTACTTCACAGTTGATAAGTTTTTAATCTTAAAGGAAGAACAACTAAGTGAATTTTGGATTTTCAATAGAATCACTTAGCCAGGAAGTGACCTCAAGAAGCAAAATTACCAGAATCAGCCTAATTATTATTTTGGTGGGCTTCCAAGTGAGATGTGAGCTGGAGAGCCCACTGTGGGAGAGGTGAGGGAAGGAGAGTGGTATAAGGATGAGGCCTTAAGCACCAGCAGCAGAGTGCGGCCAGCTGCCTGGGGCATTGAAAACTCAGGGGATGACTGCATTCCTTACAAGGGTTGCTAATTTTTAAATCCTCTTCCTTGTGCCATAGCAGCATTAGACACAAGGAACATGTTGCTGTCTCAGTATTCAGCTTCTCTCTGGCAGTAATAGAGGAACATATGATGTATGACATTATACTGTTATTACTTTCTATTTTGAATTTTGTTCAATACAAAGTTTATAAATTTGTTATGTTTTGGGACTGTCTGTTTAATTTAAGGTAAAACGGGCTAGTGAAGGAAATTGTGACTTGCTTTGAATCCTGCTTGACAACAAACCTGGGTGGCTTGGTTGCTATGGGGACAGTGAGGTCCAGACTGATTTACTGGGGAGAAGATGCAAAATGTTCACACAGGTAGACAATGGCAAGGGCATCTGTGATGACTGTGGGTAGACTGTTAGTCTCCAAGTCTCACAGGTGTTCTGAATATCAGGTTTTGTAAATGGTTATACTTTAAACCGCCTGCTTAATTTCAAGATAAAATGGAGTTGGGATCTAAAGGACAGCTAATTCAAATTTCTATTGATACAAGGCCCATGTGATTCATGTTGCCATGGAGATGACCATGTCATATCAGCTTACAGGGTTTTTCTTAAAATATCCCTGAATCTGAGAGAGAGAGAGAGAGAGAACAGAGAGGTAGAGGTAACCAATCTCTATTGTTCACCATGGTGATTGTGGGTGGGAGATTGTGCTCTGATTGAAGAGAGCAAGTTTGTGAGGATTTGAACAAGGCTGGAAGATTCACCTAGCTTTGGAAAGAGGGAGGAATCTTTAGGATAACCCTCACGGTGAAAGTCAGTTTAGGGATTAGTAGTTACCTGGCTGGAAAAGGTAAAAGGAAGCAAGCCATTGGGAGCTGATAATAGCTTTAGACTGGTTCCTGGAGAATGAAGACTCCACTTAAGGAGTCCACAAGTAAAGTATAACCGTGGAGGGGGATTTGCAGTCATTTTAAAAGTTAAATGGGGGAAACATTTCTTTAGTTTACAGTATAAGTTTCCAACTGAATAGTGTTCAAACAATGTTTTTAGTTTGTTTATTACAGTGAAAGTCTTAAAAACTCAAAATATGGTTGTCTGAACCTTCCAGTCAGTTACTCAAAATTCAAATATTTTTACATCATCAGTTTCTAAGGGGATCATAACAATATGGTCACCCATATTTGGTCTGACATATTCATTGTCTGTCATTATTTCCAGTGCAAAATCCCAGAGGTGATGATAATTGGATGGGAAGCAGCAGAACAGCTGCCCAACTCATTTCCTGCCCCGCCCGCCTCAGATGCATTTGAAATAAGGTAGAACCGGCACAAACAAAACTGCCTTGTTTATGACTGAAGCCTTTGCAGCTCTGTTTAAATGTAGATTTTAACGGAGTCCATTTAAATTTATTGCAATGAAAAAACATTGGGCATCAGACCCAGGTGGAAGTACTCAGTAAATAATTGTGAACTTTAATAGAGAAAGGAACAGGGGTTTTGTTTTGATTTCTTTCAGATTTTGTTGGTAATTGTTCTACCTTAAGATACTATATAGCATTCCAGTGACGATATGTTAACTTGTCAGGAGATGTGGATGAAAAGTCCTTCCATGTAGTAACTGGCGCCATCTATTGGCTAAAGCCCATAATATTTTACATTTTAAGCCATAAGCATCGTTATAAAAAGGCATAGGATATTTGAAGGAAAGCCATGTAATGCCATATAACTCCAAATAGCTAAAATTCCTTTATATTTTCTAAATTTTGTTATTTTTTGCATTCTATCTAATGTGCTTTTGCCGAGATATCTCACCTGATATACTAGCACTGCCTCACAAAGCAGAAAGTAAATGAGGTATAAATTATATTTTAGTTCTTTGCTATTTAAGCATGATGAAGACCATTCACCATGACTGCCTTTCACAAACAGCATTATACAAGAAATAGAAACAGTGATAACTTGCTTATGAATATTTAACACCAATTCCAAGTTGCTCCACAGAGACAGGGGGAAAAAGCAAATGCAGAGCTGAGATAGAGAGATTTTGAAGAGGTGCCCAAATGTTTGGACAAAGAGACAAGCTATCAAAACTGTCTTAAGGAATAGGAGGTTTTTGATTGGAAGGTCTCCACCTTTCTTTCTATGAATAGGACATGCTTCCCAAGTGCAGATGGTTCAACACATATCACGCCTTACCTGACAGAGACCATCACACATGATAGGTTAGTTGACTGAAAGAGAAAAATAGGATAATGTTCTGGATGGGCTTCTGGCCAGTTCTGAGACTTTGGAGATTCATATGATGGAAAAACTGAATCTGTGTTGGAAACCATGGGTTACAAATTGGTATGCATTGCAGCCAATCTTTGGAAGCAAATGGAAGCAACGTATTCAAATGGGCAGGATGCACCAAATCTGTACTGGCATTGGTCCAACTGCTCCAATTTGCAGGGGTTTTTTTTAGGAGAGGAGTGGGCCATTCAGCCCCTTGTACTCAGTACTCAGCATAAACCATCACATTACTATTCACACTTACCTCGCTCGCAAGCGCACCAGTCCTTCTCTTTCTATGCACATCTTCAAATTCCCACTATCCATCCAACACTCCCACTCATCCTGATCTTTATACAGTTTGATACGTCTCTCTGATAGTCACCTTCACCAAATGCACTGCATCCATTGGTTGAACACATGATATTAAAGTCATTCATAGGTCTGTTCTTACCCCCATTACATGAGAAGAGACCAAACATAAGATGAGGGAGAGAACCAGAGGTATTCCCCCACAATTCTCATGGTTGACAACTGCAGAGAAGGAAATGCTCGAGATCAGGGGTGTCTCAGTGTCCCTGGCCATCAGAAATGGGGATCCCCAAGCCACTTGGTGACAGAATTAAATATTGATCTATATACCATACAATACTCAATCATGTTGACTTGATTTCAGCAATGGGTTAAATATAATCATCTTCATAATGATAAGTTGCAATATTCTTACCTTGTGTTCATTCATATATTTCTCTCTATCAAGGCCTTCATGCATGCAACAATAATCTGTGGACGATTCCTTATGAGGGTGCACCATCACAGTATTCATGCTTCCCATGCACCAGCTCAATGTGTGCACTTCAGTGGGCCCAGTTTGACAGTTAGTTGGGATATCACCTGATACCTCACATTTCAAGAGCAGGCAGTGTGACAGGAAGTGCTGTGGAGTGCCTGTGTCTGGGGGCACAGCCCTCTCCAAACCCTGCTCAGCTGGACAAAGTTGCTGTGGCCTGGGCACCATCAATGGGAAGGATAATCATTGAGGGGTGGTAGAAAATCTGTGACATACTGACATGCCATCAAAACAAATGGCCCACAGTTGCAGAGAAAATGGAGGACTCCAGCTCAAGCATGAGTGGTTTAGTGTCACAGGATACATTGAGGATATCTTTATATCAACATATGGCACCTTAAATAGGATGATAGAAATCTGAGCCATGGCTTTACAGCACCTCATGGATCTGCATCAAACTGCTGTCCAGATAAATGGTAGCAGTGCAATGTGACTGCCACATAATGACAAAAGGGGACATGGAAATGAAAACTCCACTCAGAGAGTTCTCACTTCTCATCCGTTGGAATCCCCCTCCTCTCCCTCTCATCCTTCCCTTAGTCAGTTTCTCACTTGCTATGTTGCCATATCCTCTCCTGATGGCCATACCTGCTCTTCCAGGTATAAGGGGGGCAGTCTTTGGCAGGGCCCTCAGGGGCTCCAAAACCCAGAGGGCATAGGGCAGTTACTTCCCAGCAATCGGGGCAGGAAACCGAGCAGCCTGTCTCTACCTCTGCTAAAGCCATAAGAGTTGCATCATTTAGAAATGGTAGGAAATGGAAGATGAAATCTTCATGGTTGCGTAAGGGTATATGGATATGCCAAACCCCAGTATATTCTGAACTTCAAACTAAATTTATATTTTAAAACTGAACACAAAAAACTACAAAAGATGGCCTCCTAAGGGTCACCTGACTCATTTTATGGATTGAAACCACTCCCTTGTCTCAAAAGAAAACAGAAGGAACATTCCAGACTGATGTTGGCTCAATGTCCTTTCTTGAAACTAATACAAAAAAAAGTATAACAAATTGAATGGGCCATTCAAACACAAATGCCCTGGCTGTCTCAAACTCAAGGTGTGAAACCCACAACATAAGGTGTATAAGGTGTATAATCAACCTAACTACCCACCTTATTTGGAAAAGGGCTTTGAACTTGTAAAAGGTCACGTGATACGACAGCTATGTTTTCTGTTTAAATCGGCTGGAAGCTGCTTGTAGACAGGGAGTTCCATTGAAAGTCATTAAACTAGATGCAAGTTGTTCAAGTAGCCAAGGTAATTAACAACAAATACCTTTAAAGCGGGAGATTCGAACAGAGAGAGAGAGAATGACTCCCCTAACCTGATCCAGTTAAAGTTCACCTGAGAACCAACCTCTTAGAAATTGACTACAAGAGACCTCACATCCAGCTGATAATCCTTCGCTTTATAAGGCTTTCACTTCAACTACAAAGCATCAACTGCATTTAAGAAACTATAGGCCTGCCACAAAAGAGACTGAGGTAATTATAAGTTGTAACTCTATATTACCTTCAACTGTACCTAATCTTTGTGTGTTTGAGAGTATGTGTGGGACAAGTGAGTGAAACATTGTGGTATTTCGGGGTAAGTGTGATAATAAATAACCTCCTTTATTTTTAAACTCATAAAAGCTTCCTGCTGAATTATTTAATTTGGACATACTCCAAGAGTAAGAAAGCAGACACCTGTTTCAACTTACTGATCATGGATAGTAAAAAGGAACAAGTAAATTCTGTCCATAAAACCAAAAAACTACTGCGGATGCTGGAAATCCAAAACAAAAACAGAATTACCTGGAAAAACTCAGCAGGTCTGGCAGCATCGGTGGAGAAGAAAAGAGTCGACGTTTCGGGTCCACACGACCCTTCAACAGAACTGAAGTATAGTTAGGAGAGGGGTGAAATATAAGCTGGTTTAAGGTGGGGGGCGGGGGGAGAGAAGTTGATGGTGGGGTGGTTGTAGGGACAAGCAAGCAGTGATAGGAGCAGATAATCAAAAGATGTCATAGACAAAGGATCCTTTTGATTGGGAAAGCAGGATAGCTGTCAGTTCTAGTTATTACATGGGTCCAGTTGTGGTAACTAACTGATCCTCACAGCTGTAATGGAATCCCAAGCACCCTGGGCAGGAAACTAAGCGGCTGGTGCTTAGGGTCACCACCTTTTTCACATTCTTATTTATCTTCCATGGATTCTTCTGCAGGCAATATGTGCTCTGCACCTCGTTCCTTCTGCAGTTTCAATCCTCACTGCTAGGGAATGTGTGCAGAGTGCAGCACACCATACCATTCTGAATATCCTGGCTGGCAGATACTGAAGGTCACCACCAGATCTGTCCAGGTACCTGAAGCACAAGTTGAGCATGCTTATCACTTTGTCAATAACACATTGGGTAGTTATACGGATTTCATTTTACCATTCCTGGTCTTCAAAAAATAAAGAACAAAGAAAAATACAGCACAGGAATTGGCCCTTCCGCCCTCCAAGCCTGCATCGATCATTTTGCCTGTCAAACTAAAACATTTTGCACTTCCGGGGTCCTTATCCCTCAATTCCCATCCTATTCATATATTTGTCAAGCTGCCTCTTAAACACCACTATCATACCTGCTTCCACCACCAACTCTGGCAGCGAATTCCAGACACTCACTACCCTCTGCGTAAAAAACTTGCCCCACACATCTCCTCTAAAGTTTTCTCCTCTCACCTTAAATCTATGTCCTCATTGGTTGTGTTTCTCACAGGTGTCAGCACTAAGTTTGAAGTAGATATTCTTTGTCTCCCAGCAGCCACCCTTTAAGTCTGCTTACAGGTGCAAACAGATCAGGAAGCTTGGAGCGTTGCAAGATGAATTGACAGGGATCAATTGGGGATGCAGCATCCTGGCACTTCCCCAGGAATCTGTTGCATACCTGAATAAATTTCTCATTGTTTCACATCATCTGCTCTTGCGGTTTAAGAATATTCCATTAAGAATGGGTCTGGGTGTTTGCTATCTGTGTACAGTCAATGACACATTACACTTGTGAGAAGCCAGCTAGAAATGCAAGCCTGAACATCTGCTTATTTTGACTGGCATCATCACAAGTGAAGTTAACATAAAGCCAGCCTTCGCAAACTACATCAGTGACCTGCCTTATGCATTTGTGTGCAGCCAACTGGAAGATGCTGGATATGTCTCTGACAGTACCCTGCAAGGATTATGAGGCAAAAAAGTTGACAGCAATGGTCACTTTAACAGCCAACTGGTAATGCATTACCACCAGGTGCAACAGGGAACAGGGCTTTTTCTAGGGGGCTGCAGATATCTGCCACCCCGGACTGACAATCGCAACATTTAGAAGCACTGCTCCACTGAGACCCGTAGGAAGCTAATCCTCTGCCTGTAGACTCTGCTACCCAGGAAGTTGGTGCTTCCTGTGATGGTGTAGTGGTATTGTCACTGGGCTAGTAATCCAGAGACCCAGGGTAATGCTCTGGACCTGGGTTTGAATCCTGCCACAGTAGATGGTGGAATTTGAATTCAATAAATATCTGGAATTAGAAGTCTAATGATGACCATGAAACCATTATCGATTGTTGTAAAAACCCATCTAGTTCACTAATGTCCTTTAAGAAAGGATGTTTGCTGTCCTTATCAGTCTGGCCTACATGTGATTCCAGACCCACAGCAATGTGGTTGGCTCTTAAATGCCCTCTGAACTAGGGCAACTACAGGCGGGTAGTAAATGCTGGCCTGACCAGCGATGCCTACATCCTATGAATTAATTTTTAAAAATGAAGTGCTGTAGGATGTTCTGACATGGTTAAATATGTTCAATGTAAGTCTGATTCTTTATGGAGCAAATACACAATATATTCAGTGAGCATGTATGCATATCAGCTTGGGTTATTTAGTTGCATTTATGACCTTTTGGGCCAGAAGGAGTTCATGTCCCACATCAGGACATAAGCACATAATATGGTCTGACATTCCAGCTTGGCACCATGGGACTGCTGCATTATTAGCATTGATGTCTTTCAGATGAAACATTAAATGGGGCCCTGTTTACCTGATGTTCAAGACTGCGTATCACTCAAAAAGGTCATTTCCCTCAAAATATTAATCAACTGGTCATTTATATCATTGTTTTCTGGTATGCTGGTAACTGTAAGATGCCTATCATGCATGTCTACATAAAACCACTCCAAAACTAAATAATTGTATGCAGTAATTTAACTTGATGAGGCCCTATATAAATGCTGATTAATTATGTGTCTGTTCCTATCCAAGATCTTTAATACAGGCAGTCCTTGACTTTACGACGTTGGACTTACGATGAACGGCACTTTCGACATTTATAAATTGACAACCTGTTTTGACTTTCCATGTCAGTTTCGACTTTACAATGCCACGCCAGCAAACAAGTTCAAATGTTCCTAAGTGCGCATTGACATTCTGCGCCGCCCATCTCCCTGACTCAAAATGCTCAGTTGCTGTTCTGATGCCATTACTACAGTATTGCACTAAATTTCTATATATATTTTTAGCTTATTATGTGATTTTTATGTCAATATGATTGCTATTTGCAACATAAATACATTAATGTTGCTCTATTACTCATCTATAATTGATTGAGTACAAAGTTCTGGGTTATTTAGGTGAAAATTGGGTATCGGGCCTTGGTTCAGGCACCAATTCCCCATTTATAACATTGTTCTTATGGGAAAATCGGTTCCAAGTTACGACGTTTCGAATTAAGACGCGATATTCAGGAACCAATTACGTTGTAATTATGAGGACTGCCTGTAGAAGGGAAATGTGTTTTTGAGTTTGAACACACTAAAGCATTCCAGAAACCTCTGTCCTAAGATTCCACCCCTTCCTCTGATGATGTTGGTGACTCATGTTGGTGTACGATTTCATGAGCACCAGCAGCCAAGTCCAGCCTCCCCCTAGTGGCCATGCTTTGCATGTGGACCTTGAAGTAGTTTGTTGGGGTGAACTAACATGGGATGGGCAATCAAGTCCAAGCAAGCGAGCAACTGCTCATTTTATACTGCACTGGCCAGACAGGGAGGTTTAAAGTTGACCCCATTATCACTGGCAACTCAATTCATAAACTTTAACCTGGCTGAATTTGAGCATTATTTAATGCCAGCTAAAATATAATTTCAGATCTTCTAAGCAGGTACTGTTGCCAAGCCTCCTTTAAAAATAAATTGAATTTCCTTAACTATATTAAATGGTTGATCATATTTTGCCAATTACATAGCATGTTTGGAATTAAATGAGAGCTTTATTAGACCTGAGCCAAATACTTTGACTACCTGTGATAACTGGTTGTCCAGCCAGTTACCAAAGGCACTGTTCATAGTATCATAGGATTTTACAGTAGAGAAAAAGGTCATAGCCCATCGCACCTAGGCAAGCTCTCAGAGAGCTCCACATTTAGTGCCATTCACCTGCTTTTTCCCCATACCCTTCAAAAAGTTTTATTTTAAAATATTTATCCGCTGTCCCTTTAAAGCTGCTATGCATTTGCTTCCACCACTGTTTCATGTCAACAACTGTCTGTGTAATAAAAATCTAACTATTTGTTTTGTTCTTTGGTGACTGTCTTAAGTTTATCTCTTTCAGTTACGAACCAGTGGATATTTTTCAGATTTATTTTACCAAAAACTCTCATAATTATCAGCACATTGAATAGATGCCAATAGAACACAAACCCATGTGCATTTGGTCAATAGTTAAAATCTCATTTACGTTGAATTACATAGAAATTACAATATGGAAACGAGCAACTCAGCCCAACCAACCCCTGTTAGTGGTTATCCTCCACACAAGCAGTGGTTCTAATCCCATGTTAACCCATTCCTTTTGACAGAAACCAGAACTGAAATGCATAGTGATTGACTTCAGCTGTAGGATTATAATATGTATTTCAGTACCTTGGAGAAACAGCTAACAGACTCTAGTAGACTATTATTAACCCCATTTGTATTGTAGCCAACAATAATGAAAAACAATCAATAAAACCTGAGCAATGCTTGTAAGTGCTAATAATTCACAGACCTGTGCCCTTTCCTGAAAGCACTGAGACCCTTTCTTTCTTTATAATCTTGATGTAAAGCGACCAGCCAGTGTGAAAGTGCTGGCCTGAAGTTGAAAGAAGTGCATTCTTTTCTGTACAACAAACATTAGCAATGACATCGAGGATGACCCTAGAGCAGTGCTGGAGAAAAATAAAACAATTCATCAGGAAATGTTTAGAAACCTATATTTTCACTAGCAATAATCATTATAATTTAACTATTGATTCTGTACTTCCTTACTGCTCTTCAGGTTTCTTGTGTCATTTTTCTTCTTTCATCCCAATCTGAGTGCTCCAGTTGCCAATCTACCTACAAAGTAGCCTATGTTGTTCAATTCTAATCTATTCTGGTCTTTGATCCAGAGTTTGAATTGCTCTACCTGCCCCAATTCTAGTTTCTCCCCAATACCCCAACCCCCACCTCCCCAACAACCTTCACTCTATATGGCACTTGGAAAGACGGGCCAGTTATATATGGTTGTGTATTAGCAAAATAATGAACATAAGAACATAAGAAATAGGAACAGGAATAGGCCATTCAGCCCTTTGAGCCCACTCAGACATTGAATGAGATCATGACTGATCTTCTACTTCAACATCATTTTTCTCTCTCTCAACCCTAGCCCCACCTGGGAACTCAACAGACAATATTCAATTTTATATCTCTTACCATCACCCTGGTTGAAACCAGTTAAGTTAGCACAGCTGCTGATACCTCCTCCTTTGGTTTGGTGTTCATTTTTGCCTGATTACACTGGTGTGAAACACCTTGGGATAATTTGCTACATTAAATGTGCTATCTAAATCCAAGTTGTTTGAATGATTTCTTTCTGTTGAGCTTCATTTCTTGGATCTTAACCATTGGTTCTTAACCATTATGGGGTTTCACATTTCATAATCCGGTCATATTTGTGCGGGTAACAGAAGGCTTCCTGCTGACCCGTAAGTCAGATTGTGACATTTCAATGTTAACCACTTTGTGGGTGGCATGTTGGACATTTCATTTTGCAAAAAGACAAACTAAAACATGAAATATTTAAGGTAGTGCTAGACTAATGTCAGAAGAAGGATGAAATGATACTGAGGCAGAGCTAACTTCAAGATTTTATCTATAGTATATTTTTAAAATAAGGCTGTTTTGGGCTGTTTCCATACATTCTGCATTATCTGCTTCATTTCCAGCAATAACATTCATAATTTACAGGACATTGTATGATCAACAAATATTTCCCTATTCCTCTCAGTTGTAGGTGCCTTTAAAAGTTAAATATAATGTCTTTTTATTATGCTTTGGTTGATTCCACTGTTCTGATTGTTAAAAACAGTAAATGGCATATGTACGATTAGAGAAAATTTGATTTTGGTGAATTTTTATCTTTAATGTTGACAAATTTTTTGAAGTCCCAGATTTGCTCCTGTCATGAACATGTAATTATGATAATACAGATTTTAAGGGCAACTGTTTTAAAGATACATTTCGATCTTCAAACCTCATATCTTTAGAGCTGGCTATGAAGAGTCATTTAAAATGGGGTTTTCACAGCTTTTTAGAGGATACAATGAACATTCTCCAGGGATCCCCATTGTATTCTCTAAAAGGGGTAAAAACTCCTTGGCTTCTGAATGAACAGGAGGCAGGAAGGGACTTCAAAGGACCACAATGTAATTAACTACTTTGCCTGGTGAAAAAATGACTGAAAATTAATATAGCAGTAATTTTTGTGTTTTTTGAACTGTATAAAGGAGGCTGTAAGAAGCCATCTTGTGTGTGTGAGACACAATAGCAGCACACAGCTCTCAGCGGAAACAGCCAGGAACCCCCCCAAGAAGAACTCTCAGACATCAGAGGGGTTTTCTCTCTGCCACTGGGAGTCAAAGAACAAGGGTTTAAGAAATCAACTGCTGTTCTGCTGAAAGAAGCCAGGCAATCTTCGAGTGTTTTAACTGCAGAACTAGTGGGAACAAGAAATCTTCTCTCTCCCAGAACCTGCTTGGTCTGCTGAGTCCACCCAAAAAGACAAACACCGACTAATCAACTGCAGAAGCCATTGAAACCAAGGATCAACTCCTACCAACACCACAAAAAGACAACAGGAAGCAAGGACAAACAGGATAAAGGCTGAGAAGAGGGAAGAATGATGAAAAAGGGAAAGGAAGACAGAAAGTGGTCTTATTTTATTTCCCATCTATATTTTTTTTACTAACATTGATGATGTCCTTGGTTTTCCATGTTAAAAAGTAACCTCTTGAGCTGCCTTTTAAAAGAAAGGAAGACTTGCATTTATATAATGCTTTTCTTGGCAACTGGACATTTCAAAGCCCTTTACAGCCACTGAAGCACTTTTTGAAGTGTTATCACTGCTGTAATGTTTAATAAATTTAATGTTAATAACTATTCTCTCAAGAGCCCTGGAACCATCTGGCAGGTGCTACATGTACACAATCCCTTTGGGGTATTTCTTGTTATTCCCCAGTTAAGTGTAACCTGGCTTCATTGTCATTTGTATTTAGAGCCACTGCTTCAATAACCTTTAGAGAATGTTTTGTAAGTGTATGTTTGTTAAGTCAATTAGGCCCCAAAGGGACATTCATAGCTGTCAGAAAGTCACTCGTATAGTTTTCCAGTGCTATTTATGAGCACACAACGTAATGACTTAATTCAGTTCAAAACATTATTGCATTGCTTGTGTCTGAAATCATTATAATAACATGATATTCAGCTCTCCCAGTGATGTACAATTCTCCCAGTGATGTAATACAGATCTGCTACAGTTGTTGTGTTCTATCTTGAAGTTGTCTCTGGCACTTGCAATTTTCTTGTTAGCAACGCTTTTAATTAATATTTCTTTACCGTGGGTTAAGAATTCAAGGAGATAGAATACTGAGGGAGTATTTACAGTGTAAATATTCCCCCTCAATGTGAAAATAGCCCCTAACGTCTATTATTTAATTAAGGAACCTGTGGTGTTTTATGCCTAAATCCCCAAGATCAACGAAGTAACTGGGATCTTGGCCACCTCCCATACACACAGACACAACCATAGAAACAGACACTTTGATTGCATAACCATTAATCCACTGTGGGAAACAAACAAAGATAGATCAGACATATCAAAATCTGACAATAATAAAAATGCTACCATAGAGACTCACAAACATGCCAGCATTCTGTGTACACACAATAAACAACACCTTACAAATTGTCAAACTGAACATGCATAGCACTGGTTTGCTAAAGCAAAGGGAGTGATTAAACTCAGATTATCTCAATTGTGTCAATTTCTCAAAATAATTCCAAATTGTCGTCATTTGGATTTACTTGAGGAAAGATTTTCCTATGGGCTTCCAGACCCTGCTGTCGGGGTCAAAAGGGGGTCATGAGCAGATACTGTGTCAGAAACAGAGACGCACCTGTAATTTTCCCTGATCGGCTAATCAATGGCCAGCGGACGGGCTTGCCATCCAATGAAGGACATCAGGTAGCCCTCGAAGCTGAAGGGCCAATCAGAGGCCCTCTAGCTTGAAAGCAGCAGCAGGATGCCCTATGGTAGATGAGGGAGAGTGAGGGTGCCCCAAAATGAAGGCACCCTTTCTTGACCTTTTCAAAGTTAAAGTGTTAAATATATTCAGCTCCCTGGCCAACAATGGGTAGAGGGGAGCCCCTTCACAGGGTGACCTGCAGCTGCTGTTGAACGCTGGCAGACAGGGAGGGCCTTGAAACCTGCCTGGAGTGCTGACCACCCTACCCCTGTCTGCGACCGGGAGGCCACCTCCAGGCAGCTGGACCGTCTCCCGGCGCCTGTGGGGTCTGAAGGCCAACTGGAAATTCCCAGTCAATTGGCCTTAAGTGACAATTAATTAGCTGAGTTGGCTGCCTGTAGGTGTGTAACCCAACTGATGACGCCCCCCCCCGCCCCGCCCTTGCCCATTCCACCTCTGGGAAAATAGTCCAGGGGCGAGATGGAGCTTGGGAACTGGTACTCTGGCCAGCGGTACTATTTTTAGCGCTCACCTGAACTGATCCTGGCCCTATTGGGGCCTTAAAATCCTATACGAACATACGAAAATAGGAGCAGAAGTAGGCCATTTAGCCCCTCAAGCCTGCTCCGCCATTCAATAATATAACAGCTGATCTGTTTGTGTTTGGAGTTCCACATTCCCATCTACCCCCAGTAACCTTTGATTCCCTTGCCTAACAAGAATCTACCTACCTCCGCCTTAAAAATATTCAATGACCACGCCTTTACCACCTTTTGGGGCAGGAAATTCCAAGGTCACACAACCCTCTGAAAGAAAAAAAATTCTCCTCATCTCTGTCCTAAAACCGCAACCCCTGATTTTAAAACAGTGCCCCCTAGTTCTGGACTCACCCACAAGATGAAACACCCTTTCCGTGTCCACTTTGTCAAAACCATTCAGGATCTTATATACTTCAATTAAATCACCCCTCACTTTTCTCCGTTTAAGTAATACTCTGCTTTTGATTGGATTCAGAAGTAGTCCTCATCCACAATGGCAGAGTAGCTCTCTGGAAAATAAATACCTGCAGGAGAAAAGTCTAAAAGAGAAAAGACATGGGGCTGAATTTTATGGGGCGGCGAATGGATCACAACCTCCCCCACCACCCTCCCCACAACCACCCCAATTACAAAAGTCTATTTCAAACTGACCGACATAAAGAAAGGTGACAACAGCACGCTGGTGTGGCCTAAGGGAGTCGATAATGGGACTTCCACCCCTCAGTGGGAGGAAGTCTGCCCTCGAGAGCTGACGGCCAATCAGATTGGCCAGCAACTCTGGCAGTCCCAGCAGTGCCAGAACTCAGTAGTGGACACTGTCAGAACTGCAAGCAAGCCCCAGGAGCAATGGATATCCTGGACTAAGATAAGTACTGGGCTTTTAGGCCAGGAAGGGATCAGGCACCCTAAGGAAGGTGGGTGGTGGGGTGCGAGGAGGGGCTGGGGATAGGTTTGGGAGGCCAGGTGGGGAGGTATAAAGGTGGGTATGTTATCATCTTGGTGGTGGGGGGGTGACCCTGGTGCACACAAGGCACCGCCCCCGCCAAAGAATAATCCCCCACCTTCCTTCCTGCCTTTTAACTAGTTGGACTAAAAAGGCGGTCTGCCTGCTGATGCCAAACATATAATGGCATGGACTGCAAAATATTCAGGTCAATTAGCTTGTTAACAAGCTCAATTGTCTGTTAAGTATTTTTTAAAAATATAGCGTGCAGGCTGCCAATATCGGCGCCAGCCCACCTTTCGTTTTATGGGGTCCCGGTCGGGGATTGGCAGGAAGACAGTGGGCTAGCCACCCACGTATTTCACGTGCCCGCACCCCCCCCACCTGAAACATGCCTAGCAGGTGGGCTGTAAAATCCACCACATGGAAATGAGATTAAATGAATTGTTCTTTCAGAGAAGGAATGCGCCCAGGGTGGGTCGACTTGCCTCCTATTCAGCAAAATTCCATCATTCTAGCTGGAAAATTTTGACTATTGAAAGGAATTCAAATTTATGCCCTTTGAGTAGACTCCAACTCACAGCCACTAGAGCTAAATGGTCACTCTTGTAAACTATTTTAAATGCAGTAAGAAGCAGTTTGTGAACAAGAGTTTGAGAGCAGCTGTTGATGATAGACAGCAGAGCATGGATCAGAAGGAATTTATATGCTGCTGTCCAGATCCAACTAAAGTTATCACAAAATGTTTAAAATAAAAGCACAATTTGCCCTTTTGAAAGTTGGAAAATGAACAAGGACGGAGTAGGGTGAGGAACAGAAACTCAAAGAAACGTCAGCTATTGGAAAGGCTGAAAGGCAGAAAAAGAAAAATAAGAAAGAATAAAGTACAAATTAGCTTAATCAGACAAAGGGATGTATTAAGTGGGACTGGTACAGTTCATATGAGCCCTGCAACAGGCAGTGCACCTGGGAGGTCCAACCTATCGTAATGGCTGGACCTCATTATTGTTACATTCATTGAAGCCCTGCCCAGACTCCGCCTGAGGCACTACCTAAAGAGAGAAAGAGCAACTAAGAGGTACAGTTCACAAGCTACACCGTTCCCTTAATGATGTCTTAGAAGAAGTAGTTTAGGGAAACAACAGCTCAGTATGGAGTTACACAAGGAACTCTGTCTCCCATTGCAAACTGACTTCCATATCAACACTCAACCACACAAAAAAGCACACATACCTTGGAGCACAGGATTTCATATTACAAAGTGGCTTTACTGTGCTCATGTTTTCAGAAAATGTCCTTTTTACCACCATGCCTACCACTGGTTCCTCTCTGTGGTGTTATTAAACTTAATTTGGTTTTGTGCCACGATGCCATCTGAGGACCAGGGGTACCAGTGGTATTTGTCTGCGCTGTGGTGTCATAAGCTTCAGTGTTATGACGTGGCAGAAGATGTGTGCCAGGCCAACCAAATCCACGAAGGAAACTTGGTCACACTATCACAACAGTTTTGCAATTTGTATTTATTACGAAATGTGTGTACTGGATTCAGAAGTAATAAGTCCACCAAGACCTTTAGAGATTTTTAGAAAATAAAATTAAAATATTTATTAACAAAATAAAAGATGTCAAGCACCTTCATAAGGCCACAATTATTACCATAATAACTCCTAAAATTCCTAATTAACCTGACCCCCAGTTACACTACCTTTAAGGCAACGGTCTGAGATAGATTTTAGATTTAAAACAAACTCAGCAAGTTAACACAATACCCTGGACAGTGGAATTCCAAATGGCTTTTCTCCAGCTTCTGTTTAGTTAGACAGCAGACTTAATCACAAATGCAGGCGGCTTCATTAAGGCTATTTCACACATTCTTGTTAGATCTTACATGGTCTTCCCCTGATACATAGCCTTTCATTCTCCTTTAAATATGTTTCTCTCTTTTTAATATGTAAATTCTATTGTTCCATACGTCTTTGAAACTGTATCTTCCCCATAATATAAAAACTTTCATGTTGTCACTATGTATTGTCAGTAACCTTTGGGAAAAATAAACACATTCCTTTAACCTTGCTTATCTGGCTAGTTGTAAACAGACTAAAATCCCTTTGAAATCCAAATATGCCTTCATTTATCTAAAAATGCAAATTCTCTTCACACCTTACATGCTAAGCCAGCATCCATGTTTACTTATTAGCATGTCAAGAACCTAGCTTCTTTTGATGATTTAAACTTGCAGTCTACTTGACTCCAAATGTAATTAAATCACACACAAACCCAACTATACTTACCCCCATAAACATACTTCACAATAGACCAGAAAAATATTATGAAAATTATTATACTTTCATGACACTCAGGGATCTGAGTCCCAGAAGGACTCCAGTAGGATGTATCACCACTGAAGATGATTGAACAATCAAGTCCTGTTTCATGCCACCAAAATAAATGTGCAAAATAAATGATGACCAGAAAGATCACATAAGCTATCACCAGGAAGAGAGGATAGGACCCCAAACTATCAGAAACTGTTATGCATCACAAAATCACAGAATCTTTACAGTGCAGAAGGAGGCCATTCAGTCCATCAAGTGCACTGGCTCTCTGAAGGAGAATTTTACCTAGTTCCACTCTCCTGCCTTATCCCCGTAACCTTGCACATTCTTTTTTTTCAGGTAGCAATCTGAGTCCCTTGTGAATACCTCAATCAAACCTGCCTCCGCCACCCTCTCAGGAAATTTGTTCCAGACTCCAACCACCCTATGGGTGAAAATGTTTTTTCTCACATCATTATTACTCCTTTTTGCCACTTATTTTGAACCTGTACCCTTTAGTTCTTGATGTTCTCTTCAGTATGAACAGTTTTGCACTATTTACCCTGTCCATACCCCTCTGGATCTTGAATACCTCTACCAAGTCTCATTTCAGCCTTTTTTTCTCCATGGAAAACAGTCCCAACCTCTCCAATCTATCCTCATAGCTACAGTACTTCACACTGGGAAACATTCTTGTGAATTTCCTTTGTATTTTCTCCAATACCTTCACATCCTTCCTCCTGTATGGTGTCCAGAACTGGACGCAGTACTCCAGATAAGGCCTAACCGGTGTCCTATACAAATTCTCATAATATTTATATATACATAATTCACTCCAAATTTCCCCAACCCCCCGACCAAACACTTGAATGGCAGTGGTCAAAGCAACCATTTTGGATACAGTGATTTTTCTAGAGGTTTTTCCGGCATGGGGATAGATGCAGGCGTTACTGGTATCATCACTCATTCCAGGTGCCACTGTATTGTTTAAAATCGTTCTAAGATATTGTCACTGAAAATGACATTGAATGCTGACATAATTCCCACTAACTCCCATTTGCTCTCACTTCTATGTGGAGCTCCCATTGTGGCCTTGGGTCAGTTGGAGGCAGCCTGCTTGCTTGTCTCTGCTTGCAGCAGAGCTGCTTGTGGAAGCTGTCCTCAATGTGGAGGTGGCAGTGGAGGCACCTCCAGCGGCTGCTGCACCAGCGTCAATGTAGGGACAGACTATGTCACAGGGCTATGCAGCACAGATGGTCCCTCAACTGAAGTGTCTGCTGGAGGTTGAATACCCAGAGGCCTGCCATGTGTGTTTAGCATTGCACTCATCTTGCCAGAGTGAAAAAGGTCCTTGAACTTTTTCCAACATTGGGCCAAATTCCTGTTCACCACACTTCATTTACTAACATTCTAACATGGGGAGGTGATGGTGTAGTGGTATTGTTGCTGGACTAGTAATCCTGAGACCCAGCATAATGCTCTGGGGACCTGGGTTTGATTCCTGCCATGGTGGTGTCATGAAGTTATTAATGTATATAATGTTATTGGAAATTATTTTAAATTGGACTTGTAGTAAGGTCTGTGTTCAGGGTGCGAGTGTGTTTGTCTTAATTGGATTAAAGCAGCTAGTCTAGTGCTTTGACGTATTGTAGTTTTGAGATGTTAAACAGTAAGGTAAAGGGTACACTTGCATTTTGTTGAATAAACCATTCAAAGACCGGGGGTGAAATCTTGCACCTAGCTAGGAGACACCAAGCAATGTGTTTATATTACTAATAAAATTGATACTGTGAAAGGGGTTTTATTGTTAGAAGAGGTGGAGCTCAAAGGGCTTGGTAATACAATGAGAATTTGCATTCAAAGAGAAGGCTAGGTATGTACACAAAAGAGTTGTGTGTGTGGGTCAGAGGCATGTGAGATCTAAGCAGCCTGTAAGCCCTATCCATGTGTCTGTGAAGGAACAAATTGAAAGGAACCTCATTTTGAATTCGTAAGATAAAGTGTGCTTTGCCTGGTGTCTGTTTAAGTCTATGGCCAAGATATTGAGGTCGGCGAGCGGGGAGCAGGGCCCACTCGCAGACACATAAAATTACCGTGGGATGACGTCGGGCAGAACTCCCGATGCCACCCCTCGTCATTTCAATTTTCAGGTCAGTGGGGGCGCACCCAAATCAGCTGTGCGCCCGCCAACCTGTCAATGGCCAATTGAGGCCATTTAAAAAGTAATTGAATTAGTTAATGGACCTGCCTGTCCAACCTTAAGGTTGGCAGGCAGGCTGGGAGCCCCGGCGGGCTTCAGAAAAAGCATGAAACCTCATCCACAGGCAGGATGAGGTTTCATGTAGGTTTTTAAAAATGTAATAAAAGTTTGAATGAAAGTGATGGACATGTCCTAACTCATGGGACAGTGTCACATGAGGGGACATGTCAGGGAAATTTTAATTTTGTGCATTGACCATTTTTGAATTTGGCACCGATCTCCCTGGGCAGCACTTAGCCTCAGGGAAATGAGTGCGCCCTTTCGTGAGCATGCTCGAAAGACCGCACTCCCGGCTGAGGGAATCCCCTCCTGCCCACACAGGGAGCGCATAGCGCTTCCTGGTGGACGTCACGATGGGCAGGCCTTAATTAGCCCACCCACATAAAATGGTGGCGTGCCCCCGATTGGGGGCGCTGATCAGAGGAGCGCCTGCATGCGTTCACTCCTGCACTTACCCTCCAACAGGGGAAAAATTCTTCCCTATAGGTTATTGTTGCCTTGGGGAAGATTACCTGGGAGTGATTAATTTGGGGATTTGTTTAAAAGTTATTATGGTAGTAATTTGTAGTCCAGTGCATGTGTATAAATTTGCTGTTAACTTAATAAAATTTTAATTTGATTTATATAAAAAACCTCTGGAGCTTGGTGGTTTCATTTCTGAATTAAGAGCTGCTTCTCAAACATGCCAATTGAAAATATAGGTTATGAGAGTTGTTTAAAGTTTCCCTCTGGGATTTTAAATAACTCAGCCTTTGCCAACCACTGTGTCATAACAGGCAGATGGTGAAATTTGAATTCAATAAAAATCTGAAATTAAAAGTCTAATGATGACCATGGAACCATTGTCGATTGTCGTAAAACCCCATCTGGTTCACTAATGTCCTTTAGGGAAGGAAATCTGTCGTCCTTGCCTGGTCTAGCCTACATGTGAGTCCTGACCCACAGCAATGTGGTTGACTCTTGCCTAGCAAGCCACTCGGTTGTATCAAAACTGCAACAAAGTCACAAAAAATATTGAAACCAGACGGACCTCCTGGCATTGACCTAGGCACCAGAAATGACAATGGCATTCTCAGCCCTGTCGACCCTGCAAAGTCCTCCTTACTAACATCTGGGCGCTAGTGTCAAAATTGGGAGAGCTGTTTCACAGACTAGTCAAGCAACAGCCTGACATAGTCATCCTCACAGAATCATATCTAACAGATAATGTCCCAGACACCATCATCACCATCTCTGGGAATGTCCTGTCCCAACTGCAGGACAGAACCAGCAGAAGTGGTGGCACAGTGGAATACAATCGGGAGGGAGTTGCCCTGGGAGTCCTCAACATTGACTCTGGACCCCATGAAGTCTCATAGCATCAGGTCAAACATGGGCAAGGAAACTTCCTGCTGATTACCACGTACTGCCCTCCCTCAGCTGATGAATCAGTGCTCCTCCATGTTGAACACCATTTGGAGGAAGCACTGAGGGTGGCAAGGGCGCAGAATGTACTCTAGATGGGGGATTTCAATGTCCATCACCAAGAATGGTTCGGAATCATAACCTCTGTCTGAGCTCGCCGAGTCCTAAAGGACATGGCTGCTAGACTGGGTCTGTGGCAGGTGGTGAGGGAACCAACAAGAGGGAAAAACATACTTGACCTCGTCCTCAGCAACCTGCCTGCCGCAGATGCATCTGATGCATCCATGAAAGTATCGGTAGGAGTGACTGCCACACAGTCCTTGTGGAGATGTTGTCCCGCCTTCACTTTGAGGATACCCTCCATCATGTTGTCTGGTGCTACCACCATGCTAAATGGGATAGATTTCAAACAGATCTAGCAACTCAAGACTGGGCATCCATGAGGCACTGTGGGTCATTAGCAGCAGCAGAACTGTACTCGAACACAATTTGTAACCTCATGGCCCGGCATATCCCCCATTCTATCATTACCATCAAGCCAGGGGATCAACCCTGGTTCAATGAAGAGTGCAGGAGGGCACATCAGGAACTGCACCAGGCATACCTAAAAAATGAGGTGTCAACTTGGTGAAGCTATAACACAGGACAACTTGCATGGCAAACAGCATAAGCAGCCAGTGATAGACAGAGCTAAGTGACCCCACAACCAATTGATCAGATCTAAGCTCTGCAGTCCTGCCACATCCAGTCGTGAATGGTGGTGGACAATTAAACAACTCATTGGAGGAGGAGATTCCACAAATATCCCCATCCTCGATGATGGGAGAGCCCAGCACATCAGCGCAAAAGATAAGGCTGAAGCATTTGCTACAATTTCCAGTCAGAAGTGCCAGAGGTCCCCAGCATCACAGATGCCAGTCTTCAGCCAATTCAATTCACTCCACGTGATATCAAGGCTGAAGGCACTGGATACTGCAAAGGCTATGGGGCCTAACAATATTCCAGCAATAAGATTGAAGACTTATGCTCCAGAACTTGCCGCACCCCTAGGCAAGCTGTTCCAGTGCAGCTATAACACTGGCATCTACCCGGCTATGTGGAAAATTGCCCAGGAATGTCCTGTACACAAAAAGCAGGACAAATCTAACCTGGCCAATTATTGCCCCATCAGTCTACTCTCGATCATCAGTAAAGTAATGGAAGGGGTAATCAACAGTGCTATCAAGCAGCACTTGCTTAGTAATAACCTGCTCACTGAGACCCAGTTTGGGTTCCGCCAGGGCCACTCAGCTCCTGACCTCATTGTGGCCTTGGTTCAAACAGGGACATAAGAGCTGAACCCCTGAGGTGAGGTAAGAGTAACTGCCCTTGACATCAAGGCAGCATTTGACCAAATGTGGCATCAAGGAGCACGAGCAAAGCTGGAGTCACTGGGAATCAGGGGGAAAACTCTCTGCTGGTTTGAGTCATACCTAGCACAAAGGAAGATGATTGTGGTTGTTGGAGGTCAGTCATCTCAGCTCCAGGACATCACTGCAGGAGTTCCTTAGGGTAGTGTCCTTGACCCAAACAACTTAAGTTGCTTCATCAATGACCTTCCATCCATCATAAGGCCAGAAGTAGGGATGTTCATTGATGATGGCACAATGTTCAGCACCATTCGCGACTCCTCAGACACTGAAGCAGTCCATGTCCAAATGCAGCAAACCTGGACAATATCCAGGCTTGGGCTGACAAGTGGCAAGTAACATTCACGCCACAGAAGTATCAGGCAATGACCATCTCCAACAGGAGAGAATCCAATCATCGCCCCTTGATGTTCAATGGCATTACCATCACTGAATCCCCCACTATCAACATCCTGGGGGTTATCATTGACCAGAAACTCAACTGGACTAGCCATATAAATACTGTGGCTCCAAGAGCAGATCAGAGGCTAGTAATGGTGCAACGAGTAACTCACCCCCTAACTCCCCAAAGCCTGTCCACCATCTACAAAGCACAGGTCAGGAATGTGATGGAATACTCTCTACTTGCCTGGATGAGTGCAACTACCAAAACACTCAAGAAGCTTGACACCGTCCAGGACAAAGCAGCCCGCTTGATTGGCACCACATCCACAAACATTCACTCCCTCCACCACCGACGCACAGTATTAGCAGTGTGTACCATCTACAAGATGCACTCCTTTATATTAACAAGGCTCCTTCAACAGCACCTTCCAAACCAACGACCACTACTATCTAGAAGGACAAGGGCAGCAGATAGATGGGAGCACCATCACCTGGATGTTCCCCTCCAAGTCACTCACCATCCTGACTTGGAAATACATCACTGTTCCTTCATTGTTGCTTAGTCAAAATCTTGGAACTCCCTTCCTAACAGCACTGTGGGTGTACCTACACCACATGTACTGCAGCACTTCAAGAAGGCAGCTCACCACCACCTTCTCAAGGGCAACTAGGGATGGGCAATAAATGCTGGCCCAGTCAGTGAGGCCCATGTCCTGTGAACAAATAATTTTTAAAAATTCTCAGCAACCCCTCAATCCATGTTTGCTTGGTCTGGGAAGATGGCCTTCTCCTACTACCCTGTGGAAAGAGGACCTCCCCACTCTCCCTCACTGACTGTAGGAGGACCTCTAGGTCAGTGTTGGCAAAGTGAAGGGCAGTCCTGCCCAGGTGCTGACCCTTTGCCTCTCCCATTACTGCTTCTTCAATTTGCTTGGTAAAACAACAGTCACATTAGTGGCTGCCGTGCATCATTTAAGCTGGGCCTACACTCAATCCTGCCTCCATTTCTCCCCCAAGGACACTAATTGGCTACCTAACCCAACCTTTGGCTAATTAGCAGCCTGCCTCTGTGAAAGTCAGGGGCCGTAACTGCTTCCCCACTGGGGCAGGATTGAAACTCGAAACCCTGAAAAAGTCCTGACGTCAGTTTCCCAACCCCAGAAGGAAAAGTGGATCCATCATCTCTGTGAGACCTACCTCCAGCATCTTTAACCCTCACCCAATGCAAGACCTAACTACCCAATTACCATTGAATTAAACAATGTACTCAATTACATTATTAATACTTCATTCCCTTAGCTGCTGTTCCTTCACCCTTTAAAACTGCCTGTTCTTGTTTTTAAATTCCTCCATTACCTAACTCCATCCTACTGCTGTAAACCTTCTCCTACCCTACATGCTAACATGTTCTGTGTTCCTTTATTTCCTCTACCCCAGCTTTGGAAACAGACCTTTCAGCTTATTATGTCTCCTCCTGCATTACTATCTCTCCGCCAACCTTCAAAAGCCTCTGTAAAACTTTCCTCTTCAACTGTGCTTTTAATCAGTGTTTCTACTATTGTATATTTATATACAAGTTCCATTGAAACTGAACTCCTTGTCCTGAAACACTCTTAAGTAACTCAGCACTCGTTTAGCATGTGTCTAAGTAACATGAAGAGAATTCTACTGGTGCCGAATAAATACTAAAGTAACATTTTACCTAATACTGTTGTAATGTGTTGTTACTTGTCTCTCAAATTATTGAATTTTCCTAGCCAACCTCCATGTACCACTAGAATAAAGAACTAAGGGTAGGATGAACTAATATAAAATAGCTAAAAAAAACCTACTTCCACCTTCCCCTTCGTTCACCAGCTATAACCTACCCCAGCCTCACAACCATCTGAAGTCTCTGCGTTCTCCCAATTCTGGCCTCTTAAGCATCTCCAATTATAATTGCTCCATCATTGGTAGCCATGGCCTAGGCTCTAAGCTCTGGAATTCCATCTCTATATCTCTCCACCTCTCTACCTCCTCCTCGTCCTTTAAGATATTCCTTAAAACCTACCTCCTGACCAAGTTTTTGGTCAACTGTCCTAATATCTCCTTATGTGGTTTGACATCAGGTTTTAGTTGATAATGCTGTTGTGAAGTAGCTTGGGACCTTTTGCTACATTCTACTGTATAAATGCAAGCTTTTGTTGTTGTTTCCCTAAATTTGCTCAATGAGGTATAACATACCTGCCTGGGCACATCATTTTTTTTATTTATTCATGGGATGTGGGCTTTGCTGGCTAGGCCAGCATTTATTGCCCATCCCTAGTTACCCTTGAGAAAATGGTAGTGAGCTGCCTTCTTGAACCACTACAGTCCATGTGGTGTAGGTACACCCACAGTGCTGTTAAGAAAGGAGTTCCAGGATGGTGTCAAGCTTTTTGAGTGTTGTGGGAGCTGCACTCATCCAGGCAAGTGGGGAGTATTCCATCACACTCCTGACTTGTGACTTGTAGATGGTAGACAGGCTTTGGGGAGTCAGGAGGTGAATAACTCATTGCACAATTCCTAGACTCTGACCTGCTCTTGTAGCCACAGTATTTATATGGCTAATCCAATTCAGTTTCTGGTCAATGGTAACCCCCAGGATATTGATAATGGGGCATTCAGTGATGATAATGCCATTGAATGTCGAGGTGCGATAGTTAGGTTCTCTCTTGGTGGAGATGGCCATTGCATGACACTTGTGTGGCGCGAATATTACTTGCCGCTAGTCAGCCTGAAGGTTGGACAGGTCTTGCTGCATTTGGACATGGACTGCCTTCAGCATTTGAGGAGTCATGAATGGTGCTGAACATTGTGCAATCATCAGCGAACAATCCCACTACTGACCATATGATGGATGGAAGGTCATTGATGAAGTAGCTTAAGATGGTTGGGCCTAGGACACTACCCTGAGGAACTCCTGCAGCGATGTCCTGGAACTGAGATGATTGACCTCCAACAACCACAACCATCTTTGTTTGTGCTAGGTATGGCTCCAACCATTGTAGAGTTTTCCCCCAATTCCCTTTGACCTCAGTCTTGCTGGGTGCTCCTTGATGCCACACTCGGTCAAATGCTGCTTTGATGTCAAGGGCAGTCACTCTCACTTCATTTCTGGAGTTCAACTCTTTTGTCCATGTTTGAACCAAGCTATAATGAGGTCAGGAGCTGAGTGGCCCTGGCGGAATCCAAACTGAGCTTCAGTGAGAAAGTTATTGCTAAGCATATGCTGCTTGATAGCCCTGTTGATGACCACTTCCATTACTTTACTGATGATGGAGAACAGACTGATGGGGCGGTAATTGGCCAGGTTGAACTTGTCCTGCTTTTTGTGTGCAAGACATACTTGGTCAACTTTCCAGATTGCCAGGTAGATGCCAGTGTTGTAGCTGTACTGGAAAAGCTTGGCTAGGGGCGTAGCAAGTTCCGGAGCACAAGTCTTCAGTACTATTGCTGGAATATTGTCAGGGCCCATAGCCTTTGAAATATCCAGTACCTTCAGATGTTTCTTGATATCAAATGGAATGAATCAAATTGGCTGAATATAGGCATCTGTGATGCTGGCGACCTCCGGAAGAGGCTGAGATGGATCGTCCACTCGACACTTCTGTCTGAAGATTGTAGCAAATGCTTCAGCCTTATCTTTTTCACTGATGTGCTTGGCTCCCCCATCATTGAGGATGGGGATATTTATGGAGCCTTCTTCTCCAGTGAATTGTTTAATTGTCCACCACCATTCACGACTGAATGTGGGAGGACTGCAGAGGTTTGTTCTGATCCATTGGTTGTGGAATTGCTTAGCTCTGTCTATTGCTTGCTGCTAATGTTGTTTCGAGTGCGAGTAGTCCTGTGTTGTAGCTTCACCAAGTTGACATCTCATTTTTAGCTATGCCTGATGCTGCTCCAGGCATGCCCTCCTGCACTTTTCATTGAACCAGTGTTGATCCCCTGGCTTGATGGTAATGGGAGAGTGGGGTATATGGCAGGCCATGAGATTACAGCTTGTGGTTGAATACAATTTTGCTGCTGCTGATGGCCCACAGCGCCTCATGGTTGCCCAGTCTTGAGTTGCTAGATCTGTTTGAAATCTATCTCATTTAGCGTGGTAGTGCTACACAGCATGTTGGAGGGTATCCTCAATGTGAAGATGGGACTTCGTCTTCACGAGGGCTGTGCAGAGGTCACTCCTACCGATACTGTCATGGATACATACATCTGCGGCATTTGACATTTGAGGATGTGAAAACACTTTACACTTACCTTTCAGAATGTTCCAGACTTCTCTGCAGGCTTTCCATTTTCTTCATGAACTCTCAAATCTGGCATGCTTTTAATGGGCTTCCAAAACTCTGAACCACCAGATGAAAGTGATGTGTGGGAGTAAATCTGACTTATGTCCCATGTTTAAAATGGGGAGCCCCACCTCACTGTTGTTGGGTATGCATTTTGCACACTAGGCATTTCTGACACTCAGAAATGTCAAAGGAAAATGACATGGAGTCGGAGATTCAGAGGAAAATGAGACTTCCTCCAACAAAACCCTCGGCAGAATTGCCCCAGGTTTGCACTAAGTGCGGTAACGGGTGGGAAAAAGAACATTTTACCTGCTGGCCGCAATGGAGGCTTTTCACAGAATCACAGTGGGCAAAGTTTTGCCCTTGATGGGCGGGCGGGCCCCACCGGCTAGGCGGCGGGCGGGCAGCCAATCGCTGCCGCCGAAATGGGCCCGGCCGCCATTTTAAGTGGGCGGGCCAATTAAGGCCCGCCCAGCGGGCCGCCCGACGGGAAGCGCTATGCGCTTCCTGTGCGGGGGGGGAGGGATTCCCCAACTGTCAGAGTGAGCTCTTTCGCGCGCATGCACATCTCCCTGAGATTAAGTGCTGCCTCATGGAGATCGCTGACACCGTTTCAAACTTCAAAAATAGAATATTTTAAAAATTATTAACATGTCCCCTTCATGTGACAATGTCACACAAGATGGGACATGTTAATAGATATCACAAAAACTTCATTAAACTTTTTTAAAACAGACATGAAACCTCATCCCGCCAGTGGATGAGGTTTCATGTTTTTTCAGAAGCCCACTGGGGCTCCTGGCCTGCCCGCCAGCCTTAAGGTTGGACGGGCAGAGACTTTAATTGGCTTAATGATCCTGTCAATGGCCTCAATTGGCCATTGACAGGTCGGCGGGCAGACAGCTGATCGCGCTGTCCGCCTGCCATCCTGAACATTTAAATGGGGCGGGATGACGTTGGGTGTTCTGCCCAATGTCATCCCGCGTCATTTTCACATCGGTGAACGGGCCCCGCCCCCAGCTCGCCGACGGAAAAATTCTGCCCAGAATCTTTACAGTGCAGAAGGAGGCTATTCAGTCCATCGGGTCTGCACTGGCTCTCTGAAAGAGCATTCCACCTTGTCCCACTCCCCTGCCTTATCCCCATAACCTTGCACGTTATTTCTTTTCGGGTAGCAATCCAATTCCCTTTTGAATACCTCGACTGAACCTGCGTCCACCACCCTTTCAGGAACTTTGTTCCAGATTCCAACCATCCTCAGGGTGAAAAAAATTTTCCTCACATCACATTTACTCCCTTTGCCAATTATTTTGAATCTGTGCCCTCTAGTTCTTGATGTTCTCTCGAGTGGGAACAGTTTCTCACTATTTACCCTGTCCACACCCTTCAGGATCTTGAATACCTCTATCAAGTCTCCTCTCAGCCCTCTTTTCTCCAAGGAAAACAGTCCCAACCTCTCCAATCTATCCTCATAGCTACAGTTCTTTATCCCTGGAATCATTCTTGTGAACCTCCTCTGTACTTTTGCCAATGCCTTTACATCCATCAAGTATGGCACCCAGAACTGGATGCAGTACTCCAGATTAGGCTTAACTAGTGTCTTATACAAGTTCAACATGACCTCCTTACTCTTGTACTCAATGTCCCTATTAATAAAGTCTAAGATACTATATGCTTTATTAACTGCTCTCTCAACATGCCCTGCCATCTTCAATGACCTATGTACATATACACCGAGATCTCTCTGTTCCTGCGGCCCCTTTAGAGTCCCTCCCCTTATTTTATGCTGTCTCATCATATTCTTCCTGCCAAAATGGATCACCTCACACTCCTGTGCTTTGAACTTCATCTGCCACTTGTCTGCCCAATCCACCAACACGTCTATATCCTTCTGAAGTTCAAGACTATCCTCATCACAGTTTTCAAAATTTTCAATCCTCATATTAGCTGCAAATTTTGAAATTTTCATGTCGTATCATCCCAGTCTCGCTTCTTTAATCATGCATTCCCAGGAAACACGCCTTCTCAATGGCTGGCTGCCCGCAACACTATCACCTTCCGCTTCCTCACGCCAGGAGCCATATGTGAAGTGCAGCCGCGCACACACCTCTCAGTGCTTCCATCCCAAGACTGCTGCAAGAAGACATGACCCTGAAAGGCAAGAAGACTGCAGACTCCCCTGCAGACGCATCCCTGGGATGCCTTCTGGACACCATTGGAGCCCACCGCGATGTCCTCCACCCCTGCTCTGGCCGCAGGAGGCCCATCAGTTTCACCACTCCAGCTTGGAAGGCGGTGGCAGAGGTGATCAGTGTCAACGCTGCACACAAGAGGTCAGCCATCCAGTGCAGAAAATGGATGAATGATCTCATCCGTGCCGCCAGGATAAGGCAACCATCTCATCACTCTAAACTCACACACTCACAAGCCCATCACACATTCACTGGCATCTCACTCACTGCCAGCTCAAGGGATATCACCACTCACTCTCTCACATATGCCCTCACATCTCCAGCTGGCCCCATCTCCATTGGAGACTGTCTCCTCAGCCCTCACGCTCTTGATGCCACTTACACAGATCAACATGCCCCAGCACAAACCCTGGGATACCCCCTTCCCCAGTACAACCTTTACCCTGCAGCCTCTTCCCTTTCCCCAAGCAACCCCTACCCCTGCAGCTATTGAAAAGCCACCCGTCCTTACAGCTGGCCTGGTAGGTAGAGACCTGCCCATGAGCCCTGCTAAAAGTGATGTGGTGCTGCCTGCGAAGCTTGGCACTGATGACCGTGAGTGCTGCCTGGAGGCAAACAAGTGTTGAGCTAAGTGCCGAGCAAAATGCAGCTCACCAAGTGCACTTCGCTTATGTTCAGTTGTGAAACATGTCAGCGTGGTGCTCGGATGATCCAGCATGGGGGGATGATTCCAGCGATCGGGGCTTCTAATGATATGTGGATGTATTACAATGAAGTTCCCGGCAGGCGGCGATGGTAAATGGGGCCTGCCATTCACGGGCAGAGCGGATGACTGCAAACTGGTTTCATGACACGTGATTTTTGGCCTTCCCACCATATTGTCCGCTCACACCCACCAGGACGCCAGCGGGCATGGAAAATTCCACCCTTTAAATTTTTTGTTCAAATGTGCCTCCATATCGAGAGGAAAATTTGACCCTGTCTAGAATTCCCAAAGTTCCAAAGAACAAATCATGAGTGATTGAAGTAGGAGCAAGTAGTCAGCATCCATTTCCAGCATCCGCAGTTTTTTGTTTTTATTATTATTATTATTATTATTATAGTCAGCACTGAGGGCAATCGGAGCAGATGGTATTGAGGCATGCTGGAGTAGTCAGCAATCTGCATCATAGAGAGTAGTCAACAGTTAAGGAGTGGGTGGGAAATGAGTGATAACACTGTCCATACCTGGTGATTGAGGGGGTTCTTGATTCTCCTCCTGTTCTGAGCTGGAAGTGGGGCAGGACTTCCACCTACCAACATGATTCCACTTCTCGCATGCTCAAGTTTCCTAAAACGGGTCTCATATTTATAGGGGAGACAGGATGGCAGCAGTAAAACCACTGGTGCTGGGTTTATCACCACCAGGAAGGAGAAAAATTGAGTTCTGCTGCTGCGGTTAAAACAAGTATAAGAAGAGTACAGGGAGGGTCAATTCTGAGGATGAATGTGCCTCACCAAAGAATGCAAGAAAGGGATCCAACCAAATATTGGGTCAGGGCATTTTTCTGGTGGCTGTCTAAAAGGGGGATTAGGTTCCCTGAAAATGTAAATAAGGGCTAGTGTCTGTTTTAGGTTCCTCCTATGAAACTTGATATTGTAGACTGAGGCAAGCTCCAGGCCTACTCTGCTCTGAATTCTTCAGTGATCATTGCAACCTAAGCAGAGGCTACCAACAAAAGATAAATTTTCTGTAACTTAATATTGTTGTGGAGCCAAGAGAAGCAAGAGTGCTCCCCAACTCCACTGCATAATAATTTCCCCCATGCTTGGCACTTATACCTTCAGGCCATGGCCAATAAAGCAACTGACGTGAAATTAATTTTCTCCAAAAAAGCGAGCTGCTTTTGGAGGTGCGAAAGGTGCCCAATTAATATTAACAAGGCCTAATTTCACGCCAGCCTTGGACCTGCCATCCATTTGAGTCTGAAAATGGACCTAAAGTTATAACCTTACTGCATATTCTGTAGGATGGGGCCTTTCAGTCTCATATCTAGGTGAAAAGAATATTGATTTATTCTCAGTGAACCTCTGGAAACAATAATACATCAAGTTAACTGCAAATTACTATGCAAAGTCGTATTACTTGCAATACAAGGTTTTGAACAAGAAGTGTTTACAAAGAGTCTGCACCTGAAAATCTGATAACAGTGGTATGTATACAAACTTATGAGCAGTAAGCATCCTTGTCGGTCACATGCCTTTAGTTTTGTGTTCTCCCATTGCAAAAGAAATGGTATTGTATAACAAGCACCAAAGAACTGCAATTGGAGAAGGAACAGCAAACAAGAAAAGCTGTAGGAGAAAGAGAAGTATGAGGCCAGGTGCCAAAATCAAGGCGGTAAAGTTAAGGCAAGGGAGAGCACAGGTTGTTTCAGCTTTATCCAAATTGTCACAAAATATAGTAATGACCATGTACTTAACTGTCATTTCTTCAAAGAGTCATGCAAGTTGCCTACACAGCTAAACTAGCTTGTGTATTTTTAAATCCTAGGAGATGACTTAGTGGAAGACACCAGCCATTTGGATGAATAATTAGGCTCAATGAGATCCACAGCTTTTCACCATTGTCACCAACTCTGACATGGAATTTTACCTGACCAAGCATATCAGCCACTTAGGAGGAATTAGTAAGTGCAAAGTGTCTTCGTTGGGTGAAGAACTGTGTACTAGTGAGTATGAGGAAGTGGAAGATTGGGAGTGTGCCATTCTTCCATGGTGTAGAGGTGATCACAATACATTGAGAATTCTATGAATTCAAGTTTAAGAGGCCCAGTCTTCAAAAGAACAATGATTCAGGGCATAAATTTCATGCACAGGTAATGAAGCTGGTTTCCTTGTACATTGTTGTAAAATAAGTGGAGTCCACTACACATATCTGTAACACTGGAGAGAGTGACAGTCCACAAGACTTCTGTAGCAAGGAGCTGGCAGGAAGAGGATTTAGGGATATTGGTGGATTCTAGAGTGGTCACTACCACTGTTCGGTTAATACTTTGAGCTTCAGCCTTTTGTGAAGCTCCCAAAAGTTGATTGGGGCTACCTGGTCTATTATGGCACTAACCCGTATACATCCAAGCCTGTGACTTGCACGAAGGGGTTAGGCAGAGAGGTCACAAATATTGTTAGCTCTCATGGAATTATGACCGGTCCCCAGGTGAGGTCCCCCAATTTGTTATGATCACGGATGAGGTATCCCAAATTGTTATGCTCCTGGGTGAGGAGGGATGAGCTGGCTCTCCTTCTTTGTTCAAGCCCCTCAGTTGGTCGCAACAAGGTTAATTTAAAAAGGATCCCTTCCCTTGTGGATACCTTTTCCCAGTCCAAATGTATTTATGTTTTAAAAGGAGCCAATTTAACCAGGCTGTCTTGAGTCAAAAAAAGAGTGGGTTTATTAGTTACTAAATGCAAGAAAAAATAAAAACGCAACACACAGATTAGAAATGAGAAAATTGAGTCCAAAATTAAAAGTTAGAAATATATATGAATCAGTCCTTTGGCTTGTCTGTGAGGAATAGATGGTGAAACATTGCGGCTGTTAAGTAGGGGTGATTCTGGTAGTGCTGACTTTGGCAGTTCAGCAGTTGGCTTTGCAGAATCTTGGTTCTGCATGTTTGCTGAAAGGAATTGTCCTGTTTCCTTTTCGACTGTGGCTTGGCTGACTTGTGACTTGCTTCCAGCAATCAGAGAGAAAGATTTTTTTTACCTGCAAGTGCAGGGATACCCAGTTGTGTTCTTCAGCTGTGGCATTTAAAGCACACACACACCAGAACAGAACACCAGACTAGCACACAGAACTAGGGTTGTAGTTGCCTTTTTTAAATCCGTTTCCTTGTGTATTCTTGGAAGGGAAAAACAAACATGTCTTTCACCCAGATCTGTTTTATTTTCAACTCAGTTCATGTTTATAGTCTGGGATATAACTCAACAGGAGGTGGTTTTGGCTGAGATGGTAATCATTTTCCATTATCTCTGCAACCACAGGAGATTACAGTTCACTTTGCACTGAATCTTTTCCTTTGAAGTGCCTCTGTCTGAAGTAGACAGTGTCATACCTTTTAGGTGCAACATTCTGTTCTCTCTGAACTAGTTGGTTAAGTAATCCACATGGGAGCTTTCCAGCAAGTGGTTACGTTACAGTCTGAGTCAGCTTTTGCTTGTATGTCCTTCTTTAAAAAACACATGTATTACTTAAAAGTTCAATATTTCCACAAGTCATTCAGGGATAGGATCCATGGTCATGACAATGGTAATGCCATCACTTGGGGGAATTTTACACTTGAGTTTGCTCCCCACCCTCTCAAAATGGAAGAGAAAGGCCTGTTGTCATTTGCTAATCAGGGATAGCAGTTTCACCAAGACTAGAGTTTCCTTAGTCCTCATTTCCGGTCACCCATTCTCCACCCCAGACCACTCGGGAATGACTCACCAAAGTAGCAGAAAAGCAGCAACAGTAAGTAAGGTATCTGATATAAAGAGTACTGGTAGGAAATCGTAGAGTGCATAAAGTTATTGTAATTGGAAAATTTGAAATTTTAGAACTTTTTCTGGTTTGTAAATATTATGTGGTCACATAAACTTCACCATGGGAGATGGCAGACACTTGGTCACATCAGGTGTTTACCATTTCTGGATGTTTGTGAAGAGCCTTGTGAGGAATGGAACTTCCATCCATCCCATAAATGGCCAATGAAAAATGATGTCTGGAGATAGGGAGATCCCAGTCCTCTCTAGGGAAGGGGTCCAGGTGTTGCAGGGGCAGCCATATACATGGTGAGATGAGGTGTATCAACAAGTATTCTAGGTGGACCATTAGTATCCAGGACTGGAAAGCAGCCTAAATGCCCAAAGAGAAACACTTATGGTGGACCATCAACTCAGGGTAAAAACACTCTTTAGTTTGCCTGAAACCTTCTGGCCTTCCAGTGCCAGTCCACTGAGTGTTGCAGACTGGCACATTCCAAGGTCCAGGACTATCTGCTGAGGGAGGCACTAAAGCTTGGGGCAACCACCACAAAGACTAGTTGGGAAAGGCCACAGTCTAAGGCCTTTCCACCATGGTACACCAAGGATCGGGAACCTGTGTAAAACCCCTCAGGCTGTATGGACCAGAGACTGTTTGACATGAAATGTGAATGTATATTGTAAATATAACCAGTAATTGTGAGTTTAATGAGGCACTTCAGAGTGCAGGGTATTGAATTGGAAGAAATCAAACTTTATTGCACTTTAAGTAATGTCATATATGAACTATTATGTAATGCACTTTTACAAATGTTATGAATGAAGTGTATTTTTTTGAGAAAAACAAAACTCTTCTGTAAAGAAAATCTGTACAGACTTACTTGCTCAAGGGCCAATGGAGCAGTCCTGGAGGTGAGGGGCCCGAGAAATTGCACCCCCTACCCCACCAACTCCACCTTGCAATCACTAGTCCACTACAGGTAGGTGAGTGCCTGTTTGCTGGGGACATGGGACAATCAAGTATGCCCTAAGTTACAGATCGATCTCTGAAACTTCAGAGCCTACTTAACACACTCCTTAGTTAAAGGAGATACTGAAATAGACTTGGGAGTGATAGTAGATTCGCTATCTAGCATGTTTGTAATTGTGAAACAAAGATTAATAAAATTAACAGAATGCTGAGCCATACTGTCAAATCAGTATATTACTTGTCTGAAGTGGTCATAGGGACATGTACAGCCTTCTGATCAGGCCATATTTTGAGTGCCATGATCATTTGGTCACTGGTCCACATAATAGGTCCTGGGGACAGTGCTCATAAAGACCCATGAGGGTGATTCCTACTTTCATAAAACTGAGTAATTAGGTTCAGTTAGAAAAATGCAAGGCTCTCTGAACTTGAAAGAAAGATTCAGAAGGGATATATAGAGATAATGTTTTTTTTCAAAACAACCTCGATTAGAAACTTAGATCCTGGAATAGGACTTGGATCAACAACTTTTTAACTCAAAAGGTAAGAGCATCTCCAAAGAAACCAAGCTGACACTTGTGGCAGAATTCAATGGCATGAGAAATCACAATCATAAGTACAGATGAGGGAGGCCATCATCCAGCTAACTCATTCTTTAATAGAAATATAAAGTACCCCAATTATTGTACTTAAATAGCTTTTGAAAGGTTTCAGAGATTTTTGTCTTCTGCTTTAAATTTGCCTTTGAGCATGTTCAGCCCATGTTGTACAGTCGTGCAGTTGTGGCTAACACAAAATAGGATTCCAGATTTACCTTCTGCTAATCATCTTATATACTTTATATGGCACTTGTTATGATCCTGGACCAGACCACCAAGTTCTTGGTACAATCTGGTCAGGGACCAGTAACTTTTTGTTTTTCAGTAGACAAAATCTGATATTCAAGACACTTGCTAAGAGAATAAAGCCACAAGATTCCATAGGTTTTGAACAAACAAAGGTTAATTTTATTGTACAGAAAGATAAAACAATTTACAATATCTACCTTTAACTCCAACATTCATGGTTAATATGAGATGCATGTGAATAAACTGTGGACCAACATATCATACTGCACAATAAATGGCAGGTACAGCCAAGATAGATCCCACAGGTTTCTCAGCAGCCCATCTAGAAATTGGAAGCACTGCAAGTCAACAAATCTCATTGAAACTCTGTCTCTCTCACGAGGAATTCCAGTCTTCACCTGCTCCTTAGACTCTTTCAGTTCACTCATTAGATACTCTGTTTCTTCAAATTTTCCTTATCTGCTTTTAAAGTCTGGATCTGTTCTTCCATTGCACACATCTCATTGTTTTTGTTCTCTAGACTGCTTCAGAGTTTAAGAATTTCATTAAGATAAAAGCAAAAAACTGCGGATGCTGGGAATCCAAAACAAAAACAAAAATACCTGGAAAAACTCAGCAAACCTGGCAGCATTTGCGGAGAGGAACACAGTTAACGTTTCAAGTCCGAATGACCCTTCAACAGAACTAAGTAAAAATAGAAAAGAGGTGAAATATAAGCTGGTTTAAGGGCGGGGGGGGGGCGGTGGGTGGGACAAGTAGAGCCAGTGATAGGTGGAGATAACCAAAAGATGTCACAGACAAAAGGACAAAGAGGTGTTGAAGGTGGTGATATTATCTAAGGAATGTGCTAATTAAGGGTAGAAAGCAGGACAAGCAAGGTACAGATAGCCCTAGTGGGGGTTGGGTGGGGTGAAGGAATCGAAAAAGGCTAAAAGGTAGAGATAAAACAATGGATGGAAATACATTTTAAAATAATGGAAATAGGTGGGAAAAGAAAAATCTATATAAATTATTGGAAAAAAAAGGGGGGGATCGGAAAGGGGGTGGGGATGGAGGAGAGAGTTCATGATCTAAAATTGTTGAACTCAATATTCAGTCCAGAAGGCTGTAAAGTGCCTGGTCGGAAGATGAGGTGCTGTTCCTTCAGTTTGCATTAAGCTTCACTGGAACAGTGCAGCAGGCCAAGGATGGACATGTGGGCATGAGAGCAGGGTGGAGTGTTGAAATGGCAAGCGACAGGGAGGTCTGGGTAATGCTTGCGGACAGACCGAAAGTGTTCTGCAAAGCGGTCACCCAGTCTGCGTTTGGTCTCTCCAATGTAGAGGAAACCACATTGGGAGCAACGAATGCAGTAGACTAAACTGGGGGAAGTGCAAGTGAAATGCTGCTTCACTTGAAAGGAGTGTTTGGGCCCTTGGACGGTGAGGAGAGCGGAAGTGAAGGGGCAGGTGTTGTACCTTCTGCGTTTGTATGGGAAAGTGCCGTGGGAGGGGGTTGAGGTGTAGGGGGTGATGGAGGAGTGGACCAGGGTGTCCCGGAGGGAATGATCCTCGCGGAATGCCACCAGCAGGGGTGAAGGGAAGATGTGTTTGGTGGTGGCATCATGCTGGAGTTGGCGGAAATGTCGGAGGATGATCCTTTGTATGCGGAGGCTGGTGGGGTGATAAGTGAGGACAAGGGGGACCCTATCATGTTTCTGGGAGGGAGAGGAAGGTGTGAGGGCGGATGCGCGGGAGATGGGCCGGACACGGTTGAGGGCCCTGTCAACCACCGTGGGTGGCAAACCTCGGTTAAGGAAGAAGGAAGACATGTCAGAGGAACTTCATTTCCCCTCTCCTCACCGTCCAAGGGCCCAAACACTCCTTTCAAGTGAAGCAGCATTTCACTTGCACTTCCCTCAATTTAGTCTACTGAATTTGTTGCTCCCAATGCGGTTTCCTCTATACTGGAGAGACCAAACGCAGACTGGGTGACCGCTTTGCAGAACACTTTTGGTCTGTCCGCATGCATTACCCAGACCTCCCTGTCGCTTGCCATTTCAACACTCCACCCTGCTCTCATGCCCACATGTCTGTCCTTGGCTTGCTGCATTGTTCCAGTGAAGCTCAACGCAAACTGGAGGAACAGCACCTCATCTTTCAACTAGGCACTTTACAGCCTTCTGGACTGAATATTGAGTTCAACAATTTTAGATCATGAACTCTCTCCTCCATCCCACCCCCTTTCCGATCCCCCCCTTTTTTTTCCCAATAATTTATATAGATTTTTCTTTTCCCACCTATTTCCATTACTTTAAAATGTATTTCCATCCATTGTTTTATCTCTACCTTTTAGCCTTTTTCGATTCCTTCACCCCACCCAACCCCCACTAGGGCTATCTGTACCTTGCTTGTCCTGCTTTCTACCCTTAATTAGCACATTCCTTAGATAATATCACCACCTTCAACACCTCTTTGTCCTTTTGTCTGTGACATCTTTTGGTTATCTCCACTTGTCCCCCACCCCCCCACCCCCCACCCCCCCGCCCTTAAACCAGCTTATATTTCACCTCGCTTCTATTTTTACTTAGTTCTGTTGAAGGGTCATTCAGACTCGAAACGTTAACTGTGTTCCTCTCCGCAGATGCTGCCAGACTTGCTGAGTTTTTCCAGGTATTTTTGTTTTTGTCAAGAATTTCATTGCTCATTTCATAACGAAGTTCCAACAGTTCAACAGTCTTGATTTTTAATTCTGCATTCAACCAACTGTTCTGATTCATCAGCAATTCCTTTTGCTGTTCAAGGCTTTTTCAGCGATGCTTAATAGAGACTCATGATACTTGAAGTTCATCAAGTTTTAATTGAAAATCTAACTACGTTGAATTTGATTCTACAAGTTTATCATTTAGATGTTTCAATCCTCATTCAAGTGTTCTACTTCCTGCTACCAACACCCCAGTGTTCTCACCCATTTCTCGTTTTTCATTAGCGAACTCATATTTCATACGTGAACGTTGGTTCTCCACACAGATCAGTTTTTCATTCAGTTGCTTGCTATCAGCAATAAACTTCTTGTGTATGGCCACAGCAATTTTGGGGAGTTTGGCAAGATCAGCAATAATCAAGCAACTGCTGCAATACAGTTGTCGCCACGTTACTGTCCACATTACACCATATAAATCATACCCTTTCAATAAGTAAACCAGGAACAATTTCCACAGTAACCATTCCATTTACTAAGTCACTTCGTAAATTGGCTGCACACAAGGGAACAGATTCAAAAATCCCATGAATACCTTCTATTAATACTTCTCTTTTCATCAACCACCATCAATGACTGAACTGCCTGTGTCTCTCAAAATATTCATTTGTTTGCTTGTCTTGCTGGTGGAATAAGCAAATACTTCTCCCTTAGAGACAAAACTTCTAAAACCTCCAGTAATCTGACTCACCTTAGTAGTATACAAGGAAGAATCCCCTTGACTATCCTGAGCCACATTCCCCATTCTAGTAGGTTCTGAGGGAACAAGTTTCAGTTGTACCATTGCCACTGTTTTAACACCCATTTCCTCTTCAGGTACCATATTTTCTGAAGATTCCTTAAACGTTCCTACTACTGCCACCGGCTTACCATTCAGCTTCCAACAATTGGCTTTGAGATGCCCTGTCTCATGGCAATAAAAGCATACTGGTTTCTTTACATCACTTTTATCCTCTATGTTATCATTTCTATTGATTAGATCAGCTTCTGCCTTCTTCCTAAAGCTAAACTTTTTTCTATTTGTCTAGCTTCCCTTTTCATGTGACTGCTTACTAACACACAGCTGTCTGTGAGAAATATCATATGCATCTACCAGAGCTGCTACCCCTTTGACTTTAGATACCTGATAATCATCCAGGTAGGATTTAATTGCTATCGGAATGCTATTCCTGAATTCCTCCATAATCATGATTTCCCTCGCATTATCAAAAGTTTGCTCTAACTTCAATGAGTGAAACCATTGATCCAATACCATTTACTTTTCCCTAGCGAATTCAACAAATGTCTGACTGGGTTGCTTCTGTACTGTCCTAAAATTTAAGTCATAAGCCTCAGGAACAAGCTCATAAGTGTTAAGTATTGCCTTTTTAACTTTTTCATAATCTGAAGACTGTTCTTCTGAAAAATTCAAGTAAACATCTATAGCTTTACCCGTCAAGACACTTTGTAGCATATGAGTCCATGAGTACTTTGGCCACCAATTTTGTAGCAACTTTTTCAAATGATATAAAATATGTCTCAACTCTATCCTCTGTAAATGCAGGCACTAGGCAAAGATTCTTGATTAAATCAAACTTCCGAATGGGACTTCGCTCCTCATCTGAACTACTAGACTCTCTTTCACCCCATAAGCTAAGCTTTTCTTTTGCCTGTTCATGCTGTCTGAGTTCTTTCTCTCTTTGAAAATCTCTTTCTCTTTCCTTATCTCTTACCTCTTTTGCTAACTTCTCTCTCTGGAGTTCAAGTTCAAACTTTCACATTTCTTTTTTCTTTTTACAGTTTGAACTTTTTCATTTCTCTTTCTTTTTCCTCTTTTTCTCTTTCTATCTCTAGCTGCTTCATCTGTAACTGAATTCTAGCTAATTCAACTGAATTACCATCTGGATTAACTTCTCCTTTGGATGTCCTCAATGACAGCCCACCTCACAGGATTTCAATTTCGTCTTCTAAGACTCTGTTCCCCTGATGCCTGAGTCTGCACTCCAACACCAACTCACAAGCACAACTTCAGCTCTTTGGCTGTGTTAAGCAGAACATTATTGCTCCAAAAGGGTACCGTTTCCTCAGTGGCCTGCAGCACCGAGTCACCAACCTTCTGCTGCCTTCTACGATCACCAGGGTTTCTCCTGAGCCCTCTTTGATCTCCAGGGCTTCTCCTGAGTCCTCACCGATTAAAGTCTGCCAACCACAGCCATTTTTCTGCTTGAAGCCTCTTTCTCTGCTCCTCTTTCCTCTTGACTGAGACCTCTCCCTGTCCAGAATTCTTTTCTGATTATGATTCTCCAATCCCAATCACGTGGCTGGGGTTTTTGCGCCGTTTTCTTTTCATGCAGGTGGACTGGGCCCATCCTCTAAAGAATTACAAAAATGCCAGATTGCGCATGCATCACCCCTCCTGGCCTGCGAATGCACGAGACCCCCGAGGCTTGACAGAACTTGGAGTTCCTGGCTCCCGCTCCACGAGGAGGTAAGTCTAGACTTTGTAACACACATCCCTCAGTGCACCCATATGTTGCCATTATTACTCCCTTCATAAATCTTCCAAAGATCCTGCTCTTTTCCTACTCAACCTTCTCTTATTCCTGTTCACGGTTAGAAAGTTATCTACTGCCTTCTAAAGTGTTTTGATATTTATCTTTGTACTTGAGGTGCTATGCAAATGATACCTGTTGATTTACTACAAAAATTCTCAAAATCTTTAGCCTCAAGCTGATAACTCCATTTACAATCTCAGACAGTATTCAGCCTTTGTGATTGGAAATGACTCAGTCTCCATGGTGGACAATGGAATTTGAACCATGCAAATGATACATACAGGCACAGAACAGCAAATGACTATTCCTTTCCCTTTATCAGAATGTATGAGTCATGTGACATTCCGTGTAGACACCACACAATAGTGATATGTAAACCTGATACTTTGTTTTGATGATTCTAATAGATAAGTTTTAATTATAAAATATACATTACTTTCAGTAATTAACTAATGGTGCCTCATTATATTTGTTTGTGTGGAATCAGCTGACACAAATTCAGTATGACTTACTTATCTGAATTAAAAAATACCTTTTAAATGCTCTGACTGAGAATTGAAATGTTAAGTTTTGACTACTACATCCAGACAGATCCTAAACCTATGTCTATAAATATATATTTTAACCATAGCCTACAAACTACTTTTGTTAATATTAGCAGATGTCTATGTAAAGAATTCATGATGACTTTTCTTTCTCTGCTATTTTAGTGAACACATTCACCCATTGTATTATAGACAACTGCATCACCGAATGAAGCCAATCAGCCCATTATGGCTGCGCTGGCACTTTCCTAAAGAAATTCATAACAAATATCACTGCTCTGCTCCCATATCTCTGTATTCTCTTCTCTTCCAAACGTTTATTCACTATGCCCTTAAAACATCCAATGGTCTCTGCTCAACCACTTCCTGTGGCAAACTTTTCAAACTCCACTCTGGATAGAGACACTTTTTCATATAAACTCTCTCCTCATTCTCTGAAAGACAATTTTAAATCAATGAGTCCTTCTCTACTAAACTCCTTTACGGGGAAGTAGTCTTTCCCTATTATTTCCCCATTAACTCCATTAACATAGTTCTTAAATTTCTAAAAAGAAATGCTATTAAATGCATTTTAACTTTCTTTGCTGCAGTGGAAGTAGCCTAAATACCTCAGGTATCTCCTGATAAATAGCAATTTTCCTGGGTTTGGCATCCAAACGTCCACTAATCTTTTGCTCAATTTTTAATCTGAATAACACTGCAGTTGAATCCCTTTATGACTATTCGTGTAATTGCACATGACTGTGCCTGAAGGGGGCATAGAAATGTAAATTCATGCACATGAATATGAGAAACATATGTACTCAGATTTCTGGGTGCAATTCAGGAGAAAACGGCTTTAAAAAAAAACCTGCCACTATATTTCCAGAGCTGCTTTGTCTGATATGCAACATGAAGGGACAAGATGCTTTTTTAAAATTCATTCACAGGATGTGGGCATTGCTGGTTTGGCCAGCATTTATTGCTCATCCCTAATTTCCCTTAAGAAGGTGGTGGTGAGCTGCCTTCTTGAACTACTGCAGTCCATGTGGTGTAGGTACACCCACAGTGCTGTTAGGAAGGGAGTTCCAGGGTTTTGACCCAGCGACAGTGAAGGAATGGCGATATATTTCCAAGTCAGGATAGCGAGTGGTTTGGAGAGGAACTTCCAAGTGATGGTGTTCCCATGCGTCTGTTGCCCTTGTCCTTCTAGATAGTAATGGTTGTGAATTTGGAAGATGCTGTCAAAGGAGCCTTGATGAGTTCCTGCTTTGCATCTTGTAGATGGTGCACATTGCTGCCACTGTGCGTTGGTGGAGGAGGGAGTGAATGTTTGTGGATGGGGTGCTAATCTAATGGGCTGCTTTGTCCTGGATGGTGGCAAGCTTCTTGAGTGTTGTTGGGGATGCATTCATCTAGGCAAGTGGAGTATTCCATCACACTCCTGACATTCTTTTGTAAGCACAAGTCTTGTGAGACAATTTTCATATCTGCTGCACATTGATTATGAGCATGGTGAGTGCACCACCCACCACCAAGTGATGACTGTGTGAGACCTGGTCAACTTCCGTGGTTGGATCCCAGATAAATAGAACAGGCATGCAGCCAGATCTGATCGCACAGCTTAAAGTAGCTCATCATTAGGGAAAGTGGGAAGACTAGAGCGCATGAACTGTGAATCTTCAACAACATCTGAAAAGATTGAAAGTCAATGCAACCTTTAATATCACAGTGCCCCAAACTCAAACAGCATGCTTCTACATCCTCCTTGGGTCCACGAACCAGACTTTGCCAATAGACCTATCATTTTAGCCTGCTCCTGTCCCATGGAAAACATCTCCTCTTGGGTTGGCTTTGTTTTTTCTCCCCCTGACTGTATCCACTTACATCCATAAGTTTTCTGACACTCTTCACCATTTTAATTAATCCAGTTTCTAACATTAACTATCCCCTTTTCGTTAGGATGTTCAGTCCCTCTACACCTCCTGGATGGTTTTCTGGACCTTTGTTTCATCCTTGAACAGCAGCCCAATCAGTCTCAATCCACCACCACCCTCCTCCAACTTAATGAATTCAATCTTCCATGAATAGATATTCCTTTACCACCATTCTCTCTCCTAATGAAAAGTGCTGCTACAAAAATATACATAGATTCTAGCTATGCTTTTTTTTGTAGGATATGTTGAGTATTTTATGTTTTGCTGTTGCTCTGTGGTGCTGCTTCAGCCCTGGTTTAGAAAATGTCATTAATTTTCTTTTTAACCTCCTTTATGCACCTTTATGTGCTCCATCCCATACTCTTCACTTCATTGCCTTAACTTCTCTATCTCTATTTCTGACAATAGACTGTCCACTGACTACTACAATCCCAACAACTTCCACAACTACCTTAATTATACTTTTTCCTACCCAGCTTTGTAAGAACACCATTCCTTCTTCTGTTTTTTTCCCAATCACACCTACCCTGATAATGCCACCTTTCATACCACATAGTATTACCAACTCTCCAGGATTGCCCTGGACGCTGCAGACCATTAAAGACTAAGGGCAGAATTTTACTGCAAGCTTCAGGACCCTGACATCGAGGCCAAATGGGAGTCCCGAGTCCGCATTTGCCAGCAGTGGAACCAGCTCAGTAATCTTGCTGGGGGCAGCCTCCAAATTGGCTACCTTCAGGCTCACCATCCAGTTAACGACGGCAGATAGGATGTACATGGGGCCAGCAGCTCTGAAGGGTTGGGGTGGGTGTCATCCACACAGAGGCACCCTCGGAGAGGTAAGTCAGAAGGGCCCCCTGGATGGCTCCTCCCTCCCCCAACTCTTCCTGTTCAATGGGAAAGAACAATAAAAACTGGGAAATAATGGGAAAGAACAGTAAAAACTGGGAAATAAGAGTACTAGTCCATTCAGACTAATTTCCCAGTTTTTATTGTTCTTTCCCATTGAGTGTTTCTCACCCCTAGATCTCAACACACCTTCCAACTGTAGCTGTTTGATTCAGAGGCAAGTGTGCTACCAACTGAGCCACAGCTGACACTCTAAAATCCAGTTAAATTACATTTGCTGCAATAGTGTTGTCTGCTCTCTGCTACCACCTCAAAGGTTCAATAACATTAACCAAATCAAAAACAGAATTACCTGGAAAAACTCAGGTCTGGCAGCATCGGTGGAGAAGAAATCAGTTAACGTTTCGAGTCTTCACGACCCTTCGGCAGAACTGAAGCATAGTTAGGAGAAAGGTGAAATATAAGCTGGTTTAAGGTGGGGGGGGCGGTGGGGGAGAGAGAAGTTGAGGGTGGGGTGATTGTGGAGATAAGCAAGCAGTGATAGGAGCAGATAATCAAAAGATGTCACAGACACCTGCTGAGTTTTTCCAGGTAATTCTGTTTTTGCTTTGGATTTCCAGCATCCGCAGTAGCTTTTAGCTTTTTGTTTTTATCTCTGACATTAACCAAATAGTGTTTCAGAATTCAGAGCTACTCCCACTCCCAATGCTGGCCTCAGCTGACCCAACTCGTCATAGGCGATGCCAACTCTGATTGGTCAGCACCGTTCCACAACAGGCAGACTTTGATTGGGTCCATCTGGGGGATGAGGTATTTTGATTGGTTATAGGAGTCGGGTCTGTCACGTCATGCGGCGGCAGCCGTGCTGTGATTGGCTGGAGCCTGTTGTCGGAAGCTGGGGCCAGTTGAAGATGGCGAGCGGGCTTTCCCGGAGCGAGAGCTCATCCGTGCTCAGGCTCGCCGAGGAGAGCTGGCACGAAGACGGGGAGCCAGCCGTGCCTCGCTGGGGGCCTCAGCATCCCGGCGCCAAGGAGCTGGCGCAGCTCTACTCTCCCGGTAAGAGAGTGATGGAAGGCGGGGTCGGGGTGGTAGCAGGGGGTGGAGCGACAGCGGAATCTCCCTCCGAGTCCCAGCTGGAGTGGCCTTGAGCGCCATTCCTTTGGCGGGTACCTCACGTAGGCAGCGACAGCTGCTTTGTGTAGTATTGACCCACTGTGGGGTCCGTGATCCCAGGGAACCTGGAAATCGATGGGAATGAAGGGGGAGAGTGTCTATGAGGGGGCAGGCCACGGAGGGGGGAGCTGATGGCATGGGAATGAGGTGTTGTGAGTGGGGAGACGATTGATGGAATGAGTTGCTCTCATAGGGAGGGAGAAGTTCTCCTGGGGAACTGATAGTGGAGGGAGTTTCTTACAATTAAAGAGGGGATGAGACTTCCAAATACTGTAGTGCTAATGAGGGAAGACGAAGACTTATAAATGGATGGGGGAGGTGAAGACTTCTGAAAGTGGAAATAGGGGTGATAAGAGCTCCTGTAGTGGTGGTGGGAACGAGATGGAGACTCAACATGAGAAGAGATGTTGCAGGTTAAAGGGACCTGTTTCAATATCTTTTTAACTGCTGCCCAGGAATTTTGTGATTGCAGGTGACCTGTTTGTGTTTATGTCATCTGTGCTGGTTATTTTAAAGATCAGGATCAGGCTCTCCACTGCAGAGAAAACTCTTTTTTAGTGCTCTATACAGAACAAGTTTAATCAGCAGTCCATCTTGACCTTAGTTGATTTCAGTCTGGATGTTTGGAAGACATATGTATGTAAACCCTGTCTCTAGGTTACAAAATAGAAAAAGCAAGCAAGATTCCTGTGTTGAAAGGGAGAAAGGTGAAACAGCTACTAAGATTCTAGGTTTAGGGAAGGCTGACTTCAAGGGGATGAGACAGAGACTGTCCCCAGTAAATCTGTCAATGGGTAAACTGCATTACTGACACAAAAGAGTGAGAGATCCCCAGGACTAGATGGCATCCATCCCTGGGTTTTGAGAAAAAAAACATTGTGGATACCCTAACTGTAATCTTCCAAAGTTCTCTTGATTTAGAAACCATTCTTTTGAATGGAAAATTGTGGATGTCACTCAGCTATTTTAGAAAGATGACAGAGGGAAACCAGGGAATTATTGACCAGTTAGCCTAACATCTGTTAACAGGAAATCGATGGTCTCCATAATTAAGAAGACTATTGAAAACCTTGAAATTTTTCAGTAAAGATCAAAGCATGGATTTGTAAAATGTTGGTTATGCCTGGTGAATCTGGGGGATGGAGGGTGGGAGGATGGTCTTAATAGGCACATTAAAATGTCATGAACAGTTACAGATAATCAAAAAAGTAAATGGAATGCTGGCCTTTATATGTATAGGAATAGGGTACAATAGGTAGCAGTCATGCTTCAGCTATACAGAGCCCTGGGTGGACCACACCTGGAGTATTGTGAGTAGCTCTGGGCATCACACCTTAAGAAGGATACATTGACCTTAGAGGGAGTGCAGTGTAGGTTTAGTAGACTGAGTGGACTTCCAAGAGTTTTGCTGCATAGAGAGATTAAACAAACTAGGGTTGTCTTCCCTCGAGTTTAGAAGGTTAGGAGATGATTTGATCAAAGATTTCAAGACAATAAGGGGAACAGATAGGGGTGATCTGGAGAATTTTTTCCGCAGGTTGTGGAGTCTATAACGAGAAGACATAGTTTAACAATTAGAACCAGATTTTTTCAGGAGTGAAATTAGTAAACACTTATACACAAAGGTGGTGGTCTGCAGCTCTCTTTAGTCAGTAGCAATTGATGCTAGATCAATTTTAAAATTTAAAACTGAAATTGCAATAACTTTGGTCAATAAAAATTCATCAAGAGTATGGGACAAAGGAGTTAGATATGGAGTTAGGTCGCAGATCTTCCATAATCTCATTGAATGGCGTAACAAACTTGAGGGGCTAAGTGATCTGTTCTTGTTCTTGTGTTCCCAGTTGTTGTATTTTGATTTGCTGTGTGAAGGTCTTGGTGATGTCCCTGGGTGGGTTATGGTCACAAGTGAAGAACATTGACCACTTTAGTGGCAGGCAGTTCTAGAAAACAGCATGGAGTCAATTCTTCAGAAGGGAAGGCAAATAATTTAGATCTGAGTGCACTTTTTAAATTGATGAATATGGCCTTTGGTTTGTGGTGATACAGTAGGTTAAATTTAAATTTTATTATGTGGGATCTTGCATTTATTACTGTTTTGAGCATTTGTTTGTTTATTTTTGGGATCGATAAATTTATGGTAACTAAGTTAAATTTTGCTTTTAATATGTGGAATCATGGGATCCTACTACTGTTTTGGCAATTACGTCCCTGATTCTGATGATTTTAAATTATATCCAAATTTCTGGGACATTACTTGAGCAACTGTTGGTCAGGCTGTATGTTTAGGGAAATTCCTCTTTTTTTTTGTTTGTGCGCTGTGATAGTGAAGCAATGATTGTGGTTGTGAAGCTCATGAAATGTGAGGTAAACTTTATTTCTGTAATGACGAAGCTAAATTACCATCATATAATGATTCAAGTAAAGATAAAGTATTTGAACACTGTGCAATTGACCTGTCAGCCCTTTTTCTCTTGCCCATGCCATTATTTAACTTATTTTAACTCATTCTTAACCTTTATTGTTTGTTTTAACATAAAAATTATTTACCTTACTACGTTTGATTTCCTGTTCCGATAATTCATTTTAGAATTTGGAAGCAACTTCCTTAAAAGCAGCATTTTCAGCCTTTAAATTGATGTAAACCCTGGATTGTGAAGATCAATCTGTTTGCAGCAGTCTGTGATGTGAAAATGTATAAAGTACATCCTTGCTACTTGTTGATGGTCTTTATAGCTTCACAGTTTCCGAACACAAGAAGAGGGGAGGGGGATTCAGAAGTGTTTTTGCTGTTCTTTTCCAAACTCTTTTCCGTGCATTGCCTTTGACCTGTTTCAAAATAGGGCCAAAGTTATAAATGAAACCTAACCAATAAATTACGTAAAAGTTGGCATTATCAACTTTTGAACATATACTATTACCAAATGACAGCAAAACAAATCCCGGTGAACTAAGTTAAAAGATAGCCACAGATTTTCTATATAGAAAGGTGACTGCTTTACTGTGCAATAAAGCGCAACAATGTTGGAGAGATTTGAATGATGTAAATCTTGAAATCAAAGCTCTAAAACTTGATGTAAAACAAGAGCCGTTCATGACCTCGGGGCAGCCCAAGGTGCTTTACAGCCAGTGAAGTATTTTTTTGGAGTGGAGTGCCGCAGTTAATTTGCGCACACAATGTCCCACGAAGAGCAATGAAATAACGAGTTGTTTTGGTGATGTTGCTTGAGGGATAAATGCCGGACAGGACACCGGGGAGATCTGCCCTGCTCTTCCAATGGTACGATCGGATATTTTTATGACCACCTGAAAGGACAGATGTAGCCCCAAATAATGTAGTCAACCATCCTAATATCTTTTTTGGCTTGTTCACAATTTGTGCCTGATGGGACGGCTGGGGGAGTTAGTGATGATAAATTTTTCTTACAAAGAAATTCTTGAAGGAGCTAGACACATATTGTTTAAAAAAAAATCATGAAGGTAACATATTCCAATTGTGTTGTTTTGGGACACCACAAATTGAATACTTATTACTTGGAAGTGGTTAAAATTGAGCTGTAATGGGCTGTCCTTTTAAGGCAGTGGTTCTCAAAATGTGGTTCACGGGCTGGTCCAAAACACAAGTCATTGATGTGCAATGCCAGGGCCGAAGCCATATGATGGAATGCGCCAGAACCCTCATCCATGCCATCCATCTGGCATCACACAACCAGATTAGCTTCCAGGTGTGCAGCAAGAGTCGTTATAAGTCTGAGCAACAACAATGTAGTTTAATAAGCATGACTTATGTTACTATTACAACATACAGCTGCGAGATCGGATTTTCAACACCTGAATGTGTGCAACCTTACATGAGACTGAAGCTCTCCAGTTTGAAACCACATCACCTCATTGGTGATTCATCAGAAGCAACACTGTTCTCCCTATTAATTCTGAGTTCCTTTTGTGGTGGCAAGTGAAAGTGGGTGGGGTAAGACTGGTAGGTGGCCCTGGGGCTCTTTTGCCTCACCTATGTTGTCCATGGATGAAAAGGTTTGAGCACCACTGATTTGAGACAAGAAAGTAATGGCTATAAATAAATAAACCTTGAGGCCACTCAGTTTCATTGATCGCTCAAGGAACTTTGCAGTATGCTTGTCAGTTTCAGGTTGCAGCTCTGAAGCATACACCAGTTTAAACTTGAGCTGGGACATCTGCAATCACTGACATACTGGTCTTGAATTCCCTGCATGGATGCTTCCCAGAAATCATATCCAGAAGTACTCCCGCTCCTGCACCTATTCCCCTGCTGTCAAGGTGTGCTGGAATTCCCTACCAATTTAAGAACAGGTGTATATCATCAAAAACAATTGGGGCCCAAGCAAAGTGCCAAACTTACCTTATCCTTCCTTTTAATATGAAAATAAATGATCCAACTTGTTCAAATGAACCTGCAATTGGGCAAGCTTTTCAATTTGTAATATACCTTTTGTTACTGACCAGGTGAGGAGGGGTGAAATGACTTCCCTATTCTACCACTCCAGGTCTGACTGTAACAGTTTTATTTTTGAGAATTCAGAGAGGATGTTCCTTCCGAATACTGGAGGAGTCCCACTATTTACGCTTTCAGATTATAATTAGTCAGACAGGTTTTCTTAGGTTAAACAAAGAACAAGATAAATTTATTGAAACCATTTCCTGAATTGAAATAAAATCTAGGTAAATTGCAATCACCATTCATACGTCTCACACATTCGCCCACACACATACTGGTACAGATGGCAGAACAAGAGGATAGACTTGAGAAATGTTTACAGTTTGTGAGGATAAAACAAAGGAGTATACGAGTAGCTGTTCTTGGCTGGCCTCGATGCGGTGATTCCACATTGCGGCCGTTTTGTTCAGTCATCTTCCTGGGTGTAGTTATATGGAGCAGATTTCCAACTTTTATTCCCAAAAGATCTCAATTTGCAGTAGATTTCTCTTCTCGTGATAGTTACTTTGCAAATTTGGGCATAATACTTCTGAGAGAGAGAGAGAGAATGGCTTTTGCAGCCTTTTTCAGTACAGCATTCAGATGTGTCTCCTACTTGGTAAAACAATCTCTTAAAATACCCTGCTGACTATATTCCAGAGAAATTCTGTTTGTCCAAGTCTGCTGCGGTCATTGTTTTAGAACAGGTAATTGTGCTTTGATGTCTCATCTCAGATACACTATACTGAAACTTGTCAAATGTAAGTTAACAGGAAATGGAGTCTTTCTTGCCCTTCAGAGGGTTGTGGCTTTTTTTTCCACCCCACTTGGTGAAATGCAAACTGTATATTGTAGCCATCTTGCAGTCCCCATTGTCTCTTAGGGGTTTCAGTTTTTTTAAAAAAGTCTAGCCAGAAAAAGAAAAAAATAAGAGATTGTATTTTTTTGAAAAAAATGCACCTCCTTGTAACACTTTCTGTAATATGAAGACCAGAACTGAGTTTAGTACTCTGTGATCTAGTCAAGTTTCTATGTAAGTTTAATATAACTTCTATGTTCTGAATATTAATTCTTAAATCAACCCCAGTGCTTTATTTGCAGTTTTTATGGTTTTGACCTGTGTTGCTACTTTAAATAATTTGTGAATCTGTACCCCTAGTTCCCTTTGCTCCTGTACTCTGTTTAAACTCTTATTTTCCACGGGAACTCCTTATTTCTCCAGCCAAAATGCACCATGTTGCAGTTATCTATATTGAAACTAAGTTGCCATTTACACACCCATTCTAGAATTTTGTTAATGATGTCTTGTCTTGTATTTTGTCACAGTCTACCTTGGTGTTAATTAAATTTGGTATTGTCCATATATTTTGATATTTCAATATTTTGACATTTCAGATCATAAAAAATGCCTAAATATTTTTAAATAAGTTGTAGCAGGTTATAAGATTTTGGTTAACTGTATTAGATATTGTTGCCATCATTTACTATCATGGCTTTCATACTCACTTGGGTGGCCAGCCATTGATACGATGGCCCCTTGTAGTAAAAGCTGACGAAGTAATGCTTATACAGATTGTTTGAGAGTTTTTAGTACAGGGAATATTTCTTGATGTAGGAATGTGTCAGCATTCATAAGTGTAAACACAGTAATGGTGTTAGTGGCTTATGCTGGATTGCACTGTGTGCTCTTGAGTTTCTTCTCAGCTTTCCTGGAATTCACTGGAGCTCAGTCAACTGTAACCGTTGGAGTTTGAGTAAATTGGACAACATGGTATGACTTGTCTGCACCATCAAAACTGACTGATACATTTGGATAGATAATCCTGATCAACTAACATTCTGGGCATGTGCTTGAGCAAAGCTCACTGTTTAGATGGATTGTGTGTTATCTGAGTCAGGATGCCACCATCTTTATTTTGGGGTACAAATCTCGTACTATTTATAAAATTAAATGGGAAATTGAGCCTAAACCAGAGGAGATGGACAAGGAATGTCCCTAAACTTGAAGCTGAGAAGGTAGTCTTTAAAAGAGCAGTATGAAGTCAATCAGTCTCAAGGATTCTAGCCACATTTGGATAGATAATCTTTTCCAAGGCTTCACAACATATCCCAAAAACAACGCTTTCTTTGGTGCCCCTAATTTTAATTAATTTACATTTGTGGTCCATGTAAACGTTAAGAGCTATTTTCCTTCAAGTACCCAGTTTCCTTCCAGGCTGTAGACTAGAACCCAGCCCCTCCCTTAGGAATTATAACGATGCACTAGTGCCCCTACTTGCTTATCTGAAAGATTGACTGTACAGTGCTTTGGTATTTCAGCCAAGGAAAGTGCTTCATTTAATATTGTAGTATTTCAAAATATAAAACAACTGGCAAGCTATATTTGTGCTGAGAAAATAGAGGTAAACTTCAGTCATCTGATATTAAAAAAAATTCAATAAATTTGCATATTTACTCAGTTAAAAAACTAAATTACTATTTTTTTTTCTCCCACAGTGAAACGATTTCAGGAATGGGTGTGTGTTATTTTAAACATTGTTCTAATGAACTGCAATTTCTGTCATCTGGTCATAAATTTCAACTGGGACCACATCCATTTGATCCTTATTGGAATTAGTAAGTATACGTTTAGCAAGTAAATGTTTAACATGCTGTGCAACGGAATTATATGGCCCAAAAATGCTTCCTATTTGACCCTAGACTGAGTTTTTGATCCAATATGCTTTCCATCACAAAGATCACCCAGTTCATCTCCATAACATTGCCACCTCTGCCCCCGACAGCCATGATTTTTAAAGCTATCAATAGGATTTCTATTTACGTTTACATAAGCTATCATTCTTGAACATAGCATTGAATTACTGTTTGTTACTATTATAATTGACAATTGACTCCTGGAATTAAGTGACTTCAGTTACAGCCTTGGATCCATACAAAATACGGCAATTCCAGCATCTATTAATTTATCTTACAAGATGTCTATGCATCTTGTGCTTCATTTACATATGGTTGGCTCTAGAGGTAGAACTGTATTACAGGAGGAATGATTTAAGGACCTTGAAGTAGTTTTGTTTACTTGCCTCTGGTGACAGCAAAGATAAGTAGCTGCCAATGTGCTATTTCATTCAAGTAATTGATTGGCAAACGTTCTAGGCATGTGCTTGATCAAAGCACATTGTTTAGATAGATTGCATATTATTTGAGCCAGGATGCCACCATCTTTGTTTTGGGGTGCAAACCTAGTACTATTTATAAAATTAAAGCAAGAGGAGATGGACAAGGCATATATCTGAACTTCAGGGGCAGAATTTTGCCCTCGGTTGGCGGGCGGGCCCCACCGGCTCGGCGGCGGGCGGGCAACCGAACTCCACCGCCGAAACGGGCCCCACCGCCATTTTAAGTGGGCGGGCCAATTAAGGCCTGCCCAACGGGAAGCGCTGTGCGCTTCCTGTGCAGGGGGGGATGGGATTCCCCAACTGTCAAAGTGCGCTCTTTCCAAAGCTGTGCATTGCTGTAAATATGAATTTAAAGCTAAAGTAATGATCAATTTCCATTTCATTTAACAACTTGCATCTATACAGCACTTTTAATGTAGAAAAATATCCCAAAAAAATCCAAAGTGCATACGCGCGAAAGAGCGCACTGCTCCCTGAGATTAAGTGCTGTCTCGGAGATCAGTGAAAGTGTTACAAAGTTAAAAACTTATTAACATGTTCCCCTCATGTTACAATGTCACACGAGATGGGACATGTTAATAAATATCACATAAAATTTATTAAAGTTTGTAAAAACGGACATGAAAACTCATCCCGCCAGTGGATAAGGTTTCATGTATTATCAGAAGCCCGCTGGGGCTCCTGGCCAGCCCTCCAGCCTTAAGGTTGGACGGGCAGGGCCTTTAATTATCTTAATTACCCTGTCAATGGCCTCAATTGGCCATTGACAGGTCGGTGGGCGGACAGCTGATTTCGCTGTCCGCCCGCCTTCCTAAAGATTTAAATGGACTGGGATGACGTCGGGGGTTCCTCCCGACATCATCCCACGTAATTTTCCTGTTGGCGAGTGGGCCCCGCCCCCAAATCGCCGCCGGGAAAATTCTGCCGCAGGTTGAAAAGGTAAACTTTTAAAGGACGGTAGCAAAGTCACTCAATCTCAAGCCCCAGATTAAGGACAGCAAATAGTGCATGAAAAGAAATTACACAAATAAATACAAGAACAAAAGTGGTGTCAGCTGTAACTCAGGTAGTGATCTTCCCTTGGAGAGAAGGGCTATGAGTTCAAGCACCACTCAAACCTGAGCACAAAAATCTAAGCTCACATTTTGATGCACCACATTCTTCCTTGTCACAGATAACAAAGTAGGAATAAATGGGTCATTTTCAAGTTGGCGGACTGTGACTAGTTGGGTACTGCAAGAATCAGAGCTTGTGCCCCAGCTATTCACAATCTTTATCAATGATTTGGATGTGGCGATTCAATGTAACATTTCCAAATTTGCAGATGACACAAAATTAGCTGTAAGTGTGAGTTATGAGGAGAATGCAAAGACCCTTCAAGGGGATTTGGAGAGGCTAAGTGAGTGGGCAAAAATTTGACAAATGAAATACAACGTGGAGAAATGTGAGGCTGTCCACGTTGGTAGGAAAATGGCGAGAGGCTGGGAAGTGTTGATGTTCAAAGGGACTTGGATGGCCTTGTTCATGAGGCACTGGAAGATAACATGCAGGTACAGCGAGCAATTAAGAAGACAAATGGTATGTTTGCCTTTATTACAAGAGGATTTGAGTATAGGAGTAAAGATGTATTACTGCAACTGTATAGAACCTTGGTAAGACCATAGTTGGAGTATTGTGTGCTGTTTTGGTCTCCTTACTAAAGAAAGATATGCTTGCCATAGAGGGAGTCAGGAGTGTGATGGAATACTCTCCACTTGCCTGGATGAATGCAGCTTCAACAACACTCGAAGTTTCACACCATCCAGGACAAAGCAGCCTGCTTTATTGGCACCCCAAGCATTCATGCTCTCCACCACCAGTGCACACTGGCAGCAGTCCTTTCATGGGATTGCCTTCCTTTTACGTCTTTAACGTTTTGCAGCCTTGCCACGTTCCTCAGTTCTCAGCGTTTTTCCAACTCTTGCTGTTGTGCACATACTGACTCCCTTCGCCCCACCATTGACAACATGCCTTCAGTTTTTTGGGTCCTAATCTCTGAAGCATCACCCTCAATCTCAATTTCTTCACCTCTCTCTCCTAATTTAAGACCCTCCTTAAAACATGCCTCTTTAATCCAGCTTTTGTCATCCCCGCCCCTAGTATCATCTTTGGTTCGGAATCTATTTTTGTTAAGCACTTTGGATTTTTTTGGGATATTTTTCTACATTAAAAGTGCTGTATAGATGCAAGTTGTTAAATGAAATGGAAATTGATCATTACTTTAGCTTTAAATTCATATTTACAGCAATGCACAGCTTTGGAATAGATTTTATTTAAGGGACTTGTTCTAAACATTTGTTTGCCAATTGTTGTGTGTGTGTATATATATCTTGTACAATCTTGTATCTTTTCAAATGCCCGAGTCATAAAGGTGGTAAATGTTCTAATTGTGTTTTTTTTTGTCCAGTTGCAGGGATGATTACTGCTGATTTTGCTTCAGGATTAGTCCACTGGGGAGCAGACACGTGGGGTTCTGTTGACCTGCCTATACTTGGCAAGGTACATAATAGGACTGTACTTCAGGCTTTCTTCATAGCCATATGCTGCAATTACTTAGTTTGGTGTTTCTAGCTTATGAATTAAACAATGTTTTTCTTTTTCAGCCATTATCGTGTATGCATGCGCATGCGCACGGTGAGGGGGGAGAGGTGGTGTGGGCATGAAAACTTCAAAATTGAGCAAGGATAGAACAGTAGAGGCAGCTGAATAGATGATTGCAATCTTAGTGACAAAGTCCGTATGCTCCTTAAGTCTGGATCAGTTTCCATATATGTGTTGGTAGTAAACAGAGAGCCAAATTGAAATGGTCATGGTGAAATAAAGCTTTAACATTGGGAAAACAGAAACTGCATTTGGTTCTTGCTAAAAACTCTAACCTTGTTTCTGACTCTCTTCCTTCCCAGCTGCTCACTCAGGCTGAACAAGATAGTGTGCGGTCCAAAGTTCTAGTCAGTGAATTTTCTTTCAAACTCTGTATCTTGTTGTCAAAGTAATAACCCCTGCAACTTGCCCATCTCGTCTCCTTTGCAGCTATTCTGCCTCCTCTGTTAATGATTCTTATCCATGTTTTTCTTACTTCCCAGTGTAGACTTCTCTCTTTCAGAACCCCCTCCCCCGCCAAACTCCTTTTTAAATAATTTGCTTGTCCAAAACTCCAACGTTTTCATCCTGACCATTTTGCTCATCACCTGTGGTCTCACTGACCTTGACTGTCTCTTTTATTCCCCCAACATACCAAATGCATGTCTTCATGAACAAATTGGTGCATGGCCTCGACCAGCTGTACCTTTAACTTTCTCCAATCCTAAATCCGAGCCCATGTTCAACAATCCTCTAAGTCTGAGCTCCAAAGCATCTGCTCCTTCCACTACCCCTTCCCAGGTGTTTCTCAATTACCAGCAAAGCTTTCAGCTGTTTGGGACTCTCTACTTAAACCTGTCTACCTTGTTATTTCCTTCCTAAATCACCAATAGCTAGTTTTATTTCTATCTACTGTGAAATGTGTTGGTATTTTTATTACATTAAAGACACTATTTAAGTTGTGTCCCTGCCATGCTGGTGCCTGTCTCACTCACCAACTACTTGTTAATATGGTAACGGGTATATTGTCTGCATGCCATTTTAAAACGTGCTCCTTTGCACTAATGTGGTCATTATTAGCTGGTTACATCGCTCAGTTGTAATGTTCTCTTAACATTGCTTGAAGGGTGATAGCTTACAGCCTGCCGCAGGAACCTTCACCAGTTGCTTCTGGTAGCTGCTGGAAATAGCTCGTAGCCTACTTTTTTTGGTCCATTTTAAGAATCCTTAGCTCCTTCCATCTGTCTGAAATGCAGCTGGTTGAACACACGTACCACGCACATCTTTCTCTATTTCTTCCGACCTTCCCAAAGTCATCTTTATAATGATGAACCTGGACCATCAAATCTAGCTGAAAAAAGCTAACTCAGTAGTGATTTTGGCAAAATTGAAAGGCTTAGTCAATGAATGCTGATGCTAAATTGTATTGACATCCACATTTATCCACATTGATACATGTTTATAGATGTTGAAAAGCTAGATTCTGCTAACTATTGAATTCATAGGAAAATTGACAATAGTAAATAATACATACAAACATCTGGGCCATGCATTCAGGAACTTTTTACTTGTCATGGGATGTAAACATTGCTGGCAAGGCCAGCATTTGTTGCCCATCCCTTAATTGCCCATGAGAAGGTGGTGAGCTGCTGCCTTGAATCACTGCAGTGTGTACTCTGGAAGTTGCTCTCTGATTTACTCTATGATAACAGTAAGCGCTGATAGCCTCTCCATTATTCCAATCCCAAACTTTTATGCACTTGTGCACATATTTTAGTACCATACTGAAATTATGCACTGTTAAAATGGAAATATTATCTTGTAATGTAGGAGCACCTTTTGTGCCAAAAATGTTCACAAGCTGCTAACACTTTTTTCTGTAATGATGTTTCCCCTTCTTCCAGGCTTTCATTAGACCATTCAGAGAACATCATATTGATCCCACTGCTATAACAAGGCATGACTTCATAGAAACAAATGGCGATAACTGTATGCTTACTGTGATTCCCTTGGCTAACATGGCATACAAGTTTTTTTCTGCACCCCCAGGTATGTTGATCGGATGCATTGATTTTTCAACAAGTACAGTGTGATTGGTGAATAGAACTGGCATGGGATTAATCAAGATCAGTTTATTCCTTTAAAGGCTCCCCAGCTGGCTGAGTGGATTTATCCAGGGAGCAGATGAGCCATTCACAACAAGGATCTATGTTTCCATCTCGAGCATTATGCTGAGTTAACTGATTTCAGCAGGGTTGGTGGTAAATGTTAGAATTGGCCAGAGTTACCATTTTAGAATTGCAATCTAGTAGCCCTTTCTGGGTGAGGATAGGATTCAATTTTGCTGTGATATGTTCTACTATCCAATACTGTCTGTTAATATTTGCTGTAAAATCTGAGTAAGGTACTTGAGGGGGATTTAAATCAGTGGATCTGTACCCCAGTATGTATTCCATGACTTTAGGAGAGGAAGGCAGAGAGGAAATTGACAAGGAAAAAGATGTTTATTATTGTGAATCATGTTCAGTGTTCCACAGTAATCTACATTTTAGACTCCAGGACATTTTGAGGATTTGATGAGACATTTATATGAATGCATGTTATTTTTAATTTGGTAACACTTGCTCTGCATAGTACATTGTTGTACTTTAGTATGAACTATGCAGTAATGTCATTACACTTTGTCCATGTCCCTTTTTAAATGCTGTAAGCTTTGGAATGTGTAAAACTTGAAAGATTCCATGCAAATTGCAAATCAGCACCTCTTAACAATTATCGAATAAATTGATCAGAGTTCATATTGTTGCTCAAGTTCTACTTCCTCACCATTCTCTGTATGTAAAAAAAAAACTTCATCCTAAATTCTTTATTTGATCTGTCAGTGGCTGTCTTGTATTTATGCACCTTGTTCAGGACTTGCCCAAGAGTAGAATGAGTGTGGGTACGGAGAAACTTCATATATTTAAAGACTTCTATCAGGTTTCCTTTTAGCCTTCTCTCTTCAAAAGAAAAGAGTCCCAGGCTGCTCAATCTTTCGTGATTGTTGCAACCTTGCACTTCTGCTAATACCTCAGTAAATCATTTCTTTGCTTTCTCCGGTGCTTCAATATCCAAATATAGAATGGATTCCTGAACTACACACTGTATTTTGGGTTTGCTTTAATTAAGAATCTACATACATTTAACATTACCTCTCTGCTTTTGCATTCTGTCTCTATAAAAGTGAACCCCAAAAGCACTTTGCTACTTGGAGTAATTTGTGGATATGTATTCATAGATCTGTTTGCTGCATTAAGTCTTTAATCACACCTTTTTTCCTCCTGTCAAAATAAACTCCCACATTTTGCCATATTGAATTTTATTTGCCTGTACCTGCCCACTATGCAGCTTGTTTGTCTTCCTGTATTTTGGTGGAGCCTTCCATGTTAGCTATACCCCCAGTTTGATACTGTCTGAAAATTTCAACACAATACCTCTAATTTCTGGGTCTAACTCATTTATTTATAAATAATGGCCAGGTTGCCAAGAAAAATCCTACTCCTTTCCAGTAGTGCCGTGGACACTTTTTTATGTCCAGCTGATGGGCGAGGCAGGGGGGTGTTCTTAGTTTAACGTCTTATCTGAAAGATGGCGCCTCGAACAGTGAAGCACTTCCTCAGGACTGCCCTGATGTCTCTAGATTGTGCTCAAATTCCCAGAGTGGGCTTGATTACATTGATTTTGACTCATGGGTGAGAGTGAGATGCTCTTTTTCCCTCTCTCACCACCACTGAGCAATGCCACAGGTGATCCAAAATAAAAAGCAGTTACTGAGATAATGCTTCTTGTCTGCAAAACTGTTCAATTAATTTAATATTAAAATCACTGTCGGGAATTTCCCATGGACATGTTTGCCCCTCTTACTGTGGCTTAAGTTATGCTTTAGACCCGAGTGGAAAATTTCACCTGAGCCTCGTGTGCTGGATATTTTCAGCTGCTGTGAATAAGCTTTGCAGGTGTGAGAGAGGTAGCATAAGAGTTTTGATTTTTCACCTGAGGAAGCTAATGAGCTAGAGTGGCAATGTGCGTTACATGACAACCAGGTAGAAAATTTACAAATAATTGGGAGATATACAATAGGATGGAGACACGGATTTTTCCCTGCTCTTTATACAGCTCGAGCTATTAATTTTCTTTTAATAGCTAAAGGTGTTTGGGCTGTCACTGAGGAGCGCAGATGTTTGCACCAGCATGGAATATTTGCACGGTCCATTGATTCTAGTCTTAGACATTCCAGCTGGAGGTGACCTAGGTCATGATGTGATCAAAATCATGATCACTAGAGACTTGACAATGGGGAAAAACTACAGGGTGAAGCCAACAGCTGTCCTTTGCAAGATGTATTGATCTACTTTTAGTAAGGCAGAAGAAAAAAAAAAAATCTTAATATGTCAATGGTTGATGATAAAGATTTGGGGGAGGGAAAGAAATGAACAAATGATGTGCTTGAAGCAGTGTTTTAAACTGCATACTGCTAACTCTTCAAGTAATGTCATAGGAGTCTGTGTTTCTCTGCCCATCTGTCAAACGAATTGGGAGTCAGGTTAGCATACTTTATTTAACTCTCTAAGGGCAACATTTGAATGCAGTCCATACATTTTGGCTGAAAAGTCTTTGTGTGCTTATGTGTGTATCTTCAATATCACATGAAGACATTTTTATAACATTACTGAGTTGATGTAATGCATTTACACACCTTTTCCTTCCCCAACAAATGTGTGACGGTGATCTAAGCTGTTTTTGAAAATGGATTTTTAAGTAGACACCTTAAAACAAAATAGGCCATTAAGCTCTCAGGCCTTTCTGACCTCCAGGGTAAATGTCAGAGTCTGTACATGCAAACGCAGCATTTTTCATGAACTTGTGATGTATGAATGTAAAATAAGCTCGAGTATTAATTATGAAGTTATCAATGTCTGTGTGCTTCTTGGAGGAAAGATTTAATAGTTTGTTTATAGGAATCTGGTAAACGTTCTACCTATAAAGCATTTTTTAAAATTTACTTGTAGCCTTAATCTAATTTCTCGGTTTCTTCTTTTTAAAAAAAAAGTTATTTTCCCAAAAAGCCCCCAGGGAATGCTATGAAGTGATCAAACGTCATGGTTAATTGCTAATGAAATTGACTTTTTTTCCCAGAAAATGCAGAAATGTCTTTTGTAAAATTGAAGAAAGCTACAAAGTGAGGAATTCATCCCCACCCCATCCCCTTTCCCCTGCCCAGTTAAGAGAATGGTTGGTACCAATTAGATCTTTTTGTGCTGCTGTTGCATCAGTCACTGGAAGGTACCAATTTTAACTGCCCCCAGGGGAGGTGGTCATGCAATGCAGCTTTTTGGCAGTATTTTTAAGATGTAGAAGTGTGTAGGGGTTTCTGAGCAAGAAGCTGGATTCTACATTTTCTTCTAAAACACACTTTTAAAGTGATTTGCTCTACTACCTTTTCAGAAGATTATAAAAACTACTGTTGCATCAAAACCCTAAAGCCGAGGTTCTTAATGAGTTGGAGGCCAGTAGGCAGTACCCTTTTCATTGCCTAAAATCCAAATGTGGAACTCTGATTAATCAACTTTAGATATCATCCCATTTAATTAAATGTTTGATCTGTTATAATTGAAATCATTTTGAAGATTCCCTAGTACCTCCCTTATTTCACCTAAGCAAAAATTATTGAAGAGCACCACCTGCAGGGTTATTGGAGTTTCAAGGCTAAGTGAATCTATCTTTTGTTATGCATCAATGCAATGAATGAACCGAGTTTTATAACATGTCACATCGAAGTTTATTGGGATTCTATGTGGATGATTCATGAGAAATTTGCTTTTAAAAGTGAAAACCTAGCAACATTTAAGATCCTGGTTATTAAATGCCTACAAAGAGTGGTTTACCAAGGTGTGTCTACAATGGACGTTTTCTACAGCTGCCTGAAGGCTTTAAGTTAATATTCCTCCATAAGTTACTCACTCTTGTTCAAGATAATATTCTAAGATATGTAGTGAAAAGCTTCATCCTTGGCTTAATCAACTTGGTGAGGGGAACAACAGGTTTCCTTGTGTGTTTATAACAACAAGGTTCCTCCTTACCTCGGAGGCCCCACTGATGCTTCTGCCCTAGCTCAACTCCTGTGAAAATCCCTGGATAATGCAGGTCATATTGTATCCATAAACTGGAATTGAGCTCAATAGGGTGAAAAGAATTTTAATCCCTAGGTGATTACAAACAGCCCATGGGTGACTTTAGTTGAATATCACTTGGGTTCTATTGAGAAAATGAGAAAGAGATTTTCAACTGTATATTTTCTGTGGGCAAGAACTGTTCTGAAAACTTGTGTGTTAAAGACATTTGTTTTATAGGCATTAAATTTGTATTTGAATCTAAATCGATTTTAAGTTTTAGTTTGACCACTTATATGGAACTAAAGTATATTTCTTACAGTGGCTAGAAAGTGACTTGGAAAGTAGTTCTTGAGAATTCTGGAGGATAGGGTGATGTGATGAAAAGAATATCAGCTGCTGGATTGGTAGGCTTGTAGAACAAGTTATAAACTTGTTTCATGAAAGTGGAGGGTAGAGCCAGGACTATGATGGAATTTGTAGATGAGGATAATATCTTCTTCTGGGGCGTAAGTAAATAGTGAAGTGAAGAGGGGAGTTGAGGAAGTCAATAAGTGAAGCATTGCAGTAATCTATCCTTTTAAGCATTTGAGCACTGAAGGGAGAGGATTGGTGATTTGAGCAGGTAATGTTTAAGAATCTGGAAAATAAAGTAGTTTTAGTAATGAAGTTCAGCTTGCACTCTAACAGAATACCAAGCTTGGGTTCAGCCCGAGTGAACTACCAAAGAGTTTCATGGAATAGAAGTCCAAGGTACGTAGGTGCCGGAAAAGCCAATTATAATGTAGCAAGCCACAGCTTATTAAGAACCTTGCCAGACAGTCCCTTGGAAAATGAAGAAGAGAATGTAGAAAATTGAGATGCCTGAGAATGCTGTGCAGCGACTGAGAATGACGCTGTGTTTGGAGTTTGGCCACGATCACAAGGATTACCCCTATACACTTCCATAGCTCTATTTAAGGACTTTGTGCCACTGAGTTGACATCACAAGGAGGCAGTGGTGGAGCTGCACTGTGCTGTTTGTTTTTTGTATAGTTGCGTGAAATTTAAACCTTTTTCTATTTTGTTAATCGTTTGTCATCTTTTTGTAAAATTGAAATTTTGAATAATACGTTCAAAAAGGAAAAAACGGCTCTTGATTAGAGGATGGTGATAGGTGGAATAAGTTGGCTATTAATTGGGCAGCATAGAGGTGAGAAATAAAAAGGGATGCTGACATGATGATTACTGCAACTATTGGAAGATATTGTGACTACCTTAGTACAGACTGGAGTGGAACTGAGAAGGTAGTGCCATTGGGCTGCATCACTCATAAGTGATGGAGTAGAAGGGAGTGGTCAATATTTTTTGAATGCAGGGGGAAAAAAATCCATCTTAGAAGAAAACCCGCGACAGGCTGCGGAGTATTTTTTTGTCCCCACATCTGCAGCGTAAAGCTTTTGAGTTAGCCTGCTTGCTTACTGTCATGTTTTTGAGCAATTTGGTACTGTAGATGGATATGCACTAGAAATCTGGTTGATGGAGACCAGCCAATTTTAAATACTTGCGTTGCTGACCTGGAACTCAGCTTGTGGATTTAGAATCATAAAATGTTTACAACACAGAAGGAGGCCATTCAGTCCGTTGGGATAGCCTTCTGATGGGGCAGTTCACCTAGTGCCATTCCCCTGCCTTTTCACTATAGCCCAGCATTTTTTTCCTTTTTCAGATAATGATCCAATTCCCTTTTGAAAGCCTCAAATGAACCTGCCTCTGCCACATTCTCAGGTAGCATTCCAGATCCTAACCACTTGCTGCGTGAAAGTTTTTCCTCATGTCATCATTGCTTCTTTTGGCAATTACCTTAAATCGATGCCCTCTGGTTCTTGATCCTTCCACCAACAGTTTCTCCTTATCTACTCTGCTCAGACCCCTCATGATTTTGAATACCTCTTATCAAATCTCTTCTCAGTTTTCTCTTCTCAAAGGAGAACAGTCCCAACTTCTCCAGTCTTTCTCTGTAACTTTCTATGTATATTCTTAATCCCTGGAACCAGTCTTGTGAATCTTGTCTGCATCTTCTCTTATACGTTCACATCCTTCCTAAAAGTATGGTGCCCAGAACTGGTTGCAATGTTCTATTTGAGCCCAAACCAATGTTTTATACAGATTTAACATAAATTCCTTGCTTTTGTAATCTTTTGCCCCTATTGATAAAGCCCAGGATGCCATATGCTTTATTAACCATTCTCTCAATCATCCTGCCACCTTCAATGATTTATGCACATATACACCCAGGCCCCTCTGCTCCCTTTAGAATTATACCCATTATTTTATATTTTCTCTCTGCATTCTTCCTACCAAAATGAATCGCTTCATAATTCTTTGCATTTAATTTCATCTGTCACTTGTCTGTCCATTCCACTAATCTGTCTATGTCCTTTTGAAGTTCTACTCTATGCTTCTCATAGTCCACAATACTTCCAAGTTTTATAACATCCACAAACTTTGAAATTGTGCCCTTTACACCAATGTCTAGATCATTAATATATATCAGGAAAAGCATGGGCCCTAACAGATACCTGGGGAACTCCACCATAAGCCTTCCTCCACTCCAAAAATAACTACTCACCACTTTTTTTTTGTTTCCTGTCAGTCAGTCAATTTCATATCCATGTTGCTACTGTCCCTTTTTATTCCATGAGTTGTAACTTTGCTCATATGTCTGTTGTGCAGCACTTTAAAAGTCCATGTACTCCAAATCAACAGCATCACCCTCATCAACCCTCTTGGTTACCTCATCAAAAAAAATCCAAGTTAGCTGAACATGATTTGCTGTTAACAAATCCATGCTTGCTTTCCTTACTTAACCTGCATTTTCCCAAGTGACTATTTTGTCCTGAATTATCATTTCTAAAACCTTCCCCACTACCAAGGTTAAATTGACTAGCCTGTAGTTGCTGGGTTTAACATCCTTTTTAGAACAAGGGCAAAACATTTGCAATTCTCCACTTAGGTTTTGCACTGATGATATTAGTCCTACCTTGTTTTACATCTTCATTGCAGCTATTCCAAATGCAAAATACACTGCACTGGCATGTTTTCGATCAAGAAGCTGGATTTTATGACCAGGGTGAGAATGTTTAGGTGCAAAGTTTGTGCCCTTTACCTCTAACACAGCAGAATTCTGAAGATTCGCCTTGTATAAATACTAATTTCACACCAGAAAAGGACTTACTCCGGACAATGGTTATGAAAGAGATTCCAAATCTCAAGGGCGACCGGATTAATGTTGATGTAGTAAGATTTGCAGTCATCTTTAAACCAGTTGTATAAAGTAAATGGTGACTTAGAAAAAAATGTTTTCATGTTGAGTAATGGTGTGGTATGCATATATGTACTTTCAAAACATTGGTAGCCAGTGTCTTTCTGCTTATATGCTTCTAATGAAGATGTATTTCTTTCTACAGAGTCCATGTATGATATATATCCTTGGGAGTGCTATGTTTTTTCTCTTGGATTATTTGTGACACTGACCAATCAGATTCACAAATGGTCTCATACGTATTTTGGACTTCCATCATGGGTCTGCCTTTTACAGGACTGGCACATTATTCTGCCCCGAAAACATCATCGTATTCATCATGTATCTCCACATGAAACCTACTTCTGTATTACCACAGGTCAGCAATTGGAATCAGCCAGCTAAGTAGTGTGTGTGTGTGTACCGTTTCTTATTTTGTAGGCTTAGTCAAGGCCCCATTAGTGCAAAAAAACAATAAAGGATATCAATTAACTGCCTTGGGAAAGTAGGCCAAGAGTTTATTTCTGTGACTGGCCATGTGTTAACTTCCCACTCAATCAACCTGAGGTGCTTAGTGAAGCCTCGATGGTTTTTTTGGAAATACATTCTTTGGGTGAGATACCCTTGTGTACTCAGCACACAAGTGTACTGCTCGAAGCCGGAGAACAGGTTACCTGACCTCTAAACCTGCATATGATGTGGAGTGTTCAAGTGTAGGGAAAATGTAGATTATTGTGCAAAATACATCAGTGTTTTTGGTATATTTCACTAAGCAGTCAGATGTGAAATGAGTACAGAATGAACCTAAGTTTATACATGTCCAGACTCCACTCTAGCTAATTATTTTCCTTCAAATTTACATTTTATTGTTTGAATTAATGATGCCACTTAAATTGGTAACTCTATGAAGTATTATGCCTGTCCTTTTTAAAATTCAGAGTAGAATAATGTGTAATATTTATGTTTTAAGGTTGGCTTAACTACCCCCTGGAGAAAATAGGATTCTGGAAAACTCTGGAGGGCATTATCCAAGGATTAACTGGAAACAAACCCAGAGCAGATGATTTCAAGTGGGCTCAGAAAACAAAGTAACCCTTTGCCAATGTTTTGACTTTTTAAACGACTTCTTGCCAACTAATTGCACCAGCCAAATCTATGACTGCAGTCTGAAAATGATGCACCCTGGAAGCGCATTCTACTTGAAAAATAAGGACTCATAAAACTGAAGATGTTTGAATGAACTTGAAAGTATTTGAATAGTGATCCTTTGATGTAGCCATTTCTGTTTTTTAAATTAACATTCACATAATGTAATATGAACACAATGTGTGTTGCACTTGACATTAATGAGGTCAATAGAAATATGTTCTAGGGATACCCTCGTATAGCTGTGGTAATACTGGAATTTCATCTTGGGGATGGAATTGCTACAAAGTTGCAGTGTCCATATGGTGCTTGCTTGTTTGTGTACTATAATACTGACAAGGCCTTAAAAATAACTTGTTTGCCAGAAATATTTAATTTCATTATTTTTGAGTATGTGTGTAATATATATATTATATATATAATGTAAAACTGCTGTATACTAGTTATTGTTGAATTTAAAGTCATACTTTACAAGTGCTTGCATATAGTGTTAGGCAATTTGACCTAAGATCTGTTTTTTTTATCATAGCTGCTTAAAATACAGGAAGAATTTAACTTTCATTGAGGAGTGGCTCAATGTCAACATTTCTGATGTCTCTGTTCTGCTGTCCAGTATTTTACAATTTGGAACTATTGTGGAAGCTTTAAGGTTTGAAAACCAAAAGCACTTTGCCACAGGGTTCCAAGGCTTTATAAGATCTAGGAATATAAAGTACTTTGCACTTCATCAGAAATTTAAACTTGTTATTGATTTTCAGTACCTGTTGATAAGATGGCTTCATGTAGTGTTATGGTTTTAAATACAATTGCCAAATAAAAAAATTGAGCCATTCCTAATACTTGTAAATATTTATGAATCCAGATTCTAGAATTGAGGAATATTTGCATATTACTGGAAAATTGTCTGAATAGTTTGATACCACTCAAATACTAGTAACTACTGTAAATAAAGCCAAGGCCAACTACAGTGACAACTTGGAGCCTATCACATTATTAGTTCAAATCATGGTAAGATCTCTAAAGTATCTCCATTCTTAGGATAAGCAAATTTGCATAATCCAGTTATTGGGTTTACTCACTTTAACCATAGTGAAGGAATTCTTGTTTTTAGATCCTCTAAGTTCTCAGCTCTTTTTTTTATTAAAAAATATACAATTTATGTATTTATTATCCATTTGCATGCAGTTTTTGACTGGAGCTCCAGTCAACTTCCTGAGCCAATTACTTCTACCTCCATTTTTCTTCCCCCCCCCCCCCCCCCCCACCTCAGGCTTGTCTCTCCTGTTCCCTTCCCTTGAAGTCTCCTTTTGGTTACTGTGCTTTTCTACTCTACTGTCACAATTCCAGCTTACGGTTTCCTTCTGTGCCCCTCTTGGCATTGTCTGAAGTTTGAGGCACCCATAAAGGCCTTATGAGCAGCAACCCAAGTGCCCCTTACTCTGTCTTATTGTTGAGGACTAACCTTGCCATCCTCCCCCCCCCCCTCTCTCTCTCTCTCTCTCTCTCTCTCTCCCTTCCCCAACTCCCCACCTCATCCACTATCATCACTTTGGACTCTGCTTGTGGACCAACAATTATACCTCCACATTCTCTTCCATAATGTCCATTCACTCACAATTGCTTCCTTGACATCTACAACCTTATTGTGGAGAATTATATTGTACTGATATTCTAATTTTACTGAAACTTCCCTCTTGCTAAAATCTCCATTCCTGGCTATAGTTCCTATCACTTGTCCTAGCATGCCACAGTGGCAGTGTGTCCCTTATAAAATTGCACTTTGGTCTCTTCCTTTTCTCCTGCTATACATTTTATTCTGCCTCCTTTTAAAATCCTCTTTGGTTACTGCTCTGCCCCAGTCTCACCCTGAGTTTCAAAAGATCCTCCTTCCTTTCTTCCCTCAGCACTCATATGACTCTTCGTCCTTAAAGCATTTGACTTTCATCTTGGCTTCCTGTTCTTGCATTCACAACCTCCCTTATATCTCTCCCTCCATATAAATTCTCGCGTCAATATATTTGCACCTTACCTAGCCTCTCATCACTTACGATATTGATCATAGAACAGGCCAGACCTTACTATTTATTTGTATGTTTCACCCCACATCCCTTAACCCTTTCCAATTCCACTTCTTACTGTCACCATTCTTTGGGTGGGGTGGGGGCGGTGGACACCAATGGACTTGCAAATGCACTTTCTAAATTCGAACTGCTTACATTTTGGCCCTCCATTCACTATTCTGCTCAACCAACCCCTTCACATTCAACTTTCATGCTTGGTTTCCAGCACAAATTTTGATTTTTCCCATCCTGGTTGATTCCACTGCAATGGCTCTCATCTTTGCATTCTTTGCACTCAATGGAGCAAACTAGAGTATATCTAATGAACGCCTGTTGTACCATTCATTACCAGATCTTAGATTAAATGCTGATGGATGTTGTTGTTCTCCTCTGCTAAAACCTCCCACTATTCCAGGGATGTCCTGGACAGCAAACAAAACCCAGTTCGTTTTCTCAACTACCAACTGTCTGCTTAAACTCCTCTCCTCTTCCCAACCCCCAACTGCAACAAGCATGAGAAGCTCATGGTCATAGGTTACTAAATTCTCTTGAGCTCTTTCTTATCTCACCCCAACCACCCCCGTTCTCCTTGCCAACCAAAATCTTCCTATGGTTCCGGCTACCCTAACAATAAGCATGAGCTTATCTCCTTTTCTATCTCCCTAATGCTCTTTGTGAGGTCATGTTGCCCAAGGGACTCCCTTACTGCATGTCTCACTCCCACTAAACTGCCGACCACCCAAGTTCCCTTCCTGGTCTGCATGATAGCTGATATTGTAAATGGATTTCTCTCTTCAGGGACTATCTTCTTCCTTCTATGAAAACTGACATCACCTCTCCTGAGGGGGAAAAATACTCGCGACTCTATTCTTGGACACTGTCGAGGGGAAAATAAGCTAAATGGGGGTAAAGTAATTGGATATTTTGCTTTGCAAAATAATGCCTACCTTTCCTGCAATGCCATGTTTGAATATCCCCAAAAGATCTCTGCCCCACTACATCACTGAAACCGTGCTAACCAAAGCCACAATGTTGATGTAACTGACTATAGTGTATTATCCCTCCTTGTCCTCTCTACTTCTTTAGCGCCTGACGCACACTCTACCCTTACCACCTTACCTACTCCAACCCCTCCCCTGGTTATTGTCTTAAACAGAATTAAACTGCTAGCTGTGTCTTATTCAAGCTGAGCTTGCAATGCCATGCACACTCTATCACAAAGACGCCCTAAGTTCATCTTCAACATCACTGCCTCAGCTGATCCGCCACTGAAACCCTGATGCCTTTTGTCATCACCAAAATCTACTATTCCGGCCTTTCCGCGCCAGAGCTCCATCCTTGACGCTATAAACTTCAACTCACCCAAAACATTCCTGCTTGTATCTTATCCAACGAAACCTCTAATTTTTCTTGGAGTGCATGGGCAGTTTGTTTAAAGTCTGTGGTTCCTTTAAATTTCTTTTTGTATATTTGCACATATGTATTAACTTGTGCACAGCCTGCATGGGAACTTTCAGGTTGCTGTACAGCCATGCAGTTTACAGGAAACGCCAATCTAATCCCACATCAGATCCTGTATCCTGTTCAGCTATTATCCTCATGTTGGTTGGTTTCTCCGCCACCCCCCACCCCTGCCCCGTAACTCCAATTTAAAATTCTCAAAATTGTTCAAATCCCTTCATGGCCTTGCCAATTTCTCTAACCTCTTGTCCCAAAACTTTATTCAAGAACTCTGTTCCTCTAACCTGGCCTTTTGTGTATTCTGCCCCAGTACTTTTGCCCCATTGACTACTATACCTCCAGAGACCTCGTGCTCTGGAATTCCCTTCTTAAACCCATCTATTCCTCTACCTCATTTCCCCCACCACTCCCCTCCCCCACTTTAAGAACTTACTTACAGTCCACCTCTTTGATCAAGTGTTTGGTGAGTCCTGCTATTACCTCCTCCTGTGGCTTGAATCTGAAGGGCTGTGGTATGTTTTTCTATGTAGAAGATGCTATGCAAATGTAAGTTGTTGAACGTTCTTGCTCATTTTCTGGTGAGCAAACCTGTAATTTTTATTTTCAGAAAAACAATATGCCCAACAATGATTGGTTAGCTATGAAAGGGAATCAAAATGTGTATAATTCATACATTTCCTATGTTCACATAATATTTATCAATATTTTCATAAGATTAAGTTTAAATGCTTTCATTTTTGCCAGAACAACTTTTTTATATATATGCAGGTTTGCGTTTAATGCAGTCATTTGATTTTGTTTTGCCAACTTATCTTCTCAAGGTTAGCATAACTTTAAAAGCTAAACCTTACTATCTTGTATCACTGTATTCTATTTCCAATCCTCAAAACAATTTCTTGATCTACAATGTTTTATTTGTGTATTATTTTTAAATCCATTTTTCTAGTGAGCATGATGGTTACCAGCAGTACATGTAAATAAAATTAATTAAATATGACTTATTTATGGTCTGCAAGCTGATGGTTATATAATTAGACAGTACCCGTATATAAATTAACATTTAAAGGTTATCAAATAAAACATTTGAAGTAGCTTTTACACACATTACAAAGTTAACATGAAATTCAAATTATATTTCACTGAATGTTTAACATTTGATCTGAAATGATTAGTTTTCCCCAGTATTTTTTTTTTGTATAACACATCAGCTAGTGAAATGAATAAGGCAAATCAACATTATTGTGTAGGGTCTGTGGTTTTATTATTTTTGGGAGGGAAGAAGACTTTTCACTTAAACCATAACTGTTGAATGCATGTCTTGGTTTTTAAAAAAACATATTATTTTCAAGATTAGAGTTGTAACAAAGCTTAGGACCCTGCTAACCGTGTCCAATGAAAAAGCTGTGTTCTTTATCTGGCCTCGTTTAAGCTTTATTATTGGGACCATTATGTTTCCCTAGTTCATATCATGCTTACTTTAACTCTGCACCAATGTCAAAGTTCTGAAGCTTTATTAGATGTGTCCAGAGCATTGTTATTTTTTCCCATCTCCAAAACATTTTTGTTCCAGCTATATTTTTAGGCTGTGGAAAACTGATTCTGATGAGATGCTTTCTGCTCACCATTAACTTCAGTGTGTATACTATAAATGTGACACTTAAGGAAAACGTATTGTAATTTTATAACTTGTGAAGTAAACTTAATTGGCAAAAATAAAAATTCAGTGATGAAATGCAAACTCTGTCTGGTGATTTTACTTATGCGAGAAGGGACATGTTGTCAGTCTTTGGGTTTGGATTCCAATACACCTTTTATTGTAAATTAGCGGCACTACCTTGTTGTGCATCTAGATATAATATAAGTATTTGAATAGTTAGCTAAATTTAATTTAAGTTAGGTTTCCAAGAAAAAAAATGTTTGAATCACCAATATCTTAAGCATATTTGTACTCCAGGTCTGTTTGTGTTGTGGCCACCGTCTCTGTTGCTTTATACATCAGCAAAAGCCTGTGTTGGTGTAATATAATTTTCAGTTTTGCTTATGACCTCATCTATCAATTCCAGCCACCTATTTGTTGGTCAGATATTCTAGAAAACATCCCAGAGACATAAAAAGTTGTCTCAGTCAATGATCTTACCTTAGAATGAAGAACTGGATGGAGTGGGAGGCATGGTATTACCTTAGATAATAAGCGCCAAATCTGTTGATGTTCAATGAGTTTAGTTATATGGGTCATCACTGAACCAAAATCCTTGAACTACCCCTATGTAACTTCACTGTGAAAATATCTTCACCATGCAGACTATGGCACCTCGAGAAGCTCCACCATCACCTTCTCAAAGACAACTAAGAATGGGGGACTTGACATTGCCCATATCCTGAAAATAATTTCTAAAAAGCCCATTTTCCATATTCTTTATTTTTGTTTATATCACTACAATTGTCATGTACTTTTTTTAAGTCTCATTTTAATTTTTGTAAATTATTTGTTCAGAGGATGTGGGCATTCCTGGCTAGGCCAACATTTATTGCCCATTCCCAATTGCCTTTGAGAAGGTGGTGGTGAGCCGTCTTGATCTGCTGCAGTCCAAGTGGTGCACAGTACTGTTGGCGGGAGTGTTTCCAGAATTTTGACCCAGCAACAGTAAAAGAATGGCAATATAGTTCCACGTTAGAGTGGTGTGTGACTTATGAGTGGAACTTGCAGGCGGTAGTGTTCCCATGTGTCTGCTGCCCTTGTCTTTCTAGGTGGTAGGGGTCACAGGTCTGAAAGATGCTGTCAAAGGAGCCTTGGTGAGTTGCTGCAGTGCAACTTGTATGTGGTATACACTGCTGCCACTGTGCGTCAGTGGTGGAGGGATTGAGTGCTTAAGATGGTATATGGGGTGCCAAGCATGCAGGCTGCTTTGTCCTTTTTTTTCCTTCATGAGATGTAAGGATCACTGTCAAGACCAGCATTTGTTGCCTTGAATTGAGTGACTTGCCAGCAGAGGGCAGTTAAGAATCAACCACATGCTATGGATCTGAAGTCACATGTAGGCCAGACCAGGCAAGGATGGCAGATTTTCTTCCCCAGAGGGGCATAGGTGAACCAGATGAGTTTTTACAACAATCAATGATAGTTTCATAGTCACTGGGACTAGCTTTATATTCCAGATTTATCAAGCTTCCATGGTGGGATTTGGACCCATATCCAAGAGCATTAGTGTGGGCCTTGGGGGTACTAGTTCAATGACATTACGACTATGCCACTCTCCTCCCCTATCTACCTCTACCCATCTCCTGGATGGTGTCAAGCTTCTTGAGTGTTGTTGGAGTTGCACTCATCCAGGCAAGTGGGGAGTATTCTATCACACACCTGACATTTTTATTCATTCATGGGATGTGGGTTTCACTGGCTGGGCCAGCATTTATTGCCCATTCCTAGTCACCCTTGAGAAGGTGGGCTGCCACCTTGAACTGCTGCAGTCCATGTGATGTAGATACACCTACAGTGCTGTTAGGGAGGGAGTTCCAGGATTTTGACCCAGGACAGTGAAAGAATGGTGATATATTCCCAAGTTAGGATGGCGAGTGACTTGGTGGGGAACTTCCAGGTGGTGGTGTTCCCATTTATCTGCTGCTTTTGTCCTTCTAGGTGGTAGTGGTCGTGGGTTTGGAAGGTGCTGTCGAAGGAGCCTTTGTGAATTCCTGCAGTACATCATGTAGATGGTACACACTGCTGCTAGTGTGCGTCGGTGGTGGAGTGAATGTTTGTGGATTCACTCAAGCAGGCTGCTTTGTCCTGAACAGTGTCCAGCTTCTTCAGTGTTATGGGAATTGCACTCATCCAGGCAAGTGGACGTGGACTGCTTTTGTACCTGAGGAGTCGTGAATGGTACTAAACATTGTGCAATCATCAGCGAACATCCCCACTTCTGACCTTATGATGGAAGCAAGGTCATTGATGAAGAAGCTGAAGATGGTTGGGCCGAGGACACTACCCTGAGGAACTCCTGCAGTGATGTCTTGGAGCTGAGATGACTGACCTCCAACAACCACAACCATCTTCCTTTGTGCTAGGTATGACTTCAACCAGCGGAGGGTTTACTCCGATTCCCATTTACTCCAGTTTTGCTAGGGTTCCTTGATGTCACACCCGGTCAAATGCTGCTTTGATGTCAATGGCAGTCACTCTCACCTCACCTCGGGAGTTCAGCCCTTTTGTCCATGTTTGAACCGAGGCTGCAATGAGGTCAGGAGCTGAGTGGCCCTGGCGGAACCCAAACTGGACATCAGTGAGCAGGTTGTTGCTAAGCAAGTGCCGCTTGATAGCACTGTTGATGACCCCTTCCATTACTTTACTGATGATCGAGAGTAGACTGATGGGGCAGTAATTGGCCAGGTTAGATTTGTCCTGCTTTTTGTGTACAGGACATACCTGGGCAATTTTCCACATAGCCGGGTAGATGCCAGTATTGTAGCTGTACTGGAACAGCTTGGCTAGAGGCATAGCAAGTTCTGGAGCACAAGTCTTCAGTACTATTGCTGGAATATTGTCAGGGCCCATAGCCTTTGCAGTATCCAGTGCATTCAGCCATTTCTTAATATCACGTGGAGTGAATCGAATTTGGCTGAATATAGGCACCTGTGATGCTGGGGCCCTCCGGAGGATGCTGAGATGGATCATCCACTCGGCACTTTTGGCTGAAGATTGCTGCGAATGCTTCAACCTTATATTTTGCACTGATGTGTTGGGCTCCTCCATCATTGAGGATCGGGATATTTGTGGAGCCTCCTCCTTCAGTGAGTTGTTTAATTGTCCACCACCATTCATGATTGGTTGTGGCAGGACTGCAGAGCTTAAATCTGACCTGTTGGTTGTGGGATCACTTAGCGCTGTCTATCCCTTGCTGCTTATGCTGTTTGGCATGCAAGTAGTCCTGTGTTATAGCTTCACCAAGTTGACACCTCATTTTTTAGGTATGCCTGGTCCTGCTCCTGGCATGCTCTCCTGCACTCTTCATTGAACCAGGGTTGATCCCCTGGTTTGATGGTAATGGTAGAGTGGGGGATATGCCGGGCCATGAGGTTACAAATTATGTTCGAGTACAATTCTGCTGCTGCTGATGGCCCACAGCGCCTCTTGGATGCCCAGTCTTGAGTTCTAGATCTGTTTGAAATCTATCCCATTTAGCATGGTGGTAGTGCCACACAACACAATGGAGGGTATCCTCGATGTGAAGGCGGGACTTTGTCTCCACAATGCCTGTGTGGTGGTCACTCCTACCGATACCATCATGGACAGATGCATCTGTGGCTGATGGGTTGGTGAGGATGAGGTCAAGTATGTTTTTCCCTCTTGTTGGTTCCATCACCACCTACCGCAGACCCAGTCTTGCAGCTATGTCCTTTAGGACTTGGCCAGCTCAATCAATAGTGGTGCTACCAAGCCTTTCTTGGTGATGGACATTGAAGTCCCCCATCCAGAGTACATTCTGCGCCCTTGCCACCCTCAGTGCTTCCTCCAAGTGGTGTTCAACATGGAACAGTACTGATTCATCAGCCGAGGGAGGGTGGTATGTGGTAATCAACAGGAGGTTTCCTTGCCAGTGTTTGACCTGATGCCATGAGACTTAATGGGGTACAGAATCGATGTTGAGGACCACCAGGGAAACTCCCTCCCAACTGTACACCACTGTGCCGCCACCTCTGTTGGGTCTGTCCTGCAGGTGGGACAGGACATACCCAGGGATGGTGATGGTGGAGTCTGGGAGATTATCTGTAAGGTATGATTCCGTGAGGGTGGCTATGTCAGGCTGTTGCTTGAGTAGGCTGTGAGACAGACTTGTGCCTTGTAGATGGTGGACAGGTTTGGGGAGTTGGAGGTGAGTTACTCTCTGCAGAATTCCCAGCCTCTCACCTGCTCTCGTAGCCACGAGTTAAAATCCTTTAATATGGCATTTCACCTAGTTTGCACTCTAAGCATTCTTGCTTCAACAATTCCCATGGTTCACTCTTATGTCACAAATTTTCCAATTTATCTGGGCTAAGTCACTTTTCATTTAAATAGTTTTTGTCTGGTCAAGTACAGTATCTCTATCTTTTACTGTCCATTTTTTCAGGTGTTATAACAAAGCTAATTACCTCTGGCAGGAATGCTCAACCAATACTTTGTCAGCTGGCAAACATTACAACCATTCATAAAAAGAAACAGAACTAATTTTTTTCCTATTTAGCTTGCAAAACAAATTACAAATGTGCACTTTGATTGAAAAGTGTAATTTCTTGGTCTCTAAATGCCAAATAATCACCATCAGAAGCTAAAGCTGGGAAACGTGGGCCTCTTCATGACTGTAAAGATATTAGGGTAGTGCAGGAAGTTCTGAGAAGGGATTTTCGAAATGAAAATGAAACAAAAACAGGAGATTCTGGAAATAAACGCCAGACCAATTATTTAACTTCAAGAGAAAAGATGAAGGATTTAAGCCCTATCTTAACTTCTCTTTTCTGTTTAATTAGTTGCTGTGCATTTTCCATAATTACTAAAACTGCCTTGCAAAGTGAAACGAAGAAAAAGCTTCAAACACGTGTAAATAGCTTTGGATAGATACAAAATAATCTGACTGATCGATATTGGAAAAATTGCAATACATCTAGTTGCAATACTTCAGTGTAATGTTGCAAAGTAAGACTCAGAATGGGAACAGCCACAAGAGAGCAGCGGAGCGGAGCGGGACCCCACGGAAAAGCGCAGCGCCCACACGGAACGGCGCCGTGCCCGCCGGGCGCGCGCACACGGGAGGGCGCCGTGCCCGCGGAGGGGCGCGCGTGCACACACAAAACCGGCACCGTGCCCGCCGGGCGCGCGCGCACAGAACGGGGCCATGCTCGCGGGCCGGCGCACAAATAGTGCCATGTCCATGGGCGTGCGCGTACGGACGTCGCCGCACTCGCGGGGCGCATCCCCGCCGACAGTTCCCGCGTTTAGTGACGTCACGACCGGAGGTGGTCAGCAGCGACCGGTAGCGACACAAGATGGCGACCACCGGGAGTAAGAGTGAGTCGGGGGGGTGCAGAGGGTGTTGGTGCGGGTGCGCTTTTTCCCCCGCCCGCCCGCCCGCTTTATGAAATCTCCATAGGGAAGTTGCTGGGCCCAGTTAGGCGGGAGGGGATCCTCCTCGATCTTAATGGGGTCTCTTTGCTGATTACCGGGAGCTGCTGGTTCCTGGGGAAGGGCCCAGGGGCGGGAGCCGTGTCTGCAGGGTTAGCTGCGATAATCTGCGCCCCACTCTGTTCGGTTTGGGGCAACTCGGGTGCTTTCGTTTTCACTGAGGAAACCGGAATCCGTCAACGGCCCCACTGGCCGGCCTACCGGATTACTCAGCAGGAGGGGGAAGAAAGAGGAAGCGCATTTTAATCGGAAATAAAACATTTGTTTTTATTGGATATAAAATGCCATCCAAGTGTATCCGCCTTGGCCAGCTCGGTAGGGGCAGGTTGCGGTGTTACTGTTGCTCTAGCCTGCCTGCGGTTTGCCTCTTGTGGGTGAGGCTGCGCCGCTTTCTCTCTTTTTTTGTGGGGTTTTGTCCGCATATACGTAACCTACGCAGGCCAACGTCCTCCTTCCTTAGGGGTGGGGGGGTCCTCCCTCCCCACCTAAACCGAACCTCCTTTTTATTACTTTAAATGTCTGTTTAAGTATTTCAAATTTAATTCAGATGCGTGGTAGCAATTTCCCTCATTGTCATTTTATCTAATTCACACACAGCGCGATTTTCTTTTACTTTCAGCTACTGTGAAACTACGAGGGGTAGCCTGTTCCACAACATTTGTTAGAACTGTTTTAGAGAACCTTTTACTTTGTGTTAAATTATTATTTTATGTTTCGAATTTAAGTCGTCTATTCGAAATTTATTTTAGATGTCGGCTTGATTCAGTTTGATTTATGGCAGTTAGAAGGTTGTGGCTTAAAGCTCAATCATGCATTTGTAAAATAATATATGTACACCGACAGGCTTTCTAGTGCAATCCTGTGGGAGTGATCCAATTTACAATCTCCACCCAGGACCTTGTCCCAGTGTTGCAGTTGAATTTGTAATTGTGTTCTGGATTTACCTTTTCTGTAGGAGAGGGTATGAGAAAAGAGCATAAAAATAACAAAGGGTTTTAACAACATACATTTAAAAACAATGATGTCAATTGGTAATTTCCTCAGCAGAATGAAGCAGTGGGTGAGATATCTTAGTTTTCATAGAAGATTGTCATAATGGGAATGAGAAGGTACGAGAGAAGAAAGTAAAAGAATTGCCTAAAGGAATTGATGGTGCACTTCAAAGTGGGAAAAGGTCCTGATGGCATGCATCCTGGAATGTTGAGGAAATAGTAGAAACTTCAACTTCAATGTTTCAGATATTTTTAGCTGTGGAATTTATGTTGGAGGACTGCAGGATCACCAACATGACACTGCTGTTCATGAAGGGAGGAATGGCTAAGCAATGTAATTAGTTATAAACCAATTAGCTTAACATCAGCGGTGAGTGAATTTTCAGGTGTCATAATCCTAGATGATTTGCTAATTTCAAAAGAATAGATGTGTGGAAATAAAGTATATTCATAGAAGAAATGCAGTGGATGTATACTTTCAGAAAGAGCTAAGGTCCTACTTAGGAATCTATTTCATAAAAATGGAGGTGCATGATGCTAAAGGGAATGTGGCAGCATGGATAGTAAGCTAATCAGAGGATAGAAAATAGAGTAGTGATGAATAAAAAATTTGGGCGATTAGATTGTAAACAGTGGTATCTTTCTGGGCTCAATATTAAGGCCATAAGTGGTTACAATGTAAACATGGTTGGAAAAAGTAAGGAAGCTGGATACCCGGAGAGGACCATAAGCAGCTTTGGGAGAAAGTAGGTTGGGCAGAGAGATGCCAGTTGAAATTCAGTGTAGGGAAATGTAAGGTGATCCATTTTGGGACAAAGAATAAGAGGAGTATTTGACCAACAACTTATAAAATGTTAAATGAGCACACACTTGATTTAGACACTCAGATCTTTAAAGTTAGATAAAAAGTTAAAAATAGGGTATAAAGCATTTGGACTTGTAGAAGTCACTATTTATGAAAGAAAACCAAAGCAAAGGGGTCATGTTAAACCTGTGCAAAAAAATTACTTAGGCTGCAGTTAAAATATTGCATCTAGCTTAGGATGCTGTACTTCAGGAAGGATGTCAAGGCCATGGAGAGGGTAAAGAGGCATATTAAGTTGAATATCAGAGATGAGTCACTTTAGTTAGCAAAGCAATAGCCCCATTACTAAAACAGACAAGACAAATAGGAGACCTGATAGTGGTGCTCAAAATTATAAGGAACTTTCAACAGGTAAATTTGATAAAACTATTTCCACTCTTTGGTAATGAGATGATGTACATTGACGATCATACAGAGGGAAAGATTAGGAGAAATTCTTCCTGCTCAGATCTTAAATTGAGACATGGAATGTCTCACCAGAACTAGAGGTGGAAGCAAAATCTTTTAAAAAGGAATGGATAAATATTTGGGGGAAAAAACTTAAAAGCATTTCAGTGACCTGCACGGCCACTTCCTGTACTACTTGTAAACTTCTATCGCATTTACTTTCTCCTATATCTTTGTGGATCTCCCTCAGTTTCTTCCTTTCAAAATGGATAAGACCCAAGTTTTTCAAGTCTTACACCTCAGTCCTCTAAAACTAGAGATCAGTTTTGTATTTCTTTTCTGACCTGCCTCCTGGGCTTATATTAATTCTTATACTGTGGAAGTCAAAAGATATGAAAAGAAAAAGTGCAAATACTGAAACTCTGAAAAACAAAATGTGCTGAACAGCATAGGCCTGCCACCATCTGTTATGGGAAATAGTAGCCTAATGTTTCCACTGTGGAATTTCTTTATTTAGTTTTCTTCATGTAATTGCTATTGGGGCTGCAATACATTCTGGCAACTTCTGTTTTTATGACGTTATCAAGATAAGGTGTGGTGTGGCCTAACCAGATTAGAACTTCCTCCTTAAACTTCACAGTTGGTTGAGTAATTTGACATTTTTTTGGTTGTTAGTTGCTGAGTCTACTAAAAACTCCACATCTCTTTCAGCTTCACCTTTTGCTGTTTTGCTCCCTTTCGAGCAATTCTGTACGTTGATTATTTTGTATTCTTATATACAATACTTTGCACCTATAACTTTTGTTTTGTCACTATCTGTCCATTTGTATATTTTACCTATTTAATTTTGTAAGTTCCTGGGTGCCTCTTTAGATTCACTTGCATGCTCTCCCAATCTTCACATCTGCAAATTTGATTAGTTTGTTTTGAGGTTTTGAATCAAAGTTAATGTAAATTTAAAGACAGTAGGGGGTCCTAGTAATAAAAACAAAATGCTAAAAGCTACTGCGGATGCTGAAAATCCAAAACAAAAACAGAATTACCTGGAAAAACTCAGCAGGTCTGGCAGCATCGGTGGAGAAGAAATGAGTTAACGTTTCGAGTCTTCATGACCCTTCGGCAGAACTGAGTATAGTTAGGAGAGGAGTGTAGTTAGGAGAAAGGTGAAATATGATTTACCTTTCTCCTAACTATACTCAGTTCTGCCGAAGGGTCATGAAGACTCGAAACGTTAACTGATTTCTTCTCCACCGATGTTGCCAGACCTGCTGAGTTTTTCCAGGTAATTCTGTTTTTGTTTAGGGGGTCCTAGAATGCCATCCCAAGGCTGCTGGGATGGAACAAGTGAGTGGAGTTATCCCTTCAGTAATTTAGAAAAGGTGCTCGGTTGTTTTATGTTTCTTAAGCCACACCTTGATGTTGAACAGGTTTCAGATATATTAATGTGTACAAGACACAATATGATGGAAATTACATTGAATGTACAGCACAGGAACAGGCCATTCAGCCCAACCAATCCATGCCGGCATTTATACTCCACTTGAGCCCCTTTCCATCTTTCCTTGTCTAACTCTTCAGCGTCACTCTCGATTCCTTTCTCCCTCTTAATTATCTAGCCTCCCCTAAATGTTGAAATATTCATCTTGACCACTCCCTGTGGTAATGAGTTTCAAATTCCCACTCTGGGTAATGATGCTTCTCCTGAATTCTCTATTTGATTTCTAGCGACTATCTTACGTTGATGGCCTCTGCTTTTGTACTGTTCCACAAGTGGAAATTGGGTCTACTTTATCAAAACTTTTCATAATTATAAAGACCTCTATTAGGTCACCTCTTCATCTCTTCTCAAGAGGAGGGTCTCATCTTTCCTGATGTGTACAACCTCACGTTTCTGATTCATTTTTGTAAACCGGTTTGCATCTTCTCCAGTGCCACTGTATCTTTCCTATGATATAGGACCAGAATTGTACAGTGTGTTCTCACCAAAGTGTAAAGCAAGTTTTGCATAGCTTGCCTACTTTTCATTTCAAGTCTAGAAATAAACCCTAATACTTGGTTTGTCTTTTTAAGGCCTTATTAAGCTGTGTCACTGCTTTTAGTGATTAATGTATTTGCACACTGAAATCCCTTGTTCTTATACTCCGTTTAGATTCAAATTTGCCAACTAATATGTGGCTTCCTTATCTTTTATTACCAAAATGTTTTATACTTGGATTAAATGAATTACAATACAATGCATTTGTCAATTATATGCCCATTCTGCAAGTTTATTAATGTCATCTTTTAATCTGTTGCAGCTCTCCTCAGCATTGACTATTACTGCCACCCCACCCCTAAATTTGGTGCTGTCCAACAAATTTAGAACTTGTGTTTCTGATTCCAAAATCCCAATCATTAATATAAATTGTGAATAACAGTGGCCCCAACATGGATCCTTGTAGGACTCCACCTTCCACCAACTGCCACTCTGAATAACTACCCTTTAACCAAACTCTGCTTTCTGCCTTGATTTTAGCTAGCTATCTGTTCTGCTACTTGTCTCTTGGTTCCACATACTCTGATCTTATTCATCTATTACCTGGCACCTTATCAGATAACCTTTTGAAAATCTAGATAGATTACATCTACTCCATTACCCTTGTCTACTCTGTTACCTCTTTAAATACTTTACCTTTATTTTTGGTTTCCTATTTTCTTCCTTAGTAGGGATTCCATTATTTTTCCTAATATCGTTATTCAGCTGATTAGCCTATAATCCTCTGGGCATGTTCTGTCTACTTTTTGAATGTGGATATTATGTTAGCTATCTGCTAGTCCTCTGGCACTGCACCTTTCTTTAATGAATTTTTGGATATGTGTAATAATGCCTCTATCTCTTCCCTAGATTCTTTTAAAATGCATGGTTGTAATTCATTCAAATCACTGGTTTTATACCCTGAGTTTGATTAGTTTATTTAATATTTCTGTATTTTGAATGTAGTTAATTATTTATAATCTCATCTTCTGATAGCATGTCTACCTGATCTGTGTCCCTGTTAGATGCTGAAGCAAAATAATTATTTAATATTTCTGCTGTTTTGCTACCACTGACAGTGATTTTTGTCTTGTCCATCCCTTAGTGGCTCTATTCCTGTCCTAACTTTCATTTTTTAAACTTATGTAACTGTAGAATATCTTACTGTTTTGTTTTATGTACCTTGATAATTTAGTTTCCTGGTTCCTTTTTGCCTTCCTAACTTTTTTAACTTTGCTCCTAATCACCCTTGCCATACACTCCACTGCATGTACTTAGTGTTACTCTTTGCTTACCTCCAGTTTTCCCTTCTGTCTTTATTCATTCATGTGTCTCAGGGTTTAGTTTGTTTTTGTTTTTTAGTGGAATATATTTTTCCTTGGACTCTCTTGAACACTGTTTTAAATGTTTCCCATTGTTGTCCTACGTCAATATTGCTAATATTGTTGCCCATTTTACTTTCCAAAGTTCAATTGTTCTCCCCCCAGCACCTCCCAAATTGGCTTTTCTCCAATCTGTTACCCTGGTCCTAAGTTATAATTGTGCCCTTCTCAATAATTATCTTAAACTGTATTATATTATGGTCACTGTTGCAAAGATGTTCCCCTTTTACTTATCTTATCCACTCTGCTTCATTCCAGTAACAAATCTTCCCTTGTCCGGCTTTTTAATAACGTGTTAGGAAGGAGTCCTGTACACATTGTAGGAATTGCATTCCCTTATCCTCTTCATCTACCTCTTCTAGCTAATTTGAGGTATTTGAAATTTCCCATCATTATTCTATGTTTTATCACTCATTCCCTTAAATTTTTGCATATTTCTTCTTCCATCTGTAGACTTATGCCTCTTAGTGTGATTAATCCTTTTTTAATTTCTATCCACGTGGATTCTATTTCTGTTCTACTGATAACTGTGCCACTTTTTTCCTGCTATTATATTGTTTCTAGTAAATCCAGCTAGTTCACCACCCTCTTTTCCCTTTATCTTTTCTAAGTATGTTATACCGTGCAATGTTTAATTCCCAGTCCTGCTTTTTTTGTAGCCATGTGTCAGTAATCTTTGCTAAGTCTGGTTCCTCAATTGCCTTCAGTTGCTCTGCTACAGGCACTGTATGCATTGCTGTATAGACAGTTTAACCAATTTTTAATAGCAATTCCTTTCTGTTTATTTTTAACCATCTTTTTACACCTCTGTTCTATAACTCCGTTTATTCCCTGGCCAAATAGTCCTCCCTTGATTTAAACAAAATCTGGAAAAACTCAGGTCTGGCAGCATCTGTGGAGAGAGAAACAGAGTTAACATTTCTAGCCCGTATGACTCTTCAGAGCTACTTCTCTATAGCTCTGAAGAAGAGTCATATGGACTCGAAACATTAACTCTGTTTCTCTCCCCTCAGCTGCTGCCAAACCTGCTGAGTTTTTCCAGCATTTTTGTTTTCATTTCAGATTTCCAGAATCTGCAGTATTTTGCTTTCCTCCCTTGATTTAGTCGGTCCAATGATGTCCTATATCGTTCAGTTTATATATAGGCTTGTTTCATTTCTTGCAGACCCCACCTCTCTCTTTCTAGTTTAAAGCCTTTGTCACTTCCCTATTACTCTGCTTCCTGAGGTGGACGTAAAATATCCCATGGTATTATTTCAAAGAAGACTGGGGGAGATATTCAAGATGTCCTTGCCAATATTTGTCCCTCGATCAACATCACAAAATGAAATAGATCTGGTGACTGTCATATTGCTGTTTGTAGGAACTTGCTGTGTGCAAATTGGCTGCTGGGTTTCCGACACTACGTTAGTAACTACACCTCGAAAGTATTTCATTCACTGTAAAGTGCCCTGAAGCGTCCACTGGTTGGGAAAAGCACTATATAAATGCAAATCTTTTTTCTAGTTCAGGTGGAGCCCATCCCAACAGTACAGCACCTTCCTGTCCTAGTATTGGTGCTCGCATCCCATGTAAAGGAAACCTTTTTATGCACACCTGCCCTTTAACTTATGTTAATTCTCCTGACCTGCCTGTTTCAATGCCAATTTCCATGTGGCTGAGACAGTAGTCCAGAAATTAATACGCTAGAAGTCCTGCTTAATTTAGCTCTTAACTCCCAATGCTCAGCAGGACCTCCTCCCTGTTCCTACCCATATTGTTTATTCCAACATGGACTACTACAACAACTGGATCTTTCCTTCCCATTTCAAATTCCTCTCCAGCTGCCTTAAGATATCCCTTACCCTGACATTGCAGTGGCAACACACCCTTTGGGACCCATTCATCCAACTCCCTAATTTTAAAATTCCCTATCATTATTACATTTCTATTCTGCTCCCTCCCTGCCTCCCCTACCCCAGAACCGTTTTTCGAGCCATGGTGCTTGGTCTGCAGTGGGGCTGTACTTTTCGCAGTCTTGCTGCAAGCCCACACAGATGATAAGTACTTGTTCAATCGGACCAGTGTCCGTTTGACTTCATTTTCAACCTTTCCTAAGCCCCTGCAACTTGGCCCCCTGACATCACTCTTCTGTATCAAAACATCCAGAAATTCCTACCCCTCCTTTATGTATGAGTGCCTCAGAGACTGAGCCAGAATGACCCAAGGCAGACATGTTTCGGGCAGATGTGGGACTGTCTCGCTGTCCAGTAACTTCCACGTACTGCTGTCCTGACACACAGGCTTCCCTGCCATTTCTAGTCTGTCTCTTGGCTTTGGCTTTCACAGGCTCCTCTATTCCCATTGACTGAACATGACTTTTGCAGATTTTCTAGTTTGTTTTCCCCTCTGCTGCTACTCTGTCGCCTTCTGTTTAAAGTGTATTGTAAATATGCTCCTCTTTGTTTTGTGTTTGGGATAATATCTATGGTGATCTGAGAAAACTGGCAGACTAGAAAGGAAAAAAATAAAATCGAACGACAAAGCGTTTGGATGCTTAAAGATAAGTATTTAAATTGATAGATTTTTGTTAGAATTTGTAGGTTACCGACCCAAAGTGAGTAGATGGAGTTAGGATGCAGGTCAGCTGTGATCTGCCTGAACGACGGAACAAACTTGAGGCTGAATGGCCTACCCCTGTTCCTAAATTCGATGAAAGGAAAAGTGGCTTGCGTAGTGCTATAAGACGGATGGTATCAGCTGAACTGCTTGATTCTCTTTTAACTTTGTAACATACTCCCTGTTAGTTGTTCTGCCTGATGAGTTAAAATTAGCACCACGGGGTCCTGAACTAGGAGTTTTGGCAGCAGTAAAGAAAGCGCCAAAAATGTTTGCGAAGAGCATGCTGTATATGCATTACAGTATGTTTCCCAGTTCCAAGTTGCAGATTAGCTAAATTTAAATGGTCTGCTGAGGGATGAGCTCGATTCTTCAGCTCTCTTAATTTGAAAACTCGATAAAGCTGTTACATATCCATGTACTCAATCCCAACATAGATAAAATGCCCCATGTTCCTACACTGTAAATGGGTAGATATTAGTGGTGCAGCACATTATTTCATTGCTTGTATTTAAAATAGTGATTACTATTTATAATGTTAGACATAGCTTATTGGTGGTGCACCAGCCTTTGAGTTAGAAGGCCATGGTTTCAAACCCCACTTTGCAGACTGGAGTGCATAATCAAAGCAGACACTTCCGTGCAGTAGTGAGGGAGTGCCACACTGTTGGAGGTATGGTTTTTGACTGAGGCTCTATCTGCCCCCTTAAGTGAAAATGAAAGATCATAGCCAATGTTTATTTCTCAAACAACACCAAAAAAGGCACACCCTCTGGTCATTTGCCTCATTGCACAGCAGCAGCCCACAAAAGCAAAAATTGTCTACTACGTTTCCCTAATGATTAAACAGTGATAGCACTTTATTAGGTATTAAATGTTTTGGGCTATTCAAACTATTTTAAAATGGTTCTACAAAGATAGCTTATAGATTTCCCAGCAGTTGAACAATGATAACAAGACCTGGGGCAAGTCCTGCCCCACCTCCAACCCATTAGCAGATAGTAGTGTCAGTAGACACTCCAGAGCAAGGGCAAACTCATGGAAGCTTAAAAACTGAAGAGGCCATTTTGAGGTCAGCAAGGATGTGTTTGCAGTAGTTATGTGGAACATTTTTCGTAGAATCCTTTTGTACTTGAGTACCAATATATAGAAAAAGAAAAATGCTTTTGTAGCAGTGTTTTATTTTTGGAATAATTGTTTTAATGACAGCAGGAAAGTATACAACTGAATGGGAATGTTTGGTTGTATCTGAGATTCCCTATATGGCAAGACTCTTGCTTCTCATTGGTGCACACCAGTGGCTGAATTCTTTTCCAAAACAGAAATACCTGGAAAAACTCAGCAGGTCTGGCAGCATCGGCGGAGAAGAGCAAAGTTGACGTTTCGAGTCCTCATGACCCTTCAACAGAACTAAGTAGAAATAGGAAAGGGGTGAAATATAAGCTGGTTTGGTTGGGTTGGTGGGGGGTGGGGTGGTGGTTGTTGGGACAAGCAAGCAGTGATAGGAGGAGATAACCAAAAGATGTCACAGACAAAAGAACAAAGAGGTGTTGAAGGTGGTGATATCTAAAAGAATGTGCTAATTAAGAATTCTTTTATCTGACAACTCGGCTGTGAAATGATGACTGATACAGTGAGACCTAAAACGAGCATTAAATAAAAGAGGCAGTCCATCTTGAAACAAGAATTTGATACATGGTTTTTATATTGTGATGCAAAAGTTTTTTCAAACATCATTAGGTAATGCAAAATATACCCTCAGTCTGTCTACAATCCTGTTTGTCAGCTACTATACTCAACTTCATAATTTTCAACCTTTCCTGACTTGTTTTAGGGGCTAATCAACCCAGGACTTGAAATTCAATTTAAGTATCTAAGATATACATAACAAAAGCTCACTTAGTTGACCTACATTAAATTGTACCATTTTAAAATATTTATTGCTAACTAGCTAGGTGGTTTGGTATCAGTAATCATTTAATAAATGCATGAACATTTAATAACTGCATAAAGAATCATTGACAGTGATTTATTAAATGTTGAAACAAAATAAACTTGGATTTTTGAAAGTGGTGGCTGAGACTAAAATCTAAATCTACAACCTGTGATTTCCATTCAGATGGTTGATTGAATGAAAACCAACATTGCTGTTGAAAAATAAACTCTTAAATCCAGTGAACATCATCTTAACAGAAGAGTAGCTGATTATTTTTTTCTTTGTTTTTCTCTCTCTCTCTCCCCTGTCAAATTGCCTAAGTAACCATTTTTTTTTAAGGCTGAATGGTGACTGCCACTATAATGAAGCCTAATCCTGCTCTCTTGAGATGTCCACACATGCACACCTCAGTACTGACCATTGGACCGTTGTCAGGAATGGAAACTGTGCCTGATTTTCTCCACCCCCCTCACCACTACCACCACCCATCCCAACCCCTCCTGGGAACATAGAGGAACGAGACTAGAAAGCACATTACAGTAACACCCCAGCTGAAGTCAACTATCTCACTGCTAACTGAGGATCAAATGCAGTTATCCATTCACTTTACCTACCAAGTCATTAGCGGAGCTGGTTGATCAGTTTCTAAAGTGCTAGTGTTGTTTTATAGCTTGATGTAGGGAATTGTATCATCCTTGCCCTAAGCCATGTATTTTGTGTAACTCAGAAATTTGCTGCTTGAGCAAAATTATCTTCCTTTTAACAAGGTTCCTGAGCTTTCTCTCAATGTATTTCACTCTCCTGCAGAGTGGTGTCACCAACCCAGCAAGAAAAATATGGATGGCAGGCATACTGGAACTAATGGTGCAGTGTGAGGGAGTAATTATTGCTCTCTAAATAATGTTGCAACACAACCTGAATTTATAAAGCACCTTTCTCATAATATAACATGCCAAGGACTTTCACAAGAGAGTTAGCAAACAAAGTTTAGCACCAAACCCCACAGGAGATATTAAGGCAGATTAATAGATTAGCCAAAGAGGTAGTCTTAAGGAGCATCTTAAAGGAGGAAAGAGAAGCTCAGAGGTTTAGCAAGGGATTCCAGAGGGTAGGGTCCTGGCACAAGTGATTAAAATAGGCCAGAGAAGCTCAGATATCTTGGAGCATTGTTGGGCTGGAGAAGATTAGTGATAGGGAGGGGAAAGTCCATGGAATGATTTAAAAACAAAAATGAAAATCTTAAAGTGGAGACATTGCTTGCTGACCTACAGTGGCTCTTGGTAAAGCACAGAGGTGATGGGTGAATGAGACTTTGGACATCAGGGCTTTTGTGCACAGCTTGGTTCTCCTTATCCAAGGAAGGGCAAACTTGCCTTGGAGGCACTGCTGTGAAGGTTCACTAGATTGATTTCTGGGATAAGAAGGCTGTCTTATGATACGTTGAGTAGGTTTGGCCTATGCTGTCCGAAGTTTAGAATCATAGAATGGTTACAGAACAGAAGGATGCCATTTGGCCCATTGTGTCTGTGCTGGCTCTCTGAAGGGAGCAGTCAGCGACATTGAACAATGTTTTACCACACTTTTCCATTTTACGTGGCCCAATTCAGAGTTTTACCACACTGTTTCATTCAAAATAGTTCAGTTCAGGGTTTGACCAAACTGCTTCAAGTCTAGAATGCTTATAACATAGAAGAAGGCCATTCAGCCTGTTATGTCTGCTGGTGTTCCACAAGACCAACTCAGCTAGCCCCACTCACCTGCCCATTCCTTGTAACTCTGCAAATTTTCTCTCTTCAGGAGCTTACTCAATCCATTTTAGAAAGCCAGGATTGAATCTGCCTCTGCCACACTTTCAGGCAGTACATTTCAGATCCTAACCACTCAACTGTGTAAAAAAAAAAGGATTTTCCCCATGTCGCTATTGCTTATTTTACACTCGCCTTAAGTTGGTGTTCTCTTCTACAAAACCTCCTCTCAACCATTTCTCTGAGGAGATCAAACCCAGCTTCACCAATCTATCCAAGTAACTGAAGTTTCTCATCCCTTGAACTATTCTTTTAAATCTTTTATGCACCCTCTTTAAAGCATTCACATCTAACCAGAATTGGACACAATACTTCAGTTTAGGTCAAATCAGTGTTTTATAACGCTGCTTTTGTATTCTCTGCCACTATTTGAAATTCTTAAAGTTTTAGGATCCCTATGTAGTTGTAACTACTTTCTCAGCTTGAACATGCACCCTCAATGATTTGTGCACATATATCACCATGTCCTTTTGCTCCTGCACCCTTTAGCATTACACCCTTCAGTTTATATTTTGTCTCCTAGTTCTTCCTACCAATTATATTGCTTCACGTTTCTCTGCATTAAACCTCAACTGCCATGTGCCTGCCTATTTCACCAGCCTATCTGTGCCCTCTTGAAATATATCACTACCCTCACAGTTCACAATGCTTTCTGGCAACTGCAAATTTTGAAATTTTGCCCTGCACGCCCAAATGTAGATCATTAATATAGATCACGCAAAAGCAGCTGACCTAATACCGACCCCTGAGAAACCCCACGATAAACCTTTCTCACGTTGAAAAACAACTGTTCGTCTGCTACTGTTTCCTGTTGCTCAGCCCACTTTGTATCCATGCTGCCATTTTCCCTTTTAATTTATGGGCTTTAACTTTGTTGACAAACGTAATATGTGGCACTTTTATCAAATGTCTTTTGAGAATCCAACACACCACATCAACTGCATTACGCTCATCAACTCTCTTATTACCTCAACAAAAATTTCAAGTTAGTTAAATGCAATTTTCCGTTACTAAATCCATGCTGGCTTTCCTAAATTAATCCACACTTGTCCAATCGACTGCTAATTTTGTACCAGATTAATAATTTCTAAATGCTTTCACACCGAGGTTCAAATGACTGGCCTGTAGTCGCTGGATTTATCCTTATATCCTTTTTTGATTGAACTAAGATTAGCATTTGTAATTTCCCAGCCCTCTGGCACCACCCCTATGGATTGGAAGGTTATGACCTGTACCTCTGCAATTTCCACCTCAGCACCCTCAGATGCAACTGATCAAATCTTGATGACTTATCAACTTATAAGTACAGCCAGACTTTCTAATACCCCCTTTTTGTTCATTTTTAATGTGAGGTGATCTCATTGAAACTTATGATCCTGCAGGGGCTTGACAGAGTAGATGCTGAGAGGTTGTTTTTCCTGGGTGAAAAGTCTAGAAGGAGGAGGGGCATAGCCTCAGGATAAGAGGCTGTCACTTAAGACTCATAAGGGTGAATTTCTTTGGAATTCTCTACCTCTCTGGATGCTCAGGTGTTGAGTATATTCAAGATTGAGTTGCCCTGGCAGAACCAGGGGTGTGGAGAATTGGCGAGAAAGTGCAATTAAAGTTAGCGGTAAGTTATGATCTCATTCAGTGGTGGAGCAGGACCTAGTGGGCCGCACAACCTACTCCTCGCATTTTATATGTTTTTATGTAATGAGTTTGCAGTAGAGGTTTGGATGACTTCAAGTTTTCGGAGGGTAGAACATGGGAGGCCAGGAGTGGGTTGGAATAGGCATGCCTAGAGGTAACAAGGGAATCGATGAGCATTTAAGAGGCAGGGGCAGAGTCAAGCATGTTATGGAGTTAGAGGCAGGTGATCTTAGTGATGGCACAGTTATGTGGTTGGTAGCTCATGGGGTCAAATGTTGCCCCAAGCTTGCGAACTGTCTGATTCTACCTTCAGGAGAGAGATGAAGTCAGTGGCTAGGGAATGGAGTTTGTTGTGAAAATGAAGGTAATGGCCTCGGTCTTCCCCCTATATAATTGGAGGAACTTCTGCTCATCCAGCACTGGATGTCAGATGAGCAGCCTGACAATTTAGAGGCAGTGAAGGTGTTGAGAGAGGTGCTGGTAAGGTACAGCTGGATGTCATCAACTTGTATGTGACAACCAATGCAGTGTTTTCGGATGATAGCTCGAGAAATGGAAGGAGACAAAGGACAGATCCTTGGGGGACACCAGAGGTAACAGAGTTGGGAGGGAAGCCATTGCAGGTGATTGCCTGTTTACGATTAGTCACACAAGAATACTATCAGATGAGTTGAAATCCCATCCAGCTGAATGATGATGGAGAGGCTTTGGAGGGGATCGTTTCTCGTTGTTGCAGACATATACAATGACATTTGTGACTTCAGTAAGAACCATTGTGTTACAGTATGGAAACCTTATTGGTGAGATTAAAAAGTGGAGCTCTGGGAAGATGGGCATGGATTTGCAAGGCACAAACATAGTCAAGAACTTAGGAGAGAAAAGAGGTTGGAGGTGGGTGTTAGTTTGCAAAGATGGAGAGTCATGCATCATTTTTTAGGAGAGCATATTTGAAAGAGGTAGCTGAAGAAAGAGAACTAACAATATCAATTAATGTGGGAACCAGGAGGCGAAGTTGGTGGTCAGTGGTTTTGTAGGAATAGGGTCATGGGACCAGGAGATAGGAATCATAGATGCTCAAAAAGGGCATGAGAGGGCATAGAACATAAACTAAAGAACAGTGCGGTTTTAGTGCTGGGATGGGAGGAACCTTTGAGGACATTTGGCTCGGTGGGCTGGGGGAAAGGAGCTAAGTGAAGACGGCTGATTGGATGGTCTTAATATTAGTGACTAAAGTTCATGAGCTCCTCGCACTGCTTGTTGGAAATGAAGATGGAGGAGATAAGGGAGAGTGGGGTTTAAGAAGGTGGTTTGCAGTTGAGAAAGCAAACAGGGAAGTTATTTTTGCATTCTAAGATGACCCTGCACTAATGAACAGTTTTAGCAGATGAGTAGGACCCCATAGTGCTCTGGTCCAGTCAGATCTGGCGATGAATGGCTAAATCATGTCCATCAAGCCTGTGTTCCTCAGACTTAAGGGACCAGAGATGAGGGCTGTATAGGCCAGGGTGAGAGAGTAGTGGTTTTTAAGTTTAGAGGATTTTTGTTTGTTTCAATATCTGAAGAGCTGAACCAAAGCTTTCAAAAAGACAAAGATATTTTCAAAAACAAAAATTATTTGGAATGAGATTTTTTTTTTGCCTTTGTTAGCTGTTTTGCACGGATAAGAGGAGGAATATGGCCAAAAGCAAATCTAATTAAAACTGCTGTAAGGCCATAATACTAGCAGTAGCTATGTTAACTTGCTGCTGAATGGTGGAATTGATGACATTGGCAAATGTGTATTTAGGTAATTTTAAATTTATGCAAATAAGCATTGATGAATGCAGTGGCAAATATAACCTAATTGCATGTTTCATTTTTGACATAATAGAGGAGGTTCTGATCTTTTGGTATGGAACTGCACACATTAACCAAGATGGTGTTCCTGTACTGTCTTGATTATTAGGTATCCCCAACTATATGCACAGATCATCCACTTATTCATCAATTCCAATGAAGTTCATGTGGGATGGCAGAAAAGAACAAACTTTCATTCAATTCACTTTCTTGGTCAGAAGAACACAAAGCGACATGAGTAATCACTTTGAAGTTATTTGTCATGGTGGCCATCTTGTATGCAGCAACATGTTACAAAGAACAATGAGATGAATGACCAGTTAATCTATTTTTGGTGCCCTTGGTTGAGTTAGAAATGTTGACAACAATACCAAGAGAACTCTCTATTCTTTGAAACATCCATCGAACACAGCCAGTTAGGGGCTTGGTTTAATATCTCATCCAAAAGTTAGTGCATTCTAAATGCATTAGTGTCAGCCTAGATCAATGCTTTTGAGCAGGAGTCTGGATCTGTATGGCACAATTGTAGAGTGACTGCACACACTTAAATTACTTGGGGGTTTCGCAGAATTGTGATTAAAACTGTGTCCGAAACAATTACTTCCTTTAATACAAAGCTGGACAAATGTTTGCTTCTGTTTTAACTATCTAATTTCAAGAGAAGATCTGAATATTGCATTTACCAATGAATGTATTTAAATCTATTAACCAACCTTTTGTGACAGGATTATCTCAGTTTTTCAAAGTGAGATTGGGCTAACTATTGATTCTCTTAGTCTTTCGTTCTTGGTGTCAGCTTTGTTGTGGAAAAATGAAGGATGTGATGCAGATGTAGGATCAGTGAGTCTTGAGCAAAATAAGTACATCTGCAGATTCATTTGTTCAAATATTCTCTCTCACTCACAGAGCCAAATAATAACAGCACACACTGGGCATAACTACTTGTTGAATACTCATACACCAATCACATGAAACCTGCTCTTCAGCATTGGTGTCAGGTTCATTTAAATCACTGGAACACTTCAGATTGACAAGAGTTTCAAAACACCTCCAACAATCTGTTACAGAAGGCTTAGAAGCAGCTGATTAGTCCACGCACCGAAGCCTTCATCCTGGAAGTGTAGGAGCTATGGTTAGTACTCCTTTTCTGTGACAGCGTATGAGGGAAATGTAACAACTTCTCAAGGCAACTGGCTTTTGAAACATCAGATCTTTTAGAAATTACCTGTAACAAAATTAACAGTCACTTGGACAAGAATAGATTAATTAAGGCACGTCAGCGTGGATTTGTTAAAAACCTAACAGATCTAACTAATTTGACTTTTTTGAAACAGAGATGAGGGTAATGTAGTTGATGTGATATATGCGGACTCCCAAAGGCATTGATAAAATGTTACATAATAGGCTTGTCAGCAAAGTTGAGACCCATGGAATAAAAAGGACAGTGGCATCATAGATCTGAAGTCAGCTGAGTGGCAGGAAACTGATTTGTGGTAAATGGTTGTTTTTGAACTGGAGGATGGTATACAATGATGTTACCCAGCGGTACGTACTAGGATCACTGTTTTCTTTGATCTATATTAAGAATTTAGTCTTGGGTGTACAGGGCGCAACTTCGAAAGTTGAAGATGGCAGAACTTGAAAGAATAAGAAAAACAATGCTTCCGTGGGATGTGAGCGTTGTTGGCAGGGCCAGCATTTGTTACCCATCCCTAATTGCCCATGAGAACTGTGAACTGTGAGGAAGATAGTGGTAGATTTTAAGAGGACAAAGACAAGCCGCAGAATGGGCCAACGTAGCACGTGAAATTTAATGCAGGGAAGTGTGAAGTGATTAATTTTGGTAGGATGAACAAGAAGAGACAATATAAACTAAAAGACACAATTCACAGAGGGTGCAGGAGCACAGGCACAAATCACAAGGTGGTAGGACAGGTTGAGAAAGTGGTTAGAAATGCATATGGGATCCTGGAGTTTATAAATAAGAGGCATAGAAAAGCAAGGAAGTTATGATTAATCTTTATACAATACTGGTTTGACCTTTACCGAAGTACTGTGTCCAATTCTGGGCACCACACTTTCAGAAGGAGGTGAAGGCTTTAGAGAGAATTCAGGAAAGATTTACAAGAATGGTTCCAGAGATGAAAGACTTGGATAGGTTGAAGAAGCTGGGATTCTTCTCCTTATAGAAGAGATAGAAGTGCTCAAAAGTTATGGGGTATCTAGAAAGAGTAGATAGGGAGAAACATTTCCCTTTGGCAGAGGGGTCAAGAACCAGAGGACACAGATTTAAAGTGACTGGTAAAGAACCAAGGACAACATAGGACATTTTTATGCACAGTGAGTAGTTTGAATTTGGAATGCACTGCCTGGGAGTGTGGTGAAATCAGATTCAATTGTGACTTCCAAAAAGAAATTCAGATAGCTCCTAAAGACGCACAATTGCAGCATTACAGGGAAAGGACAGGGGAATGAGGCCAGCTGAGTTGCTCTTCCAGAGCCGGTGCAGACCTGACAGGTCGAATGGCCTGCGCTGTAACTATGCTATATTCTTATTCACATAAGCATGTAAATGGCTGAACACCTGATCAGCCTCTTGATAAGAGTACTGAAATGTTTTGTGAAATCTGGAAGAAATGCAAGATCCATCAGACATTCCAGAAGCAGAATTCTGTCAGGGGTCTTTCTTTGCACTCCAAGAGGTATATTCCATGATGCCTTGTGCATTATATGCATAGCTTTGCAAATTTAAGTCTTCCAGCAGGTTTTCAAACTGGAGGTGGTTCGGACCTCTTGCTTGAATTGGCTGCAGGTTCATCAATCAGAGCTCCTTGGTGTACAACATGTGGCTGAGTGTTGGATTGTTTACCTTTAACACAGATGCAGAATGGTAATATTTTTCAGGATTTGCATCAATGTCGGCAACACAACTGAGTGCAAGTGCTTAAATATGGGTGGACATATTTAGTGGGTCATAATGATGGAGTGATGTCATGCGTAGTGTTTTTTGGCCAGGAATGCAACCATGTTCCTAACACCCAGTGTTGCTATAACATCAAGAAGAGGATTTCAAAGGCCTGGCAAATTATTGCAGTTGACCACTGGGCAATTGGAACTGGAAACCCATATTTCAGAATTTTATGATGTTCGAAAACTGGTATTATTTAGCTGGCCCCTGTTACAAAGATCCCCAAATCCTGCAGCAGTCATTCCTCTGCTTCAAAGCAGGCTTCATATCAGGGGCCTGAAAAAATCATGCAAATTAATCTGATTCTGGAAACCCTCACATTGAGAGGCAGCCAAGTTGGGTCTTGCAAAGAACATTGTGCCAAACTCAAGGGATTCAAGGGGAAACGTTTTCAACTAGAGAGTAGTGAGGATCTGGAACTCGCTGCTTGGAAGGGTAATAGCGGCAGAAACCCTCAATATTTGAAAAGTGCTTGGATATGTACTTGAAGTGCCATGACCTACAAGGCTGTGTGCGCACCAAGAGCCAGATTAGGTTGGGTGGCTCCTTTGTTGACTGCTGCAGACACATTGGGCCGAATGGCCCCCTGTGCTGTAAATTTCTGATTCACTCACAAGGTTTCTGTTAAAGCATGGTTCTAGCACACGAGACATGCCCGTGATAACTTGAGACATGCATCTGTCTTTTCCAAACGCAAGAATGCAGGTTCTGTTAAAGCAAGTCATGTAAAAATGTGAAAGCAAATACTGCAGAGGTGGGAAATCTGAGATAAAAACAGACTGGAAATACTCAGTGGCAGCATCTGTGAAGGGAGAAAGCAAGTTAATATTTCAGGTAATGGCCTTTTATCATGTGAAAATGTAATTTGCTATTTTTGAACTTGGAGATTATAAATAGGTAGAATTTAGGTTCATTGTTACCTGTCTATTTTTCTCAATAGTCTTCAAAGTGACTTGTCTATTGCATAAAAGAAACTAATTCCTAAGATGTGCAGTTGTACAGTATTCACATTACCATTCTGCCCTTAGGCTGTACAACATGAAATTATGGGCCTTATCAACCAATTGCGCTAATGTCTTTTGATATTTTTTGCAGACTTTGTACTTGTGTTGTACGATAATCTGTTGTTGACAGACACCTCTTCCCTGAACAGATAATTATGCTATGGCCTTTACTCAAAATTTTACAGCAGCACCACCTGAGATGGGCTTTATAATCAAAACTAGCTCGGTGTACGACCTATATACTACTTTTTTCATGCTGGGAAATGCCTTTCCAGTAAATTACTGTTTCTATTCACTGATATCACTGCAAGAATTTATGTGACTCGAGCATTTATACTTTTTTTATTCCCGCAAGTTAGGATTTGAAGGTGTTGGCAACAATCTGTTTGCTTGTTCCTCTTTGACACTGTGTTTGAAAAGTTAAAGACCATCATACACAGAAATGCAAGCCTCTTCTGCAAAATTAGGCTGTTACCTTTTTTGCTCTTCACTACTAGGCCTGGTCTGATGCCCTGCCAACAGTTGTCTTTTAACAATTAGCCTACTTATCACAATCTGCTGTCTTGACAGATACACTGCTGCCTGCCTCTGCCTTTTCCTCCAGGTTTGTTGTTGCTGTCACCTGTGGTTCTTGCATTCTTCCTCGATCAATATGTCTGCTGTGAAGTTAAAATGCTTAGTAGCTTCAACTTTGGCTCTTTTAAACTTATCAACCTTGGAGGACTATAAAGGCTTATTGGCCTATCCCTCTTTTCAATGTTTTCTTTCACTCATGATACTGTTGCTTTTTTCCATTTCACATTGTATCTTTCTTCCTGATGCTTTGTCTCCTCTTCTCTCTGTTAATCCCAATTCTCTTTGCATTTCACTTTTGCTTTCTCTTGGCACTATCTTTGTTGCCTAGTCACTTTTCTCAACTGCTCCCAGATTTTACACACACTCTTGTATTCATTCTCTGTCTCAAATCTTGTCAGCTAAAAAATTATGCCCGAAAAGTTTTGAGGAGACAGAATGAAAGAAAACAGAACTGCAACAAAAAGACTCCTCCACTCCTGATTAATTGAGCAGTGCACTTGGCCATTAATGATAATTCTCTGTTCTGTAAACAGTTGATCATTGCTTTCCTTTTGTTGCAAATAATGTCATGGTTTAGATGAAATAGCCTCGAGTTACAGAAGCTGAGAATGAAACATCAAATTAGATTCCCAAATTTGAATTGGCTGTCTTTTTAAGACTAAAGTTGGCTAAAACTAAGTGGTACAGCCAACCATTACACAATTTGTGGGAAGTTTTTTTATCACTTCAAGCTTAGTGCAATATAAAAGAAAAACACACCTTAGTTTTCAGACAGTAAAGAATATTATAGCTGTGAGATCTCTCTTTTAAGTAAGGGCCTGGATTTTGCAGTAAGAATAACTGAGAGGCATTAGGGCTCACTGGTGTTATGGAGTAAATTGGACAGCGACTTCTAGCATCTGCACATGCACAGTTAAATGGAAATTTGGAAGTTGTTATCCAATTTGACCTGATCCTCCGCAAGCTACACTAAACCTGTACCTCCCCAAGAAACTGGATATTGAAATACATGAAGGGCATGAAGTCGCGGGACTTGCCACACAACGGGTTAGAAAAAGTTGGCTTGTCCATTCCAGTGAATTGAATTTTTACAGCAGGTTTGGTCTTGATTACTACCAAACAATCTCTCTCTCATTGAAGTCAGTGTGGAGTCTTCATTTCTTATTACTTTTAATTTTTATTTTTAATTACTGTTGGCAATATTTTTTTTTAAAAGCTACATTTTCTTTCTATATCTAGTCTCATCCATTTTTCTTCCCCCCTCTATTTTTCTTTCTGTAAATATCTTGACATTACAATTTGGAATTCTTAATTCACTTCCTGGTTTAGACTATGCATTTCTCAGTAATAGTTCTTAAATCTGGTTGAAGATTCACACTGTTGCTTGCCCTGTACAGACAGGACTTGGTTCCCTTGTATATAGTACCATGTGGAAATTGTCAGGAACTGCAATGCAAAAGCAAACTTGAAGTTCGTGGGCAATGGTAAGCTTATTGAACGGCGAGTACAGTTTGTTCTCCACTGATTGCAAAATCTGTCTTTTTAGGTGACATTGTAATGCACGCAGCACTGATGTTGTCCAGATGCAACCGTGTTTGTATGAAAAATATATCTGTGATGCCTACTTATGTGCTTTTACTTGCATGATCCTTGCACTTGCAAGTTTTTCTTAAGTTGTTTTTATTCCACTCTCTCTTAAAGGACAACTTTGGGGCACTGTTGCAAGAGAGCAGATATGGTCCCCAATCCAGATATGAAAAGGGTAGAAAGAATTTATAGAAAATGAGCCACATGTAAATACAAAGTAGTAATTTGACACCTAATTTTTTTAAAGTCACTAAATGATTTTAACATATTCTATTGTGTTAACCAACAAATGTCTCCATCTCTGAGACACTATCGCGTGTGGCAAAGGAAGTATGCGCTGACATATTAGGGTTTGATCATTGGTTTAAATAAATAAATTAGATTAATGATAAATTAAAATTAGAATAGTGTGACATTGTATTCAGTGAACTTGATCTCTGGCTATTAAAAGTGCAAATCAGTTTAAGTGCTAATATTATTGTTTTCCTCTTTGTAAGTTGTGCCCCTAAATCAAGATTTTAATGGAATTGATGGAATTTAGTTTAACATGTTTTTATTTAGGAGGGAACTGCTTAAGGATGATAATGCATCCTGAATTTTTTTTCTATTTAATATTCTGAGTCCACCGTGCATTTTATTTTCCAGTGATGGTCCCTTTATGACCTCCTCACCTGGCCATGTTGTCCATCTTCTCTCTTTCCCCATGTACATGTATGAATGTGTATGAATTGCAGTATATGAATGTGTCTATAGTAAAGATGTCAACTTTTCTGTAAATGAGGCTACTTTATACACTGAACATGCCTGCAAATAACAGTTTGAACATAGGTCCTTTCTCTACCTTCCCTAAAGACCCATTGAATTCATCCAGTGAGTAACTTATAGTCAGAAAGGTTCAAGTTTTGGTCCTTGTTCTGTGCTAATGTAGCTAATCTCACCCAACCAAACAGCTCAGTCAAGTTCCTTTGAGCGTTGTTGAGTTAAGGAGAAGTGAATTGATCAAGTTCTCATTCTTAATCACTATGCTGCTACTGCTATTAGAAGTGCGTGGATATACATGTTTGGTAAGGGCAGCATTGAACTCTGTTGTGATACCACATGGTTGAGCTGCCTGCAAACAGTACCGGCAATTTTCATATGCGTAATTGCCATTAGTGTGAGGTACTGGGGGCTAACACACTGCAAACTATACCAGCAAGGAGGTTTCAAGTGCGAAAATTTTAAATCAATTCTTTTAACCACTCAAGCGCATTCTTAGTTAAGCAGTGACCACTATTTGCCTTGCTAACTGACAAAATATATAAGCTGAGATTCAATATAGGCCTACAATTTCTTTTTAAATAAATTTAAAAATTCATATATAGATCAGTTTTGGCTATTTTCTAAAATCATACAAACCTGCGTTCAAAGATATTTGAGGTTTCTGTGAATGGATTAAATGATGACTGGCTGAAATAGAGGGCAGCTACATTTGATAAGTTGGACCAAATTTTACACTGCAGTCATTAAAGTAAAAATAAAGCTTCAGATTACAAGCCTTAATGCTTAATGAATTGAATATTTTTACAATTTTTTGCTTTGCACTGTGCAGACTTGTCAACTGTAATGACATTCATCTTTCTACTCATCTGAAATAACTGTTAATTGCTTTTGGCAGTGTGTTCTGAAGAATGATACATTTTTTGAGTCCATAATTTTTAAACAAGCTATCAATGGGTTAACATTTTTTGATGGACAGAGGCTCTAGACTTTGCTGAAAGAAAAATTAAAACTGAAGTTAAAAGATGCCAAGAATATCATTTATTTTAGTTACAGCAGGCAGCGCAGGTTCACTCACTGAAGACTTTCCAAACAATTCATTGCTGCCAAAAAAACAAGTGGAGATTATTTGGAAAGCTCTTTTGCTGGTAAAGAAGGGAAAAATAGTGCTTAAACGTTAAGTATTTTCTATCAAATAAAAGTTGAGTATAGAGTTTGCTTTTCAATAAAGTTTAATCTTAACCAGATTGCAATTTAAAACAAGGGGAAAATATTCAAATAGTCAATTGGTAGTACAGAACTTGAATATTGCTGAAAAAAGAGACATGTCAAAGCTTTTTGTCTTGCACTCATCAGGACACTTCGCAAGATATAAGGGGAAAACACCAACTTATACTGTATGAGAAGAGAGTGCTGATTGGTTGGCAAGTGGGCTCTCATTAGTTGAGGTGTTGCCATGGAGAATGTGCCAGTGATGGCGAAAAGCTTTGACATGTCTCTTCAGCAAAATATTCAAATGTATACCTTGATAGACTTGATACATTCCAATTATTAAATATTGAAAGAAATTGACAAAAGACATGGATGTTTGATCTTGCCGCTTTGCATTGAGCTCATTCCAACTAAAATGCTGGCTATCAAAATTCCATTCGTGGACCCCATGCTAGCTGACATTGCAAATGGATCCCTATCCTCAGGCACTGTCCTTTATTATTCAAAACTGGAATCGTCCCACCTTCAAAACATCCAGCCTTGGCCCCCTATGTCCATGAAAACTGCCACTCTTACCAACCTTCCCTTCCAAAGTCCTTGAATATGTCATCACTTGTCAAATCACTGCCCTGCTTTCCTGCAACTCCCTCTTTGAATTGGTTCAATTAGGTTTCCTCTCCTGCAACAGCAATGAAATGACCCTGATCAAAACCGCAAATAATATTCTCTCTGACTGTGGCAAGGTGCATTTTTCCCCCTTCACCCCTCTGCATATTTGCACATAGCCAATGTCGGAATCCTCCTTTAACACCTTTTGTCTTTACCATATTAGTGGGGCTACCCTTGTTTGCCGCTAATCTTCCCTATCCCATTATAGGAAGAGAATAGCTGGCAATGGCTCCTCTTCCTGCCCCAGCACCATTGGCTTTGGAGTTCCCCCCGCCCCCCAAGAATCTGTCCTTGGCTCCCATGTCGTCTTCATTCGCATGCTCCCTATTAGCCACATTGTGTAGAAACGGGATTAGTTTCCACAGGTACGCTGATGACATCCAGCTCTTCTACTCCTTCACTTCAATTTCTCACCCCGCTTTCCTCCATTAATTCTGTATCGTCAGACTTGCATGTCCATCTTTTGGTTTTAAATGAGCTTCCATTTCCTTCATTTAAATAATGGGAATATTGAAACCATTATCTTTAGACCCTGCCACAAACTCCATGCACTTGCCACTGATTCTGACCTCTGACGCAGTCCCAGGTTGTACCAGACTGTTCACAACCTCAGTGTCTTATTCAATTGCAAACTGAGCCTATTTCCCATATCTTCATTATAAAGGCCACCCTACTTCTACCTCCATAAATCATCGACATTGAAATATTTTCCCATCTTTTTTCAACTCCAGACTCAGCAGTTGCAATGCTCCCCAGGTGAGCCTCCTAATATTGTGCTCTCTAAACTGCAGTTCATCCAAAATGTTGCTGCCTATCTTGTCTCACTCACCCATTACTTCTTTCCTTTTTGACCTATATTGGCTCCCAGTCCCTAAAACACCTCCAATGTAAAGTCCTTGCAGGGATGCAGAGGTTTGGTGTCAGTGTACATGTGCAAGCTGACTCTTTCATGAAACAGCAACTGTTGTGCATCATATAGTACCTTTTTTAAGGTACGCCTGAGGCGTATGAGGACAATATAGATGCTGAAAGAAAGGAGTTATTGAGGTGACTAAAAGGTTGGTCAAAGAGGATGGAAAAGACTAATTTTTATCTCTAAACCCTGAATGACAATGTTAACTAAGAACAGATGCTTCAGAAACTGAATCGTATTTTGTTTTTTTCTAAATGGAATCAGTCACCACTTTTTAAACCTAAATGGGTAAGGTGGATTAAACAAAGTTCTGTCATTGGTTTAGTGCTAATAGAATGCATATGTACAAGTTTGAAGGCAGAAGAAAAGTTTGCATTTCTGTTTCATGATTCTTTTGTACTTTAAGCTGAAAGATGGGCTCTTAACTATTTCTGCCATTGCATTAATTTCATTGAAAATGTTGTACTTTGCCAAAAGTATGTAAGTTACTTCCTGTAGGTTCAGTGTGATAAGATGAATACAGGAAATAAGCTTCTATTTTTAGAATTTGAAGACCTGTGCTGCGTTTTGAACTGTTTGATCTGTTTTTCCATTAACGAGTTGCATAGCACTACAGCATGAAAATCTCAAAGTAACAAAGTTCTGCATCTTCAGATTCTTGCTGCTCTTGTTTTAGAATGAATTAAGTACTGGAATCAGATGTTCCAGTTTCTGTTCAAGGTCCTGTGTCTGTGCAGTTTCTGGCCTACCTGATGATGGGAAAAATTAAAGAGTCTGACCAGTAAATTCCCCAGGGCCTGTCTGATTACAGTTCAACTAAAGCCAATTTCAGGAATATGGCATTGTTTAGCATTCAAAACCAAACTGACACACTTAATTATATTGGGTAAAAGAATCTTTTGCCAAAATTCAAGTGAGATTTAGAGGCAGACTTGTACAGATCAGAGCATGTATTAACACTGTTCTTTTTATCCTTCAGTGACAGTGAATTTGACAAAAATAATCATTATGGTGTAAATAGCCAATATTTAACACTCAATCAACATCACAAAAAACAGATTATCTGGCCATTATGACAGTACTGTTTGTGGGAGTTTGCTTTGTGCAAATTGACTGCCGCAGTTCCTACATTACAACATTGACTACACTTCAAAAGTACTTAATTGGCTATAAAGTGCTTTGAGACTTCCGGTGGTCATGAAAGGCGCTATATAAATGTAAGTCTTTTTAAATACATGCAGTGCATTTAAAGAAGGAAAGCTGTAGAATGCCCCATTCCTTTCAATTTTTGATATTTTAACATTACACGTGAATTCCGAGCCAGTAATTGAGATTTAGATAGGTTGAAGATGATAAAATGTGGCTGATAAAGCAGACATTGAAACATCAAACTTTTCCTTTAGTCCGTTTGATTTGTTATGAAGTCAATTCATTATTAATTCAAGTAATCAGCTTTTGTAATTCACTTATACTTCAGCACACATTATAGTATTGCTGAAAAAAGACACTTTGTGAAAGCTTTTCATCTTGCACTCAGGACAGTCGCAAGTATATCAATGTCAAGAGAAGCAACAACTTTATACTGTATGAGAAGAGAGTGCTGATTGGTTGGCAAATGGACGCTGGTAGAGGCATTGCCATGGAGAATGCATCAGTTAATGGTGACTGACAGTTGACTGCCAAACATTGTTTGAAATTTAAACCAGGCAGCTTGACTCTGATTGATCAAGGCATTGCCCTGAGGAATGAACCAGCAAATGGCTGTCACTTATTTTGTTTAGCTGAAACAGTGTGTACACAACATCTTTCTGTCTGCAAAGAACAGGGCCCTGTGTATTAATATATGTAGCTTCCAATACATGGCCACGAGCCTGACTGGCAATCTTAAATTGATTGCCAGTGTAATTTTTAACACACTGAGGATTATTTAGCAAATGTTGTTCAATCACAGAATCACATCTAATTTTTGACACTGCTTTGAGTTTTGCAAGCACGGGCTGTACCTTGCCCGGTGCAAACAATGGAAAGGACGTGCTGTTTGATATGATCCGCCAGTCTTTGGGACGTACGGCCTACATACGTAGCATTACACTGGCACTGAAATTCATATACCACATTATTCATTTGTGTGATAGGCAGAACGTCTTTTTGGCTTGACAGCAGCATCCTATTAGTGGCGAATACCACTCATGTTGCTACTGCATGGTAGCAGCGTGAAACATCTAGCTTCTCTAGCTTTAGCATTCTCTCCTCATACAGTATAAAGTTGTTGCTTCTCCTGACATTGGCATTCTTGTGATTGTCCTGATGAGTGCAAGATGAAAAGCTTTGACAAAATTTTTTCAGCAATACTCAAGTTCTGTACTACCAAACGACTATTAGTAAACATTATATAAATAAGAAGCATTTACGGGCCATTCTGTAGTGGCATCCTTCTGAACCACAAGAGAAAAACTTGAGCAATTTTTATAATGCTGGGTTTGTCTTACTGACTTTAATTCCTCCTTTCCCAACCAGAGCTGCCTTAGATTGTCGAAGCACATCTTTGTATGTAACACTTCCATGTGGCTAGTAACAACATGCTATAAATCTTTGTTGAATGGAGATCCAGCTGACTCACTTTTAAAGTATAATAATTCAGTCCTGTGGGAATTAATTTGCTGTACCTGCAGTTGAAGTGGTTTAAGTTCAACAATTTAAATAATGTAAAAGTGTTCTAGCTTAAGTTTACCTTATTATTTGTTACAGCTGTAACAGTTCCACGCAATTTCCGCCTTTTGGAAGAACTAGAAGATGGCCAGAAGGGAGCAAGTGATGGCACAGTAAGTTGGGGACTTGAAGATGATGAAGATATGACACTTACAAGGTGGACAGGGATGATTATTGGACCTGCAAGAGTAAGTATGATATTTAAAAACACTAACCTAGTGTTTGCTTACCCCAGATTTAAGTGGTTTTGAACTAATGTGATACTTTCAGTTTTAGATGATGTTGGGGAAATGCAGAATTTGCAAGTGTTTTAAAAAGCATAGAGTTTTGATTATAGGCCAGAGCTTATTGGAACAGGAGTAGGCAATTCAGCCCCTCAAGACTGCTTTGCCATTTAATTAGATCATGGCTGAACTGTACTTCAATTCCATTTATTTTAATTAATTTGATGAGGGTATCAGTGGCAAGGCTAGTATTTGTTGCTCATCCCTAATTGCCCTTGAGAAGGTGATGGTGAGCCACCAGTTTGAACCATTGCAGTCCATTGGGTACAGGTACTCCTACGTGCTGTTAGGGAATGGGCTCCAGCACTTTACCCTAGTGATGATGGAGTATGTTTTGATGGTATGTTTTCAAGTCAGGATGATATGTGACTTGGAGCAGAACTTGGAGATGATGGTGCTCTGATGTGCCTGCTGCTCTTATCCTTCTATACAATAGAGGTTGTGGGTTTGGGAGGTGCAGTCTAAGTAGCCTTGACGAGTTGCTGCAGTGCATCTTGTAGATGGTACACGTGGTGTGTTGGTGATGGAAGGAGTGAATATTTAATGTGGTGGATGGGGTGCCAATCAAACAGGCTGCTTTGTCGTGGATGGCGTTAAGCTTTCTGAATACTGTTGGAACTACACTTATCCTGGCTAGTAGAGATTATTCCATCACACTCCTGACATGTCTTGTAGAAGGTGGACAGGCTTTGATGAGTCAAAAGGTGAGTCACTTGCTACAGCATACCCAGCCTCTGATCTGTTGTTGTAGCTACATGTTTATATGGCTGGTCCATTTATGTTTCCGGTCAATGGTGGGCCCCAAGATATTGATGGTGGGGGATTTGGCAAGTTCAATGCCATATAATGTAATGGGGAGGTTGTTGGACTCAGCCATTGCTTGGCACTTTGGTGTGAATGTAACTTGCCACTTATCAGCGCAACCCTGAATGTTGCTGCTGTAGGCCTGGTTTGGTTCATTATCTGAGGAGGTGCAAATGGAACTGAACAATCTGCAATCACCAGTGAACCTCCCCACTTCTGACCTTGTGATGGAGGGAAGGTCTGGATGAAGCAATTGAAGATGGGATATTACCCTGAGGAACTCCTACAACAATGTCCCAGGTCTGCGATGATTTGCCTCCAAGAACTGCAAGCATCTTTCTTTGTGCTAGGAATGGCTCCAGGCCAATGTCCCCTTTGAACTCTTTTTTTGTTGTGCACAGCCGGTTCATGTGAATGTACAGTATTCACATGTGGTATCTTAAAGGGGACATTTTGTGGGCAGCATATTGGTACCTTGCATGTGTAGCTTACATGGAAAATATTGTTCCAAACAGTGGAAGTTTTTCCCCTTGATTCCCATCTCAAATTTGGCTCCTTGACGCCACACTGTCAAATGCTGCTTTGATGTTAAGGGTAATCACTCACACTACACCTCTGAAATTCAGTTCTCTTGTTCATGTTTTGAACAAAGCTGGAATGAGGCCTGCTGCTGTGGGGCCCTGGTGGAACCCAAACTCTATTGCCTACAAGTGAGTAAGTGACTTTTTTTATTCATTCATGGGGTGTGGGCGCCGCTGGCTAGGCCAGCATTTATTGTCCACCCCTAATTGCCCTTGAAAAGGTGGTGGTGAGCTGCCTTCTTGAACCGCTGCAGTCCAAGTGGTGTAGGTACACCGACACTTCTGTTAGGGAGGGAGTTCCAGGATTTTGACCCAGTTACAGTGAAGGAACGGCTATATATTTCCAAGACATGATGGTGAGTGGCTTGGAGGGGAATTTCCATGTGTTGGTGTTCCCATGTGTTTGCTGCTCTTGCCCTTCTAGATAGTAGCAGTTGTGGGTTTGGAAGGTGCTGTCTAAGGAGGCTTGGTGAGATCCTGCAATGCATGTTGTAGATGGTACACACTGTTGACACTGTGCTGGTGGTGGAGGTAGTGAATGTTTGTGGATGGGGTGCCAATCAAGCAGGCTGCTTTGTCCTGGATGGTGTCAAGCTTTTTGGGTGCTGTTGGAGCTGTACTCATTCAGGCAAGTGGAGAGCATTCCATCATACAACTGACTTGTGCCTTGTTGATCGTGGACAGTCTTTGGAGAGTCAGGAGGTGAGTTACTCACTGCAGGATTCCTGGCCTCTGACCTGCTCTTGTAGCCGCAGTATTTATATGTCTAGTCCAGTTCTGTTTCTGGTCAATGATAACCCCCAGGATGTTTATAGCAGGGGATTCAGCGATGGTAATGCCATTGAATGTCATGGGGTGATGGTTAGATTCTCCCTTGTTGGAGATGGCCATTGCCTGGCACTATTGTGCTGTGAATGTTACTTGCCACATGTCAGCTCAACTCTGGATATTGTCCAGGTATTGCTCCATTTGAACATGGACTGCTTCAGGATCAAAGGAGTTGCGAATGGTGCTAAACATTGTACAATCATCAGTGGACACCCACACTTCTGACATTATGATGGAAGGATTGTCATTGATGAAGCAGCTGAAGATGTTTGGGCCAAGGATACTACCCTGAGGAACTCCTGCAGTGATGTTCTGGAACTGAGATGATTGCCCTCCAACAGCCACAATCTTCCTCTGTGCTAAGTACGACTCCAACCAGCGAAGAGTTTCCCCCCCGATTCCCATTGACTCCAGCTTTGCTAGGGCTCCCTGATGCGCTACACGGTCAAATGCTGCCTTGATGTCAAGGACAGTCACTCTCACCTCATCTCAGGAGTTCAGCTCCTTTATCCATGTTTGAACCAAGGCTGTATTGTGGTCAGGAGCAAAATGACCCTGGCTGAAATCAAACTGAACGTCAGTGAGCAGGTCATTGCTAAGCAAGTGCCGCTTGAAAGCTGTTGATAACCCCTCCCATCACTTTACTGATGATCAAGAGTTGACTGATGAGGTGATAATTGGCCAGGTTGGAGCTGTCTTGCTTTTTGTGCACAGAACATATCTGGGCAATTTTCCACATAGGGTAGATGCCAGCGTTGTGGCTGTACTGGAACAGTTTGGCTAGGGGCACGATACGTTCTGGAGCACAAGTCTTCAGTGCTATTACTGGAATATCGTCAGGGCCCGTAGCCTTTGCAGTATCCAGCGCCTTCAGCCATTCCTTGATATCACATGGGATGAATCTAATTGGCTGAAGACTGACATCCCTGATGCTGGTGGTCTTGGAGGAGGCAAAGGTGGCTTATCCATTCAGGACTTCTGGCTGAAGATCATTGCAAATACTTCAGCCGTATCTTTTGCACTAGTATGCTGGGCTTCCCCAAAATTGAGGATGGGAACATATGTGGAGCTGCCGCCTCCAGTGAGTTGTTTAATTGACCACCACCATTCATGATTGGATGTGGCAGGACTGCAGAGCTTAGATTTGGTCCATTGGTTATGGAATCGCTTAGCTCTGTCTATCGCTTGCTGCCTATTCAATTTGGCATGCAAATAGTCCTGTGTTATAGCTTCACAGGCTGACACATCATTTTTAGGTTTGCCTGATGCTGCTCCTAGCATTCCTTCCTGCACTGTTCATTGAACCAGGGTTGATCCCCTGGCTTGGTGGGAATGGTAGAGTGGGAGATATGCTAGGCTATGAGGTTACAGATTAGGGTTGAATACAATTCTGCTGCTGCTCGTGGCCCAAAGAGCCTCATGGATGCCCAATTTTGAGTTGTTAGATCTATTATCCCACTTATCACTGTCTTGGTGCCACAGAACACAATGGAGGGTGTCCTCAGTGTGAAGATGGGCCATCATCTCCACAAGGACTGTACTCCATCCCGACAGTATACCACTGTGCTGCCACCACTGCTGGGCCTGTCCGGCACGTGAGACAGCACATAACCGTGGATGGTGGTGGTGCTGTCTGGGACATTCTGTAAGATGTTACTCTGTGAGTATGACTGTGTCAGGTTGTTGCTTGACTAGTCTGAGACAGCTCTCCTAATTTTGGCTCCAGCCCCCAGATGTTTGTAAGGAGGAGTTTGCAGGATTGACAGGGCTGAGTTTGCCCTTGTTGTTTCTGGTGCCTCCTACTGGTTGGTCTCTCAATACTGTCATGGACAGATGCAGGGTGGTCTGTCTGGTTTCATTCCTCATTGGCTTTCTAGAGGTTTGATACAACTGAGTGGCTTGCTAGGTCACTTCAGAGGGCAGTTAAGAGTCAACCACATTGCTGTGCATCTGGAGTCACATGTAGGCCGGACCAGGTATAGAGAGCATATGGAGAGCCTAAAGGATATTAGTGAACCAGGTGGATTTTTACAACAGTCGACAATGGTTTCATGATTTTATTTATTGAATTGAAATTCTTCCGGGTGGGATTCGTACCCAGGTCCCCAGAACATTACCCTGAGTCTCTGGATTGCTAGCCCAGTGACAATTCCACTATGCCACCACCTCTCTATACGCCATTTGACGGCACTGTTGATGATACCTTCTATCACTTAGCTGAATGGGAATAAGCTGCTGGGGCATAATTGGTCAGATTGAATTTGCCCTGCTTTTTGTGGGAGCAGAACACACCTGAGCAATTTTCCACATTGTCGGATAGATGCTAATGTTGTAGCTGTACTGGAACAGCTTGGCTAGCAGCATCAGTTAGTTTTGGAGCCCAAGTCTTCACTACAACCAGGATATTGTCAGGGCTCATAGGCTTTGCTGTGTTCAGTGCACTCAGCGGTTCATTGATATCACTTGAAGTGAATCTAATTGGCTGAGGATTGGCTATTATGATGGTGGTGAGCTCAGGAGAGGGTCAAGATGGATCATCAAATTGGCACTTTTGGATGCAAACATTTAAGCCTCGAATTGTGCGTTCATTTTTTAAAAAATTATGTAACATTTTATTTCCACCCAACATTTGCACAATTAAAAAAGTTATGTCCTAAAACTAAACCTTTATTATTTAGAAATTGCAGTAAATAAGATCTAAGCAGCATACTAACAAGATGTAACTTTTAGACATATTCCTTGGGGACATCTTCTGGCTTGCCTGTGAACTTTTCTCGTAGCTTTTTCCACATACATTTCTTCATTTCCTCTATCTGTTTCATGTTATCTGTTGCAAGAACCATTCGGCATTCTTCCACTGTTACACCAGTAAAACTTGTGTTTCTGAGCCGAGGGTACTTGTTTTTGTAATAAGCAGAATGGATTCTGGCTAAACTTTCATACATCCGATCACATTTCTCTGGATCTGTAATCTGGGTGCTCTCCCCTTCCCGGAAACCTTGCGCCACTCGCTGCCGAATAAAAGAGCCTAGATCGCGGCCTTTCTTGGTCTGATCGAGGGGCCACTCTTCGCAGAGTTTTAGGATCTGGCGGTACCGAGTCGCCGCCATCCCTCCCCCAGCCAGTGTCCAGCAGTTTGCCGAGAGTGCCGGTACCGCTCATTCAACAATCAATAAAATACTGCACTCTGCTATTGAGGATGGAAATGTTCATTGAGCCATCTCTTCCTATTAGTTGTTTAATTTCCCACCAACATTCACAACTGGGTATGACAGGATTAACAAGCTTCTAATCTGATTCATCGGTTGTTGGATCACTTAGCTCTGTCTATAGCTTGTTGCTTCCACTGTTTAGCATGCATACAGTCCCGTGTTGTTGGCACCTCATTTTTAGGTATTCCTAATGCTGTTTCTGGCATTTTCTTCTACACTTAATTTAACCAGAGTTGACTCCCTGGGCTGATAGTAATGGTAGAGTAAGGGATATAAGAACATAAATAGGAACAGGAATAGAACATTTAGCCCCTGGAGCCTACTGTTGCCATTCAGCATGATCATGGCTGATGACCTACCTCAACTCCACTTTCCTGCATGCTCCCCATATCCCTTGATCTCTTGAGAGATCAAAAATTTGTCAATCTCAGTTTTGTATGTATTCAATGATGAAACATCCACAACCCTTTGGAATAGACAATTCAAAATTCACAGATGACTGAGTCAAGAAATTTCTCTTCATCTCAGTCCTAAATGATTGGCCCCTTACCCTGACACTCTGTTCCCTTGTTCTAGATTCCCCAGCCAGGGGAAAAGTGTCAAGCCTCTTCAGAATCTTGAATGTTCAATGTGACCACCTCTCATTCTTCTAAACTCCAGAGTATAGGCCCAATTTACTCAGCCTAGCATCAAAGGATAAACCCCTCATTGCAAAAGTCACCTAGTGAACCTGGTCTACCAATTAAGAATATACTTTCTTTGATATAGAGACCAAAACTGCACACAGTGCTCGAGGTGAAGTCTCATCAAAGCCCTATATGATTGCAGCAAGACATTGTAGCCAAATCCTCTTGCAACAAAGGCCAACATACAATTTGCAGCCTTAATTGCTTTCTGTACCTGCTGTGTTCCTTGTACAAGTACACACCAAGTCACTCTGAACATCAACATCTGAATATTTAAAAGTTTCATGCTTTTTAAGTATTCTGTTTTTCTATTCTTACTACTGAAATGAATAATTTCATACTTGCCCACACCTTGTTGCCCACTCACTTAATCTCACTTATATCGCTTTGCAATCTTTTTGCATCCTCATAGATTGTTACCACCTAACTGTATCATCAGCAAACTTGGATACCTTGATCTTATTCTCTTCACCTAGGTCAATAACATAGACGGTAAATAGCTGAGACCCCAGCACTGATCCTTGCGGCACTCCAGTAGTTATAGCCTGCTAACTTGGAAATGCACTGTTTATCTCTGCTTCCTATCTGTTAACCAATCGTCCATTCCTACTAATACATTACCCCCAACTCCATGAGCCCATATCTTGCGTATTAACCTTTTGTGTGCTATCTTATGGAATATCTTCTATAAACCTATATATACCCTTTATCTATGCTACTAATTACATTTTCAAAAAACTAATAAATTTGTCTAACAGGATTTCCCTTTTATAAAACCACCTTAGTCTGATTATGCCATCATTTTCTAAGGCTTCTTTAAAGCTTCCTTAATAATAGATTCTGGCATTTTCCTGACAACTGATGTCAGGTTAACTGGTCTGTAAGTTCCCTGTTTTCTCTCTCCCTCCCTTCTTGAAAAGCAGAGCTACATTTGCAACTTTGTCTTCTGGGACCACTCTAGAATCTGGGAAATTTTGGAAAATCATAACCAGTGCATCCACCATCTCTGCAGCTACCTCTTTTCAAACCCTAGGATGTAGCCTATCATTAGGTCCTTAGGATTTTGTCAGCTTTTAGTACCTTAAATTACTCATACTTTCTCGCTGCTGATATCAGTTGTCGCAAGTTCCTCAATCTTATTAGCCCCTTGGTTACTTGCTATTTCTGGGATGTAATTTGTGTTTTTTACTGTGAAGACAGACAAGTATTTGTTCAGCAGTTCTGCAATTTCCTTACGCTCTGTAATATTTTTTGCCCCTTTCTCTAAGGGGCCAATGTTTATTTTAGCTACTTTCCATTTAATATTCTTGTAAATGTTTGTTTTTAAATTTCTGACCAGTTCACTCTCATTCTATTTATTCCCTTTTACCAACTTTTTGGTAGCCCTTTGCTGGTTTCTAAAACACTCCAATCCTCAGGCTTACTAATATGCTTTGTAACATTATAAGCCTCTCCTGAATACTATCCTTAACTTCCCTAGTACCTTAGATGGTGGTTTAGATGACATGTAGATTCTTTATTCATTTTCATGGCCCCAAAAATCATGTTTTTGCTTATATTCAGCATGTAAGTCAACCCTGACATCCTTGGCCTTCGGCCATCAGCAATAGAACTCTATACCACTACAACCTGTAACCTCATGGCCCTTTTCAACCATGACATTTGTAGTCTGCCTCAATTTTTCATCCCAGACGTGGATGTTTTACTCACCAGCACTATATAACGGGGTGCAAGCAAAATGAGCTGTGTTGCAAAGATACTGGGCAGTTTGAGTTGCCCATACAGAGCAAACCCCATGTGATGAACGATATAGATGGCATCCACCTATAGCCTGCCGATGGTCATTTTTATACTCGGCCTCTATTTTTCAGGGGATTTTACAAGGCCTGAAAGGATGACTTACATGTCAACATCTACAGTAAGCTGTGGATAAATCATTCTTGCTGAATTTTTGCTTTTTAATGGAATGTATTTTTGTTGAACGTTTTAAATTGTTTCTGTAAACGTTTTGCAATGTTTTATTTATGTGGGCCATGAGGTTACAGGTTGTGCTGTATACAGTTCTGCTGACAGCCAAAGATGCCTCATGGATCTCCAGTTGTAAACGGCTAGATCTGTTCGGGATCTATCCTATTTACATGGTGGCAGTGTCACCCAACATGATGGAGGGTGTCCTCAGTGTGAATACATCAATGGTCATGAGACAGATGGTGAAGAGGAAGTCAAGTGAAGGTTTTGCTCGTGTTTGTTCTTTCATCACTTTTTCTTTATTAATTCGTAGAATCTGGGCATTGCTGGCTAGGCCAACATTTATTGCCCGTCCCTAATTGCCCTTGAGATGGTGGTGGTGAGTTGCTTTCTTGAACCACTGCAGTACATGTGGTGTAGGCACACCCACACTTGTTGTTAGGAATGGAGTTCCAGGATTTTGACCTAGCGACAGCGAAGGAAAGGCAATGTATTTCCAAGTCAGGATGGTGAGTAGCTTGGAGGGGAACTTGCAGGAGGTGGTGTTCCCATCTGTCTGCTGCCCTTGTCCTTCTAGATGGTAGTGGTCGTGGGTTTGGGAGGTGCTGTCTAAGGAGGCTTGGTGAGTTCCTGCAGTGTATCTTGTAGATGGTACAAATGGCTGCCATTGTGCATCAGTGGTGGAGGGATTGAATGATTGTGGATGGAGTGTCAATCAAGCAGGCTGCTTTGTCCTGGATGGTGTCGAGCTTCTTGAATTTTGTTGGAGATGCACTTATACAAGCAAGTGGAGACTATTCCGTCACACTCCTGACTTGTGCCTTGTAGATGGTGGACAGGCTTTTAGGGGCCAGGAGGTGAGTTACTTGCTGCAGGATTCCTAGCCTCTGACCTGCTCTTAGTATTTATATGGCTAGTCCAGTTCAGTTTCTGATCAATGGCAACCCCCAGGATGTTGATAGTGGGGGATTCGGTGATGGTAATGCCATTCAATGTCAGGGGGCTGTGGTTAGATTCTCTTTCGTTGGAGATGGTCATTACCTGGCACTTGTGTGGCACGAATGTTACTTGCCACTTGTCAAGCCTGGATATTGTCCAGATTTGCTGCGTTTGGGCATAGACTGCTTCAGTATCTGAGGAGTCGCAAATGGTGATAAATAATCAAATATCCCCGCTTCTGACTTATGATAGACGGAAGGCCATTGATGAAGCAGCTGAAGATGGTTGGATCTAGGACGTTATCCTGAGGAACTCCTGCAGCGATGTCCTGGAACGGAGATGATTGACCGCCAACAACCACAAATATCTTCCTTTGTGCTAGGTATGACTCCAACCAGTGGAGAGTGTTCCCCCTGATTCCCATTGACTCCAGTTTTGCGAGGGCTCCTTGATGCCACACTCTGCCTAATGCTGCCTTGATGTCAAGGGCAGCCACTCTCACCTCACCTCTGGAGTTCAGCAATTTTGTCCATGTTTGAATGAAGGCTGTAATGAGGGGCAGGAGCCGAGTGGCCTTGGCAGAACCCAAACTGAGCACCAGTGAGCAGGTTATTGCTAAGCAAGTGCTGCTTGATAGCACTGTCAACAACTTTCATCCCTTTCTTGATGATCAAGAGTAGACTGAAGGAGTAGCAATTGGTTGGGTTGGATTTGTCCTGCTTTTTGTGTACAGGACATATCTGGGCAATTTTCCACATGGCTGGATAGATGCCAGTGTTGTAGCTGTTCTGGACCAGCTTGGCTAGCGGCACAGCAAGTTCTGGAGCACAAGTCTTCAGCACTATTGCTGTAATATTAGTGCCTTCAGCCATTTCTTGATATTATATGGAGTGAATCGAATTGGCTGAAGACTGGCATCTGTGATGCTGGGGACCTCTGGAGGAGGCAGAGATGGATCATCCACTTGGCACTGCTGGCTGAAGATTGTAGCAAATGTTTCAGCCTTAACTTTTGCACTGATGTGCTGGCCTCCTCCATCATTGAGGATGGGGATATTTGTGGAGCCTTCTCCTCCAGTGAGTTGTTTAATTGTCCACCACCATTCGTGACTGGATGTGGCAGGACTGCAGAGCTTAGATCTGATCTGTTGGTTGTGGGATCGCTTACTTCTGTCTATCACTTGCTGCTTATGCTGTTTGGCATGCAAGTAGTCCTGTGTTACAGCTTCCCGAGGTTGACACCTCATTGTTAGGTATGCCTGGTGCTCCTGGAATGCGCTCCTGCTCTCTTCTTTGAATGAGGGTTGATCCCCTGGCTTGATGGTAATATAGAGTGGGGCATATGCTAGACCATGAGGTTACAGCACGTGGTTGAGTACAGTTCTGCTGATGGCCTACAGTGCCTCATGGTTGCCCAGTCTTGAGTTGCTAGATCTGTTTAAAATCTATCCCGTTTAGCATGGTGGTAGTGCCACAGCATGATGAAGAATATCCTCAACGTGAATATGGGACTTGTCTCCACAAGGACTGTGCAGTGAACACTCTTACCGATGCTGACATGGGCAAATGCATCTGCGACAGGCAGGTGAGGATGAGGTCAGGTATGTTTTTCCCTCTTGTTGGTTCCCTCACCATCTGACGCAGACTCAGCCTGGTGGCTATGTCCTTATGACTCGACCAGTTCGGTCTGTAGTGGTGCTACCGAGCCCCTCTCGGTAATGGACATTGAAGTCCCCCACCCAGAGTACATTCTGCACCCATGCCACCTTCAGTGCTTCCTCCATGGAGGAGCACTGATTCATCAGCTGAGGGAGGGTGGCGGTACGTGGTATTCAGCAAGAGGTTTCCTTGAACTGACGCCATGGGACTTCATAGGGCCCATAGTCGATGTTGAGCCCAGGGCAACTCTCTCCCAACTGTATACCATTGTGTCGCCACCTCTGCCGCATTACCTGCAATCGGGACAGGACATACCTGGAGATGGTGATGGTGGGATTCCATGAGGATTACTATGTCTGGCCGTTGCTTGACTCGTCTGTGAGACAGCTCTCCCAATTTTGGCACTAGCCCCCACATGTTAGTTAGGAGGACTTTGCATGGTTGACAGGGCAGAGTTTGCCATTGTCTAGTTCGATGCTGGATGGTCCATCCGATTACATTCCTTTTTGACTTTTAGCAGTTTGATATAGCTGAATGGCTTGCTAGACCATCTCAAAGGGCATTTAAGAGTCAGCCACATTGCTGTGGCCTGGAGTCACGTGTAGGCCGGACCAGGTAAGGACGGCAGATTTCCTTCCCTAAAGGGCATTAGTGAACCAGATGAGTTTTTACGGCAATTGACAGTGGTTTCATGGTCATCATTAAATGATTTGCTGCGGTGGGATTTGAACCTGGGGCCCCAGAACATTACTCTGGGTCTCTGGATTACTAGTCCAGTAACAATACCACCACGTCACCGCCTCCCCGATACCTGTGTCCTTCAAAGCTCTATGATTTGAGCTAGTCCTGGGACTACCTGGTACACTCTTGGTGATGGACATTGAAGCCCTCCAGCCAGAGTATATTCTGTGCCCTTTCCACCCTTAGTATTGCTTCCAACTGGCATTTAACATGGAAGATTACCATTCATTACCTGCAGGAGGGTGGTAGGTGGTAATCAGCAGATGTTTCCCTGCAAAGTGCATGTCCTGTTGCCATGTGACGCTATGGAATCCAGAATATATGTTCAGGACTCACATGACCATGCCTTCTGATCAGGGTTCAGTATATGGGGGGCGGCAGACGTATTCGGCCTGGAAACCTCACCAATAGCCCCCAAAAAATAAATGACTGGGGTGAAAAATTCAGGGAATGTCAATCCCCTATATTTTGATTGGAGGAGCAGCAAGCACAGTAGACAGAATCTGTGAGAAGTTGCTTTTCCAATTACAGATTCTGTCTCTTTCATGTTGCTGCGCCAGCTCCTCCAGTCACAGGCCTCCTCCTATGTTCTCTCTAAGAGACAAGTTCGCACTTGTATGGCTGTGCAACTATTTGGAATGGCCTGCACGTTGTAACTGCGCCGCACACAACAGCAAGCTTGTGCGGGGAAGGGTGGGGCCGAGCATTGAACCTCAAATGCAAAAGCTCAAGCAGCTGGAGAGATAGCGAGCGAGTGCAGGAAAAAATGATTGGAGGAGTTTTGAGTTTGGAAGAGAGAATCTAAATGAAGGAGAAGCAGGAGTATGAAAAAAGTGTAGCTTTGATTGGATAAGCAGCAAGGTGGAACTGGAGGGAGGAGCAGATGTGTCCTGAAGTGCGATGGCTGTAAAGTGACAGGCCTGACAAGGCCTCCAAACCCCACAACAGACCGAGCTTCAGAAGGTGAGAATGCTCCAGATTCACAGCTCAAGGGTTGTGGGGCAGGGGAAGAGACAAGGGAGAAAAAACCCCTGTAGTCGGTCAGCATGTGGGGAGGGGAGGGCATGCTTGAACCAAATGAAAGTGATGGAACCTGTGATTCAGGAGTGCTCAGATTAGACTAATTCTGCTTCTATACCAATCCTAAATGGGGGCTTTGGTTGACTTTCCTCGTCTCTGTGCTACGAGTATAGTTATATTGCCCAGCTAACTGCAGTGAATGAGATCAGATAACTTGGCCCAGCTTTGGGGTTTTGCTGATCTGCTTTTGCTGTGCAGCCCTCTTCACACTTGAGCGGTCTTTAGGAAGTTCAGCTGAGATTTTTTTCGCCAAAAACAAATAACTTTCTCCAAAAAGAGCAACAACTTCAAGCTCTGTGCAATGAGCCCAACAGAAACAAAATCTGGAATATACATTTATGTTTATTTTATATATTGTGACAGCTCTCTCGGGCATTGCAGGACAGAACCAGAAGATTATCAGAAAGCACAATCCATTTATTTACTTGTTACTACTTAGGCCCAACAACCAAAGACAATAAGCTTCATCAATTAAGAGTTGTCAAATTGAATGCGACATTTTCTCTTCTGAGTATGCTTTTATTTTGTTTACTTTTATGGAAATGGGGTGTTGGTGCAGGAGCATAAACGCCTACTGCAGTTTAGACTGTACATAGGCATTAGACAGGAAAGAAACAACTCACGAGAATGATTCCTGGCATGAGGAATTTCAGTTACGTGGACAGGTTGGAGAAGCGGGGGGGCTGATTTCCTTAGACAAGAGAAGACTAAGAGGTGATTTGATAGCTGTGTTCAAAATGATGAAGGGTCTGGGCAGAGTAGATAGAGGGAAACTGTTCCCATTGATGAAGAGTGAGAACCAGAGGGCACATATTTAAAGTGTTGGACAATAGACATGAGGAAAGCTTTTTATGCAATGAGTAGTTAGGATTTGGAATACACAGCCTGAGATTATGGTGGGGACAGATTCAGTTGTGGTTTTCAAAAGGGAATTGGATCATTATCTGAAGAGGAAAGAAAAGGAGCCCATGTAAACCAAAACGTTGCCCCTGAAACTCAGAAAGTAGCCCCCGAGAGAATCTCAAGAAGAACCCTTGGGTGGGTGGGAGGGGGGGGGATATTTTGATGCCTGCATCTGACTGAATACCACTCCGATGGATCTGTCTTACTCTGGTGGATCTGTCTTACTCATGTCAAATTGTAGCAAAGTGGAAAGATCTATTTAGCCATAAAATATGACCTAATAAACTAGGCAGTAATTGACACAGCCTAACAGGTTATACTTCCCATTTTGGCTGTGGACAACGGAGCATGCAAGGACTGTTTTGGATTCATCTGGTAGACTTCTCAAACTGCTGAAATTTCTTTGGACCTCTGTAATCTGCTGAGGCTTCTATAGCTCTTGGCTCCCGGGTAGGATCAATCCCTTCCCTTTGGATCTTCCTTCTCTCTCCTACAACAAACATGGTTTCAACTTCCTTCCTTATACCCCAAACAGTTAATTAGTCCTCTCTTTTACAAACCATTTGAGCCAATTGACCAATCACTAGGGCAAGTAATTGATCTTAATCTACAACATTCCTAAGTAAGAGATTACCCTCACACCCAGACACTTTATCAGTATTGTACTGGTTTTAACTAGTTCGGTAGTACAGTTTCACGCAGTTACAGGCAAATAAGTTAAGAAACTGATAAAGAAAGGGAGAATAGAATAGTAAACTAGCAAAAACAAACATACTGTAAAATCATCTATAAGTATATAAAAAGAAAATAAAAGCAAAACACTGCAGATGCTGGAAATCCAAAACAAAAATAAAAATACCTGGAAAAACTCAGCTGGCCTGGCAGCATCTGCGGAGAGGAACACAGTTAACATTTCGAGTCCGTATGACTTTTCAACAGAATATTTGGTTAAAACAAATATGGGTTCATTACAGGCAGAGTCAGGGGAATTTATAATGGGGAATAGAGAAATGACAGAGAAGCCAAATGATTTCTGTGTCCGTCTTCACTGAAGAAGATACAAGAAATCTCCCAGAATTAGGTATCAAAGAGACTAGTAAGAATGAGGAATTGAAGGAAATTTGTTTTAGTAAGAAGGTTGTATTGAAGAAATTAATGGGACTGAAAGTTGATAAGTCCCAGGACCTGATGACATACATCCCAAAGTATTGAAGGAGGTAGGTATGGAGATAACGATGCAGTGACGATCATTTTCCAAGATTCTGTAAATTCTGGAATGGTTCCTGCAGATTGTAAAGCAGCAAATGTCACTCCACTATTTAAGAAGGGAGGGAGAGAGAGAACAGTGAGCTACAGATCTGTTAGCCTTACACCAGTAGTGGGGAAAATGCTAGAATCTATTATAAAGGCTGTGATATATGGACACTTGGATAGAAATGATCTGATTGGGCATAGTCAACATGGATTTATGAAGGAAAATCATGTTTGATAAGCCTGCTGTAGTTTTTTGAGGATATTAGTAACAGAATTGATAAGGGGGAGGCAGTGGACGTATTGTACTTGGATTTTTCAGAAGGCTTTTGATGAAGTTGGTTAGCAAAATTAAAGCACATGGGATAGGAGGCAACACTGGCATGGATTAAGGATTGGTTAACAGGCAGAAAACAGAGTAGGAATAAACGGGTCATTCTTGCGTTGGTAGGCTAGTGGGATACCGCAGGGATCAGTGCTTGGGATCCCAGCTGCGCACAGTATATATCAATGATTTTGATGTGAGGACCAAATGTAATATTTCTAAGTTCGCGGGTGACACAAAGCTAGGTGGGGATGCGTGTTGTGGGGGAAGATGCAAGGTGGCTTCAGGAGGATTTGGACACATAGTGAGTGGGCAAGAACATGGCAGATGGAATATAATGTGAAAAAATGGTAGGAGGAACAGATGGGCAGAGTATTTCTTAAATAGTAAAAGATTAGAAAGTGTAGATGTTCAAAAGGACCCGGGTGTCCTAGTCACTAAGCCCCTGAAGGCTAACATGCAGGTGCAGCAAGCAATTAGGAAGACTAATGGAATGATGGCCTTTACTGCAAGAGGATTTGAGTACAGGAGTAATGAAGTCTTGCTTTAATTGTATAGAACCTTGGTTAGACTGCACCTGGAGTACTGTGTGCAGTTTTGGTGCCCTTACCTTAGGGGAGGATATTATTGCCATAAGAGGGAGTGCAACGAAGGTTCACCAGACTTGTTCCTGGGATGGCAGAACTGTCCTATGAAGAGATATTGGAGAAACTGGGCCCGTTTTGAAGAATGAGAGGTGATGTCATTGAAACCTACAAAACACTTAAAGGGATAGACAGGGTAGATGCAGGTAAGATTTTTTCCTTGTTTGAAGAGTCTAGAATCAGGGACATGATTTCAAATTAAGAGGGAAACCACTATGACCGAGATGAGGAGAAATTTTTTCACTCAGAAGATTGTGAATCTTTGGAATTCTCTCCCCAGAGGGCTGTGGAAGCTCAGTCGTTGAGTATGTTTAGAGATTGACAGATTTCTAAATGCCAATAATGTAAAGGGATATGGGGAAGGCATTAAAGTGGATGATCAGCCCTGATGATATTGAATGGCAGAGCAGGCTCGATGGGCTGAATGGCCTACCCCCTACTCCTATGTTCCTATCTAACAAAGGTTCGCTTAGAATCTAAGCTATGGTACTTGAGATTACAAGACATGACTTACAGCTGCAGAATTTGAACACGTGGTTTGATTCATTCACAAAGTGTGGTTTTAAAACTTGATTTTCTCACATCCAATTACATGTCTTTGTTCTATATCCCTTGATGCTCTTACCTAACACAAATTTATCAATCACAGTCATGGAATTTTCAATTGACCCAGCATACTCATTTGGGGAATGAGCTCCAGTTTTCCAGTTTGCTTTTTGTGAAATAGTGTTTCCTAGTTGGCTCTAATTTTAAGATTGTGTCCCACTATCTTTTTTATTCACTATCTTGCTCTCATGCTCACGTCTCTGTCCTCTGCCTGCTGCAGTGTTCTAGTGAATCTCAATGCAAGCTTGAGAAGCAGCATCTCATCTTCCGATTAGGCACTTTGCACCCTTCTGTTCTCAACATTGAGTTCAGCAATTTCAGACCATCAACTCTGTCCGCCATTTTGATTCTTATTGTTTTTGCCATGTGCCAGTTTGGATATTGTTCTTGTTTTTGCTTTTAGACAGAGCTGTCTGTTCATTATTCTGTCATTTACACTCAATCTGAACAAATACTGTGTCTCTTTAATGCAACTATTGCCACTCCCTTGGCTTTTTGTTCCAGGATGTCTTTGTCATTTAATCTCTCTCATCCTCTACCCTATCCCAAACCCTCCCTTTTGTTCTCCCTCTCTCTTTTTCAATGGCATAAAGCCCATCGCATTTCAATCCTACTTTAGTTCTGAAGAAGAGTTATATTCGACTTGAAACTTTCACTTCTATGTGTCTCTCTACAGATGCTGCCAGACCTAAGTATTTTCAGCAGTTTCTGATTATATTTCAGATTTCCAGCATCTGCAGTATTTTGCTTTTAAATATTTGAATGCATGTGATTTATTAAACAATAATGTTAAACCATGCAACTTTTTCTTTTTACAGACAATTTATGAAAACCGAATATACAGCCTTAAAATAGACTGTGGTCCTAGATATCCAGAGGTAGCTCCACATGTTAGATTTGTAACAAAAATAAATATGAATGGAGTAAATAGTTCCAATGGAACGGTAAGTTTCTATTTGCCATCCTAGATAGCTGTGCTTGTTTTTCGATAACCACATTACTTCAACTACTATTAAACTGAACTCAGTGCTTCCACAGTGGAGTGAGTGCAGTCTGGTAGATTTCTTTGAGATGATTGGAGGATTTGACTCACACATGGCTTAATTTTTATTGAGGCATTGCCTTTAAATTTTTCAGTATTAAGCAAAAGCAAACCATCATAAAAGTAAGTACTGTACCCATCTTCTGGCTCAGTCAGTTGCAGAACGATAGAGACCAGGAAGCTTACATGGTTTATTCTTGATCTGAACTCCTTTTGGCTTATCTCAGCTGGAGCCTGCAAGATAGTAAAACAGAAGTTAACAGTGTAGGTTAGGAGAGGAAAAATTAAGTAAAGGTTTGAATTCTTTTTGCTAGCAAGCAACCCTTCATCCCAAGATGAACCTTGGTTATGTTTTGTAGCATTATTACAACACAGAAAAAGGCCATTTTCCCATTGGGTCCATTATCATGTCAGCCTGTGATGCGCACATAGGAATAAGAGTAGCCCGTTTAACCGCTTGAGCCTGTCTCAACATTCAATTAGGTCATGGCTGACCTGTACCCTTAACTCCATTCACTCATTTTTGATCGATGTTGCCTAATACTCTTACCTAACAAAAATCTATTGATCTGAATATTGATTCTGAAGTCACACCCCTTCGGAGGAGAGAATTTAAGATGCTGTTGCTCTTGAATGGCTTAACTCTAATTTTACACTTGAATAAAGACTGGAGGCAGCCTGATGCCAATTCAACTGTTTCCCAAATTCCCAAAAGGAATCAGTCCTTTGAGAAGAAGTGAGAAACATTTGATAGGAAATTTTACTTTTAAAAAGTATGTGGCAGGCATATTTAGTTTTTAACGTGTTGTCAGTGTAAGTTATGTTTTACCTTGTTTTACGTATTAGTAATTATTCTTTTACTTATTCTCCGATTACTTATTAATGCTGTTGCACTGCAAACCAAGTTGAATGGGTATAAGATAAACCATCATATGGTAACTCCTTGGAGTTCTCCTTTGGAATGGTTATAGATTTTGCTCCTGAAGCTGACCATTCTTGAAATTCACCTAACCTAATGGCTAGGTTTAGATTATTCCACAAGATGGAGCAATTCTTAATAGTGGAACATAACTGAAAGGAGACAGGTGCCCTCCCCTTCCAGGCTGCAAACATGCCTTATGCATACAAAATGTTTTAATTTATCATTATGCTCCAAGCACTTTATTTAGCTTTTTGTATTTTTTCAATTTTGAGGTTTAGTTTTACATTTGACTTCTGCCATTAGCGTGACATTATATATCTATTGTACCTGAATAAATGGAGATTTTTCAAGCCCATATACATTTTTAGGTAGTATCTGTTAAAATAATTAGTTCTTATTGCATACTGTGAATGGCAAATATTCGTTGTTTTGATCCTTGCTCATAATAAGGATCAATTGTATGATTTATAGTATATGTAGAATAAATACATGGAAACTTAATTGTTTGATGTGGGAAAGTCGTGACCTGATTCACTTCTATAACTATTTGTGTTTAAATCAAAAGCGAACAAAAATACTCCAGTAAATATTTGTGTAATTTGTACTTGCATCTTCTCCAGGTGGATCCAAAAAGCATATCAGTCCTAGCTAAATGGCAGAATTCATATAGTATCAAAGCTGTTCTGACAGAACTTCGGCGTCAAATGATGTGTAAAGAAAACGGAAAACTCGCTCAGCCCCCAGAAGGACAAAGTTACAGCAATTAATCTGGAATCGTACCTCCCTCTATTCAAGCTTACTTCATTCTCCACTGTAGTATTTTTTTTCTAGGTGCATCTTGTAGATCTCAAGTACTGGAAAAAGAATAATTCCCATTAAAAAGCAATTAATCTTAATACTGTAAATGTAAGCCAATACTAATTGTTTTTGTTGGACAAAAGTTGTATGATAACACAAATAATCTTGCGCGTAACCACTGTCTACACAGTAGAATCTTTGTTGTCAGGAATTAACTATTGAAATTAGTACTGTTGAGACCAGTGTGGCACATTTAGCTAAAGCTGTGAATATGCACATCACACAGACACTTGCTGCAGGTTTGGCCTTTAAATTATTGTCCCTTCGCAATAGTATTAAAGCTCAGGGCTATTTATTAGAGTCTAAACACAAAGGTTGGAACGATCAGTGCAGTATTGTTTTCTGGTCTTCATCTGCCAATGGGATTTATCTTGCTTTCAGAGCCAACTTTTCCTTTGTGCTGTCTCTAGTAAATGCTGAACACGGCTGATGTATTTTGGACCACTAACCTTAGTTTGCTGTAATGTGGATGCAAGCTACGTGTATAACTATTTGGTGTGTCCAGGACTTTTTTGACATTCATGTTTGTACAAAGCCACATTTTAAAGCAGCGGGTATCACCACAACTCTTAAACGACCATTGTTTCCATTAAAAGCCTATTTTGTTGAAAAATGTTTAAGATATTAGATGTATGGATATAACAGTCTCGGAAATTAAAGAATTTAACATAACTTAATGGTATTCTATTAATAGCCTTTTATTGTGTCAACCTGATTATGAAATATTAAAATTGTGCATTATGGGTAATGCATGGATTATATTTAAGCTAAATTGTAAGTACAAGGACATACAAAATGCAAGTCAGAAAAACACCCTCGTTATAAATTTGTCATAAGCTTTATATGTACTTTAGAGAACTGAATACTAGTAACTTGTACTGCACTTGAGACCATTGTAGTAGAAATAAGGCATTTAAAATATTTTTTGGATATGTCTGGGCTATTTTGTATGTGTTGAAAATTTATCTACAGTAGCCACAATTGTTTAAATTTTAATATTCCTGTGGAACAAGACAATACAGTGAGTAACAACAATTCTCTTGTATCTCTTGGGACTTCAGCAATCCAACTGATTTGAACCATTGTAGCAGAGTTTTAGCCAATATAAAATGATTATGGAAAATCACAATCTGCTTCTCAGTGGACTTGAATCCACAGCCTGAGCTGCTTTTGGTTAGGCAATAATTGGTAATCTCACTTGAAAAAAAGTTCACAAGGGTAGGGATTGCAAATGTTGCTATAGTTCCTCACAAAGTATAGTCCTAAAATTGGGTTACATTTTTTTTAGTTTTTTTTGGATTCTGCATTATGAGCAGCTCTCAGTAATCCTTGCATTTCCTATGATACCAATTAAATTTTCTGTTGCCCAATACCTAGGTAAATGGTAGTGAAACCCAAAGATTGTAACTGAATCCTTACTGTGTACTCCAAAACGTATTGTGCTACCAAAACTCTACAAATGGAAATTGATGTGTGCTCCTTTCAGGCGGAGACTTGGGCTTTGGGCGAGCTGCTAGTTTTATTTGCACAAGGCAGATGAATGAGCAATAAAAAGTGACAGTTAAATCTAAATTTACCTAACTCAGTAATAGATGCAACTTTCTTTCTAATCATGGACACATTTGAAAATGTAGTGCTGATCGTAACTGTAGAATATTTATCTTGCCTGTTTCTGCTAACCAGCTACAAGACTGAAACTAGATGTAGACTGACTTCCAGGTGAAACAGGCTTCCCATAGAAATAAAATGCACTCTTTGAAGTATATGGAAACAAAAGATAATAAATGGCTATATCTTTCAAGGTTACAAAGATCAAATACAAATTCATCATTGTTGAAAGGCCGTCAAACATTGAAAGTGGCAAAAGGTGCAATGGTCCTTGGTTGATTAGCTTTATATACATCTTTGTGTGGCCTATAGCAATGTATACCTTCTGGTGTCCCTACCAGAAAACTTGTCTAGACTGGGCTGGTGGCTTTTTTGACCCTGGGTATTATGTCCATGCAGTTCATTCAGGCTGTATTTGCTGCTAGCATTGGATGGTAAATAGTCAAAAGGTTCTAAAGGAAAACAGACAAAGCAGTGTTCAACACAAATTACTTTTCCTTTTATTTAAAATATTTTCTGAAACTTTGGAACATTTCCCTCTTCAAGCAACCAGCACTAATTTAAAATGTCACTTAGGAATAAGAGTCGGCTATTCATCTCCTCGTGTCTGTTCCACCATTCAGTTAGATCGTGGTTGATCTGTACCTGCCTCCGTTCCCTCTACCCCTCCATACTCTCTGTAAGAAAAATCTCTCAATCCCTGTTTTGAAATTTTTAATTGACCTAACCTCAACAGTTTTTTTTGGGGGGTGGGTTGGTTGGGAGGAAGTGTGTTCCAGATTTGGTATACATTTCTTCTGTTAATCTTTATTTGGTCAGTCATATTTTAGACAAGTCTTGTAACAGGTTAAAACAAATGAGAGTATATCATAGTATTGAGATTGTGTTATTGCTTTCTGATTCTATATTCCATTTTTACAAACTGTTCTGCTCCATGCTCCTTACCCCACCTGAATGCTGTGTGATCTGACCCATATCACAGTCTATGCAGTACCATGGGAGATATATTTGTTCTCCTTTAAATAACTGCATTTTTGTTTCTTTTAATTTGAACATCTGTAAGTAATTTTTTTTTATTTATCTCCCACCCTTATTATCTCATAGTCATAAAACATGAAATACAAAAATAAAAGTCAAAATGATTTCAATTCTATTTTTTAAAGTGGAAGATTTTTAAAAAGCATTAAAGATTGTCTGTGTGCGCTCGCGTGTGTGTGTGAGTGAGATTTTTTTTTAAAATGCCAGTATTGGTAGTCAGAGAATCTTCTCTGTCTTAAAATTAGGATGGTGTGTGTGAGGGCAAGGAGAGAAATGTGAGTTAATGAAATACCTTTTTAAAAGCCAACATAGACTCCCATAACCATAATTTAATCCTAGTCCAGTATTTGTCAGACTTCAGTTAGCACAACAGTAGGATTGCTACAATTTCCTAATGCTCTGGGATTATTTTCTTCATAGTTTCATAGTTCTGATTTCTTGCTGTTTTATGAATACATAATTTCATCTAATCAGCCAAAGTGTGACAGGAATTTGCATAATACAGGCATGATGCCAAAGTTTAACAGCAGAGTTTGATGCATCAGGTGTGTTGAACAGGAAGTGTGTGCAGTATGTACTGTTTTTAATACATTCACTTGTAGGTATCTTGTGGCAAGTTGGAGCATATGCTGTTTTGTAACAAGGGTGTTGTGCTATGTAACTCGGGTTGTATTTTTATTGGCGCTATTGTTACAGCGACAGAAGTCATTGTATTTTTATCTCACATTCTGGAGTTTTGATATTTTTTGAGATTGTGTTTGTGATTCCATTTTTCTGTAGCAACACTCAGGCAAGAACTTTGAGGAAAGGAGCCCTGTCATTTAGCAGCGCTGGAAAGAATAAAATGAGAGCAGCAAGCACCGATTCTGTTCTTATACCTATGACTCCCTGTTCTTATACCTACGACTCCCTTTGTTTTTACTTCTATCTCAACATTAGCATGTGGCTGCTTTAATACAAGTGATATGAATGTAAAAAATAGTTCATACATTGTTTTAAAAATTTCCAAGAAATGTAGATAGCAATTCATTTTTTTCCTCAGTAAAGAGTGATGTCAGATAATTAATAACTCCAGTGCCTAAATGTAAACTTCTGTATAATTTCCAAACAGCAATGTCCCAAACATACTGCATGACTATTTAATGCCTTGCTTGTAGTAAGTACATTTGTCAACATGAGTAATGGAAGTCATATTTCTGATTAACTCGAGCTCAACAAATGACTATTAACAATGAAGCTAATTACCAGCAAGAAATGTGATTGGAATTTTAGTATAACCTTTAAAGTTCTTTGTTATGCTTTACACAAAGTATCTGCATTATCTTTGGTGTATTACTTGCTACTGGGTGCTGTGTTCACCATGGGAATTCCTTTGGGCATTCCAGTGGGAATTATGGAGTTGGAGGGGAGAAGAGGAGTTAGTGTATGGTTGGGGAGAAGAGGAGTTAGTGTATGGTGTAATTGCCCCTTGGGTAAATAACACCTATTTATCTCGAGCTGAGTCTTCAGACCCATGTACAGCTATGTGGGAATGTCAGAAGAGACCTGTTTGCTTTCTGTGTTACAGTATGGAGTCTACCATTTCCAGAAAAGATCCAGCAGAGGCATAATAATTCTGTTCATATCTGACAAGATTATCACATTATTGACATTCTTACAAGCCACTGCAGGTGACATTTGGTGGAGTGCTCCATTTTCAGCGCACCAATCCATAAAGTAACTGTAAACCTTGTTGGCTGGGAACAAAGCGTCAATTTCCCAATGAAAAGGAGGTGACAGCACAAGGTGGTGACAGATTTTCCAAACCTGCAGAATTGGCACACAAATGACCATAGGGCACTTAGCAACAGGATCAGAATATTGCGCCTAACATGCAATTTCCTGGAAGCAACCACAATTCATGTAATGTGTGTCATCATTACTTGGAGCATGAAGACCATATGACTGGCAGAATACCTACTGCATCTTTGACTGATGACCCTGATGTGAAATCCCCAAAGATGATAAACAGATACAATAAATCTCATGCTTCCACCCAAATTCTGGTCGATCATATAATTGGCAGTCTTAATAGATATTTTGAAGTTTTGGCAAAACAAGAGATGATGCCCTATAATCCTAAAAAGATGCTCAATTAGTTGTTTGCTGCATATTGCATAAATTTACCATTCAAAGAAAGAAAGGGCTGAGTCGACCAATCAAGACAGAGGGAGAGCTCATCTAGGTTATTTTACACACTGCACAGTAATTGCTCTGCAGTAAAAAATGCAATGGGCAGAGCAGTTCCCTTTTCAAGTCACAAAAGGAAAAAAATCTTTTTAAAAAATAGTGGGTAGAATACCTTTTTGAAAAATCTTCAGTGAAGACTCTAAGGGAGTAATCCTAACACTAAATTTGGTGACCTTGTTTTAAATCAAGAAATACAAGCTGTACAAGACCAAATAATTGTCAGATTTCCTTGTGTAGTATGCAATGTTTTCCTATATGTTTTGGATATTTTCCTACAATAGATTTAAAAAAAACAAGAAAAGATATGAAGCATTGACATTGCTAGTTGTGAGTTCAATATTTGATCAGCTGGAGACATAATTTGGTAGCATTTTAAATTCTGGAAATGTAAAGCAACTATTTTAGAACTGGACAAAACAACAATGGCTTGGATTTTGCTGTGAGTGGTAAACAAATGGGTTTTGCTCTTCATCTCACATTAAGTTGCCCACAGGCTTTTAGTGGGATTGTTTATGGAAACCTACACTCATCCAACAGCTGTTTGAATTTGTTGTCCTCTGTTCTGTTGCATCTGTAAGCAGGTCTAGCAACAAGAAAGCTTTTTTAACCAATCAGACCCGGAGATGCAGTCATCAGTGAGATGCATAGTTGTCAAAGCAGAAAGTAAATAAAAAGGAAGTGTGAATTACATTTAAATCATTGTATAAGAAGTGAAATTAAGATTGGGATGTACAAATGGGATTATGAGAAGGCCATAAAAGAGGGGGAAAAAAAACTAAAACTAAATTTTAAAAATTGCAACATTAATTTTCTCCTAAGGAAATGAGACTCCGCGCTTGTAAAGGTAATTGCTTAGGTCAGAGAGGTTGCTCAACGATAATTATCACAACATCATTAAAACCTCAGTTACCCCCACTGAAGAAGCATTAATTTTTCAACTGTCTTTAAAGCAATAATAGTGAATAATTAGGTCTAAATTCATGCCATAACAATGATCTCTGTGCAGATTCCTTCATTGAAGATTAATAGAACAACCTGTGCAGAAGCAGGATATCATTAATAACAGCATCTGGATTTCTGCATTTAATTGCAGGTGTGCAGCCACCAGAAATTGGCACCAGTTTTACCCTGTAATAATGGTGATGCTGACAGACTTGCTGTTATTAGTACAGCAAAATTTAGACCAGTAAACTCCATTGATTTGGGTATTGTTTTCTCCTTCCAACCTGGAAATTGTTACGACAAAAGCAAAAATCTGTACGCATGTGGATGCGTGATAACTATCCTAAAAAGAGAACGTCTTATGTCTCTTAAAATGTGTATAAATATTTTAGTGCAGGTTTATGTTAATAAGAAATGTTATAGCCTTCATGAGTAATAATGAGCCATGCATCAGCCAGCAGGTGATGTTCAGTTAGTCAATATTCCTATTTGAAAACTACACTTCATTGTTCTAAAGTGTCTAACAGTAATTTTAATTGTACAGCATAAATCTGGCATTAGTTGCTTTAAGTAATCACTTATTCTAGCCATTTGTTTTCCCAACAAGCATCTGCAATGCATAGGCATTAATTATATGAATTTAGCTATCAGCTGTTGCTGTAGAAAAAGGATATTTTTCTATGCAATTAGATTTTCAGGAACAGCAGAAGAGGAGCTTGATCGTATGTAAATAGCAGAAGTTGTTATATGGCTTCCACTGCATACCCTAAACCTGGAATGTCCACATTTTCAGTGCATGCAGTGAGGTTTTATGGGTCACAGATTAAGATTAAGTCAAAATGCCTATCACTGCATGAACCATCAACAACTTTCATTTATATAACACCTTTAATGTGGTAAAATGTACCAAGGTACTTCCCATGAGCAAAATTAATAACAATTTGACACCAAGCCATGGAAAGTGATCTCAGGACAGATGAAAGAAAGCTTGGTCAAAGGTATTGGTTTTAAGAAGTGTCATAAAAATGGAGAGAGAAGTGGAGGGGCTTAGAAAGGGGAATTTCAAAGCATACAGCCGAGGCAGCCAAAAGCATAGCTGCCAATAATGAAGTGATTAAAATCAGGATAGGTAAGGTGCCAGAATTGGAGGAGCACAGAGATCTCAAAGACATGAGGCTGGACGAAGTTACAGAGTGGGGGGTGAGATTATGGAGAGATTTGAAAACAAGAATGAGAATTTTGAAGTTGAGGCGTTGTCAGACCAGGAGCCAATGCACATCAGCAAACGTGGTGATGAGTGAATGGGACTTTATTGCAAATTCAAGTTTCAAACTAGCATATTTTAGTGATCTAATTTAGTGTTTATTCACAATGAGGCAACAGTGCAAAGAGTAACCTGTTTTTAAAAAAATCCCACAAAATGTATTTTATGCATTTTATGACTGAATGCAAACAACTTATTTACAGCAAAATGCACAATGAAGCTTTGCTCAGTTCACAAAGACTTATAAACTGCAAATATGTCAATAACTTTTTTGAATGTATTCACTTTGCTGCTGGTGTTGCTTCTGTTAACGTGTATTGCTAACCTGGAATTATAATTATAATTGTAACTTTTATTCAGAGTTGATTGTAGCATGCTTGTTTTACTATCCATATAATCCAGCTCACTTCAAATATAATTTAAATGGCTTGAAACAAAATGAGTCTCACTTCCATATAATGCTAAGATTTCAGTGAGTATCCATAAAATAAAAAATATGCCTTATGATGTGTTGCAATCCTCATATAACTTTTATACACCAATAACTTAAAAAAAAATCTAAGATGGAAGTTAATAGTTGAAAGAATGACACATCACAATTTCATGTTTTAAGATGTTTACTGTAACAAAGAACTAAAAAACATTATCTTTGTAGGCAACTTTAAACCACAGAACAGAATACCATCTTTCTTATTCTTAGCCCAACCAAAAAGAGCCACAGTTCACAGGTGTACTTGTTGCAATCTCTGTACAGACTTAATGTTTAAAGAGAAATTTGATCATCCAGTGATTTACTAAAAGAATGAAGCCGCAAGATTTCACTTTTTAAAACAAATGTATCTTACTATCAAAGAATCAAGTAAAGCAAACACTACTAAATAAACACTGTTTTAGGTAATTATACTTTACTTTGAAAGACAATAAAACACAACCACACATACTCTAGTTTAAAATCTCAACTGAACCTTTCCTTTTCCACTATAACTCCCCCAGAAAGTCTTTGGCTACTCATCAGGTTATTGAAGGTTATCCACTTCTTTGGAAGTAACTCCAAACTTTTCCACAGCTGCCTTGTAAGGTCAGGGACTCCACTTCATCCTCTTTTTCTATTCTCTGGCATTGAATTGCTCTTTATCGATTCCCCAATTGTAGTGATAGGTGGCAGTTGGTCTATCCTGCTCTTTAGAGAGCGGATGAACTCTGGGCTTATCTCTATAGTTTTTTTTCTCCTCTTCCTTCGTGCAGCTCGCCATGACACATGCTGGGGTGGAAGATGACTCTTTCTGTTGTGAGGGTGTGACTTGGTAGTCAGCTTACCTTTGCATTTGGCTGTGTGGTGCGTGGTCATCAATGGATGACCTACTCAGTTCCAGCATCGTTTGTGCCGGCTGGGGATTGCAGCATCTACTCTGTGGTCTCAGGGTTTATCTCTCCAACTGGTGCCGGAGGCTGAGGCCCTTCTGTTTGCTGGTTCCTCTCTTGACTGTCATCTACTTGAGGTGTCATGGTTATAAAAACAAAAAACTGCGGATGCTGGAAATCCAAAACAAAAACAGAATTACCTGGAAAAACTCAGCAGGTCTGGCAGCATCGGCGGAGAAGAAAACAGCTGACGTTTCAAGTCCTCATGACCCTTCAACAGATGTCATGGTAACCATTTGCGTGGTTGGCTGGTCTGACCAATGGGGGGCTTCTGGCACCTGTAATGAAAGTGGATAACACTGATCTGCAAGAAGACAATTCACAGCTAAAGCCTCAGTCGAGAGAACCTTTCTTGCTGGAGCTCTCAGGAGCTTGCAGTTCTGTATGGTTTACGATAGTGGTTGTCTTGACAACTTCAGTCATTTTGAGGAGATTCGGGACTGCGCAGGCATCTCTGCTCAAGAGAGAAAAAGACTGGTTACTGATTATGTACACAGCTTGAAGATTTGTTTGCTGCAGTACCTTAATTGTTCTAGAGTTATGCCCATGACTGGAAGCCAGATTCCTCCAGGCCCATAAAGTGACATGTCTGTTGGTTCATAGCCAGAGGTGTCTCAGCCACGGCTGTTTGTCCAATTGGATCCTGACACTGGCTTCCGTGTCCAATTTAAAGTTTGTGAGATGGCCATGAACTGAGATGTCCACATTCCAGAATAAAGATCCAGGATCTTTGACCTCACCCAAGAAGCATGGTTGTGAGTCCTCTTGGTGTGCCGTCTTGATCTTGTGAATCCTCATGGGATCTCTGTGCATTTTGATGTTTTGGCTTTACTCAGCCTCCCGAGGTGTCCTATTCAGTTACATTGAAAGCATTGGGCTGATTTGCTGGTCATTGATCACGCTTGTGGGGGCGCTTTGCTCCACTGGCATGGTTGCTCTACTGTTCAGTTGGGGTATTGCTTCCTTTGGCATGGAGTGTCCCTGTTTCTGTGCTGGTTGACTAACTGGACAGTGGGGTTTACTTTGTACCATGGTTTGCTTTCTCTCCTTAATATGGATCTGTGCTGCAAATGAATTTCAGATTGCCTGACAATCGGGATGGCTTTCTCAAGGGTTAGATCTTCCTTCACTTGAAGCATGTCTGAGAGTGCATCGTTTGTCACTCCTACAACTATTCTATCCCTGATTAGCTCAGATTTCAGGTCACTGTAATCACAGCCTTCAGCCATTCTGTGCAACTCATTAATGAAGGAGTCAACAGGTTATCCTGGCTGCTGGACCCTTTCAAGGGTTTTGTTACTTCTGAGGTTGAAATAAGCGTTGAATGATTTTAAAACTTCATCAAATTTTGCAGATGATGCGTTGATTCCTTGTCTAGCTATTATATCATTGGCTATTGGGCCCATGTATCTAAGGAACCCCTTCTTCCAAAGTCCCCAATTTTGTGATTGCTCTGGGCCTTATTCCAAATTGATCTGGAAAAGTGAATTTCTGACCCATGGTTAAAATTTTTAAATTACAGGTTCAGCTTTAATAGCTTTCTGGAAATCCAAGATGATGCCACCGAACAAAAAGTTTTCCTGTGCTTGCAAGTTCCCGTGGTAATTTCATTTGCGATCTCCGTGTTTAAAGCTTTTCAACAATGACTACTGGATTGACTGGCTAGAGTCCTGCCCGCTGGTTAGAGTCCTGCCCACTTTAGCGAAATGTTCTCAGGTCCTGGAAGTGTCAAATCCTGGCTTTTGCTGGGTTTTTTAAGCTGTCTACGAAGTCGTGATTAATTTTTAATGAATGAATATTTTCTTCTTTGTTCAGAGTGAGCTCTTCAGGTTCCGACTCGGGAATCGGTTTTCTCGGCCTACAACTTAAACTGCAATTTCTGACCACTGCAGTATTTAACTTTTTTCAGGACTTGTATTGTCCTGGAATTTTAAATTTTTAGCCCATCCCTGCTCGGTCTGCTGACTCTGCACATTCTGCATGCTCTGGGTATTTAAGCTGCACTTCCACAGGATTCGATGAAGTCTTCTGCTACAGTGAGGAATTTAATTTCTGTCTTCAGCTTCCGAGCCTTTCACTGGAACTTTTCGCTGGTGGTTTCCTTCTGTGCCTTTGCTTCTTGAGCTTTTCTTCAGGTCAGAATGCTTCTTTGATTTTTCCTTCAGTTTTCCAGGATTTTGATTTTCTTCTGCAGTCTCTGTGAGGTTTTGAGTTGTTCCTTTTGCTGCCACTATGATGTAGGGTATTGGGTGAATTTGGTACATCTTTATTAAGGTATTCATAGTTTTAGTAAGTATTTATTAACTACTAGAAACTATATGTGTAGGTACAGTAATGGTCCAAGTTAGGAGCTGTCTCCTTGCCTGCTTCTACACACAGCCCTGTTGAACACTACGCTGACCCCTAGGTACAGGCTATGTGTTCTCTTACATCACTGTGTGGGCAGTTCTGTACTCAGTCCCACGTTAACCCTTAATGTGTCACACCCTTATACTGCAGCTTCTGCCTCTCTCGGATCTAGGTAAACTAAAAACACAGTCTGTGATATTCAGTGATATTCTAGGAAGACCTGTAACCTGATCTTTACAATGGCTTCCTCTGCATCCTTCCCCAGGGCAATATGAATCACATGGCTTGTATCTAGGTAGAAATGCTATTTGGCTATCCTTGACAGCTCAAATCCCTTTCACCTTGGGACTAAATGGACAGATTAAAGCACTACTGTTTACATCCCGACATTCTCAATATTTTTCTGGGACTTTGGAGAGTCAGTCTCTAGGCTTCTGCCATTGTCTCCAAGCATAAATACCTTCCAATCTTCTCAGTAAAACAACCTAAACCTTCTTTTGATTTCTAACATTCAAACCACCCAGGTCTACCGTCAGGCAGACTTCAGCACAGGTCACATGACACCCTTAATTTTACCCTAAATTTAAAGACAGTCCCAAAACTTAATCTTATAAACCTCATAATTATAACAAATAATATTATAACAAATTGCGAGGTCTTCAGGGACTTACTTATATGCAATGCATTTAGCATATACAATTGCATGGCATACAAAGTGAACTAAAGTCAACTTGAGTATTGCTGAAAACAAGATTTTTTTGTCAAAGCTTTTCACCTTGCAATCATCAGGATAATTTGCAAGAAAATACCAACATCAGGGGAAACAACATATTTATACTGTTTGACAAGTGGACTCTGATTGGGAGAGGCCTTGCTATGGAGAATGCACCAGTGGATGGTGACTGACAGCTAATTGCCAAGCATTGCTTGAAAGTTAAACCAGGCAGCTTGACTCCGATCAGTCAAGACATTACCTTGGGGAATAAACCAGTGAATGGCTGTCACTTATTTCATTTAGCTGGAACAGGTGCAACGTATATACATGTTTTTTTCTGTCTGCAAAGAACAGGCCCTGTGTATTAATATATTTAGCTCCCCATAGTGCAAATGCACTGTACTCAGGATTTATCCTCGGTGTGCTAAGAATTATGCTGACAACCAATTTCAGATTTTCAGTTGGGCTCACAGTGTGGTGCATTTGCATGTACCGGAAGCTACATATATTAATACACAAAGCCCTGTTCTTTGCAGACAGAACGGACATTACATAACATTGCACCTGCTTCAGCTAAACAAAATAAGTGACAGCCACTTGCTGGTCAAGAAATTGCACTGGGGAATGAACCAATCAGAGTTAAGGTGCCTGGTTTAAATTTCAAACAATGCTTGGCAGTTAACTGTCAGTCACCATCCACTGGTGCATTTTCATGGCAACACCTCTATCAATCAGAGTCCACTTGCCAACCAATCAGCACTCTTTTCTCATACAGTAAAAATATGTTGTTCCCCCTGACATTGGTATTTTCTTGCAAATTGTCCTGATGAGTGCAAGATGAAAAGCTTTGACAAAAAATTTCTCTTTTTTTTTCAACAATACTCAAGCTCTGTACTACCAAACGACTACAGTCAACTTGTGATTTGATGCCTAATAATAACTTCCAAAGTGCATGTACTCCCCTTGACTTATTGGATTTCTTGAGAAAGGCGTAAGTTCTAGGAAGCTGAACCTGAAGCTTAAAAAAGATGGGAGCTCCAGGATATTTAACTAATGTTATAGCTAACATTAAGAAATACTCAACCAACAAGAAAAAGCAGAGAGACACGAGTTAATTGGAATTCCATTTTGTGTTTCCACTTGATACCCTTGTCACAAAACTATTAATGTATATTATTTGAAATTATTTTTCTTTTAAAATAGAAGTTTAGTCTGTGGGTGTGTCTTAATTGAATTAAATCCAACTAGTCTGGGTGCTAGTTTTGAGATGTAAGATAGGTAGAGTGTATTTGCATTTTGTTGAATAGAGCATTCAAGAAGGGGAGTAAAATCTGGCACCTAGCTAGCAGAGACCAAGCAATGTTTATCTTACTAATAAAATTGGTACTATGAAAGGGGTTTTATTATTAGAAGAGGTGGAGTTCAAAGGGGCTGGTGATACAATGAGAATTTACGTTCAATGACATGTGCTGAGTATAATAGACAGCAGTTTTGTGTGTGCAGAGCAGAAGCAATGTAACTTCAAAGCCTGTAAGTCAATCACTGTGTCTGCAAAGGAACCAAAGTGAAAGGAACCTCATGTTGAATTTGTAAGGTGAAAATGCTCTGCCTGGTGTCTACTTAAATTCTATAGGTTGTTGTTGCCTTAATGGAGGTTAATTTGGCAATTTGTTAAAAGTTATGACTAGTAATTTGTAGCCATGTGTATATATTTAACTTGTGTAAATTAATAAATGTCTCATGTAGTTTGATATAAAAGCCTCTCGAGAACTGGTGGTCCGATTCCTGAATTCAGAGTTGCATCTCAAAAATACAAAGTAAAAATATAGATTATGACAGTTGTTTAAAGTTTGCCTCTGGGATTTTTAAATAACTCAGCTTTACCAACTGCTGGGTCATAACACCCTCAATACTTTTAACTACTTTGATGAATCTGTGTACCTTTTAGAGATTTCCATGTGGTATTTTACAGCCCTTTATTCTAGATTTCAGTTTAAAAGTCCGTCACAGGATATGTTTACCTGACTAAACCTTTGTTAAAGTTCCTGCGCTGAAATTTGGATTGAAGTGCTATTTCTTCAAAGGTACAACATCAATAGAGTTCTTGATAAGATCTGAGAGGAGAATGTTTTGAAATATAATAGCAGTTGCTTTTTAAACTAACCAGCAATAATAGGACAAATAAATAAAATGTGACACCTGTTATTCATCCTGCAACTTATTCCATGAGCCTTAAAGTACTGTTCAGCTGTTTCACACTGAAGCTGAATTAGATGGAAGTTGACTGTTTTAAGTATTGGTTACAGACAGAAGGGGGCACTGCTGCCTTTGTACTGTCGCTGGAATGAAATAGAAACATAAATTACTCAGTACCATACAACCCTCCTGATGACTGGAGATGGGACTATATCATAATTGTTATTGCTTGCAGGGCAGTCAATGCTTTAGTATGATAAATATAAAAGGTGACAGCAAGTTGGGCTAATTGACTGAAGGGTTGGGATGCAGACCATTATTAACAATTTCAGAAATAAAATGTTTTTATGAAATATTGCAAACTTTTGAAGCTTATTGTAACAATTAAAACACAAAAACTGAGTTTTCAAGACACCTATTGCATTAGAAAGTTTACCTCAAATACAAACAAAACAATGATGGTCTTAAAACACTGCGAGAGAAAAGCAATGTGTATGATTGATTTTGTAAGACTTAAAAAGAACACAACTTTTAGAAGGATTCAAAGAAATTCTTTTAAATAATTTGTGATGTTGTGTTATATATTCCATTGAGAAAGAAAGACCCTATGAGAAGAATGCACCATTCACGGCTAACTAAGGAAGTTAAGGGTAGTATCGAATTGAAAGAAGCAATATACAATACAGTGAAGATTAATGGTAGGTCAGAGGATCGGACAAATTTCAGCAATTCAAAGAATGTCAAAAAAAGGAGAGATAAATTAGAGAATGAGAGAAAGCTAGTTAGAAATACGAAAAGCAGATAGGAAGAGTTTCTACAAATATTTAAAAAGGTAAAGAGTAACTAAAGTGAGTGTTGGTCCCTTCGATGGTGAGGCTAGGATATTAATATGGGAAACAAGGAAATTGCAGAAGCTTTAAGACACAAATAACATCCCAAGAATACAATAAATCAGGAGGTAAAAGGGAGTGAGGAACTTAAAACAATCACAATCACTAGGGAGAAGAAACTGGGAAGACTATTAGAACTAAAGGCTGACAAATCCCCTGGACCTAATGGCCTGCATCCTAGCGCCTTAAAGGAGTGGCTGCAGAGATAGTGGGTACATTGGTTGTGATCTTCCAAAATTCCCTAGATTCCGGAAAGGTGCCATTTGATTGGAAAATCCCAAGAACACCTCCATCAAGAAAGGAGGGAGACAAAAAGCAGGAAACTATAGACCAGTTAGCCTAGCATCTGTCATAGGAAAAATGCTAGAATCCATTATTATGGAGCTTGTAGCAGGGCATTTAGAAAATCATAATACAATCAGGTTGAGTCAACATGGTTTTATGAAAGGGGAATCGTGTTTGACTAATTTATTAGAGTTATTTGAGGAAGTAACAAACATGGTGGATAAAGGTGAACCTGTACATGTAGTGTACTTGGATTTCCAAAATACATTTAATAAGGTGTCACATCAAACGTTACTACACAAAGTAAGTAAGAGCACATATTGTAGGGGGGGGCAGGGGGTAACATATTGGCATGGAAAGAGGATTGGTTAGCTATCAGGAAGCAGAGAGTGGGGATAGATGGATCATTTTTGGATTGGTAAGTTGTTACTACTGGATTCTCACAGGGATCAGTGCTGTATTTACAATCTATGTCAATGACTTAGATGAAAGGATTGAATGTATGGCAGCTACATTTGCTGATGACAAAGACAGGTAGAAAAGGAAGTTGTTAAGAGGACAAAGAGTCTACAAAGGGATATAGATAGGTTAAATTAGTTGGCAAAGATTTAGCAGATGGAATATAATGTGGGAAAATGTGAACTTGTCAATTTTGACAGGAAGACTAGAAAAGTAGTATATTATTTGATTGGGGAGAGACTACAGAACTCCATAGTACAGAAGGATCTGGGTGTCCTGGCACATGAATTACAAAAAGTTAGTATGCAGGTACAACAAGTGATTAGGAAGGCAAATGGAATGTTGGCATTTATTGCAAGGAGAATCAAGTATCAAGATAGGAAAGTGTTGTTCCAGCTGTACAGGGCCTTAGTGAGGCCGCATCTGGAGTACTGTGTACAATGTGGGTCTCCTTACTTAAATTGCATTAGAAGTAGTTCTTGGAAGGTTCACTTGACAGATTCCTGGGATTAGAGGGCTTGTCTTATGAAGAAAGGTTGAACAGATTGGGCCTATTCCATCGGAATTTAGAAGAATGAGGGGTGATCTTATTGAAACATATAAGATCCTAAGGGAACTTGACGGGGTGAATATCGAGATGATGTTTCCTCTTGTGGGGGAGTCTAGAACTAGGGGTCACTGTTTAAAAATTAGGAGACTGAGATGAGAATTTTTTTCTCCTAGAGAGTCTTAAGTCTGTGGAATTCTTTTCCCCAGAGAGCAGTGGAGGCTTAGTCATTGAATATATTCAAGGCTAAGTTAGATAGATTTTTGATTAACATGGGAGTCAAAGGTTATGGCAGGTGGGCAGGGGGCAGACAGAAAAGTGGAGTTGAGGCTAAAACCAGTTTAGCCTCGATCTTATCGAATAGCAAGCTCAAGGGGCCAAATGGCCTACTCCTGCTCCAAATTCTTGTGTTAAATTAGTAATGGTTAAATTGGGCTAGATCCAGGGTGTTAAATATGAAAGGAAAACTTCATTGGGTGCTTCTCTGTACTTCAATGTCACTGATTGTCAATGGTATAGCTGGGTAATAATATCCAATGCTTCCAACTAGTTCTAAACCTGGAAGTACTGTGTGTGTAGGAGAAACAATTAACATAAAAAAGACATGGATTTTTTTCAGTATTTTGCTGTACTAGGAAGACACAATCTAGTGCTACAGTATAAATTTGAACTGAACTATTAAAATTTTTGTGTTTGCAATTTCAACCATAAAATTAAATATAAATATTTCATTTGGTTCCTGCTGTTTTGCTCCCTGCTTCCATCCACCCACTTGTGTCATTTTCATAGATATTATTAAAAATCTTCCTGTTGATGCAATTTGTGGCTATATTTTTAAGTCAAAATCTAACATAGTTACTTTCAGTGTAAATATCATGAATGGAAATCCTATAAGTAGTTACATATAGCAATGTGGTTGCAGCCTCTGGCCAGTAGGTGGTTCTGTGATGTGAGTTTCTGAAATTTCTCTCCCAATCGATTGTCATCTTGTACATAAAAACCCTTTTATTCATCAACTGATTATGGGCAATACCACAGACAAATTACTAGTACATATAAAATTCTCAGGTTCACAGATTATATAAATATGTGTTCTGAGCAAACCGGAACCAAACTAACATTTTTTTTCTGTTGAAATAAGTCACTCTGTAATTTAAGCTTATGTCGAAGCGAGTCAACCTTATTTATGCCTGGCAATTAGTGGAATATATGCACCACATACAATAATAGGCACTTCCTGACCAATGTCCCTTCTGTTCCATCACTCAGTGCTATGTCGTTGTTAATTCTGGTCTTTCTTATGAAATGAATGGCTAAAAGTAGATAAACATTGCTCACATCTATAATAGCTATGCAAAGGGCTATAGCAATTTCTTTATCACATTGCAAGGGGCAAACCAGGCATGTGTGTCGCAAGACTGCATCTCCAAGAGAGCTACCTGACATGTGACTAGACATTTTTCATAATTTAGTATACTTTAAAATAAATGAAATGTTCTCTCCTGAGTACTACTGGTTGAAGTACATAACCTTGCTCAAAGCTGCCTCAAGACTGTTTCAGAAAGTTGAAACTCTGTAACTAATTGTACACAACAATCGTTTACATGATGGCTGAGGGCTTGCTACTTACATACTTACAAACTTTACATTTTAGAGTGATCTTTGGACTGGCTGTAAAACTAGGAATTCTATTGTTCTAATTTGGTGTAAATTTTTGCAATGATATATTTTACATTATACTTACTTTTTCCCAATAGAGTAAAGACAGTTTTATGGCAATAGATACAGATAGTCACTGAGCTATTGGTTTGACAGATAGACAGGCACAGTAATCCATGTAATCCTCTTCAGGTTTTATAGCCCTTAAAAAGGCTTAATGAAGAACTTAACTAACAATGATGGCTATTTGAGGGAAAAACTCCGGAGCACCAGATTAAGTGAAATTTATTATGTTTTTTCAGGTTGTTTGCCAGATGTTCCTTGGATGCTTTTTTCAGGTTGTTTGATCAACACCAAGCAAGGTTCGTTTAAAGATTTTTTTAAAAAAGGATGAGTGTATGTACAGCATTGTCAGCATTAAATTTTCAATTCTAAGCTTCAGCAATCCCTTCAAAATGTATTACAAACATTGGCAACTTTATTATTTTTCTTTGTAAAACAGGAGATCATTGATGTTTTCTGTAGCACACTTCCATATCCTGCGTGGGCCAGTGTTGGGTTGCCACCTGCTATTGCAGTGTATGACTGGTCCTCCCCCTCATTTCTCTGGCGCCAGAGCAGTGTGGTCCCTGCAATGTGATTATTTGTGTTAGCAGATAATTTAGCCCAGCAGACACATGTGCCAAAGCTGCCTGTACCTCGTAATGCTCCTCAACAAAAGCTACTTTTATGGCTCCCTCCTTTCCATTTCTTTCCAAATTGTGCTCACATTTTGTGTGAGGAGATTATTTTTGTCTGTTGCCATGAGAGACTGTAGTGTTTATATAGGCTTTAAGGGGACACCAGATTAATTCAATCATTTCAATAGACTTCTAGACATTTTTACATAGAGTTTATACTTCCTGTTTAGTTCTGAATACGTGGAAATTAAGTTGATGTAGATTCTACCACATTGTTTTGTGGAAAGAATTATTACCAGGTAAAGACCTGAGAGTATTTTAAAGTGGAAGCCAATATACATAAATCTAATGGGAGAAAATTACAGCTTTCACTTAATATTGCTTCAGTAACTTTATACGATGGGCCCACATTTAAAACCATTACAAGCTCACTGTGAGACACAAAAAATTAAATTGAAAAAACATTTAGTATGGAAAGAAAATAAGTTGTGAGAGTAAGACGGGCACAATCTAATGTTTTTATTCTTATAGGTTGGCCCGAGCCTTATTTGATTGGTCTCCAGGAATATCCTTAGTTATCCAATTTTAAAAAAAAATTATTCTCCGTTAACCCACAGAGTGCCCTTGCTCTTTGTTTTCTGTTTCCAATTTTTCTCGCTCTTTTCTCCTGAAACAATTGGTTTTTTTTTGTTGCTGTATAGTTCCATGGTTGCTGATTGCTGTCTGGTCTTGCACCAGGAACAACTTATATTTACAAAGCATCTTTAAAACAATAAAGCATCCCAATGTTCTTCACAGGAGCATTATAAAACGTTGTATGACACCTAGCCACATAAGGAGATATTAGGTCTAATGACCAAACGCTTGGTCAAAGAGGTAGGTTTTAAGGAGTGTCTTAAAGTGAGGCTGAGAGATGGAGAGGTTCAGGATGGGTATTCCAAAGCTTAGGGCTGAGGCAACTGAAGGCACAGCCACCAATGATGGAGCAATTAAAATTGGGGATGCTGAAGAGGCAGAATTAGAAGAGTGCAGATATCTCTGAGGGTTGTGGGGCTGGAGGAGATACAGAGATAGGGTGGGGAGGGATTTGAAAGCAAGGATGAGAATACTGTATCCAAATGTCCAGCATTTATTATTCATTAATGTGCCAAGGTTGGTTGACTATGAGGGCATCACAGCTAAGTCTGATCCTGACCTGACCTTGTGCCCCGTTCCCCACCTCTGGCCATGGATTGCAATTTAGAAGAGAATCCTGAGGTTTCCTCTTCCTGGCTCAAGGTGCTGAGCTGAACTGTAGCTTTCCTGCTGCTACCCTAGCTGAAGCCTAACTCAGCATAGCCTTGAACTTGCTTGGTCTAAATAACTTATCAACTCAATGATTCGACCAGCAACAGAAATTTTATTTATGTTCATGTCCACTCCATTTACCCAGCATATTTTAAAATACCTGATTGGAGAAACAGATTTACAGAGTGCATATTCTTCAAATTATTAAGTATCTATTTCTTTTTTGACCCTTCGTTAAGCATACAAGTTCTCTGTTTCTTCTTCAAGTTTCATGCAGGAATGTCATAAAGTGAGAGAAGTTAAACAGGAGCATATAAGATAACAAATTCTTCCTTGTAATTTTTGTTTATTTTAACTGCTACGGAAAATAATAGTTAATATTACACTTAAAATAATATGGCAGCTTCTTATAATTCACTGGCTTATTGCAACTAGCTTTGGAAGTATGCATGCTAGATGCTCCACAGTTAGATAAGGCTGTACTGTGCTCCCATCTCTTTTCCAATGCACTTTCGTTTGGCTGTGCAGGTGTAAGAATTGATTTTCACACTCTGTCTTGTAAGTGGCTCCATGCCTATGTTTTGACTTTTGGTCTGAAGCCATTCTGGCTCAGCAATTGCAATAAAATCACCATTTGTAAAGGACACCCCAGTGACTACAAAGTGACAATGAAGAATTCTTAGTCTCTAGTCAAGCATGCTTTAATGCTTTAGGTCACTATCATGCTGCTTGTCCATTCAACTCAGCTGGAATATAGTTTTACTGATTCAATCTGTCTTTCATACCATTGTATTTTTTCTCAATCAGTGGTCAATTTTGCAACATTCTGATTATGGTGACAGAAGATTCAGGGCATATTAATGTCTGGCTTTGTATTTAATTTAGTTCTGTAGTTTCATCTTTTTTTTAAATGCATGCAAATAGACTTAAATTCCATTTAAAAGCAGTTTGTATTATGATACAATAAATTGTGTTGTGTTGATGGTCATATTAATACAAATTGGTAGTGGCTGCAATGTCATTAAATTACACAATTTCTTTCTTGTTATATGCAGTATCATAAGGTAATGAAAAGATGTAGAGCTAAATAAAAAATGCTGCATTCAAAGGAAAAAAAGATTTTTTAATGGGTTTTGCTAAGTGAACAAGCAATATTTATTTATTATTAAAAAATTATTAAAACAATTATATGGATAAACAGATCACTCCTATATTAATTGTGTCACAATTCAGTATTAAGGTTGCACCATAAGTCTGAGAATTAAAGATAAAAGCATTATTAAAGCCCACCAACCTCCCCCCCCCCCACCCCCCCCCCCCCCACCCCCCGACCCCAGCATGAAACACAGCTCGTCACTGGCTGGGAAGGGCCGAGCGTGGGCGGGAGCCTATCGGCCGCCAGGTCAAATGGCGACCCGGTGGCCTGTTCCAAAATGGCCCAGGCAGCCCCAGAAAGGCTGCCAGGGAAGGATGTCTGTGTGCCGTTGTAAAGGTGGACTCGAGTGCGGCAGCAAACGCCAGGCAGGAGGGCAGCTCGGGTAGGCACTCGGCCCCCTTTTTTCTGATGAGTACTTTGCTACCCTCCTGGAGGAGGCGGCTGTCAGGAAGGACACCCTTGACCCCAGAGATGGGAGGAGGAGGCCACTGCACCTCACAAAGAAGGCATGGGAGGAGGTGGCAGCCAGGGTGAGCAGCCACGACGTGGTGCGGCACACCTGGGTTCAGCACCAGAAGTGTTTCAATGACCTGCTGCACTCAGGAGGGTGAGTACCATGTTGGCATGGGTCAGTGTGGTCAATTGTTTTGGGCTGGCCGTCCCCCGGTGGAGATCAGGAGTGCTAGAATCTGAGTGCCAATTGTCAATCACGCCGGAGCTGGCCAAGGGGCTGAGCCCTGGCTGCTTTGACTGAGTGCCTTGCGGCTCGAGAGTCGCGATCTGCATGTGCCCTGCAAGATGCTCCTCAGCTGGAGTTGGCCAGGCTGCAATGGCGCTACAGGTACAAAGTGGACTAATCAACACTCCTCTGTCCTTTCAGGGGAAAACATAACAATATTGAGAGGTCACGAACTGGCTGAGGACCCCCACACCTCCTCATCCTCTCCCGCTATGTGCAGGAGGCCTTGGAGCTCGAGAGGTGCCATGCACCTCGATCAACTGGCCGCGGTGAGGCTGGGGTGTAAGATGAAGGTAAGAGTGCAGTGCACTGAGGTGAAAATTTCGGCTTGTGCAACCATTCTAGCGTAGTCTCTTCATTGATGTGAGCCTCGAACCTGGAGTCCCCATTGATCATTGAAAGACGAGGGCACCATGATGCAGATCTCCATTGTCTCACCAGGGTGCCTGGTATGCACAGTGACAGTGTGATGACTTTAACTAATCACGTCCTTCTTCTTCCTTTTAGGTTCACCAGCAGGTGTTTGCTCTCCAGACCCTGAAGGGCCACCCCTGACACCGGACGACGACCCTGCTCCCCAAGCACACCCACTCTCTGAACCAGGCACCAGCACTGATTCCAGCATCTCGGTGGGAATTAGTGGCTAGTATCTCAGTGCACATTGGTGAGGGCACTTCATACTCGCTTGAGGTGCAGGCGGAGGCAGACGATGCCCAGGGCACTGGCAGTTGGAGGACTGCTGAAGACCAGGACAATGCTCAGTCGAAGGCTGATGATGGGCCTCTGGAGTCGTCCAGTAGGCAGCAGTTGCTGGACGTCCAGCGTGGTTTGCGGGAGGATCTGGCAGAAATCCAGAAGGGTATGCGTGCCATGGTCTCTGTTGTGGAGGGGTCCCTGCGGAGTGTGAGCACTGAGTTGACCCTCTTGGCTGAGCGCAATGCCTCCTCCATGGAGAGAGTGGCGACTGTCATGGAGAGGCAGCAGAATCAGGGGTTCCTGGGGTTGCGCTCGGACCTGCAAGCCCTCACACAGGCAATGATCTCGGGTGGTCAGTGCCAGTGTGGGAGATGGATGAGGCACCCAGTATCCCAGCTAGGTGCCCGTCCATCAATGGTGAACAGGGAGGTCCAGAGCGAACTCACGTTGGTGTACGAGCTGCTTGTCGTCTCTGTGGGCTCCTCTCAGGGCGCTCTGGATGATGGCAGCAGCTCCTCCGCCCCTCTGCCAGTGACATGGCATCTGATGCGGCGACTGGGAAGATACCAGCCATGGCACTGGCCACTCCCTCCCAGGCAGGGCCAGCACAGGCTCCACTGGCCAGAGGACAACCGCCAAGGTCATCAAGGTCATCAAGGTTATCAAGGTCAACAGGACAGCAGAGTCAGCAGGCCGTCTCCAATGCCGGTGCCAGCGAGGGGGGAGCACCTAGACGTAGAACCCCGTAAACGTAAATTTGAAGCACCTTAAGCACAAGAGGGGCTGGTCCTAGGTGATTTTGTTCCCTCATTTTGTTTTGCTTTCTTTAATGATGTGACTACCAACACTGGATTTTTTCCATTCAAGACTATACGATTTCCAACATGAAATTACATTTGCTTTTGTGTTATTGGCCTGAGTATGCTTCATTTATTTTGTAGGTGCAGGGCAGGCCAATATGTAATGCTGGACGTGGGTGGCTCAAAACTTTATTGCACAGGCACTGAGTGTATCTTGAGGGCCACGAGTGTCATTTCTGTGATCCAGGATGGGGGTGGCAGCCCTGTCATGAGGTGGTAGTTCTTATTTGGCAGCCTAGCTGAAAAAGCGTTGGACCAAGGTGTCCTTGGTGTCCCTGCTCTCCTGGAGGTTACTGAGGTCTGGCGCCACGCCCTCAGTGTTCTCCTCACCGGGCTCCTCTTCTGACTCTCTGCTGGATTCATCCTATGCAGCTGTGTCAAGATCCTCTTCCTCCAGTGGGTCCCCCCTTGCCAGTGCCAGTGGCAGATTGTGGAGTGCGCAGCATGCAACCACGATCAGTGACACCTGCTCTGGGGGGTATTGCAGTGCGCCCCCTGAACGCTCCAGGCACCGGAAGCGCATCTTGAGAAGACCCATGGTTCTCTCTACCACCACCTATGTGGAGGCATGACTCCTGTTGTACCGCTGCTCGGCCTCTGTTCTTGGCTGGTGGAGAGGCGTCATGAGAACTGGGTTGTTTTTACCAGAGCCAACCATACTGTGTACCGGAGTGTTATTGAGTGGTCAGATGAAGGGGCCTGTTAGTTCATGTTTAATCTAAGTCGATTTTAGTTTAATTATTACAGTAAAAGTTTTAAAAAGCGAAACCTTGTCCAGTGGTTTCTTCTTTTGGGGTCATTTGGGCAGTTTGATTCTTTCATGTTATTGGCCTCCACGAGGATTGTAATAAAGGTACCTGAAAATTGGATAGCATTCATACAACCGACATAATACCCAGATTTAAATAATTAGCAGTTTTGGGTGAAAGTGCTAGCCTGTTTGAAAATTGAGTGTAGTGGGAGTAGGTTTTTCTTTAAATTTTTGTCTGCCTCCTGCTTTTCAACTTAAATAGAGAGGTAGGGAGATGAAAATAACCCTCCCTTATTTAAGAAAAAATGTAACCGTGTGGTTATTTTCCATCCAGGGGCTTAAGGATCAGCTATGTGGTTCAAGGTAATTTTTGACACTCAAATTACACTTCATCACAACATATACTTTTCAATCAACTCTCTTAAAGCACATGTACAGTCCATGGATCCAGTGCCGTCAGGGTAGACCAAATTAATTTCACTTCTCTTTTTTCTTTTGAAAAACAGATCAATTCTTTGCTATTGTTATTTTTGTAAGAGTTAGTTATCTTGTTCTGATGAACAGGAATGTCAGGCCAGGCATATACCAGAGAAAAATGCTAGAATTTTGACAAAAATAATTAAATTTCCCAGGTTGGATTTTCAAACTAACTGGGCTGAAAATTTGGGTCCATAACATCCATTTCCTGGGCACTATGAATATCCTTAGAGGTTCAGGTTTATTGATAATTGATTTCTCCTGGCTGTTGCTATCATTGTTCAAATGTTTGATGCTTCTAGAGTTTTTTAAATTGACATAGAGCAGGACAAGCTGCAGAAGAGGAAGCAGGAGGAGGGACTGAAGAGTTATCAGCAGGAGGCCGCTACCCAGGGTGTTCAGGGAGCAACTTTTCTGCCTGAACATCAGCATGGAACAGTGTGTCAGACAACTGTGCATCAGTAAATAGGTTGGCTCTGAAATCTGCCACCTGCTGCAATGACAACTACAGCCTCAGTGCAGGGCGAGGATCGCATTGCCAGCAGCTGTGAAGGTGACAATGGTGATGAATTTATATGTGTTGGGCTCCTTCAAAGCTGGAGATAGTGCAACATATCACAGTTTGCTGTCCACTGGGTAAAGGAGATCACTAATGCACTAGATTCAAAGAGTGCTGAAGACATGTCATTCTCGTTTACCAGAGAGCAGCAGGCAGAGTGAACATGGGGCTTTGCATGGATTACAGGTTACCCAATGGTGCAGGGTTCCATTGACTGCATGTACATCATTTTGTGGACACTACATGTCAAAATCTAAGAATCTACTGCATCCGAAAGAGATTCTACTCCCTCAGTGTCCAACTGGTGTGTGACCATAGACAGCAAATTATGCAGGTCAGTGTCTCGAAGCAGTTATGATGCCTCTATTTTGCAGTAGTCCACTGTGCCATTTGCATTTGAGTCAGCACAACAAACCAAAATGTGGCTACAGGGTGACAATTGCTATCCATTAATGATGTGGCTCAGACTCCAGTATAGAATCTGTGCCCATAAGAGAAGCAGGCAAACGATGAAAGTCACGCAGCCACACAAATAAAGCAGACCAATGGTGTTCTGAAACAATGCTTCTACTGCTGCCTGGGCCATTCTGGAGGAACCCTGAAGTACTTGGCAGAGCAGGTGTCAAGATTCATGGTGGTCTGCTGCATGCTGCTCAACATCACCATCATGAGGGCACAGCCCTTGTCAGCATCTATACCTTGAGCAGCTGAGATGCAAGGAGGAGGAAGAGGGGGAGGAGGCAACCTAGACAGTCCCTTTCTGGCTCGGCTGGCCATGAACAAACTCAGCCGAATGCGATATCAGGCAATGCAATCCCAATTCCCCATTCATCAACATTCCCACAACTTAACTTCCTTCTGTCATCGACTGTCACAACAGCTGCTTGGCCACAATGCAAAAATAAAAAGCAATACAAAGTAATCATTCCGAACCAAAGTTATATATCAAAGCATGCCATATTACATACAATCGTAAACTTAATGAACCTTGTGCATTCCTTCAGTGCCTTACTCTGCCTATCCTAGTGCTGTTACACAGTGCTACCGTAGAGCAGCATGGCTAGTGCATGGCTGCTCACTTCCAGTGGGGGAGACTGCAAATCATTCTGCAGGACAACCTCAGGCAGCTCTGAACTGCACCACCTCAGCCTGGGCAGCAATATTCTAGGCTGGCTGGCTGACAGGCAACAGCAAGGGCAATGATAGAGTGGCAATGGTGGGAAGATAAATGCTGTCATCCTCAGAGTGGAAAGCAGGCATGGAGCCACTTCCACTCGCCCCCCACCCCGCGACCCTTGGTAGTCATAGCAAGGTGTTGCAAGGTAAGATTGCCTTTTTGCTGTGGCACCCTGCAAATTCTTTGACGCACTGGTATCTAGCGTTATGATAGTATCCATGATGAGATTACATGGCAGCAAGCTGACTTTACTTTATATTCACTGCAGCATTCAGACATTGAGAGGCTTCTGTTTGTACTGAATTGAAAGCTGAGATCATCAGATGCTGTATCATGGTCGGGTCCCCAAGTGTATTAATGGAGTTGGCCACCATTTCCAGACTGGAAAGGAAGAGCTCCGCACAAAGCCCTGTGCAAAGTTGGTGCTGGACTCTTCCAAGCTCCTTGATATTGCGTGCAGGCTTTCTGATAGCATTCCAATACACAAAGCATTTCATTGTTCTTACCCAACAGGCTTATTCTGTAGTCCACCCCATCAAGATGTCATTTGAGTCCTTTGTATTAGAACTCTTGTATAACCTTGTCCTCTGATGAGCTGGCATCTGTGCTATCCTTGCCTTCTTCCCTGGCTGCAGGTCACTAGTGTCTGGTGTCTCATCATGTGTAGAACCTGCCTCTAAGCTATCCTCTACATTGCACACAGTGTCAGTATCTGAGCTGGTGGCTGCGAATATAAAATTGAGTGATGGTGCTATGTATACATCATTACTGTCTTCTTGCCCTTCCTCCACTGTCTGGCCAAGTTGCAGTTCTTGGACATCTCAAAGGAGAAAGGCGCAAGAGTAATAATGTGGTGAGGAGAGGATTGTGGAATAAGTAAGAAGGACTTGCTTACACCATCTGCAGCTTGAGATCAGAAGACAGTGTGGATTGAGGGGCAAGTGGGATGTGAGAAGGATGATTAGGAATGAAGATACCATAATCTTCTGTGGTTTCTGCCTCACTACTGGCCACAGCCTCAGCAATGACTGCTCTAATGGTGGTGCGCACCGTTTCCTCCATCAGAATTAGGGCATACAGACGCACTGCCCTAGCTCCTGCTTTCTCCAGTTCTGTGTCAGCTTGTCCTGCAAGAGAGACAGAACTGTGCCAGTGAGTATGTTGCAATGTATTTGGGTGATGTGGCTGTCAAGGCTGAATAGCTGTCAGTGTGTGCAAGCTGTGAGATGTGGGTGTGAGGCTTGTAGCGGTGTGAAGTGTGTGAATTTGAGATGCAGCTATGAATATTAGGTAAGAGTCATTATTGATAGAGAATGCCGGTCGATGATGGGGTGTGCTACATTGAACTGATTGTGACATTTAAAGATGAATTCACTGATCTTGACCACTTGTGTGAAGCCATTTTTTGCAGTACTGTGCTTCATTCTAGGCCATCACATCAACTAAGGGCTAAATTTTTCCAGCCCCGAGATGATGGGCTTGATGGGGGGGAAATAGTGACGAGCGGTGTTGGGATCGATGTGTCCTGGCGCATTCCCATCACTGGGGAAGTCTTGTGGGCAGAGCCCTAGACCAGATGCCTACTCAAACTGAGGTGGCAGTCAACTGAAGCATCGAAGCTGCACTTACGGGCGATTTTTCCCGATCACTGGCATTTTGCCAGTGGTGCAGAGGCCACCAGCTAAATGAAGGCAGCCTCCCTTCAGCAGTCCGGGGGCCAATTGGAGCCAGAGACTCTATCTCCCATAGAGGGACTTCAAAGCAGGAAAGGACGTATCTCCAGCCCCTATGTTGCTGCCAGAGGGGTTTCCCCTCCAACTGGAGAGGCCTACCTCTAGAATATTTAATTACCTGCATGAATATTTAATCACCTCCATTTTGAAGTGCCCTCTTGATCTTCTACCTCCTCAGCAGTAATCTCCTCTCCCAGTGACACTTCTGAGGCTCCAGAGCTGCTGTCCTTCTAATTGGGTTGGCAGTATCGGGGGCCAGCCCGCCATTATTAACTTGATAATGAGCTCAGAGGCGGCCAGTTAGGAGGCCACCTATGGTAATAGCCCTGTGCTGGTCTTTCTGCCAGCTAGAGCAATCTCAGGACCCCCATATGGTACCAAAAATGGGCGCTGAAGCATGCCAGGAAATTCAGCGCTAAAGTGTTGTTTGGAGGACCTCCAGCCCCCTGTGGATACAACCCTTCTCTTCTCTTTTCCTCATCCTCCACCAAAGCCTCCTGTACAGCATACGAGATCCTTGGAGCTCACTCAGTCCCATGTTGTATCATTATTCAGTCGTTTTACATGTCGCAGTGATTTACACAAGGACTTCCACCACTTGCTCCAGCCAAGACGTACCTCCTCTTTAAGAGGTGCAGGTTGGCTTTAAATAATGCAGAGCAGCTTTAACTCTTGCTAACCCCTTAAGATTTTGGGTCCCAAAAGTTTACGTGCTGCCTGAATCATATTGAAGGCAGAGGCTAATAGTACATTGTGAACTCCACTTGCTGGTTTTTGGTGGTTATCCAATTTATCCCCCAAAGCATTTTAGTAAGAGCACAAAATATTTATTATTTGGAAGGATACTGAAAACTTGGTGCGGGAACAAGAGGCTAAACAGAACAGCAGTGTTCTTGGAAGGACAGGGAAGTTGTTGCTCTCCAAGTTAGTGACTGCACTGCAGACTCCTGACGGTTATGGCAAGTGTCTTAGGAGCTTTTTCTCAAGAGTACGACTTGAATGGATTTTCTATTTTTCTAGTTCTGAAACATTAGGTCTTCTTGAAATTTTGGTGAGGGGAAGGTTAATGGTAGACTGAGCAAACAAAAAGATTTGAATATTCAGAAGTGCATGGAAAGCCATCTGTGGGATTCCTTGAGAAATGAATTAAATTACAATTTTTCTAAAACACCAAACATTTTATTTTATTTGTACACTAGCAATCAACATTGATAGATACATCTTGTGTATTCAAATACTGTGAAGGAATTTTTCCAGCTTGTTCTTGAGCTGTCACAGCACTGTCCTGTATCCTGCAGAGCTGATTAGCCTCTGCTCTGCCCTAAAATACTACCTGTGGTGAGGTAAAAAGGGAACAGAGCTTGAGCCCTTGATGCTATGGAATTTGTTAATCCAGTTGATTGTCATATGACTTGTTGTGATACCGAGTTTTTAACCCTTTAAATTGTCATTTTACACAGTGTGGAGTACCTTCGCAGCACACAATGAAGAACGTAGAGTTTTTTCGTACACATGAAATAAATGTTCTTTTGCAGAAGCTCACTCTAAATTACAATAACCATGAGAATACAAGATTGTACTATCTATGTGAATCATTGTACCAGACAATTATCAAGGAATTAGCTTTTTTTTTTGCTTGTGAGATAAAGTGCCATCTTCCAAACAAGTATGTAAGTTCAAGATGAGATCGTTGGGGAGAAGTTGCATTTACCCAGTCAGCCTTAGAAAAGTTTTATGCAAAATTCATCAGATGTGGGGAAGACCAGAATAGAGAAAAGGTTACCCATCCTTAGGATTCATATCTGCATCAATTAGGAGAGCTTTCTTTAGGTGGTGGGGTAAATTTTTGTGCATTGATTCCATCAGGCAGGAGGCCAATAGAATCAGTACAAGACTTGACCAATTTTCATGGTTACGCCTCATTAGAATACTTTTGATGAACTGACAGTGCTGGTTGAGCACTGATGGGCAACTCACTGATTTGTGGGGGTTGGAAATCCGATACCTCTTTCAATGAGCTGAACTGGCAGTGGGACTTTAAGGAGAGGCAATCTGGCACTGGGGAGGCAGATGCGAACATTTTTAGTGAGGCTGTTTCCCACCCCTTTTGACTTAGCAGGCCAGACATAGGTGGGAAAGGGACAGTAAATGCTGTAATGAAAATCAGCCCAGTTTATTCACAATTGGTGTGGACAGCTCTCCTTGATGTAGACAGGAGACAAGGAAATCTTCGGAGCAAAACAAGTTTGTTTTTTCAAAAAGCATAGGGTCACTTTTCATTAGTGCTTTCAGGAGGGAATTATGCCTTTGAATCGACCCCCACAATCCTTCCTGCCCCTACAGTGCCATCCCATTCCCCCATGATATGTCTTCCCATCCCCCCGACCTCCTCCCCAATGTTCCTTCTCAACCCCCTGACCTCCCTTCCTATCCTGACTGACATTCCTTTCCATCCTTACCCTGATGTGCCTTTGCTTTCCTCCCCTGGTGTGTTTCCCATTCACTTGCAGCGTTCAGCCTTCCTACTTGTGATGTGCAGTTGACAAGTACATTAGGAAACGGAACACTGCAACAGTGAAGAGAAAACCATGAGTGCAGAAAGACCCTGACACTAACTGATTGAAGAGAGTTGGGGAAGCACAATTATGCTGGGTGGGTTGGATTGCCCACGATTCTGATTTCAAGCCATACCTCAGTGTTCAGTCCCCCCCAACTGTACTTTTAGTACTCCCAGAATCTATCCCCACCCATTATGCAGTGCTACTGCTCCCACAACCCAGATCCCCCTCCAATATACCAACCTCCAATATTGTTACACTCCGTCCTCCTCATTCCTCCCACGCTCTAGCTGCACCTATAGGCCCCGCAATGCAGCCCTCACTATCAGAGCACTCAGCCCCCAAACCAACTGCACACACTAATCTGCTAAGTGTTCCCAGATTTCTGACTCCTCTTTAGTGCTCTCTCTTTCCTCTCCCCCCAGTAACTATTTCCATGCTGCTGACCATGCACCAACCTTTACCCTCAAGTGCTGTCAATGTCTTCCTGGGGCTTAGAATGCAATAAGTTTGCCCAGTGAGTGAGCATGCTCATGGCCTCCTCTTCCCCACTTCAATTCCTAATTGTGGCTTGCTACGTACTACAGCCCTATCTCCTCTCTAGGCTTCCCTTGTTGAAGCTTTTCTCAGCATATCCCAGTCTCACCATCAACCTGATGGTGACTCTTGATTTCATATGGCCCCTGGGCCTTAAAAAAAAGGAAAGAGACAGGTATTGAGCCATAAAGCAAAAGACCACATATGAGATTGGACATTAGCGACATCTAGGAGAGAGAAGAGAGAGAGGATTGTCATATAAGAAGAATGATATAGTGACTGGGCAGAATGATTACAGATAGACAATGAGAAAGCATATGTTTGACAGACATTCATAGAGGAAGGGAGAGCAAAAAGGTGGTAAACAAAGATGGAAAGATGACACAAAGAGTTAAAGAATGGTGATAAAGCAGAGTTACAGGAAGATGAATAATACTATTTGTAACATTGAAATAAAGCAAACAGAAACAGAAACAGAAACAAAATGGTGACATTCAGTATTCGTGTTTGAAATTGACAGAAGCTGATATATAATACTAGTGCCAGGAGGCAGGAAGACTGGAAAAATGGCATGGGAAGATGACAGGAAAGAGGGAGTCTACCCCAGACCTTCCTATCATGTAATTTTACCAGTGGCAGGAAAGGTGGCAGATGAGCTCCCAACTTGGAACTCAAATGAGCCACGTAAATGATCAATTAAGGGCCTCTTCCCACCTCCACTGGTAATTTGCCAGCAGCAGGGAGGTGGGGGAGGGGCCTACCTCCATGTGAGGAGACCACCAAGTAAACCCTGACGACCTCCCAATGTACTCCAGAGTGAGCGGCCTCCTTTCTGGGCACTCCATGGTCTACGGCTGTTCTCGATACAATGGCGCCACCTGCCCTCAGCGAATGTCCCCCTCATTGGGCCTACCTGACTGGCCCCAATGCCTCCAGACTCCATTCACCTGACTTTTCAGGTGCACAGCCATTGATGCATCCTCAGCCTGCAGGTGCGGCCCCAGCAATGGCTACCTCTAGCTGTGGTGTTGCTGAGCTGCAGACCTTCTGATTGGGCTGATAGCTCTGGGGCACAGGCCACCGTCTTTAATAGGACAGCAGCTCTGATGGCAAAATTCTACCCCGGATCCCACTGCCCGCTGAAATGGGGCTCTGCCACCCCCACCCCCACTTTTAGCCCCGGTGGCGGAACCCCTGCTGGCTCTGCAAAATTCTGACCTAGGTGTTACATTGCACCTTTGTACTAGCAATGCAAAACATAAATAAATTGCACATTTCTACGTAAAATACCACGAAAGTTGATTGTATAATCTATTTACAGATGTTGCGCACAGGTTTTGGTTTAACCAAATTAATTCACTGTAGGCTTGTGTACAGCTTTGATGAATTGTTTATACAAGTGTATATATTTCATTCAAATACTTTGCTTAGGTATGTCAGTGAGTTTTTAAGGTTAAGTATTGTATTTACACTGATCTTTTTTCATCCTGAAACAAATGTTTTCATCTCAATATTTAAAAGGAATCTGTTAGATCTTGAGCAGCATTGTTGAGCCAATTCATTCACATCTTTTATTTGGTGAGACTTTTACACTGGAGCGTTTTAGAATCCTCGTACAATGCAACAGTTTGTTGTTTGTTGCTAATGTGGTTCTACACACAAATTAAAGCAGCTGTTGTATTATGTGGGGCAGGCATTATTTTGGAAGAAAAATGATTACAGTGTCTTTCTGCAGGAATGAAAGTCTCGTTGTCCATTCCTCATTGTTTATAGCAAGTGCTGATGTTAATAGAAGTGTTAAGGATGCAGCTTTGCTTTAGTATGCAACAAGCACATAATAGTGAAAGGATTAGCTTCAAACTGTGTTACTGATTGTACAAGCTACTAGGTCTGATCACCAGGACAGCAGCTTGTCTCCTGGGTTCCTACTGGGCTGGTGTTGAGGTCATTGACCTTACAACAAATTAAAGGACAAAACGCTTTTTATCCAGACCCCCAAACTGGTGGAAGCCCTTTGAACAGACTCCTTTTGAGAGGAGTAACTGAATAATATTTTCGTGCTGTCGAGATTGACTTTAGAACCCTTCCAGTCTATTGGAGCTGTACATGCTGTTGCAGACAAACTGTCTATGCACATTGAACTTTGATTACATTTCGCAGACTTCTGAAATTCCAGTAATAGTTCATTGGGCCTAATCCAAAGTAAATACTGTATCTTATTTTATTCAGAAGCACAAATATAGTCTAAGATTAGTTTTGATAGCGCGTGATGTCTGCTCCCGTGTTATACTAGCAGTAATCCGCTTATATTAGCGCACCTTGCATTTTAGATGGCATTGCTTCAAATTAAGGTCAGTAGGAAAAAATTTTGTTCTTCATAAATAGCCACTATGGGATTTCAAGAATTTTATATTTATTGCTTCCTAAAGACCATTTTGCAAGGCATGGGAAACGTAAAACACCTTGCTATGTTTGACTAATTTAAGGTCCGTGTGTTCCACGCACCTCTAACTAATAAAGACATTGCCTCAGGATATTGATCCCAGTTCTGTCTCTGTTGTTCTTGAACCTGTTGCATGGAGTTGCCAGTGAGTAATACAAACTGAATCAAGTAGCAGTGTTGCCTCTCTGAAAGGAAAGATCCATGACGTTTCACGGTGACACATTTGGCAACCCAGCAGAGGTCGACAGCATACAATATGTGAAATTTGAAGACTGTATCAGCATTGTATAATTAATGGTTCAGTATGTTGAGGCACTAATAGGCTGATCCAACAAGCTACTTCATATCTTTCGGTGTTCCAAGACATTACTGATTTTTTTTTATCAGGTGAATGTTGCAAACAGCGTATTTCATCAATGTGAAGACTTCACTGTTGCAAAGTTAAGATGAGCTTGGTTCTTCAGTCAGAAAGCTATTCTTATGAAGCTATTCAAATAGTAGTCTGATATGTAAAATGAAAGGATGTGACTGGTGCATTTGAAAGGAAATAATATGGCCACAAAAATCAAAGGACTGATGTTTGTATAGTGTTTGCAAATCACTTGTTGCCATCAGTTTTTATATAATATATTACTGCCTCAACCATTCCCTGTGACAAAATATTCAAGCTCCATTAACCCTGTTTATTAAAATAAAATCTTCTAACCCCTCTACCATTCTCTTTTGACTGTTTTAAATTGATGATTCCTTTTCACTGATTCCCCAACCAGTGGAAATTTCCATTTTCTTTTCTGATTGGTGTTGCAATTTGGAACTAAATTATTAGCAATTACGCACCCCTGCGGGCCTTCTAGAAACTTGTATGAACTTTGGGCAACTAGTTTAACTTAGAACCCTTTCAGTTGGTAGAGTGAGAAAACAGTCATCTAAAGTCTTGATTCATGTGACGACATTTGACCCAGAAAAGGTACAGGAAGAAAAATTTGTAATTTCTTTAAAATATTTGTGGAATCTGTAATTGTTTTTAAAAATGTATGAAAATAAATTTTAAGAGTTTGCATCAATTGTAAAGGGATCAATTGTACTTTTTTGGATAATAAGAAATATTTGTCCACATGACCTGGTGACCCTTGAGGTGGAAGAAGTTCCACAAGGAAGGAAATTAAGACCAGAAGTTGTGTGGCTGGCAGACACAAAGGAGAGCTACAAGCAAGAGAGCTGGAGGATGAAGGCAATCAGCACACAGATGAAAACACAAAGAGAAAGCAAACAGAGACAGAAAGGGGAACACACTGAATTCTAGAGAGAAGAAGCAAATATCTCCCATGGAGAGGTCAGTTTTTCTGTTTGGCAGAAAAGGAGACAGGTAATGTGCGAGCATGACTAAAAAAGGTCTAAAGCCTGGAAAGCTGTGTGAATAGCAGTAAAGAGCTTAGTAGTGTTTTCCCAGAAGTGGCCAAACCATGAACTGGGATATACTTGATTGGTTGGTTGAAAAGGAACTGTAGAAAGCTACACCATCAGGACAGTGGTGACCTGAGGGAGAGGGGGTTTGTAGAAGTGTGCCTTGCTGATGATAATCGTACCTGTGAAACTCAAAGGTGAAAGCTGTTGTTGGACAGGTCTCCTGACATACCATCAGTGAAGAAAGCACAGCATATTGTGGAAATGTAGATCTACACAATGTCACGTTTATGCAGATGCGTTTATTGTGGTCCTGTAAAATGTATCTTTGTTGTATCGACTATTTAAAGTAAAATTTCCCTCTTTATTTGAAGTATCATGTGCCTGTTAATTCACATTAATTTACACTGATTCTAATTCATATTGAAGTAAAAGTTACAAAAAGTGAAATCTTGTTGGCAATTTCTCCTTTGGGGTCATTCAGTAAATTTGGTTATTTTGGTTTACGTTTCCCCCAAGGGGATCGTAACAATTCAAAACCAGGTTCTAGAAGTGAAAAGATATTGCAGCAAATTTTGTGAGGCATGCTTGAGATATTGCTTAACACTTAACTGTAACTCATTCTACTACTGATTGATGTTACCTATCACTAATAGAGTCAGTGGATAGGCTATTTTACAACATGGGTCCAATAAGCCCTGAGAATAATCATCCCACCCACTCGCTGGAGAAGCAGATAAGTCCCTGCCCTATCATAGCTCCCCTTTCTTCTCCTCATCCTCAACAGGATGCATGTGTTTTCTTCTTACCCTCAACAGATTTTCTGAGCACACCATCACAACAAGTCACCTCACTGTCTTCTAAGCACCCTACTCCACAGGTCTCCCTTTTTTATCCCTCTCCCTCTTGTCCTGTCTCTGAATAGGGCCCCTCTACCCGTCAAATTGGTTCATTTCTTTTTTGCTCTTGCAAAAACAGGATCTCTCCCCCACGACCGCACCGCGCCCCCCCCCACCCCCAAACCCCTCACCCCCCACCCCCGCCTGTCCCTCAAGTGACTAACTTTCCTTTTTGCTTCCTTGCTAACTCTCAAGCGAGTTTCCCTCATTCTGTCTCAGCAGGACAGCATTACTTTTATCTCTCTTTCTTTCCTCTCTTGTTCCCTGGGCTGAAGTAGATGCTTAAACATTGAGGAAGAAGAAAATTACAAGGATCGTTTGGGAAGATAGGTATAAAATGTTGAGCTTGCATTCAGTTGGCAAGAGTCATATCAGACCAAAATATGACTGATGTTGAAGGCAAAACACACTGGGGCAGGACTTAGTCTGGGCCTAAACAACAAGGCTCCAAGCTGTGTCAAAATTGGGCCTTAGGCCCTATGTTTTGGGGATGAACAGATATTGCACTTCCACATGGGGCAGCTTGAACCACAATAAAAATTAATTCCAGGTCACTGGGAGCAGCAGCTCTTGAATAGGTTCCAGAATGGGATTTAATTGGGCAATGTGGGACCCATTGCCATGATTGCTGAGTCAGGGACCAAAAATGTAATTTAGATAAATAAATCCATCGTTTAACATTTTTGGGGGCCGCTGACGAATCTTGAGCTGGGTAGGCCTGTGCCTGCCCATGTCCTCCAGTCGGCATTTTGCCCCTCATGAACGTATTAAAGATCCACCTGGGATGCCTATAATAAAGGTCCCCATGAATTTAGAAGTGAGGCTAATGAAGATTGGGTTCCAGCTTCTTCCTGCTAAATTTGTATGCTTTGTGCCTGTTTACACCGGAAAAAGGGGCACCTCATATAGCAATTTCGACCCCCCTGGTCCCAAACACACCAAGAGCCTTCACCAATGTATGATGTTGAACTCATGGGCCTGTTCATGACACATATGTTGCATATTTTGAATTTACTGTTTGAAGTACGGTTCTCAGGCTTGCAACCACCTTCATTTTCATTATCAGGATAAAAAGTCTTTATTCTAACTTGAGACGGCTATGCTAGTGGAGATATCCTGCCTCGTTTGTCAGGATGTGTGACAAGTCAAAGCAAGATGTTGGTAACGCACAGCTGGTGAATGAAGTCCTGTGATGAGATGGCAATCAGAGGTCAGAGCTTAGAGCGTGATGTATCTGCATGACCTCCTTCAAGATAAGGCTTTCTAAAAGGTCATAAGACACTGTGATACCTCTGTAAACATTTCTTTTCTGGTATCAGGAATCAGAGAACTGTAGGGAAGAGAATGTGACAGCTTTTTTAAAAATTTCTAATGATTTTGTGAAATGAGCATCTATTTGGAATGTGCTCTTTCCACGTTGTGAGAAGCTGATCTTTAGGGGTACAGTGTTTAAATTTCAAAGCAGATTGGCACGAACTTGTCTATTAGGAATTTGCAAGCAGCAAAAGTCTGTTTTGGGGATGGAATTTTACCATAAACTTTAGAAAATCTGAACCTGTTCTTGTGTCTCCAGAATTAATGAGATTGGTAGCTTAGCAAAATTAAATTCATGACCATGATGGAAGAAAAAAGTAAGGGAGAGCTTTTGGAAAGTATTTGTACTAAAATTAAAACCTTGCTTGTCTAATATAAATCAGCACTACTGTAAAAGACTATAAAACCAGAAATATGGGGCTAAAATATTAATTCATTGATTATGCATTATGCGTCTATCACCAATTGAGAAATAGTTTACATGCTAAACATCAATTACCTACACTCCAATGGTGACTACACTTCATTGGCAATGAAGTGCTTTGGGATGTCCTGAGGACATGAAAGATGTTACATAAAAGCAAGTCTCTATTTCGTTAACTGTAGTGTACTGTGTAAAACTGACCAGTTTATTTACATAATTCCAACACATTTAATTTCAATGTCACCTTAATTACTTAACACCTCCACAATGTTATCTATCTATTCACCCACCTTACCCTTACTGCAGCTGAAACTCTTGTCCACATGATTCTTGAATTACGAATCAAATTCTTCAACACCATCTTCCTCACCAGCCTCTTGACACAAATTAAAACTTGGCCAAAACTCTGCAATCTAGAACCTTCACTGCACTAACTCCAACTCATGCATCATTCTGATCTTGTTAATCTCCAATGACCACAGTTAGCTTGCTCAAAATTCCTCGATAACCTCATCCTATCAGATCTCTGCATCCTTGTCCACTCTGTGCCCTCAGATTGCCCTATGTGGCAATCCCTCAATCTGTCATATGGTCCCTTTTTCTGCTTCATGTTACTCTCTATCTTCTTCATCATCCAGCAAGCTCTGGCTTTGTTTGCCCTACCTTTACCCTTCCTGAGAACGTACCTTGGCTGTACCAAGCTATCTTTTCTTTATGAACATACATACAAACATAGGAACAAACAAATTAGGAGCAGGAGTAGGCCACTTGGCCCTTCGAGTCTGCTCCGCCATTCAATGAAACCATGGCTGATCTGACTGTAACCTTAACTCCACATTCCCGCCTACCCCTGATAACCTTTCACCTGGTTGTTCCATTACAGTTTTGTTTGCCAATCTTTAATTCCAGTTCAGCACAAAAGCAAAATACTGCGAATGCTGGAAATCTGAAATAAAAACAGAAAATGCTGGAAATACTCAGCAGGTCAGGAAACATCTATGGAGAAAGAAACAGGGTTAATGCTTTAGGTCAAAAAACCCCACTATCACTACGCTATAGTTGTTTGCACCTCTCTTTAATTTCCCTGCAAATTCATTCCTCTTTATCCTCCCCACTAGTTAGTTGCCTATAGAATACACCCAGTAATGTAATGGTACCTCTTTTGTTTCTTAATTCTAACCAAATAGGTTCAGTCCTTGACCCCTCCAGGACACTCACTCTCTCCATTGCTGTAACATTCTCCTTAATAATTTTTTTCATACCCTATCTCTTGTGAACACCTTGTATAGAGGAATATTTAATACCCAATCCTACCCTTTTATAAGCCAGGCTTCTTTTAACGCTCCCAACATCATATTCCTATGTGGCTATTTTCGCCTGCTGCTTAATGACCTTCATGTCTTTTGCACTTACTTCCATGGACCGTAAACCTAATTTGGGCCTTCTCACTACCTTACTATTTTTACTCTAGTGTTAATCTGCTTCTTCCATGCCTTTATGCACCCTATTTTTCCTTCCTGGCTCTGATACTCACTGCTAAGTTAGCTTAAACCCTCCCAGTACACTTGCAAACAGGACACTGGTCCTGACTCTCTTGAGGTATAGACTGTCCAAGATCTGGTGTATAGATCCCATCTCCCCCAAAGCTGGTCCCAATATCCCTGGAATCCAAACTGTTCTGTTCTGCACTATCTATCCAGCCTCAAAGTCACCTGCCGTGACCAACGCATGGCACTGTGAGTGATCTGGAGTTTACTATCTGCTAGTCCCTTACTAAGCTTCCTAAAATCTGCTTGCAGGACCTAATCCCATTTCTGCCTTTGTCAATTGTACCAATATGGCCCACGGCCTCAGGCAGACATGGTACCAACATAGACCATGACCTTATCCCCTCAGAGTGCTCTGCAGCTGCACACTTCTTTGGCCCTGCCACCAAGAAGGCAACGTATCATCCTGGAACCTGCAGAAACACCTGTCTGCTCCCCTAACTATAGAACCTCCTATCACTATTGCTTTCCTAACCTTCCTCCTCACCACTGTGTTGCTGAACCAGTGGTCTCTGTCTGTATTCCCCAGAGAAAACATCCCCCTCACCAGTATTTGGAACTGAATGCCAGTTAGGGAGTGAATTACTCTCAGGACACTCCTGCACTACCTGCCTGGTTCTGTTTGACTGTTTGTTGGTCACCCATTGTTTCTCTGCCTGCATACCCTTAAGCTGCAGGGTGACCACATCCAGAAATGTGCAATGCATGTAGCTCTCAGCCCAGTGGATGTACCGCAGTGACATTAACTGCTGCTTAAGCTCCAAAACCCAGAGCTTGAGCTCCTCCAGCTGATGATACTTTCCATACACGTGGTTATCCAGGACACATGAAGTATCCTGTAGTTCCCACATGGAGCGGGATGTGCATCAGACAGGACTGAGGTGCTCTGCCATGCCTCTATTATTGGACTGCTGACTGAATTTATGGGAAATAAAAGTTGTCTTTGAAAGTAAATTTAAGATTTAAGAACCTGTTTAATTATTCTAATTCTTTATCTTTAGATCTTAGGCCCTTGTACCTCAATACTTACCATCCATACTGATCTTTGTTCTCTCTGGTTCTGCCACTTCTTGTACTTACTCTGAGACCCTGTCTTCCCTCTTGGGCGGGTGTAAAAGATCCCATGGTACTATTTTGAAGTAGAACAGGGGACTTATCCCCGGTGTCCTGGCCAATGTTTATTCCTCAACCAGTCTCACAAAAATAAATTACAAAAGCAAATTACTAAGGATAATGGAAATCTGGTATAAAAACAGAAAATGCTGGAAATACTCAGCAAATCAGGCAGCTTCTGCGGAAAGAGAAATGGAGTAAATATTTTAGGTCAATGACCTTTCATCAGATACGAATTCTCTGGTCACTATCGCATTGCTGTGTGTGGAAATCTGATGTGCGCAAATTGGCTGCTGTGTTTCCTACATTATAACAGTGACTGCATTTTTTTAAAAAGCACCTCATTGGCTCTGAAGCACTTTGAAAGATCCTGAAGTCATGAAAAACACTTATGGGCAGAATTTTACGTCCCACAGATCTGATTGGGAGTAAAATAGCACACAATGACGTTGGGCGAGCATCCTGACGTCATCTCACGTTCACCTGATATTTCGGTCGGCAGGCGCACATGAGAGTTAGCTGACAATTAAGAGGCCTATCAAGGCCATCAATGTATTAATTAGGAGTGATTTTTAGTTGCCTGTCCAACCCTACGGTTGGCGGGCAGGCGAATTGGCCAGACGACCTTTGGATTTTTGAGAAAACCTCATCCCTGGGCAGGATGAGGTTTCTGAGATTAATTTTTAAAAGATGTTTTGACAAAATTTTTATTATTTATATGTTCAGGTGCGTGAGTCCTATGTGGGGTCAATTCTTTCTGCATTTCATAATCTTTATTTTTGTTTTTAAAATTCTTCAGCTCCCTGAGGCAGCTCTCTGCCTTCGGGGAGCTTTCAGTGCGCGAACCCCTGCGTCCGCGCTGACTTCAGCGCTCGCCCTCCTCCCGCTCCCACCTTGGCAGTGCTGAGCTTCTCAGCGCGCGATTAATGGTTGGCTGGCTATTAATTGGCCCGCCGACCATGAAATTGCAGTCGGGGGCTGATCACGAGCGGCGGCCCATTTCCTGGCTGCCCCTGGGCCTGCCCGACGTGCCCGCCCCCCGCACACATCCAACGACCCGAAAATCCTGCCCTATATAAATACAAGGGCTGAATTTTCCCTCCCTCAGGGGGGTTGTGCGGGGTTGGGCGGGAGTGAGCGCGAACCCAATCGGCGCCTCCAATTGGGTGCGTGGCGCCATTTTACGTGGGCAGGCCAATTAAGGCCCGCCCAGTGTGATGCTCGCCCCGAAGCGCTGAACGCTCCCTGTGCGGGCGGGAGCGGGGTGTTCCCTGAGTTGGGGCCTGTGCTTTTTCGTGCATGCGCACAAAAGAGTGCAGAAATCTCCCTGAGGCACAGAGGTGTCTCAGGGAGATTTGTTTAAGGTTCAAGCATTTAAATAAAGATTTGAAAATATTTAAAGATAGTGTCACATGAGCTGGGACATGACAAGGAACATTAATTAAAAAATGTACTTAATTTATAAACACTTCATGAAACCTCATCCCACCTGTGAATGAGGTTTCATGATAAATGCGAAGGCCACTTGGGCTCTTTGCCTGCCTACCAACCTTAAGGTTGGACGGGCAGCTCATTTAATTGATTTAATTAGTTTTAAACAGGCCTTAATAGGCCTTTGACAGTTTGGCGGGCATGCAGCCAAGTCGGCTGTGTGCCCACCGAACTAAAAACCTAAATGACACGCGGTGACGTCGGGACACCCGCCCAACATCACCACGCATCATTTTACGTGTCGGCGAGCGGGCCTCACCGACCGGAAAATTCTCCCCAAGCCTTTCTTTTTAAAAAAAGCCTCCTTGACAGCTTTTGCATTGTACATTGCATCCATTTTCATAACTCTTCACAATTTCTTGTCTCATTTCCTTCTCTATGAAATACCTTGGAATCTTTCTCTGCATAAAAGCTACAATACAAATGCAAGTTCCTATTGAAGTAAGTGTATTCAGAATGTCTATGGTTGATGTGTGCAATTTTGATATATTTGGCATTGCGCCCTTCCTTGCTACTTCTTTAATATAATATGTTGGAAAGTTTAACAACGAAATAACAGTTCTTTGCAGGGAAATGTAGTTCTGGTACTCAGACAATTTTTTTTTTGAAGAAATTCATGTTTCTCATACAGATATCTTTAAAGATAAACATCTGCTGTAAGGTTACATAAGTCAGAGCATCATTTTCCTTCTGACAAAACTAGGTATAGTATCAGCACAGTATCAGCAAAGAACATACGATTGAATAATTCACCCCATGCCTCAGCTTTCAACACCATAAAACCTCGGCAGAAGCAGCATTAACATTCAGTAATATCAGCAGGCTGATTTATTTTGTAGTATTCAATTTTATAGGCAAATATCAAAAAAAACTGAAAGAATTATCATTCATTTGGAAGCTAAAGAAAAGTTTAGGGTTTTTTGAGGGGAACAGAATCAATCCTATTGACACAAATGCATTTCCATCTGGATGAGCTCTCAGTTTCAATTTCGAACGAATCGACATCGTATGCTCACCTGTCATTTGTCTCACAGTAAAATCCCACATACAGTGAGATGAATACCAAGCTAAAAGTTTATTTTTGATGTTGGCGTGAGAAAGAGATTGGCTGAGAAAGGCGGACTAAGTTTAAGAGAGATGGACAGACGACATGGGACAGGGGAACATTTAGACGCATGATGCAAGGACTACCATATGGTATAGAATTCATATCAGCACCTGGAAAGTGCAGATTCTGGCAAATGGGTGAGGAAGAAGAGGTTTAAAACTTGTTTGTGATGATCAAACAGAAAGCAACAATGGAGAGAGGCTCTTTACCAAGCTTACAGGAAGGGAAAAGGAAGTCAGAAACGTCAGGTTACCTTTAATAGAGCAACGAGATATTCAGGAAGGAAGGACAGTGCAAAGGAAGACTTAAAAGTTGCAAGAGATGGTTTTGGCAAGGAAAAGATTTTAAATTCATCCTGTACAACAGTAAGGTTTTCTACTTAATGAAATATTTCTGCTGAGCCTTAAATTCCTTGTGCAGCAAAAGTAATGGTTCTTTCAGAAATGTATTTCTTTTTTGACCCTTGGAACATACCATGAGTCAAAGGAATTTGAAATAAAAAATGGCTTTTGCTGCCAGCTAGGCCACAAATGTGGGGGTGGTGGGGTGTAGGGTGTGGGACCCTGTAGAGGGTAGTCTGCGGCTGCTGCTGTACCCAGGCAGGCAGGGAAGGCCTCCAGGCAACTGATCCCCGGCACCTCCAGGAACCTGGAGGCTGACTGGGTAATCCCAATTGACTTCCATTAACAGGCCCTTAATTGGTTTGATCGGTTACCCACTACATGCAGGAGGCCACTCCCGACCTTGTGCCTCTGGGAAAATGGCCCGGGATAGGCTGGAGGCTGCAAGTAGCTCACAGGCTGGCAAGCCGGGTTTTAGTGCCTGCCTGCCTCTGTTCCCAGCTCTAGTGCCAGCTGATAACCAATGTTTCAGGTCCATGGTCTTACACCAGAACTGGGAAAAGGTAGAAATATAATAGGTTTTAAGTGAGTGAAAAAGGAGATTTAGTTCAGAAGAGAGATTAAGAAACCTCTGTGTAATCATTTATTTGTTGTAAACCTACACAGGGATGCTAAAAAACAATCACACAATTCAGTCCCAAAAGCTACACTTACCTCCTGCAGTCAAACCTTTTGAACATTAGGAAGAAATGTCGATCAGACTCAGCAAAATAGGTTTGTGAAAACAATTCGATAGGGGCACATTTTCCTCACCTGCAAGCTGAAAGAGGTAGCATGAGAAGCGTATTTTCCTATATCTTTCTTTTTTCAGCACACTGGGGTGATAAATGTTGTACGTGATCCCTTTTATGATTTAAAAAAAATTTCAAACTGCCTTGACAACACAGAGCACAGAACATTCTGGAAAATGGCTACCAAGCGATTCTAGCAAATGTTATTGCTAGATTGCATTGCTTTCTTCAGTCAAATCACCTGAAATTGACCATAATTATGCAAATGATCGAGGAATTTCATGCGCAATGTCTAGTGCAAGTTGAGCTTCTCTGATCTTTTGCACTTGTTCATATAGCATTGTGTTAGAAGATGGTCCTGCCCACAAGATTGGCCATTGCTCCATTAATCATCATTGTGATTGATTACAGACTTTTGAGGAGACTCTAAAAATTAAGTATTTTTAAAAGGCATATGGACAGGAGAGACACATTTTAAAAACTTTTGAATTTTTTTTTCAATTTACTAAGAAACTGACTACACTACACCAATGCAACTAGCGAATGGCTACACTGGCATTGAGGCTGACTTGTTGAATTCAGAGGCCTTGACTAATGATCTGGAGGCAAGGACGGAATTTAATGCTCCCTCCGGAGATAGACTGCGAGGCCAAGGGGGCCGTATAATTGCATGGGAAGGTATAGCGGGGTGGCCTGGAGAGCCTGTCACCTTTCTGGCTCTGCACCGCACACCCCCTACCACACCCCACCACACCCCCCCAACCCCACCCACCCCGCACAATCGATTAAGTATCCTACCAGTGGCGAGCAGAAGCCATGCCATGTGGGCAACCTGCCAGGTGAGCCCTGGCTGGTATGCCCGTTGCCTGGTTAAGGGAAGCCTGATAAGGGAGGCAATGGCGTAGTGGTATTGTTGCTGGGCTAGTAATCCAGAGACCTTGTGTAATGCCCTGGGGGCGCGAGTTTGAATCCCACCACGGCAGATGGTGGAATTTGAATTCAATAAAAATCTGGAATAAAAGTCTAATGATGACCATGAAACCATTGTCGAATGTCGTAAAAACCCATCTAGTTCACTAATGCCCTTTAGGGAAGGGAAGGAAATCTGCCATCCTTACCTGGTCTGGCCTACATGTGACTCCAGACCTGTAGCAATATGGTTGACTCTTAAATGCCCTCTGAAATGGCATTTAAGCATGCCACTTAGTTGTATCAAACTGCTACAAAGTCTCAAAAAAGGAATGAAACCAGACAGATCACCTAGGCATTGGAAACGACATCAGCAAACTCAGCCCTGTCGACCCTGCAAAGTCCACCTTACTAACACCTAGTGCCAAAATTGGGAGAGCTGTCACACAGACTAGTCAAGCAATAGCCTGACATAGTCATCCTCATGGAATTATATCTTACACATAATGTCCCAGACACCACCATCACTATCACTGGGTATGCCCTGTCCCACCAGCAGGACAGGCCCAGCAGAGGTCGTGGCACAGTGGTATAAAGATGGGAGGGAGTTGCCCAGGGAGTCCTCAACATCGACTCTGGACCCCGTGAAGTCTCATGGCATCAGGTCAAACATGGGCAAGGAAACCTCCTGCTGATTACCATGTACCACCCTCCCTAGGCTGATGAATCAGTGCTTCTCCATGTTGAACACCACTTGGAGGAAGCACTGAGGGTGGCAAGGGCGCAGAATGTACTCTGGGTGGGGGATTTCAATGTCAATCACCAAGAGTGGCTCGGTAGCACCACTACTGGTCGAGTCCTAAATGACATAGCTGCTAGACTGGGTCTGCGGCAGGTGGTGATGGAACCAACAAGAGGGAAAAACATACTTGACCTTATCCTCACCAACCTGCCTGCTGCAGATGCATCTGTCCATGACAGTATCGGTAGGAGTGACCACCGCACAGTCATTGTGGAGACGAAGTCCCGGCTTCACATTGAGTTGTGTGGCACTACCACTGTGCTAAATGGGATAGATTTTGAACAGATCTAGCAACTCAAGTCTGGGCATCCATGAGGTGCTGTGGGCCATCAGCAGCAGCAGAATTGTACTCAAACACAATCTGTAACCTCATGGCCCAACATATACCCCACTCTACCATTACCATCAAGCCAGGGGATCAACCTTGGTTCAATGAAGAGTGCAGGAGGGCATGCCAGGAGCAGCATCAGGCATGAGGTGTCAATCTGGTGAAGCTAAAATACAGGACTACTTGCACGCTAAACAGTATAAACAGCAAGTGATAGACATAGCTAAGCGATACCACAGCCAACAGATCGGATCTAAGCTCTGCAGTCCTGCCACATCCTGTCGTGAATGGTGATGGACAATTAAACAACTCACTGGAGGAGGAGGCTCCACAAATATCCCCACAATCTTTAACGATTAGTGCCGAGTGGATGATCCATTTCGGCCTTCTCCGGAGTTCCCCAGCATTACAGATGCCAGTCTTCAGCCAACTTACTTCACTCCACATGATATCAAGAAACAGCTGAAGGCACTGAATAGTGCGAAGGCTGTGGGCCCTGACAATATTCGGCCAATAGTACTGAAGGCTTGAGCTCCAGAACTTGCCACGCCCCTAGCCAAGCTGTTCCAGTACAGCTACAACACTGGCATCTACCTGGCTATGTGGAAAGTTGCCCAGGTATCCCCTGTACACAAAAAGCAGGACAAATCCAAACCGGCCAATTACCACCCCATCTGCCTAATCGCGGTCATCAGTAAAGTAATGGAAGGGGTCATCAACAGTGTTACCAAGCGGCACTTGCTTAGCAATAACCTGCTCACTGATGCCCAATTAGGGTTCTGCCAGGGCCGCTGAGCTCCTGACCTCATTACAGCCTTGGTTCAAACATGGACAAAAGAGCTGACCTCCCAAGGTGAGGTGAGAGTGACTGCCCTTGACATCAAGGCCACATTCGACCAAGTGTGGCATCAAGGAGCCCTAGAAAAACAGGAGTTAATGGGAATCAGGGGGAAAATTCTCCACAGAAGAAGATGGTTATAGTTGTTGGAGGTCAGTCAGCTCAGCTCCGGGACATCACTGCAGTAGTTCCTCAGGGTAGTGTCCTAGGCTCAACCATCTTCAGCTGCTTCATCAATGACATTCCTTCCATGATAAGGCCAGAGGTGGGGATGTTCGCTGATGATTGCACAATGTTCAGCACCATTTGTGACTCCTTAGATACTGAAGCAGCCCATGTCTAAATGCAACAAGACCTGGACAATATCCAAGCTTGGGCTGACAAGTAACATTCGCGCCACACAAGTGCCAGGTAATGATCATCTGCAACAAAAGAGAACCTAACCAATGCCCCTTGAGGTTCAATGGCTTTACCATCACTGAATCCCCCACTATCAACATGCTGGGGGTTACCATTGTCCAGAAACTGAACTGGACTAGCCATACAAATACTGTGGCTTTAAGAGCAGGTCAGAGGCTTGGAAACCTGCAATGAGTAACTCACCTCCTGACTCCCCAAAGCCTGTCCAACATCTACAAGACACAAGTCAGGAGTGTGATGGAATACTCCCCACTTGCCTGGATGTGTGCAGCTCCCACAACATTCAAGAAGCTTGACACCATCCAGGACAAAGCAGCCTACTTGATTGGCACCACATCCACAAACATTCACTCCCTCCACCACCAACACACAGTGGCAGCAGTGTGTACCATCTACAAGATGCACTGCAGGAACTCGCCAAGGCTCCTTAGACAGTACCTTCCAAACCCTCAACCACTACCATCTCAAAGGACAAGGCCAAGGCAGACACATGGGATCACCACCACCTGGAAGTTCCCCTCCAAGTCATTCACCATCCTGACTTGGAAATATACCGCTGTTCCTTCACTGTCGCTGGTTCAAAATCCTGGAACTCCTTTCCTAACAGCACTGTGGGTGTATCTACACCACATGAACTATAGCAGTTCAAGAAGGCAGCTCACCACCACCTTCTCAAGGGCAACTAAGGATGGGCAATAAATGCTGGCTCAGCCAGCGAAGCCCATATCCCATGAAGGAATAAAAAACAAACTTGGACAGCCTGTGCCCATCAGAGAGGCCCACTGGTGGCAAGGGGCCTCCCTAACTGGCCCTGGCAAGCCCACCCCTTTTACCTTTCTTCCATGGCTCCAGTGCCGAGATTTTCAGCCTTAAGCACTGCAGTAATAGCAGTGGCCACTGCTCCTGGTGGCTCTGCCAATACTGGAGAGCTGCTAACCCCTGACTGGCTCGCAGACCTCATAGGCAGAAATTCTCCCTGAAGATGCTGAGGACCCCGTCGCCAACCAGGCAGGTGCCTCATTGGTGTTAAATTAGATCGAGGGGAGCCTGGAATGGCTGTGACATGTTTGCCACTAGCTCTCCAGCCAGTGGATGGGCCTGTGCTGCGACCATTAAATTCCTCCAAAGCGTTCAAATCCCACAATGATAGCTGGGGAATTTAAATGCAGTTGATTAAATAAATCTGGAATAAAATAAAGGTAACTGACCATGAAACTGCCAGATTGATGCAAAAACACATCTCATTCACTAATGTCCCTTGGGGAAGGAAATCTGCTCTTCTTAATTTGTCTGGCTTATATATGACTCTAGACCCACAGCAATGCCATTGACTCTTACCTGCTCTCTGAAATGGCCTAGCTAGTTAACTCAAGAGCAATTAGGGATAGGCAATAAATGCTGGGTTTTCCATTATAACCCATGACTGATAAAAATTTCTCTAGTTTTTAGTCATTTGAAGGTACAGAACTTGAGTATTGCTGAAAAAAGCGACATGCTGTCAAAGCTTTTCATCTTGCACTCATCAGGATAGACTTGCAAAAATACCAATTGTAGAGAGAACAACAATTTCAAATGCATGAGAAAGGAGTGCTAATTGGTTAGCAAGTGGGGTCTGATTGATAGAAGTGTTGCCATGGAGAATGCACCAGAGCATAGTTAACTGCCAAGTTTTTGTTTAAATCCAAAACTGTCATGTCGACTCCGATTGGTCAAGGCATTTCCATGGTGAATGGCTGTCACCCAAGTGTTTGTTTTGTTGAAAAAGGTGCAATGCATGGACATGCTCCTTCTGATTCGCAAGAATCTGTCCTGATGTGTGCAAGATGAAACCTTTGACAGTGTGTCTTTTTTTCAGCAAAACTCTGTATTTTTAGTTATTTTCCTTTATTTAAAATCAGGTTACTCAGGTGACAGGCAAGACACTCTTGACTAAAATTGCTTATTTTTATTGATAAACCCATTTTCAGCTGTATTAAGCAGACTGCATCAGGTACCAATCCTAAATGTATTAAAAGGCATTTTTAAAACAAAATATATAATTTAAAAAATGATGCTCTAAATTGTACTGGTTCATGGCAGATTTTGTGTTCAGTGATATGCAAATATGTTTGAGTGGAACTTGATTAAAAAAAACACTTCTCAAACCTGGCACAATTTTGGGCATAATTTGCAATCCAATTGGGTGCCACTTGCACCCAAAGCGGGAACTCCAAGCTCTTCAAAGAATACATTTAAGTTCAGATCTTCAGAAAATTCCATCATCCAGAAGAAATGATTAAGATTGGGGCAACCTTGTGAGAAGCAGGAATGGACCACATCAATGTGATAAAAGTCACGAAGTTAGAATCCATTTCCATGACAAACTCTCTGGCTCACAAGCTATAAGATTCCTTACTGAATAAAATTAATTGCATGCTCTCTTCTCGCTAAATACATGCCAGTGTTTTCCAGAATAAGACCTTAATTTTTTTTTGTAGTTAAGAAGTTGTAGAATTTCATCTGATTTCGGAACTAATACTTTAAGAGATCAATATTGGGACCTCAGCTGAAAAACACTAAGAGCTGCGCCTGCACGCAACTAAGTTGACCTCACCTCATCATGCAAGACCATCTCATAAACACAATTTCAAGGTGCTTCCAGCATGCTTTTCAGGGGTGAGATTTCCTGCATCAGCTGCTCTTAAAATCTCCTGCCCTGGTGAGCAATGCCTCAGCTACCTGCATAATCTCGAGTGGACTGAAGATTGGGAAATGTGATAAGAGGTTCCCCGCATAAAAGTTCAAAGCAGCGTGACCTTCACAGTGACTGACTGGGCCCTGTCTGTGCTGGAGATGGGCTTTACATCTGGCAGCAGCAGTGTGAAGAATTCAGTGTTGGTTTCCTTCGGGAATAATAGGCAATGCAGACAGGTTTCTATGGACAGGCCGAGATAAAAGACTCTGGCCCTGTGTAGACAAATAACAGCATATGGAAGCATCCCAATGGAGTGCTGCAGGTATTCACACATCTATCTGGCATGTCGCCTTTTCTCTTCAGAACCTGCAAATAGAGGCCTGCCCATGGGAATACCCATAGTTGGATTTCAATGAGTAAACTAATAGTTATAGCAGTTCTAACCATCATAGGGCTAAGTTCCAGTACAACTTTAAGAACCTGCCAGAGAGGTTCAAAAAAACAATTACCTTGTCTGGCATGACCCAAATCAAACTGAAGCAAACTGTTGCTAAGAGTAGGGTTGTCAACTGTGATTAAATGTATTCCTGGAGATTTCATTACTTGACCTACCCCCACGCTCCAGCCATTAGTTGGCGAACACATCCATCCTTGTGATGCTCTGCCTTCCTACGCCAATTGGAAAACAAAAAGACTCATTACCCAATTTAATGACACTTGACTATCCAAACAGCCTTTTTGTTCCCATTTTCAATATTTTTATATCTGGTAAAGAGAAACGTTCAAAGGAAATTACAAAAAAACAATCGTTTTTTAATATCTCGATGATTTTTCTCCAGGGGTTGCACAGCAATGCCCTATAGATTGAATTTCAGTTCCAGGAGGCTCCAGGCCAATCACAGAGGGTTGGCAACTCTAGCTAAGAGATACAGCATAATCTGAAATGCAATTTTAACCACCAGAGGCAATTTGAAGGAACAGGCCTCTTGAGCAGCACCCATTTGATATTGATAGTTCTGGCAAAAGGCCATTGACCTGAAACATTAACTCTGTTTCACTCTTCACAGATGCTGCTTGACTTGCTGAGCATTTTCATTATTTTGTGTTTTCATTTCAGATTCTCATCATCCGCTGTATTTTGCTCTTGATATAGATGTTAGCATATTGAGGAAATGTCCCTACTTTCGTATTAAGGAGAGAATGCTATTTACGAATGTATAATGTGAAGCTATGTTCACCCTTACTTGCAGTTTGTACACGAGATGTGAGCACACACTGGGCATCAGAGATGCATTATTAAGTGCTAGGTGTGTCAGGTATGCAGTAAATGTCAGGTGGCTGGGTGTTAATACGAGGAGCTGATACACTTCAGCTTAATGGTCACAACCTTTCACATTAATGGTGCCCATGTGTCTTCTTTCAAACACTTGACAATTCATATGTTTGTAAACTATGTTTCAATCATGATTAATTTTGAAATTAAAGCAATTCAGTAATTGCTTAAGCCTTAAAAAAATGGGTATTTGTTTTTGATTATTTCAATCACGTCATTTACTTTGCACTACTCTGAATGTATGTTTTCCATTTTAAATCATCCTGTACATGTGAAATTTAATGTCCAAGAGGGATTGATAGTGCTTTTGGCTTTTCTAAGTGTTGTCCTTCATTCAGTTGCTATGAGATTTGTGAGAGCAGCTAGGGTGATTTATCTTCTCTTCCTTTAGGAATACATCTGGCCTCCATTCCAAATCTATCAGAAGGCTTCTCTGAGAGCAGGAACTTACTGATGGGGGAATAATTTTTCTTAATCCAATTTTGTCTTTCTTAAAAATCCCAATATTCCACTGGAATAATGTAACAATTTTGTATTAAAACAGCATATTTGAACTGCACTATTTAATGTGCAACCCATGGCAACATTGTTGTGGTCAAAGAAACAAAGTAGTTTAATAGAGCTGGGAAACTGAATGGAAGTCCATGAGCACTGTGACCAACAGCTTAAAGCCTTCCCAGAGGTGTATGTAAACTCAATGACCTGGTGGGATTTTACATTGGACTCTGGAACACAAGAGAATATTTTGGAACCCTGCAGTTAAGGAACGTGACCTACTCATCCAACACCCAGAAACGATATAAAAATAATATGGTTCCCACAAGGGTGACCCTCAAAGTTCTGTGATGGAAAATATTTTGCTTAGCTATAAATTGAAATAGGTAGCGTGAGAGCCTGACCTGGACTAATTTCTTTTCTGTGTCTTTTATTTCTATTTTTTCTTTCCTTTTTGCTGACTGGAGAAATAATCATAGGGAAGTTGTGCATGATCCCATTTTTTTTGGAGTTCAAATAGCCTTGAGAACACAGATTGTTTTACATGTGAATTCACTTACTGTACCCTAAGGCCCTCCTAGTTCCAGAGGTTGAAAGGTGGCGGAATTTCCATGGATTTTTTTTTTGCAAAAATTGAGTATGCAAATACCTTGCTTGCAAAAATGCACAAACATAAGTACAGTTAATTAAAAAAAACTGTTTACAAAATAATTGATTATAGACGATATTTATAGCATACAGTGCTATAGTATTTCTCCTGCCAATAACATTTAATAAGTTTGGAATCCAGCTGGAACATTGGATCCCCAGCTGGAGACATGATCTCAAATCCCAGGCTTGGCTGATGATCCTATTCAGGCTTCCCTCGGTGAATGCAGAATTTCCTAGAGATAATATTTCTATTTTGACATTTTCTTATTAATGGTACTGTGTCATGCAGGAGAGGGATGGCTACAAGATGATGAACATGGCTCAGCTCTCAATCTAATAATGGTGGTTTATTAAACTCAAATCTAGCTGGTGGGTGTAAGTTTGCAGCTGTGAATTTTACAATGGGAGAATTTTTGACCTTGTGGCATGGCTGGGACATTAACATGTGATGCTACAGAATAGTAATGTGGGGATTTTTATTTTCAGTTTCCACTTGGTGAGTTTTTCATCCAAACTACACAACTTGGGAGTGGTGTAGTTCCAAATGAAAGCGAGATGCTTCCCTACCAGAGGGGAAGTCAGAGGACAGGTCAACCATGAGCACCTTCTCATGGACAGTTGGCCAGTAGTACTGATATAGATGAGAGTTCAGGCTACCTACCTGTCCCCTTAAAAGAGAAAATTATTAAAAACTGGGAAATACATAAACATTCTGAGTATTTGATTATGAACAGTTTCAAAGTGATATGAAGGTATGGGGCTGTATAATCAGATGTAGACCTGCACTGCCAGCTTGGATACACTGGGCTGAATTTTACTAGATGGGATGTGAAGCGGGAAACCTCATAAAATGGCGGTAGAAAGTGTCAGGAGGGGAGCCCAACTTTCTCCGTACACCATGAGATTTTATTTTCAATGGTGAGAACAGCAGCAGCACTGCCGCCTGGCAACCGGAGATAAACAGTCAATTAAAGCAATTAATTGGCCAATTAACTGCCACTTCCGCCCTACTGACATTTTACCAGAGTGGGACAGACTTCTGCTGCAGGGCGAGACCTCCAAGTAAACTGACAATTTCCCAATGGGTTTACCGAGTGTCACGACACACTGGGGATAATGCACTACAATATCAAGCCCCACTGCTCCCTGAGCCGCAACAAATGTGAAAAAGTTTGATCAACCCACCTAACTGTTTAATTTAGGTTAACAGTAATACAAGCACCAAGTTTGTAAACTTAATAAGTAAATAACTGTTTATTGAACAAATTGTCTTTAACCAGTGGCAAAAGAAAGAGATATGAATTGCTAATTTCAAACTCCATAAACTAATCACTATTTCTTCTTAAATCCCTAGACACACACATACAAGACACATAAGACATGCAAAAACATGGATTTTAAGGGTGGGATAAAACAGTTCAATAGCACTAATTCCAGAGTACAGGATTTGATGGGTGAGTTTGATCAATGTTTTCCAAATTCCTTTCAGTTCTTTGTTGATGACACGAGGTCATCTTCCAGCACTTTCAGTCTTTGGTTCACTGGTACTTGCCTTTCAATATATCCAATGGTGATTTTCCCCTTTGCCTCTTGACAGGAGTTTTCAGTGAGAGACAGCAGGCTATTGAGATATGAGGAGAAAAAGCCAGCTAGTTATTATTGTAGAATTACTGGAATCTTACACACACAACAGAGAGGAGTTTTACATTTTGAGCTGATGTTCCTAAGGCACGTTCATCCACATCCGGACAGGCGAGACGTTCATCCACATCCGGACAGGCGAGACGTTCATCCACATCCGGACTGGCGAGGCAAGTCAGGTGCAGAGAGAACGTGGTTTCGCTGTGATGGCTGGGTTTCCCCGGGTCCAGGGTATAATAGATTGCACTCACGTGGCCATCAAGGTGCCAGCAGATGTGTATCTGCGCTGGTGCCTGGTTCAGAGAGACAGTGTGACTCTGGTGGAGGTGTGCTGTTTTCCTCGGAGCTCAATATGAGGTCCTCGGGGTCGCCAGATGCTCCTGCGGATGGCGCATCTGCGGGAGGAAGGCAAAAGATCAGTACATTCAATCATCATAGTCACTAGGCATATTAGGCTGGCTGAGGAGACAGTGGAGACCAGCTGCATGGTGCCATCTGCATTGGAGCTTCAGTGTGCTCTCTGGCCATGACAGCTCCTGGTGAGAGGAGTCTGTTATGTTTCCAGTAGCCACTGCACATGCATCTGTTGCCTGCACTCTTACCTTCATGCGGGACCCCCCACCTCACCGTGACCGGAGGAGTGAGCTGGTTGCTGGCATTCCAGCTCCAATGCGTTGCTTTCATGCTTCATGAGGATGCACAGGTTTGACACTCTTCCACCCATTCTGTGGCGCTCAATGGCATTATGACTGCTCTTCTCCTGACAGGGAAAATAAAAAAGACTCATTATTGCTCTGTGTCCCTGAAGGCCCATTCCTGGTTCCACCCCCGCCATTCCACCCAGTCATTAGGCGGGCCATGTCACTGTAGCACATCTCACCCTGAAGTGTACTGAGGCCAGTCATGCTGACATCGCAGCTTTGACAGGGCAGGCTTCAGTGCCAGTTGGCATACACACTCTTAGACCGCTGAATGTTCCAAGCAACAGGCACCCGACTAAAGTTCTCAGTGCAAAGTTCCATGCCAGCTCTGCACTTACTCTTGCTGACAGCAGCAGATCATTGAATCTTTTGCGGCACTGAATCCACGTGCGCCGCACCATGTCATGCCCACTGACCTGGGCGATGACCTCTGTCAAGGCCTTCTTGGTCAGGTGGGGTGGTCTTCTCTAGCCATCCCTGGGTATTAGGATATGCCACCTGGCACTGAGCTCCTCGACCGGCACTCCCAGGCACTCACCTGAGAAACGGGGGTCAGAGTGCCTAACCGACTTGCCTTCCTGCCTTCCTTGACCACCAGGTGCTGAGGCCATGACTGCAAACCACGGCATTTGTTGGCTTGCTTCCAGACAGCTCCCTCAGCCTCCCTCACAGCTCCTGGCGGCCTTCAGGGAGCTGCCTCTTCCGTCTTTTGAAAACCCCGTCGGGCCCCAATTGGACCCAGCGCCTGACACATTACCACCCCCGAGCACGGAAAACACACCCGGCAACCACATTTCATGCTGGGCGGGCCTTAATTGGCCACCCAGCTAAGATCACGTTCAAGGCGTGAAATCAGCCGGGAGCAGGTTTTACATCCACTCCCAGCCACGCCGACTTTGGGCGTACCCGATAAAATTCAGGCCATAAGCATTAGTAACAAAGTAAAATTGTGGCCACGGATGCAGTTCCTTCCCAGTGGTGAGCAGCAATATGTGCCATTACTTTTAAAAAAATGTTTTTACTGATTTTATTGAGTTGATTTTTCTCTAAACTTGACAGGAGTCCCATTTATAATCAGGGGTTCAAGGAATTAGGCTATCCCACCATGCATCCAGTGATATTGCCAACAACTGCAGTAGCTTAAAAAAAATTAATGCTTAAAGAACTCATTTCCAGAAAATACAATTCTTCACATGCATCTGAGCAATTCTTCAGGAACAGCTTAATTGGAATATGTTTATAGTGTTACGCTCCTTCAAAAATTATCATTTTTTCCCAACCAATTTGATTTATTTCCCTCCTTATTTCTTAGGTCTTGCTCCACACTATTCTTCCATGCAGTGTGCTATGTCAGACAATCTGTTTCAAGCCTGCCGATGTTCATCTGTAACCAGGCAGTTCTTGTGTTTAAGAGTGACTGTGTTGATTCATCCATCATCTTCCGCTTCATGTTGGGAAGCATCTCCCATCTGGCAAATTCCACAAGTGACTCAGTGGAAATCAGGAACTTGCTATGTGGCAAATCTCAGGATGTAAACTGACTTTCTACCACAGTCACCCCTGCACAGTTGAACTGCCTCATGAGCTGCTTTAACTAACCTAACCTGTAGTTATGCCATGTAATGCAGCAAATGCAGTTTGGCATCAGCATAAATAAATGCAAAATGAGGCTTACTGACTGGTGTCCTGAAGAAGTTAACCTCAGTTCAGCTCCGCTATGCTATCAGAAGCTCTTGACTACTTTCCTGTGAGGAGATCTTCATTCTGAGTCGCTTCTTTCTCCAGCCATTGTCTTTCAGGCAGCTGTGTTTTTTGTTAACTACATAGCCTGAATTTTTTCCTTGTAGGGTGGGCACGATCGGCGGGCCTGGGAGTGATCGGTAAACGGGACCCCAGCTGCAATCAGCCCCCGACCGTAATTTCATGCTGGTTGGCCAATTAACGACCAGCCAGCGTGAAATGTGCGCTGAAAAGCTCAGCGCTGCCGGGGTAGGGGGTGGGGCAGGAAGAGGGTGGGCGACGATGTCACCATGGGTGCAGGTGAGTAGTGCGAGACAGCTGCCTCAGGGAGCTGCAGACCTGCAAATAATAAAAGAAAGCACAAAAAAGCTGGAAAAGAAGTCCATGTGGAACAATCAAGTACCTGAAAGCAGACCTCATAAAAATGCTGTCCCCAGATATTTATTTTAATTTTATTTCCTAACGGAGATTTCATCCAGCCCTTGGATGAGGTTTCATGAAAAATGTAAAGGCCGCCTGGCCGATTGGCCTGTCTGCCAACCGTAAGATTGGATGGGTCACAAAGAATCACATTCAATTGCACCATTAATGTCTATTTAGCTCTCTGAGATCTGTGTACCAAATTATAAAAACAAGAAATTCACTTTCTTTTTAGCTTTTTCATTAAGTAGTATGATTAAAGAAATGGCAGAAGATAACTAGTTGATGTCACTGCAATACAACTGAAGGTTGCAGGTGACATAAAGTGAGAAAAGCATTCATGAATGTGAGCAGAACTTGAAGGCTGAATTACTGCAATGAAAATGCTGCCTGTTATGTGTGATTTTATGTGATATTTATTTGGTAAACGTCCTGTAAAATAAAGTTGGAAGCTTGCAGAGCAGAGCACAGTAGTGCATTCATACTCTTACAGTGGACCATGAAGGTGCAAGTTTCTATCCTGGTTTTACAAAATGTCAATTCCCCATCTCAACTGTATTATTGGGCAGGGATGGGGGGGGCGCAGGGGTTGTGTGTGTGTGTGTGGGGGTGGGGGGGTGGTGGGGTTGTAGGTGCCTGCCTGGGAAATGCTGATCAAAGAACAGTCACTTCCCCACAGGGAGGGAGGGAGGAGTGGACCTCGAGTCTCCTGGGTTGCCGTCTCATACTTCAAGCAATCAGATCAATAAAGAAACGGGGACTGGTGTGCGAAGAAGCCACTGCTTGCCTGAATAATAGGTAGTGGGAAGAGACCTTTAAAAAGAACAAAAACATTAAATGTCGGCTTAAAAAGAAGAAAAGTTAGACTTAAGTAACAACATCAGTATCACTATAATTCCTGGTGCAGTTTTAGTCCGGCATCCAAATGTAGAAAGGGTTCCGGGGTATAGGTGAAAAGAGTCCCATCTTTATTAATACTTGCAATATGCCATGCAAGCCTGTGTATAAACAGAACGCAAAGACTGGGTTAATTTGTTTATATAGAATACTATTTATATTTTGTGGAGAAAACTTTTCAACCTTCATTGTCCATTCCCAATTGTGAGAGTCATGCAAGAGAAAAAATAATATAACAATGATGTAAGAGCTGAAAGATTATAGTATCATGTGACAGCTACTAGACAGGGCAGCTACTAAATTATTACTTATACTTTCACCACAGCATTTTACAATATGTGTTTGCATAATATAGTAAATTTATAGATGAATTATCTTTAACTAACATACAAATGGTTCTAGCTATGTCATAAAATGCAAATACTCAAGCAATTAATGAGCTAAAGCTTAAGAGTCAGTGTCATCTCACTGTTATTCTGAATAAAATATAGACTAGGTGGTAGATTTTGGGCCCACTATCAGGCCCAGTCTTAGTGCTGCATGACCACTGCATGCTTGAACCAAGGGCCCAGGATTGATAAACTTTGATTACCAGGCCTCATCCATGTGCTTGGTGTGAGCTGCAGGCACTGGTTGCTTCTTCATGGGCAGCTCATCTGATTGAAGAAATCATGCCAAGTTGGCTGTCTTGCTAATATAGACCCTCGGGTAGATGCCAACAGGTGGATTGAAGTGGCTAAGGGGAAGGGTTGATCACAACTCCTATGGAGTCAGAGGATCATGGTTGCTTTTCAAAAAGGAAGAAAAACTCATCTGCATTTCGCCAGCAGCCTCAGGCAATCGAGGCATTCAAGAGGGCATTAGATGATTATTTGAATAGAAACAATGTGCAGGGGTATAGGGAAAAGGCAAGGCAATGGCACTAGGCCATAATGCTCATTTGGAGAGCCAGTGCAGACATGATGGGCCGAATGGCCTCCTTCTGTGCCATTAAAATTCTGTGATTCTGGGTCCATTGAAGAAGTGTGTATGGTGCAATCCCAAGGTGTGTCCTGTTTATTGCCACTTAATTTCTTCATCACTTCCTTTCAGCAGGCATTAGGCCCTTAACTTACAGGAGCAAAAGATGTGGGCCCCACAAAATTAGCAGTGGGGCCAACATATCACACAGATTGTACCTGCACAGATTGACTGCAGGCTGTCCTGCTGCTAAATTGGTACGTTTTGCACACACAAACCAATCTTTCTGTTATGTTAATTTTTGAAATGTATTTATTTCCTTTTAAAATTAATTGTGAGACAAGCACACCGAGTGCTACAGAGATGGGAGATGAAACTATGAAACAACAACTGCTAAATCCAGGCACAGTTATACAAGGGTTGATTGGCTGCTCCTGAATTCCCAGGAGATAGTGTCTTCTTCTCAGTTTGGCTGCATTATTAAACAATAAATTGGGCAGAAGCTATTTTTGCAGATACTCTTATGACGAAAAATGTATGTGTGAGTTATGAAGGAGCATTCGGTACTCAGAGGGTTAATTGAGACTTTTAATCAGGAAATCGCATTTGAAATTTCACAAGGAGAAAGAAATTAAATACAATTTAAAGGCTTTGCCAGAAAAGATTTGGAGATTTGGAAAAAATAACCTTTGTCTCTAACCACAAACTTATTCGCTGACTTCTTTAGAAGACTGCTATATTTTTCTGTTTCAATGTCGCATGCTGTTATGCATAACACTAATCATGTGCAATGTACTCAAGTATGTGAACAAGCAGAGTGCTGTGTGATTTACAGACATTTCAGTTTAAGCCAAGCAATAAAAGTGACATTTATTCTATGAGAATTTCACAGTGCTTACCAGCATCTCTGGAAGCTCTGAGACTGAATATCTGTGCTCCTTCCTGTATCCTGCGCCAAGAGCACCACTGTGGCGTTCTACCCCACGGATTGATGAGCCCTGGGATGCCAGTTCACTGCGCTTTGCAGCCACTCTGGAGCCAGCACACATCTGGAGTGCAGTAAACGTACCCAGAAGCAAAAAGCAGCTCTGTAAGGGTCATCAGTACAGAGAGCGGCCGCTGACAAGAGGCGCCATCCCAAACCCACATGCATTTCCTTATGTAAACACATGTGGCCAAAAGGCATCTATGGTCACCCTTTCCTAACTAGGTTATATGAAACGGTTTGAACAGCTCGAAACAATGCCACCATTATTGTTCGAACATTCCTGCAACTAAGAAAAACTTTTTTTCACACAGCAGAAAACTGTTCTTTAAAGAGAACAATTATACTCATTGTAGATTCAGGATAATTAAAAAAGTGTAGCACCGCCACAGTGACATTGTATACTTTTAATGCTATTATAGGGTGATTTTAAAAGAAAATATTGAATCAGTCTATTTCTTTTTTGCTTTCATTTATCTCTCTCTCTTCTCTGCTTCGGTTTTCACCAGGGCTATAATTATACATTTGTGATAACTGTCCAGGAAATAATTTTTTCACCCAAACCACCGACTAAATTGGCTGTCTCCAGAGTACAGCTGGCAAACACTTGAAGGAAGTGCTTGTGGTACTGTGTGCAGTTCAACACACCACCATACTGTTTCAGACTCCTTATAAGGACCTGTGCATGGCTTTATGTGCTTTTTATTGGTCACAGGAGAAAAGGTTGTCTGATCACCATAAATCAACAAAACATAAAATGAACTTTAAAACACAAAATTTTAACAATGTAAGCAATTTATTAGAATTACAGAACAGTGGGGCATAAATTCTCACCTAAACTGCATGTTTTTGTTAAGCTGTAGGTCACTGGATATCTGAGAATGGAATCCTTTATGACTACAAATAAAGCATTATTTAAGTTACATTTTTCTTTGCATTTCATTAGTGCTGAATTACTGTGCAACATTGAATTCAGGGGCTCTGGACAATTAAAGAGCTTCTCAAATAATAGGTCTTAACCCTTTAGTTGCCAGTGCCACATGTATTGATTCATGGGCTGATAAATTTACACTAAGATTGTGTTTAAGCATCTGTTCTGCTGCATTATTCTAAGAAACTTTTGTTTAACTTTGTGAAAGCTCTTGTGCTGCTAATATTTAATCTCAGTCAATGAAAACAACAAAGAGTAGAAGCACTATGAAAGGGTTAACAAAAATTAAATCCCTTGGACTTTTACCAGGAAAAAATATTTTTTTAAAGAGTAAGTTAAATTTATTGTGCTCACATACGGGTGTTTGTACCCTATGTGTGTAGCTCAATGGTGATTAGAAAAAAGATATGAAATGCTTTACCCTATACATCAAATCTGTAGATTTATTGAATGGACTCACTGGATATGATTTCTTACATTGCTGAAATTTTATTTCTGCATGAAAGTGCATTCTTTATGTCAGTATACCACTTCTTGTGGGCAGCAGTGTTGCAAGAGCATAGCAGAATGTTTTGTAATCTCCATCACAGAAGGTTATTGTAACACAAACAGCACAACCCTTAAAATACAATTTATTAACTCATCTTAATAAGCTCACGTGAGCTGTAACACGGGGAAAAACATATTAGGCCCAGCCAGATATGATACTTACTCAAAGATTGACAAATTTCTTTACTACTCATGGGGCTGGATTTTCAGCTAGGCATGCGGGTGTGCGCCTGACACGCACGAGTGTGAAATAGTGTGCCATATTTTGGTCGGTGGATGCGCGCGGGACTTGGCAGCGCACCTGCCAACAATTAAGAGGGCTGTTAAGCCTATTAATAAATTAATTAAAGTGAATTTTTCCCTGCTTGTCCAAGGGCCAAGCAGCCTTTGGATTTTTGAGGAAACCTCATTCAGGGGCGGGATAAGGTTTCCAATGTTAATTAAAAGTAAAATAAAAAATTTTAAATCTCATTTTTAACATGTGTCTGCTCATGTGACAGAGTCACATGAGCAGGGACATGTTTACCTTAATTTTAAAAACTTTATTTTTTAATGTTAGAAACCTTTAGCTTCCTCTGTGCCTTCTGGGAGCTTTTACTGAGCGCACCCGTGCACATGCGCTGACTTCCGTGCTTGCCCTCCTCACCCCCTCAACCCAGGCAGCATTGAGCGTTTCAGTACGCGATTCATGCTGGCTGGCCGTTAATTGCATATGCATCAAAAGCATTCCTGCCTGTTCATAAACTTGAGGTTATCCAAAACTCTGCTGTCCGTGTCCTTACGCGCACCAATTCCCGTTAGTTAGCCAGCCAGCGTGAAATCGCGGTCGGGGCCCGATTGTGGGTGGCGGACTGTTGTGTGGCCGCTCCGGGGCCTGACCACCTGCTGCACCTGCCCAACGAGGGGAAAATCCTCCCCATGTATTATTTGATTGGCGCTGCTGCCTGTGGCTGAGCTAGACTGTTTGCAACCTTGGGATTGTATTTGACCCTGAGATGATGTTCTGACGACATATCCGCACCGTCACTAAAACTGCTTATTTCCACCTTTGTAACATCACCCAACTCTGCCTCTACCTCAGCTTATCTGCTGCTGCAACCTTCATTCATGCCTTTGTTACTTCCAGACTTGACTACTCAAAAGCATTCCTGCCTGGCCTCTCACATCTACTGCTCATAAACTTGAGGTCATCCAAAACTCTGCTGCCTGTGTCCTTACTTATACCATTACCCATTCACCTGTCACCTCTGAGCTTGTTGAATAACACTGGCCCCCAGTTAAGCAATGGCTCAATTTTTAAATTCTCATTTTAGTTTACAAATCCCTCCGTGGTCTCGCCCCTCCCTATCTCTATAATCTCCTCAAGCCCCTCAACAACCACTGGATATTTGCACTCATCTAATTCTGACACCTTGAGCATCCCCAATTTTAATTGCTCCACCATCGGTAGCTGTGCTTTTAGTTGCCTAAGTCTTAAGACCTGGAAATCCCTCCGTAAGCATCTCTAAATTTCTTTCCTCCTTCAAGACACTCCTTTAAATATACCTCTTTGACAAAGCTTTCAGCCATCTGCTCTACTATAACCATATGTTCTTTTTAATTTATTTTTTCATGGGATGTGGGCGTCGCTGGCTAGGCCACCATTTAATACCCATCTCCAATTGCCCTTGAGAAGGTAGCGGTGAGTTGCCTTCTTGAACCGCTACTGTCCATGTGGTGTAGGTTCACCCACAGTGCTGTTAGGGAGAGAGTTCCAGGATTTTGACCCAGTGACAGTGAGGGAACGTTGATATATTTCCAAGCCAGGATGGTAAGTGGCTTGGAAGGGAACTTCCAGGTGGTGGTGTTCCCATGCATCTGCTGCCCTTGTCCTTCTAGGAGGTAGAAGTCGCGGGTTTGGAAGGTACTGTCGAAGGAGCCTTGGCGAGTATGTGGCTGGGTGTAAAATTTTGTTTTAAAATGATCCCATGAAGCACTTGGGATATTTTATTTCATTAAAGAGACTAACCGGGATTTTATGGTTCCATCTGCGGCAGGTATTGTCGCGAGTGGGACAGAAAATTTGACAGTCCAGACAAAGGTCCATTCACTTCGGGTGGGAATTTCCGGTCCTGCTGGGGTGGGACTGGAAAATCTGACCATTATATGAATACAAGTTATTGTTGTACTATATCCAATGTGACTCTGACAGTGTTTTCTAATCATTAGCTTTCTACTAAATTTCTATAAAACCTTCTGGTGTATTAGAATCATAGAATGTTTAAATTGCAGAAGGAGGCCATTCAGCCCATTGCATCTGTGCTGGCCCTCTGAAGGAGCAATTCACCCAGTGTCACTTCCCTGCCTTATCCTCATAGCCCTGCACATTTTTCCTTTTCAGGTAATGATCCAATTTTTTTTCAAAAGCCTTAATTGACCTCGTCTCCTGCAGCGCACTCCCAGGCAGTGCATTCTAGATCCTAATCACTTGCTGTGTGAAAAAGTTTCTCCCTATCTACTCTGTCCAGACCCCTCATGATTCTGAATACCTTCTCTCAACCTTCTCTTCTCCAAGGAGAACAGTTCCAACTTTCCCAATCTTTCCACATAACTGAAGTTCTTCATCCCTGGAACCATTCTCATTAATCTTCTCTGTACCTTCTCCAATACCTTCATATTCTTCCTAAAGTGTAGTGTCCAGAACTGGATGCAATACTCCAGTTGAGGCCAACCCAATGTTTTATACAAGTTTAACATGCCCCTATTGATAAACCCCAGGATGCTGTATGCTTTATTAAGCACTGTCTCATCCTTTCCTGCCACCTTCAATGATTTATGTACATATACACCCAGGTCCCTCTGTTCCTGCACCTCCTTTAGAATTGACGCCTTATTCTATATTGTCTCTCCATGTTATTCCTACTAAAATGAATCGCTTAACACTTCTCTGCATTGAGTTCCATCTGCCCAATCCACCAACCTGCTTTGGAGTTCTACACTCCCCTCCTCATGGTTCACAACACTTCCAAGTTTAGTATCATACACTAATTTTGAAATTGTACCTTGTACACAAAGGCCAAGGTCATATATCAGGAAGAACATTGGAACATGGGAGCAGGAATAGGCCACTTGGCCCCTCGAGCCTGCTCTATCATTCACCTAGATCATGGCTCATCTTCTACCTCAGTGTCATTTTCCTGCACTACTCCCATATCCCTTGATATCTTTAATATCTAGAAATCTATCGATTTCTGTCTTGAACATACTCAATGACTGATTCTCCACAGCCCTCTGGGGTAGAGAATTCCAAAGATTCACCACCCTCTAAGTGAAGAAGCTCCTCCTCATCTCAGTTCTAAATGGCCACCTCTTATGCTGAGACTGTGTCACATGGTTCTAGACCCCTGCCACCCCCCCCACCCCCCATCCCCCACAGCCAGAGGAAACATTCTATCTGCATTTATCCTGTCGAGCCATGAAAGAATTTTATATGCTTCAATGGGATCATCTCCCATTCTTCTAAACTCTAGACAATACAGGTCCAGTCTCCCCAATTTCTCCTCAAAGGCCAAGCCCACCATCCCAGGAATCATCTGGCGAACATTTGTTTCACTCCCTCTATGGCAAGTATAATGAGATCAAAACTGTGCACAATACTTCAGGCATGGCCTCACCAAGGCTCTATATAATTGCAGCAGGACTTCTTTACTCCTGTACTCAAATCCTCTTGCAATATAGACCAACATACCATTTGCCTTCCTAATTGCTTGTTGCACATGCATGTTAGCTTTCAGTGACTTATGAACAAGGACACCCAGGTACCTTTGGACATCAACACTTCACAATCCCATAACATTTAAGAAATATTCTGCGTTTCTATTTTTCTTACCAAAGTGGATAACTTCACATTTTTCCACATTATAAGAACATAATAACTTAAGAAATAGGAGCATGAGAAGGCCATTCAGCATGTCAAGCCTGCTCTGCCATTTAATAAGGTCATGGCTGATCTGATTGTGGCCTCAGCTCCACTTTCCTGCCTGCCCCCCCCCTAACCCTTGACTCTCATGTTGATCAAAAATCTGTCTAACTCAGCCTTGAACATATTCAGTGACTCAACCTCCACTGCTCGCTGGAATAAAGAATTCCACACAATACGGGCCCTCTGAAAGAATAAATTCCTCCTCATCTCTGTCTTAAATGGGAGACTCTTTATTTTGAAACAGTGCCCCCTACTTCTAGATTCCACCATAAGGCGAAGCATCCTCTCAGCATCTACTCTGTAAAGATCCCTTAGAATTGTAAATGCTATATTCCACTTGCCATGTTCTTGCCCATTCACTTAATCAAAGAAGCCTCTTTGCATCTATGTCACAACTCACACTCGCACCAAGTTTTATGTCATCTGAAAATTTGGAAACATTACATTTGGTCCCCACATCCAAATCATTGATATAGATTGTGAATAGCTGGGATCCAAGCAATGATCCTTGAGGTACCTTAGTAGTCACAGCCTGCCAACCTGAGAATGACCCATTTATTCCTACTCGCTGTTTTCTGCTCATTAACCAACCCTCAATCCATGCCAGTATATTAACCTCAAACCCATGTGCACTGGCTTTGCTTACTTTAACCTCCTTAACTATTCTGCTAGTTACATCCTCAAAAGCCTCTAACAGGTTTATCAAACATGATTTCCTTTTCATAAATCCATATTGACTCTGCCCAATCCTATCATTATTTTCTAAGTGTCCAGTTATCATAGTCTTTATAATAGGTTCCAGCATTTTCCCTAACGCTGATGTCAGGGTAAGGGGTCTGTAATTCCTCGATTTCTCTCTGCCTCCTTTCTTAAATAGTGGGGCTACATTAGCAACATTAGGAATTGTTCCAGAATCTATAGAATTTTGGAAGATGACTACCAATGCATCCACCATCTTTACAGCCAGCCCTTTCAACACTCTGGGATTGGAGATCATCAGGTCCAGGGGAGTTATCAACTTTCTGCCCCATTAATTTCTCAATACCTCAATTTCACTAGTCCCTTGGTTCTCCGGCATTTCAGAGGTTTTTTTTTATCTTCCTCCGTAAAGACAGACACAAAGTATTTGTTTAGTTTCTCTTCCATTCCCTTATTCTCCATTTTAAATTCTCCTGTCTCAACCTGTAATGGGCCCACATCTGTCTTTGCTAATATTTTCCTTTTTACATCCCTATAGAAGCTTTTACAGTCCCTTTTACTGTTTCTCGCTAGTTTACATTTCATATTATATTTTCCCTTTCTTTATCAGTTTCTTGGGGTAGAATTTTCCATTCTGGAAACTGAGTTCAGTGACGGGTGGGAAACTCGACTTGATTCCCTTTGGGCTCCAGGACAGATTTTTGCGCCCAATTTTCCACTTTTCAGTTTGTTCATTATGCATCAATGAGGAGCTCATTGAATCTTGTGGCAGGGCGGACAGGGATTCCTCCAGCCCGTCATCACCTCATCCTGGCACCATATTTAAATGGCACCCGCACAGTCATTCACTCACTGCAGGCCAGGTGTGTAGTGAAATTCTACATTACCATGGCGCCCAAATGGAACAAACCCTCGGCTCCAAAGTTCAGTGAGGCCTCCCTAGGGATTCTCCTCCAAGCCGTCCAGGAAAGGCGGGAGGTCCTTTTTCCTTGGGATGGGATTACCTGACCACGCTGGCCTGGGAGGAGGTCTCCAGGGAGGTTAGCGTCCATGGCACACCCAAAAAGGACCGCCCTACAGTGCAGGAAAGGGATGAATGATCTGATGCCCTCCATCGGAGTAAGTGAAACTTGTGCTCACTCCAAACTCACACCCTCATAGGGGCATTCAGGCAGTCTAAGAGTTAAAGTCCACAGGGATGTCACACAAGACCAGTAGACAGGACATCAGTGCTGAATGTCTGCAAGCCACTTTAAGATCACCATCTCATGCACAAATGGCATCTTAATCCCATACTGGGGAGGAGTCAACATAGACAACAGCATACTTCTGAAATGCTCTTTCGTCCATAGTGCTCACAGTCAATCCATCTATCTTTATGCAGAACAAGATGCCCACAACTGACAGGAGAGAGCAAATACTGAGCTTAGGGACACTCTCCACCCACAAGGAGCAGGTGGCAGAGTTTGATGGAGAGGATAGGGATTGCTCCTGCGTGCAAGGCGAGATCGGCCTCCCCTAACATGCCAGTGAGGGTCCAACTGGTATACATCAACAACACGGGGACAATGACTGTGAGGGACCTATTATGTTGGAGCCTGTCTACTCAATCACTAATTATCTCTTCTCTTTATTCCAGCCACCGGCAAGAAAAGGCAGAGGAAGTGCCGCAGTCGCCAGTGCACCTCAGGTGAGGAGGCAGAGAAAGCACCTGATGAAGGCCCATCACTGCGTTCACCTGCACCCTCTACCAGCACAGATACAAGCACCTCGGTGAGGTCAAGTCCTAGAGTAGGCTCAGCGTCACAATCTGGTGATCACCTCACAAACACGAGTCCACAGCAGGTGGTGGCAGTGACAGCCGAGTTCTCTGACACTCAGAGGACAGCTGGAGACCAGGCCTCTGCAGAGTCTGAGTCCGATGAGGATCCTCTGCAATCAGCCCTGGGAGAAATGTTGAAGATGCAAAGACAGGCAGGGGAACATCAGGGAGAGTTGTCTGAGGCCGTCATCAGACAGCAACGAAGGATGGCGGAGCCTGTCCACGTTCTGTCTGATGTCATGGCTCTGGCAGGCGAGTGCATCCCATTCCATGGGAAGGGTGGCAGCTGCCTTGGAGACCCAGGTCCAGCAGTCCCCGCCTGATTTGTGCTCAGACCTACACACCATCACTCTAGCCCTGGGTACGTTTTCAACAGTGACTAGGTGAGAGGGGGCTGGGGCACCTCAACCTCTGTCCAGGTGCCCCTTCTGCTCAAGGAGTTAGGGAGAGGAACTTAGGCACCCAAAGGAAGGAAGAGCACCAGCCAGGCACTCCGGGGGCCTCCACCTAGGACACTCCTGAGTGCCCTCCCCACCCCCAACTATGCCCTGATCGCCCACAAAACTCCCCAACCCTCCATGGGACCCTGCCAACTACACCCCCAACCCCCTGACTGCCCTCCCCACTCTCTGACTATCCCTTCACCCTCCTTGACTGCCACCTGCACCCCTCAATTACACGTTAGCCCCCTGAATGCCCTCCCCACTCCTGACTACATTCCCACACAACTGACTTCTCAGCCCCGACTACACCCCCCTCCCCTGACTGCCCCCCTACCACCAACTGCCCTTCCCACCCTCTGATTATCCCCTCACCCCCACCCCCAACTGGCTCTCCACACCCCGACTTCACCCCAGCCCCCTGACTGCCCTCCCCACCCCTGACTACATTCCCACCCATCCGACTGCCCTCCCCACTCTCACTAAATCCCACCCAACCGACTACACCCCAGCCCCCTGACTGCCTTCCCCACCCCGAATACATTCCCACCCGCCCTACTCCCCACCCCTTACTACACCCCAGCATCTGACTGCCCTCCCCACCCCTGACTACATTCCCACCCATCCGACTGCCCTCCCCACCCCTGACTACATTCCCACCCATCCGACTGCCCTCCCCACCCCTGACTAGATTCCCACCCATCCGACTGCCCTCCCCACCCCTGACTACATTCCCACCCATCCGACTGCCCTCCCCACCCCTGACTACATTCCCACCCATCCGACTGCCCTCCCCACCCCTGACTACATTCCCACCCATCCGACTGCCCTCCCCACCCCTGACTACATTCCCACCCATCCGACTGCCCTCCCCACTCTCACTAAACCCCACCCAACTGACTACACCCCAGCCCCGTGACTGCCTTCTCCACCCCGAATACATTCCCACCCGCCCTACTCCCCACTCCGTACTATACCCCAGCATCTGACTGCCCCCACCACACCTGACTGCTCCCTCCACCCTCTGACTATCTCTTCATCCCCCTTACTGCTCCCACACCCCCGACAACACTCCAGCCCCCTGATGACTGCCCTCCCCACCCCCGACTACAACCTCCCTCACCCGACTGCACCCCCCCCACTACACTCCAGCCCCCCAGCTACCCCCCATCACCTAAATGCCCTCCCCACACCCCACCCCCACCCACCCCACTGACCAAGCTAGCTACAAAACACCCCTCCCCCCCATTATAGAGTTGATTTTCCAGGCAACTTTTTTTGGTGGAAACATTGAGCTTTATTTATAAGACGGCAGCAGCAACTACATGTGGGCATCTGACTCTATGAGCAGGATTTTTACCTTGTTGGGCAGGCTCAGCAGGGTGGGCAGGAGTGGTTGGGAAGCCACCTGCTTTCCGCTATCGGGGGCTGGACTGTGACTTCATGCTGGCTGGCCAATTAAGGCCCTGCCTGTGTGGTGGGTGGGTGGGGGAGGATACCGAGCGGGGAACTTCCCGCATGCACGCTGGTGCGCGCAAGAAAACCTCCCTGGAGCACAGAACTGCCTCAGGGAGATGAAGATTTTAAGAATTAAAAGTAAAGAATTTTATATTGTTGAAAAACCTGTCCCCTCATGTGACTGTCACATGAGCAGGGACATATTGTTAATGAAATGTTTAAATTTTTATTTTATTTTTGTTTGCTGTTGGCAACCTCATCCCACCTGTGGGATGAGGTTTCCTAAAAAATGCAAAGCCCGCTTGGTCTTTTCGCCTGCCCACCCACAGTAAGGTTGGATGGGCAGCGAAAAATTACATTTAATTGAGACTTTAATGGTCTTAATAGGCTTGTTAATTGTCGGCAGCGCGCCCACTGACCAAAATATCGCGCGTCATTTTACTCCCGTTCTGGTCGAGCGCGTGCCTGCCCGACGAGGTATAAGTTCTGGCCAATAACTAAAGAAGAATTCCCTCCTAGAGGTTCCCTGCGCTGCTAACTGATTGGCTTACACAGATCATGTGATCTTACAACATAGGATTATTCTTAAAGTTACAGCCCTAAAGTTTATCAAAACTATAATTACTACATTCCTCCCCTTTAACATTTCTGTACATTTTGTATTTACAAGGATATTTAGCTCATGACATTACAATATTTACACAGGTCATGAAATTACAAGTTCAGTCTATCAGGTGGTTTACTGATTTGTGTGGAACATCGTAGCTCCACGACGTCTGATTCTTTGACAGGAACCACATTCTCTGGAACTGCATTAACATCAGGTATCTCATTAGGCACAGGCAATTCAGTGTCTTCCACTCCGACAGAGACATCGGGCATGTCTACTCTTGGTTGAGCAACTTCAGCAGGAGCCACAGGTTCAGCAATGGTTACAGACGGAACATCATTCTGTTGGGGTATCTCCCTTCTTCTTAAATGATCCACATGCTTATGGGTGATCCGGCCTTCCACTTCCATGTGGTATGACAGTGGACTGGTCACAGAGCTTACTTTACCAGGTAACCACTTCGGTCCTCCACTGAAACTCTTTGCATATACTGCTTCTCCAACAGTAAATTGTTGCTCATGACTTTGCAAATCATGAGTCGCTTTTTGGCTCCATTGACTTTTCTCTGCTTTCCCCTCTGTTGTAGCGTGGCTTTATCACCTATTTGTAATAGAGTTTAACTGCAGACAACTTTCTAAGTGGAAGCATTAGGTTTATTTACAATACAGCCAGCAGCAGCTACATGTGTGCTTTCAACTCCATCTCTATCTCTACCCTGATTGTGGAGGTAGCCCGCGCTGCTCACACATTGGTTTACACAAACCATGTAATCTTACATTACAGGACTATTCTTAAAGGTACAGTCCAACATTTAACAAAACCATAATTACTACACCCTCTAAATTGGGAAGTATCAGGCTTGGTCTTGTTCAAAGATGGCGCCTCATCAATAATTCTGCAGGTGTTGATCCTTTCGTAGTGTGGGGGGGTTGTTCTGTATTGAAATAGGAAAGGAGCAAGTCTAGTTTCCAATGATTCACCTGTTAACTTTTTCATTCCCGCCTTAAAAGTTTGTACTGCTCTTTCCACCAGTCTGTTAGATGACAGATGGTATGGTGCAGTCGTCACGTGGTTGATACCATTCAGGCTGACAAACCTTTGAAATTCAGCGCTAGTAAACACAGTACCATTATCTGAGACGATTACTTCTGGAAATCCATGGATGGTGAATCTCTGGGTAGTTTTTCTATAAGTGGTGACTTAACCTTAGAAACGTCTAACCACTTGGAATGAACATCTATAATCAGTAGAAATATTGTTCCAAGAAAAGGACCGATGAAATCTAAGTGCAATCTCACCCAGGGTCTACCAGGCCCCTCCCATGGGTGTAATGGGGCTGCCACCGGCAACTTCTGTAGCTGTTGGCATTGAACACAGTGTTTTACCAACTTCTCAATATCGCCATCCATTCCCTGTCACCAAAGATAACTTTGCGCTATCGTCTTCATTCTTGAGATTCCCGGATGGGCCACTGTGTAGCTCTACTAAGAGTGGTTCCCTTCCTTGTGAAGGAACTACTACTTGTGCACCCCATAATAGAATACCATCTTGACTGCTCATTCCATGTCTTCAGTTGAAAACTGGCTTCAATTCGTCAGAGACTGTTTCCTGAGACCATCGATGTAACAATCGGTCTCTTACTCAAGACAGGACTGGATCACAATTCGTCCAGTTTCTTAGTTGCCTGGCACAGACTGGTGAGGAATCCAGGAAATTCATCACTAATCTTGAGGCACTGGGACTTGGCCATTGTTCTCTTGCAAAGGAAGGCATTGGCATTGTTTATATGAATCCCTGGTCTATGCACAAAGCTGTATTCGTATGCTGCCAAAATTAGGGCCCATCTTTGAATTCATGCAGAAGCTATGGGTGGGATAGCCTATTCCTCACTAAACAGACCCAAAAGTGATTTGTGGTCTGATACTATTGTGAAATGTCACCCATGCACGTATTGGTGGAATTTTCTTACACCAAAAATAATTGACAGACCTTCCTTTTCGTTCTGAGAATATATTTTTCCAGCTGTAGTAAGTGTTTGTGATACATAGCCTATCAGCCTCTCTGTACCGTCGTCCATCTTGTGAGATTATACTGCTCCCACTCCATAGGGGGACGCATCGTATGTTGGCACCAATTCCTTTGCCGGGCCATAGTGCAATAACAAATTTGAAGAGTACAAGAGCTGTTTTGCTTTCACGAAGGCTTTTTCTTGGGGCGACTTCCAAACCCAACGCTGGTTTTTCTTTAACAGTGAATGTAGAGGGGCTCGAACCGTTGATAAATTTGGTAGAAATCGGCCATAATAACTTACCATCCCTAAAAATGATTTAAGTTCAGAAACATTCTTAGGTGCAGGTGTAACCCTTGGGCATCTACCCAGTGGCCCAAATAGATGACTTCATTTGCCTGAAAAGTGCATTTTTCCTTCTTTAGGCACATTCCTGCTTCTAAAAATCATTTCAGGGCTTCCTGTAGATTAGCTAAATGTTCCTTTTCTGAGAATCTAGGTAGACCATAATGTTAGGTAGTCCTTATACCAAGCTCTCCATCGTCCCCTGAAAAATAGCACAGGCCGAGGAAACATGTATTGATATAACCCTTTGTGGGTATTTATGGTCACAAATTCTTGGGAGGCATCATCCAGTTCCAGTTGCTGATATGCATGACTCATGTCAAGCTTTGTATGCATTGTCCCCCCAGCTAGTTTGGCACAGGGGTCTTCATTCTTGGGAATAGGGTACCTGTCCAGTTTGGCTGCTTTGTTGACTGTTACTTTATAGTCCCCACAGATCTGGACGGTCTGATCTGGCTTTAGGACAGGGACTATGGGTGCTGCCCACTCTGAGAACTGAACCGCATTTATGACACCCAGCCTCTCTAACTGGTTCAACTCAGAGTCAACCTTCTGTCTCAGGGCGTATGGCACCAGTCTTACTTTCAAGAAGCGAGGAGTTGCTTCTGGGTCCATGTAAATCTTGGCCTGTAGGCCTTGGATTTTTCCCAGTTCATCCTTGAAGACGGTGTCATTTTTTAGCAACTCTGACAGTCCTCCTGCTTGCAACTGGAAGATTTTGGACCAATTTAATTTAATCTCTTTCAACCAATCACAACCTAGAAGGCTTGGTCCTTCACCTTCTACCACCATCACCAGTAGTTGTGCTATTTGGTGTCTATAATAAACAGTTACTCCGGTGATATCTTTTACCTGGATTTCTTCGCCTGTGTAAGTTTTCAACTTGGCAGAGGTTTGTTCCAAATTTAATTGTTGAGCACCTTTATATAAATATCTGAAAGTGTGTTCTCCTATTACAGTCGTAGAAGCACCAGTGTCTATTTCCATTTTTAAGGGTTTACCATTCACTTGCAATGTGATTATAATTGGCTCGGTCTCCCCAACTTTCATGTTGAATAAGGAATAAATGTCAGAATTGGTTGTTTCTGGCTCTTCCACACTATGTACTTCATTGAACTTTTTTTGTTGCCTGGAAGCCTGTTTTAACCTCGCTTTACAATATTTCAATATGTGCCCATTTTTGTGACACAAATAACATTCCACCTTTTTAAATGACCAATCGTTAGGAGAATGATCGTTTCCTCGTCGATAAAAATTAGTTTTGGAATTTGCTGCTAAGCTGTTTCCTGTAAATTTTCGGCTAGCAGGGGCTGTTTCTCACTTCACGATGGAGTCCCGGCTTTTCACGTCGCTTTCAGCTGACCATCATTTTGCGCACCTTGAATCGCTTGTGAATCCCTTACAGTGCTTTCCATCGCAAGCACTATTTCTACTGCTTTCTTAAAATCAAGGTCCACTTCAGCCAGCAATCTTCACTGAATAGCGTCCTCTTGCACGCCACAGACCAAATGATCCCTGAGCATATCATTCAGGGTTTCACTGAAATCACAATATTCCATTAGTTGTTTTAATTTCACCACATAGGCAGCAATGGTCTCCCCTGGGGCTCAGTTCCATGAATTGAACCTGAACCTCTGTATTGTGACTGAGAGCCTGGGTTGAAAATGTCCCTTAATGAGTTCTACCAATTCACTGAAGGTCTTCAAATCTGGGCCTCTGGAGGCTGTCAAGCTGTGAATAAAACTGTAGGTCTTGGCCCCACAAATATTCAGGAGAATCGCTCTCCTCTTTTCTTCCCCCATGATTTTGTTGGCTTGAAAGTAGAAGGTAAGATGTTCTATATATTGAGACCAGTCATCTGTGGCTGGTTCAAAGGGATCGATTTTGCCAAACTGTGGCATCTCGGATGAGTATATCTTCCTTTCTTTTTAATTATCTTAGATACTTCCAATCGCTGGGCAAGGGTTAGTACCAGAGCTGATTTATTCTCAATGCCAGTTTGTTATAGAGTTGATTTTCCAGGCAACTTTTCTTGATGGAAACATTGAACTTTATTTACATCACAGCAGCAGCGACTACATATGTGCTCTAACTCTATAACTAAAGAAAAACTCTCTTCTAGAGGTTCCTTGCACTGCTAACTGATTGGTTTACACAGGCCATATAATCTTACAACACAGGATTATTCTTAAAGTTACAGTCCTAACGTTTATCAAAGCTATTATTACTACTCCCCGAAACCTGCCCGCTCTCCTTATAAACTTGCCTTCTCTCTTGGTGGCTGGACTTTTGAACTTACCTGCCTTATGACAGCCAGTGCTGTAAAAAAGGGGCATGTCCTCCTTCCTTCCAATGCTGCAGCCCTGGACAGAAAGCCATGGGAACCCGGTGTGCTCCATAGATTTTGCCCAGCCTGAGTCGGACAAGATAGGAAAGGCTGGATTTTCAGATAAGGAACTATGAGCGATGTGGCAATCTGACTCAATTGCCATTCCACTGGAAGTTACGACCCTATGTGACCTTATGAGAATTGTTTATCAAGGTTAGTGATTATCCTGATGTTGTCACACTGAAGTCTGTAGTTTGAGAATGTTATAAGTATTTGTCACGACCAATGTTGGAGTCTTTTCACTCAAGTGCACTTTGCAATAGCATTTATTGTATAACTGTAAGATTTTAGTAAAGTAGTATTCATGGTTGAACACCGTAGCCTTTTATGTCTCCCTGCAGTGTTATTTCATTTCCGAGTTTGAGGGTGCACTTTATTCCTTTATTAGTCCCCACTCTCCCCATGCATGACGCTGTGCAGTGGAAGTTGGTTCCACTTGGTTCCATTACATTTGAAATGTCTGCTAAATGGGAATGAGTGTGTGCTGTCAGAGGTGTGTGCTCATCCTGACGAACGAGGCTACCTACCAGTGTGAATTGTACTTTGCTCCTGAACAGCTGCCTAGCGGTGCCCCACAGAATCCATCTGTGAAGTCAAAGAACGCAGATCGATATGGAATTCATTGCATGACTGTGCACTCATTGACTTAGGGTACATAGGAGAGGATTGGCCTTTGTGAGATGAACAATGTCGAGGACTGTAATGGTATGAAAGCAATGCTTCCACACATCTCCTGAGTGCTCAGCAGTATCTACGAAGGGAATTATTTATCATTGACTGCTGTGTCAAAACTGACTGGGCCGCATTTCTCCCAAATGCCAAAGCAATGCAGGATGTAAACTTGGCAGGCTTCCGACGAATGTAGGGTAATAAGTATTTGTAAATAATCACATGATGGTCCTGCTGACCTACTCTCTGTGAGGACAATGCTAACTTGACTCTCAGCTTTGTGTCCATGCTGTCATGTGACAGGTCACTGCATCCTGATGTCCGATGGAATCATGGGACTCAGTATCAAGATGCGGACTCGACATTAATCGTGCATGAGAGCTGGCATCTGGCACTTAGAAAGGTGGCGTTATCCAATTGTAGCTCCCTCCTGAGACGGTCAAGCGCTAACCATTGATGAATATTTTTCGTCTTAGACCTGCCTTTCCAAGCTGCTGTCATGCAGGCATGAGTACATCTATGTGTGCAATAGCATTTCAGCCTCTTGAAGAATGCCATGGCCACTGACTTGTTGAAGCCATGGTTAAAAGTACTGCACTTTGTGCAGTTGCTTAAGGATGTGCACATGTGGAGTGCTAAGCACATTCCACAGAAGCCACACTGCACCTTCCAAAGATGACCCGATCATTAGGGCTGAAGGTGAGTTATGGTTCCTCAGTGACCATTATGAGATGGTTGACCTTTTGTGACATGTTGAAGCTAGCAATGAAGGTGTTGTTCTGTTGCCTGCATTGGAGCATGAAGAGAACTGCACTCTTAAAAATTTGTCTTCATCTTATTCCTCCTGGAATCTTGTAGCTATGGGGTTATCTCAGGTATGTCTGCCACGTCATGTCTATGCAATGGCATCTTCATGTGGCTGGTCTGAATCCTCGCTCTCTTCAGATTCATCCCCTTCAACGTCCTCATCCGAGGTGCAGTCTAGCTCCTCATGTCTCCCTGAGGCAACACATCCCCTCTTTGCAGCAACCAGTTGTGGAGGGTGCAGCAAACAACAATGATTCGGGGCACTCTCTGTGGTGAGTATTGGAGAGCCCCGCCTGAGCGGTCCAAACATCTGAAATGCATCTTTAAGAGGCCAATAGTCTGCTCTGTTAAGGACTTTGTGGCTGAATATGCAGCATTGTATCTCTCCTCAGAGCAATCAATGATAGTTCTTGTGGAATGGTCTCCCCCATATACAAGGCAGGATTGCAGGAGGAGTTCATCCCTTGATTTTCCCTCAGTCTGTACATGGCATACCAAGGCCACCCCTTGCATGATGATATCATCCTGGAGGATGAGGCGTGGCTGAGCTTTCCCCTCAGACATAACTGCGCATTCACAGCAGGTGTCTTCATTAGGGTCAAAAGACCCAAGGGTAGAATTTTTAGGTTGGCGTGTGGGTGTACACCCGACCCGATCAGATGTGAAATCGCGCGAGATATTTCGGTTGGCAGGTGCCCATGAATGTCAGAAGTGCGCCCACTGACAATTAAAGTTGTTAAAGTTCCAATTGTCCCCCATTTCTCGTGGTCCATCCAACCTTACGGTTGGCAGACGGGCGAATCTGCCAGGTGGACTTTGCATTTTTAATTAAACTTCATCCAGGGGCGGGATGAGGTTTCCGTTATTAAATTAGAAAAAATAAAAATGTGTGGACAGGATTTTCATCATGTATATGTTCAGGTGACTGATTCTGATGTGTGGACATTTGTTTCCGGATTTTAAAATCTCTATTTAATTGTTTTGAAGTCTTCAGCTCCCTGAGGCAGCTCTCTGCCTTCAGGGAGCTTTCATTCAGCGCTTGCCTGCACCCACGCTTATGTCAGCGCCCGCCCTCCTCCCGCCCCCACCCCGGCAGCGCTGAGCATTTCAGCGCGTGTTTCACACTGGCTGGCCATTAATTGGCTAGCCACCATGAAATTGCAGTCTGGGGCCGATTGCAGGCGACGGTCCATTCCCCGGCCGCCCCCAGGCCCACTGATCAGCCTCGTGTTGGTTGTCCTCCAGTGGCCTTTACAACAACTATGGATACCCTGTCCTTGCATTTATGTCCTGACTATAAAGATGGTGCCTTGAATGCCATGACCAGTGCACTGGGAAAATGGAGGCTTGTAGGGTCCATGCTGCCTCTGCGCAGCAGACCTGGCCATTGATCATTGGACCCGGCATCCATTCTGACCTACCTCTGTAAGGATCAGATGCGAATTAAGACCATATGCATTTCAGCACCTAAACTTAATGGATTCTCGCTTGAGTGTCCATCATTAGTAAAGGAACCAAGCTCATTCATTGTGCATTAGACCCTTAAGTCCAGCACTCAGCTGAGCCATGCTCCCCATAGCTTGAGCAAGACAGTTGTAGGGTGCCCCTTCAATCAGCTAAGATTTGCTGTGCTGAACTCCTCCCGCACGCTCTGAGACCCCTCCTCAACCGATCTTTTTCAAACTCTGTCAATGTAAGGGGACTTGAAAATGATGCAGCTGACCTTTGATTGGGAGACCAACTTCCAACCTCCGGCTATCACCCACCAAGTCCCTTCCATCCTCCTACTTAGTCACCGCCTCCTAATTTCCTTTACAGCTATCATTATCCAGCCTCCCCCGTTAGCCTTGAACCCATCATTAACAATGTAGATATTCCTATTCTCCCCGCTGAGCCTTTTAATGTTGATGTCTCCATGCACTTTGTCAACCCGCACCCTGACTTTTCGAGAACACCCGCATGAGACTATCCAACAGCCCTCCATGACCTTTCAGCTACAGACACCTCTCCTGAATGTGACTGTGCTCTCCATCTCACAGTACCATGACTCTAACTCCCAGGACCAAATTCCTCAGGTGACTGACCATGTCCTTTCACACCATACTGTGCATGACCATCACTGCTCAGAGAGGCCTTCCCCTGCCCAAGACTGGGACCAAGATATGCGTGCCATGCAGAGCACTCTAACATGGCCTAGACAGCCCCAGGACAGTATCTTCAATATGCCCCAGACAGTGTAGCCTCAGCCCCAGGTAGTCTTAGACTCTTCTGTGGACAGTCTTATAACCCTTGCCCCAGGGCAATCTTTTACCACTCCATTATGTTCCTTGACCATCTCCTACCAGCCCCTAGTCCTGCCTCAGTGCCCCCCCTCCCCTCCCATGTTCAAACCACCATCTCTAGTCCTGCCTTGGACTCCTCCCCTCCCCTCCTATGTTCCCCCTCTCCCAAAGTCCTTAATCGGTCTCCCCCCTCCCCTCCCATGTTCAACCCTCACCACTCCCCCAGTCCTGCCTCGGTCTCCCCCCCTCACCTCCTGTGTTTCCTCCCCACCCCTTGTCCTGCCTCGGTACCCCCTCCCCTCCCATGTTCAAACTTCCGTCCCTAGTCCTGTCTTGGTCTTCCCCCTCCTCTCCTGTGCTCCCAACCCCCACCAAAGTCCTACCTCGGTCTCTCCCCTTTCCTCCCGAATTCCAACCCACCACACATCCTGCCTCCATATCCTGGTAAAATCTCCCGTGACCAGCCTTGGCACAGCTTGTGATACAGGCACCTGAAATCTCGCAGTGATAAAAAAGGACATTGCTATATATAAACCTTGTTCAGGTAATGTTTGGTTGATGTATTATGAGGTGTGGGCTGCTGTTAACAGAAAATGTCAGTGAATATTGTTCCATTTGGCTATTAATGCTACATGGGTTTCTAAAGTTCTGTCTGACTTTTTTGAGTTCACTATTTTGAAAAACACTGGATCCCAGATGATGGTGTTGGTTCAAAATGAAAGTTGACCTCAGGCTAATGGTACCTTGCTTTGAAATATGTGGAGGGTTGAAGGCTGATAAAGCTGTGTTTCAACCTTTTTTATCAGGCTGTAATGCTCATTGCGAAGTCCCTGCTGTGCTTTTTAGAACTCTTGTTTACTTTGTGACCTTTCTGTTTAAGTAATTGTATGGCCTTTATTGAATTGCATATGTTTGATGTGTCCTTCAAGGATTGCCCCTAATATTGTTTCGATGGAATAGAAAAGTTCACTGTTGTGAGTCTAAAAATGCACAGGTGCCATCCAGAAGGCCTTCTGTTTAATCTATTATATATGATTAACCTGGTAAAAAAGGGTTAAAGACTAAAACTTTTTGATTCATGGCTAAGAGCTAAATGAAACTTTCTACCCAAGCCTCTATGTAGCTATTGTCTGTAACAGACACTGAACATCTCGATAACTTAGCACATATTTTATTTGGCTAAGGGATAAATAAATAAGTCTCGTATCTTTGCAACATTTGAAAAATCCATTTGGGGTTGTCTCCAGCCTTGTGTGTTTATCCACCTTTAGATTTTATGATGTCACATGCGATGAAATAGTCTATTGGAGGGTGTGACTTCCTCCCATGTTCCTGCCTGTCTTGTCACTGGGACATGACTGACAGCAACCAGGGGCCGCATCAGCTGACTTTCCTGTCTGCTCTGAGATGAAGTTGATGTTTCCCTCTGAGACCTGGTCAGGAACTATAGAAACATATCTGACATACCTGTTAACATCTCCAAGCCCATGGTAATAGGTCACTGTGATTACTAGTTGACATATATTTTATCCTTACCCATGGTGAGACTGGATTATAGTGTTCCATATGACTGATCATATGCATTCTCTTCCACCTCCCCATCACTGTTATCCAGCACCATGGGGTTCTCCTTACCTGTCTGAACACAGTCCACATCTCTGCAAAAGGTCTCTTCTCCTCCCTACGCACACTCACTCAAGTCCCCAAGGATCTATCCTCAGATAGTTCTTTTTCTAATCATGCTGCCTCACAGTGTCAAGCAGGATAGCAACATCCATATGTATGCTGCTATCACCTTTAGCTTTGCAGCAGAGTGCATGGAGGATGTTGAATCACCTATGTCCTCAAACTGATCTTCTGAAAAACTGAAGACTTTGGCTGAGATTTTCTGGCCCCACCATGGTGGGACCTGCCACGGGCAATGCAGCAGCCCAGTCAAAAGTCCATTGGCTTTCAGCGGGACCGGACAATCCTGGCGGTGGGCGGGGCTGTAAAAACCTGCCCTTTGTTTCCAGTCCCTGTAATAAACATAGACCACTTGGTATTGCCTTCATGCCCCTTTCTGGCCAGTTACTCAGGCTGAACGAAGCAACGCAAAACCTTGGCATTGTTTTCGATGCAGGGCTGCGCTTCAAACCATATCCTATCAATCACTAAGAATTTCAATTCCATATCACAGTTGACCTGTGCCCTAGTTCACCACTGCTAAATCCTTTATCAACATTTTTGTCACCTCTCCATGGTCCTCTGTTCATATGCTTTAACTTACCTAAAATACAGCTTCTTGTACCTTGTCCTGTACTTAAGTCCTGCTCACACATCGTCCTCTTCTTGTTGGTCTATGCTGGCTCCGATCTCTCCAGTATATTGAATTTAAATTTTTAATCTTCATCTTTATATCCCCTCATGACTTCATGCTACACAATCACCTCTAGCCTGATGCTGATTCCCATTCACTTTGCTCCTCTGACACTTTGTGCACTTTTGTTCTATTGCCTAACCCCAGCAATATAACTGCCAGATGCCAGGAGCCTACTCTCAGGAGCTCCGTCCATGAGTTCCCTGTAACTGTCCACTTACTCCACATTTAAAATTCTTTTTACAACAAATCTTTTTAAGCATGATTTTGGATACTGTCAGAACTCTCCAATAATGGTTCAGCATTTGTCCTTTTTATTATACTCCTTCCATCAGTTAAGCACTTGGACCATTTTCTATGAGTATTATAATATATAATTTCAAGAGTTCTATTGTTTCTAGTATTCTCTGGAGATGGAGAACATGCTAAATATAGAATGCCCCGTCAACTATAGTCAGCAACAAGAAAAACCTACTCAGCGTATGTGGGCAAGTTTAAATGACAAATGACACTGCAATTTAAGCTCTTTTATATTGGTTATATCTTAGGTGTACCTATCTGGGGAGAAGGGCACTGTGTATTACCCTTCACCTTTAATTTTCAGCCATGTGTTGGTGGTATTAGGTTCAACTGTTGAATACAGAGTGCAAAAGGCTGAGACAATGGAAAAATGAGGGAGACTTTTGATTTCTGCCTGAAACAGATAGAGAGTCAGTGGAAAATTTTGCTGCCCGCCAATGTTGGAAGGTCCAAACCATTTTCAAGATTTGGCCTTGTTTGAATGCAGCTGGTGAGCTGCGGCTGCGTAATGGGCACTCATGGCGGAATTTTATGTGCCTATTGGCGTTGGGCATGTTCAGTCGTGTGAGCAGACAATATGGCGAGAAGGCCAAAAAATCGGTTTCATGACGTCGTGAAACCGGTTTGCAATCACCTGCTCAGCCCGTCAATGGCGAGCCGCGTTTCCCACCCTCGGACGTTCGGAACCTCATTGTAATACATCAGCATATTATCATAAGGCAAGCCACCGGACCCATCCCACCCCTTGTTGGATCATCTGTCCACATTGGCGTGATTGCACCCCAACGTGTTTCACAACAACAGTTAAAAGGCGTACACGCCGCAGGCTGCACTTTGAGGGGAACTCGGAAGTGAGTACACAGTAACGGTGCAGAGCACTCATGAGGGACTCCTGTTGGATTCCAAGGTTGAGATGCATTATGGGGGGGCTACCCTGCGGTTGAGGCAATTTTGGCGAGGGTGGTTGGGGGGAGGGGTGGGGGGCAAAGGCTGCCCTGCGGTTGAAGGTAGTGCAGAAGCACGTGCGGCGTGGGGCGGGTGGGCGAGAGAAGCGGCTATGCATTAGGGAAACCTTGTATAAATTGACCATTCTTCTGAAGCTGAGACAGTTCAGAAGCAGCCACATTGATATGATTGGAGTTGGGCCTTTAGCTTCTCTGTCCACTCAAGCAACACAGAGGAATCAAAGTGCCACCAAGTGCTCCAAAGCTTTTCACTCCTTGGGCACAGACTGCAAACTAACGAGCATTTTAGTGGACTGCAGAACAGTTGGACAACTGGCCACATGGTACAATCTCCTTGCTAAAGCTGGCCATGGAGCAGTCACTGGTGGAGGCGCTCACAGCCCCTTGCAATGTTATCATCCCAGTCTCCCCCATGGTTCAAGCTAACAGTGCAGCCTGGCAGCGTAGGTTAGGGGAATGCCTGCCCCTGAGTTGAGGGCACAGCATGCAGTCCAATAGGCAAAGCTGCTGCCAATCGGTCAGATGGTGTGGGGCGGAGGAAGGTGGGGTTTCGGGCAGCCATGCAGCGCACTAAACTCTGGCCATCCAAGTGGTGGCCAGCACTCTCTGGGAAGCATTATGGGGCCTTCAGACTTAACCAAGAGAAATTCTTAGTACACCCATGCTAACCCAACTGTCTCCCTCTTTCATCCTGCAGGAGCATAACATCAGGAGCATGGAACCTGGTGAACTAGCTGTATGTCTCATGGTGAAAAGAGAGCGAAGATGATGGGGAAGAAAGTGATTGAGGTGCCAGGGTGTGCAGAGGGAGGAGCAGCACCCTCAGGAAGAAGGGGCAGCTAGGGCTCTCGCACATGCTGCTGAAAATCCACAGTGAGTCATCACTGGTTGGCACCTAGCCAGACCCAGGGTCTATAGACACCGCCTTTTATCCCTGTAGATGACTGAGAACCAGTGATGCCAATGACTGCGCATGTCTAGGGAACTGGTCAGTCACATCTGCAGCTACTGCAGGATTTGGTACTACGTGGACATGGAGGCATCCACTGCCAGTGGCTGTGAAAGTGACAGCGGTGCTCAATTTCTATGCTAGTGGCTCCTTTCAGGGCTCCACAGGTGACCTCTGTGGGTAATCACAAACCTCCACCCACAAATGCATCCATGAGGCCACAGATGCCATCTTCGCAAGGGCACACAACTTTGTGCATTTCGCCCGGGACCAGGAAAGCCATGATGCAAGAGTGATTGGATTTGCCCAGATCCCGGGTTTCCCACAGGTTCAGGGTGCCATCGACTGCACTTATGTGGCGCTCAGATCTCCACCACAACACACAGTCAACTATGTCAACCGCAAGGGATTGCATTCGCTGAATGTGCAGCTGGTGTGCGACCACCACAAATGCATTCTGCAAGTCTGTGTGTAGTTTCCAGGGAGTGTCCACAACTCTTACATTCTCAGTTGGTCACAGACCCCTGACATCTTCCAGGGTTCACAGAAGCTGCAGGGATGGCTCCTCTGGGACAAGAGCTACCGCAGAGGCTGTGGCTGATGACACCCATGCGGAGGCCTCAGACTGCAGCAGAGCGAAGTTATAATGAGGTTCATGCAGCACCTCACAACTTGGTGGAGCAAACCATCGGGATGCTGAAGATGAGGTTCTGGTGCCTGGACCGGTCTGGTGGAGCCCTACAATACAGTTGGCAGAGGGTGTCATGCATCATTGTCACCTGTGGCACCCTTACAATCTGGTGATGGAACGGGGACAGGAGCTGGCTGAAGAGGAGATGCAGGAGCTGGAGATCTCTTCTGATGAGGAGGACGCGACAGTGATGAGGGTTAGGAGGTCCTCGAAGGCGACGATGATGGCGATGAGGCCCTCACACTGGCCAGATGAGGCAGGTGCGCTCGGGAGACCCTCATAGTCGCTAGATTTGTGGAGGATGATGACGACATGCAATGGGATGACCCCATAAGATCTTTGAATTGCACCTGCGAATGTTTGACTCCAGTTTGGCTTATGGCAGCGCACATACCCTCTGTGATAATGCTCCTGTCATGGAGATGCAGTGGAGGCCCTAATAGTTGCTCAGTTGCAGGAGGATGATGATGACATGCAGTGAGGACACTCCATAAATCTTCGCATTGCCTCTGAGAATGGTTGACTCCTGTTTGGCCGAGGGCAGCTCGCTTGCGCTCTGAAATCAGGGTCATATCATAGAGATGCAGCCACGAAACTTTAAAAGCATCTGATCTTTTGTTTGCCTTTAGCACCTGAGCCCTGGTCACAGATGCTGATGAGATGGGGGCCAGCCCCACCTTAAAGGTGCTGAGAGCACACAGAGAGAATGATGGAACTCTGAGGCCTGCCCACAACATTCTGCCAACAATGACAAGAAACATTGAGGCGCAGGCATCAGAATGTGTCCAGGGGATGAGGCAGGGCAATCACTTTGGGCAGGATTTTTAGGTCAGCATGCGGGTGCGATTGGCGGGGCCGGAAGCAGCCGGGGAATGGACCGCTGCCCGCGATTGGCCCCTGACTGCGATTTCACACTGGCTGGCCAATTAACGGCAAGCGTGAAATCGCGGTCAGGGGGCGATTAATGGTCAGCCAGCGTAAAGCGCGTACTGAAATGCTCAGTGCTGCCAGGGTGGGGGGCGTGAGGAGCGCGGGCGCAGGGGAGCATGGAATGAAAGCTCCTAGAATGCAGAGAGCTGCCTCTGGGAGCTGAAGAATTTAAAAGCAATAAATAAAGATTTTAAAATCCGGAAAAAAATGTCCTTGCATCAGAATCAGTCACCTGAACATATACATGATGAAATTTCTGTCCATACATTTTTATTTATTTTTTAATTTAATAGCGGAAGCCTCATCCCGCCCTTGGATGAGGTTTCATCAAAAATGCAAAGCCCGCCTGGCAGATTTGCTCGTCCACCAGCTGTAAAGTTGGACGGGCCATGAAAAATTGAGGACATTTGGAACTTTAATGGGCTTAATTGCCTTCTTAATTGTCAGTGGGCACGTTTCTGACTTCTGTGCGCATCCACCGACTGAAATATCATGCGAGCACGGGATAACATCGAAACGCTCACCCGAGGGCATTACATGCTATTTTACGCTTGAGCAGGTCAGGTGCACACCCAGATGCCGAGCTAAAAATTGTGCCCTTTTGTCTGAAGGCTGCACAAAGCACAAGGAAGAGGCCCTGGACTGAGATACCTGCCTTTATCTTGTGCAGAAAGGTTTCACATCTGAGTAACATGAACACTGCTCATCAGAACAAGGAGTCACAGGCAGGGAGACATTTTTGGGAGTTTATTTACAATAGTGAACATTATGTGCAAGTGATTAACACCCATACCCAGGCCTTGCAACCAAGAGCTACACCTTCTTAACCTCCCTAAACCTGCCGCTATGTCTTGGTGCTCCCTGGACATCCACAGCGGAGATGGAGGCAGCCTGCTGACTGCTACACCCTGCCTGTGATGACCTTTGTGAGCATCCTCTGGAGGGCTGAGACCTGGAGGGCCCTGGTCTGCTTTTGGATCCGGCTGTGTGGCAGTGGCACCCTCCTCGGCCTGAGGAGCTGGAGTTACTGGGGACACAGGAAGCAGGGACTTGGATGGGTCAGGCACTCCTGGAGTCACCTGGGTGGATGGCCCCGGGTGGTACACCTTCTGATCCTCCTCCCTATGGGTGCCCAAGAGTCCCTGGCTGACTCCTTGAGGAGAAGGGGTAGTTGGAGTGAGATCGGGCTGCTCCACACCCCTCTTGCGTACACACTGTTGGAGGCCAACTATGGCATCAGCAATGGAGTTCAGCCTGTGCAGCAGTGCAGGAGCGACGTCCTGGACCAAGGTCCCCAGGTTTGCTGCCATCCTGCCAGTGTTGACCTTGGTGCGTTGTCATACCGGCGCTAGCACTTCAGTTTGAAGGCAGATGGTCTCCCCAATCGTACCTTGCAATCTGAGGAGTGCAGCGGGCATCCCTTCATGATGTTCCTGAGTTTGTCTCCCAAGCCCGATTAGTGAGATTGCTGCCCATCCTGCGGCCAGAGTGGGGGTAGAGGACATCACAGTGGGCCTCCATTGGTGTTCAAAAGGTGCTCAAGGGACATGTGATTGAACCTGGGAGCTGCAGTCTTTTTGCCTTTCAGGGTCATGTCTTCTTCGTAGCAGACGTGGGCTGGGAGATCTGAGAGGTGTGCGCATGGCTGCTCTTTAAATATGGCGCCCAACGTGATGAAGTGGGAAGATGATGGCATGGCGGGCGAATGAGAGCACGCCTGCCCGCCATGGAAATGGCGTGTTTCCCGGGAATGCATAATTAACGTGGCAGGTTTGGGATAATACGGCATGAAAAGCGTCATTGCAGCCAACGGGTAAAATGTCATTTTTCCCGCCCATTAATGCACTTAGTGCAAATCTGGGATGATTCCGCCCTCAGTTACAGCTCGCCATTGTGCAATGCCAGGAAATTGATGGCTCCTGGCTGAACCAGCCACCGTGTAGTGACTGGAAAGGGGGAAGGAGGCAATCCCAAAAGGACTGAGCAAGGATAGGCAAAGGACCATACTCCAAAAACTAAAAGTTAAACATTTCCTTGAGCTGTTTTTTTGAGCAGCCTCTAGCCGTCCCTTTAAGCGCTGCTGGTTAGGTTGCTCACTACATGGGACAATTGGGCTGTGCCCATGTGGTGCCATTTTCCCATTGTTAGTTCAAAATTGTAATCGCTGTGCTATAATGGCACAGCCTCACGATTTTCATATTTACACAGCCTTTTTGAAATATTTGCAGGCTGACCTGAAAATTGCATCTTGTGGACTTACGGCATCAAAATAATTTCATAAAACCTACTCAACTTACTTCTAAACATTGGGCTAGATTTTTCATGTTTGAGGTGGGAATCGGGAGTTGGAAAATTTCCTGATGTCTCAATCCCGCCTCCTACCCAGGACTGCTGGCCGGTAGGATTTTCAACCAGCGGAGGCTACGAATGTGGAGCCAGGCCTGCCATTGAGGCGGTGGCGGAAGTGGGCTGATGCTGAAGCAGCCAGGTTAAAAGGCCCACTGCCATTCACAGAGACAGCAGCTCACTTCTGGGGATTAGTGTGAGGTCCCTCCAACCCTCACACTCCTGTACCCTTCATCCCCCTTACCCCCACCCTCCCATATCCTCTCATTCTCCCTTGCCCCTCTCAATGCCTTCTTACCCCTTCACCCCTTGAACCACCTTACCATCCTCACCCACATATCCCCTCACCCCTCAGCCACCCCCCCCCCAACACAGTCTCCTAGTATCCACTGTGAACAGAACTCACAAGCCCTATAAAAACATTTGGAAGCCTTTGAAAGGCTCGTAGACCTGTTGAAATAAACAAGCGTTACTTGACAAGCTACTGATTATCATTATCCTCTCCAGAAGCTCATAAATCTGTCAAAACAAACAAGCTCACATTCCCAGGATCCATTAGTGGTTTAAAAGGCATTCAAATTGACATTCCCTGAACAGCTATGTCAACAAATCCTCCTGAACAGAATCCAGTAGAGTCTTTGAAAGTAGCCAGAAGCTCAACAATCCATCAAAGCTTTGAAAAAGCTAAACAGATGGCTGAGCTGCACTTCCAAGGAAAAATGAAAGAAATGGGGACATTTCACACAATCAGATCTAGATTTCAAATGGGCTAGCTTTTCACAACTGCACAATACAGAATAAGTAGCAGACAATCTACTCTAATGTATTTGAAGACTTTTCCACTTTCACAATGCTGTTCTTTCTCTTGACAACTTGCCAGTTGTCAGAATTAACAACCTGGCAACCACACTATATGATGGTCACTTAGCTTTTCAAATCAAAGCACTATCATCATTCACCGTACTTAAAAACAAATATAACTTATGCTACAGCATTTCATAATTACATTTGAAATAGGAAACACCTTTTATACTGGCCTTTCATATGGTTTCCACCTCCAAACCATGGTTCACCCATACTTCGTGACAACTGTCTGCTGGAGTGATTTATGTTGCCTACCAAAACCTGTATGTCTCCATCAAGAATTGCAGAAGTTCTGAAATGCCCACTTCCGCAATGGTGCCGGCAATATCGGGAAAGCAGCAATCAGCTCCTGACCCTCCCCCTTTGCCATGCCAATGAAAATTGGGAAATGGGGTGAGAATCCTGGATACCATTTTTAAAGCCCACCTATCCATTCTAGCTTTGTTTTGGGACAGGAAAATCCAGCCCTTTGAGTTAAAAATTCTCAATTTATATTTTATTAATAGATTTATTTGCACAGCAATTTCAGTTGGAGAATTGATTAAGAGCTTTAATGTCATGATCTACATTTAATACCAACATACTGTTTTTACTGCAAAGCTGACAATGGGAAGTGAAAATTAGGTGGGAAAAGCTCCAGTTTTTGTGACCCAGTATTCCTTCATTAATGAGGGATCCATTAGCAATACCCATTATGAAATTTGGAAAAGTTGGGATGTAACATAGGCAAATGACTCAACTTTTCTTTGGTTGCACGTGAATTGTGAGCAAACAGATATCCAAGTATTTCTTATGCACTGGTACATGCCTGACCAATGATGGAATGCCATTTTGGTGCATTGGATTCACAGTAGAATTTCTTGACCAAGGGTGGTATTCAGTGTTTAGTGTTCAGTGGGTGCTTGTCTTTGACTGAGAAAATCTACAGCTTTGAAAAATCCCCAGTTCCAATGCAGCTGCAAATTCTCGCTTGATGCCAATCCACTGTTCATTTCTAATAAATGGTTTTGGTCATTTCCCTCGGTCGAGAAAAGGATTCAGAGCAGGACACCTCTTCTGTGGAAAGAATAGAAAATTAAGTAAATCAGAAAGAATGATTAAGTGATGATTGTAAGGATGATGTCTGCTAGGGTGAGAGAGTAAAGCATGCTGTAGCTATTTGCTTACTGCATCTCGGATTCAAGTGAAATTCTTGTATCTCGGTAGTGAATCTGCAGATTGCTGTGTGCCAGGAGATCGACATCAGGCTGTCATGAGCATCTAATACAAAGTACAAATTACAAGAGAAAAATTGCAAGTGTTCATGGGCATGAGTGCTCTTGAGTGAATTGTGCTGTTTCCCACAGTTGAATAATCCATGAACAAGTTAACGAAGGGTTGCAACTCCCTGTGGAACTGGATATGGAGGAACAATAGGCAAAATTGGAACAAAAAGTAATAACTTGAAGCTAACCTCCAGAAAGTGCCAGGTCGGGATAAACAAATTATTCGGCAGAGAAGCAGAACAGTAGCTAGTCCATACTCAAAAAAAATTTACTTTAGTTCCATCAGCTCCTACATCTCATTTGTTACTGATCTGGCAATAATTTACAAAAGCACCTGAAAATACTCTGTTATGTTTCACTCCTCATGCCTAAAGGATTGTTGTAGGTAAGTTACAGACATGTTTTAGCTAACAACAATCTTGCAAACCATTACTTAAAATTTTTTTGTTTATCCTCTGTACCTTCCAGTTCTGAAACCAATGACTTCTTCCATACTGTGCCCAAGGGGCCAAACCTTTATGTCTGCATTGAAACTGTGGTTTTAGGCAGACCATTTAATTTTGGGGGCCATTACAGTAAAATCTGATCTTACCTTTGCCCCATGTCAACACAAAGGTGCATATTTCAGCAAGGGCCAACAATTTAGCTTTCCTCTCTCTTGTTAAGAATGGCAGAGATGAATTGAACTGCCCCTGCGACAACTTGCATTTCTAGCGATCCTCGTATGAGGAAGGCCACTGAAAATGCTACAACGTGAGAGGGATAGGAAATAGTTAATAGCAAGTAGGAAGAGGAACAGGACAAGCAGACGAAATGGCCAAGCAGCAGAAGCAGACAAAGCTAAGTGTTGCCGCAACCAACTGATTACATCAATGTTCTGCTGTCCTGCCTCATGCAGTCGTGAGCAATGGTGGACAATTAAACAACTAACAGGAGAAGACTCCATGAACACCCCCATCATCAATGATGGTGGAGCTGAGAGTGCAAAAAACAAAGCTGAAGTGTTCACAATCATCTTCAGCCAGAAGTGTTGAATGGGTAATCCATTTCCTATTGAGGTCCCCACTCTCTCAAATGCCAGTCTTCAGCCAATTTGATTGTTCGGGGCATAAAGACAAAGAAAACCTGTGGGATGAGGCCTTGGATGAATTTGAACATGAGGCCAATAATTTTGCATTCAGCCTGCTGAAACATGGGGAGCCACAGGAGCTTGGAGATGGCACAAATAACATAAGAACATAACATAAGAACCAGGAGCAGGAGTAGGCAATTCAGCCCCTCGAGCCTGCCCCGCCATTCAATACGATTATGGTTGATCTCCTTTCGACCTCGACTCCAATTTCCCGCCCTCTCCCCATAACCTTTCAACCCGTTACTAATGAAAAATCTGTCTATCTCCTCCTTAAATTTATTCAGTGTCCCAGCATCCACTGCACTCTGAGGTAGTGAATTCCACAGATTCATGACCCTTTGAGAAAAGTAATTCCTCCTCATCTCTGATTTAAATCCACCGCACCGATCTTATGATGAAGCGAATGCACAGCTTTGTGTCATTGTAGCATGCGTTTTAGTATCATGAACGAGTTTGATCATAAGGGACTGAGACAGGGAGGTCAGTTAAAAACAATTCAGAGGAGTCAAACCTTGAGCTGATGAAAGCATGGACCAAGGCGGAGCAGCTAAGATGGGGTGAAGGTGGATAAAAGTCCTAAGAGCTGAGCCAATGTGGGAGAAATTGGTTTTGGACCTAAGGAACAACAACGTGCATCATCACAGAACCTTTTAATGTAGGAAAACATCCCAAAGCGGTTCAAAGAGAAGGGGAAAAAAGTGAAAGACATGTCTTCCCGGAAGGGTTGGGAGTTACTAATATAAACTTTTACTTTCTTCTATCCTTTAAAAATGACATATAATTTAATAACATAATAAATTAGAATATTCAGCAAACATATTCAAAATGTCCAGTATCATCAACCTCCATTTTGATCCCACCTCAGATACAAAGTGCAATGAGAAGTAAAGCTCAGCTATGTCCCAGCTTTGTACATTGCCAGAGAAATATTCAGGTCTAGCATGAATACTGGCTTCAGTTTCTACAATTTAAAATAAAAATTGTGTAAGGCTTTATAATATATTGTTTGGACTCAAATACTTCTTTAGTAATAATGGCTATTCATATTGTTAAATAATTGTGCCACTGATAACATTTTTCCCTCCTCAGTTTTGAAACAAGGCAAAGTAACTTCTCAAAATAAGTTTTCAATATGAAGATAATATACCTTTAACTTTGCAGTTACAGACATTTCTAAAGCAGCAAAATAGAGTGAATAAATGATGATATTTGTGAGACAAGACATTTTATGTTAAGTCGCTTTTTTAGCTCTGATGTTTATGGGTGCTCTTTATAATTGGGAAGACCTTCTCCAAAAACAAGGGCATTCACAAAAAGACATAGAGGTCACCAGACAGTAACAACCTGAATGAGATTGACTATGCAGCAGCAGATGGAAGGCATTCCTTCATGATGTCCGGACTTGTCAAGGGGCTGATGTAGGATTGGACCAACAACTTGTATTAGGCAAGATTCACCTGAAGCTGAAGAAGGCAACAGCCAGGAAATCAGAACGGCCATTTGCAATGAAGGAACTGAAGGACAAGCACATGCCAAACAGTTTCTAGCTGGCCTGCAAAGGTTCAAAGTACTAATAAAGTCGGGCAACATTGAGGAACAGTGGGAAATCTTCAAAAGAGGGATTAAGGAGAATGCAGAAGTCACCATCGGACAGGGGAGAGGAACCAGCATGGAATATTGGAACACTGACTCAACATTGCAACTTATTGATGAAAGTAAGAGGATGAGGAGTAAGAGGGACCAGGAAAAGAATATCGGCCAAGGATGAAAAGACGGTGAGAAGTACAGATGACTGGATAAAGCTGTGAAGAAGAGTTGCAGGAGGGATAAACAAGGATGGTTAGAGTTAAAGGCAGGGAGGCACAAGAAGCAGCAAATTGCAATGAATCCAAGATGCTGTAGAGGATAATATGGGAACTGACTGGTGCAAGAAGCAACACCACTGTACCAATCAGGGGCAAGGACGGTAGGACCTTATTGACGATGAGGAGCAGGAGGCAAGATGGGTGGAACTCTTTTGGGAGATCCTCAAACAGCTGAACTCCAATTTCACATTCGAGTTCGTTGGCAGGCTGCACCTCAACAGCTAAACGTCAACCTGGGAGAAATTGCCAGATCAGAGATCCAAAGAGTCATTAAGAGGCTGATGAACAAACAAGGCACCTGGGATCAATGAGATACCAGCAAAGCTATGGAAACATGGCAAGAACACGGTCACAACAGAGCTCATGGACTTGTTCAACAAAATCTGGACTGTGAAGGTTGTCCCAGGTGAGTGCAGGTGAGGAGTAATAGTCAAGCAGTTGAAGAAAATGAACCTCAGTGACTGCAATAATTGGAAGGGCAGAACACCGCTGTTAGCACCTACCAAGGTCTTCAGCACTGTGCTCCTGAACAGATTGAAAGCAGAAGTAGACAGTACATTTCATGAAGAACAGGCAGCATTCCAGGTGGCAGATCATGCCTCAAGCAAATCTTCACACTCAGGAACATCATAGATCAGAGCCTAGAGTATCAGAACCCATTTGTTATTGACTTCATTGATTTCAAGGAGGCTTTTGATAGAGTCCATCAGCAGTCACTCTGGCACATTGCAAGACAGTACGGCATCCCAGAACAGCATATTAATATCTTCATAGCCTCATACTGCAACTCCAGCGGCTGCATCAAGATTAGCACAAGCACCACAGACTCCTTCAACATCATCACAGGCATACAGCAGAGCTGCATACTCTCCCCCTTCCTTTTCCTCTTGGTTATTGGTTTCATCATAAGGAAGGTAATGGAAGATGTGGACTTTGGAATTCCGTGGCAACACCACCAGTTGACGGGCCTGGGTTTCATAGATGACATCACCTTACTGGCTGAAGTTTGGCGTGTGCTTCAAATCATGACCACCAGTATTGAGAGTAGTGGCGTCAAGGTTGGTCTACACCTCAGCTGCGAGAAGACCAAGGCAATGATGACTGGATAGCAACAAGGCTCTCCCATCGCCCTTTGGCAACAGAACATTGAGGAGATCGGCCACTTCCCCTACCTAGGAAACAACATCTCCAGGGAGGGTGATGCAGAGATCGACATCCACAAAAGAATCAGCAAAACAGCATCGGTCTTCCAACAGCTCCACACAGTCTGGACATCTGACACCATCAACATGACCATGAAGCTGCGACTCTACATGTCCATAGTATTACCAATTACAATCTACACCAATGAGACATGGAAGAATGCAGCAAAGGTGTCACATGGGTTGGACATCTTTCCCTGGTGCTGCCCACATAAGATCCTGGGCATCACATGGAGAGATCAAAACTGAAGAAGTGCTACAGATGACAAGTCAGAGGTGCCTGCAGGGCATGATGACGGAGAACCGACTGAGGCTGGCAGGACACATATTTCACCTCCCTGATGTACCACTAGAGTGGCAAAAGAATGGACACCACCAGATGGAAGAAGATGATGGGCCTGGCCAAAGAAGACCTTGCAACATGAATTTATGGAGGACCTTCAAGAATGGGGCACCGCCTGGGCTGGAGCTAAAGAGATTATGATGGACTGGAGCCAGTGGCGGAGTCTTGCTGCCCGTTGCCCTGCATGGGACCAGATAAAAGAAATGGCTTGTGTTCCTTCTCCTAATGGAACAGCACTGCAAATAAAATTTACTGACACATTCTCTATTCTCACTTTGATATAAGCACCAGCACTTCAATCATTCTGTCCTGTATTTTGGTGATGTGGTTGGAGTCTTCTTTTCTGGTCCTTATTGAGACCAGTATTAAAATTTACTTTTGAGGAGCTCTGTAATCTGCCACAGCTATTCTCTGTTTGTTTATGGTAAATTACAAATTATCACAGTGCAATAATTAAAAAGAACAAACCTGTCTTATCTCATTTCCCAGATAGGTCACAAAGGATGCGTTACATTTACTTTTATTATTACACAGGTGAACATGCAGTCATCTTGTGCAGAGCAAGCTCCCACAATCAGGAATGAGATAAATGTTTGCAGTTTTAATGGTGCTGGGTGAAGGAGGAAATTTGGAAATTAAAATTTAAATCAGGAGAGATACAGGCGAGTGACATCAGAGTATAACTGTGCAGTTACATGGTACTGTTTAAGTGATAGGAAATCAAAAAACTCAAGGAAGTGAGCACATTTCTTGGAAATGCTGATTCAGGTGTTGCTCTACTGAATTCCTGCAGTGTAATTCTCCTTCCCAATTCCTGACTTCTGATTTTTTATTCATTCAAGGCATGTGGGTGCCAGCATTTATTGTCCATCCCTAATTGCCCATGAGGTGTTGGTGATGAGCTGCCTTCTTGGACAGCTGCAGTCTGTGTAGTGAAGGTACTCAAACAGTACTGTTAGGCATTCCAGAATTGTGACCCAGCAATAATGAAGGAATGAAATATATTTTCAAGGCAGAGTGCTGTTGGAGTGGGACTTGCAGGTGGTGGTGTTCCCATGCATCTGCTGACCTTGTCCTTCTAGGTGGTAGAATTACTTGTTTGGAAGGTACTGTCGAAGGTGGTTTGACATAGTGCTGCAATGTGTCTTGTAGACGGTACACAATGCAGATATGATGCGCCAGTGGTGGAGGAAGTGATGAGATGATGGATGGGGTGCCAATCAAGCTGCTTTTTCCTTGATGGTGTCAACCTTCTTGAGTGTTATTGGAACTGTACCCAACCAGGGAGCGGAGAATATTCCATCACACTGCTGACGTGCCTTGTACATGGTGGGAAAGCTTTGGGAAGTCAGGAGGTGAGTCGCTTATCACAGAATAGCCAGCAGGTGACCTGCTCTTGTAGTCACGGTATTTAAGTGGCTGGTCCAGTTAAGTTTCTGATCAACAGTAACCCCAAGGTGGGTTTTCAATAGATTAATAGCTCTGGATATCAAGGGGAGGCAGTTAGACTTTCTGTGGTTGGAGATGGTCATTGCCTGGCACTAATGTGGTACAAATGTTACTTGCCACTTACCAGTCCAAGACTGAAGTTATCCTAGTCTTGATGCATGCGGGCACAGACTGATTCAGTATCTGAGAGGTTGCAAATGTTACTGAATTTATTCATCATCAGCGAACATCTTCTCTCTTCAAACTTTATATTGGAGGCAAGGTCATTAATGAAGTTGCCGAAGGTGGTTGGACCGAGGCAGGGTCTGGGGCAGGTGGGTGCATACGGTGCTAATCACAGGGGTCCATGCCTTTGGGGGGCCCGGGCTCAGGCAGCACCATCCCCTCTTTCAAGTGGCCACCTGGCGCTTCAATGTGTTTGCAGACCAGCGCATGGTGGGTGCTCAGCTCTGGGACAAAGTTCTGTAATATAAAGGCTTAATGGAGCGAGAGCGTGAGTTTACATTGCTGTTTATTTAGCCCACTCTTGGCCATGCCTTCACCATCCTGCACAGGCGCAGCCCCCTAAAGGACTACATGAGTCAAGATGGCGGAGTGGGCCAGGGAGGCCAGGAGGATCAGCAGTTGCAGCAACAATGAGACTCGGGTTATCTGGAGTGTTAGACAGGGAATGAAGGAAGCGTGCCTTTCCACCTTCAAAGCCGACTTGAACATCTCCTCAGTGAGAACATTTCCAAACCTTCCGAGCCTGGGGGGTGAGTAAGTGCTGTTTGTGAAAGACCGTATCAGTATGCAGGTTATGTAGTTTTGAGCACCCTCAAATAGAGTGTCCCTTAGGGAAGGAAATCTGCCGTCCTTACCTGGTCTGGCCTACATGTGATTCCAGACCCACAGCAATGTGGTTGACTCTTCATTGCCCTCTGAAGAAGGGGGCAATTAGGGATGAGCAATAAATGCTGGCATAACCAGCGATGCCCACATCCCATGAACAATTAAAAAAAATACAGAAGTAATAGTAAAGGTGCATTGTAGGTTCACCAGGATGTTATGAAGGACGAGGAAGCAGAGTTAGGAAGAGAAAGTTGAGACATTTGGGCATTTTCACTAAAACTGTAAAGAGCCAGTGAGTGTGAGGGTGAGTGAGTGTGTGTGAGAGTGTGAGTGAATGAATGTGAGAGTGAGTGAGTGTGAGTGAGAATGAGTGAATGTGTGTGAGAGTGAGAGTGAATGGGCAGAGTTTTCCATGCCTGCTGGCAGCAGGCGTGGTAGGTGGTGTGCATGGACAATATGGCGCGATTGGTTTCACAACGGTGGGAAGGCAGGTGGCGATTGTCCGCTCAGCCCATCAACGGCAGGCCGCGTTTCCTGCCATTGGTTGTCGGGGAGCTCATTGTAATACATCAACATATCATGAAAAGGCCATCCTGCCAGGCTCTTGGACCCCATGGATCGTCCATCCATGTTGGCGGGAAAACATGTTGACGTGTTTCACAACAGCACAGAGGCAACGTGCACTTGGCGGCCTTCACTTTGGGGAACTGGAGGTGAGTGAACAGCATCGTTTTCCACGGCTCTCCATGGTCGCCTGTTGCTTTGCAGACTTCAGGGGCGCCAGGGGGCCAGGGTGAAGTGCCGCCCTGCCTCGGAGGCGACTGTTTTCAGTGGGGGGTGGTGTCCGGGGGCAACTGCTGCTCAGCCTCAGAGGCGTCTATTGCTGTTGTTGGGGTGGGGTGGGGCAACTGCTGCCCTGGAGGTGGATCCTGCGCACAAGAAATCGAGGTGGGGGGCAGGGTAGGCGAGGGAATTGGCAACGTTCTGGCATCCAGCAGTCCTCCGAATGCTGGTAACCTGGGAAGTCCCTGTCGCCGTCTGCTGTGGATCAGAAAGTGCGATATGTTCACCAGATTGTAATCCCGTGTCTATTCTAAAGCTATGTCCCACTGAGGTGTGTCTCTGCGCTGGTGGAGGGTGTGGGTGAGCACTTTGATGGAACCTCGAGGAGGGTGCCTTCAGATTCCCCTTTGGTGGTTTCTTCAGGGCTTGATTTGGGGCCCTGGGTCATTGACTGTGTCAGCTGTTTCCCAGATGTGCCTGTGAAAGCAGTGAGAGATATTTAGTGCATGGCAGTGGCCTCTGAATGAGGACACATCACTCACAGCATGGTTGTCTGATGGATGTTGCACTGCTGGATCCTCACTTGGTAGAGCAGCGCTGACCTCACCGTCAGCACAAGACCGGCCCAGGTCCTCGACGGCCAGCTGGATGGCTCTGTTTTCAAAGTCCGTGAGGACCTTGATTTCGGGCGTTCCACCACTGGCCTGCACTCTCTCTCTTGTTGTGTGCCAGCTTGTCCTGCATGGATAGAGATAGAGAGGGTGTAAGCAGAACGCCTGCAGGGCCAGATGATAAATGTGCCTGGCCTGTGCAGGTGGTGAGTGGTCCCATGAATGGGCTGAGGACAATGAAAGAGTGTGTGAGAGAGTGAATGGTGATGTCCCTTGAACTGGCAGTGAGTGAGGGCCCTGTGGGTGCGTGCTAGGTTTGTGAGTGTGTGAGTTGAGAATGATGAGAAGAGTGACTTTCCCTGGCGGAACAGAGGAAATCATTCACTCTCTTGCAGCACTGGGTGGCTGTCCTCTTCTGAAGGGCATTGGCGCTGACCACTGCTGCCACTGCCTCCCAAGCCGGATTGGTCACATTGCTGCCCATCCTGCAGCCAGAGCAGGTGTAGAGCACATCCCAGCGGGCTTCCACGGTGTCCAGCAGTCACTCGAAGGACCCGTCCTTGAAGCGAGGGGCTGCAGTCTTTTTTCATTTGCTGGCCATGTCTCCTGGACAGCAGTGGTGAGCTGATAGCAATGAGCAGTGTGCTCGCGGCTGCCTTTATAAACATGGCGGACGGCGTGATGCAATGGCGGGGTGATGGTGGGAGGGCGAATGAGAGCCCACCCACCATGGAAATGCTGTGTTTCCCAGGGGTGCATATATAATGAAGTCGATTTCGGACGATACGGTGTGAAAACCCGCCATTGCCGTCGGCGGGTAGGATGCCATTTTGCCCGCCTGCTACCACACTTAGTGCAAATTTGGGGAAATTCCGCTCAATGAGTGAGGGGGTGGAATCGTCTCAGATTTGCACTAAATGTGGTAGTGGGCGGGAAAAAGGACGTTTTACCCATTGGCCACAATGGCAGGTTTTCATGCTGTATCATCCCAAACTCAGCTCCTTAATCATGCCTTCCCGGGAGACACGCTATTTCACTGGTGGGCAGGCTGTCATTCACCCGTCATGCCGTCACCTTGCCACTTCCTCATGCTGGGTGCCATATTTAAAGTGCAGCCATGTGCACATCTCTCAGGGCTTCCAGCTCAGGGCTGCTGCACAGAAGTCATGGCCCTGAAAGCCAAGAATTGTGCAGCCCGATTCATTGACACATCCCTGGGGTGCCTTCTGGACACCATTGGAGTCTGTCGCGATGTCCTCTACCCCCGCTCTGGCCTCAGGAGGCCCATCAGTGTCATCACTCCAGCTTGGGAGGTGCTGGCAGAGCTGGTCAGTGCCAATGCTGCACACAAGAGATCGGCCATCCAGTTCAGAAAGAGGATGAATGGTCTCATCCGTGTAGCCAGGATAAGAAAACCATCTCATCACTCTAAACTCACGCACTCACAAACCCATCACACATTCACTGGCATCTCACTCACTGCCAGCTCAAGGGACATCACCACTCACTCTCTCACACACATCCTTACTCTCCAGCTGGACTCATCTCCTCTGGAGACTGCCTCCTCAGCCCTCACCCTCGTGAGGTCACTTGCACAGACCGACATATGTCCCCACACACACCTTGGGATACCCTCCTTCCCCAGTAATGGCCTAGCCCTGCAGCCTCTTCCCTAGCCTGAGGCCCCAAGCAAGCCATAGTCTTGCACCGTTGATAAACCACCCCTGCCTTACGGATGGCCTGGTAGATGGAGACCTGCCTGTGAGCCCCCCTAAAAGTGATGTGGTGCTGCCTGTGAGGCCTGGCGCTGATGACTGCGAGTGCTGACCGAAGCAAGATAGGCAAACAAACCTCCAAGTCCCTAGCGCAGCACAGCTCGCCAAGTCCACGTCACTTATGTTCAGTTGCGAAACACAATTGCACGCCGCCGTGCCTGGATGATCCACTTTGGGGGGGTGATTTCGGTGAGCTGGAGTTATAATGAAATGCAGATGTATTAAAATGAACCCCGGGACCTGCGATGGCAGAAAGTGTGGCCGAACATTGACTGGCGGAGTGGATGGTTGCAAACTGTTTTTACAATGTCGTGAAAATGATTTTTGGCCTTCTTGCCATATTGTCCACTCTTGCCTGCCATGCGCCCGCTGCCAGCTGGCATGGAAAATTCCACCCAATGTGCGTGAGGGTAAGTCTGTGTGAGTGTGTGCGTGTGTGAGTGACAGTGTGAGTGTGTGTATGTGTGTGAGTGAGTGTGTGTGAGAGACACACACGCACTCCTCTTCCATCCCCAAAAATCTATCCACACACGGGGATGGGTGAGGAGGAAAACCCAGGCTGGAAGGCTCCAACCTCCACTTTTGTATGAATTCCACTGAGGCCAGCTTGGAGTGTGCGCCACCAGTGGGGAATGCAAGGTCAGTGTTAGTTAAACCCAACTCCTTAGCCTGTCCCTGAGCCCTCCCCCTTCCGTGGTGACCAGGACATGGGGTCTCATCTGTCTACCACTAGCTCTGCTTCTTAAGCAATAAGGCAAACAAGGTTTTATTAGTTAGTTATGCTGCTTGGCACTTTTTAATGTCATTTTTATTCATTACTCCTTTTTTAAAATGATCAATTTATCGCTTTGACATTGTTGTTTATGTTTTCTTCATACCTTAATTTATTGTTTGAAATGCCTGTTTAATGTTGTGCCAAACCAGATCTCAGGCTGCTGCTGCTGGTTTTCTTGCTGAAAGGGAATGAAAGGCACACAAGAAGTCTGATTGCTTTATGGAGGACTGACAAAAGGGGTTATTTTAGCTCCAGAATATATGGGAAGTGTTGGGAATGCTCAGCAAGTCTGGCAGCATCTATGCAGAGAGAGACAAAGGTTAGTGACCTGTCGTCAGAACTAGTGCAGATTGTGGACCTGAAGCATTGACACTGTTTCTCCCTCTGTAGTTGCTGCCTGGCCTGCTGAGTATTTCCAGCATTTTCTGTTTATGTTTCAGATTTCCAACATCTGCAGTATTTTGCTTTCCTAATATATATTCCATGCTGGGTAAGTGTGGTAAGCTTCAATTTAACATGAGAAAATATTTATCACTCAATGCAAAGTGTAATTTTTCTATTAATAAAGCCCACTTGTGTGGATAGAAATAGCACATTATTGCAGGTAAATTGGTTGGTGCTAATTTACTGGAAGTTTTTTTAAACTTGGAAGTGAAACCAGGAGCCATGCGCTAATAGGATTACTGTTTGTGATGCTTGACGTTCAAGTCTTTTGGATGTTGCTATCTGGATATTGCAAAGGGCCAGGTTCAAAGGAGCAGGGCTAGTTGCATAATATGAATGGCCAAGTTGTCTGGAATTATCTGCAAAAGTGGCTGTAAAATGTATCATACTGAAACCCAAGTTTTCAATAGGCTTTATAAATAGAGGTATAGGGCAGAATTCTCTCATTGGCATGTGGGGGTGGGCCCCGCACGTCCGTGCGTAAAATGACGCACGGTGATGTCGGGCAAGCATTCCGACGTCACCGCGCGCCATCGTGATGTTTCGTTGGGCGGGCGCACAATGATGTCCAGCGCGGGCCCGCTATTAATTAACAGGCCACTTAAGGCCCTTGACTCACCAATCAATGCCGATTTTTCAGCGCCCGTGCAATCTTCGGATCAGCACACGGGCGCAATGGGCAGGCGGGTAGGACACATTTGTATTAACCTCATCCATGGGAGGGATAAGAGGGTTCACTGGGGTTGTGAGTGTACACGGTCAAGCATTTATTTTTGAAAGTTTTTCAAACTTGCCTGTGTGATCTGCAGTACTTCAAAACACATACCAGCTGCTTTTTCTGGACTCTTAAATCTTCAGGTCAGCACTCTGCAGTGAGTAATCTTTTCTGGACCTGCAGGTTTCAGGAAGCCTTCCCTTAGCCTGGGAATGGGAGCTGAATTGTACACTGGAGGCAACTCCTCTGAGGAGGAAGGGAGGGCTAGAAGGGGGAGGAGGCCAGGAATGCACATTCAGCCTCCTGGGGAGCCACCTTTGGGAGGACAGGTGCAGGCACAAGGGGTGCAGGGCCAACAGGAAGTCCAAAGCGGAAGGGGCTGCAGAAAAAGCCACTATCCAGCTGCCAGGATATACAGGCAGCGAAGCAGCTACTTCGATATGTCTGAGGTGCAGTGCTGAAAGAGGCTCCGTCTCTCAAGGGAGACAGTCAACTACATCTGTGAGATGACTGGGCCTGAGATCTCTGCAAACTGTGTGGGCAGCCAGTGGCTCTAATGGTTACAGCTGCCCTCAATTTCTATGCCTCTGGCTCTTTCCAGGGCTTGGTGGGTAATCATTGCGGTGTCTCCCAATCAGCTGTCCACACTTGTGGCAAGCAGGTTACAGGCGCTCTGTTCAGGCGTGCATTGACCTTCATCCACTTCCGTTGGAACTAGGCAAGACAGACACAGCGAGCCAGAGGCTTTGCAGCCATTGCTGGTTTCCCCCGCGTCCAGGGTGCAATAGACTGCACACATGTGGCCATCAAGGTACCAGCAGGTAAGCCCGGTGCCTTCGTCAACAGGAAGGGCTTCCACTCCATGAATGTGCAGATAGTGTGTGATCACAGGATGCTGATTCTACAAGTCTGTGCAAGGTACCCTCAGCCATGGTGACATATCTGAATTTAACGTGTCAAGCAAAGCAACTTATTACAAAAAAAAGACAATAGTGTTACAAATCAAATAAAATCATAAGGGGCTTATCTCGGGCCAACACAAAAGCACCAGTGAAAAACCTGTGGTGTGCCTAAGGTGCCTTATGTTTTCGTTTCTGGGTGCTACGTCTTGGTGCTGCCCCATTGCTCGGAGTGGCATCTGAGACAGACTGCTGACTCTGCTGTCCTGTCGGCCTTGACGACCTTGGCAGTCGTCCTCTGGCCCGTGGAGCCTGTGTTGGCCCCGCCTGGGAGGGAGCTGCCTGTTCCACAGCTGGCATCTCCCCAGTCGTCACAGCCTCATTGGATGCTACCGTCACTGGGAGAGGGGCAGAGGAGCTGCCGCCCTCATCCGGAGCGCCCTGAGAGGAGCCCGCAGAGACGTCAGGCGATGTGAGGTTGCTTCGCACCTCCCTGCTCACCGTGGATGGACGGGCACCGAGCTGGGAAACTTGTTGCCCAGACCATCTCCCACACTGGCACTGACCAGCTGAGGTCAATGCCGATGTGAGGGCTTGCTGGTCAGAGCGCAACCCCAGGAAACCCTGACGGGTCTCCTGGAGCAGCCTCCCCATGAGAGTTGCCACTCTCTCCATGGAGGATGCCTGGCGCTCATACATGTGGCTCATTGCTTTGGCGAGCGTCAGCGTAGACTCCTCCACCATGGAGACCAAACCAAGTATAGCCTCACGTATCTCCCTGAGATGCTCCCGCACACCTGGCCGCATTTCCTGCACCTGCTGCATCGCAGACAACTCCAGAGGCACATCATCAGCCACCGTCTGAGCATGTGCCTGGTCCCCTGCAGTCCTCCGACTGCTGGCACCATGAGCACTCTGTCTCTGCCAACTCCTTCAGCGACTGTGAAGTGCCCTCATCGTTGTGCCCCAGGACACTAGCTGTTGTTCGAATTCCCACTGATGTGCTAGTATCTGCGCTGGTGCCTGCCTGGCAGAGATGGTGTGACGCTGGTGAGACTTCCGGCCCCTCAGGTGTGAGAGGGGGCCTCTGCTGCTCCTCCTCCCGGTCCTGCTCCAATGATGCTGAAAGGAAGAACAAGGATAGTGGATCACTTAGCGTGGATAAAATGACTAAGTCCATCCCTGTCCCTCGGATCATTATGCGCTCATCCTTCCAAAACCAATGGTCAAGCCATGTTGCAAAATTAAATTATTTAACATTCAGCAGTGCTATGGCTGTTGGGAGGTCAATGCTGACCTCACTGCTGGGCATAAATACCTGGCCGTGGCAGCCCAGTCTCACCGATGCCAGTGGACCTGGGCACATGGCACCTCTCCAAATCGAGGGTCTCCTGCTTAAACCGGCTAAGAATGGCGATCTGTGCCTGGCCGCCACCAGTCCTTACACGCTCTGCCACGTTATGAGCATTCTTCCCCTGAAAATGAGAGACGAGCATTGATTAGTGAAAATTGTACATGGACTCTCTTCGCGGACGGCCCACCCCAACCAGAGTGGGACATATCAGGGCTCCAGAGCCTCCTCACCCCGCTGCTGCCGAACACTCACACAAAGATGCTAGGCCTGTTCCCCACTACTTCAACCCACCTTGGACACATGCTGCCTACATCACATTAGGCACCGCATGGTATATCCTTCCATAGCAAGGAGGCGCAAGCACGTGGAGCGCAGAGCGCAGCCAATGGTTCATTGCCACGCCACCTTGAAACTCCCCTCCCAGCATGTCATCACCCTGACTTGGACATATCCTGCAGTTCAAGCACAGCGCCTAAGTGCAGCTCCTCCAGATTGCCCCCAAAACAGTCATGTGGGTCTCAGTGTACACATGCTGCGGGGGCAAAACACATCTCTTCACCACCCTCTCAGGCTGACCTCAGCAGTGCAGTACCTGCTGCCCCACTCAGCAAAGAACAAATGCCATCAATGATTCAATGCAGTCACAACACTCAGATTTGGCAGGGGTTGGGGGGGGGGGGGGGCGCGGGCAGCAGGGGGGTAAGCTGACCTTCTGAGATAAATGCCCAATGCCAACATGGTACTCACACTGCCAGAGCGCAACGAGTTGTTGAGGCGCTTGTGATACTGGACACGGGTGCACCGCACCACGTCGCGGAAGCTCACCACCCCCACCACCTCCTCCCAGGCACGTTTCGTCATGTTGGCGGGGGGGGGGCCTCCTCCTCCCATCCTGGGGGACCAGCACCTCCTGCCGTGCTGCCACCTCCTCAAGGAGGGCAGCAAGGCAGTCATTTGAAAAACGAGGGGCACACTGGCACACCACCCCCCCCCCCCCCCTCACCCACCCTACCCTCCGGCCTGGCCTGTCCCGCTGCCCTACCCTCTGGCCTGGCTTGTCCCGCTGGACTACCCTCTGGACTGGCCCATGTCATGTGGGACTCAGTGTAACGCATGCTGTGGCCTTGTACTTACCAGTGTGAGCAGCCTAGAAAAGGCTGCCAGGCATTCATTTAAACAGGCTGCTGGGTCGCCAATGGACCCGGCGGTCTGTGCACACCCACTCCCGCTATCCTCGGGGGTCGAGAAATATGCTGGGTGTACCTTAATTGGCACGCCCACGTAAAATGGTGGCGCAGACCCGATCACGGGTGGCAATTGGGTATGTGCCCGCCCACACCCACTCCCGCTCCGCACCCCCCACCCACCCCACCAACCGTAAAATTCAGGCCATGGAGTACAAAAGCCAAGAAGTTTCGCTAAACCTATATAAAACAATTCAACACCAGTGACTTTAATGTTGGTTGTTCTTTGATGCTACACTTGCTCAAATGATGTCTTGTCATCAAGGGCAATCAGACTCACCTCTTGGCTTCTGCTGCTGTATTTAAGTGATAAACCTCTCCTTTTGTCTATTTAAAGGTTTGTTTAACCGCACATTCTTAGAGACATCATATCCTATCCATCAAATACTGGTTTGAACAATTAGTGGTCTGGCTGTGGTTAATCTTGGCCAGTTTGGATTACTAATGTTCTAGTGTAATAATCTTTTTGCACAGGATCTATAAACATAAATTGATTGATCTCTGAACTAATATTGCTGCCATAGCTGAGGCTTTCAAATCTACTTTACAACTGCTTTAAATTGATTGAAAACCAATTCACTGACAGAGGCAGGGACAGATCTCTTCTTTGTACAAAAGTGAACTCTATTTGACTTTAAATAGTTTCAAATAAATACATCTGAAATGGTGTGTTTACATCTCTACGTGCTTAGCCTTCTCTAATCAAAAGTTAATTGTTTTGTACGAGTAGGGGGGAGGGTGGGTATGTAGAGTGCCGAGCAATCCATGGCCTGTTCTCCACCTGTTGTTATTCTGGTCTGGCCCAATCAACCTGCTAGCCAGACTGGAGCCAGCGGCCATCTGGAATAACTGCACTGTTTATAAAATTGACATGGAGCGGCACCCCAGGGCCCTGACCTCCCACACAAATCTGGAAATGATTAAAATGAGCTGGCTACCTAGCCACTGAGTGCTCCACACTGAGAAGTACCCACTGAGGAGATTTGGAGTTTCTTGTTAGGTTTGTTGTAAATTAAATACCTCTGATTTGTTGAATGACTCAGTCCTTCTGGGAAATGTTTTTTTTTATTGGAGTGGTGTTCCTGACGTTTGCTCTGCTCCCATTTTGTTATTAATTTACTAAGTGCGTTTGTGCTCTTTTCCCAGGATCTTTTCCAGCAACTCTTTTGACAATTCTTGTATCTCAAGCTAGCTATTTCATATATTCTCCAAGGTAATGCAAAAGATAAATACAGCAATGGTCTGTTGGCTCTATTCTAAGAACACAAATCCTATCGGATTTAATTATAACTACACAGAAGTTTCAAATGTATTCCTTATGTGTTATTTTTAACTCCAAGTGTCTTTCTTTCATTCGATGACTGGCATTGTACAGAGATTTTCCACAATTTTATGTTTTTGTTACAAAAAAGTAAGAATTTGAGGAGAACACTGCAGAAAAAATGTTCACCCAGTAAATCTCTAAATATAGAAAAATAATCACTGAGTGATGTATAAATGACTTGGAATGGCCAGATCGCTTGGGACTATTTTATATATTTATGGTTTCCTCTTGTCACCCCAACAACACTGCTATTTACTGGTACAGTCAACCTCTCTCTTTGATTCTTTTTAAAAACTAAGATTTATAAAATTAAGGCCAAGTATATTAATTCCTGTGAAGATTTTCCCCCAATGAAGACAGATCGTGTAAGAAAATGACCCCTTGCTTAATTATATTTTGATGCATTCCATTCAATAGTCTGAGGAAGATGTTGGAGTAAAGCAAGACTGCAATCTCTATACATTTGCACTCACTGAGGATTATCAGCTTTACACTTTAATGGGTTATAACAGTGCAGTAAAGCCTAGGTTAAAGGCACATATTAATGTACCTAGCCGTGTGTACTATATGCACAAAGCACTCATTGCTCATTCCAGTTAAATCTAGCAAACAGCGGGGAATTAACACACAGCTCAAAATGTTCTAAGCTTTACTTTTTTTGCCCCTGGAACGAGAGAATCAGAAAGGAAAGAAATACTTTTGGTGGAAAAACCTAACCAGTGGGCTGGCCTGTTGCTGTCAGGATACACCCTATATCTGTGCTTAATACAATTTTCTCATGATGAGGGCTTGGCAAATCTGCCTTGTCAGCATTCTTGATTTTTGACATCTTGAATCATTAAATATATATCTGAAGTAATCTTTGCTGTACCACACCATCCAAGAAAATATGTAAACATTACACAATTCAGTAAAACGGTTGCTGGCTTTCTTTTTAATATGCCTCAACATGACAGAACACATATTGGAACATATGTGTGACAGAAACATAATCACACTTTTCGCATATGATGTCACTGCGACACCAATGATGTAACTGTTTTCCCTGCTCAGATATAATACGCTTCTAGAAAATTAAATGTAAGAATTTGGAACAGATTTGATTTTAGAAATGGGTCTGATGGGGGTGTGATCCTGACTTTTAAAGGACTGCCTGATGATAAAATTCCCACTTTGAAATGGGCACCGATGTGAGATTCCGCAAACCGAAATTAAAAAGAAATCAGAAGGAAAGCTGGTTGGAATTAAAGGATTGTTTAGAAATTGAGCCAGATTAGAAAAACTGCCTTAATTAAACCTCTTATTTTAAATTTAACATGAGTGCTTTTACAAAGTTAGCCAAAGGAAAACGCACTTTGTTTGAGAATATTTCATTATATTACTTATATTATTTCAAAAACCTTGTCCTGAAGATTTCTCCTTAATCTTTACTTGTAAATTCTAGTCTTTCTGTGCCAGTGTCCCATTGAAAGCACGTACCAATTAACATTGTGCAGATTGTGTTTTAGTATGAGAACAATGGAACATTGCAATGGCTTTGTGCTATTCTAGATTCCATATTTTGAACATTTGGCATAAATTTGAATGATGTATTGCTTATAATGGCTTTCAAGCTAAAGGATTTTAAACATTAATATCTATCAAGACTTGACATTATTAAAGTTGGAGTTGTGCATTTCAGTTTACTGACTGACATCATATAAAACAATAATTAACAGTTTTCATTATGCTCAACATACTAGGTGTGAATGAACTGCAATAAGAAAGGTTTCCGTTTGTGCCTATTAGTTGCTTTTATTTAACTTTGGAGACATGGTGAACTGTATTAAGAATTCAAGTGGTCCATTTTAAGTGATAGTTTTCATGCGGGGCCTGAATAAATGATCTCTGAGGAGGAGGCCGATAATAGTTATCACCATATTTTAATAATATTCTGCTTAGCAGCTGTAACAAAAGGTTAACATAAATCGTGAGTAGGGATAAAGTAGTTTAGGATGTTTCAAGCTGATCAATGCGTTAGGTATAATAAGCATAACTTTGATGAGAGACAATAGATAAATTTGAGCTAAGATTCAATAGCTAGTCTAATCTAAGAGTAAAATTGTGGTATGAAGCATTTCAATCCAGTTGGAACAACTTCTGTCACTTCGCTTGTATAGGGAGAAGGATCAAAGGAATAAATGTAACTAAACTGGAGAAAACAGCAAAGTGTTTCTCAGTGATCATCCTTGTTAGCTGATTGATAATATACAGTGCCAACATACCAGCCTTGTTTACAGAATGTGATTCATTGCAGGGTATCCTGCAAGACACAGATATGAAACAGTAATCAGAACAGACGAGGGGTGAGGAAACAGCTACCTACAATGAAAGCATTCAGACTGGATGTAGGGAAAGTGTATAGAAGATTACTTAAATTGTCAGGCCAATCGAAACTATAGATAGGCTATTGATTGTTATTTATGATGATGAAGAACTCATCATTAGCTGCAACTTGATCAGTAGAGGAACAGAGTCATTGCTAATGCTGAACGTTGAGTTTGCCAGGAATGTCGATCTCGGCATTGGGGAAGGTAGGGTTGGTGGTCTTGATTTTGCTTGACTGAAAGTTGAAAGGATTTAGAGAGCTATCATGGTTATGAGAGCAAAAAAGACAGCAAATAAATTTAGTCAAGTGAGGGAGAGATATTTTTAGTAATCGGTCGAAGTCAAGTAATTCAAGGTGAGAAGCACGGATGTTAGGCATGTTGTTGTCATAGAAACTGCCTTAGTGCTGGCGGTTAGAGTGAAACTGATAAGTTAAGGTGTTGGGTTTTTTTTATTCCTGTCTGTCAATCTAGTAGAATATTTGATCTCTGGTACTTCAATGACCAATATCTGGATGTTTTCTCTAGTAGGCTAATGGATCCCTGGTGTATGAAGATTCCAGTCCCTGGTAGTATGATGATGAAAACACTAATCTTTAGTACTCTGCTGGGGAGGATGATGCTGGTCCTATCGCAGTGAATTTGACCTTTAACACTGTGGAATATTCAGCCTAGGGCAAGAGTCTGCACATTGATACCATGGCATCAAAATATGTCCCTGTTTTCTTTGGTGCTGCTGCAGGTTAATTTGCTTTAAAGAGAGTGAGGATTTGTCTTCTGCTCCTGCCTGGGAGCCCAGAGGTGAACATGCAATAATTTCTCAAGGTACCATAGTGGGTGCGAGAGGGGGGAAATACTTACACTTTCTTTCCTTACAATTGAAGGACACTTATGGCTTTGACTTTGAACCTCCAAATAAACCAATTTTATGACATTGTAAGATGGGTTGAAAAGCAAACACTGCGAAAAAAAAATCCCACTCTAATCTCTTGTGAGGTGATAAAGGTGGACAGTGGATGAAATCCTGATGTTCACTGATGTTGCAAAGCATAGAGTAAAATTTGGCCAAAAGAGGGATTTTCCAGTTAAGCAATTTAACTTAGCTCATGGGTATAATAAACAAATACTGACAGCAAGTTTCAGTCTGTAATTAGAAGACTAATGAAAGGCTTATTGCAAAAGTAAATCCTGAGTGTGCAATAATACTTCAAGTTGATGGCCTCAATCATCATATACACTGTACCATTTCTGTAACCTTCAAGGTAACAATGCAGCTAAAGCCTTTGATTTCAGTCAATATTTCTATAACATTCTGCAATATTCACAAGTAGTTACATGTACAATGCTTGTATGTTGATACATTCCAACATTTGTAGTGCTTGATAGTTAAAGCCTTAGGGTTTAATCATGAAATTAGTGCAAATTTCACAGCAGTATTTTTGATAAAAGCAAGCGCGCTGGTTTCTTGGTTGCTGTGAATGTAGTGTGTGAAAATGTGGTGGGAAAGCTGGGTTTTCACAGGAAGAGTAATGCTGCCTTCTAAGTGGCAGCAGCTGGTCTTCTTGATGTGCTGCTTAACATAAAGGAGAAGAATGTTTTGAAATAAAATTGTTTGCAACATTAAAATTGTTTTCTTTCTTCCTGTTTATTAGCACATAGTAGCACTCATTTTCTTTTTACAATTGTGGGTGAATTAAATGCAAGTATACAGTGAGTACTAATAAGTGGGTAGGAATCATTTACAAGACAGTACCAGAAAAAAAGGGGCTCAGCTTTTGTCTCAGTCATAACAGCAAAGTCTCCACATTGTGCAAATGTTATCTGAACTCTCTTGTTGCATTGAAACACTAACTCTGCGATTCAGAGTAAAGCATAACTTATGGTCAAATATTCCAAGGGAGATCATTGTTCCTGTGCTGCTGGGGCATCCTATTGTGGAGGCAGGCTAGGTTTAATAGTGGACGTGTATATAGACATTCTGCAGTTTTAAATTAATCCCTTTGGAGGTCAGAGCATATTTCTTGAGAAAGTTCCTCCAGGGAGTTAATTAAGTGGACAGAATCAATGGTTGGTTAGATTATGCATGGTCTGTAGAGAGAAGAGCCTTAACAAACTTTGCTATGTTCGTATGGTCACAGGGCCAAGTGCAGTGATTTGCCCAAGGCCTCAAAACTAAATCTAACTTGAACATTTCAAGAGCAGCATTTCTCTCTTCAACATTTTCAAGCTCAGGGAGCCAGCATCTTCCCAGAGAGAGAAAAAAAATCAACTCTTGCTGTGGAAATGCTTTTCTGAAGCTTGGTTAAGACATTTGTCAGGATTGAGTAGTGGGAGCTTTGACATAACACTGAACAGTGAGAGGTTTATACCTGTATTTGGTGGCATGATGATCTAACAGCAGTTGATTTTTTAAAAAATTCATTCATGGCATGAACGTGTCACTGGCCAGGTCAATATTTGTTGCCTATCCCTCATTGCTCTGCAGAAATTGGTGGTAAGCTCCCTTCTTGAACCACTGCTGTTCATTTGGTGCAGTGCTGATAGGGAGGGAGTTCCAGGATTTTGGTCCAATGACAGTGAAGGAATGATTCCAAGTCAGGACGGTGTGTGGCTAGGAAGGGCCCTTGCAGGTGGTGCTGTTCTGCAGGTGGTGCATCTGCTGCCCTTGTCCTTTTAGGTGGTAGAGATTGTGGGTTTGGAAGGTGCTGTTGAAGAAGGCTTGCTGAGAATGACTGCAGTGCAATTTGTAGATGGCACACACTGCTGCCATTGTGCGACGGTGATGGGGGGAGTGAATGTTCAAAGTGATGGATGGTGTGCTGGTCAAGCGGGTTGCTTTGTCCTGGATAGTGTCAACCTTCTTGGTTGTTGTTGGAACCGTAGTCTTCCAGAAAAGAGGAGAGTATCCTATCACACTCCTAACTTGTAACTTGTAGATGGTGAACAAGCTTTGGGGAGTCAGGAGGTGAGTTATTTGCCACAAAATTCCCAGCCTCTGACCTGCTCTTGGAGCCACAGTATTTTTATGGCCAGTCCAGTTAAGTTTCTGGCCAATGGTAACCCTCCCCAGATGTTGATAGAGGGGGATTCAGCGATGGTAATGCCATTGAATGTCAAGGGGTGAGGGTTAGATTATCTCTTGTTAGAGATGGTTATTGCCTGGCACTTGTGTGGCACAAATGTTACTTGCTACTTTATAAGCCCAAGCCTGAATGTTGTCCAGCTTTTGTTGTATGCAGGCACAGACTGCTTCAGTATCTGAGGCGTTAAGAATGGTATTGAACACTGTACAATCATCAGGGAACACCCACACTTCTGATCTTAGGATGGATGGAAACATTAATGGAGCAGTTGAAGATAGTTTGGCAAAGAACAGTACCCTGAGGAACGCCTGCAGTGATGGGGCTGAGATGATCGACCTCCAACAACCACATCCATTTTCCTTTGTGCTAGGTATTACTCTATCCGTTGGAGGGATTTCCTTCTGATTCCCATTGACTCCAGTTTTGCTTGGCCTCCTTGATGCCACACTCGGACAAAAGCTGCCTTAATATCAAAAGCAGTCACTCTCACCCCACCTCACCTCTGGAATTCAGCTCTTTTGTCTATGTTTGGACAAAGGCTGGAATGAGATCAGGAGCCTAGTAGGCATGCGGAACCCAAACTGAGTATCGGTGAGCAGGTTATTGCTCTAGCGCTGCTTGATATCACTGTCCACGACACCTTCCATTATTTTGCTGATGATCGAGAATAGACTGAAGGGGCAGTAATTGGATTGGATTGGATTTGTCCTGTGCAATTTTCCACATTGCTGGATAGATGTCAGTGTTGTAGCAGTACTGGAACAGCTTGGCTAGGGCATGGCTAGTTCTGGAGCTCATCTCTTCAGTACTACTGCCAGGATATTGTCAGGGCCCATAGCCTTTGCTGTGTCGGGTGCCTTCTGCTATTTCACGTGATATCACAAGGAGTAAATCAAATTGGCTGAATACTGCAATGCTGGGGACCGCAGGAGGAGGCTGAGATGGATCATCTACTCAGCACCTCTGGCCAAAGATGGTTGCAAATGCTTCAGCCTTGTCTTTTGCACTGATGTTTTGGGTTCCCCCATCATTAAGGATGGAAATATTTGAGTAGCCTCTGTTATAATATGCCTTTAAGGGATATCAGCATGATATCACTAGAAGGGAAATGTATCATGTGATCCAGTCTTAGTTTCACTTTTGTTTGAGCAGAGCACACACAAACAGTTCTGATGCCTTCAAGCTATATACCTATATATAACTGTTCTCATGTGCCTAGTCTTAATAAATGAACCCACAACGGCTTTATCCAATCCCTTATGAGTGATTGGTGCCTTGTGTCGTGTACAGTAAATAAGCCCAAGGTATTATATCATTATAATAACAGGACAACCTCCTCCTCTGGTTGGTTGTTTAATTGCCCACCACCATTCATGACTGGATGTGGCAAGACTGATCGTTTTGTTCTGTCAATGGCATGCAGCTTCTATTGTTTAGTCCTGTTTTGTAGCTTGTGAAGATTTGGAGTTTGGTGAGAGGGGAGTATTTTAAGTATTAATTTTGTTCTTAAATTTTCCTCTTAAAATCTAATCTAGTCTGTAATTAGCAGTAACTGGAAAGTACTGTGTAAGCAAGCTAAGTTTTTTTTCTTTCTTGCAATTTAGTTAGGGTAAGCTCACTCTCGGCTGTAGGAGCTGAGTTGTTAATTAGCTAGCTGGTTGAATGTGGTTACGGTAATCCCAGTTCAGTTTACTATAAATTCAGGGTTCTTTAGTGCAGCCTTGACTAACTAAGTGAAGACTTGAGGCAGAATTTTCTGCCTGTTGGGTATACGGGCCCGACCCAGTCTCCGGCGGGCGGGGAGCCGATCCCCGCCGGAGAAGCGGGCTGCACCACCAGTTTAAGTGGGCGGGCCAATTAAGGCCCGCCCAGCGTGATGTCCGGCGGGAAGCGCTATGCGCTTCCTGTGCGGGCGGGGGGGGGGAATTCCCCTAAAGCAAGAGTGCGCTCTTTCACGCATGAGCACGAAAGAGCGCACATCTCCCTGAGGCTAAGTGCAGCCTCAGGGAGATCACTTCCACTTTGAAAAAGATTAAAAATAGAAAAAGAAAAATTCCCTAACATGTCACATGAGATGGGACATGTTCATAATTTACACTATAACTTTATTAAACTTTTTAAAACCATGAATGAAACCTCATCCCGCCGGTGGATGAGGTTTCATGGTTTATCTATTTCCTGCCGGGGCTCCTGGCCTGCCCGCCAACCTTAAGGTTGGACGGGCAGGTCCTTTAATTGTTTAAATGATCCTGTCAATGGCCTCAATTGGCCATTGACAGGTCGGCGGGCCTGCAGCTGATTTTGCTGTGCCCCCGCCTTCCTGAAAATTTAAATGGGGCGGGATGACATCGGGGGTTTTGCCTGACGTCATCCCGCGTCATTTTATGCATCGACGAGCGGGCCCCACCCCCTGCTCGCCGACGGTAAAATTCTGCCCTTGGAGTTTGGTGAGAGAGGGAGTTGGGAGAAGGTGGGGGTGAGGGGGGGTGGTGAGAAAGAAGTTGTTCATTTCCTCTCTCTGTCTTTCTCACCCCATAGAAATTGGTTCTTGCTCTACTACAGGGTAAGGAGTTAGCTGTTTGGTGAGTATCAGATAAGTGGGTAAGTTCTATTTTACCCCTAAGGTTTAAAATAGTATGCAATTTGGTGGTAAAGTTAATAAAATATATAAGAAAGCAACATAAATTAAGTGATTAATATAATTAAGTAATTATTTAAAATACATTAAGGATGGCAGGACATGTGATGTGTCAAGGCTGCAGCACGTGGGAGCTCCTGGATAACATTGTGATCCAGGGCAAACATGTCTGCAGTAAATGTTCAGCTCAGAGTCATTGAGCTGGAGGCTGAGCTGCAGACTCTGCAATACATTAGGGAGGGGGAAAGTTACCTGGATGCTTTATACCAGGAGGCAGTCACACCACTTAGGATCGGGTCTGCTGATTTCGTCGGTGGCCAGGGACAGGAAGGTGTGACTATGAGTGACGCAGGTAAAGGGACCATGGGTGCAGGAGTGAGAGTCTCTGCAATTGCCCAACAGGTTTGAGGTTTTCTCAGCTTGTTTGGATGGGCTGTAAGGTGGATGAGCAAACTGACCATGGCACCGTGATACAGGAAGCCATCCAAGTGGGGGGAGCAAAAAGGAATGTAGTGGTAGTAGGCGACAGTATAGTAAGGGGGATTGACACTGTTCTCTGTAGCAAAGAGCGAGAGTCCAGACATCTTTGTTGCCTGCCCGGTACCAGGATTCAGGACATCTGCTCAGGGCTGGAGAGGAACTTGCAGTGGGAGGGGGAGGATCCAGTGGTCGTGGTCCATGTAGGTACCAACGACATAGGCACGATGGGAAAGGAGGCTCTGCATAGTCAGTATGATGAACTAGTTGGCAAATTATGAAGCAGAACCTCAAGGTAATAAATTCTGGATTACCACGTGCAAATTGAAATAGGACAATTAAGATTAGAGAAATGAATGCGTGGCTCAAAGACTGGTGTGGGAGAAGTGGGTTCCAGTTTGTGGGGCACTGACAGCAATATTGGGGAAAGTGGGATCTGCACTGTTAGGATGGTCTGCACTGGACCGTGCTGGGGCTGGTGTCATTGTGAGCTGCCTAACTAGGGAAGCAGAGAGGGTTTTAAACTGAATAATGGGGGCAAGGGATCAAATTTGGGAAGATGTGGTAAATCAAAGAGTAGAGACCAGGTATTATTATGGGAAATAATAAACAGACTGTGACAGGAACGGACAGAAAGTACAAATCTAAGACTAAATCAGCAGATAAGGCTAGATGCTACAAAATAATAAAAGGACAAAACTAAAGGCTTTGTATCTAAATGCACGTAGCATTCGAAACAAAACAGATGAACTGCTAGCGCAAATAGAAATAAATAAGTACGATCTAATAGCAATTACAGAGACATGGCTACACGATAACATAGATTGGGACCTGAATATTGAAGGGTATGTAACATTTAGGAAGGACAAGAAGTTAGGAAAAGGTGGGCGGGTGGCTCTGTTAATTAATGATCGTATTAGCACATTAGAGAGGGATGACTTAAGTTCAGGAAACCAGGATGTAGAATGGGTTTGGGTTGAGATGGGGAATGATAGAGGCAAGAAGTCACTTGTGGGAGAGGTGTATAGGCCGTCTAATTGTAACTACACAGTAGGACAGAGTATAAAAGAAGAGAAAATGGGAGCTTGCCAGAAAGGTACAGCAATAATCATGGGGGATTTTAATCTACATATAGACTGAAAAAAATCAGAGGAGCAAAGGTAGCGTAGATGAAAAGTTCATAGAATGTTTTTTGGGATAGTTTCCTAGAACAGCATGTTCTAGAGCCAGAGAGCAGGCTATACTAGACCTGGTATTGTGCAACGAGATAGGATTAATTGATGACCTCCTAGTGAAGCCACCCCTAGGTAGCAACGATCATAATATGATTGAATTTTACATTTATTTTGAGGGAGAAATGAATATGTCCAAGAATAGTATTTTAAACTTAAATAATTGCAATTATGAGGGCATGAAAGCAGAGCTAGCTAAAATGAACTGACAAATGAGGTTAAGGTATATGTCAATAGAAGTTCAGTGGCAGATATTTAAAAGGATATTTCAGAATACACAGAATATATACATTCCAGTGAGAAAGAAAAATCCCAAGGGGAGGGCCCACCATCCGTGGTTAACTAAAAAAGTTAAAGACAGTATCAAACTTAAAGAAAGAGCATATAATTATGGGAAAAGGTTAGAAGATTGGAAAGAATATAAAGAACAGCAAAGAATGACAAAAAGATTAATAAGGAGGGAAAAATTAAGAGTATTAGAGAAAGCTAGCTAATAACGTAAAGACGGATAGTAAGATACTTAAATAAGAAAAGAGTTAACAAAGTGAGCTTTGGTCCGATAGAAAGTATGTCTGGAGAATTGATAATGGAAAGTAAGGAGATGGCGGATGAATTAAACAGGTAATTTGGTTTGATCTTCCGGAAATAGCTGTAAATCAGGAAATGGAAGGGAGGGAGGAACTTGGGAAAATTACAATCACCAGGGAAGTGGTATTGAGAAAATTGTTAGGGCTGCAGGCTGACAAATCTTCAGGTCCAGATGGACTTCACCTTCAGGTCTTGAAAGAAGTGGCTAGTGAGATAGTTGATACACTGGTTTTAATTTTCCAAAATTCCCTAGATTTGGGGAAGGTTCCAGTAGATTGAAAAATAGCAAATATAACTCCTTTATTCAAAAAGGGAGGGAGAGAGAAAGCAGGACACTGTAGACCAGTTAGCCTAACATCTGTCATAGGGAAAATGTTAGAAGCCAATATTAAAGATGTTATAGCAGGGCATTTAGAAAAATTCAAGGCAATCAGGCAGAGTCAACATAGTTTTGTAAAAGGGAAATCATGTTTAACAAATTTATTGCAGTTCTTTGAAGGAGTCACATGTGATGTGGATAAAGGGGAACTGGTGGATGTACTGTACTGAGATTTCCAGAAGGTATTTGATGAAATGCCCCATCAAAAATTATTGCAGGAAATAAAAGCTCATGGTGTGGGGGTGGGGGGTGGGGGGGATAACATATTGGCATGGATAGAAGATTGGCTAGCTAACAGGAAACAGAGAGTTGGCACAAATGGATCTTTTTCTGATTGGCAGGATGTAATGAGTGGTGTGCCACAGGGATCAGTGCTGGGGCCTCAACTTTTTACAATTTATATAAATGACTTGGATGAAGGGACCAAAGAAATGGTTGCTAAGTTTGCTGATGAACAAAGATAGGAAGGAAAGTAAATTGTGAAGAGGACGTTAGGAGGCTACAAGGTAACATAGATAGGTTAAGTGAGTGGGCAAAGATCTGGCAAATGTAGTATAATGTGGGCAAATGTGAAATCATTCTTTTTGGCAGGAAGAATAAAAAAAGCTTATTATCTAAATGGTGAGAGATTTAGAGCTCTGAGATTCAGAGGGATCTGGGTGTCCTAGTGCATGAATCACAAAAGGTTAGTATGCAGGTACAGCAGGTAATTAGGAAAGCATTTAGAATGTTATCATTTATTGTGAGGGGAATTGATTACAAAAGTAGGGAGGTTATGCTTCAGTTGTACAGGGCATTGGTGAGACCACATCTGGAATATTGTGTACAGCACTGGTCTCCTTATTCAAAGAAAGATGTAAATTCTTTGGAAGCAGCTCAGAGAAGGTTTACTAGACTAAAACCAGGAATGGGCTGGTTGTCTTGTGAGGAAATGTTGGACAGGTTAGGCTTGTATCCACTGGAATTTAGAAGAGCAAGAATGTAGATGAGGGCAGTGTAGTTGATGTAGTTTGTATGGATTTCAGCAAAGCCTTTGACAAGGTCCCACATGGGAGATTTATAAAGAAGACAAATGCACATGGGATACAGGGTAACTTGATAAGGTGAAATCAAAATTGGCTTAGTTGTAGGAGACAGAGGGTGACGACAGAAGGATGCCTTAGTGACTGGAAGCCAGTGTCCAGTGGCATACCACAGGGATCTGTGCTGGGTCCCCTATTATTTGTCATTTATATAAACAACATAGATGACGATGTGGGGGGTGGGATTAGTAAGTTTGCGGATGACACAAAGATTGTCCAGGTGGTTGACAGTGAGGTTGAGTGTCTTGGGCTACAGGAAGATATAGACAGGATGGTCAAATGGGCAGATAAGTGGCAGATGGAATTTAACCCTGAAAAGTGTGAGGTGATACATTTTTGAAGGAGTAATTTGACAAGGAAGTATTCAATGAACAGCATGACACTAGGAAGTTCTGAGGAACAAAGGGACCTAGGCGTGTGTGTCCATAGATCTCTGGAGGTGGAGGGGCATGTTAGTGGGGTGGTGATAAAGGCATATGGGACATTTGCCTTTATCAATCGAGGCATAGATTACAAAAGTAGGGAGGGCATGTTGGAGTTGTATTGAACCTTGGTGAGGCCACAGTTCTGTGTGCAATTCTGGTCGCCACATTGTAGGAAGGATGTGATTGCACTGGAGGGGTGCAGAGGAGATTTACCAGGATGTTGCATGGGATGAAACATTTAAGTTATGAAGAGAGGTTGGATAGACTTGGGTTATTTTCGTTGGAGCAGAGAAGACTGAGGGGCTACCTGATCGAGGTGTATAAGATTATGAGGGGCATGGACAGGGTGGATAGGGAGCAGCTGTTCCCCTTGGTTGAAGGGTCAGTAACAAGGGGACATAAGTTCAAGGTGAGGGGCAGGAGGTTTAGGGGGGTTGTGAGGAAAATCTTTTACCCAGAGGGTGGTGACGGTCTGGAATGCACTGCCTGGGAGAGTGGCGAAGGCGGGTTGCCTCACATCCTTTAAAAAGTGCCTGGATGAGCACTTGGCATATCATAACATTCAAGGCTATGGGCCAAGTGCTGGTAAATGGGATTAGGTAGGTAGGTCAGGTGTTTCTCACGTGTCAGTGCAGACTCGATGGGCCGAAGGGCCTCTTCTGCACTCTGTGATTCTGTGACTTAATTGAAACCTTTAAGATCCTGAGGGGTCTTGACAGGGTGGATATGGACAGGATGTTTTCTCTTGTGGGAGGCTCTAGAACTAGGAGACACTGTTTAAAAATAAGGGGTTGCTCATTTAAAACAGAGATGAGTAGAATTTTTTTCTCTCCGAGGGTTTTGGAACTGTTTTCCTCTAAAGGTGGTGGAAGCAGAATCTTTGAATATTTTTAAGGCAGAGCTAGATAGGTTTTTGATTCACAAGGGGGTGAAAGTTTATCGGGGGTAGGCAGGACTGTGAGGTTGAGGTTACGTTCGGATCAGTCATGAACTTATTGAATGGCAGAGCAGGCTCGAGGGGTCGAGTGGCCTACTCCTGCTCGTATGTTCGTATCAGGTTTGCACCTCATTTTTAGGGCCAGGAATTTGCCCCCATCGGGGGTGCTGGCTGGGGTGGGTGGGAGCGGTTGGGAAACCGACTACTGCCCGGGATTGGGGCCCGGCCATGATCTCATGCTGGCGGGCCAATTAAGGCTTCAGCGCTCAGTGCTGCTCGTATTGGGGGGGGGGATGGCGAGCGGGGAACTTTGTGCATGCACGCAAGTGCGTGCAGGAAAAGCTCCCTGAGGCACAGAGCTGCCTCAGGGAGATGAGAATTTTAAAAATGAAAAATAAAGAGCTTTAAAATGTTACAAAATATGTCCCCACATGTGACTTACATGAGCAGGGACAGGTTATTAATGAAATGTTAAAATTTTAATTTAAATTTTAATTGCTGATGGAAACCTCATCCCGCCCGTGGATTTCCTAAAGAATCCAAAGGCCACTTGACCTTTTCGCCTGCCCGCCAACCATAAGGTTGGATGGACAGCAAAAAAATTTGATTCAATTATTAATTTAATGGCCTTAATAGGCCTTTTAATTGTTGGCGGGCACGCTGCCGACTCTGGCACGTGCCTGCTGACCAAAATGATGTCGGGACGCTCGCCCGATGTCATTGCAAGTCATTTTACACTCGTTCGGATTGGGCGCGCGCCTGCCCAATGGGCTAAAAATTCAGGCCTAGTTATGCCTGGTGTTACTCTTGCTACCCCCAATGCTTCTTCTAAGTGGCGTTCAACATGGAGGAGTACTGATTTGTCAGCTGAAGGTTAATCAGCTGACATCAGGTGACAAAACTAGAGTATATATTTCATTCTTCAGTACTAATGTGCTTCACATTGATACATTGATGACTGAAATATAATTTTGTTTTTAAAATAGTGCATTTTCACAAGGGTGATCCTTGTGTGCAATGACATTCCAAGTCCATTTAGACAGGAACGTGCCAGGCTGTCCAATGTCTGGAAAATGCTTCGCTTTAAGATTAATGTTGGAGGAAAGCAAAGTAGACAATTTGATTCAAAATAAAAGTGTGACAGTAATACAACAGTGAGATTGTATGCATTTTATATATAACATTATCTCTAATTTTGATTATATTCCTTGTATGGAAGATCAGTTCAGAGGAAAGAATAGACACTGAACAGCAAGTAAACTGTAAACAAGGTGCATAATTCATTTTCAATCACCAGAAGAACTTAAAATCAATAACTATTTGTTAATGGCCAAGACTGATACAGGAGCAAGTGCTAAAATACTACCTCTGCAATTTCTAAAAGACATATATCCACAGATGTGGAAGGTCATGGTGAAACCTCCTACTGTGAAACTTTCAGCGTATAACAGCTCACTAGTTCCACGTGCAGGATCCATAGCTGTGAAGTGTAAATACAATCAATTCTCTTGGGTGTCACAGATGTTCTGCATCATGGAAACTAAATGCTCAGCAATCGCAGGTCTAGCTGCATATCGTGACATTGCACTTGTAACAATCCATGGAATTTTTCCAGATATCATTAGGCAGATCAACCTCAGAAACTACTCCTACCACTTCAGTTCATGACCTAACATCAAAATATCCAGAATGTTTCAACAAAATTGGCAGCTTCAAGGGAGCTGCAACATTACACTTGCAGGCGAATGCAAGTCCGTCAATTAATCTACTACATAAGTGCAGTATTCACATACAAGACAAATTGAAGGTTGAACTAGACAAAATGGAGAAAGACAGACTCATTAGAAGAGTACAAGAGCACACAGATTGGTGCACCTCAATCATGTGTCAGAAAGAAGGATGGATCGTTGAGATTAAACCTCGATCCACAATGTTTAAACACAGCTTTGAAATGTTAGCCTTACAAAATACCCACTTAGAAGAGTTACATCTGAGAATTGCAGGTGCAAACTTCTTCTCGAAGTTTGGTGCCAAGCATGGTTACTGGTCGGTATACCTGGTGGAGAAGTCCCAAGAGCTTACTACATTTCGTGTTTTATTCAGACTATCCTGTTTTCAATGACTTCCTTTTGGGCTATCTTTTGCCAGGCTCTCTTTCAAGCTCACATGGACCACATTACATGCACTGTACCAGGATGCATCTGTATTGCAGATGATATAGCTGTTATGGGAAGAACAAAGCAAGAGCATGACCGTAAACTGCACTTATTATTGCAAGCGGCACATAATGAAGGATTGATGTTCGACAGTCTGAAATGTGACATCAACGTGCAGCAGGTCAATTTCTGCGGTTCTATTTATTCCAGTGTTGGCATATGTCCCGATCCAAGTAAAATAGAGGCTAGGCATCTCCCAGAGAGTCAGTTCTTTTTATGAGGCTTTTGAAGACAGCAAGGAAGGTAGTACAATGTTGAGGTTTCAGAAGAGAGTTCAAGAGGCCAAGGCATTAAATCCAAAATATCAACCTCCAATTATGGAATGGTAGGGTATGGGGGAAAACAGTAATCCACAGTCAGACAAATGAAGTTTGGGCAAGGTACATGATGTATTATATGGAGGAATATGAGAATGGTGGTCTGGATCTAATTCACTCATCATAGCTGTGGAACTAGGAAAGGACTGGCTGTCTATTGAATGATAGGAATTAAAGATTTTGGCCTGGAAATTAATTGATGCCATGCACATTATACAGGTATAAAACAGTCACTTAATTGTCCATTTATAGTAGGTTTTGCACACCAGACTGCATGCTAGTCCATGCATCAACTGCCGTATTAGTGAATGATCTAATGTACGCATCCATGGCCTGAACTTGAAATGTGCATTAAGCCCTTAGCAGATGCAAGTACGGGGCCTACAGCTTCTTGAGTTTCCCTGCCTGAAACTGGGCTGCTCTTCACACAGCATGTATGGCAAAGTGTGTTCAGGAATTTCCACCTCCAGAATGTCTAATAGAAATATTTTAAAAAAGACAGAATATGTAATTTTAAAACATGTGGAGAGAATTATGTTGATACGCACTGGTTCAAATATCCCTTGTCTCTAACCCCATCTCCTACATTAGGCTTTGACTTCCCCTGTGCAACACCATAGGCCAGTAACTACTATATCTCTTTGATAGGCTGCTAGAAGGATGGAACACAATCTCAGGGTTCGTTAGATTTTACATACCATACATATTTTGCTCTGGTAATTTGTAGTATCACCTGAAACATTGATTTATTACACAGAAAACAATGAAAAGAGCTCAGATGATATCATAAACTCTGATAGTAAAGGTAAACCATTCATAAACCTCTGAGTCCCATGATTGAACATAATCCCTCGCTGGATCCTTCTTGCTTCTTTTATATTTAGTAGAATCCATTTGTTTGTCAAGTTTTTAGGGCTCTTTGTGGTCTATTAGTAATCAACAGCTGTGTGTTCCACAAGATTAGTTGTTGATTGCTAATAATGACCATGAGTGATATAACCTCTGCATTCTCTTTGATTCTTTGTTGAGATTTGTACCCCATATTTACTCCATCTGCCATCTTCCGCCTCCAGGATGTCAAATGCTCTCCTCACCAACCTCTCCACCCCTATCATTCACAATGATCAGCCATCATCCCTATCATCAGCTAATGCAGAAAGTTCTTCCCACATACAAAAGGCTACAAATTTGTTTTGGCCTTTCTTTTGGCTCTGAAGTAGGCAACATACATGGAGTGGATGCCAGAAGAAAGAGGCCTGCTACCCATCGAAATTGGGCTTTGGGTCTCATCAGCATATTGCTGGCGAGCGGCAGGCTCCAACTGATATTCAGGGGCAGCTTGTTGATTCCATCAATGAAACTGCCATGTTCTAGGATCATTTTTATGCACACATTCAACACTGTGACGGCAGCATGTACCTCAGCTTGATAGGGAGCTGGGGGGGAGGGTGCAGTGGTGCTTGGGCAATCCTTGATTTGGCTCTCTGCTCTCATTTTCCCTTCATGCACAAGCTTCTGGTGCCTGATGTGCCACCCAGGCAACCCATACAACCAACATCTGGCCATTTATCTAGCTGGCAGTGGGCTGAAGGTCAGTCCTAGGAGGGAGACAGCAGCAGGAAATGGGAAAAGGGACTAACTGCGATGATTATGGATTTGGAAAAGCATTCTTGCTCTCCACAAATTTCATTTTCACAGCCAATGACTTAATTTTGAACTGTTGTGACTGAAGCAAGAAGGGGAAATGTGGCAGCAATGAGGTAAGTAAGATATTGTACCAGAGTTCACTGAAGAAGGACATCTGTCACCTTGTACTCTTCAGCTTCAACTCCTAAAGATTTTTGTCCTCAAAGTTTCTGAAAGTGTGAGCTGATAATGGTGCAGAAAGGTAGCATGTACAGTGAAGACATGACCTATTCACAACTTTAAACATCGACGTTGTCATTTATTTAAAAATGGACACCAGCAAGATCGTTAAGGTGGCTGCCGAAAGTCAGGCAGACTTTTGAAGTTTCTGCCTCTCGTCTCCAGAAAGTTCCTGCTTGAACAACCATAGGTGGGGACCTCACCATTGAATGGGCATACCAAGATGAAACCCACAAAACCCATTTGTGGGATTGCACCTCCTATTGATTGTAGGTTTGCCTGAAACTTAAAATCTGTATCCCCCAAGATACCCTTGGCTCCGAACTTGATTCTCAGCAAAAGAAAGCTGCGACAACACCACCACCACCCCCGCCCCTGGCCATGCACCCCACCAACTCCCTTCCATTCCCCATTGTATAGCAGTGGCCTCTAGCTTTAAACAAGTCTGAGTGGACAAATGAAGTATTTGATCAGGTGGTCACCTGATCGAAACTATCTTCAAATAACAAATCTAATATCTCAAGAACCAGGGAGAAACTTGTCAGTTTTTCAGAAAACACAGCAAGGAACAGCAGCTACAGAAAAATGCAGTAACATCCTTGCATTTAAAACCTGGAGACTACTACATCTTAAATGGAGACTGCTACACCTTAACAATTTCCCCAGGCTGTTCCTTTTCCAAATCCACCAGGACGAAACTTGACCTTCTGATAAGACAAACACAAGCAACCAACTTCGAGAGCTGCTGAAAATCCATCTCTTCAAGGAAATCCTGCAAAAACTTGTTATATGACTCTGGCTATTTGAATCTACCTTGATCGATGCTTCAGGAGTAAAAATAACGCCTTCAACAGGCCTGCTTTGTTTCTAAAATGAGCTAAGCGCATGAATTACGAACTGTTCCTTTGTTTGTAATTGGTAAAAGTACACTATATTCTGTAACTCTTTTATCCTTGAGCGTGTGTAAGTGTGCATGTGCGTTTGCATGCGTGTATGTGTGATGTAGCAGTAGACTTTCAGGATGAATCCTCTTTATTTAAACCCATGAAAACTTTCTGCTAACTGTACCACTTGACCATACACTCAGGGGTTAACAAACACACACATCTTCTTTTTCAAAAAACACACTGATTACGATCAGCAAACGAAAGGAATTGAGGTTCTAATCACTTTCCCATCTCTGAGAAATAACAAGGGCATCTGAGATCCAAGTGAACAGAGCAATCAACAGGTTACTTCCTTAATCAATAAGATTTAAGGATTGGGAAATAAATATTTGAAGGAATGAGAAGGTGGGTGAATTAAAGGGGGTGAATTAATTGTCAAACCAGGCATTGAAGGAGCAATAAGGAGAGGGAAAGAAAGATTAGATGAAGGGAGAGAAAAACATAGGCAGAAAGGAAAGGCAAGAATTGAAAAAAAAATGATATTTTGAAAAACTGAAAATTTCAAAACCTAACAGAATGAGACCCCACAATTGTAATAGTTAATTTTCAGTACAAGAGGTGTTGATTGGTTATCATTATCAAATTGCTAAGAGGGTACTTTACACTTGTAATTACAAGACTGAACTTTCTGTAGCAGGTCTAATGGGCAATTAATGGGCAAATTGAGTGATTTCTTAAAAGCATGGGGAGACGAAGGGCAAAATGTTTTGCATTTTTGCGAAGTGAATAGTGGAGCAACGCAACTCGGACAGCAACTTTTAGATATTCATGTTTAATACATCGGCTCTCACCCTGAAACTGTTACCCTTACCCTCTACCCACAAGTAATACTGAACACCATTGGTCATGCTTTACTTTACTTCAGTTAAAACTTGTTCACTGAGTTAAACTTCAGTTAAATTTACTTATTATATAGTGCAATAGACTCAATGCAATAAGTGTTCTTTAATTAATATAAGAATGATTTTTTTAGCTAGTGTCAATGTACTGGGAATCAGAATGATAGAATGCTTGCTCACACCTATAATTCCAAACAGATCAAGCAGATGATTGCAGGCATTTTATTGGGAAAATCCAGACACCAGTGAAGAGGGAGGATAAGTAGGTAGGTGAGTCACCCTGAGACACCAAAAGGTACTCTTTCGCATATGTATACATGGCACACCACAACTTGCATAATTATCATCACAGTGCACGGTGGAACAGGGTGCATCATGCATGACTAATGCTTTACTAACTTGAGGTTTATGGATCTCTGACTACTACATCCTGCTGGTTTCTTCAGAATTTTTTTCCATGGAAGTAAAAAAAACCTATAGTTATGTCTCTCCTTCCCTATTAACTCTGTGCTCTCATTAATTAGGCATGATGGGTGGGTTAAGATGCAAAGATTTAGCCAGTGTCATTTCAGTGGCTGGTCAGGCCTCATGCTGTCCGGTGGCAACTTGCTGTTTTCAATATATATATTTGCAGCCCATGGATACTCATTATCTTAAAACTTTTGAAATTAAGTCCGACCTTCAGGACTAAGTCAGCAGCACATGGGAAACTTGGCTGGCACTGGTCTCATGGTTGTTTAAAGGTGGTGTACACCAGTTGAGTTTGTCCATTTGAATCTGAGGTGGTTGGTTGTTTTTTGTGAAATCTACGGCACAGGAGAGGGAAGCAGGAGTCTAGCAGCTTGGAGGGATGACCAGAGGGAACAAAGGCGATTCAGAGGTGAGGGAGGGCTTAGTCAGGGCCATCTATAGTGGCCAGAGGTCTTCAATGGAGGGGACCAGTTAGGGTTGGGCTATGAAGGGGAGCAAGAGGGCTTCAAGGAAGGAAACTGAGTATGGTCAGGGTGTGGAAGTGCATGAAAGGAAGGGCCTGATGCCTTGGATTGGCTGGGGGATGGGAAGGTGGAACAGGAAGGAAATGGAAAATGTGGGTCCTAAAGGGCGGTTTCTGTAGTGGCCAATGTCAAGTCCTGAGTGTCGATGTGAGGACACTATCTGTCATGGGAAAGATCCACAGTCACAGGTGTTATGACCAGTCCCCGGGCGATGTCCCCCAATTTGTTATGATCCTGGATGAGATACCCCAAATTGTTAACTTCCTGAATGGGACCACAATTTTGCTATGCACCCGGGTGAGGAGGAATGAGCTGGCTCCCCTTCTTTATTCAATCCCCCTCGGTTGGGTCGCAACAAATTTTAATTTAAAAGGGATCCCTTCCTTTGTGGATAATTTTTCCCAGCCCAAATATATTTGTTTTAGAAGGAACTAATTTAACCAGGCTTTCTTGAGCCAAAAAAAGAGTAAGCTTATTAGTTACTAAAAAACCCGAGAAAAAATAATAAAAATGCAACACACACACACACACACAGATCAGAAATGAGAAGTTGAGCCAAAAAATAAAAGTTAAAAAGGATAAACAAATCAGTCTTTGGCTTGTCCATGAGGAGTAGATGCTGAAATTTTGCGGCCATTAATTTGGGTGATTCTGGTAGAGCTGACTTCAGCAGTTGGGCAGTGGGTTTGGAAACTCTTGGTTCTGCAGGTTAGCTGAAGGAGATGTCCTGTTTCCTTTTTGACTGTGGCTTTGCTGTCTTGCCTCCAGCCAGAGAGAGAAAGGAGACTTTTACCTACAAGCTGAGTTGATGTTCTTCTGCTGTGATTGTCACAGCCCACAATAGCACACCAGAACTAGAACTCACCGATCAGGTTTGTGACTGGCTTTTTAACCCCTTTTCTTCTGTACTCCTGGGTCTTTCACCCAGAATCTTCTTTCTTTCAACTCAGACCATTTTCACATTCTGAGATACAACTCAACAGGAGATGGTTTCTGCTGAGATGTGGTAGTCAGTCTCCATTACTCCACAACCACAGGAAATTAAAGTTCAGTCTTTTGCATTGCATTTCTTCCTTTCAAGTGTCTCTGTTTGAAGTTGGCCTTGACACCTTTTTAAGTGTGACATTCCGTTCTCCCTGGACTAGTCAGTCCTCATAGGAATTTTCCAGAAAGTGGTCACTTTACATTTTCAGCCAGCTTTTGCTTTATGTCCATTTTAAAAAAGCACATGTTTTCCTTAAAAAGTTGAACATGGACGTAAGTAATTCGGGACTGTGATCCACTGTCATAACATGGAGTGAGGTCAATGTGGTACGAGGGCAGATCCAGTTGGAGGTAGGACAAAGGACGAGTAAAGAGGTTTTTGACGATACATCAAGGCTGACGGGCAGAGGGTCTAGGATCAGTGGAGGAATGCCTACAGTGAGGGGTGTAAGGTCAAGGGGAAAGACAGCATGTCCACTGTCACTGTCACAGGGTCAAGCGTGATGGTGGGAGGTTCATGGCTGACAGAGGGAAGGCACGCAGTGACGTTTGGAGGGCCGGGGTAATAGGCTCAAACTCAAAGGTGACAGAGGGAGGGTGGAGAGTGATGAGTTCCAGGTGGAAGGTGATTCTTGTTCTGTAACTGGCCATTTCTGCAAACTGATGGTGAAGCTGGCAGGAGTCCAGGTCCCAGTGGGAGAAGGCCAATGTAGAGGGTCGGAGGAGTTTTGTTTGTTTTATGGGAGGATTTGAAAATCTTATTGCTCAGCAGCTGTGTGGATGAAAACCATGAACATAGAGCTGCTCATATCATTGCCTGTCTTCTTAAGACAGTTAACTATTGATGGATTTGCTTTGGGTCTGAAACACCCTATATTCTTGCAATCTCAGGAGCAGGAAGAGAGAATGCGACAAAGGAGTGCTGTCATTGGCTAACAACTGAGGCTGCAAGGCCAGCAGCAGGCAGCATCAGAGGGGACGACAGGCCAGGAGGCGGACACCCAGGGAAGGCATCATAGAAGATGGGCACTGGTGCATCATTGCATCTTCAGGAGGAGAACTGTCAATCTGCAAATGTTGGAAAGGCAATACTGGAGATGGCTGAGGCTGTCCTGGGAAGCGGTCACAGAGATATATGGGATTCTGCAGCAAGACCTGCAGCCATATGGATTTGGTGGGAAACTCATGCCAGTGGCCCTCAAGGTGACTATGGTGCTCAATTGTTTCACCACTGGTACTTTCCAGGGCTCCATGGGCAACATGTGCAACATTTCACAGGCTGCCCCACACAGATGCACAAAGGAGATGACCAATGCCCTCATCCATCATGGAAATGAATTCATCAATTACTCCATAGATGAGGACAGCTTGGCAGAAATTGCATCAGGCTTTGGGGCCATAGCTTGTCGGGTCAGTGATTGCACTCATGTGGCTATTAGAGCTCCCTGGGACCAGCCAGTGGCATTTCTGAATCTGAATTCATTCTCTGAATGTGCAACTGGTCTGCGGCCACATGCAAAGAGTCATGCATGCCTCTGCTCATTTCCCAGGGAGCTCTCATGACTCATGCATTTTGCGCAACTTGCAGGTCACATAGCTTTTTGAGGCCCCAGCCCAGGTTGACGGCTGGATCCTGGTTGATGAAGACCATCACCTCAGGACCTGGTTGATGACACTAGTGAGGCATCTCCACGGCGTAGCTGAAGAGTGGTACAATGCAGCTTACGTCTCCACCAGAGCCGTCATTGAGCGAACCATTGGGGTGCTGAAAATGTGCTTCTTCTGCCTTGACCTGTCTGGAGGAGCTCTGCAACACTCAACACAGAGAGTATCATGAATAGTCATGGTCTGCTGTGCACAGCACAATGTGGCCATGTAACACGGAGAACTGTCACAACAGGACTAGAGGGAGGAGCAACACTCTTCCTCAGATGAGGATAAATTGGATGAGCCTGAGGAAGAGGTTATTAAAGATTATCAAGGGTAAATGGGAATGTGGAATTTGAAACATAAACAGATCAGCTATGATCTTATTAGATGGCGGATCAGGCTCAAGGGGCCAAATGGGCTACATCTGCTCCTATTTTGTATGTTCGTATGTTCATATGTAAGAGGTCATGAGCTTTTACTGGATGCCAGGGCCTTAGAGAGACATGCAATCTTTACCAGGGACAACCTAATATAGACCCGATTTTCCCAAGAGTGAGGTAATGAGGTAACTATATGAACATGGTCCCATTGCCAGAATTCTATTGCCTGTACAGGATGTCTACCAACTCCTGCAGCCTCCCTCGAAAAGCTATCTCTGAACTTGCATCCTCTGCCACCTCAAAGAGCAAGTGGAGCATACCTTTGTCACACAAGCTCACTAATGAATACTAATCCCTGGGACATCTGTTTCACACCTGGATATACATTGATCAGCCTACCACGACCGAGTATTCAGATTGTGCACTGTCATTACAGGGCTTTGAATGCCCCTACAACAGTTTAACTAAACCCATTGAGAGTACCTCAGACAATCTCCCTGATACTACATATAAGGGAGGGCCAGGTGAGTCTGCATGTGCAGCCATGTCCCACAGACAGGTGAGTGCAAAACCGGACACTAACATGAACATTTAAGAAAGACCGAATGCAAACACACAACACTGTTTCCTCCACAATCAAGGGAATATGCCTAACTCCCCTGTAGCCATCAATGTGTGCCAACTGTGAGGCATGCTAGCATGTTTCGCTCTCTGACTAAGCTGGTCCAAATAAGTGCCCATGGTGCACACATGAATAAAGTGGAACCAATATAATGTGTGATTTTTATACGTGGCAAATTGAACTTTTTTAAAACTCCCATGCCACCCTTATGCTCACATAAAGTCTTAAGGTTTCACTTGTGGCCACTTGGTGAAACCATAAAATCATCAGCTGAGGTGAAGGCAGACTCCTCAGTGTGCTGTCCCATTATCTTTATGACCATGGCAGGTGTCCTCTGGAGGTCCGAGGCCTTGAGGGCACCGGTCTACTGGAGGGTCTCTTGCATTGGTGCAGGGCATCCTCTTTGGCCTCACCTAGTGGAGGTGATAGGGTCAATGGCAGAGGGGAATGAGGAGAGGCCGTGCTCCCTAGGGTGTCCTGAGAGGAAGCCCCTCGGGCAGCAGACACATGCTCCTCCTCTCTCTCTCTGTGCGATGGCACCTCTGTGTCTCCCTGGGGAGAAGAGGCACCTGGAGGGAAGTCCAGGGGCCTTGTCACCCTCCCATCTAACCACTGCTGTATAGAGTCCAAGGTTAGAGTGACAAAATGCAGGTCAGAACGCATATAGATCATATGTTGGATCTGGCTGTCGATGATGGTTGCTAACCTTTCCATGGAGGAAGCCATGAACACACAGACCTGAGACATGGCAGAACTCATGGCTTGCATGGACTCTCCATCACCCATGCAAAGCTGCATATGAACTCTGGCATCTCTGCAAAATGTTCCCCAATTTTTGCTGCATATCCAGTGGACTTATTTTGGCCAGGGCTGTAGCCTGGACTTGGGATTATGCGGACCTGTAGTGGAGAGCAAAAGAACCATACTAAGGATCAGCATACTCTATGATTACATCACTTTCCCTTGCATGCCTCCTCTGTGCCCATATACCAGCACCAGGTTGGATGTATTCTCACTCTTCTGCCTGACCATTCCATCCTCACTATCTGCAATGGCTTGGGCATTCTCCAGCCCTGTGATGATCAGTGCCTCTTCCCTGCAAGCGAGAAGTCAGGTCAAGAATTTCACCTCCAGTCCTTGCCCTCTGCCTCAAATTGTGGGTTTGCTTCTCCTGCATGCCTACATGCAGATTTAATGACATGTCAAGTGACACCCTCATCACCTTGTCTGCATGCTTCGCTATCATACATACTGGCCCATCAGTGGTACTTTGGATCCAAGCGCTCACAAAAGCCAAACAGTCACACACTTTGGCCTCAATTGCCATATGGTACTGAGGATGATTCACTCATTCACCCACCCGGCCTAACTGCTCGTTCTCAACAAGAGACCCTTTGGTAACATGTGAGTGTGCCACTTACTCTGGCAGGATGGAGCAGGTTGTTGACCCTTTTCCTGTACTGGACCCAGGATCTTTGGAGGACCCCACGGTTGCTAACCCCCTCTATGATCGCCATCCAGGCTGCCTTGGTCAGGCATGAGAGTCTTCTATTGCCATCTCTGGGAAAGAGCACCTCCTTCCATTCCCTGAAGTCCTGGGGGAGAATCAGCAGGGAGCCATCGCTAAACCATTGGGCTGATTTCTGTCTAGGCTCAGACATATGTGCAGTTGAAGGGGCTTGGGTGTGGTGAGAGTGCCCAGGACACAAAAGAATAATAAGCTGGGGGTGGGAAGAGGTTTGAGGTGGGGAGGCGAAGGTGATGAAGGTGTGCAACAAGAAATGGGAACAAATTACTGATAGAATGGAAATGGACAGGAAAATTGTGGCCGTGATTCAGAGTCTCCCTTTTTGTCCAGGATTCTCTTTTATAGGCTGCCCATACCTATTTCATTGTCACTTGACAGTGGGGTCCACAATAAACAGTCGTCCCAGCTGCGTGAGCTTATATGTCTGCTGTGCTCACTTCTGCCTGTTTAAATTTTAATTTGAATTGCGTGTGCGCCAGGTCCCAATGCGTAAGCGGCACCCACCTCTAGTTCCACCATTGGGAGCCGCATGCCTCTTCTTAAATTCCACTCCAAGTTTCTGTCCTGCTAAAATGCTTAAATTAATCACTAAAACATGTTTTCAGTTTGTGGCTTCACTTACCATTAGCATTAAATTCCATTCTAAGCCAACTATGTGTAGTCCTTATCAAAATAATTTTAGTGACTGCAAACTCGATGATCATGCCCTTTATTTTTATAGTTGAGGAATTGATTCCCTAACCCATCCTATCCCTCTACCCACCATACTTATTGCTGGTCAACACAATGGATCCCTCATCCATTCCCTCGTTGCCCAGGTTATGTCAGAGAGCTAGAGAATAAGACTTGAGTTAGAGATAGGGAAATTCCCTGCTGAAAATGACATTAGTAGACTAGTTGGGTTTTTAAGAGCAATCCAGCAACTTTTGTGGCCTTTTTTCTAACAAATTATCAGGTTTATTGAAATCCAACTTCATAGTTTCTCATGGTAAGGTTGAACTTGTGACCTCTGAGATATTAGTCCAGCACCATAGCAACTACATTACCATACTCATGGGATAATAGGAATGCTAACCACTTTAAATTGAAAAAATATAGGGAAGTATTTTGTTTGGCAAATTCTTGGGCAATGTGATTTACTAAATTAAGCAACACAGCTTCACTAAAACACTCTTTATTTAAGAATTCCATTTTCAACCACTCTAGCATCAAAATTTGCTTACTAAATTTACAATTATGCATTGGAGAAAGTACTCTAAGGGAAAAAGATTCTGAATGCAAAATGTAGGAATCCAATGTAAAGAAAGCATCATTGAATGAAGTCGTGAACAGATGGCTTTCAGGATGCATTGTCTTACACAAGGATCAAAACCAAGTTTGGAATCCAAAGCCACTTGAATTGTAGCTCCTTCCAAAGCATTCAGCATTGGATGCCTTTCCTGTTTATTGGAAATTATACCATGCATCTGCAGGAAAGTAAGTTTCTGATGAGTTCTACATAAGTCTTGGTTTGATGCTATGTCACACAATGTAATGCTCGGGTTACTACTGCCAGGGCTCAACACAACAATTGTACTGTACCAATGACATTCCTTCATTTTGTAATTTGTTCTAAATAGCAGTCCTACATCAGTGTCTGAAATTAAAATAGAAACTTTTCCCTTTCGATTGTCATTTCAGTCCCTCTTCGAAGAACCTGCAAGATCCCTTTAAATAAGGAGGTTACAGTTTTGTTATACCACCTTTCCAAACTATTCAAACATTTCGGCATATCTGCAGGATCCCGATCCTTCTCCTGTTAGCATTATTTAAATGAGCTAGCCCTGGAATTTATGACATGGACAGCCTTCTCTGATTTTGGTGGCATTGGTCTTACTCTTATGTTGGTGGAATTTCCAGACCTGTACTTTGACTGATTCATTCTTTCTCTAGTGGATGTCTGTGGATGCAGCAACACTGCTGTTTCACCACCTACAAACACAGATTTTGGCTGTACATTGACAGCCAAATGGCAACATAACACAAGCTAAGTCCTGATCCTACTCTGGGACACAAGTGGTCACCTCAAGAAGATACCTCTCACTACTTGGGTTTGGCGTTGTATGGAGCACTCCAGTGTTGTGTGAAGCCATGTTTAAAATGTGCTGAACCTACAATTGTTCCTGCAGGATACAAAAAATATAGCTCTAGAGATGTAAATGCAAGGGACTGATGCACAGAAATTGCTACTTTGCAAGCCAATTGACAGAAATGCCAAATGTAAAGGCATCTTAAACCATTCTGAATGACCAGCTGTAACCCTGGATCATATGCTGAATGTAACCAGTCAAAGGCAATAAATATAACAATTCTACTTACAAATATGTTAAGGGTTATATAGCCAACATTCTCCAAATCACCATGAATGCAAATTCTCTACCAGGTACTATAATGATGTGGCCTTTGGCACTAAAGTGGAATTTTTTCTCTGCACCTAGTGTACATTGTAGCAACTAATAGTTACAGATGCAAGACAAATGTTCACAACGACGTCTGTGATGGGAAAAGGGGCAAAGGAATAGTGGTCCGGATAACTTAAAAATGGACCTTTCAGGCTACTGTGTAAAGAACTACCCATATCATAATAGGTTATACAAAGCAGGACTACTTGGCTCCAGACCTCATTACAGCCTTGATCCAAACATGGCTAAAAGAATTGAAATCCAGAGCCAAGGTGAGAGAGATTGTCCTTGACATCAAGGCAATATTTGACCAAATGTGGCATCAAGGAGTCCTAGTAAAATTAATGTCAATGGGAATCAGGGGAAATCCTCTCCATTGGTTGGAGTCATACCTAGCACAAAGGAAGATGGTTGGAGCCTAGTCATCTCAGCTTCTGAACATCACTGGAGGAGTTCCAGGAGGCCCAATCCTTCTTCAGCTACGTCATCAATAATCTTCTCTCCATTATACGGTCAGTCTTAGGTTGTTTGCTGATGAGTGTACAGTGGTTAGATAGAAGATCCTCGGATTACTAAGCAGCCCATGGCCACATGCAACAAGAACTGGACAACAATCAGCCTTGGGCTGATAAATGATAAGTAATATATGTTCCACACAAATGCCAGGCAATGACCATCTCCAGCAAGAGAGAACCTAACCATCTCACCTTGATATTCAAGAACATTACCACAGTTGAATCCTCCTCTATCAATATCCTGGGGGTTACCATTGACCATAATTCATCTGCAAATTCATATCTTACTTTAGGCAACATTTTTGGTGGGGTAAGATATTTGCAATTATACTGCTTCTGTGTGGCTGGACCTGTCCCACATTCTCCATGCCAAACAGAAGTTCCATTCTGTGCAAATACCAAGTGAAACGTAACGGGGCTAGCCACATAATTACTGTGGCTACAAGAGCAGGCCAGAGACTGGTTACTCTGTGGCGAGCAACTCACCTCCTGACTCTCCAAAACCTTTCAACCATCTACTACACACAGTCAGGAGTGTGATGGAATAATCCCTACTTGCCTGGATGAGTACTGTTCCAATAACACTCAAGAAGGTTGACAAAAAGCAGCCCACTTGATCAGCACCCCATGCACAGCATTAAATATTCACTCCCTTCACCATCAGTGCACAATGACAACAGTGTACACCATCTACAAGATGCACTGTAGCAACTCACCAGGCTCATTCAATAGCACTTTCCAAACCCACGAGCTTTAGAAGGGCATGAGCAGCAGACACATGGGAACACTACTACTTTCAAGATCACCCCTTAAGTCACACACCATTCTGAATTAGAATCATTGTTTCTTCACTTTTGCTGGATAAAATCCTGGAACTCCCTCTTTAATAGCACTGTTGGTGCACCTACACCACATGTACTACAGCGATTCAAGAAGGTGGTTCAGCAGCACCTTCTCTAAGGGCCAATATAGAGATGGACAATAAATGCTGACCTTGTCAAGGATGCCTAATTTCCATGACTGCAAAAAGAGGTTGATGTTTCACTGATGATCAATATTGAATCATCTGATCTCTGTAGGTAGGCTGCAACAGCTAACCTCACTGTCCTGGGCTTAGGAGGTGACAAATCAATTGTAATTCTCATTACAGATTGAGTCAATCCATTGACTCTTGCTGGAATGTGGTTGTGTGTGGGTATCAGGTGAGGACAATGTCAGTTTTAGCCTGATATCCCTCAAGAGATAGCAGACTGCCAATATTTACTTACAAAACTAACATATGAAGAATGCCTACTTAGGGAAGATATCGGAAGTATCACACCCCTTCAAGGGAGGTTGAGCAAAAAAACACCAAAGACAACTTTTTAGAAGTTTATTTGAAACAATTTGGAGCCAAAAAAGTATGTATAAAAACAAGTGCATTTGGGAATATTTCAAGTGTATTTGCTTCCTGAAGTTTTTGAGACATTAGATAGATTATCCTGTTATCTCTAACAGAGGAAAACTAGCAAGGAGGATATGGCCGATTAAAATAAATGCTGCTGTGCTGTTCAATTAAGCTTGTAAAACTTTCCAACAGTAAGCTAATGGTGTCTGCAGACATACCAAAAAAAAAGCTACCCAGAGGAAAAAGGGCCTTGCCAGACACGAGTGATGCACATCCTGTGATAAAGGGACTAACCAGAGAAAAGATTCTTCAAAGTTATTAAGGTCTATTTTCAGGTGCTTGTTTCCATTGGACAGAAGGTGGGTGGAGTGAACATTCCAAAGGTCCAAGATCCCTTTCACTTTGGTGCATGAAATTCAGCAGCTTCACCATGGAGCCCAACCAATTCAGATAAAGGGAAGGAGTGATGCAATCTAGGAATGGGCCACAGAGGATCAGGCATGGCAGGGAATAGAGTTCGATTTCTTGTGGGGTAAAAAGTAACTTCAGTGCTCTTTCTAAACTCACAAAAACCACCTGTCCTGGCCAGAAGACAGGAAGGTACATCAACCTGGCTACTCTATAAAATTATTATTTTTATTTTAAAAATGGACAAGGCTTTATCCTGACTAGCCATGACTCGTATCAGAGGAATTCTTAACCTTTGGAAACCAGCAGGGACCTCATTATCTTAAAGTGGTGCTTATGCCCTCTGTGACTGCCGTCAATCAAATTCCAAAAATGCACCAACCACCTTTATATTTCTAAGGCAGAGCTTGGCCCAACTGAGATGGTATGTCTGAAAAAGCCAAAAGAGATCCTGACTCCTCTATTAAACACCCCAAGATTCCAGAATTGGGAAAATACAACCTTTGTCCAACACCCAGGAGAAGAAGTGGGAAGTATGTCACTTGACCTCGGTCAAGCTGCTAGAACCTGTAATATTGCCATGTGGAACTGAACCCAGGCAGTCTACCATTTTTCCCATCTAATAGGTAGCAGCAGAAAGAGCTCTGTCCAGGTGAAGAGCCTGGTCCTCATCTACACTGTGAACTACTGGAACATTGGAACTTCTGCATCTGTGCCTTCAAGACTGATTCATCTCTATGTACCTTCTACCATCGTGGAAGTCCTCACTTCTGCAAAATTGGATCACCCTGCAACAGTTTCAGCCTGCCAACCTCTGAAGGAATATGCCACTTGATTTTTTTTCTGGACTCTGGACTCACGTGAAACCATAACCTTTATTTTTATCGTGGTCTTACCGTGAACCCCTTTCTTTCCCTTATCCCTGTTTTATTGTATGAATTGAAAAAGGGGTGGTCATTTTGTGTGTGTGTGTGTGTAAAATAAGCTACCCCTCTTACCTTATCTCGAGTTTGCTGTGGGGTTATTAATAGAGGATTGGATAACTCTAAAACTGAAGAGTTGGGGAAAATAGGTCACCATTTTTAAAGGGAGAAATCAAAAACACCTTTCTGTTTATGGATAAGTAGTGAGAGGAGAAACCAGTGCTGTTTAAATTAATCCCCCTCTTGTCTGTAACACACTTCAAAACTATTTCAATTTTTTTGAGAGATTGTCACTTTAGGGCTGTTGAAGAGGCCACTCACTGCCGAGTACCAATGGAAAAAATGTGCACACCCATTCTCTGCCTATTGGTGGCTCAAAATTGTACTAGGATACTAATTACATCGTAGAACCCTGATATGAATGGGCTAATGAAGCTGCTGCTTGTTTACTGCAGGTGCCTGGGCTGTTTATTTCAAGGTGCCCACTAAAATGGCAGAGGCTTAGATGTTGGTGGGAATGGAGAGGTAAGTGCTGCACTGCTATTTTCATTGTAATTCCCACCCAGCAGAGGGCATGAAAAGCAGCCCCATGGGTTCTGCGTTGGAGATGGCACTGAATGATACTGATAAAGAGGTGCTCGATGGAACACCTTCTCATAGTAAAAACAAAAATTGTAGTTCCTTTATGAATTGGATTTACTGTTGGAAAACTAATTGTTACTAAGAAATGAATTTACCTTGTCTACAGAAACCCTTTCCCTAATTGTGGCCAAGTTTACAGTTTTTTATTTTGCTAATGCAAAAAAGTCAATCAATTATCTTGAAAGATATGTAAATGATGCACATATGGAAAAGATGGTCAATAAATAATAATTGTATAGTTTCATTGTTACTCACAGCATGCTGTTTTCAAGAATTGCAAAAACCTTTATTCCTGTCCCAAGTATTTTTATAAACACAATGGGGTGAATTTTATGTTTTTCGGTGGGGTGCGGGAGACCAACTTGGAAGTGCATGATTTGCAAACTCCTGCTGCCGCCCCTTATACACACCAAATAAAGCATGTTGTGGCCAATTAGCAGCCACCTAACAGGAAGCCGGACAATTATAGTTGCATAGGAAGCTTGCTTCCCGATCACAAACCTTTCCCCTTGCTCCCTTCCAAGCTCACAGTTAACATCAGGGCCTGTTTCCCATGCCTGCTTTTAGATGCTACACCATAGTAAGCTCTTGTCTCTTAAAGTTATTGCAATAAATAATATAGTGTTGATTTTTTATTGCAGCTACACTCAGATTGTAATATGAATAGTACCTTGGTGTGAGGGGTTCTGCGAATCAGCACTGCAGGCCGGTACACCATGTGGCAGAGGAGTAACGACATGGTCATGGCTAGAATTGTAAAATCCCCCTGCTCTCAGAATCAGTCTTTATTATTCATTTTGAAGGTGCAAAAAAGATTTAAAACTTATCATTAAAGATCATACACACACTGCCACCTTCCCCAGTAGAATCTGCTGGTACATTCAACCATGGTCCCAGTGGCAGGCCTTGTCTGCCATCCTTGTGCTGCCTCACTTTAGCAGGCGTAAAAGACTCTCAATTTTTTTTTTTGATACAAAAAATCCAGCAGGCAATGTAAAATTGTGGATGATTAGGCTGTTAACAACCTTAACAGCTTATTAATAAGTTTTTTTTTAAATGGCGGATGGGCTACCGTTTTTGGTGCCTGTCCAACTTCCGTATTATCGGAGACCGGCATGATGATGTCGGGATTTTACATAAGTGCAGGGATGCAGTGCAGCCCAATTTCCAAATGCAAAATTTATCCCAATAATCCAATGCATGAATAAGTATTTTTTGCTATTTCCTCAACAAGATACAACATCAATGTTAGCAACATGGAAGGAGTCCTCTTTTATATTAGCATAACTTCAATTAGAACCATAGAACCATAGAAAAGTTACAGCACAGAAGGAGGCCATTCAGCCCATCTTGTCCATGCCAGCCCGAGGACACACAGGTGCCCTTTCTAATCCCACCTACCTGTACCCGGCCCACAGCCCTGCAGCTTACAGCACTTCAGGTGCAGATCCAGGTACTTTTTAAAAGAGTTTAAAGTTTCTGCCTCTACCACCAACTTGGGCAGCGAATTCCAGACACCCACTACCCTCTGCGTAAAAAAGTTCTTCCTCATGTCCCCCCTACACCTTCTGCCACTTATCTTGAATCTATGACCCCTGGTTCTAGAATTCTCCATCAAGGGAAACAATTTTATCCTGTCCACTCTATCTATTCCCCTCATAATTTTGTACACCTCAATCAAGTCATCTCTCAGCCTTCTTTGTTCCAGGGAAAATAACCCCAACCTATCCAATCTCTCCTCATAGCTACACTTTTCTAACCCTGGCAACATTCTTGTAAACCTCCTCTGCACTCTCTCCAGAGATATTATCTCCTTCCTGTAATGTGGTGACCAGAACTGCACAAAGTACTCCAGTTGTGGCCTCACCAGTTTTTTATACAATTCCAACATTATATCCTTACTCTTATATTCTATACCTCTGCCAGTGAAGGAGAGCATTCCATATGCCTTCTTTACAACCTAGTCTACTTGAACTGCTGCCTTCATGGACCTGTGTACTTGTACAGAAAGATCTCTCACTTCATCTACCCCTCTTAGTATATTCCCATTTATTTAGTAATCCCTGTAACTGTTTGATCTCCCTAAATGTATGGCCTCACACTTCTCTATGTTAAAATCCATCTGCCACTTTACCGCCCATTCCACCAACTCATCTATATCGTTTTGGAGATAATGGCTATCCACTACTCGGCCAATCTTTGTGTCACCTGCAAATTTCCCAATGGTGCCCCCCACGTTCACGTCCAAATCGTTAATATATAACACAAACAGCAAGGGTCCCAACACCGAGCCCTGGGGAACACCACTTGAGACAACTTTCCATTTGCAAGGGCATCCATCGACCATTACCCTTTGTTTCCTCTTACAAAGCCAACCTTTTATCCAGTTTGCCACATTATCCTGAATCCCATGGGCTTTTACTTTCCTGACCAATCTGCCATGTGGGACCTTGTCAAATGCCTTGCTAAAATCCATGTACACAACATCCACTACACTACCTTCATCAACCCTTCTTGTCACTTCCTCAAAGAGTTCAATCAAATTTGTGAGGCAAGACCTTCCTTTAACAAATCCATGCTGACCATCCCTGACTAGTCCGTGTCTTTCCACATGACAGTTAATCCTATCTCCCAGGATTGATTCTACTAATTTGCTCATCACCGATGTAAGACTAACTGGCCTATAATTGTTTGGCATTTCCTTTGATCCCTTTTTAAACAATGGAACTACGTTTGCATTTCTCCAGTCCTCCAGTACCTCCCCTGTATCTAGTGAAGATTGGAAAATCATCCTCAGAGCATCTGCTATCTCCTCCCTGACCTCCTTCAGCAGCCTTGGAAACAATCCATCTGGTCCTGGTGACTTATCAACTTTCAAGGGTTTCAACCCTTTGAGTACTTCCTCTCTCTTTATGACTATCCAGCCCAATATCTCGCAGTGTTCCTCCTGGACTACTATATCTACATCCTCCCTTTCCTTTGTAAACACAGAGACAAAATATTCATTCAAAACCCTTCCCACAGCCTCTGCATCCACACACCTGTTTCCATCTCCATCTCTGATAGGTCCCACTTTTTCCTTAACTAACCTTTAGCATTAATGTATTGGTAAAACATCTTTGGGTTCCTACCAATCGAACTATAATTTCATCTATAGAGTGAGCCAGTGAAAGTAAAGAGGTCTAGGGGTTGACTTAATAGATGGCTTTAAAATAATAAAGGACTCTGATAGGTTAGATGTAGACAAAATGTTTCCACGTGAGAGAATCCAGAACTAGGAGTCATAAGTAGAAGATAATCACTAACAAATCAACTTGGAACTCAGGAGAAACCTTTTTACCTAAAGTCTTGTTACCACATGGAATAATTGAAGCAAATAGTTTAGGTGCATTTAAGGGGAGTTAGGCAAATATGTGAGGGAGAAAGGAATAGAAGGTTATGATGATAAGATTAAAGAAAGTTGTGAGGGGTCGGTTCGTGTGGGACATAGACCTGATGGGCTGAATGGCCTGTTTCAGTGCTATAAATTCTACATAATCAGCTATAAAAGGAGCAGGAGAAGGAGTGAATAGCTGTATGTTACTACTACTCCTACCCCTACTCCTGCCACAACAACAATCAACATCACCCAGGTATTTATATAACATTTCACAGGAGTATTATCAAACGATGCTTGACACCTAGCCACATAAGGTGATATAAGGGCAGATGACCAAAGGCTTCGTCAAAGTGGTAGGTTTTAAGGAGGTATTACAGCAGTAAGTGAATTAGACAAGCGGAGAAGTTTAGGGAGGCAATTCCAAAGCCAAGGTCCTCAACAGCTGAAGGCACAACAGCCAGTGATGGAGTGAAGAAAATCAGAATGAGCAAGAAATCAGAATTGGAGAGTGGGTTGTAAAGCTGGAGGAGGCTACAGAGATAGTGAGGGGTGAGGGCATGGAGCAATTTGAAAATAAGTATGGTAATTTTACAATTGAGGCTTTGCTTAACTGGAAACCAATATAGATCAACGAGTACAGGGGTGATGTGTGAATGGGACTTGAAGTTAGCTAGGACATTGGCAGTAGAGTTTTGGTTGTTTTAAAGTTCATGGAGGGTTTCTGATGGAAACGGCATAGGGTTTCCTACTTAGGACAAGCTACAAAGTCAATCAGCATCCTGGAGTTGGATTAGGTAATCTTTCTAGTTGATTTTTCATAAAGTACAAAATGTGCATTTTGATGAGATCCTTACCAATTTGGTGAAGTTGTAAGGCCCCGTTCCATCTGGTCAGGCTGTCAAATTAAATTAATCTCTTAAGTGAGCACACAATTTGATTTGAATTACCTATTATTTCTCACACACAACTGAGCTTAATGCAAACAATATGTTCTGCTCCAAAATTAGCATACATATAACACTACATTTGAATGGTGTGCAGAAGCTGGGTTCTAACAAAAACCTTGAGAATTTGATTGTATAGTGTTACTTTAATCAAATGTTGAATTTGTCTTCCTCCATTGTGTGCAGTCATATTCTTGCCAATATAGATATATTTCCATTGCAAAAACCCACACAGTTTACATTATATATATTTATTCATTGTTTACAAATATCATCTCAGGCCACCAAATAAACAGTGATTTCCTATCCAAAATGCACAAAAGTACACAATCTTTCAATATTTGCACTTAGGTAATATTTTATTTTTGGTTAATGAGCATCATAGAGCCCCTGCAATCAAAGTAATATAATATGTAATTCTATAATTCAGCTCTTTATGTGCTCCCACTTCTGGCCTTCACACCTTCCAGAGACCTTTTTTGGAATGGAGAATTATGGACTCAAACTGGAGTTGCACTCCCCCGTCTTCCACTAGAATAACTGCCTGCCAGCTCCTCACATCTGCCAAATCCTCCTGTCATACTTTCCTTTGTGCCTTTACCATGGGTACATATAAATTCATCTGGAATTATGAGAAGTCTTTGAATTCTTAAATAATACAGATTGTAAATTATATGCATACCTTAGTCTTTGCATTTTTCTATATCTCTTATTCCACCATCAATTTTTTCTCGTGTCATCTTTTAAAATTGTTCATCCTTGTTGAAGTACTTACCCAAGTGCATGGTCACCCTCCTTGTCTAGGCAGTTGTTATTAATGTCTCACTTAACAGTGGGCGTCATGGTATTTAACCATTGATCCATCTTCACCAAAGTCTACACATGCATCCTCTACCAAGGGTCAATGGATCATGAATGGAAAGCCTGGCTGAATTTTCCCTCCTTAAACTACAGTTTATGAGGCCAATTGCACTCTCTTAAGGTTAGTGTGTTAGCCATCAGCTAACTCTGTACAGGCCACAGGTCAAACTGAGAGCTCCTGATCTGGTTAAACTAACAAAACCATCAGGACTGGTTTTTGAAAACATATCTTTAGTGTTTAATTTAAAAACTTTGATCAATAGTTAATAAGCCAATATGTACTACTGTTTATACTGTAAAAAGGTAAAAGCATGGTAAACTTTACAGAAATTCACTTTCGTTTGTGTACTAGTGAACAGAAAATGTGACAAAGACAGGGTTAAGAAACTGAATGTTACACGAATGGCAAATGATCCTCAAAGATTCTGAATGGTTATTTAGGAAAATAAAGAAGTGATGGTATTCAACATGTTGCAATCATCCTCCTTTTTCCTTAAATATAGCCTAGGGCAACTCTCTCCATGCAGGAAGATAATTCTCCCTCCCCAGTAAGGTGCAACCCCCCCACAACAACCATGCAACTGAAATATATGCCAGAAGGAATCATGCGTGGCCTTCAATTGGAACCTATGATTTTGGACCTGTTCTTGGAGATTCACTCACTCCTGATCTGCACAGCAACCCATGAAGTTCAATTGTGGAATTGTGGAAAAAGTGGAATTGAAGACTGTGTCCTCTGACCCTGACCCCCAATAACCAGGACCAACCAAGCTGCATCATCCTCCTGACCTTTACAGCTCTCAGTGACAACGCAGTTATGTCAAGAATTGTGGATGTACCAATACATTTTTTTTCACAAGCACTCTGAAATCAAAATATAAAATTGTTGCCTAAAATGTGTAGGTGGATATACATTTAATGTACAATGCCTTCAGAAAATACGTTTGTAAATATACACATTATAAAGTATAAAAGTGAATGTATTTTGAGAAGCCAATTATAAATAATTTCTGGGTAAACATGTTTTTCAAGGCACAAAATTGGTCTCCATACGTAAGCCTGGTGGCTGCTCGGAGGTGCACAATGTGCCGTTACTGCTTTCGGTGTGGCTTTGCTGAGAAGTGCATCAGCATGGATGCCCTTTACATGTGCCAGAAACATTTGAAGGAGCATTATTCTGACATCACATAACCCTAACACAGGGGTTTCCAAACTGGGATCCCTGTGGGGTTTGCGAGCACTGAGGCAGCAATGACAGGTATGGAGCTCCGAATGAGTTTTGACAGCTAAGAGGCCCCCTTAAATGTTTCCTTTTTTATCTGTCACTGGGTGTGGCTTAATCGTTTGTCCTTGAGGCCCAATTGCTACTGCCACCTGAACCTGTAAAATGGTGGGTCTTCACTTTTTCAGGGCAAATCCAAGACCCCACCCAGGTCAACCATGGGGTCACATCGAAAAAATGTTTTGAAAGCATTGCCCTAACAGCTATTGTGAAGCCAGGCTTCCTCATGCAGGTCCATTGAACAAATTAGCATGTCATTTGCAAAGAAGGAGCATTGAGTTACAAGATGGGTGCTTCACCAGTGACGTATAAAGGGCTAGGCAGCCAACTTGCAGGTAAGGCAATTTTGAGGAACTTCTACTTTACAAGATCTCTGGAAGTTCTCTGCAGTGTTTTTAAAGGTGCTGGTGATGAGTTTCTGGATTTGCCAGTGAGTGTTGACGCACCCTCACAGGGATGACAGAAGGCTACCTGCACTCAAAGGCTGTATCAGGCATGGGGGCTGGATTTACATTGCCTCAGGATCCACAGGGTGACAGGGGCATGGAGCAGAGGTTGTGGAGAGGGCAAGATCTGCACGATGCCCTCTGCCAAGTGGAGCTGGACTCCTTCGTGCTCCTTGACAATGACAACAGGCTATCTGGCAGGTTAGCTATTGGACCCAGTGTCTCGGTATGAATGCCATCAACGTTCTCCTGTATGCCCCCACTGATATCCTCACCTGAGTCCTGTGAAGTTGAGTTCACCTGCATGCCTCGCCCTCTGGTGAGCTGTCACATAAACCATCCTTGTGTAGTGGCAGCCCACTCATGCCCAGTGATTCAGTGCATGCTAAGCCTAATTCTGTACTAGCCTCCAAGGTAAGCTTGGTGCCTATGTCTGAGCTGGTGGATGTGAGTGTCAGATCAAGTGATGGGGCCTCTTCAACAGTGCTGTGCTATTGCACTGTCGATTCCTCCTGGGGATGCTGTGACTGGGCAGGTGGCAATTCCTGGGTGTCTGGAAGCAGAAAATCAGAAGGCGAAAGTTTGGGTGAAGGAAGTAGGGTGGTGTTGGAAGCAAAAGGTTCATGGTTATACCATCAGCAGCTTGCTCATCATGCCAGGATGAAAGGGAGCTGGGAGTTGAGAAGGGGCATAAGGCAGAACAAAGCATCATCATCAATGTTCAAGTAATGCTGGATGCTGCAGACTCTTCTTAACTAGCTCCATGTTCAGAGAACCATCTCTTCTGCCTGGCTCGGGAGATGCAGGTGCCCTTGTCCCCAGCCACTTCTGCTCTGGCCCCAAACTATTGTGTGCCATTTTGCCCTGCAATAGAGAGGACAGAATGTCAGTGATTGTTTTGCACTGTGTTTGGGTAATGTGTCTGCCACCACTGAATGACTCGAGTTATGTGGAGGCAATGAGAGGTTGGTATGTGACTAGCAGCAGTGATAGGTGAATGAGCGTGAAGCGAAGTATTTGGATGTTAGGCATGAGTCCTAAGTGCCAGGGTATACTGATGGGTAAGTGATGAAATTGTGGTGCATTGAGCAGCATAAAAACTTGCTGATATGATGAGATGGAGATGTCATGTGAAGCTGCATTCACTGGCTTTGATAACCTGTGTGAAGTAATTAGACTTCTTGTGGCACTGCTACCAGTTCCTTGGAGCCAGACACCGAGTGTTGACCTCCTTGGCCACATGCTCGTAATCCCTTCTGTCAGTTGTTCTTAAAGCCTCCTGGCAGAACCATGGTCTCTCTCTTCACACTCGCCTTCACCACTAATGCTTCCAGCATTGCATCTGTGAATCTGGAGCCCTCTTTCTGCCCTAATTTCAAATTGCACAAATATTCAGTGCAGCTTCCCTTTATGAGGGACAGACTGCCCTTAAGAATAGAAGGCTGGCTGCTCTTAGCATAACACTTTTTCGTTATTTGCCGCCCCACCCGACCCCACCCAAGGCTGAGCATAGAGGCAGCCAGCAATGTGACAGCCCTAAGCTACAATCATTATAATGAGATGGTAGTACCAAATTTAGGTCCAACAGAACCAGCATAGGCAGGTAGTGAATTGTGACCCCTGCCCCAGAAAAACAGAGGAAGCCAATTTTTAGCTCATAGTTTTTAGAACTGTGTATGAGGAATTAAAACTCCACAGTATATGGGGAAACCTAGACTTCGCAGCGCATTGCTAATTAAAGCTACCACCCCCCCACCCCCCACCCCCAAGATAAGCAAATTTATTGACTCATTATTCCTAAATAGAATTTTGCCAGCCTCAAATGACTTGTAAAGAAAAGAAACAATAAGAAAGGCTTATGGCAGCAATTAGCCAACACATGAATGGCAACATAAACATAATGTTCCAGAAGGTAAATTGATTTTGTCCTTAGTTCAAGTTGTGTGCAATAAATACCCAGGATATCATGAAATCTAGTGATCGTAGGGAAACTGTTCTCTGAGTAGACAATGGGGCTTATTGCTGGCAATAAACAAGACAACAGTGGTACTCTGACAGCATGTGAATGAAGAGTACTTTAACAGGAACAGTTAATACTTGTACTCAAGCATTTTTATCCCTAAAATTAGGAAGGGGTGGGGGGGCCTCTGGCCCTAAAGTGAAGTCATTATCTGAAATTTCTTCCCGATTGGCACAGATTCACATAGCTGAAGTACTGCTCTAGTGAGAACATGGGGCAGAATTTTGCTCTCGGCCTATCGGGAGCAGTCAGGACGCCGACCACCGCTCCGATCGCGATTTCAAACTGTCGGGCCAGTTAAGACCTGCTCAGTGTGAAAAGTGCGCTTCAGCACTGCCTGTGGGACGAGGGGTGGGGGGGGGGGGGGGTTGGAGGTGGGGAGGTGGGGAGGGCGAGTGGGGAACTTTGCGCATGCACACAGGTGCGCGCAGGAAAAGCTCCCTGAGGTACAGAGCTGCCTCAGGGAGATGAAGATTTTGAACAATAAAAATAAATAATTTAGAGATGTTTATAACCTATCCCCTCATGTGACTCTGTCGCATGAGCAGGGATGTGTTTAAAATTAGTTTGAAAAATGTTTATTTTTTTTAATTCACTGACCGAAGCCTCATCCCGCCCGTGGATGAGATTTCACAAAAAATCCAAAGGCCGCTTGGTCTTTTTGCCTGCCTGCCAATCGTAAGGTTGGACAGGCAGCAAAAAATTTAATTTAATTGGTACTTTAATGGCCTTAATAGGCCTGTTAATAGTCGACAGGTGTGCTGCCGACTCCCGCGTGTACCTGCCACTCGAAATGGTGCGCGAGTGCACGAAGACATCGGGACACTCGCTCGACATCATCGCGCGTCATTTTACACTCATTTGGGCTGGGTGCACGCCCACCTGGCGAGCGGAAAATTCTGTCCAAATGATTTGTGCAGGTTGAGATTTTTTTAAACCATGCACAATATTGTACTCAGAATGGTCAGCTTATCTGTGTCTTAACTTGTGCACTTTAATGATGTAGAGAAGCACATAGAGTAAAAGTTAAAAAGTAGGATGTTGTTAGTCCCATTACACCCAGGAATGGAGAGACTAAGTAGTTCTTGTAGAATGGAGTTGGGTGCTGAAACCTGGCATCAGAGCAAAATCTGAAATCTGGTGTAATGCAAGGCATGATGCTGGCACAGTTTGTGCCAAGAATTGGCAGAACGGGATAATTTAATTTCAAGTAATGTTTGTGTGGATTTGACAAAGAGGAAAAAATCGACTGATAAATAGTTTCCTGAGGAGGAGGGGGCAATTGCTGAATGTTTGCTTCATATCTGATGGACTTGGCTCAGTGGTACCATGCTTACCAGAGTCAGAAAATTGTGTGTTCAAGTCCCAGTTCAGAAACTTGCGTACGTAATCTATGCTGGCATTTCAGTGCAGCACTGAGGGGCTGTTACACTGCCGGAGGTGCTTTCTTTCATGTGGATATAAAATACCCCAAAGCACTAGAGCAGGCAAGTTCACCATAGTGCCCTGGCCAATATTTATCCCACAACCAACATCACTTGAGCAGATTATCTAGTCATTAGCTGATTGCTTCTGGGACCTTATTGTGCATGAATGCGCTGTCACATTTTCAACATTACAACAGTGACTGTACCTCACGTGTTTTGTTGGTTGTAAAGTGAATTCAAATGTAATCTAATGAAAGGTTCTTTCTAAAAAAAAATCAGCTTTTTGTTCTTCCTGTGCTATCATATTTTATATATATATATATATAAATGGAATGGCTGCACAGAATTGAATCTTGCTCAGTGCCTGTGCCCTACTGTAGTTAACACTGGTGAAAAAGACAAACAGCCATGTATCTGCACTTTCCTTAAAAATTGAAAGATGGGTAAATTCTTGCCATGCTGGAGACCGTACTCTGTGAATTCCTATTATAAAGTAAGTATTGATGGCTGTTTGCCTGCCTGCATTCTACCCCATCTGGAACTATCATTTTCCACATTTTTGGTTAAATTGATCTAAAAGATGTTGGTGCTGACTTCAAAAAGAAATCCATTCATTTTCAGCATCAATTGTTGACAGATTACAAGCATCTTGAATGAGGCTGATAATTAAGGACCGATTTTATGAAATCACATCACCAACAGAAAGTCATACCCACTGGGAGCACATCAGAAAATTGCAGGTGTATTTCCCATAACATTTTGTTCATTAAAATTAATGGAAGGAAAAATGTAGAGCCCACGCCTGCTATTTCCCAGTATTTTTGCCAGGAGTGTGCATTTGTGGTGCCAAAATTAGGGCACTTATGTGCTTTAGTTTCTAGTTTTTAGGAACTGGATTCATGCTGTTCACCCTGATGTTATTAGCAGTCTTCCTAACAGGAGAAAAGGGAGGAAAGGAGGGTTCCATTCTCCACAGCCCAGGGGTGAAAGGAAAGTGCCCTATGCAATGCACCACTCAGTTCATGATTTAAATCACTCCCCTTAACTTCTAATGTTAGTTAGGAAAGACTGCAGTAACAACTTGTCAGGAATGTTTAAAGTGGCAGGGAGAGGAATGGGTGGCTCTGTGCTTTTTTTAACCCTGCATTTCTGAGTTCCAATCCTTCCCAGGATTTTTTGTTTGTTATTATTCATTCATAGGAAGTGGGGCACCACTGGCTGGATCAGCATTTATTGCCCATCCCTGATTGTCTCTGAAAAGGTGGTGATGAGCTGCCTTCTTGAATCACTGCAGTCCATGTGGTGTAGGTACAAGGAGGGAGTTCCAGGATTTTGACCCAGTGACAGTGAAGGAATGGCAATATATTTCCAAGTCAGGATGGTGAGTGTCTTGGAGGGGAACTTCCAGGTGGTGGTGTTCCCGTCTGTCTGCTGCTCTTGTCCTCCTAAATGGTAGTGGTCATGGGTTTGGAAGACGCTGTCTCAGGAGGCTTGGTGAGTTCCTACAGTGCATCTTGTAGATGGTACACACTGCTGCCACTGTGTGTCGGTGGTGGAGGGAGTGAATGTTTGTGGATGGTGTGCCAATCAAGTGGGCTGTTTTGTCCTAGATGGTTTCAAGCTTCTTGAGTGTTGTTGGAGCTGCACTCATCCAGGCATGTGGAGACTATTCCATCACACTCCTGACTTGTGCCTTGTAGATGATGGACAGGCTTTGGGGAGTCAGGAGGTGAGTTACCCGCTGCAGGATTCTTAGCCTGTGACCTGCTCTTGTAGCCGCAGTATTTACATGACTAGTTCAGTTCAGTTTCTGGTCAATGGTAACCCTCAGGATGTTGATAGTGGGGATTGAGTGAAGGTAATGCCATTGAATGTCAAGGGGCGATGGTTAGATTCTCTCTTGTTGGAGATGGTCATTGCCTGGCACTTGTATGGCACGCATGTTACTTGCCACCTGTCAGCCCAAGCATGGATATTGTCCAGGTCCTGCTGCATTTGGACATGGACTGCTTCAGCATCTGAGGAGTGTGAATGGTGCTGAGCATTGTGCAATCATCAGTAAACATCCCCATTTCTGACCTTATGATGGAAGGAAGGTCATTGATGAGACAGCTGAAGATGGTTGAGATTGATGAAAAGAAAATTTACTTTGGTTTGTTCTAAACAATGGTTAAAATGCAATTGGTACTCCTTCCCTGCCCCAGGGGTGTCAGCTGTGGCTCAGTTCATAGCACCCTCGCCTTTGAATCAGAGGGTTGTGCGTTCATGTCCCACTCCCAGAAAACCAAGAACTGTGATTGTACTCGAAAGAAGTTGCAATCTGTGACTGTTGGTAACTCGAAAGAGTTTCCCTGTCCCACGTGATCTTTGACCCCTGCCCCCATAACATTTGACACCACCATATAACCTTTGGTCCAAAACAGTGACCGTTTCCTAATTTAATGAATAAAGCTCAATATAAAAATAAATTTATTTGAATTAAAAAACCAAATACAAATATACTCAAACCAGAATCAGACCTATTAATAATGCACAAAAGCAAGAGTGAAGTGGAAATACCCTTTCTAAATGGGCAGGAATTTGTTGAATCAATCCATTAATCATGCCAATAATTTCTAGCCCAGCAGTGCAAGTTTGAGTGGGTGAGACAGGGGGAAGAAAGATCACAAAAGGGATCACAGATAGGAAAGAGCAAGCGAATGAAGGAAAACTGTTAATTTTTCATTTTAATTTTTTAATTGTTTCCCAAGCTATGCACTTACACAGAATTAAAGTACTGACCCCAGTTATTGTCCTTTAAAACCATTTGCTCAGAAACAGTCCAAAATAAATTCATTTAACTTCCCTTAGTCTGTCCAAAATCTTTTCATGCAGTTTTAAATCCCCTCTTCACCTGATGTGTCCAGCACTACCTCATATGATTTTGAAGCTTAATGTACCAGAGACTCATTCAATTAGATTCGAACATACAAATTAGGAGTTGGAGTAGGCCATTCGGCCCCTTGAGCTTGCTCTGCCATTTAATAAGATAATGGCTGATCTGATTATGACCTCATCTCCACATTCCCACCCCCAATAACCTTTGACACCCTTGTTAGTCAAGAATCTATCTACCTCTGTCTTAAAAATATTAATTGAACCTGCCTCCACTGTTCTCTGGGGAACAGGGTTCCAAAGTTTCACAACCCTCAGAGAGAAAAAAATTCTTCTCATCTCCATTTTAAATGGGAGACCCCTTATTTTTAAACTGTGTCCCCTAGTTCTAGTCTCTCCCAAAAGTGGAAACATCCTTTCAGCATCCACCCTGTCAATCTCCTCAGGATCTTATATGTTTCAATAAGATCAGCTCTCAATTTTCTAAACTCCAATGGATACAGGCCCAGCCTGTCCAACCTTTCCTCGTAAGATACCACTCTCCCATCGTAGGTATCAATCGAGTGAACCTTCTCTGAACTGCTTCTAACATATTTATATCATTTCTTAAATAAGGAGGCCAAAACTGTACACTGTACTCTAGATATTTTCTCACCAATGCCCTGTAAAACTGTAGCAAAACATCCCTGCTTTTATACTCCATTCCCCCTGCAATAAATGATAACATTCCATCTGCCTTCCTAATCACTTGTTGTACCTGCACACTAACTTCTCCTGATTCATGTACCAGGACACCCAGATTCCTCTGTACCTCAGTGTTCTGCAATCTCTCTCCACAATAATATGCTGCTTTTCTATTCTTCTTCCCAAAGTTCACATTTTCCTGTATTATACTCCATCTGCCAAATTTTTTGCCCACCCACTTAACCAATCTATGTCCCTCTGCAGACTCCTTATGTCCTCTTCACAACTTACTTTCCTACCTATCTTTGTGTCATCAGCAAACTTAACAATGATATATTCAGTCCCTTCATCCAAGTCATTGATATAAATTGTAAATAGTTGAGGCCCCAGCACTGATCCCTGTGGCACTCCACTTGTCACATCCTGCCAACCCAAAACAAACACATTTATCCCGACTCTCTGCTCCCTGTTAGCTAACCAACCCTCTATCCATGCTGATATGTTACTCCCTACACCATGAGCTCCTATTTTGCATAGTAACCTTAAAAATAAGCAAGGTTTCACCAAAATTTGACCTCGGATCATTGGATTTAAAGTCCAGCGTGCTCACCATTACACCATGAAGCCAACAGCATTTTAATTAAATCCCATATTCTGCAACACATTTAAAGAAATGCAGCCTTGTGACTTGGACAGCAAGCAACAACACAGATGGGCTTGTCCAGGATTTGAACCCAGGACCTCTCACATATTCATTCATTGAAATTCTCTAAGTGAGAATCATATCCCTAGACCAACGAGCCTGCAAGCATGCAAATTGGGAGCAGGAGTAGGCCATTCAGCCCCTCAAGCCTGCTCTGCCATTTGACAAGACCATGGCTGATCTAATTGTGGCCTCAACTCAACTTTCCTGTCTACCCCCTATACGCTTTGGCTCCCTTGTCAATCAAGAATCTATCCAGCTCAGCTTTAAAAATATTTAATGACCCTGCCTCCAATGCTGTCCGGAAACAGAATTCCACAGACTAACAACTCTCTGAGAGAAATAATTTCTTCCCATCTCTGTCTTAAATGGGAGACCCTTGATTTTTAAACTGTGTGCCCTGGTTTTTGTCTCTCCCATAAGGGAAATATCCTCTCAACATCCACTCTATCATTTTATCTATATCTATCTGTTTCCTATCTCTTAGAGACATAAAAAGAAATGTAACCCAAAAGAAATTATACTCTGTCTGTTTCTAATTATCTTCCTTCTCAAACATATACCTCCTCGGCCAAAAAATAATCAGGAGCCTGACACGTTTCTTTGGTCAAGTCAGAATCAATGGTCTAAAATAATCAGTAAGATTCTGTTTTCTTTTCAACTAATATTATAATAACTAATATCTAAATAAAATAATACATTTTAATATAATTGATCCACAAAAACATAATCTTAAAGTATCCTAATGATAGATAAGATAAATGGCTACAAAGTGACATAGATAGATGAAGTGAGTGGGCAAAGATCTGGCAAATGGAGTGTAATTTGGGCAAATGTGAAATTGTTCATTTTGGCAGGAAGAATAAAAAAAAGCCTATTATCAAAATGGTGAGAGATTGCAGAGCTCTGAGATTCAGAGGAATCTGGGTATCCTAGTGCATGAATCACAAAAGGTTAGTATGCAGGTGCAGCAAGTAATTAGGAAAGCTAGTAGAATGTTATCCTTTATTCTGAGGGGAATTGATTACAAAAGTAGGGAGCTAATGCTTCAGTTGTACAGGACACTGGTGAGACCACATCTGGAGTACTGTGTACAGTATTGGTCTCCCTATTTAAGGAAGGATGTAAATGTGTTAGAAGCAGTTCAGAGAAGGTTTACTAGACTAATACCAGGAATAGGCAGGTTGCCTTGTGAGGAAACGTTGGACAGGGTGGGCTTGTATCCACTGGAGTTTAGAAGAGTAAAAGGCGACTTGATTGAAACCTTTAAAATCTTGAGGTGTCTTGACAGAGTGGGTGTGGAGAGGATGTTTCCTTTTGTGGGAGAATCTAGAACTAGGGGTCACAGTTTAAAAATAACGGGTCACGCATGTAAGACAGAGATGAGGAGAATTTCTTTCTCTCAGAGAGCCATGAGACTTCGGAAATCTCTTCCTCGGCGGTGGAAGCAGGGTCTTTGAATATTTTTAAGGCAGAGCTAGATAGATTCTTGATATAAAAGGGGTGAAAGGTTAAGGGGGTAGACAAGAATGTGGATTAGAGGTTACAATCAGAGCAGCCATGGTCTTATAGAATAGCGGAGCAGGCACAAGGGGCCAAGTGGCCTACTCCTGCTCGTAATTCATTTGTTCGTGTGTAAATTGAATATACCTCTGGTACACTAAACTTCAAAATCAAGTAAGGCTGTGCCGGACATGGCAGGTGAAGAGAGGATGGAAAACAGTATTAAAAGATTTTGGAGAGACTTTGGGGACACTGGAAGTAGGGGAGGTAAGTAAACAACTCGACGACGACTAAGAAGGTGTTCAAGATTCGCAAAACAATTGCTGAGATTGTGATTTAGCAAAGAATAGGGACAGAGAAAAAAAGGAAAGATCCAGGGAAGATAGGGAGATGAACATTTCTATGCAACAAGTGATATAGCAGGGAAACATCCCACATGTGGATAGAAACTCGTTTTTCCACATTTATTTGGAAATAATAAAATTGTATCAATTACATTGAAGTGCGCTAACTTGGACTTTCTTGACTTGAATGATTAATTTATTGAGACCGGATGGTAAAGATGTTGCACAGTACAACATGTGCTGCACTTTGAAGAACACTGGCTAATGTGTTGAAAACAATAAACATTCCGAAGTGGGAATCTGGTGCAGTCTCATGGGTGGATCATGAACTGCCAAATCTGTCCACTTTTATAAAACTGAGAATGCCAGTACTTCCACAGGTAAAATCTTACTATATCACAAACCTGTTCTCAGCCAGCTCTCATGCTTCTTCTAACTTACTATGAGGCAATACCCTTTTCTAGATCACTTCAACCACTGCAAAATGGGTTTAGATAGCCCTGTCCCATTTACAAGTAGTTGCAAACACAGAGTTAAGAAAAATTGCACAATTTGCTACAAATCAGTCTAAAATTGGAGCAGCTTCCAGACTTGATTAACAGGATCTAGGGAAAAAGTTGTGTTCAGCAGGAGTGGAGGGCTGAAGCAGAGTAATGGAAGTTTCCCACTTGGTTGTACTGTACCTGATCTAGCTATGCTTGATAGGAAGGATGATCTCTGAAAGGACAGGTGTTCATTCTCTAACATTGACACTCCACCCTTTTATCACCTGGAAAAGTTCCTGAAATGGCCTCAGTATGCATATTGACTTTGGCAACCCCCCCACCCATCCCCCACCTGCTGGCAGCAGGTTTGCCCCTTTGATAACTACTTCAATGAAGTGTCAGGCGGTGAGTGTTGTATTGAGGAGCTTAGGGACAGGATTAATCTTGGCAGGTGCAAGTGTTTGTTTTATGCAAAGGCTGTGAGACAGGTCAGAGGGTACATTGAAAAAACTTCCTACTGCAATTTTGAAACAAGAGTTTCCATTTGCTTATAAATGACATGCTTCACAACAGGTATAAATGACATCAGGGAAACCTTCAAATAAAACTTATGAGGTATAAAACAAATCTCATGCATCTGTTCCTCAATAACCTCAAACCAGCATATTCATTTAGCCTCATGGAATTATATTGGTTTAAAAGGATATTTTTCAACTGTTATACCATATGAAACAGAATATACTACCATTACGGTGTTATATAAACATAGATATATAGATACATATATATTTATATAGATGTGCCATGTTATTTGATCTCTCCTATATAACAGAAGTTTTCAGACACTTTTCAGTAGAAATGCCTGTCTTTTTTTAAAAATTCCTGTGCAAATTTCCATATAGGCCGTATTCCCCAGCTGGCACATAAAGTTGCTCCGAATGGAATATGGCCTCTCAGTTGAATTAAAATTGCGTTATTATATAAATCAATGGTGAAAAAGATCATACTTTATCACGTCTTTAGGCTCCAAACAAAAGTTTTCCCAGAGGATAAATACCAATGGTCAGAAAACGCACACAACGTTCTCCAGTGAAAGGTTTGTTTTTAATTATTGTTGTGAGCCAACATGACATCATCGAGTAGAATCTGAAAACAGAACAGTTACTGTTTCGAACATATGGGATTATGTATCAAGCACTGCACTACAAAATAACCATGGTGATGCCCATGATACCATCACAGAGTACCAGCAAACACTAGTTTAGAAAAATCCTAACATTAACAAGCAATATCAATTAAATGTTTTATGTGTGTTTTGTTCCTGTCAGTAAAAGGAAGCCTGCATAATAATCAAACTTAATAGCATCCGTATCCTTACTCAGCAAGAGTCAGGGCGATGTCCTTGCTAAATCCTCACATTTCCTACGTCCTTCCTGCAGGAAGTACCTTCTTGCTGGTGGTGTTGGCAGCAGTTTTTATTAGTACAGTATAGTTAAACAGTAAACAGGAAAAATCCCTGTGGTATGTACCACGCTGATCCAGAACAAAATGTTTGAATTGGAATTTTTTTTATACATAGGTGGCCACAGCAGACAGATTCATTTCATAGGATTAAAAAATGCTCCAGCTAGGTGAATATCTTTCATTGAACATTTCAATGGATTACTGCTTTGTCTGTTTAGTAACAGGCAATAGGTTACATTTTACTTGTTCAGACATATTAGTGATAATGATTAACCCAGTCAGCAATCTAGGGCAGAATCTTCCGCTCCTGCCAGCAGCAGGAATCATAGTGGGCAGGGGCACTTAATTTGGCGTCAGTTAAAAATCAGTTGCCCGACAACAGGAAAAAACGTTGGAATTTAGTACTCCCGACTTTCAAGGCAGGTTAAATGCGGGTCCAGCATCCCGACGAGCAGTGTTGGGAATTCCATTTACCTGCATTAGTATGTTATGAATGCTCATTAAAAGGCGCACTTGCCAGAATCACGTTACTCTTTCAAATTAAGTTCCCCATCAGCAGGTAATTAGAACGCTCAGTTTCACAACTGTATGTAAGTGGCGCGCACCTGGCGACCTTCACTTCATCCCTGACTTTGAGGTCAGTAGGCGCTGCTTTCACCTTCCTGTTAACTTTTCACTCTTCCATATTGGGTACCGGTAACACAAACTGTGCCAAGCCTGGGCACAGGATGCACAACCAGTGAGGGGGGGTAGTGGGGGTGCATGGCAGAGGCAAGATTAGAAGGGAGGAGGGCCAAAGGGGAAGAGTGAGATGGATGCCGAACTAGGAGGGGGAAGGAACAGACGGGAAGGGTGAGATGGAGGAAGGACCAGGGGGAGAGAAGGACCAGAGGGGAAGGGTGAAAGATTGTCCAGGGGCATCTCTAAGAAACTGTCCAAGGAATGACGCTAGACTATCCGGGGCATGTTAGAGGGCTCAGCATGGCACTCATGTCTTGGTCCCGGTCTTGGGCGGGGTAGGAAAGTCTTTCTGGGCAGTGATGGTCTTACAGAGAATTGTGTAAAGGACATGGTCCGTCATTTATTGCATTTGGTCCTGGGGATTGGAAGCATGATACTGGAAAGCAGAGGGCAGAGTCACATTTAGAGGAGGCAGTTGGATCTGGTACAGTGGAAGTTCCAGTGTCATGGGGGGAGTAGTGGATGGCCTCATGAAAGGTGGTCTCTAAAAGAGAGACTGCAGCTGTCCTCGAGAATGGGAGGGATCAAGTTCACGAGGGGCAATGGGATGTCAACATTGAAAGGAACGGGGGGAGAACAGGAATATCAACAAATAATAATAGAGTTAAGGGTAACGAGGGGGAGGCTGGATAGCCACAGGAGGGAGAGAAATTAGGAGGTGGTGACTATGGAGGTGGATGGGAGGAACTTGATGGGTGACAGGAGGAGGTTGGAATATGTTGGAAGCACTTACAAACAGAAGAAGAACTATCCTCCACTTTCCACACTTATGACACAGTTTGAAAAACAATCTGGAAAAAAAACTAAAAAATAGTGGACAGGAGGAGTTAATGACTCCCCTTTTGGGCTGAGTGAAGGGGCATGCTAGTAATTATTTGCTCAAGCTCTGGAGAACCAGGCTCTGCTGAGAACTGTTCTCGAGGTTCAAATGCCCATTGAAGGAGCATTGCTCCCTGACTAATGGGCCTCATTCCTGCGAGAAGCCATTACATTTTGGAACTGGAATTCAGTAGGTGTGATTGGCCAACTGTTCCTGACAGAAGCATGAAAAAAGGAATGGAGGTGAAATCATTCAAGGGGCACAGCTACTGGGCAGCAGCTAGATGCACGCTCCAAGCCTCACTAATCCAGATAAATGGTCATGGCTGACAAGGCATAATGCAGAAACTCTTTTCATCATGCCAAGGCTATGTTGTCCATATAGAGCGTCTAGGCTCATGGATGCAAGCTGAAAATTGCCTGACAGAGGGTTCTCACACATGGTTGTAATCACCATGGTCAAGGCACAATGTCTGCATGCGTGTGGAGGGGAGGAGCAGCCACCTGTGGTCCTCCAGGATGTCCTTCACCTGGAGTGGGTGGGCTGGGGGTGCCATGTCTAGACAGAGGGCAGGCCAAGGGCTTTGCACTGGCCTGCTGGCTTAGAGATGGAAGGAAGCCTGGTAAGGGAAAGCTTAGTAAAGTTATCAAATCTATTTGTTCACAGATACAAGGAGGCATGGAAAATATAGGCTGCAGGCAACCTTGCCTTAGTTATTGCTCTAATATGAATGAGGAGAAGAAGGGCCTGCCATTGATTGGCAAAGGTCCAGGAGGAGCAGTGACATGAGCAGCAAGAGAGAGCAGGGCCCAAGAAATCCAAGATGCTCCCAAAGAGGGGTACATGCAATGAAGACCAGTGGCCGGCCACGGGTATATCGCAGGCGCTGCTTTTATATGGAAATGAGTGAAAGACAAGGCTGCAGGACCTTCGCTTGTCCAGGAATGTGGTAGGTCACATTTGCCAGCTTCTCCATGAAGAACTGCGGCTGCAAGGACTTGGAGGGCATCCCATGCCAGTGGCATTGAAGGTCACTGCTGCACTGAACTTTTTTTGCCAACAGTTCCTTCCAGGGCTCCACTGGGGACTTGTGCGGGAAAGTTATAGATGCCCTGTTCACTGGAGCTCACCAGTATGTCCAGTTCCATATGGATGCTGAAAGCCAAGCTGCGAGAGTGGTGGGAGTCGCAGTGATATCTGGTTTCCCACAAGTGCAGGGTGCCATCCACTGCATACATGTGGCCTTGAGAGCTCCCCTGCAAGAGCCTGTAAGATGCATCAATCAAAAAGGATTTCACCTGCTGAATGTCCAGCTAATTTGTGATCATAGAAGGCAAATCCAGCATGTTTGTGCCAGGTACTCAGGGAGCTGACACGGCTTACCTTTTGATCCACACTTAGGTGCCAGAGATTTTTGAGGGACCTAGATGCTAAAAGTGCTGGCTCCTCAGGGAAAAGGGATGCCCCCAGAAGATATGCTTGATGATGCCAGTTTACTGCCACATAGTGCTGCTGAGGAGAGATACAATGCTGCACATGCCACCACTAGGTCTTTGATAGAGCAGACAATAGGCCTCCTGAAGATGCATTTCCAATGTTTGGACTGCTCAGGACCACATAACCAGATGGATGGCTCAACAGGGAGCAGCAGTATGACAGCACCATATGTCCCCTCGCCAGCTCTCCTCAATACAGATTGATGAGGCATCATCTTGCTACTGCCCCCGATCGACAATTGCACATCATAAAACCAGAAGCCTTGACATCTTGATCATGTAGTTAAGTTTTGAGTTTATTTGTAGTGTCCTCACAGAGAGTGCCTCCCCAGGATTTTGCTTAGGTGCAACCACTCGGGACCCTGAAATCATTGGAAGACTTAAAATTCTCTGTCCTAGATGGCCTTTGCATTAAGGCGATACCTTGAACACTCATTTTGGGCACACTAGCCAATGTCGAATTGTTTCCTGCATGGACCCTGCAAAGCCTTTAGAGAGTTGGCTAGGGATCACATTGAGAGCATCACAGTCCTCGAGACAGTCCAGCACACAAGCCCATTCTCTCTCTCCTAAGTCACTAAAAGCCCTGGCATGCAATGATTTCCAACTTGATCTGAGTGCTCCCCTTTACCCAAGGACTACTGACATCCTTGATAAAGAGGCTAGCAGGCCCAACAAAACTCCATGTAAGCTTAGGAAACAGCTTCCACCAGATGAACATACACCTTCTAAATCATGTTCTCTAATCCTTCTTGCAATCAAGGCAGCTCATTGTATCCTTACTTTCCTAGTTCAGCATCATGGTCACTGAATTGACAAATCACCAAGGAAGGACATTCAGCATTGAATGTGCCCACTACATTTATAAACATATAAACATGAAACATTTATAGTAGCCAATGGGTTTTGATTGCTATGATTACAGTGCCTAACAACAGTTTCTCATACCTGAAAATGCATTCACAATGAACCTTGGGACAGACGTATCTGACTTAAGCCCCCATGAGTAATCGTGCCATCCACAAAAGGACTGACATCAGTGCAACAGCAGCAGTAAACGCAATGACCTCGATGAGTATGTCTCACGAGGCCACAGCATGGTTACCTGTGACAATTGGCTGACAGGAGCATTGGCCAGGCAGCATACTGATAAATGATGGCCATTGCCTGATGTTGTACATGTGCTATTATAGATTACTCACTCTGGTGACAATGTGGGAGAACTGAAGCAATTGAAATTCCTGCTGGGACTCAATTGGAGGTCAACATTCTGGAGCCTTAACTGGCTACAGAACTTTGAAGGAACTAATAGGAAAATGGAACCCATGAGACATGCAAACGGTTACATTCAATATATATTTACAATTGTGATGACTATATAAATTGACTGTACACCCATTCCACCTGTGTGCATTCAATACTTTTTAATTTTTCTAACTCTAGCGCTACAGCTAGGTGCAACCCTGACATCCGCAGCTGAGGTGGAGGCAGCCGGCTGACTGATATGCCCTGCTGACTGAGATGACTTTGGCAGGCATCCTCTTGTGGCCTGAGTCCTTGAGGGCCCCAGCCTGCTAAGGGTCTTCTGCTCAGGTGCAGGTGCACCCTCCTTTGTCTGACTGGCTGGACTTGATGGGGTCACTAGCAGAGTGGAGGTGGGGTGGCAGGGCACCCTTGGAATGTCCTTGGCTGGAACCCTAGGGGTGCCTGACTTGTGCTTCTCCTCCCTGTGGGTGCCCACTGGAACCTCCCTGACTCCTTGCGGAGAAGGGGCACCTGGGGAGAGGTTGAGGTGCCCTGTCTCCCCCTCGTCTAGCCTCTGCTGCAATGCACTCATGGCCAGAGTGACAAGTGCAGGCCCGAGCACATATCCGGCAGGAACTCCACGTCTGCTGTGTCTGGGTCTCCAAGGCACCTGCCACCCTTCCTATGGAGACTTACATGCGCTCACATGCCAGAGCTATGACACAGACAGAACGTGGGTGGACTCCTCTAGCATTTGATTCAGCCTGCAGACGGCCTCTGACAACTCTGCCTTATGCTCCCTTGCCTGTCTCTGCATCTCCAAGAGGTCTGTTAGGGCTGAGACAAGAGGTTTGTCATCTGAATTGGTCTCAGTAGGGGCTTGGCCTCCAGAAGTCCTCAGCTTTCACTGCCTCCACCAGCAGTGGACCTCTGTGAGGTGATCACCAGATTGTGAACCTGAGCCTGCTGTGGAACTAGGATCCACTGAGGTGTCTGTATCTGCGCTGGTGGAGGCTGCAGGCAAACACAGTAACAGTGCTTCCTCTGGGGGTATAGAGGCTTCCTTCTCAGGAGTGGTCTGGGGACTGGGGCTGTGGTGTCTCATGGATGATGTCCTCCCCCATTTCTTGCTGATACCTGGGATGGAGAAAAGAGAGAATTAGTGATTGACTAAGCAGGCTCATACATTAAAGATCACTCAGTCAATGCCCTCACATTGTGGACGGAGACTGGATGTATCCTCACTGGGTTGTTGGGGGAGACCGATCTTGCCTTCTGCGCAGGCACAGTCATGCTCCTCTCCTGTTAGCCCTGCGGCCTGTTGCACAAAGTTACCCCAGGGACAAATTTCCGGGGTACCACCTCCTGCCTTGGCCCAGTCTCATTTGTTATGGACTATCTTGACCCGCAGAAAGACAGAAGGATTGATTGTGAGGCAATTGGTTCAATGAGCAGTTCAGAAGCATGCTTAATGCGATTGCTGATCCCTCCCCAGTAAATGATCAGGAAGCCGTTTGTTCTGGAACTATTATGAGATGGAGAGCTTAAAATGGCTGGCAGACATTCAGTGCTGATGTCCCATCTGCTGGTCACGTGTGACATCCCTGTGGACCCTAACACTTAGACTGCCTTTTGCCCTTCTGAGAGTGTGAGTCCATAGTGAATGGATGGTACACTTCACCTGGTGGAGTGCAGCAGGTCAGTCGTTCTTTTCCTGCACTACGGGCCGGTCCTTTTTGAACCTGACAAATGCCAGCCACTCTGGCAACCTCTTCCCGGGCCACTAGAGTCAGATGAGAATGCCTCCTGCATGAATCCCTCAGAAAAAGCACCTCCTGTCTTCCTGTATAGCCTAGAGGAGAATCTTCAGGGAGGTCTCGCTGAACTGTGGGCCTGAGGATTGCTTTCGACTCTTGAATACCTTTGCTCACACGGATCCGCAGCTCCTGGCCTGCAGTGAGTGAATGGCTGTCCTGGTGCCGTTTAAATATGGCGCCAGGACATTTGATCCCATGAGGTAATGGCGGCGAGGTGGGGGGTCGAGCGACTCCCTGTCTGCCCCGCCATGAGATTTGCTGTGCTCCTTGCGGATGCATAGTTAATGAGGTGAAAGCGGAAGATCGCATGTGTTCAGCTGTCCTGTTGCCCAGCAGGAATCACTCCAAATTCCCCACCCACCACCAGACTTAGACATCAGGATGGAAGATTCCGCCCCTAGTCACATCACCAATGATGCAATCCCATATTGTTAAGATTTGGGGTTTATGTGTTAGGTATTATGTTGTTGCTGTTTTAGAAGAGTTTCATCACCACAGCCCATTTTTATAAACTTTCAGTTACACAAAATTATGATTCACATCCTTTAAATTTGTTCTGCCTGTTCAGCGATTTAAAAGAAAATGTTCTTGTTTAAACAATTGATATTATGAGGGAATAGAGTTAAATAGCATCAGTCACTACTGGGTTTAGGACTGTAACTCGACAACAACAACTTTTTTATTCATTTATGGGATGTGGGCATCGCTGGCTAGACTAGCGTTTATTGCCCATCCCTAATAGGTTGGGATTTTCTGCCCCCCATTTGCATGGTGGATGGGAGCGCAAAATATGGCGGGAGAGCCAAAAATCGGTTTTAAGTTGTCATGAAACCAGTTTGTAATCGTTTGCTCCGCCCGTCAATGGCGGGCTGCATTTCCCACCATAGCACGTTGGGAACATCATTTTAATATATTTCTGCTCATAAGTTCTGCTTAGTGGAATCATCCCCCCATGCGGGATCATCCAGGTATGTCGGCATGCAAGAAGAACAATGTGTTTCACAACAGGATATAAGCAGCGTGCACCTGGCGACCTGCACTTTGCTCATCTCTTCGAAGTTAATTTGTCCACCTTGCATCGCTTAGAGTTCGAAGGAACCGGCGGAGATGTCACAGGCAAGTCTCTACCTATCAGACCACCGGTAAGGTGGAGGTGGCTTTTAATGGGCTCCAGGGTTAAGGCTGCAGTGGGGAAAAGGAGGAACTGGCCTGAGGCATGGGAAGGGGCTGTAGGACTAGGCCTGTATTAGGGCTTTTGAGTGGGGAAGGTTGCACTCAGATACATGGCTGGGGGAGGGTGAGTGGGGATATATGTTGAACAGTGTAAGTAGCCCCAGGATGGGGATGGGTGAGGTCCACACAGGTCATAGGCACATCCACTTCAAAATCTCCAGGGGCTAACAAACAGAAACGCAACAGAAACATGACGGGATCGAGGAGAACAAGGGGTGGACGCGGAGGCCTGTGAGGGAGGTAAACCTGAACATGAAGCTCCTCTGGGACAATGGGAGGGGTTTGCTTATTCACACAGGGAGGGTCGAAGCTGGTCCGGCAGTGAGAGTTCAGCACCACCACCTTCCAACCTGTAGCAATGGGGGCAATGGAAAATTAAAGTGAGGAGAAGCTCTGCTGGTGAGGGGTCTTTGGGCAGATTGAGGGCAGGTGCATGCACTGCAGAGTGGGGGCGGGGGACTGATTAGATTGAAGTGTGCATCCCCAAATGAGGAGAGAGGCTCAGCTGAGACATATTAAGAACCTTTCAATGACAATGCAGGGAATCAGGAAGTTGAAGCAATGATGCCCATTCATACGAGACTAATCCCGCAAAGTGGCACTGATCGATGTCCTTGTTTTAATCCCTTGTTTGCAGTGTGGATAATCCCCAGAGCAAAAACAAACTCCATAGCTATTGGGCAACTGGACAAGCTCCAGGAGCCTGTTAGAAAGTTGGCACTGGAAGGTTCACTGGAGAGAAGCCTCAGGCCCCCCTCAAATAATGTCATTTCCTGAATGAACATTTACCCTCATGTTCATTCCAAGTGCGTAGTATTAGAGTGCAGTGAATGAGGATCCTAGTGCCTGGGCTGAAAGCAGCACATCCGACCGCCTGACCAAAACAGTGGGTCATGTTGTTGTGTTGGGGGGGATCTTGATATGCATGCCACACCGGCCATCATTTCAGGGGCAAGTACTCTCGACACGGGATCAAAGCCCTTGAACCCAGATTCACTGACAAGTCATTGACATAAAGAGGACTCTTGTCAATTAATGCTGACTCTTGTCTCATTTTCATTGATACTGCAGAGAGGAGACAATCAGGAAGATGGGGGCTAGATTTATCACTGCCTGCATCATCGCATACAGGCAGGAGAGATGAAGGAGAAGATTGCGATGGAGGCGCCTAGATTGCCAAAGGGAGGAGCAAAGCCCAAATGATCACGGGGTAGCAGGGCCTCCTCCGGACGTAGGAGATGAGACTCACAGAGACATCACGCGTAGGCAGCTCGCAAGACCCAGAGTGTACAGAACTCACGTATCTTATCTGCAGATGAGTGAGAGACAGTGTCACCGATGGCTCCAAATGTCCAGGGAACTGGTGACTCACATTTGCCACCTTCTCCAGGAATTGGTGCCACAGGGACTGGGAAGGCATCCATTGTCAGTGGCTGTGAAAGTAATGGCTGCTCTGAACTTCTACATGAGTGGCTCCTTCTAGGGCTCCACTGGGGACCTCTGTGGGATCTCTCAAGCGTCCACTCACAAATGTATTCACGAGGTCACAGATGCCCTTTTGCCAAGGCCCACAATTCCCTCAACTTCGATGGAGATGAAACAAGCCAGGATGCCAGAGCACTGGGCTTTGCTGGAATTCCCAAAGGTCTAGGGTGCCATCAACTGCACTCATGTGACTGTAAAAGCTCCCAGGCAACAGGCACTCCAGAACACAAACCAGAAGGGCTCTCACTCGCTCAATGTACAGCTGGTCTGCGACCACAAGAAACTTACCATGCAAGTTTGTGCCGGATACCCAGGAAGTGTCCATGACTCATACCTCTTGAATAGATCACAGATCCCGGACATCTTCAAGGGACCAAACAGGATCCAGGGTTGGCTTCTCAGTGACAAAGGATACTGCAAAGGACATGGCTGATGACACCTGTGCAGCTGCCTCAGACTCCTGCAGAGAGAAGGTAAAATGAGGCTCATGGTGCTAGCAGTGCATTGGTAGAGTACACCATAGGGATCCTAAAGATGTGATTCCGATGCCTGTATAGATCTGGTGGAGCACTCCATTACAGGCCCCAGAGGGTCTCATGGATCATTGTGGCTTGCTGCGTGCTGCATAACCTGATGCTGCAAAGGGGGAGGACAAACAGAATCAATTGTGAATCCGATAATTCACACTTGGGCAAGGCAGCCGATGATGTTCCGTTGCTATGAATCCATTTAGAGGTGACCCAGTCATCTGTGGTGCATTCTTCCAAATCACACTGACATCTGGCACTCTTAGTTAGGGACCCTGGGCTGTATTTATCCTCAGCTTGATATAGGTGCAGACCACCTGAGCACGGTGACGTCAAACAATTGCCTGCCAGACATTAAAATGCTTCCTCTTCAACACAGACATTGTGCCCTTATGGCCATCCCTGGCCCTTTCCAAGTCCAAAATGCACATACACCATGAAGTCCTCAAGGACACGTGTCCTTGCAAATAAAGAACACACTTCAGCTTCATTACATCCTCGCTCCTATCCCATTGCTCCCCTCCACATTGTCTAAAGCTACCATGTGCGCTTCCAGAGCATGCTCAAAGCTTGCCTGCCAGAAATTACCATTTGTAATTAGCATCAATGACCTCGGTGAGTGCTCAGGTGAGGGGATACACAGTGCTGCATCCCTAGCTTGTGACAAGAGCCTTGTCCCTGAAAGACGTACAATTACAAGGTGAGAGATGCACGAGGTTGGACGTTATAGCGCCAGGACAATAATGTGGCTGAGAGGGGCTGAGCTTTGTCACCTTGAGGTGGCAGGGTGCCCCACTAATTGGTGAGCTTAGCAGATGTACATTGAAAGTTGAAAACGCAGTTGGCTGACAGCAGTGCACACGAGCTCTGAGTATGGGCTCATAGCCTGAAAACCTTGCAGAGAGGCAGAGAATGCATGGAGTTGCACGATGATCCTTCTCCATACGTGAACACACCTCTCCTTGTACACTGCGCCTTCACCTTTCTAGAATGCGGACGAGATAGGAGAACACCTCCATCTCAATCTTACACAGCCAAAACTAAACATGACATGACCCTGCAAAGCATGTGAATGATGTTCGTTGCACAAGCACACTTAACATTAAGGTTGAGACATCACCGATGTCAAGAATGATGTGCAAAACAGGCACACACTTTGATGAGAGGCCCATGATAACGACATGTACGACAAGTGGGGGAGGGACCCTGGTGTGTCACCCATGTGACTGTAACACAGCTCATCATAACAAGGAGGCATACTCAAGAGATTGGAATGGGTGCGATTCTATTTACAGTTGTGAACATTACATACGTGTTGTGAACATCTGTTCCACTATTGTGTTCCTATTATTTTCTTGATTCCCTAATCCTACTGCTATGCCTGGGTGCATCCCTGACCTGCAGTGGAGGTGGAGGCAGCCTGCTAATTGCTATGCCATGTTGTCTGCAATGACTTCAGCGGGCGTCCTCTGGAGGGCTGAGCCCTGGAGGGTCCCAGCCTGCTTTGGGTCTCCTGCTGTACGGCAGGTGCACCTCCTCGGCCTGTGGAGCTGGAGGTGATGGAGTCACAGGAAGAGGGGATTGGGATCAACCAGACACTCCTGCAGTCCCTTGAGAGGATGGCCCTGGGGTGTCCAGCTGCTGGCCCTCCTTCCTATTGGTGCCTGAGAGTCCCTGGCTGACTCCTTGAGGGGAAAGGGCAGCTGGACTGAGATCCTGCACCATTCTTGCATTGACACTGATGGGTGCCAATTATGGCAGTGCAGGACTGATGTCCTGGACCAAGGTCACCATAGTAGCCGCCATCCTGCCAGTGTTGATCTCGGTGCATTGGCATCACAGCGCAATCACCTCAGAGCAAAGACTCCTCCATCATCCGTTGCAATCTGAAGAATGCATCTGGCATCCCTTCCTGATATTCTTGTGATTGTCTTTGCAGCTCCAGCAACTGATTTAGGACCGAGTCCAGAGGCTTGTCATCTAACTCAGACTCAGCTGAATTGTAGCCTCCAGCAGACCTCCAAGTGCCGACGACCTTGGATATCCCTGCGTCTGCCTGCCGTGAACCAAATTGTGTGCTGACTTCAACAGATCGGGACCCCGAGCCTGCTATAAATCTAGGTCTCACCGAGGTGTAAGTCTCTGTGCTGGTGGATGGTGTGGGTGAGCACTGTGACAGGTCTTCAAGGCTGCTGTCTTCTGGTTCCTCATCCGGGGTACCCACGGGGCTGGAGCTGAGGGCTTGGTTGGCTGAGGGTATCGGGTGCTGGGCAGAGGTGCCTATGAAAGAAAGTAGAGATAATTAATGTATGGTAGCTGAGTAAAAAGCAGGAGATTGCACTCAGTATAGTGTGGACAGATGGGTGACCTGGAGCAGGATCCTCACAGAGGTGTTTGCCACTGAATTCACCGTCAGCACAGGCATAGTCCACGTCCTTTCCAGCCAGCTCGATGTCTCAGTTCTCAATCTCCATTAGGACCTTGAGTTCTGGCACTCTACCCTTGGTCTGCGACCTTTCCTTGCGATTGTGCACGATCTTCTCCTGCAAAAAGACAAATGGAGAGAGCGTGAGCAAGACACATGCCAGGCTAAATGAGAAGGATACCTGGCATGGGTGAGTGGTGAGTGGTGCCATGGATGGGATGAGGACACATTCTACAGAGGAGATGAAGGTGTGTGTGAGAGAATGAATGGTGATGTCCATTGAGCTGGCAGTGAGTGAGATCCCTGCGAATGTCTGATGGGCTTGTGAGCGCGTGAGTTGAGAATGATGAGATGGTTGACTTACCATGGTGACACAGATGAGATCATTCATCCTTTTTCTGCACTGGGCCGCAGACCACTTCTGTGCAGCGTTGACAATGACCACCACTGCCACTGCCTCCTAGGTCTTTGTGGTGAGGTTGGTGGACCTCCTGCAGCCAGACTGGTGGTAAAGGACATAGCGGCGGGTCTCCAAGGCATCCAAAAGGCATTCCAGTGAGGATTCACTAAACTTTTTTTTATTTCTTCATAGGATGTGGGTGTCGTTGGCTAGACCAGCATTTACTGCCCATCCCTAATTGCCCTTGAGCAAGTGGTGATGAACCACCTTCTTGAACCACTGTAGTTCATGTGGGGTAGGTGCATTCACAGTGCCTTTAGGGAGTGGGTTCCAGGATTTTGACCCAGTGATAGTGAAGGAATGGCGATATATTTCCAAGTCAGAATGGTGAGTAGCTTAGAGGGGAACTTGAAGATGGTGGTGTTCCCATGTGTCTGCTGCCCTTGACCTTCTAGATGGTAACGGTTGGGGGTTTGGAAGTTGCTGTCTAAGGGCTCTTGGTGAGTTCCTATGGTGCATTTTGTAGATGGTAAACACTGCTACCAATGTGTGTCGGTGGTGGAGGGGGTAGAGGATGAAGGTGGTGGACGGGGTGCCAGTCAAGTGAGCTGCTTTGCCCCTGAATGGTGTTGAGCTTCTTGAGTGTTGTTGGGGCTGCACTCAACCAGGCAAGTGGAGAATATTCCATCACACTCCTGACTTGTAATTTGTAGATGGTGGACAGGCTTTGGGGAGTCAGGAAGTGAGTTACCGCTGCAGGATTCCTAGCCTCTGACCTGCTCTTGTAGCCACAGTATTTATGTGGCTAATCCAGTTCAGTTTCTGGTAAATGGTAACCCACAGGATGTTGATAGTGGGGGATTAAGTGTTGGAATGTCAAGGGATTATGGTTAGATTCTCTCTTGCTGGAGATGGTCACTGCCTGGCACTTGTGTGGCACAAATGTTACTTTCCACTTGGCAACCCAAGTCTGGATATTGTCCAGGTCTTGCTTCTTTTGGACCTGGATTGCTTCAGTATCCGAGGAGTTGCGAATGATGTGGAACATTGTGCAATCATCAGCAAACATCCCCACTTCTGACCTTATGATGAAGGGAAGGTCATTGATGCAACAGCTGAAGATGGTTGGGTCTAGGATACTACCCTGAGGAACTCCTGCAGTGATGTCTTGAAACTGAGATGATTGACCTCCAACAACCACAACCATCTTCCTTTGTGCTAGGTATGACTCCAACCAGCCGAGAGTTTTCCCCCGATCCCTATTGTCTCCAGTTTCACTAGGGCTTCTTAATGCCACACTTGGTCAAATGCTGCCTTGATGTCAAGGGCAGTCATTCTCACGTCACCTCTGGAATTCAGCTCTTATGCTCATATTTGAACCAAGGCTGTAATGAGGTCAGAAGCTGAGTGCCCCTGGTGGAACTCAAACCGAGTGTCAGTGAGCAGGTTATTGCTTAGCAAGTGCCGCTTGATAACACTGTTGATGGCCCCTTCCATCACTTTACTGATGACCAAGAGTAGACTGATGGGGCGGTAATTGGCCGGGTTGGATTTGTCCTGCTTTTTGTGGGCAGGACATACCTGGGCAATTTTCCACTTTGCTAGGTAGATGTCAGTGTACTGGAACAACTTGGTTAGGGGCACTGCAAGATTTGGAGCACAAATCTTCAGTACTGTTATAGCACAGTGGTTGGTGAAAGCTGAGCTGTTTAAATCCCAGAGGAAAACTTGAAACAGCTATCACAATTGTTTTGCAATTTGTATTTTTATTTGGAGATGCGTGCCTTAAATTTGGTAGTAATAAGACTACTAAGTCTTAGAGGTTTTTTACAAAACTAAATTAACCATTTATTAATAGAAGAGAAGATTTTAAGCACATACATATGTCTATAAATTACTAATATAATAACTCCTAAATCCCCTAATTAACTGAGCTCCCAGTTACATATCCCATAAGGCAACAGTAAAAAAATATAGATTTCAACAGACCCAGGCAAAGCACACAATACCCTGGACATGGATATTCACAATGAGTTTTCTTAGCTTCAGTTCCTGTAGACAGCAACTTGATGTATAGAAGCTGGAGGCTTTTCACACTTGTTGGACCTTTGAATCCTTCCCCTTACACATAATCTCATTTCCTTCATACGGGTTTCTCCCTTTTTAATGTAATTTCCATTGCCCCAATATGTCTTTCTAACTTTACTTTTTCCACAATATAAATCTTCCATAGTACTCATATTATCAGTAACCTTTGGGGAAAATAAACACACTGTTTGGCTTAGCCTCTGTTGACTAGGTGTAATACCTTACCATCTCTTTGAAATTCACAATTCTGGTTTATCTAAAAATGCAAATGTTCCTCATACCTCACATTCTAAAACTTCAGCCATGTTTACGTATTTAGAATTTCAAACCTAGCTTCCCTTTTGATAACTTAAAAGCTCCAAAGTAGCTGTCTGCAATTCAGTTAAACCCCCCACACACAGACAACCTTACACAGAGAAACTAACCAAAACCCCACTATTAACCTACCTTTACAATAAATCACAATAATATAATGAAAGTTATTATATTTTCATGACAGTGCTATTGCTGGAATATTGTCAGGGTCCATAGCCTTTGCAATATCCAGTGTCTTCAGCCGATTCTTGATATCACATGGAGTAAATCAAATTGGCTGAAGACTGGCATCTGTGATGCTGGGGACCTCCTTTGGTACTGCCATCTTCTTGGCTTTCGGGGCCATGTCTTGAGTGAAGCAGTCCTGGGCTGCAGATATTGAGAACTGTGCATGTGGCTGCTGATTAAATATGGCGCCCAGAGTGAGGAAGAGGTGCAGTCAGGGTGTGGCGGGTGAATCAGAGACTGCCCACCAGTGATACAGCCTGTTCCCTGTGGCTGCATACTTAATGAGGTGGGAAGCAGATGATATGGTATGAAAACCCTCCATTGCGGCCAGAGGGAAAAACATTGATTTTTACACCCACTACTGCTTTTAGTGCAATTCAGAGAAAATTCTGCCCATAGTAAAACATCTCAAGATCACTTTACAGCAGCAATTCTCAAGCAAAATTTGACACTGAGCCACATAAGGAGATATTAGGACAATGACCAAAATATTAGTGAAAGAGGTAAGTTTTTCAGGAGCACTTTAAAGGCGAGAGGTAGAGAGGCAAAGAGGTTTAGGGATCAAATTCCAGAGTTCAGGGCCAAGGCAGCTGAAGGCATGGCTGACGAGGGTGGAGCAAAAAAAAAACGAGGATGGACATGAAGCCAGAATTAGAGGAGAACAGAGATCTTGGAGGGTTGTAAAGCTGGAGAAGGTTATAGTGTTTGAGGAGGAAGAAATTCTTGAACGCATGTGAAAGCAAGAACTAGAAGTTTAAAATCAAGGCATTGCTGAACCAAGAGCCAATGTAGGTCAGTGAACAGGGAGGGTGGGTGAATGAGACCTAAGGGCGCAAGTTAGGATATCAGCAGCAGAGTTTTCGATTAGCTCAAGTTTACGGAGGTGCAAGATGGAAGACTGGTCAGGGAAGCGTTGGAACAATCATGTCTAGAGGCTCTTTGTCTTCATAGGCAGTCCCTTGGAATGGCTGTCTGGAGGATGGGTTGCTTCCATTTTGGTTCGATAGGTTTTGAGATGGCTGATAAGTTCAACGTGTGATCTGCAGACCCACCCGTGTGCAGAGCAGGCGATGCTTGAAGGGTCGGGCAGGTGAAGTGTTTGGAGGTTTATGTGCTCCCTCCAACACCTCAACTTCACCTGTGTGTTCTCCTAACACAATCTCTCAATGTGTTTGGTACCTTCCCAAATAAACTTTCTCCATTTTGATTGGTCACAAGCCAGGGACTCCCATGAGTCGATGGGGATGTTTCATCTCTTAAAGTGTTTCAGCTATCCTCCTGGGTGTCTCCTGCCGCAGCTAAGTCCTGAGTAAAGCATTGTTTCAGGATTCTGGTGTCAGGCATGCGAATGACATGTCCCACCCAGTGGAACTAGTTTTGAATGATTAGTGCCTCAATGATGGGCATGTTGGCTTGGGGGAGGATGCTGCTGCTGGGCTGCCTTTCTTGCCAATGTACTTGGAGGATCTTGTGGAGGCGCTGCTGATGATACTTCTCCAGTGCTCTAAGGTGCCTGCTGTAGGTTGTCTAGAGGTTACAAAGGCATGGATGAGGGTTTCAGCAGGGGATAAGCTGAGGTAGAGGCAAAAAGCTCTAGGTCCTGGAGATGGAAGTAGGAGGTCTTGGTGATGGAGACATATGGGTTGAAATCTCAGTTTAGGGTCCAATAAGACACCATGTTTGCAAACAGCAGGATGGTTTGGGAATGGAGTTTGTTGCAGGGACATAAGGGTGTTAATTTCAGAGCCGTAGCATCGCTGGATACAGTGCTGTGGATGCTGAACGCCCTGCTTGTGTTGCGCTCTCATCTCTAGCCACTTCTTGCATGGCTCGCACAGCACTCCATGAATTGAAGGACGTTCACCTGGGTGTTCGCGGCGTGTCAGGATGCATCTGCCCTGATGCTATCATATCACCACTCAGACCTCTGACTGATGTGGCACATAACTTCTAAATATGGACCAGACAAATCTTTCAACTGCACGAGGATCTAAACACCAGTGTTACTTAAATGTCCAGGCAGCCAATTTGCAGGTAAGATAATCTTGAAGGGTTTCTGCTATTGCAAAGTCTCTTGAAATTCTATTGAGTGTTTTTGGAGATGCCTTTTTCACAGACAAATTTATGTTTTTTTACTGTCCATGATCAATGTGTATTTAATGTGAGGTGTGTGTATTTTCTTACCCAGAGTGATTTCCCAAATTTAAATACTTCCAGCAACAAGCTTTTTGTGAATTTTAAAAGAGAGCAGGTGATTTATTGTCAAACACTTGCCCCAAATGTTTTAAAATAAATCCAATGTCGCATTCACTCAACTCTGTCACATTATCACACACACCAAGATTAAATACAGATGAAGTAAAAAAAAATCAATTACAATTTGGAATTATTTCAGTCTCTTTTGTAGCAGGCCTACTGCTATGAGAGAGACTGAAATAATTCCAAATTGTAATTATATATTTTTTACTTCGTCAGTATTCAATCTTGGTGTGTGTGATAATGTGACAGAGTTGAGTGAATGCGACATTGGATTTATTTTAAAACGTAGTTTCTTAGATGTGTGGGTACTTTTAGTTGAAGTGAAGTATTGGAAGCAGAGGTATCTCATGTTTCTTGTGGTTGAATTGCCAAGAGGTTGGCTCTCAGATGAAATTGAAGTTGGAGCAGGTTGGGAGAGTCTTTCTCCCACTTTCAAAATATTGCTGTTTATTACCTTGGCTGCTTAGCTGACTGCAACTGGTTCAATGGCTTCCTGATGGTCTGTCTGTCTCTGCAGAGCTAAATTTGCTGTTTTAAAAGCAGCTAACAAATATGGCTGACTCACCCATGTGACTTGTTACAAGTCCAAAGTCCTTTACCAAATGAGGTGAGTGGTCAGGTCGATAAACATCCTATATTCGTCATTTGACACTTTGAAATTCACCCAGCCTGGATTCGGATGAGGGGCCACCATAAATCAATGGGAGGTCAATGGGGATCCATTCATATTCATTTAACATACATTTGGTTTCAATGAGTCTTTTGCCTATCATGAATCAGAGAGATAAGTTGGCTGGGATGTGATAGACCTTTTGTTGACATTCCATCCTTAAAGAGATGAATGAATTTCCTGGATGACTGTGAATGTCTATATTTAATTAGGTATCTGTTGAGTCTCAGGATTGTCTGGAGCTGATACTGCTAAAGGTCACATGATCTGTAGTGACCATTTTGACAGTCTGTTTTTGTTCAAAATTTTAAAGTGTTGTCTGAAAATTCATTATATACTGGAGCATGACACTGTGATGAGTTTCTGGAGTTTCCAAGGAGTGTTGCTGCATCCTTACAGGGAGGGCAGGGAATTCACTGATCTGTTCACACAGAGACTGTAGCAGGTATGGGAGCTGCAGGAGCATTTCCTTTGAATCTGCAGGATGACAGGGAGATGGAGCAGAGGTTGTGGAGAGTGCACTGCACGATCCTCTCTGCCAAGTTGGAGCCAGACTATTCTATGTTCCTTGTCAGTGACAGGAGGTTGCCTGGTAGGCTAGGCAATGTATCCAGCATCTCGGTATGCATGCCCATCAGCAGTCCTCTGAAGGCCGGCCCATCAAGATCCTCAATTGAGTCATTTGTCACAGGAGTCATCTGCAACCTCGCCCACCGGTGAATTGACATGAGCCATCCTTCCCCCTTGTGCGGCTAAGCCACACGCACACACACACACACACACACACACACACACAGTCAGTGCTGGGACACTCAGTCCTGTTATACACACATGTACACACACACACACATGTGAGATGTTGTAATTCTATACAACTCCACAGTGCATGCAAGGCCAGTATCTGAGCTGGTGGCTATAAGTGTCAGGTAAAATGATGGTGCCTCTTTGTCACTGTTGTGGTGTTGTTCTTTAAATTCCTCCTGGGCTACTTTGGCTGGGTAGGTAGTAGTTCTCGGTATCTGAAAGCAGAAAATCATAAGGGGAAGGGTAACGTGAGGTATGGGGTGGGGTGGTTGGAGTGGGAAGCAAAAGGTTCATGGTGACATCACCTGCAGCTTACACATCATGCCAAATAGCAGGATAAGGGAGACCTGAGAGCTGAGAAGGGGCATAAGATATACCATAAGATATACTTAATGTTCAAAGTGACGCCAAATGCCACAGGCTGTCACAGCTGGCAGATGATGCTGAGAGCCATCTCATTCATGGGGTTCAGGAGATGCAGGCGTCCTTGCTCCCAGCCAGTTCTGCTTTGTTTCCTCCTACTCTGTGGCCTGAATTTTGCCCTTGGGGTGGCGCGTGCGATTGGCGGGCCCAGGACTGGTTTGGAAACAGGCCCCCGACTGCGATCGGCCCACAACCGCGATTTCACACTGACTTGCCAATTAAGGCCCGCCCAGTGTGAAACACGTCTTCCCAATGGTCGGGAGGGGCCGGGCGGGGGCCTGTCGGAGGCCAGGCCCAATGGCGGCCTGGCGGGCGGTTTAAAAACGGCAGAGGCAGTTTCTTGAAGGTTGCCAGGGAATAGTCATATATTCTGCACTCTGGAGAGTGAAGCTATAGCTTCAACAGCGGCTGGAGGCGCCAGGCAGGAGGGCAGGTCAGGTGGGCACTCGGCCTCTAGATTTTCGGACGAGTGTCTCATGGTGCTATTGGAGGAGGTGGCTGCCAGGAGGGACACCCCCGTCCTCAGAGATGGAAGGAGGAGGCCATCGCACCAGACAAAAAAAGCTTAGGAGGAGGTGGCAGCCGAGGTCAGCTGGGTGCAGTGCCGCAAAAGGTTCAACGACCTGCTGCGCTCAGGGTGAGCACAGTGTTTGCACGGATCAGTGTGGAGAAGTGTTAAGGTCTGGCCGCCCTCCACCCTCCCCTCCTCCGTGGAGCTCAGGGGTGTTAGAATCTGAGTGTCAACTGTCAATGACACTGGAGCTGGCCAAGGGGGGTGAGCCCTGGCTGCTTGTCCTGAGTGCCTTGGGGCTTGAGGGCCATGACTCGGATGTGCCCTGCAAGGTGCTCCTCAGGTGGGGTTGGCCAGGCTGCAATGGTGCATCAGGTAGAGAGTGGACTAATCAGTGCTGCTCTGTCCCTTCAGGAGAAGATGAGCCATAACCACATTGAGAGGTCATGGACAGGTGGAGTTCCCCTTAAACCTCCTAATATTGACCAGATTTGAGCAGGACGCTTTTGAGCTGGGGAGTCCTAATTTTTCGGATGAGTGTCTTGTGGTGCTATTGGAGGAGATGGCACCTCATTCAGTTGGTCATGGAGAGGTTGGAGTGTCAGACGAAGGTAAGAGTGCAGTGCACAGAGGTGAGAGTTTTGGATGATGCAAACATTCTTCTGTAGTCTCTTAATTGATGGGAGCCTCAAAACTTGAGTTCCTATTGATTATTGAAAGACGCATCATGATCCGACCATGATGCAGATCTCTATTGCCTTACCAGGGTGCCTGGTATGTACAGTGACGTGTGATGACTTAAACTAATGATATGTCGCCATTTTCACTTAGATTCACCAGCATGCACTCGAATGCAGGACCCCAAAGACCCACCCCTGCCGCCAAAGGGCTGCCGGGTTTCAGCTTCACCTGCGTCATACCCGCTCTCTGAACCAGACACCAGTGCAGATACCAGCACCTCGGTGGGCGTTAGATCTTCGGCTAGTATGTCGGTGCACAGCGGTGAGGGCACTTCACACTCGCTTGAGGTGCAAGCGGAGGCAGAGTACCCAGGGTGCCGGCAGTCAGAGGACTGCTGGAGACCAGGACGAGTAGAGTTGAAGGCAGATGATGAGCCTCTGGAGTCATCCATCAGGTGGCAGATGCTGGATGTCCAGTGGGATGTGCGAGAGGATCTGGGGGAGACCCATGAGACTATGTGTGCCATAGTCTCTGTTGTGGAGGAGTCCATGTGGAGCATGAGCACTGTGTTGACCCTCATGGCCAAGCACAATGCCTCCTCCGTTGAGAGCGGCGACTCTCATGGAGAGGCAGCTCCAGGAACAGAATCAATGGTTCCTGGGGTTGCGCTCAGACCTGCAAGCCCTCACACAGGCACTGACCTCAGATGGTCACTGTCAGTGTGGGGGTGGATGAGACACCCAGCATCCCAGCTAGGTGCCCATCCATCCATGGTAAGCAGGGAGGTCCAGAGCGACCTCACATTGGCGCATGAGCTGCTTGTCGTCTCTGTGGGCTCTTCTCAGGGCGTTCTGGATGATGGCAGCAGCTCCTCCGTCCCTCTGCCAATGACCTGGGCATCTGATGAAGCTGCAATGACTGGGGAGATGCCAGCCGTGTCACTGGCCGCTCCCTCCCAGGCGGGCCCAGCACAGGCTCCACTGGCCAGAGGATGACTTCCAAGGCCATCAAGGCTAACATGATAGCAGCGTCAGCAGGCAGCCTCCAATGTCAGTGCTAGCAAGGATGGGGGTGGGGGGGATGGGCAGGTGCGCCAAGACGCAGCACTCGTAACTGTAAGTTTAAGGCACCATGAGCACAAGAGGGATGGGTCACGAGTGATCTTCTGTTATGTAATGTTTTGTTCATATATTTTCTAGTGTGGAAATGAACACCAGAGATGGTAATGTTAATTTGTTTTGAGTGTGAAAATTACGTAGGGAAGAATTTTCCCCCCATTGGGGGGGAAGTGCAGGAGCGGGCGTGTGCAGGCGTGCCTCCGATCAGCGCCCCTGTTTGGCGGCGCACCGCCATTTTACGTGGACGGGCCAATTAAAGCCCGCCCAGCGTGACGTCCGCCTATGCAGGCAGGGGGGGGGATTTCCTCAGCCAAGAGTGCGCTCATCTCCCTGAGGCTAAGTGCTGCCTCAGGGAGATCAGCACCAAATTCAAAAATGGTCAATGCGCAAACATAAAATTTTCCTCGTGACACTATCACATGAGTTGGGACATGGCCATCACTTTTATTCAAACTTCTATTAAATTTTTAAAAACCTTCATGAAACCTCATCCCGCCCATGGATGAGGTTTCATGCTTTTTCTGAAGCCCACCAGGACTCCTGGCCTGCCCGCCAACCTTAAGGTTGGATGGGCAGATGCATTACCTAGTTGAATTACTTTTTAAATGGCCTCAATTGGTTGTTGACAGGTTGGCGGGCGCACAGCTGATTTGGCTGCGCCCCCACCGACCTGAAAATTGAAATGATGCGGGGTGATGTCGGGAGTTGCACCCAACGTCATCCAACACCATTTTACATGTCAGTGAGCAGCCCCACCCCCCCACTTGTCGACCTCAATATCCTGGCCATAAATTTTGCTTTTTTCTTAATGGCCTGAGTATGCTTTACCTTTTGTTTTGGTGCAGGGTACGCCAGTATCTAATGCTGAATATGAGTGGCTCTAAACTTTATTGCACAGGCACTGAGTAGACTTTGGGTTCAAATGAAAGGGTCATTTCAGACATCCGGGATGGAGGCAGCAGCCCTGGCATGAGGTAGAAGCAGATCTTTGGCATCTTGCTGAAGGAGCGTTGGATCAAGGTGTCCCTGGTGTCCCTGCCTCCCTGAAGGATCCAGAGGTCTGCCTCCATGCCTTCAGCATTCTCCTCACCATGCTCCTCTTCTGACTTGCCACTGGATTCATCCTCTGTGGCCTATGGAGCTGCCTCAAGATCCTCTTTCTCCAGTGAGTCCCCCATTGCCAGTGCCAGATTGTGGAGAGCGCAGCATGCAACTGCTATCAGTGACACCCACTCTGGGGGGTATTGTAGTGCACCCACTGAATGGTCCAGGCATCGGAAGTGCATCTTCAGAGACCTATGGTCCTCTTTACCACAGCCCTTGTGGAGGTGTAGCTCATACTTTAAAGCTGCTCCGCCTCTGTTCTTGGGTAGTGAAGAGGCACCATGAGCCACCTTTTCAATGGATAGCCCTTGTCACCCAGCAACCATCCATCCAGCCGGGCTGGAGCACTGAACAGCCTCGGCACCTGGGAGTGTCTGAGGATATAAGTATCATGGGAGCTGCCAGGGTACCTTGCACAGACTTGCAAAATCTGTGTTCTGTTGTCACACGCTATCTGGATGTTCGAGTGGAATCCCTTCCTGTTGACGAAGGCACTTGACTGATTCACTGGTGCCTTGATAACCACATGTGTGCAGTTGATTGCACCCTGGCTGCACCCAGAAATCACTGCAAAGCCTCTGGCTCGCTCAGCCTGGCTGGCCACATCTGTATGGAAATGAATAAATGTCAGTACCCGCCTGAACAGAGCTTCTGTCACCAGCTTGATGCAACTGTGGACAGCTGATTGGAACACTCCACAAAGATCCCCCACTGACCGCTGGAAAGAGCCGGAGGCATAGAAGTTGAGGGCCACTGTGATCTTCAGAACCACTGGCATGGGGTTTCCACCCACACAGTTAGGAGAGATCTCAGGCGCAACCACCTGACAAATGGAGGTCACAGTCTCCCTGGAGAGGCAGATCCTCCTTCCGCATTGCACCTTGGACATATTGAAGAACCTGCATTGCTGTTTGTAAACCCTGGCAGCAGGATAGTGGCGTCTTCTGCAGCCCCTTCTGCTTTGGACAACCTGCTGGCCCTGCACCCCTTGTGCCTGCGCCTCGCCTCCCACAGATCGCTCCCCTGGATGCTGCATTGGGACACCTGGCCTCCTCTCCCTTCTGCCCCTCTCTTCCTCCTTAGAGGAGGCGCCACCAGCGGAGACCACAGTCCCCATTACCAGGGTTACAGGAGGCTGTCTGATACCTGGAAGGGTCCACACAGTCAAAATCCTCCGGGGAGCTTGGAGACACCAATGAGTCCTGAAATGAGGCCCGGAGATGCTAAGAATGAAGCTCAGAGCAGAGATGAAGCTATCAAGTTCAAATAAGCAAACAGCAGCAAACTATCTCCTAAACTCCTCACTACTCACACTGGCAATGCTGCTGACCCTTTTTATCCCACCCTTGGATGAGGTTTTGCAAAATGGGCTGCCCACCTGCCTGTTTTGCCCCTGTGATGTGTTAAATTGTGTGGTCAACGTAAAATCTGGATCAATTGGGTTTTTAATGGCCTTAAGTGGCCTTTGAATTGATGACGGGCGAGGCTCCGACTCCTGCGCTCGCCCGCCGACCTGAAGATTGCGCGCGTGTGGGATGTCATCGGGATGCTGGCCCAACATCTTCTCGCGCAATTTTACGCCCAACCAGGTCGAGCACGCGCCCACTCACAAGGTGTAAAATTCTCCCCTGCGCTGTTTTGTCCTGCAGGAGAGAGGACAGAATGACAGTGATTGTATAGCATTGTGTTTGGGTGATGTGCCTGCCACAGCTGAATAGCTGGAGGTATGTGGAAGCAGCGGGAACTGGGTGAGAAGCTGGCATCAGTGGAAGGTTTTTTCAGTTTTATTTATTCTTTCATGGGGTGTGGGCATTGCTGGATAGGCCAGCATTTTGAGAATTGCCCTTGAGAAAGTGGTGGTGAGCTGCCTTCTTGAACCGCTGCAGTCCATGTGGTGTAGGTACACCCACAGTGCTGTTAGGGAGGGTGTTCCAGCATTCGGACCCAGCGACAGTGAGGGAACAGCGATATATTTCTGAGTCAGGAGTGTGTCTTGGAGGGGAGCTTGCAGATGGTGGTGTTCCCATGTGCCTGCTGCCCTCGTCTTTCAATGTGGTAGAGGTCGTGGGTTTGGAAGTTGCTGTCTAAGAAGCCTTGATGAGTTGCTGCAGTGCAGTATAAGAGGGTGAGCTGGTGTAACTGGATGCTAGGCATGAGTCCTGAGTTATAGGGTGTGGTGCTGGGTGAATGGTGGGAGGTGGTGCATTGAGCAGTGTGAGAGGCTGCTGGGGCAATGGGGTAAGGGGTGTCCTGTAAAGATTCATTCACTGACTTCAATCACCCATGTCAGGTCATTAGACCTCTTGTGGCTTTGCGGCCAGATGCCAGGAATTGACATTCCTGACTACATATTCCCAAGCCCTTCTGAGGGTCTTCCTTGAGGGTCTCCTGGCCTCCTGCAGAACTATGATGTTTCTCCTGTTGTCCACTTTCACTACACCATACCCATGAAACTGCAGCCCACTCTCTGCCCTGGCATTCCCTTTTCCTTCTGCAGAATTGCAGCAATAGTATTCACCAGCAGCTTCCCATAATTCAGTGCAGCTTTCCTTTAAGAGGGGTAGACTGTTTTTAAGAAGAGCAGGCTGGCTGCACCACGTGCTATTAGCACACACTGCTTGGTTCCCTGCTGAATGCTCAGGAAATGCTGGAGCTGCTTGTTTCAAGCTGCAAATGAGGAGGCAGGAGAAAATTTACATGCCACCTACCTTTACTTCAACAGGAGTGAGCTGGTCAGGAATTGCAACCCCTGTGCACAAAAATCCAAGTTTCAGACTTCCCAATATTTAATTGGAGGAAATTGCTTCTAATACAATACTGGATGTCAGACAAACAGAATGACAAATCAAAGACAGTGGACGGGTTAAGAGGTGATATTAATTTTCTTCTTCCCCAGTCTGACACAGTGGGCAGAATTTTACGGCCCCGTTTTGGCGGGGACGGGGCCGTAAAATGCGATGGGCCATTATAAATGCCGTTGACGACAGCGGGAACGTAAAATCCCGCTGTCATAAAATTCTGCCCTGTAGCTCCAGCAAACCAATAATAACAACAACACAGCAATTGTTGCTTAAATATAAAACATTTTTTAAAAATGCACAAAATAAAAGACTAGAGAAGAAATGTGCAGCAGCTGAAAAGAGAAAGACAGGTTAATGTTTTGGTTATAGCCTCTTCTGTGGAGCTGGAAACTCAAAGATAATTGAAGCCCTTAATAAAATGTTGTCAGGAGAAACAACAGGAGAAGTAAAGAGTGCTGACTCCTGTGAAACAGAGTCGGTTAACAGGTTAAATGTGCAGTACACAAAAAAACTGGGAAATGGAGAAAACTGTTGGAAGATATACGAAGATTGTCTTATTGAGGCAATAAGGATCCATTAAGAGAGCATAAAAATAACTAATGAAAAGATTAATAGAAATGAATAAAATTTTAAAATGAGCAAATAAGACATCTAGAGGATGGAAGATTTCAGCAATAATATAAATATGCAATGCTAAGTATTACCAAAGAGATTAATGACAAAGAGTATTTAAAATAAAGTTTCTGTAGCACAAACCATGTTGTTCATATGGCATGAAAGGTTATCATAGTCTCTGGGGGATTAAATTCCAGCAACAAACTTCATTAAATGGTAATACAGTAACTTGTCTCATCGGTTAATGAAAGAACAAAACATTAAATTTAATGTGGGCCCCTGTCATCGAAGTGGGATTTGGTTGGTATGGCTGTACTGATTGAAACATCAAAACACATGGTACTTGGCCACTCTTCTGTGTCTGTCAGTGGTTTCTTCCACTTGATCTTTTTCTACTTTGATGTAATCACCACCTAAATTCTTTTTAGCATCTGTATTCTTGACCATGTTCTCTATTCTAAGCCACATTATTGGCATGAGGAGCAATTAATATAATATGATTTCTTTTTGCTGCTTACCACTTTTTAGACTTTGATTTGTGTCTTTAATTTAAATTTGTGGGAAAAGCTTTCTGCAGAAGGTTTGCTTGCAGCTTCGGAGGTGCGCCTGCCCAATCCTGGAACAACTTGCAATTGGAATTTGGAAGGGAATATTTTATCTTTAATGCTGTGGTGTTTGTATGTGAGGGAAGCAATGGAATGATGTTCATGAAGTTTTGAATCTCCCCAAAATGTTTTTGTCTTCCCACATATGCACCATTTAAACAGTGCAACAACTTACATTGATATAGTGCAACATGTCTCAAGTCACATCAGAATTGATAGTCCTACTAAAGTAGGAATAGGAAGGAAATTATGGTAGGTGGCTGAAGCTATGATTAAAGTAATGCATTTTAGTAGGTTTTTGCAAGTGGGGAGAATCCAACAAGACAGATGACTCAGGGAGAGAGTTCTGTATTTTGAAGCAAGTTGGTTAAAGGCTGTGCCTGACAGTAAAGCAAATGTGCTAAATTTTGGCCTTCATATTTAAGCAAAGATGCACTTGGATTGAGGCAGTACAGTGAAGGTCCACTAGATTGACCCCTGGGATGAGCGGGCTGTCCTATGATGAGACGCTGAGTAACTTCTCTGGCAGTTAGAAGAATGGGAGGTGATCTCATTGAAACATTCATGAAGAGGCTAGATAGGGTAGATACTGAGATGTTGTTTCCCCTGCCTGGGGAGTCTAGAATAAGGGGACACAGTTTTAGGACAAGGAGCCTATCATTTAGGACTGAGATGAGGAGAAATTTCTTTACTCAAAGGGTTGCAAATCTTTGCAATTCTCCACCCCAGAGGGTAGGGGACGCACCAACATTGAATATATTTAAGGCTGAGATAGACAGATTTTTGATCTCTCTCAGGGAATTAAGGGACATAGGGAGTAGGCAGGAAAATGGAGTTGAAGCCCAAGATCAGCCATGATTGTATTAGATGGCAGAGTAAGCTCGACGGGCTGTACCGTCTTTTCCTGCTCCTATATATTGTGTTCTAATGTTCTTATGAATAGCAGGAAGTTGGAGGAATAGAGGCTGCACTGAATTGGCCCAATAGAATGAACAAGACCTTGAAAACTAATCAAATTCCTTATGAACAGCAGAAATCTACAAATTTTATGCCACACAACCATATGTTAACAATATTCACATACACACAAAAAATGAATACCCTGTGCTTTGTAATCTTTTTGTTAAGCCTTCTGTCAAGATTTAGTTCTGTCAATTTTTTTAACAGAATGTTACAATAGAACATTCTTTAAGTCATGACTTTTACTCCATCACTCAGAAATAAGCAAAAATAATTGCTGTTAATAATAACTGACACGTTCAAGTTTTGTTTTCATATTTTAATAGAGCAGCTGCTTGTGGCCAAGAAAATCTATTTCTTGTAATATAAATCTTGATAATTTATCTCCTTTCTGGAATATATCCAACTGCTACACATTAGAGCTGATGATAGTTCAGTTGTCATGTCGCTGTCACTCAGCACTGCTATCAATGGGGAGTGTAGCAAGAATTCTAGGCACCCGTGGGTTTAATCTATCATTGTTATTAGTCTGTAGCTTTTTTTCAGTTTTAAAGGTTTTTCTGTTATAGTTCAGAGCTGCAATGAGGTAATGTACAATCATCAACTATGAAATCATCACTCCAGGGAACATTACAATGAAATATTTCATACTTACTATAACTTTACCATGAAGCATATGTATGGGAATATCTACAGGAAGCATTTTTGAGAGGGAATTAAAATAAAAGAACTTCAAAATCAGTCTATGAATTTCCTATGGATCATCTTCAAAATGCCATAAATTTTGTGCATTGAAAACATTTGCTTAGTTCTAAATTGATTCCTCGACATTCATTCTTCATGTTCTATGACAACTATTAGTATGCTGCCTTTGTGTTCTGAAAATTGTAAGTCTATATTATTTTAATTATTATTTTCACTGAGATATTGGTGATTTTAAAAAAAATCCTCTGATTCCAATATTCAACCTCTTTCTTGAAGATAAAAATAAAAATAAAAATACCTGGAAAAACTCAGCAGGTCTGGCAGCATCTGCAGAGAGGAACACAATTAACGTTTCGAGTCCATGTGACTCTTCAACAGAACTAAGTAAAAATAGAAGAGAGGTGAAATATAAGCTGGTTTAAGGGGGGGTGGGACAGGTAGAGCTGGATAGAGGGCCAGTGATAGGTGGAGATAGTCAAAAGATGTCATAGACAAAAGGACAAAGAGGTGTTGAAGGTGGTGGTATTATCTAAGGAATGTGTTAATTAAGGGTAGAAAGCAGGACAAGCAAGGTACAGATAGCCCTAGTGGGGGTGGGGTGAAGGAATCGAAATAGGCTAAAAGGTAGAGATAAAACAATGGATGGAAATACATTTAAAAATAATGGAAATAGGTGGGAAAAGAAAAATCCATATAAATTATTGGAAAAATAGGGGGCGGATTGGAAAGGGGATGGGGATGGAGGAGAGAGTTCATGATCTAAAATTGTTGAAATCAATATTCAGTCCAGAAGGCTGTAAAGTGCCTAGTCGGAAGATGAGGTGCTGTTCCTCCAGCTTGCGTTGAGCTTCACTGGAGCAATGCAGCAGGCCAAGGGCAGACATGTGGGCATGAGAGCAGGGTGGAGTGTTGAAATGGCAAGCGACAGGGAGGTCTGGGTCTTGCTTGCGGACAGACCGAAGGTGTTCTGCAAAGCGGTCACCCAGTCTGCGTGTGGTCTCTCCAATGTAGAGGAAACCGCATTGCGAGCAACGAATGCAGTAGACTAAATTGAGGGAAGTGCAAGTGAAATGCTGCTTCACTTGAAAGGAGTGTTTGGGCCCTTGGACGGTGAGGAGAGGGGAAGTAAAGGTGTTGCACCTTTTGCGGTTGCATGGGAAGGTGCCATGGGAGGGGGTTGAGGTGTAGTGGGTGATGGAGAAGTGGACCAGGGTGTCCCGGAGGGAACGAGCCCTGTGGAATGCCGCTGGGGGGGAGGGGGGGTGGGTGAAGGGAAGATGTGTTTGGTGGTGGCATCATGCTGGAGTTGGCGGAAATGGCGGAGGACGATCTTTTGAATGCAGAGGCTGGTGGTGTGATAGGTGAGGACAAGGGGGACCCTATCATGTTTCTGGGAGGGAGAGGAAGGTGTGAGGGCGGATGCGCGGGAGATGGGCCAGACACGGTTGAGGGCCCTGTCAACCACTGTGGGTGGAAAACCTCGGTTAAGGAAGACATGTCAGAGGAACTGTTTTTGAAAGTGGCATCATCAGAACAGATGCGACGGAGGTGAAAGAACTGAGAGAATGGGATAGAGTCCTTACAGGAAGCGGGGTGTGAGGAGCTGTAGTCGAGGTAGCTGTGGGAGTCGGTAGGCTTGTAATGGATATTGGTGGACAGCCTATCACCAGAAATTGAGACAGAGAGGTCAAGGAAGGGAAAGGAAGTGTCAGAGATGGACCATGTGAAAATGATGGAGGGGTGGAAATTGGAAGCAATTTCTGGTGATAGACTGTCCACCAATATCGGCCGGCTACTTTGGAGCATTGCAAGCCTGACTGGGAAAGGTGAGTGTTGCTGAGGCTCCTTTGCTAGGTTGTAAAGTAGTGCAGAAATAAACAAAATTTAGGCCAGCAAGTCCATCGGGATGGAGGGGCAACCACTCACATGGATCGGGTGCAGACACAATTACTACTTTAAATGCTCAGAGCCCCTCCCCCGGCTCCGATGATAACCGGCCTGCTGCAAGAGGCCACCTCGGCAATATCTCAGGCTGAAAGGACAATACTCAAAGTTACTGTTTTAATTTCAAGAGCAATATCATTTAATCTGCCATGCTGGCTAACTTGCTGAGGAGTGATGTAGTGGTAATGTCACTTGACTAGTAATCCAGAGGCCTGAGCTAATTCTCTGGGGACATGGGTTCAAATCCCACCTTGGCAGTTGGTGGAATTTAAATTCAATTAATTGCAGACTTCAGAGAGAGATGAGATTACATTGCAAGGGAGCAAGTGGTGAGGATGCTTGAGGAGGGAGAAAGCAGTGAGATTGCATAAAGAGGGAGAGAGTGTAGTGAGACTACATAAGGGTCAGTCTATGAACTGACTGTAGCCTGAAAAAAATCAGAGTCTAACATCACAGGGAAACAGGTAAGTGATTGGTTGGTGAGTATTTTGCCTGTTTTTCTTTGAAATATGAGTAATTTATTAGGAATTGTAAAGTTTTCTTAGTATTAGTAAGGTTTACTAGCAGTAGTAAAGCTTGCTGGGAGTAGTAGGGTATATTAGTCATAAATTAATTTAGGAAGTAAAATAATACAATAAAGATGGCATGGTGGGTGATTTGTTGTGACTGCAGAATGCGGGAGCACCTGGGCGCTGGTGTGATCCAGGACAAACATGTCTGCAGTAAGTGTCTGCGACTTGAGGATCTTCGGCTCAGAGACATTGAGCTGGAGACAGAGCTTTAGACACTGAAATGCATCAGGGAGGGAGAAAGTTACCTGGACACTTTGTACCAGGAAGTGGTCACACCCCTTAGGATAGGGTCTTCTGATTTGGTCAGTGATCAGGGACAGGAGGGTATGACTCCAAGTGAAGCAAGTATGGAGACCCAGAAAGTTGAAGAGGTGGAGCTCAGCACTTGCAATTGTCTAACAGGTTTGAGGTTCTTGTAGCCTGTATGGAAGAAAGCAGTGGCTGCAGGGCGGATGAGTAAACTGACCATGACACCATGATACAGGAAGCCATCCAAATGGGGGAAGTTAATGGGAATGTAATGGTAGTAGGGGACAGTATAGTCAGGGTTATAGACACAGTTCTCTGCAGCCGAGAGTGAGTCCAGACAGCTGTGTTGTCAGCTGTGTATATGAATGTACATAGCATTCATAACAAAAGGGATAAATTGTTAACACAGAAATAAATAAATATGTATGACCTGATAGTCATCATAGAGACAGGGCTGCAGAGTGACCACAGCTGGGACCTAAATATTGAAGGGCATTTGATATTTCGAAAAGATAGATGCTAGGAAAAGGTAGTGGAGTAGCTCTGTCAATTAAGGATGGCATTTGAACAATAGTGAAAGATGACTGTGGCTTGAAAGAGCAAGGGCAGGATTTTCTGATCCCACATACAATGGTGGAAAATTTGGAGAGCAGCCAAAACTCCATTGACATAGGATCAATTTGGGTAGAGATAAGAAATAGTAAAGGTGAGAGGTCACTTGTGGGAGTAGTTTATAGGCCTCCTCATAGTAGTTACATGGTAGGACAGGGTATACAGGAAGAAATGAATGGGATGTGTAAGACAGGTACTGCAATAATCATGGGTGACTTTAAATTACATGTAGATTGGGCAAATCAGATTGGTAAAGATAGCCTGGAAAATTAGTTCATAGAGTATATTTGGGATAATTTCTTAGACCAGCACATTAGAGCCAACTAGAGAGCAGGCTATTATGGACTTGGTAATGAGCAATGAGGCAGGATTAGTCAATAACCTCAAAGCAAAGGGACCTCTAGGATACAGCGATCATAGCATGATAGAATCTCATGTTCAGTTTGAAAGGGAGAAGTGTGAGCCTAAGACTAGTGTTTCAAACCTGAATAAAAGTAAGTATAAGGGTATGAAAGTAGACCTAGCTAAAGTAAATTGGGAAACTAGGTAAAGAGTAGGACAATAGAGATGCAGTTGCAGACTTTTAAGGAGATATTTAATAGCTCTTAGCAAATATTTATCCCAGTTGAGAAGGATGCATCATCCATGACTGAATAAGAAAGTTAAGGATAGTATCAAATTGAAAGAAACACTGTACAAATCTGCAAAGATTAGTGGGAGGTCAGAAGGTTGGTAAAATTTTAAGAACCAGCAAAGAATGACTAAGAATTAATAAAGGGGGAGAAAGAAGAGAAGAAAGAAAGCTAGCTAGTAATATAAAAATGGTAAGAGCTTCTACAAGTATTTAAATAAGAACAGAGTAACTAAAGCTAGTGTTGGTGTTCTAGAGAGAGACCGGGGAATTGATAATGGAAAACAAGGAAACGGCAGAGGTGTTGAACAGGTATTTTGTGTCTGTCTTCACTAGAGAAGACTTAGAAGACTTCCCAAAGACACTTGAAAATCAAGAGGTGAATGGCGAGGGAGGAACTTAATAGAATCACCATCACCAGGGAAAAGGTGCTGGGAAAACTATTAGACCTAAAGGCTGACAAGTCCCCAGGACTAAATGGCCTGCATCCTAGGGTCTTAAAGGAAGTGGCTGCAGAGATAGTAGATGCATTGGCTATAATCTTCCACAAGTCCTTAGATTCTAGAAGGGCCCCATTGGATTGGAAAATAACTAATGTAACACCTTTATTCAAAAAAGGTGGGAGACAGAAAGCCAGAAACTATAGAACAGCAAGCCTAACATCTGTCATTGAGAAATTGCTTGGAATACATTATTAAGGAGGTTATAGCAGGATACTTAGAAATCATAAATTGAACAAGTGGAGTCAACATATGTTTGTGAAAGGGAAATCATGTTTAACTAATTTATAAGAAATTTTAAAGGAAGTAACAAGCAAACTGGATAAAGGGGAATTTGTAGATGTGGTGTACTTGGATTTCCAGTCAGCATTTGAAAAGGTACCACATCAAAGGTTACCTTATAAGATAAGATTATTGGTTAGGGACTAACATATTAGCATGGATAAAGGACTGGTTGGCTAACAGGAAACAGTGAGTAGGGATAAATTGACCTTTTATGAGTTAGCAAGCTGTAACTAGTGGAGTGCCACAGGGATCAGTGCTGGGGCCTCAACTATTTACAATCTACATCAATGATCTTGATAAAGGGACCAAATGTATAGTAGCTAAATTTGCCGATGACACCAATGTAGGTAGGAAAGTAAGTTGTCAAGAGGAGGTAGAGAGTCTGCAAATGGATATAGACAAGTTAAGTGAGTGGGCAAACATTTGACAGATGGAGTATTGCGTGGGAAAATGTGAATTTGTCCACTTTAGCAGGAAGAATAGAAAAGCAGTATGCTATTTAAATGGAGAGAGATTGTAGAACTTGGAGGTGCAGAGGGATCTGGGTGTCCTGGTACATGAATCACAAAAAGTTAGTATGCAGGTACAGCAAGTGATTAGGAAGATAAATGGAATGTTGGCATTTATTGAAAGGGGAATGGAATATATATAAATAGGGAAGTTTTAATGTAGCTGTACAGGGCCTTGGTGAGTCCACACCTGGAATACTGTGTACAGTTTTGGTCTGCTTATTTGAAAAAAAGATATAATTGCAATAGAAGCAGTACAGAAAAGGTTCACTCAACTCACTCCTGGGATGAAGGGTTTACCTCATGAAGAAAGGTTGAACAAGTTGGGTCTATACCCATTGGAGTTTAGAACAACAAGAGGTGATCTTATTGAAACAATATAAGATCCTGTCGAGATTTGATAGTATAGATACCACAAGGATGTTGCCACTTGTGGGAGAGACTAGAACCAGGTTAAGAATAAGAGGTCTACCATTTATGATGGAGATGAGGAGACATTTTTCTCCCAAAAGGTGATTAGTATGTGGAATTTTCTTCACCAGAAATCACTGGAGGCTGGGTCATGGAATTTATTCAAGGCAGAGTTAGACAGATTTTTGATAGACAAGGCAGTCAAGAGTTATGGGTGGGCAGATGGCAATGTAGAGTTGAGACCACGACCAGATCAACCATGATCTTAATGAATGGTGGAACAGGCTCAAAGGGCTGAATGGCCTACTCCTGCTCCTAAATCTTACATTCCTAACATGTGCTATCTGACCTTCAACCCCCCCAAGGTCAGGTGACCCCCATAGGTAGTACAGAGCATACTTACAGTATCTTATCCGAGTAATGTATAGTATCTAACACTCAAGTCCACACACACAATCAGCTACCATCATGACATCCCTCCCTTATTAGACCAAAACATGTCCATGATTTTTCTGCTTGGTGTATGTAGCTTAGATTCCATCCCTTACTAAACATATTGCAATAAATATTGCAAACAAACTTAACTCACTGAATAAATGAATTTCTTCAATTACGAATGTTCGGTAAGTTCAATGCATCACTGTCCAACATAGCTTCAGTCTTTTGTTCAGTATTTCACTTTTTGAAACTTTTATTTCTCTTTCACTATTGAACTATGTCATCCCTTGTGATAATCATTGGTATGTAATTTGATGCGCCTCAATGTTCCACTCCAATTGTTTTCTCGTGAACTTGCAAACCTCACGAACAGGAACCTCTAAATCACAAGAGCAGCATTCGGTGTACACCCTCTTTGTCTTGAACATGATCACAGCATAGGGCAGAATCTTCTGTTTGGAGAGTGGGGGCAGGGCCCGCTGGCTGACACGTAAAATGACGCGGGGTGATGTCAGGCATGCGTCCCAACGTCACCCTGCGTCATTTAGGTTTTCAGGTCGGCGGGCGCACAGCTGACTCGACTGCGTGCCCGCTGACCTGTCAACGGCCTATTAAGGCTCTTAAAAAACTAATTGAAACCATTAATGGACCTGCCCGTTCAACCTTAAGGTTGGCGGACACGCAGGGAGCCCTGGCGGGCTTCTGAAAAAGCATGAAACCTCATCCACAGTGATTAAAAAATCTCAGAATATTTCAAAATAAAAGTTATGGACATGCCCCAACTTATGTGACAGAGTCGCATGAGGGGACATGGCAGCAAAATTTTTCTCTCATCTTTATTTGAAGTTTCAAATCTGGGCCGATCTCCCTGAGGCAGCATTTTGCCTCAGGGAGATCTGTGCGCTCTTTCACGCGCATGCGTGAAAGAGTGCACTCCCGGCTCAGGGAATCGCCCCCCGCCCCCCACCCACCTGCACAGGGAGTGCATAGCACTTCCTGGTGGACGTCATGCTGGGTGGGCCTTGATTGGCCTACCCACATAAAATGGCAGTGCGCCCCCGCCCGCCCACTCCCGCACATCCCCCCCAACGGCAGGGGAAAATGTTGCCCATATAAAACTTCACATCCAGTCCTGGATCTTTGCCTGACTCTCTTTCAATCTCTCTAGTTGTCATTTCTCTGGACGTAGCACGAACTGCCACAAACCGTATGAATGATTCAGCTTCCTTCTCCAGTGAGAATCTGTGCGCTTGACCCTCCCTTAGTAGTCATAACAATGGGTCAGCGATGTTCACCTTTCTAGCAATGTGAACCACCTTGTACTTGTACTGATAAAGTCTCAAAGTCCACCTTTCAATTCCAGCACATGGTTTGGATCTGGGAGAATAAATCATCTCTAATGGCTTGTGATTCATCACCAATCCAAACTCAAAGCCGAAGAAGAATGCATGGAATCTTTCACATGCCAACATCAATCCTAGGGCCTCTTTCTCCATCTGAGAATATCTTCTCTCCACATCTTTCACATGATTTTCAGGCCTTCAGCATGCATTTGCACCAGCGTTGCTCCTAATGCTAATAGACTAGCACCTGCTATGACTTTCATTGGTGCATTTGGATCAGGGTATCCCAGGGTTCGAGCACTTGTCAAGCTGCCTGCCACCACCAAACACATCTTCCCTTCACCCCCCCTGGCGGCATTCCGTTGGGATCGTTCCCTCCGGGACACCCTGGTCCACTCCTCCATCACCCCCTACTCCTCAACCCCCACCTATGGCACCTCCCCTTGCCCACGCAGAAGATACAACACCTGCCCCTTCACTTCCTCTCTCCTCACCGTCCAAGGGCCCAAACACTCCTTTCAAGTGAAGCTGCATTTCACTTGCATTTCTCCTAACTTAGTCTACTGCATTCGTTGCTCCCAATGCGGTCTCCTGTACATTGGAGAGACCAAACGCAAACTGGGCGACCGCTTTGCAGAACACCTGTGGTCTGTCCGCAAGAAAGACCCAAACCTCCCTGTCGCTTGCAATTTTCACAATCCACCCTGCTCTCTTGCTCACATGTCTGTCCTTGGCTTGCTGCATTGTTCCAGTGAAGCCCAACGCAAACTGGAGGAACAGCACCTCATCTTCTGACTAGGCACTTTACAGCCTTCCGGGCTGAATATTGAATTCAACAACTTTAGATCTTAAACTCCCTCCCCCCATCCCCACCCCGTTTCTTCCCCCTCCCTTTTGTTTTTTTCAATAATTTATATAGATTTTTCTTTTGCCACCTATTTCCATTATTTTTAAATCTACAACTAATACCTTGTCAGTCTTTCCACCCCACCCCCACTAGAGCTGTACCTTGAGTGTCCTGCCATCCATTCTTAATTAGCACATTTTCTTAGATAATATCACCACCTTCAACACCTCTTTGATCCTTTTGTCTGTGACATCTGCTCCTATCACTGCTTGCTTGTCCCTACAACCACCCCCCCACCCCTCAACTTCTCTCCCCCCCACCCCCCCCCACCTTAAACCAGCTTATATTTCACCCCTCTCCTAACTATACTCAGTTCTGCTGAAGGGTCATGAGGACTCGAAACGTCAACTCTTTTCTTCTCCGCCGATGCTGCCAGACCTGCTGAGTTTTTCCAGGTAATTCTGTTTTTGTTTTGTCTTTCAAAGCTTTGAAGCAGCTTTCTGTTTTTCACCAAATCTGGGGCATTCATCCTTTCTGGTCAGCTTCCTCAATGTCAGGGTAGAGAGGTTTGGGATATACCTCGCACAATAGTTCACAAGTCCCAAAAGACTTCTCATCACCGGCATTTTGTGGTTCATGTGCCTCTGCTATTGCTTCTACCTTGACGTTGGCTGGATTGATGCTGCTGCTTGTGAGGTTATGCCCCTTGGGTGTTAGCTCTGTCATGCCCAGCAAGCACTTGTCTGCATTTACCATTAAGTCCTGCAGACTGCAACCAGTCATTACTAATCTCAGCTTCTTGTTATGTTCCTCTCTAATAGCTCCTTGAAGAATGATGTAATCTGAGATGAAAGCAAAATACTGCAGAAGCCGGAGACCTGAAATAAAAAACAAAGTGCTGGAAAAGCTCAGCCAGTCTGGCAACATCTGTGGAGAGAGAAACAGAGTTAACGTTTCTAGTCCAATATGACTCTTCTTCAGAACCTGTCATCTGAGATATTGGCTGTTCCTGGGATTCCTTGTATACCTTATGGATTTTGTGGCGATAAACCTTTGGTGCCACATTCATGCCAAATAGCAATCTCGTATATCGGTAAAGTCCCCAATGAGTGACAAAAGTTGTCACTTTCCTTGAATCCGGATGAAGCTCCAGCTGGTGGTACCCCCACTTTAAGTCTAATTTGCAAATAACTTGCTTGTTGACAACTCCTGAAGGGCTTCATCCACAGCGGCAATGGTAATGCTCTCTTACTACCGCCTCAGTCACCTATCACATATCAACACAAAGTCTGATGTCACCATTTGTTTTAGGCAAGACCACAACAGGGCTCACCCACACTGTTGGTCCTTCAACTGGTTCTATGATGTCCAGGCCAATCAGTTGATCTTTGCCTCAACTTCTCCAAACCAAAAGGTGTTCTGCATACAGGCTGAGCTATAGGCTTCACATTCTCATCAATGGTTAATCTCACATGTCAGTTGTGTAACTCCCAATTCTTTGAAACATCGGTCCCAATCCTTCTCTAAGCTTTGCATAGGATTTCAGAGAATTCGCCTTCAATCTGATGTGTAGCACTCCCAAGGCTTGGGCAGTTTCTCTGCTCAGAAAAGACTCACAAACCTCCTCAGTCACTACAAACTCTGCCCCTACATTCCAATCCCCAGCTCTCACATCTGAAATGAAGTACCAAAAGTTTGAAATGGGGTTTTAGAATTGTAAGGACAGAGCTTTTGGATACATTTTTAAGATGTGCACTTGATTCTCTTTGTCTTCTGCTCCTCTCACAGTGCTCTGTAGATGACATTCCCGTCCCTGCCTGAATCTATAATAATGCTCACTTCAACACCACTAACGATCACTGGAAATTTCTCACAGTTGCTCCTGATGACAGAAAACATGTATCCATGATTGCTGTTCGTGTCCTCACTCTGTATCTTCTTCAACTTGCCTCATGGTTGTGCTACTTTCATCTCTTTCTCTTTTACATGGTTTGTAGGGCTTCCCTCTCTGTTCAGTTTTGCTTCTGCACGTCTTAGCAAAATGGGCTTTGCCCTAAAATGTTTTGCATATCTTTCCCTTAGCAGGGCAGCAGGCATTGTTTCCATAGTGCCCCAAGTTGCCACACCTAAAACACTCTTTGTCAGGCTTTTGCTGTTTACATTTACATGCACCTGGATTCCATTGCGCCACTCGGTTAACCTCAACTTTCATCATGCCAATGGCAGAGGTGAGACCAAGTTTTGTGCTGTGAAATTGTCCATCTACTGCTTCCAATGCAGCTGCTATTTTCAAAGTGTCAACCAATGTTAAGTCACCCTCCCTTTCCAGCAGCTTATGTCTCAACTTAACCGACTTAGTGTTGGACAACCTGATCCATTATCTGGTTATTCAGATCTGTCGCAACATTGCATCCAACTGAAGCCTGCCTCAAATGAGCCACAAATTGGGCAACTGTTTCACTCTCTGTTTCCCCTGATGCTAAACATGCCTTTGGAATGTGGCATTTAGCATCACCACATAATGGATTCTTCAAAGCTTTCACTGCACGTTCTTATTTCACTTTTTCTCCCGTGTCAGGTAACATCCTGAAAGTCTTTCTCACTGAAGCACCTGCATTGAACAACAATAAGGCCTGTCACTGTGCTTTCTGCACCACTGTCACCCTGTCCAAAAGCAGACTGTGACTGTCAGCCTACGCTTCGAACACCTCCAGCCACGTTTTCCATTTCACGCTGACGGTGCTGGCATCGCCTGTCAGATCAAATGGTTCCATTCCCTGGACTGCAGACATATCAGCTCCAGCAAATGTCATGACACAATCCTAAATATCTCCATATTTATCCTCATCACCAATGTCACATCTCAGGCTGAAAGAACAACACTCAAAGTCACAGATTTAACTGCAAGCACAACATCATTTAATCTGCCATGCTGGCTGACTCCCTAATATGTGCTATCTGACCTTCAACCCCCACCCACGCAGGTCAGGTGACCTGAATGTAGACAGAGTGTACCTTACAGTACCTTATCCGAGTACTGTAGAGTATCTAATACTCAAGACCACACACACAATCTGCTGTCATCGTGACAACCTCCATTGACCTGACAGCCTCTGTCTGTGGTGAAGGGCCACTCGACTGGTGGAAAAATGCTAGTGAGGCTGCAAAATTGCTCCTAACTTGAATCTTAACCAGCATAGTTGACTGGCCAGCTCTGTGTGTTGGACAGCTGATCTGATTCACAGATGTCCCAGGAATATTCCTCAGTACTGGGAGTGCACAGGGAAGCCATCTGGATGCGCCACCCCACTGCCCCCAACTATTTTCCCAGCTTGCTCGCCTTCAAGTATACAATCACAGGGGCAGGAAAATTCAGCCCATTGCCGCTGAAGCCTTCTGCCTCATCTCTTGGTCCTTCAAAGTAATTTGCACCTCTCCTGGTGCGGTAGCGACTTCTTTGTTTAGGCACTGGGATGCTCCACTTATGCACTGATGCGCTCCTACTTGGCAATAGGAATCCTGTCAGGACCCTGCCATGTACATGTAATAAGCTGCGATCCAAGAAAATGAATCGGACCAGGCAGATATGGAAGGATGGGTAGATGTCCCAATCCACCGAAACTCTACCCAAAAGAGGGTTTCCCACCACACACCTGAACCACCACACCACCCCCCACCCTGACCACCCCCCCCAACCTCCATTAATGTTTCTGACACATCAAAGTTTCAGTGTTCAGGCTTGTGAGCAATAAAAATGTGGTTTGTTCACTGATACTCAGTTTGAAAAAAATAAGAACAAATTGAAACATTAATCTTTGATAAGAGTAACCATGGTGTGATTGCTAATATCTTTCTCAACCTGTTAGCTAACATTTGTATGTGCATACACTTACCACCGCTACATTTCACTCTCAAAATCAGACAGATCCTTTGAGGGAAAAGAAATTCCTTAGGAAGCAATGTGTCTTTGGAAATGTCCTAACAGTTTATATTAAGCTTTACTGGTTCTCAGTAATTCTTATTTCTGGGAAACTTTCCTAAACTTCAAAAAGATTAACTGTTTTAACCCTTTGATTCAGGGGATATTCTTTGCTAGTTTATTTTGAAATGCATTTTTTTTTAATCATATACGTTCGTTATTTTCTTTTGTCAATAAGAAAACTGTTTTAAGAACATGTAAAAGGACTGGCATTTCACAACCTTAGGATGTTTCAAAGCACTTTACAGTTAATGAAACATTTCTAAAATGTGGTCACTGGTGTAATGTAGGGGCAGCTAAATTGTGCATAGCAAGGTTCCATTAATGACAAGATAATGATTAGGTAATCTGATTTAGTGAGATTAATAAGGGATAAATATTGGCCAGGACACTAGATGAACTCCCTTGCATCTCCTTCAAATAATGCGCTGGATCTTTCTATCCACCTGAGAGAACAGATGGGGCCTTGTTTAACTTCTTGTCCAAAAAAACAGCACCTCTGCCAGTGCAGAACGCCGTTAGTACTGCACTGAAGCACCAGCTTGGATTATGTGTTCAAGACTTCTGGAGTAGGGTTTGAACCCACAACTTTCCAACTCAGAGATGAGGATGTTACCATTGAACCAAGGATGAACCCATTTTTTTCCCTTTTCTAATATATAGGAATGTACAAAATCTGAAAAAAGCAATTGGCCCACCTGGTTCTAAAAGAATATTTGGAAAAATGTGTGGAGATGCAGAATTTACTCATCTTTTCCTGTCCTGGGTTTGAATTTATTTTTCTCTCTGGCATTTTACCACTTCCAATGGAGATACTGTTCTGTGACCCAGGACAGGCAGGCAGCACAAGTCCAATGCCAATGTAGCAAGTGACAAAAACTGTCTTCATTGTTCTTCATTATCTGTCTGGTATGAGGAAACTTTGCGGCTCAATATATCAAGGTACCAATACACTTTCAGCGACAAATATGTTGCTTCAGCCACATAAACCATGAAACTATGTTCAACTGAAGGGATTCCATGAATAAAAATATAAATTTGTGTGCAAACCTAATTGCGGACAAACAATAGCAAAGGAAATTGCTTATCAAATGTGCCACTAATTGTTTGACTTTTGACACCTGTATTTGTTTTATGCCACGCAGACTGAAACAGGTACTGGACTGATGTCATTAATGAACATTACCACCTATAGAATTTCTAAGAGTGCATTTCGTTTTTTTCCAAGAACCAATTTTGTTTTCTTAGTCTCCATTATCTACAGAGACTGTGATGGTTAGTAGTATTGATGAGGGAGAAAACATGGCCAGTTTGTGATGATTCTGTGAAGACACTGAATGTTGACAAAAATGATAATAAGTAAACAGATCCCTTAACAGGATTTCTTAACACCAATTCAATAGTCTGCTCCATTTTTACCATGGATTGAAATTTATTCCGGGCTGAGTGCAGGGAGCATCTGAATACAAATATTTTGAGCGTAATCTTTTTAATTAAAAATTGACAAGGTGATTTAGATAAAAAGATGATACAGTATTCTTTTGTTGTAGGGTGGCCTAGTTGTACTATTAATGGTAGAGTTGAACTGCATACACTTCTTAAGTGGAAACATTAAGTTTATTTACTCAGCAGCAACTGCATGTGTGCTTTCAACTCCAACTCTATCTCTACACTGACAGCTGAGGTAGCCCACACTACTCTCCGATTGGTTACTACAGATCATGTGATCTGCCCTAACAAGTATTATACTTAAAGGTACATTAGACACTAAACAAAACTATAATTACTACATTCCTCCCCCTTTAACTCAGCTATACATTGTATATTTACAAGTACATATTTTTCAAGGCAACATAATATTTACACTGAGTAAGGAATTTACAAGTTCAGCCCTTCAGTTGGTTTCCTGGTACGTGTGGAATGTCGCAGCTCCACAACTTCAGATTCTTTGTCAGGAACCTCCTTTTCCGGAGTTGCCTGAACATCGGGTGCTTCAGTGGGCACTTGCAGTTCTGTATCTTCAACTCTTACAGGGATATGTAAAAGCCAGACATGCCTGTCATGGGTTGAGCATCCTCAGCAGGAAACGCAGACCCGGCTATGATCACTGGCGGAACCAAATCTTGCTGATTTGTCTCTCCCCTCCTTAAATGGTCAACATGTTTATGGATGATCCGGCCTTCCACCTCCATGTGGTAAGATAGAGGTCCAGTCACCACATTTATTTCACCGATAAACACTTTGCTCCTTCCCCGAAGTTCTTCACGTATATTGGTTCTCCCACGGTAAATTTCCTCTCACGACTATGCCAGTCATGTCTAGTTTTCTGACTTCTCTGACTCCTTTCCACTTTTCTCTCTAAATTCAGCACTATTAAGCTCAATCTCGTCCTGAGACGGTGCTTCAACAATAACTCCACAGGTGTGACATTTGTTGTTGTGTGAGGGATAGTCCTGTAATGAAAAAGAAAGCATGTTAGCTTGGTTGCCAAGGAATCACCAGCTAGTTTTTTCATACCTGGCTTGAACATTTGAACCAGCCTTTCGCCCAGTCCGTTTGAGAAAGGATGGTATGGTGCAGTTTTTACATGAGTGATACCGTTGAGGCTGACAAACCGTTGAAACTCAGCACTCGTAAATACCGTGCCGTTAATAGAAACGACTACTTCTGGTAGTCCATGAATGGCAAAACTTTGACATAGTTTCTCAATTGTAGCAGCCGACATTGGTGACTTCACCTCATATACCTCCAACCATTTTGAATGGGCATTGACAGTGAGCAGAAACATTGTTACCAGGAAAGGTCCAATGTAGTCAATGTCTAACTGCACCCAGGTCTACCTGGCCACTCCCATGGGTGTAACAGAGCTGTCGCTGGCAACTTTTGCAGCTACTGACATTGCACACAGTTCTTTACTAAACCCTCTATTTCACCATCCATCCCAGGCCACCATAAATAGCTACCTGCCATGTTCTTCATTCGGGAAATTCCTGGATGGGCACTGTGTAGTTCAATTAAAAGTGGCTCCTTTCCTTTTGGAGAAACTATCACTTGTGCTCCCCACAATAAGTTGGCGTCCTGGTTGGTTATTTCATGTCTTCTGTTGATGCATGGTTTCATTTCATCAGATACCGAACATCCTGTGACCAAACATGCAGCACTTGAGATAGGACTGGGTCCCGACTTGTCCAGTGTCTGATCTGTCGAGCACATACCGGCAAGGAATCTAAGAAATTTAACAGTAAAACAAGTTCCTGTGGAACTGGGACATGCTTATCATTTTCTTGTAAAGGCAAACGACTCAGGGCATCGGCGTTTGCGATTTGATTGCCAGGCCTATGCATGAAAGTGTATTCATATGCTGCCAGAATTAAAACCCTATTAGTATTTCTGTATCTTCTTTCTATGTGCCACCTTCTTTCTAGCACAGACTTTAATCTCGGCCTTCTCCTTGACTTCACTATTGACTAGACTTCTCTCAGGTGAGCTCAACTTGTCTGAGCTGAGTGGCTGAACCTCCCAAAATTTCATTATTTGTCTGCTTCTTGGGAAATTCTACGACTTCTGCTTCCAAAGCCTCATTGTCTTCATTTAGCCGATTCTTCAGCTCTTCTGTCTCTTTTTGTATTTGCTTTCTGCCTCCTGGAAAATTGAACATTGTTGTGTTTTCTCTGCCAATTGATTCTTCAGAGAGGAGCTGAATTCTTTCTGTTTCTCTTCATGATTTTTTATGGTACAGACTCTGGCTTGAGGGAATCTTGTAGTATGTGAAGGTCTTTTAGCAGGTTTTCTTTTTCCTTGCGAAGGTTGCTCACCTCTTCTCGAACTCTGTCATCAAGCAGGGTTTCTTCGAGTTTCTTCTGCTGTTCTTCCAGGTTTTGGCTTAAGACAGCCTGCATTTCTTCAGGTTGTTGAGTCCTTACACACTCTTTTTTCAACACGGGAACACTTCCAGCTTCTTTCTGGAATCTCAGTGGCCAATCAAGGTTGATTTCCCTTAGCCAATTTCGCCCTGGATGGCTTGGTCCTCTGCCTCTCAATACCAACACTGGTAGCTTTGCCAATTGGCTTCCATAATGAACTCCGCTTATGCCTTTTACTTGAATGTCTTCACCCATATATGTTTTTAGCTTGGCAGCTGTTTCTTCTAAACTTAATTGATGTTCACCATTATTCAGATCTCTGAAGGTATGTTCCCCAATTACTGTAGTGGAGGCTCCTGCGTCCACTTCCATTCTAACAGGTTTGCCATTTACATTCACTGTGACAAATATTGATTCTGTTTTTCCAACTTTCAGATTAAACAATGAGTAAATGTCTGAATTTGTTGTTTCAGGCTCTTCAACATTGTAGATTTCATTGGGCTTCTTCTCTTGTTTACAAGCCTGTTTGAATCTTTCCTTCCACTGCCTCATTATATGTCCATTTCTGTGACAATAGTAGCATTCGATTTTTTTAAAATGCCAATCGCTAAAAGGCTGCTTGTTTCCACCTCTATTAAAATTATTCTTAAATTTTGCTGCTAAGTTATTTTTCTTTATTCTTCGGCTGTTTCCTGCTTCTCGGCAGAGCATTGCATTTTTGTGCCTTTTTTGGCTAGGGTTTCCTGCCTGATGTGGAGGACGGCACCATTTTGCGCACCCGGTATTGCTTTTGAATCTCTTACTGCACTTTTCATGGCCAGCACTATCTCTAGTGCCTTCCTGAAATCCAGATTCATTTCAGACAATAATCTTTTATGAATAGTGTCCTCTTTCACACCTCACACTAAACGATCTCTGAGCATGTTGTTCAGAGTCATACTGAACTCACAATGTTCCATTAGCTGCTTCAAATTTGCCACGTAGCATGCAATTGTCTCACCCGGGGCTCAATTTCATGAATTAAACCTGAACCTCTGCATTGTGACTGAGGGCTTGGGTCGAAGATGACCCTTCACGAGGTCCACTAGTTCATCGAAATTCTTCGAATCTGGGGCACTGGGTGCCATCAAACTTTGAATCAAACTGTAGGTTTTGCTCCCACAAGTACTCAAGAGGATTGCTCGTCTCTTCTCTTCCCTTGTAATCTCATTCGTTTGAAAAAAGAACATGAGGTGTTCTATGTAATGAGACCAATCGTCTGTGGCTGGTTCAAAAGGATCAATTCTCCCAAATTGTAGCATTTTGTGAGAGGATAACTTCTTCAATTCTAATGGAGCTTGCTACTTACAATCACTGGGCGAGGTACAGTGCTGATTTCTTTCTAACTTGATGTCTTCTGGTCAATCCTGTTTTATCCTCATTGCCAGTTTGTTGTAAGGGTGGCCGAGTTGCTACTATTAATGATAGAGTTGAACTGCATACACTTTTTAAGTTTATTTACAATATACTCAGCAACTACATGTGTGCTTTCAACTCCAACTCTCGCTACACTGGCTGCTGAGGTGGCCTGCGCTACTCTCCTATTTGTCACTACAGATCACATGATCTTCCCTAACAAGTATTATTCTTAATGGTACATTACACACTAAATAAAACCATAATTACTACACTTTTAAAAACCAAAATAATCATTAATTATGGATAAGAATAAAGACCTTTCTACTTTAGGGAATTTTATCACATAGGCTGATCGCACAGTGATACCTGACATGCATGAAGTGCCAACATCTGATCAATCATAATATTAAACAGTCAATCATCTGTAAACTCTTTGGGCAGAATTTTGCCCTTGATGGTTGTGTGGGCCCGACCGACTCGGCAGCGGGCGGGCAGCTGATCACCGCCGCCATTTTAAGTGGGCGGGCCAATTAAGGCCCACCCAGCGTGCCGCCTGACGGGAAGCGCTATACGCTTCCTGTGCGGGTGGGGGTGGGGGATTCCCCAACTGCCAGAGTGCACTCTTTCGCGCATGCATGCAAAAGAGCACACATCTCCCTGAGGCAAAGTGCTGCCTCAGGGAGATTGCTGAAAGGCAATGAAACATTAAAAATAGAAAAATAGAAAAATTAAAAAATCATCAACATGTCTCCCTCATGTGAAAATGTCACATGAGATGGGACATGTTAATGAAATACACAAAAACTTGATTACAATTTTATAATTCCGATATCAAACCTCATTCTGCCACTGGGTGAGGTTTGTAAAAAAAATCACTTACCCGCCTGCCCATTGGGCCCGTGCGCCGAGCCGAAGTTCACACGGGCCCCTCAAAATCCTGGTCGATTGGAGAGTTAATGGCCTTAACAAGGCCTTTAATTAATGGCGGGCGCACCTGCCGAATGAAATATCGCGATGCCACGCGCTGATGTCGGGACACTCGCGCGACGTCAGCGCACGACATTTTAAGCGCTGGCGTGCGGACTCCGCCACTCGCACGCCAGTCAGAAGATTCAACCCTTTAAGTGTTTCACCTAATGATTCCATTATGGATTTGCACTCTTTTAGTGTCCTTAAAATTCTGGCAAAGATCTGCACCTATAAATTACAGTCCCTGTGGAGACTTGAGCTAACTTGAGATTATGGGGCTGAGTGTTAACTATTGGTCCCGCTGGCAGTGGGGGATGTCAGGAGTGGGCTGGGAACTGGAAAGATCATGAAGTGGATTTTGCCATGGCTCCCTAACTGAGCCATGGCATTAGCATTAAGCTTCCAGGTTTCCTGACTAATCGGAGCAGGTGGGCATGATGATGACTCTCACCAGACTGTTGAAGCCTCAGGATTTAAAGGGATCTCGGCAAGGGACAGAATGGGCCTCTTCCACAATTATTAGGGAAGTTATGGCAACTGTACTGATACAGGAATGTTCCCCTGGAAACCATGCAAGCCCACAGAAAAATATCGCTCCCTTCAATTGAGAGGGAGATGCCAACCTCTGAAAGCGAGCAGACATAGCCAACATATGACGACTTTGAACTTGTTAGTTCTAATTCATATCTTTAATCTGCCACAGGTACTTCAAGCATCATGCAGCAGTTGGTTCAAGAGGAGGATGAAGGCTCCTCAGAGCAGGTCACTCACTCTGAGGAAACACCATCACACAACTCATGCACTCTCCACCAGCTCAGATATGCATATATCAGTGTGGCGTCAAAAACAGAGAATTGCGTTATCACATGGTGAGACGCATATCACATGTAAGCAGAAGCAGGTGTTGGAGATAGGAAGAACAGTGGAGAATCCCTGTCAAAGGATGTTGGACCCGCCAAATTCTGCACAGCTGTCAATTACTCAGCCCCATCAATCCCATCCACCCTCTCACCTTGAACCTCAAAAGTTTCAGACAGGCCAGGAAGCCCATGCACTGGCAGTTAAAGTCGAGATTAAAGCTTCAGTCAATTGGCTTTCTGCATATTTAAATTACAGACCAACCAGTTCTATGGGGACTTCCTGCACACTTCAAAATGTGCCCTAGTTAAATGCAGAAGTTTTCAGGCTCTTGTCGGGCTCCCAACAGATTCGTACTTCTGCTTCATTAACCCGCTACATGCAACAAGACTTCTCCACTCTTGCAGACTAAAACTCCCCCACGGTGTGGACCCAGATAAACCTGGATTGAAGTTACCCTGCAAAATCTGATTGTGAACAGGGCAGGGGAAACAGGTATATCTCTATCCCACCTGTCCCTGTAGCATTTTGTAGACATTGTGGCAACTTTCCAGGATTCCAATGAAATGCTATTCTATTGATTGAATCACACATTCCATAATTTCGGTGGTTCGGTGAGAAAAGTGCCTCTGTTATACGTTTACAGGCATGAATAACCTGCCGCATTATTTATGATGCTGTCCTTGTGAGGCCAAGGCAGCAGATTAGAATCCCACATTGTCACACTTCCGCCATCCTGATTCTAAAGCTTTACAGGCGAGTTTTAAAATCTGTGTATGTTATTGAAATTCAAAAGGAAGTGCTCCCAGCATAATTTTCCTTTCCCTAGTCATCTTCATTAAGAAGCTTGCCCACCTGATAAGAATTTTGTGTTCTTCAATTTAATTATGAAAGAAGAAACTTCAGACCATTATGGATCTTTCAGCAGGAAGCCAGGCAGTTTATACAAAGCCAAATGCCGACTGAGGAAGTTATCTCTCAACTTGATGTTATGCATGTGATGTGGAAAAGTCATAAAGCTCCAAGCTCAGCATTCAAGGTGAAACTGTGATGTGTTTGGTGCAAGTGCAAAATTAAACATAATGAAGACAAATTGTTTCAATTTATAGCCATAGAAAATGTCATTTTCGATTAGGGGAAAATATTTTAATGTTGAACAGGTCTGGAAAAAAGATGTGTGCTCACCTATTCAGATCTAGTATTTTTTAGGATTTGGTCCCATGAGAAGTGGATCTATGAGCATCAATTTCGCAATGTATTAAAATTTAATATTGCTAACTTTCGTTTGCATTATTTCTGCTTGTGATGTTTTGGTTTTTGTTTAAACAGTGACGTTGTCATCAAGAACCGACCTGGAGGAGCTACTGACTCTGGTTTCTTCAGCTTCAGCTTTGGTTGTGTCAGCATCACAGACTAACATCCATATTCTGCCAACATTTGACCCCTGGTTATGAAGTCAGAATGAAATTATTGCCAAGATCTATATAATTTTTTTAATTTCAACTGTAGGTTAATTCAGCTGCCCATATCATCTGGTCCTGCCCTACGCTGTCATAACCAAGTTAAATCTCAGAGAAAGGAATAGAGATTTTCTCTTGCTGTAAGCTGTTAAAGATCACAAATGAATTGATCTCCAGTTCTCTCAGCCTTTGCACACCATAAAACAGCTTGAAAACAAACAGGACATTTCTAGTTTTGAGAGCCCTGAACATTAATCTACTGTATTCAACTTCAATATAATGCCAAACAGTTAGTTGAAGTTAAATACAGCAAATTGACAATGCTTGTGAGGGTGCATGTAATCTACAAAAACATACTTAATACATGAAAATTCAATAAATTAACATCACACTTCCAAATGTGCACATTTATATATATATATATATATAAAATTATTATGAATTTTCTCAATAAAAAAGAGTAATTTTGTAAATAAATCAATGAAAGAACATTTTCTGCTGATATGCACAAGTGGTTCCATTCTGTAAGGGTTGCGTCCACAAAATATTTTTAGAGATGGAATTTTGTGTTCTTGCTATGGGATTGCTTGGATGCAATGGGTACAATAAGGCAGGCAGGTGCTTGGGCCTGTAAGATCATAAGAAATAGGAGCAGGAGTGGGCCATTCAGCCTATCGATCCTGCCCTGTAATTTGACAAGATCATGGCTGATCTGATTGTGGCCTTAACTCTACTTTCTTGCCTATCCCCCATAACCCTTAACTCCCTTGTCAATCGAAAATCTGTCTAACTCAACCTTGAATATATTCAGTGATCCAGCTTCCACTGCTCTCTGTAGTAGAGCATTCCACAGACTAATAGCCCTCTGAGAGGAGAAATTCCTCCTCATCTCACTCCTAAATGGGAGACCCCTTATTTTTAAACTGTGGCCCCACATTCTAAATTCCCCACATGAGAGGAGACATCCCCTCAGTATCTAACCATTCAAGTCCCCGCAGAATCTTAGATGTTTCAATACCACCACCTGACATTCTTCTAAACTCCAATGAGAATAGGCTCAACCTGCTCAACCTTCCTCATAAAATAACCCCATGACCCCAGGAATCAGCCTAGTGGACTTTCTTTGCACTGCTTCCAACGCAAGTAAGGTGACCAAAATGTACACGGTACTCCACGTCTCAATTCACATACCCTGTACAGCTATAACAAGACTTCTCTACTTTTATACTTCATCCTCCTTTCAAAAAGGCCAACATTACATTTGCCTTCCTAATAACTTTCTGTACCTGCATGCTAACTTATTGTGATTCATGTACAAAGACACCCTGTGCCTACTGGTGTGCAGAGTCAGGACAATTCCCAGCTCTGCGAACCTGATCCAGGAAAAAGAGGCCCAGAAGTTGGGATTTTCACTCTAGGAGGTGGGTGGGCTGGATTACAAGTCAAGCTCGCTGCCCCTGGAACGAGTGCAGAGGCTGCCAGGTATGGAGGCGGGTTGGCCAGAAGGCCTGCTCCTGTGCACCGGCAATGTGTGAAAGATTGCAAAAAACCCCCCAAAAATATCCCTCCATACACTCCCCATGCTCCATCTATACTAAACTAAGCCTCCTCATGCCCCCACACACCCCTCATGAACCCCCATACCCTCAATGACAACCTGTACCTCTGTACCCAACTCCCAAAGACTCCCAAAGCATCCATGCCAATCTGTGTCCCTGTACTCAACCCCCATGAACCCCATACCTCCATGCCAATGTATGCCCCTGTGCCCACTGCCCCATGGCCTCTCATAACCCCTATGCCACCAAATGCACTCTACCTACCCCAATAGTCCCTCATTCCCCATGATAAAAAGCACTGAATACACTGAAACTCATTCAGCTAATCTCTTTCGAAAACAAATATCAATCAAACAGCTCATTAATAGGCACCCTACTCTGATAATGTTAGGCTGTAAAATCAGTCACATAGCATAAATCCTATAATGCTGACCCTCAGGCTTATGTCAATAGACAGATTGAAACAGCTAGCACTAATTTTTTTCAACTTCATAAATGTTTTTAAATTTAAAGCCCAGCAGGATTAAATCCCTTGACAACTTTGACAGTTCTAATGTGTTTGACAGTTCTTTGACAGCTTAACAGTTCTTTGACAGCTTTGGCAATTCTTTGACGTTTGACAGCTCTAATGAGTTTGTGTATTTATTAAACACATTTATGTCTACTTCTAACAATCCCAAAGGGCACCTGACCTCTCCAAAAAGGGGTTCCTTACCTTTCCAAAAGGGTACCAAATGAATCCACAAGGTTCCAACCTGCTCATACGACGTCTAATTTGCAGTCTTCAGATTTCAGGGACATACCTCACCAAAGTCACATGAGTGGATGCAACTGCTGGTTTATACGGGCAGCTGCCTCCAGGAACCATGGATATATAATTCATAATCCGTCCTATTCCAAACCCTCACCAGCCCCACACCCCCCTCCCCACTCCCTGCAAAAATGGCAGAGGGCAAGTGCGGGGCTGGGATTTACAGATTCTGGCCTCTGCGAGCATTTTTGCACAGAGAGCCTCTCCATCTGCATGCAAAATCAAATCTTTGTATTCTCCTCACAACTTGCTTTCCAACCTGTCTTTGTATCATCGGCAAATTTGGCTACAATACATTTTGTCCCTTCATCCAGGTCATTAATATAAATCATAAATAGTTGAGGGCCTAGTACTGATCCCTGTGGCACTCCACAAGTTACATTTCACCAACCTGAAAATGACCCATTTATCCCAACTCTTTGTTTCCTGCTGGTTAGGCAATCCTCTATCCATATATATCATTCCCAACACCATAAGCTTTTAAATTATGTGGTAACCTTTTGTGTAGCACCTTATCAAATGTCTTTTGGAAATCCAAATACACTACATCTACTGGTTCTCCTTTATCCACCCTGCTTGTTACATCCTCAAAGAACTCTAATAAACTTTTCAAACATGAGCCTGCCTGATCTGCTGTCCATTTAAATTATTGATGGAAATTTAAACAGACTCAGTTAGGGATGTATTCTCCTCCTGTTTGATTTTCCTCTATTCACTTTTTTTGGGTGATCCAATAGAGCCTTGGCATAGGAACAAGAAAATCTATCCCATTGGCTTTAATAGTTTTGTTATCTTGGGAACAAATGCCATTCTATACTCTCTTTATAAATTGTCCTTGTTTGATTGATTTGATTTTCAGTCATATTTATGTTTCTGCCCTACAGTGAAATTATTTAATATGTGATTTTGATCTTTCAGAGTCCTGCAGTATTTTAGTCTTGCTGAAATATTTCTTTCAAGAGCAAATTTTTATTATGCCTACAAATAATATTCACCACTTATCTTGGTATGCTTTCAATTTTGTGGCTATCTTTCTTCATCAAATTTGAGCTCCCTAAAGAACAAACCTATTCTTATCAGTGGTCCAATCAACGTATAATTTATAACCAGGCTGACAAGACAAACATCAATGCTCTTCAATACTTTTAGATATTTACTGTTCTCTATCTGCAAACTCAAATTTCCATGTCCACTCTAGATCATAATAAAAAATAGCTCTGGCCAGAAGTTAAACTTCAGAGGAGGCCACAATTTGCAAAATACTGGATGATGGTAGGGGGGGAAATAGTTTTTCTCGAATGGAAAACAATTTTACATAATTTTATTGGACTGATTTCATTTGTATAATAGGGAAAGTTTTCTGACTGTTAACAGGAGGAAGAGCATGCATTGCCAAGGAAGGAAAAAAGAAAACAACTGAGTATCATTGACCTTTGTGCTACCTGCTTTATACTTTAGAGGAATTAAAAATGGAGAAGTGCCATTAATTCAGCAAGCCCAATGAAACCTGAAAAAAGACATTTTTTATCAGATTTTTTTGTAGCTATTTTCTTTTACAATTTTAACCATAATTACACAATCCTATCTATCATTTTGTACAGGAAAGAGTGATAGTATATCAATGTATTGCAATTAATATTCTTTTAGCTTTAGTTTGATTACTAGTATGGAGCAGATGTGTTGTTACTGATCTCAAAAGAATTCATAATGAAATCTCAATGTGGCCTTGTTATGAATCACAATGGCCATTTACTTAAATGATAGGAGTAAGAAGCTTGGATGAAGTCCAACCATTCTTGCTTGAATCCATTTGACCCCATACAGGTTTTCTCCAGATGTGTTCTGTTAAACTATTCCTTAAAAAAAATTTTAATGTTATTTTGGCAGCTATCCAATATAACTATTTGTTAAATGGTATTCAACCAAAATGTAAAATGTTAGTTTTAGAACAACATGCTGCAGTAAACAATGATAATATTTAAAGTTCAAGAAAAAAAATGTATATTTAAAAGAAAATTATAAGTATCGAAATCGTGATCCTTTCAGAACAGGAGCACTTTAGTGCTTTTGAGAAAATGGAATAGTATTTATTCCCCCGGTGTCTCAGAAGGTAAATGCACTTTGTGGCATGCCAAAGGGCCATACAAATATAGAAGGTCTCAAGTTCAATCCCTGGTCTGTTCTGAGTTAGTTAATCCCTGCTATAGGGATACTGCAATTAACTTCAGAACTGCCAAGCTCGAGAGGGAGAGAGGAAAAGAATCAGCCTGCTTGTTGCTCATATTTGCTATTCAGCAACCCCTGAAGGATTTTAGTTGGGAATAGATTATGTTGGCTCCATTTGGATTGTTTTCTTCTGTACTGTAGGTTTACTGGCTATGCGTTCTGGTGGGTGGGTAGGGATGTACCCATTGGGCAAGTCATTGTTACCATATCCTAGCCATTTCTGCATCTGTGCCAATTTTATTCTAATTAAGGGAATAATAATGTAACATATCACATTGTTTATCATTACTGAACTAGTGATACTGGACATTAGGAATATCCAGTGTGCAATGTTGCTGGGTGAAGTGCAATGCAAGGAATGGCTGAAATGCATAAGCACTTTGTTGGGTTGATGGAAGGACTATTGATAAAGATTTTCAATTGGCAGATGGCTAGTATCAGCAAAGCAGCAAAATCTTTCCAATGTACAGGCTGACTGCTCCTTTTAGACTGCTGCAGAAAACTGATGCCTGCAGCAGAAGCCATTTCTAGCTGCCCTCTTCCCAGTATGAGCTCCCCAGCACAGACAGAAATGCCAGCAAAAGGAATAAATAACACTGATTTTGGAAAAAAATAAAAGCAAAATACTGCGGATGCTGGAAATCTGAAACAAAAACAAAAATTGCTGGAAAACCTCAGTAGGTCTGACAGCATCTGTGGAGGAAAAGACAGAGTTAATGTTTCGTGTCCGCATGACTCTTCTTCAGAGCTAAAGAGGAATAAAAATGTGGAGCTGAATTTTCCCACTGTCAGTGGGGTTGTGCAGGGGCGGGCAGGAGCGAGCGCGAACCCAATTGGCACCCCCGATCGGGTGCGCGCCGTCATTTGACGTGGGTGGGCCAATTAAGGCTCGCCCAGCGTGACACACACCCGAAAGCGCTGAGCACACCCTGTGTGGGCTGGGGGGATTCCCTGAGTTGGGGACTGCGCTCTTTCACGCATGCGTGCGAAAGAGTGCAGAAATCTCCCTGAAGCACGGAGGTGTTTAAGCTTATGTTTAAGTTTTTAAGTTTAAGTTTAAGTCAAGTTTAAGTCTTGAAAAATGTAATAAAGGTAGAAAAAATTTTTTAGGACATGTCCCGTCATGTGAAACTGTCACATGAGCTGGGACATGTCCATTAATTTTTTCAAAAAATTTTATTTAATTAACGAACCCTTCATGACGCCCGTGGATGAGGTTTCATGAAAAATGCAAAGGCCGCCTGGGCTCTTCACCTGCCCGCCAACCTTAAGGTTGGACGGGCAGCATTCTTAATAGCTTTAATTACTTTGTTAATGGCCTTAATATGCCTTTGACAGTTCGACAGGCACACAGCTGATGCGGCTGCGCACTGGCCGAACTGACAATCTAAATGACGCGAGGTGACGCCGGGATGCCTGCCCCACCCCCGCTCGCCGACGGGAAAGTTCTTCCCGTGGTGAAATATATACTGTTTAAGGGGGGGGTGGGACAGGTGAAGCTGGATAGAAGGCCAGCGATAGGTGGAAGCAAAGAAGAGATTACGAAAGATGTCATAAACAAAAGGTCGAAGGGGTGTTGATGGTAGTGATACTGGCTAAAGGAGGTGCTAATGGTGACATTAAGAGTAGAAAGCAGGATGAGAAAGTGACAGATGGCCCTAGTGGGGGTGGGGTGGGGGGAGTGGGGGGAGGGGACGGTGTGGGAGAAAAGATCAAAATAGGCTAAAAGGTGGGAATAAAACAATGAATGGAAATAAATTTTAAAAATAATAATAATAGAAATAGGTGGGAAAAATATATATATATATAAAAATTTAAAAATAAATATTTGAAAAAAGGGGATCAAAAAGGGGTGAGGATGGAGGAGAGAGTTCATGATCTGCAGTTGTTGAACTCAATGTTAAGCCTGGAAGGCTGTAAAGTGCCTAATCGGAAGATGAGGTGCTGTTCCTCCAGTTTGCGTTGAGCTTCACTGGAACATTGCAGCTGGCCAAGGACGGACATGTGGGTATGAGAGCAGGATGGCGTGTTGAAATGGCAAGTGACAGGGAGGTCTGGGTCATGCTTGCAGACAGACCGAAGGTGTTCCGCAAAGTGGTCACCCAGCCTGCGTTTGGTCTCTCCAATGTAGTGGAGACCACATTGGGAGCAGCGAATACAGTAGACCAAATTGAGGGAAGTGCAAGTGAAGTGCTGCTTCACCTGAAAGGAGTGTTTTTGGAAACATCCCCAGAGTCAGCAGTCTGTCTCCCTGGCTTGGAAGAACAGCCCTGTGGTAGAGAGGAAAACCCCAGCCTTTGCTGTCCAGTTTCACACCTGAAAAATGACCATTTTGGCATGGTAGTGGAGGGTTGCTGGTACCTTTAGAACTGTATGTAAGCATCACTCACTGCCTACAATAGAGCAAGGCTAAAGACAGGAAACTAAAGAAAAATAATGACTAGATCCCCCTACTTTAAGCGAATAATAATGTGACTTGACTGCACAATAATTGTTGCTCTCTGAACATTGTACAAAGGCAATTTAACTTTTTTCTATATATATTTCAGTATCACTTTATACTCTGCCCATGAATTATTTCAATTCTAATGATGCCAGTGTAAAAGATTTCCAGTACTTTCATAACAAAGTAGCTATTCTATTTGGTTATTTCTGTCTCTTCTCATTCCTTTTAATCTTGACATGATGATGTAAATGTTTAATGACAGAAAGTATCATTTTCTATTTTTCAGTTCGGTTGGCATATATGAAACCAAATGTCATACATACTGGGTTTAGGATGGTTTTAAGGTTCAAAGTGATCCCTTTAAGTATAATTCAAATTTCACCATATTGGTAAACATCTGATTATTCAGCTTTATAACTCATGTTCAATAGTTTAATAAGTTCAAAGCAGCTCAAAATATCATTATGATATTAATTTTGTGTGTGCCAATGTAGTGATAGCTTTTTTTGCTACTCAATTATAATGTCACAGTGATTCACTTTGTCCATATTGCCGGTGATGTTCCTTTTGGAAAATCTTGTAAGGAAGCAGGTGCTTTAAATTCCACTGACAGATGTTACCTGTTTCCTGCCTCAGGACAAATTGTTCACTGCTGTTAACAGGAACATATCAGAACACTTGTCAAGGATAACGCAGCTGTGGATCAAACAGTGCAATGTAAGGAAGAAAAAGAGGTGCAGAGTGAACTCAAGATCAACTTGAGTTGGCAATATTCTCACAAAACAATAACAGTTTTCCAGTAAACAATTCTGATTTGTTGCTACTTTGAATATTAATGCCACAATTTTAATTTTGCATATAACATACACATCATATCAAATTGGTCTGCATACGCGTTTACAGCCTCCTTCCAGCCTGTTAAGGATAAAGATTGTGAACATGCACGAGGAAGAAATTTTGGGCTGTTATGTGGTAGCTATTCATATTTCATACATTGAGCTGTAAATATCTCTGCTTCCAAAATGTGCTCAGTTAAGGCCTATTTTGAAAAGCAAAACCTCCTGTCAGATCTGGGGTCCAATAAACAGACTGGATTGAACTCTTCCCTTTCTTCCTTTGAGATTGCCCTTCTTTGACAGGACAGGAGTACAGCAATCAGAGAGAGGAGATATACTTTTGGCTCTCACACACACAAACTTTAAATCAAATACATTAAGAGCAGAAGCAATGGAACCTGATACTGAAATGGTCACTGCAACGTAGATGATGGATGCACAAGGTTCACTTTAATATTCGATTGAAGATGCACTTTCCATTGGGCCTAATGTTGTTACGGAATTGCATTTGCAAGTAGCTTGTGAAAAATTGAAAACTAAAATTCTACTTGAATACAAGCAACATTTTAAAACTGCCCAATTGTACTGTGCCTTTCCCTGTGATTATAAACAACTTCACATAGTCTCAGGTCAGCTTTACTTTGCTTTCACACTTTATGGATTAGGAATGAAAACAAAGGTACAGCAATATACAAAAAATAATTTGTATTGTGTAGTAATGCAATAACATTGCAAAAGGTTATGAGCTCAAATAATAATAAACAGGTATTGGTGTATATTGCTAGTTAGGTGCATTGAAACTTTATCAAAGAGGTTACTGAGGTCACTTGAACAGTGTTACATGGATGATTATAAATTATATTCCATATGCCCTATAATCTACAAAATGTAACTAATGTATCCCATATAATCAAATACATGTTATTTACACAGCAGTATTGGGCAAGGAAACATGCTACATTACACTGCAGCATGCATCAATTATATGGACTGATATGCTTAACACGCCTATGAAACTGTCTAACAAAGCTCCAACATTATCCAGAGATCAGTGAAAAATTCAGATGGCTTTTGTTAAAAAAAAGAAAAAAATGTGCACGAGTGACTATAGATGTGGGATAATATCGGGGAAGGTAAGAGCTGGAGGGTGAGGGAGGAAAAAATGGCTAGAATAGCAGATTCCACCTGAGAGCTCATAATTCTATTTTGTGAAGAATCTAGGGGATTTTGTCAATAACAATTAATTGGAGAGACCAACTGCAGAGCTGCCAGCCTTCTGATTGGGCCAGCAGTGTGGAAGGCTCATCTGCTTTCCTTAATTGGCCACCTTCCCCACCTATTGATTCTTGATTGCTTCTTCACGGGGAAGTCTGACCTCCTTTCAGTGTACTAGCCACCCAAAGAAACTCCCTGACATCGGGATGTCCCCACTTCTGGGAGGATCCCGCCCTCTAATTCTGTAACATCATTGTGGTTCTGGCAACTGGCAGTCTGACCCCCTTTTGGGGCTTATTGCTGTAGTAACAGGCATGTTGTAATAGGCTTTAATGGTTAGCAGCATGACATCACTAGAAGGGAAATGTTTCATGTGATCCAGTTTTGGTTTCACTTTTGCTTTGAGTGGAGCACACACACACAGCTCTGATACCTTCAATCCTTATACCTATGTATAACTGTTCTCATGTGCTTAGTCTTAATGTGATTACCAAACCCCTTATGAGTGATTGGTGATCAATGGTGGTCAAACAGCGTGGCAGCAAGGTTAAGTACAGGTACAACATGGTGAACAGCCTTAGGTTGTACTACACAGCAGGAGAAGACCCTCAACGTTTTGGTCACACTGCATCAAAGTTGCAGCGTTGGAGAGTTTTGAAAACATGGTGACTGCAAAGGAAAGCTTTGAAGACACAGCACTGAGCTAGTGTTCAAATAAAGAGCTGGTAAGCAGGTGGATCCTTTGTGATGAGATTGCAACACATAGCCTGTCAGTTCCATGGGTGGAATTTTATGGCCCCTCCCGCTAGCGGGATCTTCCGGTCCTGCGGAAGTCAGCGGAATTTTGAACAGTTCGCCGCATTTTCCGGCTCCACCCCCGCCATGACGGGGCCATAAAATTCTGTAGGACAGCGCGTCAAGAGGACCAGCACCAGGTTAGCTCAGTCGGGAAAGGCAAGTGGCCAGGGTGTGGCTGGATCGATAGTGAACAAGGGAAAGCCAAACAATAACAAAAAGAAGCTGTCATAAAAATCGGGCCAGAGATGGTTGCAATTATAATGGGTGGCTTCGAGAGCTGCTGAACAGTAAATTTAATAAACAGCAAAGACACCATTAATCCATGGTGCATTCCCACCACAACTCATCTTCATGGGCAAAGCTTCAGAAAAGTGTGTGTAAGCAGCTACAGCGACACTCATCCCAGGTACTGCAGAAGAAGGAAAGTCAAAGGAATATTGTCAGAATGTCCACAAAATTCTCCAGTTGGAATTGGGATGCTGCTGACCTACTATCCAAATTCAAAATGTTTAAACAGCAGACAAAGCTATGGTTTCTTGATTCAGGTATGTCTGAATCAGACAAGCAAGCCTTAAAAATTCACCGAGCAACTGGAAATGAACTACATCGGCTGGTCACATCAGAATTAATAAAAGAAAAGATAATGGATCCCCAAAGGATATGGACTACATTGGAAAACAGGTTCAGAATCAGCTTAAACTTCCATATTCATCAACTGGAGTTCCTGTCCTTTTGACAACAGATCCACAGAACACTTCATCAGCAGATGCAGAGAAGAGGGTACATACTGTGATTATACAAACGCAGAGCCTAGCAGACAGAATTGTCAAGTTGGTGATTGCATCTAATCCCATGGGAGAACTCCAGAGAGATCTGCTAGAGAGGTCCAAAATGTATGCCATCGAAGGGTTACTCAAGAATGAAAGTAAGCACAAAGCGATCCTTGCAGGTTGTCAAAGTCTACAGGTCCTAAGTACAACCCCAATTGTTAACTCACTCACTAGAATACCCTAAACTGGCAAGCCATGTGGAAGGTGTGTACTTCTGCATGCACCAAAGAAATTCCCAGCATTTCACCAATTCTGCAAGGCATGTGGCAGAAAGGGCCATTGGCAGTGGCAGTGCATGAGAGCAAAGACTGATGCAGCTGTAAAGAGCCGTGCACTGATCCAAACAGACCGTACACAACAGGTACCTTCAAGCAATAGGAATGACCACCTGGTATCCTGTCAGAAACATATACATACAGTGATTGACAAAACAGAACATGATGATGATGTGCACGACAAGACAAAGAGCGGTGAACACAGGTTTCACACCATCAGCCTCAGGGAAGATAGAGATGCCATCATACCACCCGAAGTGTTTGCCAAGATTTGAATTATCTGTCGTAAGAAAGTTGGTAACTATTTGTTATTGGCCAAGATTGGCACAGGGGCAAGTGCCAACATACTGCCTGCATGAATTCTAAAAGACATGTATTCACCGACATGGAAGGTCATGGCGAAGCCCACTGCTGTGCAACTTACAGTGTACAACAGTTCACTAATTCCACGTGCAGGATCCATAGTCCTGAAGTGCAAGTACAATCGATCCTCCTGGGTGTCACAGAGGTTCTACATGGTGGAAACTAAAGCCCCAGTGATTGTAGGTCTACCGGCAAGTCCTGACCTCACACTAGTAACAATCTGTGGAATCAGTCAGACATCACAAGGCAGATCAACCTCAGAAACTACAGAGCAACTTTTAAAACTACAACAGAAGATGCCCAACATGTACGATTAAAATGCAGGTACAGAATTGCCAAGTTTACAGTTGGGACAACAAGTTTGCATCCAGGATCCCACAGAAGGTACCTGGCAACCAGCTGAGGTGACAAGGATTTGTTCAGAACTAAGGTCCTGTGAAGTCATTACACACAAAGGCGTAATGGTGAGGCATAAAGAAGGATAAATCAGATCCATTCCAGCTACTCAATCATTGTACAGTCCTATTGCATCTAGAACAAGATCCCAAATGTAACCAGGAACAACATCCAAGAATGACAATCCCACAGATCACTGTGAGCAATTAAAGAATCCTTCAGACAAGGTTGCCGCTAGATAAGATCTGGGAGAGTCAGCAGATTACCTTTACACTTTAGATACTTATCAGTTCTATGTACTTGTGTAATGGTAACAAAACATGAACATGTATTGTAAATAACTATACTTCCTTGGAAGTGGGGGGAAGTACCTTTGAAAAGAAAAGGGGATGTTGTAATAGGCCTTTAAGGGATAGCAGCATGACATCACTAGAAGGGAAATGTGTCATGTGATCCAGTCTTGGTTTCACTATCACTTTGAGCAGAACACACACACATCTCTGATGTCATCAAGCTTTACCCCTATGTATAACTATCCTCATGTGCCTAGCCTTAATAAATGAACCCACAGCATGTTTACTCAATCCGTTATGAGCAATTGGTAATTATATCGATATAATAACATGACAAGCCAGAAAATAATTAACATATCCACCATCCCTAGGTGGAGAGAATCAGGGCCAGTTCTGGGCCAACTATATATTTTTCTTAAATGTACAGTTTAGGGCTGACCTCTCCATAATGTCCATCATCCCAGCTAAGCTAGAGCCAAGGTGGAAGGAGGTGGAACCAGCTGCATTAGCAAGTTAGATGACAAAATCTAACCATACCTCATGTCATTGAGCTGTACAGACAAAGAGCAGAGGCTCAGATCGTGGTTTGTAATGACTTAACAATACCAATGTTACCGATACACTGGATGAAGTGCTTCTAAATTTTAGAGCGGCAAAATCAGAGTTTTCCACTCCTCATTCTTTGACTGTGGTGAAATATATTTATGTGTGGATATTGGCTAAAAGCAGCACTGGGCTTGGCTTTGAGGTGCCCAATAGTTGACAGCAGTTTCTGTCTCAATTACAAATAGCCTGCTGACATTTTTGCAGTCTTGGCTCACACATGAAGAAAGAGCAAGGGCTGCTGCCATCTGTGAGACTGAATATCAGTAAGAGCCACCGATTTCAGGAGAGGAGAAAATTGCAAAAACTACATCACAAAGCCTGCCCTTCGGACAGATGAGTGACTATTACGCTCTTACTTAAAGAGGGAAAAAAATTGGAAAAACGCATACTGTAGCATGTGTTTTTCAGGATGCAGAATGTGGCAGTCTTATTAAAATGTTCTCTTACCCATGTCATAAGCTATTCAGGTGTTTACATGTAATGCTTAAAGCTTGGCATAGATTATTCATATGTCCCAAAATGCTATTCTTCTAAAGCACTATAATGAGGCCTCTGCACTTCTCAGTGGATCACCATGTGAGGAAATACAAGACCTTTATCAGGGAAGACAAAAATCCCTCCAATTATCCAGTGTAAACAAAGCTTGTAATTTACCTAGAACAGTTTATGATGCAAGCAACACAAATGGTTTGACACCTTTCCACCTGTGGACCTGGGAAGTGGCTTTCTCACAGATGGGTTTAGGTGGTAGTAGGTTGGTGATAACTTTGCCTTACTGATACAAAACATGTTAAACACATCTTTTTCCAATAAAATGTCAGTAAGCTTGAGAATAGTGCCAAAATTGCAGGTTAGGTGTGATGAAGAATGCTGTGGAATATCACAGTACCAGTATGTGAGTGCCAAGTCCCCTAAGAGGTGTTAATTACTTCAGTCTGTGTTTACAAGAATGTTTACGTAAACAGGTCCTGAGAGGATGAACTCCAGATTTTGGATTAATTAATTCCCAATAGGTATTTCCTGACAGTAATTCTTACTTCAATCGTTAAAATAACATTCTGTAATCACATCTTAATAACATAAGACAAATAGCTAATATGTGACAGACTCTTCATGCGTAGCATATTATATGATACAATGACTGGCTGCAGCTTAAAACAAAAAGTTGTGTTTCATAAATTTGAACGCAAAAACAGAAAAATGTAATAGAAATTTTGTTGCGTATCAAGAAATTAATAAAAGCTCTTCCATTGCTGAATGCATGCTTTGGTTCACCAGGTGATAACTAACTCTGCATTGGAACTTCCGCAATCTCATACTGCCCTTATGTTATACCACTGCCATAAGCAGCAGTTCTGAAAGCAGCCATGCTGTGACACAGGTAAAGCAATTCTGTTGCTGAAGATAAATGGAGAACTACAGCAAGGAATTTTTTTTTCCCCTCTGTCACTAGACCAGAGACATAAATAGCTGATGTCAAGAGATATTTTTTTCTGGCAATGAGTGAGTGGTGTGAGCATACAGGTCAGAGGGTAGCCTATAAGGGCCTTCCCCTGCTGTCAGGAAAAGCTGAAAGTTATAATTGGGACTTGTAAACTGCATTGGTTACTCTGGCATTTGTGATGCTCTGACGCCAACCCACAATGTACACAAAATAAATTCCAGAGCATTGGAGCCAACACGTACAGACTATGAAACTGCTCTGTTTAATATGAAAGCAAGAGAGCTCCAAGAAATCAGGCTATCTGCTGGAGTGTTCCACTGTATGAAACTCTTCCACCAGTATTCTGTACAGACATCTGAGACTGATACAAAATATTGAAGTGTAACAGTAACACCTTTTGTGTTCCTGGCATAAATGTGGAAGTCTGGTTTAGTGTCACCAGTAACATTTGTGCTGCTTCAAAATTAATCTTTGTCAAGACCAGATAGTCATACTGGCTGCATTTCTCCATTGTTGTACAAGTTGTACTCTGACCTGGAGAAGACCATCATTGTACCGTCCACTGGGTTACAAAGCTTTGGATTTTACTGAGACCAGGAACATGATTTGGAGTTTCCCTGCAGCCTGTGAAAAACTGACACAATATTCCTTTACTTTTTCTCAGTCAGCTGAAGGCTAAACTGGCACATTGGAGGCGATGATGAATTACGTCATCTTTGTCTGCCTTCATCGAGAGGAGGTTCCCAAGATATGGAAAATGGTTCTACATTTTTCAGGATCCCATCATTGATCGTAATCGACAGGGGGTGGTGTCGTGCTGTGGGAGCTGTTTGGAAGAGGACATTAGTTTTCCGAGTGTTTAGTGAAAAGCCCATTTTCTCACGTTTTTGAGAAGGAGTCGACAATGACCTGGAGCTCTGTTTCTGAGTGAGCGCACTCACAAGCAGCAGCTGCTTACTGAAGCTCTATGACTGAGGATGGAGTGATTTTGGTTTTGTGTTGAAGACGCCATACATTGAACAGTTTTCCCCCAGTTCTGTAGATTATCTCTATCCTTGTGAGTAATTTACTGGCGGTGAGGTGCAGTATTGCAGCAAGGAAAATGGGGAAGAGAGTTGGCGCAATGACACAGCCATGTTTAACCCCAGTCTTCACACAGATAGGGTTTGTGGTGGTTCCATTGGTGAGGATCACGGCTTGCATGTCATTGTGGAGTAGGTGGATGATGGTGACAAATTTCTGAGGGCAGCCAAATTTGTAGAGGATACTCCATAAGCCTTCACGGCTGACAGGGTCAAAGGCTTTTGTGAGGTTGGAAAATGCCACGTACAATAGTTGGTCCTGTTCCTTGCAATTTTCTTGGATTTGCTACGCAGTGAAGATCATGGTTGTGACGCCTCTCAATGGGTGAAAACCACACTGCGACTCTGGAAGGAGCTCCTTGGTGACTGGAAGGAGACAGTTGAGGAGGATTCTTGCAATGATCTTCTCTCTGGCAGACAGCAGGGAGACTCCTCTATAGTTACTGCAATCTGACTTGTCTCCCTTCTTGAATATAGTCACGATCACAGCATCCCTGAGAACCCCCGGCATGCATACTTCATTCCAGATGAGGGATATGAGGTTGTGCCTGGAGTGTATCTCTGCTGTATTTCAGAATTTTAGCAGGGATTCCATCTGCTCAAGGGCTTTGTTGTTTAACAGCGGTCGAATGTTTTTTTTTCAAATTTGCTCCACACCGGGGTAGCACTGAGACCCAGCCGGACAGGGTACTCAGGAATTGAGATGAGGACATTCAGTCAAAGTTAGAGACTCAGTTGAGTATTTGAGGATCAGGATCTCAAACTTGATACTAGGGTCATGGTTTAATGGGCAACAGTGATTCCTGTGCTCCTATGTGTTTTGGAAACCTGGACAACCTACAGCAGGCATCTCAAAGCACTGGAGAAGTACCACCAGCAGTGCCTTCGCAAGATCCTCCAAATCCAGTGGCAATAAAGGCAGTCCAACAGTCAATTTTCCCAGCATCAAGCCACCAATCACTCAAAACCAGCAACTCTGCGCAGGAAATGTCACTTGCGTGCCTGACAACAGACTTCCAAAGCAACTGCTCTACTCGGAACTTGGTCACAGCAGAAAACTCTAAGGAGGGCAGTGGAAGCACTTTAGGGATGTCCCCAAAGTGTCCCTTGAAGAGATCGAACATAACTGCCAACTCATGGGAGACCCTGGCTTGTGACCAACCAAAATGGAGAAGGGTCATTCAGGAAGACACTGAATACATCAAGAGACCCCACCGGGAACACACAGAGCCGAAGTAGAGGCATTGGAGGGAGAGCACGAACCTCCAAACAACCCATCTATCCAACCCTTCAAGCACCACCTGACCTACATGTGTCAGAATTTGTAGTTCACGCATTGGATTTATCAGCCATCTCAGAACCTATCGAACTAGAGTGGAAGCAAATCATCCTCAATGCTGAGGGACTGCCTAAGAAGAAATGAAGAAAAGGTTCCTTTACTAGCAGGTACAGATTCTGTAAAAAAAAACGGAGGCTGCTAATGGTGGCAAACATGCTTCAGCTTTAATAGTTAAATACTGTCCTTAACTGGTCTTTAATGCCATGTTTATCATTAGTTTGACCCAGGTCAGGTACAATTACAATTTCAACTTGTGAATATTCTTAACTGACGCAATCCTTATGTGTTAAAGTTGGGTGGGCAACAAATTGTTCAGTCTAACCTTGACAAAGGTATTGGCTTGGTCTTCTCGGTGCTGAAGATGATCCTTGATTTTCTCATCCATTCTCAAATGGAGAAAAGATGAGAGACAAAGTGGCAAAGCGTACATCATTGAAAGATCTTGAAGCATGTTAAATAGTTGAATGTCCAGTTACTATGAGACAGGATTTGTGCCCTTCGAAAAGAGGTGTCCAGTTTAACAGTTTCACCATAGTCAATCTTTCAATGACAATGGGATACTTCATATTAAAGAAATGAAGAAAGAAAGATTTGCTATTTGCGTAACAGTTCTCACAACCTCCGAGTGTCTCAAAGTGCTTTCCAGCAAATGAAGATCTTTAGAAATGTAGTCACTGTTGGGTAACATAGGAAATGCAGCAACAGATTTGTACACAGCAAGCTCCCACAAAGAGCAATGAGATAATGACCAGATAATCTGTTTTTAGTGAAATAAAAACAGGAAATGGAAAAACTCAGCAGGTATGGCAGGATCTGTGGCGAGAGAAACTGAGTTAATGTTTCGAGTCCGAATGATTCTTCTCCTGGGCTAAAGAGAAGTAGAAATGTGATGGATATTACACTGTTTAAAGAGTAACTATTTTTAGTGATGTTGGCTGGGGGATAAATATTGACCTGGCCACTTACTAGAAACACTGATGAATACTGCTCTATTTTAGAGCAAATCAAAAACAATTGGTGTATTAAATTAGTGACCAGATTGCAGGGTCTTGTGGTTGAGGTATTGCAAAACATTTTGTTTGCTATTACATCTGAAAGCTTCAACATTGTTAGCAATGGGGTTACAGGTCCGAGTGCTTGCACTTGGCCTTTCTTATACATGGTGCCTATCTGTACAAGGTTATTATGTTTGTGGCTTTCCATTCAGTTTGCGTAATGTTGTACTGGCAATTTTAAAATTCTCATCCTTGTTTTCAAGTCTCTCCAGGGTCTCACCTCCCTATCTCTGTTATCTTCTTTAGCCCTGCAGCCCTGTGAGATGTCAATGCTGCTCCATTCTATGCTCTTGAGCATCCAACAATAACAACAGGAATTTAGGTAGTCCAAAACAAAAACAGAATTACCTGGAAAAACTCAGCAGGTCTGGCAGCATCAGCGGAGAAGAAAAGAGTCGACGTTTCGAGTCCTCATGACCCTTCAGCAGAACTGAGTAAAGTTAGGAGAGGGGTGAAATATAAGCTGGTTTAAGGTGGGGGGTGGGGTGGGGGGGAGAAGTTGGGGGGGGTGGGTGGTAGTAGGGACAAGCAAGCAGTGATGGGAGCAGATAATCAAAAGATGTCACAGACAAAGGAACAAAGACGTGTTAAAGGTGGTGATATTTTCTAAGAGAATGTGCTAATTAAGAATGGATGGCAGGACACTCAAGGTACAGCTGTAGTGGGGGTGGGGGGGGAAAGGCTGACAGGGCATTACAGGTATAGATTTAAAAATAATGGAAATAGGTGGGAAAAGAAAAATCTATATAAATTATTGGAAAAAACAAAAGGGAGGGGGAAGAAACGGAAAGTGGGTGGGGATGGGGGAGGGAGTTCAAGATCTAAAGTTGTTGAATTCAATATTCAATCCGGAAGGCTGTAAAGTGCCTAGTCGGAAGATGAGGTGCTGTTCCTCCAGTTTGCGTTGGGCTTCACTGGAACAATGCAGCAAGCCAAGGACAGACATGTGGGCAAGAGAGCAGGGTGGAGTGTTAAAATGGCAAGCGACAGGGAGGTTTGGGCCTTTTTTGCGACAGAATTTAGGTAGTGCTGTTAATGTAATAAAACATCCCAAGGTGCTTCACAGGAGCATTGGAAAACAAAATTAGACACCAAGCCACAAATGGCAATTTTCAGGCAGTTGGCCAAAAGCTTGGTCATATAGGTAGACTTTAAGGAGTGTCTTAAAGGAGGAAAGGGTGGTAGAGAATGGGAGAGGTTTGGGAAAGGAATTCCAGAGTTTAGAGTTTAGCAGCTGAAGGGACGACCACCAATGGTGGAATAATTTAAATCGGGCATGCTCCAGAAGCCAGAATTAGATGAGCACAGATATCTTGGAGAGTTGAGGGGCTGGACGAGATTATAGAGATACAGGGGGAGGCTATGGAGGGATTTGAAAACAAAGATGAGAATTTTAAAATTGAAGCATTGTATAATCCTCAATTTTAACCACTCTGCCATTGGCAGCTGTGCCTTCAGCTGCGTAGGCCCCAAGCTGTAGAATTTCCTCCCTAAACCTCCCTGCCTCTCTACCTCTGCCTCCTCCATTAAGTTGCCCCTTAGAACCTACGTCAGTAACCAAGATTTTAATCATCTGTCTTAATATCTCCTTAAGAGGCTCGGTGTCAGATTTTATTTAGTAACTCTTTGGTGAAGGACCTTGGGATGTTTTACTACATTAAAAGAGCTATTTAAATGCAAGCTGTTGTTGGTACAATCAACCATTTGTTTGAAATTTTTAAGAATATAGGCTTCTGCCTATGTTACTCTTGGGATATATCTGAGAGTTGTTTGGGTCATTTGCCTTTGAACGTTGCTGTACCTCATAAGAAGACAGTTTTCTTCGGCTCAGCAATTCTCCTAATAGGCCAAATGAACTCAGTAACTTTGGGTATTGATATAATCATGTCTACAAGTTATGTCCCAACTCTGTGATGCAATGCTAAATACGCCCATGTGCTCCACCACCAAGTTGCTTAATGTTCCTCCCTTTTAATTATATTGGTATAACTCAATTTAATTTGGTTTATTATACAGGTGCCCTTTTGTTAAGGTGCTTTGTTTGGGACTTCATATATGTACTTAGCTAGCAATTTCAGAGGTCCCAACATGAAAAGCTAACAATATGTTGCAATAAAAAGCTTATGTATTTTAAAAACCTTTTTAGTTTTAGTTTCACAAATATTTAGTAGCTATAGTACATTTTTTTATCCATTCACAGAATATGGGGGTGACAATGGCAAGGCCAGTATTTATTGCCATTGACTATACAATTGAGTGGTTTGCTTGACCATTTCAAAGAGTAAACCGCGTTGCTGTTGGTCTGGAGTCACATGCAGGCCAGACCAGGCAAATACAGATAATTTCCTTCTTTAAAGGACATTTGTGAACCAGATGGGTTTTTATGACAATTCAGTAGGTTCACGATCACCATTACAGGTATTAGCTATTTTGTAGGTTTAAAATATTTACCACCGTTTGCAGACACAGTTAGAATATAATAGTATGTATGTTAGTTTTTCTTCCTCTCCTCACTAATTTCCTCTCCCTTGTTTCGAAGCAATTGAATTCTTGATTGAGCACAGTTCCACAGACACCAGGCATTCTCCTGTTATTGTTCATATATGAGCCTTAAAGTTGACTGTTGGTCAGTTACTCAACTAGTTAGGCATTAGAGCTGAAGTTTACAAGATTATTATGTTTTAAGACTTTATCTTTTGGTTTATAAAAGTGTTATAGTTTCGGACTGTATCTTTAAGCTGAGGGTAAATGAAAGGTGTCATGTGACATGTGCTGGAACCTGCCTCACCAGTAGACATGGTGGTTTATTTTTTATAGATCTGAGAAAAACTCAAATTGTTTTATTAAGATACAGGTGCAAGGTGTTTACACTTGGGGACAATGGCAGCTGTTCTTAAATCTGCAATGGGTAAATCCTGCATCCCTCGGAGTCCCAGAAAGGAGGTATTAATATTGAGCTGTAAACGTTTGTGCTGCAAACTATCTGTTTACTTCCAAAATGAAAGGAGTATTGGAATAAGAGACAACTGATTAGCATTTTTACTTAGATACAAAGCCAATGTGTTTCCCATTGCCATTGGGGAAGCGGGTGGGGAAGCCATTTTGACATCAGGTTACAGGCTTCTCTTTAAATTCAGGCATATCACAAACAGACAGGGGTTGCAGTTTGGTCTTGTGTGATCTGCAGCTAGCTGAGAGGTAGGGAGCAAGAGGTAGCTAGAAGTAGCCAGGTCTGCACCTTAAGCAGAGAAAATTCTGCCTTTACCATTTACCATACCGAACTCGGGTGGGAGTTTGCACTCAATTTGAAGACTGAGTTTGTGAAGAATTAAAAGAAGCTGGAAGATTAGCCAGCTTGGAGCTACATTAAGAAATCCATAGTATAACCCTAACAGTGAGAGGCAGTTCAGGGACTAGAAGTTACCTGGTTGGGAAAGTGGAAGGTAATCAACCCACTGGAAGTTGGGAGTAATTGTTAACTGTTTGCTATGAGACTCATAATTTTGGGGATGCTGATAATTGACAAGAAACTGTTTATTTCTATACTTTAAAGTATAAGTTGCCTACACAAGAAAATGGTGTTTACTTAATAGTCGGTTTTTTCAGTCATTTGATACAATTAAAGTATTAAAAAATGTGAAATCCTTATCCTTATCCTTTCAGCTAATAATCGTAAGTTTGAATTTCTCTTTAAAAATTATCGGTCCCTACAGAGGTCATAACACTAGTCCTGTCAACCAACATATAACAGGGTTTATCTGGAGAGCAACCCCAACCCTAAAGCTCCCTAAACTAGGAGCAGTGCATTCAACTTTAGCTGCCCCTACTGCAAACCTGCTTGAGGCCAATGAATACAGTACAGATTTGAGACCAAGCTTTGGACCTTCTGGAGATGTATTGGTCAGTGATTCAGTGGATAAGTTTCCAGAGCCAGAGGAATAGTCTGTACTGTCTTATTTAATGCACCTCACAGCTGTGTTAAATAGGATTACATAGGATTACATAGAATGTACAGCACAGAAACAGTCCATTCAGCCCAACTAATCCATGACAGCGTTTATGCTCCATTGAAGCCTCTTCCCGTCTTTCCTCACCTAAATCTATCATCATGACCATCCATTCCCTCCAGTGTTGTACTGAGGGAGCTGCACAATTGGAGGGATTGTCTTTTGAATGATATGTTAAACCTAGGCCCCATCTATCTGCTTGGGTGAATGTAAAAGATCCTGTTTTGAAGAGGAGTTATACCCGGTGCCCTGACCAATATTTATCCCTCAGTCAGCATCACAAAAAAAACAGATTACCTGGTCACTATCACATTTCTGTTTGTGGGAGTTTGTTGTGTGCAAATTGGTTGCTGCCATTCTCTACATTACAACAGTGATTACACTTCAAAAGTATTTAATTCGTTGTAAAGCACTCGTAGTGAAAAGCGCCAGATAAATACAAACTTTTATTTTTCTCTCATATGCTTGTATGGCTTCCTCTTGAATACATCTATACGATTTGCTTCAACCACACCCTATGGTAGTGAGTTCCACATTCTCAGTCCTCTTTTGGTGAGAAAGTTTCTTCTGAATTCCTTATTGGATTTCTTGGTGACTTTCCTATTTTGATGGCCTTTTGTTGTGTTCTTCCCCACAAGAGGAAATGTTCTCTCTGTATCCCTGCTGTCAAAACCTTTCATAGTTTTATATACCTCTATTTGGTTACCCAGGAATTTTCTTCTTTCCTGATGGATATCCGCTGCTGATGTTTCATTTAAAAAAAAAATCAGTGAATGCTTATGAGCATTATAAATCATTAAAGTGGAAACAATTGACTCTATACCTGTTGTGAAAATATAACATACATATGGCAAAATGCATTCGCAGGTGAAACCCGCTGCACAACTGGCAGAGCCATTACTGCATATATGTTACAATGCTAAATTCATTTGGAAACTCACTGAATGCAGAAAGTGAAATGATCTGAGAAAAACACAATGCGATAAATATTCATCTTCACCACATGGGTAGTAGCCTGGTGGAATGAGTCACCTGCTCATTAAAAAAATGTATCTTTTATTCCATTTAAATCAATGATGACCGCAAAAGGATGAAGACAAAAATATTCTTTACTACTGCACCTTCCATGTAGAGGCTTTTTGGCTCAATGTCCACATTATATTCAATGACATTTGTTTCAGTACATTTCAACTAAATATCCTGCACAACTGATGATCTTATCTGCTGCCCAGTAAACAGTGCAACGGATGCCAAGGAGAGGAAGTACTGCATTTTCTCATGTTATTGGAAGACTTGCTGACATGGATATTCTGAGGGGTTAATGCTGTTGAATACTTAAGAAACATTGCCACTTGTTCACTCCACTCTTGACCACTTGGGAGACAAAATGCAGTTTTCTAAAAATGAGAAATCTGCGGAATTGCTAACAGTACGTAGAGGTTTTTCAATTAAATGGAAATCACAAGACATTTTGTACTAAATAGTTCAGTGACTCGCTGGAAATGTTAATTGTTTACATGCGTGCAGTAATATACAATTGACCTTTTCAATCTGATCTGGAAACCATTTAAACATTTTGGATTACATTTATCCATGGCAGAGCAGGGTTCCAGCCATGTGATCCAAAGGCAATTGAGACGGTTCAAAAATAAAAACTGATGCATGCTTGCAACTGTACCTTGTGCTCCATCTCCATTCCATTGAGGTAACACCAAGTCTATGTTGTCTGCATATTTAAATTTAGTGTCACCATCAAGGCTGTCATTTTATTGCCCACCCCATTTGCCCTTGAGAAGGCAGTGGTGGGCCTGCTTCATTCAATGCAGAATTGTGAATTAAGATGAACACAGTGCAATCATCAGGGAAAAGCCCCAGTTCTGAACATATGATGGAGCGAAGGCCATTGATGAAGTAGCTGAAGATAATTGTGCCTTGGATGTTGCCCTGAGAAACTTAGAATTATATAAGATATATGGCACAGAAACAGACCATTTAGCCCAACCAGTCCGTGCAAAGCATTTGCGCTGCACCTGAGCCTCCTTCCATCTTCCCTCATCCAACTCTATCTTCTTAGCCTTGTCTACTCTTCTCCCTCTTTTACTTGTCTAGCTTCCACCTAAATGCATCTATACTATTTGTTTCAACCAGTCCCTGTGGTAACGAGTTCCACATTCTCGTCACTCCTACAGTGATATCCTGACATTCTTCTTTTGTGCCAGTTGGGACTCCAGCCACTGAAGAATTTTTCCCTTGAAGCCCATTGACTTAACTTTTACTGGGGCTTCTTGGTTCCATATTCAGTCAATTGCTGGTTTGATGTCAAGAGCAGTCACTCTCACCTCACCTCAGGATTTCAGCTATTGGACCTATATTTGTAGAATGGCTGTAATGAGGTTTGAAGCTGAGCAGTTCTGCTGGAACCCAAACTGAGATTGGTGAGCAGGTAATTGCTGAGTAAGTGTTACTTGATAACACTATTCACAACAGCAGATAAATGAAAGAAAGGTCTATTTGTATTTATGTACAGCAAGGTCCCACAAACAGCAATGAGATCATGACCAAATAATGCATTTTAGTAATGTTGGTTGAAGGATTAATTTTTTTTTGACACAAACACAGTTTAATTACTCTGTACAATTGGAGAAAGGTTCCTCAAACACTACTGCGAGTTACTCCAGCTCTGTGGAGAGTTAGTGAGGTGGGATCAGTGCAGCTGCTGTGCATCTTTTCTCACTCATTAGGAAGTTAAAGGTTGCACAGGGGTTTGGCGTATCCTGTAACTCCACAGCGATCCCCTTGCTCTTCATTAACATCAACAGTTTGGGGCCCAGTCTTTGGATTCGATCATCGATACCCAAAACCAGAACCTTTATTTTAGGCTCCAGTATGTAACAGAGCAAGACTGTCCTCACTGATGTCTTTGTAACTTCCAACATTAGTTCCCATCCATAGTGAAGCCCTGCTTGCTGTAGTCATTCATGAACATGATATAGTGCGATTCTCACTCCAGAGTGTTCATTCTGGTGCGCTGGTACAGCTCATCGTCTGAGGGTGTCATCTTATAACCCCGACAGGGCTGCCTGTCCCTGGCCGGTCCCCGGGCTGCCCACAGCCGGAGCCGGGACTCGAACCCCCGACTCAGCGAGGCTGCCATGGCCATGATACAAGGAAAATTCCACTACTCTTCTTTGAAATGTGACATGGGATCTTTTATGTCCAAGTGAGAGGGCACACTTATTGTCTCCTCTGTAGGATGACACTTCTTACAGGGCAGGATTTAGTCCTTGTCAGGCGGGCCCATGGATGAAGTTTCACAAAAAATGCAAAGGCCGCCTAGCCTTTTTGCCATAAGGTTGGACGGGCAGCGAAAAATTTAAATCAATTGGATTGTTAATGGCCTTAATAGGCCTTTAAATTGTTGGCGAGTGCACTGCCAACTCCTGTGAGTGCCCGCCGACCAAAATATCACGCGTCATTTTACGCTCAAGCAGGTCGGCTGCACACCTGCCCGCTCAGCAAAAAATCCTGACCATAGTGTTGTTTTCCTTCAGCCTAGTATCTTAGGTCTCTGGAGCCACTTGAATCAACAATCTTCTGACTCAAACGTCAGAGAACTATCACTGAGCCACAATTGATTGGTTGGATTAGTTCTCCTTTTTTTGTTGACGGAGCATACCTGGACAATTTTCCACATTGTCGGGTAGATGTCAGTGTTGTAGCTGTACTGGAACAGTTTACCTAAGGATGCGGCTAGTTCTGGAATGCAGCTCTTCAGCACTACAGCTGGGATATTGTTAGCCAGTAACAGCGTATATTACTGTGCATAGAATAGATTTGTTCAAGTGAATTAAAGCCTATGATCTAATACATGCACAAACTGCTCAAGCTTCACTTTTGTATATAGTTACAGAGCAGCACTTCTGTCCTACTGGCAGGCCCTGTTGTTCCTGTCAGAACTAGCTGTACAGGCAATTAAAAAGAACCATAACAGAGGCATGCAGGTACAGACACACAAAGCACGTCTATATTGTTATGTGTTAACTTTAAAAACACGTAGCTCAAAGGAAGTTCTAAGGCAAGCATAATTTGGGATTTCAAAATTGCGGAATCTTTGTTGAGATATGTTCTGATGTCATCTGATTCCCCTAAGAAATGCTTCAGCCTTGTAATTGCCTCCTGAATCTTCTATATAACATACTTATATGAAAATTTTAATTTCTTCTGAAAATCAGAAGGACGCTATTTAAGTGTGCTGCTTTCTGAAATTATACCCCCACTGTTGTCAGTGAGAAGAAACATATTGAAGCCAATTTTCTCCTCCTGAGGTAGCAGCACAAATTTTGGCAGAAGGTCTGGCACTAATGTGCCTGACAACCCCCAAGTGAAAAAATACTCAACTCCTATCTGCTTCTGTGTAATTAAAAACAAATATTTAAATAAGATGTTAAAGGAGAACAATGGTCTACATCAGCTTACTTTTCAATCTAAAATATTTCCCAGGAAGGATGCTGATCCCTTGTCAGCATAATGGGCAACAAGCAAAAATGGCATATGTTTGAAAAATGGAGATTTGTATTTAATTTAAACACATTTGCTTTTATTGTTTTAAGCCTTGTCTTGTGATGTGGCAGTATCAGAGCATTGCTGACCCTGTAAATTAATGAGTGTAAACCATACCAATCTATTCTAAATGTGGTTTGAAAGTTCACATCTCTACTGTTTGGTTTGAGCATGGCTTTACATGAATTTCTAACAAATATAAACCAGTACTATCTTTGGAAGCAAGGTACATTTTCTCATTGATTGTTCTGTTCATATTTGCAGTGCATGCATGTGTACTTCAACATTGTTGCATGTTGGGTGGTAAAGTGAAAGGTAAGCATGAACATGTATCTTTTGATCATTGTGAATACTTCTTGGAACATGGAATGGCGGTATATGTTGGTTGAGTAAATATATACATGAGAAGTACATTTATCTGTATTGTGTGAGTGTGTTTAAGATGTTTTCCACTAAAGTTAGAGCAAATGGCTAAATACAGTCGCTGTGGCCACACTTGCAGCTTTTTTTAAATCGTTTGTGGGATGTGGGCGCTGCTGGCTAGGCCAGCATTTATTGCCCATCCCTAATTGCCTTTGTTCAGAGGGCATTTTTAAGGGCCAACCACATTTCATATAGGCCAAACCAGGTGCTACTCAGCTTTCTATTAGATAACACTGCATTAAGCCCCACAGTCCAGAAAATACTTGGTTTTATCCCCGATTAAGGACCTTTAAAGTCAGTTCTTATTGCTGATTTAAAAACCCAATTTTTTCAGGTGTCTTTTGTTTTTAGAAAAAATAGAAGAAAAAAATTAAATCCCAAAATCAGAGTAAATCGGGGAAAAGCAGTTTTTATTTTGAACATCACTAAATCTCAAGAAAACAAGCAAGGGACAAAGAAGCCCCAGAGACTGCTATTCATAAATATTTTCTTTAACTTTTCTACCTGTCTTTAAGGTTGAACAAGGTCCCTCTTTGTTAAATCCATGGCCATTTCATACACCTCATGCGTTGGTCAACTTTTCGTTGGTCATTTTTCAGCTGATGGTGATCAAAAAGCACATCTTGCTTCTACCTTCCATTGCTACACTGCAGCTTAAACAGTAAGGCAGACGCTTGTTAAATTGACTTTACGTATCATGGTCAGTAATATCAGCAAGGGAACTTACCCAAGTTGCCGTTTCTTCCCGAATTTAGCACTGAAGTCAGTCAGCGGTGCACTGCCATTGTACAAGTTACATTGTTGTACATGTTACCTGGATATATTATCACACAACTCACATCATAATGTTACCATTGCGATGCATGCGCATCTCAGGATCAACAGGAACAGGAGAAATCTGGGATTTGAAAGGGAAAAAGTGGACACCAATTATTTTTTATAGAACCCCCAACATAGAAAAAAATCAGGAATTTATTGGTGGTAATCAATTAACAAAAATCTATTTGAGATAGCTGTTCTAAGCCAAGCATTATACCTGGTCTCAAAGGGCAGAATTTTCCAGCCCCACCCGCCGCCAGGATCGGCCGGTCCCGCTGAAAGTCAATGGACTTTTGGCTGGGTCACCGGACCTCCCACAGCGGGTCCCGCCACGAAGGGGCCGGAAAACCCCAGCCATAGCTTTTAGCCCTGATTAGTGATTTTTGCTAGAAATTGTGGGCAGAATTTTCCATAAATGAGACTATCATGAAGGACAAGGGCAGCAGATAGATGGGAACACCACCACCTGGAAGTTCCCCTCCAAGTCACTCACCACCCTGACTTGGAAATATATCGCCGTTCCTTCACTGTCGCTGGGTCAAAATCCTGGACCTCCCTTCCTAACAGCGCTGTGGGTGTACCTGCACCACATGGGCTGTAGCGGTTCAAGAAAGCAGCTCACCCACCACCTTCTCAAGGGCAACTAGGGATGGGCAATGAACGTCGGCCTAGCCAGCGAAGCCCACATCCTGTGAATGAATCTAAAAAAACTGTCTACACCTGCTAGCGTCAAGTGTGTTTGGGGGCATGAGCCGGCGAGAAAGCCAAGAATCGGTTTCGCAACGTCATGAAACCAGTTTGCATCAGACGTCGGGAACCTCATCGTAATACATCAGCATATCATTATAAGGCTAGCCTGCCGGAATCATCCCCCACCCCGCTGGATCGCTGGCCCATGTCAGCGTGATTGCACATTGACGTGTTTCACAACAGCTCATAAAAGGCGTGCACTTGGCGGGCTGCACTTTGAAGGGAACTCAGAGGTGAGTGCACAGTAATGTTGTGGAGCGCTCGCACGGGACGCCTGTTGAAATTCAAGGTTGAGGTGCGTTGGGTCGGGGGGGTGGGGGGGCAAAGACTGCCCTGCAGTTGAGGTGACTTTGGGAGGGGGTGGGAGCAAAGGGCTGCCCTGCGGTTGAAAGTAGTGCACAAGCATGTGCAGGGTCGGGGGGTGGGGTTGGGCGAGGGAAGCAGCCACACTTTAGGGACACCTTCCTCTGCAGCTGAGACAGTTCAGGCGCAGCCACATTGATATGATGGAGTTGGGCGTCTAGCTTATCTCGAGCAACTTGAACAACACAGAGGCATCAAAGTGCCACCAAATGCTCCAAAGCTTTTGACCTCTTGAGCATAGGCTGCAAACTAATGAGCATTTTAGTGGGCTGCAGAACAGTTGGATGACTGGACATATTGTACAATCTCCTTGCTAAAGCTGGTCATGGAGCAGTCACTGGTGGAGGCATTCGCAGCCCCTTGCAATGTCCACATCCTAGTTTGGACCAGTCTCCCCCATTGTTCAAATTAACAGTGCGGTCTTGCAATGCGGGTTAGGGGAGTGCCTGTGCCTGAGCTGAGAGCACAGCATGCAGTCCAGTGGGCAAAGCTTCCGCCAATCAGTCAGCTGGAGTGGGGCAGAGGAAGGTGGGGTCTCAGTCATCCATGCAGTGCGCTAAACTCTGGCCATCCAAGTGGCGGCCAGCACTCTCTGGGATGCATTAAGGAGCCTTCAAACTTAACCAAGATAGGTTCTTAGTATACCATACTAACTCACACGTCTCTCTCTCTTTCATCCTGCAGGAGAAGTGCATCAGGATCATGGAGACTGGTGAACTAGCTGTATGCCTCGTGGCTTACAGAGAGTGAAGACGATGGCGAAGAGAGCAGCTGGGGCACCTGGCTGCGCAGAGGGTGGAGCAGCACTCTCAGGAAGAAGGGCTGGCTGGGACTCCCGCACACGCCACCGAAGAGCCACAGCGAGCTGTTGTTGATCGGCGCCTAGTAGACCCAGAGTCTATAGGTGCTGCTTTTAATTCCTGCAGATGACCAAGAACCAGTGTCACTGAAGACTGCACATGTCCAGGGATCTAGTAGGTCACATCTGCCACCTGCTGCAGGATTTGGCGCCACGGGGACATGGAGGGCATCCACTGCCAGTGGATGTGAAAGTGACCATGGTGCTCAATTTCTATTCCAGTGGCTCCTTTCAGGGCTCCACAGGTGACCTCTGTGGGATCTCACAAGCCTCTACCCACAAATGCATCCAATAGATCAGGGGTGCCATCTTCGCGAGGGCACACAACTTTGTGCATTTCGCCCGGGACCAGGACAGCTAGGATGCAAGGGCGATTGGATTTGCCCGGATCTCGGGTTTCCCGCAGGTGCAGGGTGCCATCGACTTCACTCACATGGAGCTCAGATCTCTGTCGCAACACGTGGTCAATTATATCAACCGCAAGGGCTTCCATTCGCTGAAATAGCAGCTGGTGTGTGACCACCACAAACGCATCCTGCAGGTCTGCACATGGTTTCCAGGGAGTGTCCATGACTCCCACATTCTCAGTCGGTCACAGATCCCTGACATCTTCCAGGGTCCACAGAGGCTGCAGGGTTGGCTCCTCGGGGACAAGGGCTACCTGTAAAGTACATGGTTGTTGACACCCGTGCGGCGGCCTCAGATTGCAGCAGAGTGAAGCTATAATGAGGTTCATGCTGCAACTCGCAACTTGGTGGAGCAGACCATCGGGATGCTGAAAGTGAGGTTCCGGTGCCTGGACCAGTCTGGTGGAGCCCTGCAATACAGTCCACAGAGGGTGTCACGCATCGTCATCACATGCTGCTCCCTTTACAACCTCATGCTGCAACAGTGGGGGAGGGCCTGGCTGAGGAGGAGCTGGAGGTCTCCTCCAATGAGGATGATGTCAACGGGGATGAGGGTGAGGAGGTTCTCAAAGGCGATGAGACCCTCGTCCTGGCCAGATGAGGCAGGCACGCTTTGGAGGCCCTCATAGCTGCTAGATTTGTGGAGGATGATGACGACATGCAGTGAGGAGACACCATAGATCCTCACATTGCATCTGTGAACGTTTGACTCCAGTCTGGCTTATGGCAGCGCGAATACCCTCTGTGAGAATGCTCCTGTCATGGAGACGCAGTGGAGGCCCTAATAGTCGCACGATTGCAGGAGGATGATGACATTATGCAGTGAAGACACTCCATAAATCTTCACATATCCTCTGAGAACGTCTGTCTTCTATCTTGCCGAGGGCAGCTCGCTTGCGCTCTGTGATCAGGGTCATGCCATAGAGACGCAGCCATGAAACTTTTAAAGCATCTGATCCTTTGTCTGCCTTCAGCACCTGACCCCTTCAGGAGCACAGCATCACCGGTCACAGATGCTGAAGAGGTTGGGGGCCAGTCCCACCTTAAAGGTGCTGAGAGAACACAGAAAGAATGACAGGACTCTGTGACACCTGCCCACTACATTCTGGCAGCAATGACAAACAACATCGAGGTGCAGGCATCAGTAACGTTTCCAGGAGTTTGAGGCCGAACCATCACTTTGGTCTGAAGGCTGCACAAAGCACAGGGAAGAGGCCCTGGACTGAGACACCTGCCTTTACCTTGTGCAGGAAACAAAGTTTGACATCTGACTGACAAGAACACTGCTCATCATAACAAAGAGCCACAGGCAAGGAGGTATTCTTGGGAAGTTATTTACAATAGTGAACATTATGTACGTGAATAACACCTGTGACCAGGCTGTACAACTACATCTTCTTTACCTTCCTAACCCTTCCACTACATCTTGGTGCTCCCAGGACATCCACAGCAGAGCTGGAGGCAGCCTGTTGACTGCTATGCCCTGTGTGATGACCTTGATGGGCTTCCTCTGGAGGGCTGAGACCTGAAGGGTCCCGGCCTGCTTTCGGGAACCCACTGTGTGGCAGTGGCACCCTCCTCGGCCTGTGGAGCTAGAGCTGCTGGTGTCACAGGAAGAGGTGATTTGGATGGGCCGGACACTCCCGGAGTCACCTGGATGGATGGCCCCGGAGCGTGCACCTGCTGATCCTCTTCCTTATGGGTGCCAGAGGACCCCATGCCTGACTCCTTGAGGAGAAGGGGTAGTTGGAGTGAGATCGGGCTGCCCCGCACCCCTCTCGCGTACATACTGTTGGAGGACAACTATGGCATCAGCAATGGAGTTGAGTCTGTGCAGCAGTGTAGGAGTGAAGTCCTGGACCATGGTCTCCATGGGGCCGCCATCCTAACAGTGTTGACTTGGTGCGTTGGCATGTCGGCGCTATCACCTTAGCCTGAAGGCGGACGGACTCTTCCATCATGCCTTGCAATCTGAGGAGTGCAGCAGACATTCCTTCCTGATGTTCCTGAGCTTGCCTTTGTAGCTCCAGCAACTGTGCCATGACCAAGTCCAGAGGCTCATCATCAGACTCGATCGCAGCAAATTTCCGGCCTCCAGCAATCCTAAAAGTGCCAGACACCGGGGAAGTCCCTGCAGCCACCTGCTGTGGATTAGAAAGTGCGATGTGCTCACCAGATTGTGATCCTGAGGCTACTCTAAAGCTAGGACCCGCCGAGGTGTGTGTCTCTGCGCTGGTGGAGGGTGTGGGTGAGCACTGTGACGGGACTACAAGGAGGGTGCCTTCAGTTTCCTCTTCAGAGGTTTCTTCAGGGCTTGATTGGAGGCCCTGGGTTGTGGACTCTGTCGGCTATTTGGCAGATGGGCCTGTGAAAGCGAGAAGAAATAAATAGTGCATAGCAGTGGCCTGTGAAACAGGACACATCACTCGTGGCATGGTTGTCTGATAGAACTTGCACCACTGGATCCTCACTTGGTAGAGCACTGCTGACCTCACCGTCAGCACAGGAATGGTCCAGGTCCTCAATGGCCAGCTGAATGGCTCTGTTTTCAAAGTCCGTGAGGACCTTGATTTCAGGCATTCCTCCATCGGTCTGCGGCCTCTCCCTCTTGTGTGCCAGCTTGTCTTGCATGAATAGAGATAGAGAGAGTGTAAGCAGGACACCTGCTAGGCCAGATGATAAGTATGCCTGGCCTGTGTGGGTGGTGAGTGGTCCCATGGATGGAATGAGGACAATGGAGTTGTGTATGAGAGAGTGAATGGTGATGTCCCTTGAACCAGCAGTGAGTGAGGGCCCTGTGGATGTGTGGTGGGTTTGTGAGGGTGTGAGTTGAGAGTGTGAGAAGAGTGACTTACCCTGGCAGAACGAAGAAGATCATTCATCCTCTTGTGGCACTGGGTGGCTGTCCTCTTTTGCAGGTCGTTGGCGCTGACCACCATTGCCACCACCTCCCAAGCCGGATTAGTGATGTTGCTGCGCAACCTGTAGCCAGAGCAGAGGTAGAGGACATCACGGCGAGCCTCCACTGCATCCAGAAGGCGTTCGAGGGGTGCATCATTGAATCCGGGGGCTGCAGTCTCCTTACCTTTCAAAGCCATGTCTTCTTTGCAGCAGCCATGGGCTTGAAGCACTGAGCGGTGTGCGCATGGTTGGACTTTAACTATGGCGCCCAGCGTGATGAAGTGGCGAGGTGATGGCGTGACGGGCACATGAGAGCCTGCCCGCCATGGAAACGGCGTGTCTCCCAGGAATGCATAATTAATACGGCGCGTTTGGGATGATATGGGTGAGAAGCTGCCATTGTGGTCAGCGGATAAAACATCGTTTTACCCGCCCACTACCGCACTTACTGCAAATCTGGGGCGATTCTGCCTTAAGTGCAGTGGCGGGTGGTTTTGGTGGCGCCTACTCCACTGTGCGTCATGATGGGAACTCGTACCCAATTCTGCACTTGGATCCTCATTAATTATGCAGAGGCACATCTTGGTCCGACTGTCCTGGAGGGTTGGGAGTTGATTTGTTTGGCCGCTGTCAGCTGGCGGGTTTGAAAGTCCGGACGCCATTTTTAAAGGCCAGTCCGACACACAATCTGACTCTCTCCAGCCCACCAGAGACGTCTGGCAGCCAGAAGAGAAGGCCGAGAGTCTGAAGAAGGTAGCACCCAGCTTCACGCAGCAGGCCTTCCACACCTTGATCAGAAGGGTGCAAGTGCAAAGGCACAAGCTCTATCCAGGATGGCTGCAGGGAGCATAACAGCCTTACCTCTCCGGCCTGGGAGGTTGTTACGGAGCAGGTCAGCGCGGCTGGCAACCGCGCCCAAAATGCCATCTAGTGCCAGAAGGGGATGAATGGTCTCATCCTCTCCACCAGGGCAAATCATCCTTGAACACCCTCCAATATCAAACTCTCATCATAGCATCATGCACTCAAACAGCCATTCTCTTCAGGGGCCTCACACAACTGTTAGCCGGGGATACATATCAACACTTGTTCTCTCACCGAGACTTTCACATCACCGCCAGCCCATCTATCATGTTGCTCACACTCCATCCTCTGGCCCTTCTGGGGAGGGCTCTCAACACACACAGGGGACATGCACCTCACCCAAACCCTGCTCTATCTCTTCTCATCACCTGCCTTTCTTTCTTCTTCATAAAGGCCAAGCTGGTGCACAACAGAAATGAAAAAGTGCAGGCTGGAGGAGAAGAGCCAACATCATTGTCCTCAGTGAGTTTGAGGAGGCTGCACCGAGCTGGCTGAGGAGGACAGGGATCGCCCCTGTGGGGAAGGGGAGATTGGCCTCTCCCACCAACCCAGGACGGATCACAGCTCCATCACCTCATCAAATCCTGACAATCACAGTGAGTCATATGCAGTCTTACCTAGCTCATGCTCATTAACTGAAAATCTCTTTTCTAGGCACCAGCAGATCGAGGCCCACAAACCATTCCAGCACCTCCAGTGTAAGCCCCCAGACTTCATCCGAAGAGAAAGCTCCAGAAGAACCGCCACGGCACTCACACGCACCCTCCACCAACTCAGAGACACACACGTTGGTGGGGCACAGGTGTAGATTAGCCTCAGCCTCACTTTCTGGGGAACACCTCACTGACACGTCCCCGCAGCAGTCAGAGGCAGGGACAGCTCAGGTCTCTGGCACTTGGAGGACTGCTGGAGACCAGCCACCCGCTCAGTCTAAGTCAGATGATGAGCCTCTGGAAGCGGCCGCCAAATCTATGCTGGAGATGCAGTGACAGATGGCGGAACATCAGGTAGAGATTTGACAGTCACTGAGCAGACTGGAGTGAACGATGGAGGAGTCCGGCCGTGTTCTGTCTGATGTCATGGCTCCGACATGCGAGCGTCTCGAGGTCACCATGGGAAGGCTGGCGATTACCATGGAGACCTTGGTCCAGCAGATCATGTCAGATTTGCGGTCGGCCCTGCACTCATTGGCTACACACCCTGATGGGCACCATCAAGATGTAGGCGACATGGGGACGAGGCACCTTGATCTCCCCCCAGGTGCACCATCTCCTGCAGGAGTCAGGGCAGGGCGCTCAGGCACCCACAGGGAGGATGAGTGTTAGCCGGACACCTCGGGATCCTCCGCTCAGGACGCCCCCTCTGCCTGTGACCCAATCCACTTCAGCTCCTCAGGCTGCTGAAGGCGTTTCTGCCCCTGAGCAGGTGACCCTTATCAGGCCAGGACTCTCCAGGCCTCGGGCCGCCAGAGGACGTCTACCAAGGTCATCACAGGCATCAGGATGTAGCAGTCAGCAGGCTGCCTTTACCTCCACTGTGGAGTCGGGGCTGCACACAGGCGTAGTGCGGGAGTTAGGAAAGTTACGAAAAATTGATGTCTTTTGGGTCACGGGTGTGCTAGACATGTAACTAAATTGCACTTTTGTTAATATATTTGATCGTTATGTGAATGTTCCTGTCAACTGAAGGTGTTGTGATTTTGTACTTTGGAATCCTCTTATTTCAAGGTTTAGCCTTCCTCCCACTCCGTGATTGTGTCCCACTGTGAGATTCACATTCTTGTGACGTCAACCTCAGTTGGAGACATCCTCCTTGGCTCCTAACTCCTCCACATCTGTCCCTGAGGGAGACATAAGAAGGTTATACTAAATCACCTCTGTCAGCAGCTGCTGCTGCTGGAGAAGGATTTCCAATCTCACAATCACCCACTCCCTCCGGCACTGCCATACCAGCCACGTAAGGAGCTGCCTCCTCCATAAGCGTCAGGATGGTCAGTTGTAGAAAGAGGGTGAGAGTTAGGATCATCATGCCCTTCTTCACTACTTCCAGCTACACCACCACATGTGATACTACTATCTTCGGCATGGCCTCCTGCACTCTCTGTGGCAATGTGAGCTTTGACCATGGCTCTGTCATGTTCCTGGAGATGTATGATTTGACTATTCAGAAGGCCTATGCAGCCTCAGGCCACTCATCTCATGTATGCTTAAGACTGCAGATCTGGAGGCCTATATTCTGGACGTAGTATTGCACTCATCTTGGCAGTCTGCATTTATGGCACTATATCCGGGACTTCCCCACCATGCTGTGGGCAATCCCATCCTCTGCCATCTCCAGCAATTCTTGGTCTGGCTTGCTGGCCTTCTCCTGCTGCTCTCTGAGAATAGAAGGGCGCAAAGCGATGCCATCGCCTTCAAAAAAGGCATCGCTAAATCAGGTAGCTATCCTTGAATGGTCCACTAAACCGTTAACCACAATAATGACGGCTCATTCGTCTTGAAATCACACCCAACTTGCTGTTCTCCCGCCTACTCCCCATTTCCGATCCCCCTAATTTGTCGGCGACTGTACACCCTAGTCTCTAAGTTGTTTTATTCTTTCATGGGACATGGGTGTCATAGGCAAGGTTAGCATTTGTCGCCCATCCCCAATTGCCCTTGGACTGAACAGTTTGCTAGGCCATTTCAGAGGTAACTTAAGAATCAACCACATTGCTGTGGGTCTGGAATCACATTTAAGGTCAGATCAGGTAAGGATGGCAGGTTTCCTTTCCTAAAGGGCATTAGTGAACCAGATGAAGTTTTTTTACAACAGTTGATGATAGTTGTCATAGTCAGCATTGCTAAGGCCAGCTTTATATTCCAGATTTATTAATTTAATTCAAAATTCCACAAGCTGCTATAGTGGGATTTGAAATCATGTCCCCAGCGCTGGGTTACATTACGGCTATGCCACCATCTCCCCTGAATTGGCCTGTTCATTAAAATTTGAGTTGGGCATTAGACACTGATGCGATGCAGGATTATGCCCCGGAAATACTCTCGACATTGGCTTCCTGAACCCAGAACAACAATTCAGCCTTTGAGGCCCGAACTGAGACTTGAAACATGGGTACTTGGTGATGTACCTGAAGGCTAGCTGCACCACTTTAAGTGTATTCTCACACAAGTTAGAGCCCTCAGGAAAGGAGGGAAATTCATTTTTAAAGTATATTTCTAATGTTTCCTTGTAGAAAAACTATTCCATAAATTTAGCAGGGTTTTATCTGGGACATGTATTAACATAGAACCCTGTAAGCATATTAAAGAAATCATGGTATTATTTAATCAGAATTTTATTGCAAAAGTTTAATAGGGTTCACCCAACATTCCTGCATTCATATGTTGGTTCTTTTATTTGACGTACCTACACTGTAAAATTGAATCATTCCCGACCAACCCAATTTTTGACCGAACACACCATAGTGCAATAATTTATCTTCTGACAGGCTGAAGCGTGTTCATTCTCATTTGCATTTTGAGCAGGCAGGTGCAGCAATTCTTGATTTGTCCTAAAGCATTACTCACAGATCTGAAGTGTCTAAACAGCCCTGAAAGAGAACACCTGCTGGCGAACCCACCCTTGCTAGGCTGTACCTGCTGCACATATTTGCATTGTTATTAATTGAGATGGCTTCAAGGCAACTATGTCATACGTGGCAAAACAACTCTCAATTGTCTTATTGCACTTTAAAGTGGCGTCTTGCTCGGTTTGAAACAAATCACATTCTCGGAGCCAAAAACATGCCTCAACCCAGCTTCCGAAGCATGGAATTTACAATATTTACTAAGCTCCAACATGCCTCTACGAGTCATATTTTTGATGTTTGGAGGATGTTACACGTAATAGAATACAAGACTCAGCCTGCAAATAACGAAGGCTTCTTTTAGTTGAGGGTTGATAAGAATTTTAAAAGTTTTCAAAAAATGTTGTGCTTAGTGGCCACAAAAAAGTTAATTTTTCTTACTAACAATCATTTATTTTAAATGGATTAATTCCTCCTTTAAAATAACATTCAAAGGAATGTCAGAGCATGTTAAACTTTTGTCTGCTAATGTTCCCAACAATAATACTTATCCTCATATATTTTCTTTTTAAGGGAGTGTGGGGGCAGAGAGTAGGTTCCACTGTGTAGAAAGTGTTGCAACATTATAAATTTAGAAATAATATGATTTTGGTATGGTTAGCACACAGATGGATCTTCTCCTTGAAATTTCATATGACTTGAACTTAATGGACCTGCCACTTTAGCAGGGAGAAATTTAAGGAGTTTGCATTATTTTCTCCAGCAATAACATTTTTCCAGTCAACTTAGGAATATTAATTTGGCATAAACTTCCAAGATATGTTGAATTTAGATGTGATTCCTAGAGCCCATAATTTATTGTTACATCTATTTTGAGAATTCTAATAACTAAACAATACTAATTTGCTTTTTTATAGTGTCCCTAATTCAGAAAACTTCCCAAGGTGTGTTACAATTAGGGAAAGTCAAAAGGCAAAATGAATAAAAGGGGGGTGCTGAGGTATGGTGGCAGAGCTCAGAGAAACAACCAAAAGTTTGGGTGATAAGGTTGGCTTCAAAACTAGAGAGAGGAACTTCAAGGCAGCTGAAGAATAATAGGACAAAGAGAGAGGATAGAATCTACAAAGGGCTAGCACCAGAGGACCAATAGATGCAAAAGAATCAGACTGGAGATTGTACATCTTTAGAGTGGGGCAAGGTCATGGAATGATTTAAAGATGAAGGTCCAAATTCAATGCACTGAGAGATGGGGAATAAATGTAGGAAGTCAGGAAAGATGGGGGCTAATGGGCAACTGACACTTCATGTAAGTGTGGTGGCCTTTGACCCAGAAGCAGTAACAGAAAAGAAAATTTGCAATTACTTTAAGATGTTTGGGGAATCAAACTGAGACTACAATGTGACAGGGAGGAAGTGCACACCTTTTTTTTATTCATTCATGGGATGTGGGCTTTTCAGGCTGAGCCAGCATTTATTGCCCATCTCTAGTTGCCCTTGAGAAGGTAGTGGTGAGCTGCCTTCTTGAACCGCTGCAGTCCTGTGGTGTAGGTACACCTATCACAGCTGAACATTTAAAGCAAACGCGTTAATATTCTCCCCCCTTCCCCCACAATGGAAGTGTGCTGCCTGCCATATTGGTAAAGGCCAAAAGATTGTTGTGTAGAGTCCTCACCTCAAACAGGTGTTAGACCCTTTGCAGATGTAAATAAAAGGTCCAATACCTGTTTGGGATCCATTTGTTCGGACACAACCAACAAGGTTAGTGCTGAACATGGAGCCGGGAGGAGCTGAGCATTTAAACCCAATTTATCATTGTCCCTTTACCGCAGTCATCACTACTGCCGATCACTACTACCTACCAATCCAATTGACCCTCATTTTCTGATTGCCCCACTTTCTGGTCCATTTTAACCACTTACCTGAGGGCCATTGTTGGCATTGCCTTGGCCCAGGCTTCCATTCCGCTTCGCTGGCAAGCTGCCTGAATCTGGGCGCACTTGAACTTCCTGGCCATTTATAATTCCGTAGGATATTAGTATTTGCCTAAGTTATAAGGAACAGCAAACGCAAGTCATACTTTCAGATCTGCCTTGATCTTTAGCTCGGAGAAAAATTATGTATTCCTTGTGAATACACACACATATACTCACTCAGCCCTCTGATTGTTACCTGAATGGCAATACATTCCCAATGAGCAGATGGGACAAATGATCTCTTCATCAACACTAAAAAGATTTTAAAATTACAATTTTGTAACATTGGCTGTTGTACTTTAGATCGTGAGAAGCTATCTTGAGTAGGGAGTCTTGCACCACTTGTCGAAATTTGATACCGCAACTTTGTTAAACTGCATAGTTTGTTTTGATGCAAAGCCAAAGTCACTTTGCATCGGCACAGAATATGTAGCATAACTAGGTTGGTAAAGCTTGTTTATAATTGCTACAAATGAAATAATAAATTCTGCACATGAGAAAACTATTTGGAAACATGGCTTTTACAGAATTAAGATGGCACTATGGTAACAGCTGCAGGCGCTAATGTTTCATGTACGCTTACACAATGGAGATTAGGTGTATGTCTGTGTATTAGAATGTCACATGAAACGAAGAGGCTTGCAGTCTGCAGTGATTATAGCCTCAAGCAAGGATTTTGTAAGCGAAGCAGATAACTGCAGACAGGGCAGAGGTATGCTTTCGGACACCTGTCTGGCACGTTCCAAAGGGAAGGGATATGGATTTATGTGGCAGGTTTGCACACGTCAAGATGAAGCCCTGGATGTTATCACATTACTTTAATTTTACTGAATATCCTTGTAATGATCAAACGATGCACGTTTTTTTATCATGAAGGATCGGCTATCTGTAAATACCTGATTAAGAGTTTTATGAGACCCAAACAGATACAACTGCTTAACATTTCTGCTGCCTCTATTTGATCTAAAATAAAATTGAATTCATTACTAGTTTTTTTATCTGAAATACTACGATCACCATCAAATATTCCACTTTCTACTTGTATTTATATAGCACTTTTAATGTAAGAGGAGCATTATAAACAAAATTTGACACCAAGCTATATAAAGAGATGTTAGGGCAAATGGCTAAAAGCTTGGTCACATAGCTAGGTTTTAAGGAGTGCCTTAAAAGCGGACAGAGAGATAGAGAGGTGGAGTGATTTAAGGAGGGAATTCCAGTGCTTAGGGCTTAGGCAGCTGTGGGCACAACCACCAATGGGGGTGCATTAAATTTGGCAGTGCTCAAGTTGCCAAAATTTGAGGAGACAGATGTTTTGAAGTATTCTGGGGCTGGAGCAGGTTACAGAGATAGGGAGGGATGAGGTAATGGAAGGGTTTGAAGACAAGGATGGGAATTTTAAATCAAGGCATTGTCTAACTGGAAACTGATATGAGTCAGCAAGCACAGGATGGTAGCATAATGGGACTTTGTGTGATTAAGGGCATGAGCAGCAAGGTTTTGGATAACCTCAAGTTTTTATGGTAGGTAGAATGTGGGAAGCTGGCCAGGACTGCATTGGAATAGTCAAGTCTAGAGCTAACAAAGGCGTGGATGAAGGCTTCAGCAGCAGATGAGCTAAGCCAGGGGCTGAGTCAGACAATGTTATGGATGTGGAAAAGGCTGGAGGAAGGGTGGTACGGTTCAGTTTTCACAAGTGATACCGTTGAGGCTGATAAACCGTTGAAACTCAGCACTCATAAATGCCGTGACATTATCAGAAACAACTACTTCTGGTAGTTCCTGAATGGCAAAATAATGACGTAGTTTCTAAATTATAACAGCCGACGTTGGTGACTTCACCTCTTATGCGTCCAACCATACTGAATGGACATCGACAATGAGCAGAAACATTGTTCTCAGGAAAGGTCCAATTTAGTCAATGTGCAACCACCACCTAGGGTCTACCTGGCCACTCCCATGGGTGTTACGGAGCTGTCACTGGCTACTTTTGCAGTTGCTGACCTTGCACACAGTGCTTTACTAAACTCGATATTTCGCCATCCATCCCAGGCCACAGCAGATAGCAGCGTGCTATGGTCTTCACAGTGACCCGGTGACCCAAATAAATTTCCTCCCTCACTTTTTTTTAAGATGTAGTCCAGCTTGCAAGAAATGTTTTAAGACTTCTTCTAAGTTTGCCGAATACTCTTTTTCAGTGAATCCTGTCACCAATACATCATCTAAATAGACTACAGCCTGGGGAAGTCCCTGCAGTAAGCTTTCCATTGTTCTCTGAAAGATGGCACAAGCTGAGGAGACACTGAAAGGCAATCATGCATATTGGTGCAACCCTTTGTGGGTATTAATTGTGACAAATTCCCGGGAGGCATTAACCAACTCTAGTTGTTGATAAGCATGACTCATGTCAAGCTTTGTGTACATTGTCCCTCCTGCCAGCTTGGCATACAGGTCTTCAATTTTTGGAATGGGGTGCCTGTCCAGTTTGGCTACTTTATTAACCGTCAGTTTGTAGTCCCCACAAATTCAGACGCTTTGGTCGGGTTTAAGGACGGGGACTATGGGTGCTGCCTACTCTGGAAACTGCACAGCTTGTATAATCCCCAGTTTCTCTAGCCTGTTCAGCTCAGTGTTGACTTTTTCCTCACAGCGCAGATGGCACCAGTCTCGCCTTCATGAAGCAAGGGGTTGTTTCCGGATCCATATAAATCTTGGCTTGCAGGCCCTGGATTTTTCCCAGTTCGTCCTGGAAGACGGTGACATGCCTTTTGAGTAGCTCTGGTAGCCCACTTGCTCTCATCTGAAAGATTTCAGACCATTCTAACTTAGTCTCCTTTAACCAAGTTTGCCCCAGGAGGCTTGGCCCTTCACCTGCTAGCACCATCAAGGGTAGCTGTGCTGATTGGCATCCATATTTTTTTTAGAGAGATGCCACTCATACTGATGCTGACTGGTACCCGGGACTGCTGGGACAGCTCAGGAGCACCAGGAAGGTCAGCGCCACCATCACCATCAGTGTGAAGGTTAAACTGCGAAATCAGGTTGTTCGGCTTCCATAATGGGCAGTTGCTCTGCTTCTGCCTTTTATTTAAATGTATTCACCTGTGTAAGTTTTTAGCTTGGCCGCTGTTTGTTCCAAACTTAGTTGATGTTCACCGTCATTCAAATATCTGAAAGTATGTTCCCCAATTACTGTAGTGGAAGCTCCTGTGTCTGCTTCCATTTTAACAGGTTTGCCATTTACTTTCACTGCGACAAATATTGGTTCTGTCTTTCCAACTTTCAGATTAAACAATGAGTAAATGTCTGAATTTGTTGTTTCAGGCTCTTCTACATTGTAGATTTCATTGGGCTTCTTCTTTTGTTTACAAGCCTGCTTGAATCTTTCCTTGCACTGCCTCATCATATGACCATTTCTATGATAATGCTAGTATTCAATTTTTTTAAGCTTCCAATCACTAAAAGACTGCTTGTTTCCACCTCCATTAAAATTATTCCTCAATTTCACTGTTGTTATTTTCCTTTATTCTTCGGCTAGTGGGCCCTGTTTTCCCGCTTCTTGGCAGAGTCTTGCTTTTTTGCACCACTTTTGGCTGATGTTTCATGCCCCATGTGGAGGATGGCGCCATTTTGCGTACCCTGTATTGCTTTTGAATCTCCTACTGTACTTTCCATGGCCAGCGCTATCTCTACTGCCTTCTTGAAATCCAGATTCACTATGGACAATAATCTTTTCTGAATAGTGTCCTCTTTTACACCACACACTAAACGATCTCTGAGCATGTCATTCAGAGTCATACCGAATTCACGATGTTCCATTAGCTGCTTCAAATTTGCCATGTAGCAAGCAATTGTTTCACCCAGGCCTCTATTTCATGAATTAAACCTAAACCTATCCATTGTGACTGAGGGCTTGGGTTGAAAGTGACCCTTCATGAGGTCCATGAATTAATTTAAATTTTTTGAATCTGGGGCACTGGGTGCCATCAAACTTCAAATCAGACTGTAGGTTTTGCTTCCACAAGTACTCAAGAGGATTGCTCGCCTCTTCTCTTCCCTTATAATCTCATTCGCTTGAAAAAAGAACGCGAGGCGTTCTATGTATTGACACCAATCGTCTGTGGCTGGTTCGAAAGGATCAATTCTCCCAAATTCTGGCATTTTGAGAGAGGATAATTTCTTCAATTCTAATGGAGCTTGCTACAATCACTGGGCGAAGTACAATGCCAATTTCTTTCTAACTTGATTTCTTCTGTTCAATCCTGTTTTATCCTCATCACCAATTTGTTGTAGGGTGGTCAAGTTGTACTATTAGTGATAGAGTTGATCTGCAGACACATCTTGGCTGGAAACATTAAGGGAAGAATTTTCAGGTAGGCGAGCGGAGGCGGGGCCCACTCGCCAACATGTAAAATGATGCACGGAGAAGTCGGGCGGGCGTCCTGAAGTCACCCCGTGTCATTTAGATTTTCAGTTCGACGGGCATGCAACTGACTCGATTGCGCACCCGCCAAACTGTCAAAGGCCTATTAAGTCCATTAAGCATGTAGGTAAAGTAGTTAAGAACCTTAACATTGGCGGGCAGGCGAAGAGCCCAGGTGGCCTTCACATTTTCCATGAAACCTCATCCATAGGCAGGATGAGGTTTCATGAAGGGTTCATTAATTAAATTAAAATTTTTCAAACATTTGATAAACATGTCCCAGCTCATGTGACGCTGTCACATGAGGGGACATGTCTAAATCATTTTTCTCTGTCTTTATTAAAAACTTACATTCCGAACTTAATCTCCCTGAGGCAGCTGGGCGGGCCTTAAAAGGTCCGCCCACGTAAAATGACGGCACGGCCCCGATTGGGGGTGCCGATCGGGTTCGCGCCAGCCCCCACCCGCCCCGCACAACCCCCTCACCCCCACAACGGGGGGAAATTTCTGCCCTAAGTTTATTTACAATGTACTCAGCAGCAACTACACGTGTGCTTTCAACTCCAACTCTATCTCTACACTGACTCTGAGGCAGCCCGCACTACTCTCCTATTCGTCTTCCTTAACAAGCATTATTCTTAAAGGTACATTACACACTATATAAAGCCATAGTTACTACAATTTGATGCTATAACATCTTATTGCATGAAGAAATTTTTACTTAATCTCTCTCCTTGACTCCTCAAACGTAGAAGGTAGGCATTCCCTGTTCACGCTATCGCAACTCGCCATAATTTTAAAAATGTCAACTAAATGTCTTCTTAGCCATCCAGTGGAAAGGATCTTGCTTTCAGGAAATAAATTCCTTAAGCACCATAAACCAAATATGCTGGAATGGAGAGGACAGAGAATAATGTAAATTCTTCCTTGGGCCACATCGGAATAAATCAGGTCAGCTGTGCAACCAGTCAGGTGCTTCAATGCAGTTCACAGCCTCTCCATCCTCCTTTAAGACACTCCTTCAAACCTGTTAACCAAGCTTTTTGTCACCTGTCCTAATATCTCTTTCTACAACTCAGTGTTAGTGTTTGATTCTGCCTGTAAAATGCCTTGGGATGTTGTTACTACATTAAAGGTGCCTCATAAATGTAAATTTTTATTGTTACCATTAGAAATAATTGAGAAAACAAAGTGGTTCAGATAAAAATGAGCAGAACATGAAGTGGACAAGTCACTGAACAATGATAGTGTTATTCTAAAGTCTTGAAAGAAGTCAAAGGAGATTGCAGAAGCTCTGGATAGTCATATTGAAATAAGTGAGTTGCGCTGTGAGATTGGAAAGTAGCCATTTAAACCTGTGTTCAAGAATAGGGAGAAGAACAAAATGGGTTACTATAGACAGCTACATTAACCTCAACTGTGGGGAAATGTTTAGATTCCACAATTCAAGATGAAATTAATGAACCCTTGGAAATGCATAGGCTAATAAAGGGCAGTCAGCACTGATTTGTTAAGGTTACATCCTCAGGCCTTGGAATTTGTCAGTCTTTAGTACCATTATTTTTCTAATATTGTTTTCTTCCTTATGTTAACTTTAGCATGTTCCTGTCCTTAATTTCCCTGGAATGTCAGGTATATTATCCTCTTCCTTGGCTGTCAAAACTGACATAAAGTAATTATTCAACAAGTATGCCATTTCCTTATCTTCATTTGCTATATCAACCCCACCTGGTTTTAAAGGGCCCCCATTACCCTTGACTATATGAACTTCTTTATTTTAGTGTCCCTTTACTTCCTACTTATTATTTATGTATACCAGATTTTTAATTAATGCATTACAGATCCCTTTAATGTTGATATCCTCCATTTTGTTAATTTTAATTTATCCTAGAGATATAATTAATTACCCTGATTATGTATATATATATATATATCATTAGTTATATTCTGTTGGCCCTAGGTTTAAGTTACTTAGGGTCCCCTTTTGCACTCTCACCAAATTCCCATTGTCATTCTGTTCAGCAGACTCTCCCACTCTGCTCACAGCTCAATAACATTTCTCCCATGTGTACCTTTTAGAAGCAAGCTGGTTACAATTGGTCAGTCTACTGCCAGCTGCAATAATTAGCACCCAGTCAGGTACCCACTTATGACTGATGGACTGTTAACTGTCATTGATTTGCAGTTTTAATGTAAAAAAACTAGGGGCTGGATTTTACAGGACGCTAGGTTTCTCACCCACCACTGAACTAAAAAGTCAGTCGAAAGCAAGCCCACCAAAGAGCTGACTGCCCCGCAGCCATTTTACACCCACTGGGGCGTTAATTGGCTCAGGGCATGACTTTCGTGCCCATTCAATCCGTTTGGCCAGAAGCTCTGTGGTCTCAGCAGCACGAGTTTCAATCGGTGGCCACTGCTGGAGCTACAGGCTGTCCCCGAAGAAGAGGAGGTATCTGGGGTATCAGCGGGGCCAAGCTGACAGACCGCAGTGAGGGGTGTGGGGGACTGAGTTTGAGAGATTGGAAATGAGCGATAAAGGGGGAGCATGACCTCGGGGGGGATACCTTTGATGGGCACAGGGGAGCTGCAAAGAAGGTCACCCCTCTCTTGCCCAACACCAACTCACCCAGCAAAAGCTGATGGGCCACATGCTTGGCCTGGGCCTTCCCCTGCCATGGGTATAATAGCGGAGGGAGCTGGATGAGGCACTTAAGTGACCATTAATTGGCCTCAATAGGCCCAAGGGCAGGCTGGCCATCCGATCTGTCCACCAAACCCCCCGCCCCCCCAACCCAGTAAAATGAGAGACAAGACGGAGGGGCGGGTGGGAAGGCCACGTGCTGCATTTCACCTTCAAATACGCTGGCGGGAGGCCTTAAAATCCAGCCCTACGTTAAATTTCAGTTTGATGACATACTGGATGAGCTCACTGATCATCTGGGGAAACTTCAATGGCACCATTTTTGAAGACTTATCATTTTACATTTTTTTGTTCCGAGGCTTCTACAAGCTATCAAAACTATTTCCAAAATTTACCATGGTCTTTAATTTTCCATTTGGTATGTTACCGATGAAACAGTTTGATCTGTTCCAAACTTACCAAAACTACTGCCCTCTTTTCAATTGGTCCCAAGGCACCATAGCCTCCTCAATCATTTCAAATACTTTGAGGTTCACATTTTTTTTAGTCAAGGTGAAAGAACTGGAGAGTTTTGAAATAGTGCTAAACTAAGGCACTCTAATCTCAGAACAAAGCAAGAAGAAAAATGGCACCAATTAAGTAAAGAAATAAATCATAGAATGATGACAGCTCAGAAGGAGGTCATTCAGCCTCCTAAGTAGCTGCTGACTCTTTGAAAGAGCAATTTAGCCTGTTCCCTCCTCTCTGCTGTCCCCTTTGCTAATCACTTTAAATCTGTGTTCTCTGGTCCTCAACTCTTCCGCCAATGGGAACAGTTTCTCACTATCTACTCTGTCTGGACTCCTCGTGATTTGGAACACCTCTACCAAATCTCCCCTCAATCTTCTGTTCTCTGAGGAGTACAACCCCAGATTCTCTAATTGGTAATATAAAGAGTTAACAGGTGATATATGCTAATGTAGATGTAGATGATGACTCGAGAGAGAGAGAGAGACAGAGAAAGAGAGAGAGGCTGGAGCACCATGCCTAGAAGAAATATGCCTACTCTGTAACTTGTTTAGAAGTAGTACTAACAAACAAGTGTTGAGCAGATACCAGTGTATGACTACAGTTTGTTTATTAACCAAATACCATGCCTAGAGTCCACAGAAAGAAGGACCCTCTCAGAACATGGTGACATCAGTGGAGACATTGATGTAAAAAATACATTGATGTTATCGAAGGAACCACAGAGTGAAGAAACCTTTGGTGGCAGCTCATAACAAATCAACGGAAGGATAAGGCATACTAGATAAATGATGACCATACTTGAGGGATAGCGCCTGACCCTACCCCACCCATTTGACTGCCTCGAGGGCCCAAGGAGAGGCCAGCAGTGGGAGTTATGGAAATGCCATTTTCTCCAGTATCAAGCAGTATCAGGCCTCACTCTAAAGAGCAAAAACATCAAGTCAGTTCCTTTCTTCATGCTGTAGGTCCAGTAGCAGACGATGTTCTCCTGAGGCAGGGGGTGCAGGAGTCCACCATGGATTTTGAGACTGTACTCAAAGTTTCAACACTTATTTTAGCCTGAAGCAAAACTTAGTAATTGAACTAGCATGTTTTAACAGTGGTCACAATGACCTGGGGAATCAATTGGATTATTTCTAACTGGCCTATATCATTCAGCAAGATCTTGCAGATATGGGGAACTGAAAGATGAGCTATTTCAGGATTGCATAACCATAAATGCCAGGGATGAAAAACTCTCTGACTTTGTGCATGCCAAAGATGATCTTACCTTGGATCGAGTGGTCCAGTATGTGAGGCAGGCCAAGCTTAGAGAATTGAACTGGGCTATAATTCAGCGCGACTTCAAGGCTTCACATGGCTCCATAGACTGGATAGGCTCACAGGCAGTGGTCCCACTCATAAGAAAGTCTGCCAAACCAGGAGAAAGGGCAGGAAACTCCAGGCCATCAGCCATTGTGAGATGCTTGCGTTGTGGCACGAAACCCAACAGAGATGCCTGGACTGCCCAGCAGGGGGTGTAGAATGCTTCCCATGCAGCAAAACTGGACATTTGGAGCATTTCCGAAAATTCAACAATTTTAATCGAAGTAAAAGACAAGAAAGTATTTATGAAACATACTCGATCTAATAGGAAAATTAAGATAAAGACAAAATTGCAGAATTCTTAGGGGAAATTGATGGTCTTAGTCCAGACTATTGGTCAGTCACCGTGCAAGTTCAAGGCTTCAATACCACCTTTAAAACTGGAGCAGCTGTTAACATTTTAGCAGATGATCTCAACTGACTTCAGCCAATGACCCTTTGTCAATCAGACATCAAATTGCAAGGTCCAGGCAACATAGATCTTCCAATTAAAGGCAGGATTATTGCTCCTCTTCGCTACAAGGGGTGACAGATTGTTGATTCTCTCTATGTTCTTCACAATCAACATACATCCTTATTGAGTGGTGATGTTGGCATATTCCCAGGAATCCTAAAAAAAACCCGATGAAGTCCACCATTTGAATGACTTACTATCTTTCATGCAACAATCTTCAACCATTTATTTAGAGCCAGTGGAACTCCGCCTTCAGAAGATAAGGACATTCATTCAATCAGCAGTAGGCTCCTTTCTTTCACAGAGAAACCATCAACTAGACCCCAGGCGGAGACTGAAGTTATGAATCTCTCAGTCCTTCATGAAGTAAGGTCAGAGCTGGTGGATACAAAAGGCATTGCAGCAGACAATGACCATCTGCATGGAGACCTGCTGGACCTGAATTGGCTCCTCCAAGAAGAAAGTGTTGAGGGAGAATCCCTTGCAGAACTAAATGACCTGTTGGAGGTAGAGGTCCTAGAGGATGATTTATCTTTCCAGTTGACACATGCATCATATGAAGTCTCTGTTGTCTTCTTAGAGGAGTCAGCAGTGTTTCTAGTAGCTGAGCAGCATTCAGATCTTTGTTACACTGAACCTACCAATGTATTGCCTAGCTTATCTCCTGTTGTCCATGAAGAGTCTTCCACAGAGAATGCCTTACCTGTCAGAGTCTATAGAGGATCACACTGCCAAAGAGCTGGTACCTTCCAAGGGTGGAAGTCAATTGACACCTATACTTCAGTCCCAGCTGAAAGTCCCAGAAGCTGTTTAGGAGAATCTTTAGCACTTCTGAAGCTGCAGAATCCTGTCAAGCAATCTTGTTCTCAAATTAATTATCTACAGGAGGTTTGTCTCATTACAGATGTTGGTGCTGTCTTTCCATATCCTCAGCAATTCTTCCCATTGTCCACAGTGAAGCAGCCTCACACAATGAGAGGTGTGGCTCTCTTACCATTGCCTACAGAAAGTAGACAGTCCTCCCGAAATATCATCAGGAAATTGTGTCTTCTTTTTTTCTGGCAGCCTTCCAGGAATTTTGCTGGTTTTTCCTTTGTTGTCTAAGTTAATTGAAATCTTGGATCTTCAATGCCTCTTCAGTCATTGATGCATCAATGAATGATACGGCTGTGACAATCTTTCCTTGAATTGAAGATCATTCTTCTCCTGAAAGTTTTGCCTGTGTGCTTTGAGGGAGAAACCAGTTCCTCAGGGTATCCTGAATTCTTCTCTTCTCGTTCCAGGGATCCCAAAGGTCCATGCTCTTCAGTCTTCTCTCTTCGATCAATCTTTCATTGAAAAGTCCTCGTCCTTACAGTTCAGTCATCCTGAAACCTACACTCTGCTTCCCAACAATGCCTCTAAATTGCTGTCCTATTCTGATGATGATGATGATGCTGATGTACATGTCTCCAAGGCATCTTCCCTAAGGGCAGAGAATATTATGGCAGATTGAATCCCTCAAGAATTGAGAAGGGGGAAGAGTAGGAGTTGGAGTTGGGTAGAATCCATTGTTGTTCAAAAAAGGTTGTAAAGATCTGCCCTGCAATTACATACCAGTCAGTCTAACTTCGGTGGTGGGGAAACTAGAAACAATTATTCAGAATAGAATTAATAGCCACATGGAAAAATGTAGAATGATTTTGTAGAGTCAGCATGGATTTGTCAAAGTAAAATCATGTCTAACTAATTTGCTGGAGTTTTTTGAAGGAGTTACAGAGATGTTTTATGGGGGAAAGGTTGTTGTTGTTGTGGTGTATATGGACTTTCAAAAGGTGTTCGATACAGTGCCACACAACAGGCTTGTGAGGAAAGTTATAGGTCATGGAATAAAAGAGACAGTAGCAATGTGGATACAAAATTGGCGGAGGGATATGAAACAGAGAGTTATGGTTAATGGGTATTTTTCAGGCTGGAAGAAGGTTTATAGTGGAGTTCCCCGGGGTTCAGTATTGGGACCCTTGCTTTTCCTGATACATATATAAATGATCTAGATCTTGGTGTGCAGGGGACAATTTCAAAGTTTGTGGATGACACAAAACTTAGGAGAATTGTAAACTGTGAGGAGGACAGAGTAGAACTTCAAAAGGGCATTTACACACTGGCGGAGTGGGCAGAATAGTGGCAGATGAAGTTCAATGTGGAGAAGTCTGAGGTGATACACTTTGATACAAAGAACATGGAGAGACAGTATAAAATAAAGGATAGTATACTAAAGGGTGTGCAGGAGCAGAGAGACCTGGGTGTATATGTACATAAGTCATTAAAGATGGCAGACAGGTAGAGAGAACTGTTTCTAAAGCATACAGTATTTTAGGCTTCATTAAAGTGGTATAGAGTATAAGAGCAGGGGGATTTTGATGAACTTATATAAGACACTGGTTAGACCTCAGCTAGAGTATTATGTACAGTTCTGGATGTCATACTATAGGAAGGATGCGAACGCATTGGAGAGAGTGCAGAAGAAGTTTACAAGAATGGTTCCAAGGATGTGACACTTCAGTTATGAGGAAAGGTTGGAGAAATTGGGACTGTTTTCCTTGGAGAGGAGAAGGCTAAGAGGAGACTTGATAGAAGTTTTCAAAATCATAAGGGGTCTGAGCAGAGTAGATAGGAAGAAATTGTTCCTGCTCGTAAATGGATTGAGAACCAAAGGGCAGAGTTTTAAAGTGTTTTGCAAAAGAAGCAAATGCGAGATGAGAAAAAACTTTTTCACACAGCGAGTAGTTAGGGTTTAAAATGCACTGCCTGGAAGTGTGGTGAAGGCAGGTTCAATTGAGGCATTCAAGAAGGCAGTGGATGATTATTTAAATAGAAACAATGTGCAGGGTTACGGGAAAAAGGCAAGAGATTAGCACTAAGTTAAAATGCTCAGAGAGCAGATGCAGACATGATTGACCGAATGGCCTCCTTCTGCACCGTAACAATTCTGTGATTCTGTAAAAAGTGACAGAAATGCAATGTAAATAGTTAAGGCATAGGGAGGAATCAAGCCAGATTTGCAAAAAGCGTGGTAGTGGGCGGGAAAAAAGATGTTTTACCCACTGGTCTCAATGGTGGGTTTTTGCATCATATTGTCCCATTCCCAGCACACCCTAACTCATTAATAATGCATTCACAGGACACACGCCAGATTGTTGGCGGACAGGTTTGGATTTTCCAGCCACACTGTGACCTCAGCACTTCCTCACTCCAGGCGCCATATTTAAATTGCACCAGTGCGCAACCTACTTCATGTCTACACACCAGAACTGCTCCAGTCAACAGATGGGCCTGAAAGCAAAGGAGACAGCAGTCCCCAAATTTAGTAATGTCTCTCTGGGGTGCCTGCTGGATGCAGTGCAAGGCTGCTGCGATGTCTTCTACCCCTGCTCTGGCCACAGGAGGTCCACCGGGGTCACTAATCAAGCCTGGGAGGTCGTGGCAGGGGTGGTCTGTGCCATTGGAGCACAGAGGAGGTCAACCGCCCAGTGCTGAAAAAGGATGAATGGTCTCATCCATTCCAGCAGGGTAAGCCACTCTTCTCATCACTGTCAAGTCAAACACTCACAAACCCACCAAACATCCAGAAGGATCTCACACATCAAGGGACAACACCACTAACTCTCACACACACCCTCACATCTCCATCAGGCTCATATTCTCTTGAGCTTGCATTCTCATCCCGTCCATGGCTCCGCTCACCACACAAACATTCCACACAGTGCCATGTGTCCTGCTCACACTCTCTCCATCTGTTTTCATGCAGGAGAAGCCTGCTCACAACAGCAGGGCACGGTCCCAGACCAGGGGTGGAATGACCCACGTCATTCACATTGAGGAGCATGCCATCGTGCTGACTGGTGAGGACGTTGACCATGCCTGTGGCAATGGTGAGGTCGGCAGCAAACACCCACGTGAGGATTCTGCGCCACATCATCCCTCTCTCAACGGAGCTGTGATTGCTCACTCTCCTACTTTTGACTCTGCTGCCATGCACTAATTATCTCTACTTTGGTTCACAGGGAGCTCTGCCAAGTGACCGATGCCCTCAGCCAGCCAGTCCCTCAACTCCATCCATGTCCTCGCCTCCGGCCAAGAAGACACCTCCTCCATTGAAGAGTTGGACATAAGCAGCCTGGAAGACCCGTCACAGCGCTTACTCACACCGTCCACCAGCACAGAGACACACACCTCGGTGGGACCTAGATCTAGAGCAGGCTCGGGTTCACAATTTGGTGATCAGCGCACGAACACGTGTCTGCAGCAGGAGGAGGCAGGTTCAGCTAAGCTCCCCGGCACTCGAAGAACTGCTAGAGAAGAGGCATCTGTGGTGTCTGAGTCAGATGACGAACCTTTGGATTTGGCCTTCCAACTCAGCATGGAGAGTCAGCAGAAGGCAAGGGAACATCACGCAGAGCTGTGGGAAGCCCTCAACAGAGTGACACACAAATTGGAGGAGTGCATCTGCCTGCTCTCTGATGAAGTGGGGCCCGCATGTGCATGCATGGAGGTCTCCATGGGAAAGATGGCAGATGCCATGGAGACCCTGGTCCAACAGAATGCGGAGATGTGCACAGACCTGCGCTCCATCGCCGGAGCCATTGGTGAGTTCCTGCAGTGGCAATGCGAGAGGGAAATAGGGCACCTCGATACCACTCCAGGTGCTCCTTCCCCTTAAGGGATCAGGCCGGGGCCCTTGGGCACTCGAAGGAAGGAGGAGCGACAGCTGGATACCCCAGGTCATCCACTCAGGAATCTCAGAGGATGTCCTCTCCTTCCAAGTCCCCTTTGCCTGTGGCCCCTCAACCTCGTCCTTGGTCGCCGCAGGGGAAGCAAGAGGACAGCCAAAGCAAGCAGGGACCCTTAAGGCCTCTGCTCTCCAGAGGATGCATGCCAAAGTCATCAGAGGCAACAGGGCCAACCATTGCAGGTCTGTCTCTACCCCTCCTGCAGATGTCAGGGCAGCACCTAGAAGAAGTGGTAGGCCTAAAAAAGTTAAGAATTTCTGATCACATGTGGTTGCATGGGTGAACAGATTTTGTCACTTTATAACCTGAAAATATATTCACTTTCACTGAATAATGTGTAATGGTGTTTTTCAGCATCATTTACAGGCTTCACGAGTCCTCACCTACATCTGCCCCTAGCAGCAGTTCAGCTCCATGCAGTTGGGCGATGAGTGATTCTGGAGGGAGAAGAGTGTGTGGCAGGGCCTTTCGGAGCCTCGTGCATTCCCCCATGCATGTGGAGCCTTCCTCAATCACACTCATCTCAATGTCCTGAGTATTTTCAGTGCTGCCTGCTGGGGTTCCCTTTTAGTTGTCCATCTGAGGCAACCTACATCTCCGCCCACACACTGATCACATTCCCATGCAGCACCTGTGCCCATCTAACATGAGGCTTCACTCACTTTTGATTTGAGAAAAATGGCAGTCGTCACGTTTCTGCTTCCCTCTTTTGCCCTCGCCCAGTCACCGATATCCTTTCCCCCATCACTCTTGACCTCCCTGGCATCCACATTGACCTCCCTGACCTCCTCTCTCCTCCTTCCCACCCCCAGGGTCTGTGTCTGCCTCTGAGTCCCCACCAATCACCCTCGCTGTCCCTTCTACCACTGCCGTCGCACCCTCAACCTCCCACCCTTCCAGCTCCCTCTGCCCCCTCTCATACTTAGCATTCCCTCCTACCATCCCCACCCCCAGTTTGCTCCCCAGGAGGCAGTCATTGACTCCACAGACCCCTTCCTTGCACATTCACCTGGACATCCTCTCCTTACTCCTTTCTCCAACCTTACTCCCTCTTCCCCCCAGACTCCTTCCCCCCTCTGAACTACTCCCCAACCCCCCCAAAGTCCCTCCCCTGCCAAACTCCTCCCGCCCTCCAAGCTTCCTTCCTCTGAACTCCTTCCTCCCCTCGAAGTCCTTCCCCCCTCCAAGCTCCTTTCTCACGCTGGAGTCCTCCTCCTGGCCGAACGCCTTCCCCCTCTAAACTCCTTCCCCTGGAACTCCTTCCTCTCTCCGAACTCCTTCCTCCCCTCTGAACTCCTTCCCCTTCCCAAAGTCCTTCCCCCCTCCAAACTCCTTCCCCTTCTGAACTCCTTCCCTTACACCTTCCTCCCCCCTTATAGTTACCTCCCCACTTGCCGCATTCTCCCCCATTACACCCTCCTCCCCAGTACTCCCTTCCCCCCCTCCCAACCTGATGCCCCCTGGTGCCTTTGTTCCCCCCCCAAACCTCACCTCCCCAGGTGCACCTTCCTCTTCCAGTAAAACCTAGACCTTCATCTCCCCATCACCCCCCCACCCCCTTCCTCTTCCACTCACAACTGGCCATTCCTCTCTCCCACCTCACCAATCATCCGTAGCAGCCCATGGCCAAGACCGTGATGTTCTGAAGCAGACCCGAGGCATCAACGGAGACTTCCCACCTTTGGTGAGCTGCTTCATGGTGGAACCATGTACATGAGAATCCACCCAGCATGCGATGCACATGTTCCTCCAGGGTCTGGTAGCTGCAGGGATCCAGCATCTTCTGCCCCTCAGATATTCGTGATCTGGGCAGGGCCCTAACAGCAAGTCCCTACTTCAGCATTTATCACTTGTCCAGATGTATTCCAGGCCGGCATGTTCTTCTGCCAGTGAAACGGTTAATCTGGCGGAGGGGGAACGATTCCAGTCATGCCTTACTTTGACTCACTTACCAGGAGTGTTCGATGAAAATTATGGTGAAAAATGTGACGTCCTAGAACAAAAACAAGCAGACTTCATTGCCTGGCAGGACAACCCAAGGTTGCATGTTAAGACGGCAGCATTCCAACAGCTCAGGGCTGATGCACAAAGACAAGTCTGGAAGATGAAGGAATTGTGGTGGGAAGAGAAAATGAGAGGAATCCAACAACGTGCTTACCATCATGGCATGCAAAGCTTTTTTGAAGCTACCTGGGCCATCTACAGACCAAAGCCAAATGGACAAAATCCTCACAGGATGGGTTTACTCTTCTTAAGGATGACTATGCCACCTGTTAATGCTGGAAAGAATATTTTCAACAACTCTTTGGGACTGTGAATCTACAGTGGCAGCTGATACTCTCCAGGCTATCCCCCAATACCCTGTGGTAGATTCCATCAGTGAGCCACCAAGGATGGCAGAGCTGCAACAAGCAATCAAATGGATGAAAAACAACAAAGCCTGAGGCCCTGATGGTATTCCAGTTAAGATCTTCAAAGCTGGTGGACCTTTGCTCATATCAAGACTCCATGCACTCATCGTATAGATTTGGAAAGAAAAAGAACTCTCCCCTGACATCAGGAATGCGACAATAGTCACTATCTTCAAGAAGGGGGATAAATCATGGAGTGTGAACAATCAAGGTATTTCCCTTTCACCCTTGGCAAGGAAAATCCTGACACTCATCCTCCTGAATCGCCTACTTCCTGTGGCTGAGGAAATCCTCCCAGAGACACAATGTGGCTCTAGCCTTCCAGAGGAACCTCTGACATAGTTTTTGTTGCCGGACAAATCCAGGAAAAATGTCAAGAACAACAGAAGGAACTTTTCATTGCATTCATCGACCTGACCAAAGTGTTTGACTCAGCGGGCAGAAATTTCCCCCCGTCGGTGTGCGGGGGCAGGTGGGGATGGGCACGAACCTGATCAGCGCCTCCGATCGGGGCCGCGCTGCCATTTTACGTGGGCGGACCAATTAAGGCCTGCCCAGCAGGATACGCGCCTGGAAGCGCTGAGCCCTCCCTGTGTGGGCGGGGGTGGGGGGAGATCCCCTGAATGGTTCCCTGCGCTCTTTCACGCATGCGGGCGAAAGAGATTTGTTTAACTTATGGAAATTTGAATAAAGGTGGGAAAAAAATGTAAGGACATGTCCCCTCATGTGAAACTGTCACCTGAGCTGGGACATGTCCATTATTTATTTCAAAAATTTTTATTTAAATAATAAACCCTTCATGAAACCTCATCCCACCCGTGGATGAGGTTCCATGAAAAATGTGAAGGCCGCCTGGGCTCTTCGCCTGCCCGCTAACCTTAAGTTTGGATAGGCAGCTCAGTTAACTACGTTAATTACTTTTTAACAGGCCTTAATAGGCCTTTGACAGTTCGTTGGTACACAGCCGACTCAGCTGCACACCTGCTGAACTGACAATCTAAATGTTGTGCGGTGATGTTGGGACGCATGCCCGACGTCACCGCGCATCATTTTACACATCGGGGAGCGGCATCCCCCTCCTCCTTCGCCAACCTGAAAATTCTGCCCGGTAAATCACGAGCTCTGTGGATTGTGCTCCAAAATTTGGATGACCAAGAAACTTCATCACAATCCTGCAACTGCTTCATGAGGATATGATTGCAACTGCCTTGAATGGGAGATCTGAAACAGATGCCTTCAGAATGCAGATCGGGATCAAGTAAGGCTGTACTATTTACAATCTACCTGGCAGTGGCGATTCACCTGATCACAGATCAATTGCTCTCTGGTGTCATTATTAAATGCAGTTAGATGGAAAACTCTTTAACCTCAGTCACCTCCAGGCCAAAACTGAACGGACCACCATAGATCTACAGTTTGATCTACAGTTTGCGGATGACTGTAGTGTTGTTGCCTACCCTGCATTAGATTTGCACGCCAGTCCCGATCTCTTCAATTCTGCATACAAGAAACTTGACCTCTCCTTAAATTTTGCCAGAACAAAACTCATATCAACCCATATCTGGCCAGCCAAATATTCTACCTCTCATACATGTTGAAGGAGAGATTCTGGCATATGTTGTGCGCTTACCATACCTTGGCAGCCACCTCTCTCAAAAGATCACTATTGATGAGGAGATCCAACACCGGATCAGCTCTAAAGAAGAGTCATACGGACTCGAAATGTTAACTGTGTTTTTCTCTCCACAGGCGCTGTTAGAACTGCTGAGTTTTTCCAGCATTTTCTGTTTTTGTACCAGATCAGCTGTGCCAGCTCAGCTTTCTACAAACAATGGCAGTGAGTGTTTGACAGCAAAGATCTCCTCAAGTCAACCAAAGTCTTAGTGTACAGAACACTTGTTGTCACCTTGCTCCTTCTGCAGTGAGACCTGGACTGTGTATCAGTGACTCTTAAGAGTGCTGGAGAAATTCCATCGGCATTGTCTCCAACACATCCTCAGGATTCAATGGAAGGACTGTCAAAAAATGCTATTGTCCTTCTTGAATGCTCCATAAGCATTCAGTCAAAACTCTGTACAATCAACTTCTATGCACTGGACACTGCATCCGGATGGCCTAAAACCATCCCCTCTGCCAGGTCCTGTTTTTTCAACTCTCAAATGGTCAACGTTCTAAGGGAAAACATAAAAAATGCTTCAAAGACACTCTGAAGCTCTCCTTGATGTGGGGCAGCATTGATATGAATGACTGAGATGAGCTCGCTACCAATTGTTCAGAATGGTGACAACTTGTACATCAAGCTGCATCACGCTTTGAGTCACAATGTCTTAAAAATGAGGCAAAGCGACAGCAGACAAGGAAATAAAATGCAGCAAATCCTGCACTTTGCATCCAACTACCTTTTGAGACATCCTGCCGCACGTGCCCAAAGATCTGCGGGTCAAGAATCAGCCTGTTCAGTCACATGAAGATCCATGGTAGAAATCACGACCCCGGGTAGAAATCTTGAATCGAGGGACAGCCGACGATGACATAGCCAATTTTTATCCATTCTGCCACTGTACCTTTTATCCCATGGGCTTCAAATTTGCTGGCAAGTCTATTCTGTGGCTCTTTACCAAATGCCTTTTGGAAGTCCATATACACCACATCAACCACATGACCCTTATAAACTCTTTTTGTTACCTCATCAAAAACGCAATCAAGTTATTAAAACAAATTTGACAAATCCGTGTCTGCTTTTCTTAATTTATCCATACTTATCCAAGTGACTGTTAATTTTGTCCTGGCAAACCGCAGCAAAACATAAAGTAATTTTCTTCCAATCTTGGAGTGCACCTGTCATGGGGGTTCCACTTGGTGATTGAGGTGCTGGGAAAATAGATCCAGCTAGAGCACCTCAGTTGTATGTGTACCTTTATTTGTAGGCATTTGCTGTATTGTCTTTACATTTTTGTTGCTGTAGACAAAATAGTCGTCGTCTTTTCTTTACTGGATAGTTTTAAATTGATGCTTTTCCCACTGTCCCGACTTTAACAAAAATAAATTTAGAGTAGCAAGACTATCATGTGGTTTGCTTACTTTAAAATATTAAGCCTTCCTTAACAAACATTAAAAGGGTCATTTTAACAATCTGTTGTAGTTCAGACATGAAACAAGGATGTTAGGCTGTCTTAACTCTTTCAATGTACTATGCAATTTTTTAAAGTAATATATGTGCCTCTTTATGCAACTGCTGAAATTATTTTACTGTCAGCTATGAAGCATAGAGCATTCCAGGCTGAAAGGAAACTTTAATTACTTGTCCAATGCTCCTTTTCCCCGGAAAATCAAATGGAATTATATTCCGTATGAAAAGTAAAATCTTTCCTGATTCATAATTTGGCTAGAATCTCAAACCAACAGACTTCTTCCAGCAACATGACTGCCAATATAGCCATGTGTTCACATTGTACAGGACATTATTTTGTTGGAAGCAGCCTGTCACCAATTTTGGCTGATTCTCAATTAAAAAATGGTTCATTTTTACTGAGCTGGAATTACAATGTGACAAGGTAAGTGAGATATATTGTGCTCATTGCACTTGGTTTGTTATGGTAAACTGGCTGACACCTGAAAAATTGATTCAACTCTGGTTAAAGTTGCAGTTAGCGCATTAAACTCATGTTCCAACCTCAATAAGTCAAAATGCTCTTCTCATTCTGCACATTTCTACTCATTGCTTCCCTGGTAATAAAAATGCAAGATAACCATCCTGTTTCTTGGGTGCGGTCAATGTGATTATCGAAACAATTACTGGAGTCCAAGGAAGTATATTTTTGCCCTGATTTTTACCCTGAGACACTTGCTATTTCACTGTTCTTATCCCAGCAGTACTGTTAAAAAAATGAAGTACTAGAAAGGATTCTCTAACTGTTGTGATGATGAGTGACAGTAGGATGTTGGCAACTAACATGTTCAGCACCAGTGCCAAAAAAAAAATGGAGATTTGCTACTCCCTTTTGTGAGAGCAGGGTTACCAGCAGATTATTGCTACTTGGGAGCAGGTGGGATTGGGGAAGTTATCACATGTGATCCATCCTATGCTTCCAAAAGTATTGTATGATTATTCACTGCACTTAAGTCTTCACCAATTCATCTATGAAAAATGAATCAGTATTACTGCATGCCTCCACACATCCCTTCATGGAAGTGGCAGGGTTTGCAGAATGGTTTTCAAATAGTATTTGTAGCACCTAACAGTGTTTTTTTTAGTATATTATCACTGAAAAAAATTATTATTTTCGTTGTCTAAAACTATGAATTACAATTGACTTGTTCACTAATTGGAGCTCAATGCCAGATCAAAAATGAATACTTGCAGTTCAGATGGAGAACCCAAAATGAAATGTTAGCCTGCCCTTGTTTCAAGTTTATTTCTAATGATTTCTGTTTTTTATATCACAAGAAAAGCAGTTTCTGTACCCTGCTTCACGAGAGCCTGTTACATGAACATTGGCATTACACTAATCAAATGTATTATAAAACTGCACTTGGACTACAAGACTACATTGTATCCTTGTCAAATCACCTATAGTTATTAAGGGTTTTACTTATGTCAGTTTGATTTGCTCTTGCAAAGCATGCTTCAGGAATACCACAAACCATAGCAGAAATGAATCCATAAACTTTGTGACATTTAAGCAGCTCAGTTTTCTGACCCTAAAATGAACTGTTTAACATTTCTTCTATATGTTGAAAGAGTTGTTTTTGCAGGTTTATGTGTTGAAATACAGTCCAGGTAAAGCTCATAAAACAGAAAAGCTTTTGACCACTAACCAGTTAAAAAACAGACACAGAGGCAGGTTGTTTTGTTGCCAACGTTTTGCAGCATAAAGTAGGAAGTTACTGCGGAAACAGTGAACATCGTGATGGATGACAGGAGTTGTAAAAATAAAAAAAAAAGTTTGGTCATATCATGTGTTTCAAATTAATCAGGCAGTAGATTCATGCTATGAATACAGTAACCCCTTTTGGCACAAAATACTATTATTCTCTTATTTGGAACATGCATTGAAACTAAAATATCAGAACTGACATTCTCATATGAAAACACTTGGGATGGGATAGAAAACATGCTTATAATCAAATGTAAATAGAAACAGATGATGCAATATAACCACAATAAAGGCTACACTTATAAAAATTAAACCATCTTATAAAATATATGATATGGTTTAATTTTTATTAGAGCCTGGTAAGCAACCACTTAACAGTAAGGATGAGCATCTGGGTTCATTCTGACTTTTGATTTGGTATAGACATCTTGGCGAGGGTTGGGGAGGAATGGGGATGAGGGGTTAAATTGAAGTTTGTGTTCTATAAAGTTAAGCTCTAAGCTGGGATCAGATGTGTACACCACAGTGACACAAGCAATTTTCCCACCACTCCTAGAAGGTTTCCGAGGATAAATATATGCATCTGTATATGAAAATGTTTGCATATGTGTGTACTTCCTGCTATCAGAATTTCTGGTCCCCCTTTTATATCATCTTGGCAATTTTAAAATGATATGTAGATATTCATTATGGCTATTTTCCTATGTAAACAATTGCCTGGCACAATGTAATTGCAGGCTGTAACCATCATTTGGCACTGTGGCCTCTACACTCTGTTGCCATCTTAAATAAAAACCAAATACTGTGAATGCTGGTGATCTGAAATAGAAACAAAAAATGCTGGAAAAACTCACCAGGTCTGGCAGCATCTGTGGAGAGAGAAACAGAGTTAACGTTTCAAGTCCGTATGACTCTTCTTCAGAATGGAGTCTTATTAGGTTCGAAACTTTAACACTGTTTCTCTCTACACAGATGCAGCCAGACCTGCTGAGTTTTTCCAGCACTTTCTGTTCTTAGTTCTTGTCTTTTTTCAGTTTTTATATTTCTAAAGGTATACTTTTCCATTTTTATTTTTTAAATATAAATTATATTTTGAATGCAAGTATGAATAAGCCTCTTGCCTCCACCCTGCAAAAGTTGTTATAAAGTTAAACTGAGGGCTAAAGCCTTTTATTTACATGCCTCAGCACCCCCCCCCCCTCTGGACCTATAGCTCCTGCATCCCCTCAAACTATTTTCATCTTTGTCCAAAATCCAACTCATTCCAGCTCTTTCGATCCATCTCCAGCTCTCATGGCCCCAGCCCCCCTCTCTGATACTCTCAGCCTGACTGCCAGCTTTGTTGCTCACCTCCCAGTTCTTGTGTATCTCAGAACTCTTCTTTTATCATTGTTGATATACTGGTACTTCAGTTTGAGGAGTGCAGGAAGCAATATATATTTCTAGTTTCTGCTCTCAATTTTCTCCTTTCACTACCCTTGGTCTGCTGAAGTGATTGACTTTTTCTGAGGTATGGTTCCACAAGGAGCAACAATATTTTATTACCTGCTCAGATAGTCATTCCCAGTGCATCTTCTGAATTATCAGGAACAAAATTCTAAGTTGTTTTTTTTTTCTCATTAGGGGCCCAAATGACCATTTTATCGTTCCTGCCTGAAATCAGTTAACTCAGAAGAAAAAATAAAAAAGACCAACGGGACATAGTACTTTCATTTGTAAGTGCCTTGGATGTAGATAAAATGTCCCCAGATGCTTCAGGGGATGTAATCAGCCAAAAATGGTTGCCAAGCTAAAGTAGGAGACATTTGAAGAGGTGACCAAAAGCTTGGATAAAGAGGAGGAGAGGATGGTGCGGGGGTGTAGGGAGGGAATTCCAGTTCAGCGGAGCTCAACAGCCAAAGACACAACCACCCATGGTAGGCGATGGAAAATATCATAGAGACCAGAGTCGGGGGAATGGGGAGCTCTTGTTGTGGGGGAGGGGGAGATGTTTGCAGAGCTGAGGAGATTATGGAGATAGGAACGGGTAAGGCTGTGAATGACTTGAACATGAGGATTTAAAATGGGAGATGCTGGGGACCAAGAGCCAAAGTAAGTCAGTATGGGTAGGATTGATAGGTGAGTGAGACTTAACGTGAGCCAGGATACTGGCAACAGATGAAGGTTTGAATGTGCTGAAGATTACAGAGGGTGCGGATGGGAGGCTGGTATGGGAATAATTGAAGATGTCAAGTCTGGAAGTGACGAAGGCATGGATGAGGGTTTACGTAATCAATGGGCTGAGAAGGATTGGAGGTGGGCGCTCTTAAAGAGGTAGTCAGTATAGCTGGGAAGCTGACCATATGTTTTGGATAATATGTTGCCAACGGGCTTCATGCACTTGAAAAAGAGGAGGGGACCACGAAACCTTGGGCTAACAGGATAGGGGCAGGAAGAAAAGCCATTTTTTGAGGTGCTGCAGCTACAATTGGATAACCAAGTGAGGACAATCCTACTTAGATAGACAATGGAGGGGATGCATTGGAGTAGAATAGCATGGTCATCAAGTTAAAGTCTGCAGAACAGTTGAGGAGCAGTGAAAGGGATAATGCACCACGATCAGAGTTATAGAGGATGTCATTCATGACAGATTTTCATTTGCAGAAACCTAATTGGAGACATTTGAACATGTAGTTGTGAAAAAAACTGGCACAGATTTGGGAGATCACAACATGCTCAAGAACTAAATAGAGGTTAGAAATGGGTTGGTTCTTTGCAAGAACAGAAGGGTTGAGGGTGGGGTTTTTCAGGAGCTGGTAATGTTGGTAGTTTTGAAAGGGGAAGACAATTTCTGAAAAAAAGCAAAACATTTACTATATTAACAGATATGGGAGGCAACAAGGGAAGGTGGGTGATCAGCAGTTTAGTGGGAACAGAGTCAAGGGTCAGAATTTTCCAGCCCCCTCCCCCACCACAACACACCCCTCCTGCCACAGTGGGTTCCCCCGTGGTGGGGCCAGCGAGCCATTGACATCTCTGTTCACATCGGCAGGACTAGAAGATCCGCCGGAATGAGGGGCTGGAAAATTGCGGCCAAAGGAGCAGAAGGTGGACAAGATGAGCTCAAAGAGGGTACAAAGAAAGAAAGGCTTGCAGTTATATAGTGCCTTTCACAATCCAGAGGCATCTTAAAGCACTTTATAGCCAATTAAAGTACTTTTTGAAGTGTAGTCATTGTAATGTAGGAAACACAACAGCCAATTTGTGCTCAGCAAATTCCCACAAACATCAATATGATAAAACCAGATAATCTGTTTTTTTGATGTTGATTGAGGGATAAATATTGACCAGAACACCGGGGATAACACACCTGCTTTTCTTCAAAATGGTGTCATCGGATCTTTAACATCACCTGAGCAGGCAGATGGGGCCCCAGTTTAATGTCTCATCCAAAAGATGGCACCTGTGACAATGCAGCATGTCGTCAGTTGTGCATTGGAGTGTCAACCTCAATTTCTGCACTCAAGCTCTGGAGTGGTCTTGAACCCAGAACCTGTGATTCTGAGGTGAGGATGCTACTAACTGATCCACAGCTGAAACTTAACAGGGAGCAAAAGGAGAGAAATTAGAGAAAACGTGGGTTCAGGGCTAAGGCCAGGGATGTTTGGCTTGGTGGGCAAAGGGAAGGAGTAGGAGGTAGCTGAACAGAAGGCTTGAGGAGATGGGGCGGGGAGGGGTTATAACAAGATGATTGGCGATGGATAAAAAGTGAGGGGTTATCTTTGCTTTCCAGGATGATCCTGGCATCGTGGGCAATTTTGGCAGTTGAGAAAGAGGCTCACTAACATTTTATCTATCCCAATCAAGTTTGGTGATATTCTGATAATATATCCATCAGGATCTTTAAAGAGAAAAGCCAGGTTATGATTTTTCAAGTAGCCATCCTTCACTAGACTGGATCAAAACAGATCCTGGGCTGCATTGATTAGTTAGTACATGCTGGCTGAGAAAACTCCTTCAGACCTCTTTTAGAAACTGAAGACAGAGGTCTGAGAATTGCTAGGGGTTGTTCATTTGGCCTCATTTCCACACTTGGTGTAAGTTACCGGTACCTGTTGCTCCACCGCAGGCAGCCTAAACTGATGGAAGAATCCAATTGTGGGCTGTATGCCTCACCGGCAGTGGCTCACAAGTAAGTCCCAAGCGGGTGGGGGGGGGGGTGGGTAACAGCAAGGTAGGGCTGATCACAGCTGGCAATGGCCATCCAGAGTACTATGAGGAGCCTAATATATGGGCCTGACTAACTTAGCAGTGCACTGAACACTTCTGCATATTATGACAAAACTCACCGCTAAATTGCTCAATGTTGCACGCAACGATTCCTACCCAAAAAGTGGGCACAATGCACACCAGTTGCTATCCAAGTGTATATTGCTCACTGATGCAACAGTGGGGTAAACATCTCAGTCTTAAGCACATTAAGACATGAAGATGGAACATAAACTTCACGTGGCTCATAACAAGGTGACTCTGCTGCATTGTGTTAAAAAGGCTGTTGCTAGTAGTTTGATGATCTGAACCTGCTCAAAAATCCCCCCTTCCTATAGTGACACAAACTCGTTTAATATTTGGTCAAATAATCAAAATAAAGGGCAGCTTGAATGGAATCTCAAATAGGCCAGAACTTCCTGCCAAGCCACAGATATCCAGGAAGCACAATATATAAATGCAGGGGATGAAAGCACAATTCTTGAACCATGTGTGGCTCTGCCAGTTCAGTACACGTCTATAATTCACTTTCCCTGAGTTTTCCAATTCATCAACATGCCGATTTTGTAAAACAGAAACGGAAACAATTCCACATAAACTGCGCATTATTACTTTAAAACTGCATTGATAAAGCGATAATAGACACAAAATAACTGCAATTATTCCACACTAGGATTAAAAGTTACTGCATCATCTCCTTGAGATAAATTCCCATACAACTCATAGGCAAAAATGGATTGAAGTGTCTTAAACTATTGTTGATGTAAAGGACAAAGTCTGCAGTGTTTTGATTTTTATAGCTGTCTTTTTATAGATTTATCTGGCTGTTGCTCTCAGTACATCAGGTAGGAATCTGGTAAATTTCCAACAAATGCTTTGCCTGCTAGTCTGCAGAATTATATAAATCACCATTGCAAAAAAATGCTAAACTCATCAGGGTTCTGCAATGAAATCTTACTGAGAATCCCCAGCTGATTTCAAGACTTCAAAGTCTTAACTTCTTGAAACATAAAAATGAGCATTTCTGTGAGATTGTAGGAGTCAGATCCCAATTTTCTTCCTCCTTTTTCCGGAGTCTCATGCTTTTTTGTTTGGAATTCTTCCTTGTCGGTGGCATTGAACAGAGCGTTCCACTGTGCCAAACATTACGGGCTAGCAGACACTCTGTCTGCTAGGGGACTTCCTGTCCCTGCTCAAGACACATTTTTTAAAGACCTAAAGTTAACTAAAGACAAGGTCAGTCCATTACCCCCTCCCCCTCTGTGACTGTTACTTGCTTTTCTAGCAATGAAAAATATAGTTAGACTCTAAGAATATTAATCCATCTTCTGGTTTATTAGTTAAGTGCTTCTTTTTGACCTCAAAATGAATCATTTACTTTGCATTTATCAGCTGTTGCTGACTGATTACTGACTGGTCTCGGATCAGAATTAAGCAAGAAAAGAAAACCTATCCTTTACATCTAACTTTGAGAAGAAAAATTAACCTTTTGAGTGCTGTAATAGACTTTAAATAAAACACAAAATACAGACGGAGCTCATTATTGAAAACTCCTAAGAGGCAGCAAAGTAGGTGTTACCAGGATTTCATCTAATCAAAGTTTGAGCTCTGTTATTAATTATATTGGGCTCAAGCGAGACTAGGAAACACATTTGTTCCAGAGAGACATTTGCATTAAACACTGTGTAACAATGGGGTTCCACTGTAATTAGGCAACATTAGCCAGGAGAATTCCCTGTGCTTTGAATAGGTCCGTGCAATCTTTTACATCCACCTGAATAAGCAGATGTTTTAACGCGTCAACTAAAAGACAGTACCTCTGAGAACATAATCTCTCACTCCTGCCCTGAACTATCAGCAAAGATTTAAGTGCTAAACTCCATTGTGCTTGAAGGAACAACCTTCTGGTTTAAGAGACAAGAAGTTGTGCACTTGTATAGCAGCTTTAATGTAATAAAATGTTCCAAGATGCTCCACAGGAACAAAGTTTGGCACTGAACCACATAAGGAGATATTAGGCCTGATGACCAAAAGCTTGTTCAAAGAGATGGGCTTTATGGAGCATCTTAATCAAAGGTGGAGCAGTTTAGGAAGAGAATTCCATAGTTTAGGGCCTGGGCAGCTGAAGGCATGGCCATCAATGGTGGAGCAATTTAAATTGAGGATGCTCAAGAGGCCAGGATCAGGAGAGTGCAAAGCTGTTGGAGGTTTGTAAGGCTCATGGAGATTACAGGGATTGAGAGGGGCGATGCCATGAAAGGACTTGAAAACCAAGATTAGAAATTTAAAATCAAGGTGTTGCTTGACTGGAAGCCAATGTAGGCCAGCAAGCACAGGGGTGATAGGTGAAGGGGACTTGGTGTGAGTAACGACATGGTCAGCAGAGTTTTGGATGACCTGAAATTTACAGAGAGTAGGAGGCCAGCCAGGGGCATAATCAAGTTTAGAGGAAAGAAGAAAATGGATGAGGGTTTCAGCAACAGATGAGCTGAGGCAGAGGCGGAGTCAGGTGATGTTGCCGAGATGGAAATAGGTAGTCTTAGAGATGGTGTGGATATGGGGCCAGAAGCTCATCTCAGGATCAAACATGACACCAAGGGTCTGTACAGTCTGGTTCAGCCTCAGTCACCAGAGAGAGGGATGAAGCCGGTAGCTAGGGGAACAGAATTTGTAGTGGGGAGCAAAGATAATGGTTTTAGTCTTCCCAATGTTTAATTGGAAGAAATTTCTACTCATCCAATGCTGGATGTCAGACAAGCAGTCTGAGAATTTAGCAATAGTGGAGCAGTCAAGAGAAATGGTGGTGAGGTAGAGCTGGGTGTCATCAGTGTACATGTGAAAACGAACACTGTGCTTTTGTATGATGTCGCCAAGGCGTGGCATGCAGCTGGAAAACAGGACAGGCCAAGGATGGATCCTGGAGGGACACCAGAGGTGAGAGTGCAGGTGCAGGAAGAGAAGCCATTGCAAGTGATACTTTGGCTGCAATTAGATAGATAAGAATGGAACCAGGTAAGAGCAGTCCCACCCAGTTGGATGACAGTTAGAGGAGGATGATGTGGCCAACGATAACAAAGGCTGCGTACGTTTTGAGAAGAATGAGGAGGGAAAGTTTACCTTTGTCACAGTTACATAGGATGGCATTTGTGACTTTGAGAAGAGCAGTTTCAGTACTGTAGTAGCATGGAAACCTGATTGAAGGGATTCAAACATGGAGTTCTGAAAGGATGTGCATGGATTTGGGAGGCCACAACATGCTCAGGAACTTTGGAGAGGAAAGGGAGGTTGGAGATGGGGCAGTAGTTTGCAAGGACAGTGGTCAAGAGTTGGTTTTTTGATGAGTCAAGAAAGACTTCCATTTATATAGCGCTTTTCATGACCACCGGGTGTCTCAAAGCACGTTATAGCCAATGAAATGCATTTGAAATGTAGTCACTGTTGCAGTGTAACAAATGCAGCAGCCAAATTATACACAGCAAATAGCAATGTGATCATCGATTTTTGTGCTCTTGATTGAGGGATCAATAATGGCTAGGGCCTCAGGGAGTGCCCCGCTCCCCGCTTCCTGGCACTCCGTTCCCCAGGCCCTGGTTGGAGGTGCCGGACCAGAGTTCCGGTGTGCTCCTGCAGCACTACACCCCTGGGTTCCACTTATTCCTCCTTGTCTCAAGGTTCTGGGTTCAAGTCCCACTCTGGGGCTTCAGCACAAAAGCCTATGCTGATACTCTGGTGCATTACTGAGGGAGTGCTGCACTGTTGGAGGTGCTTTCTTTCAGATGACATGTTAAGCCAAGGCTTTGGGTAGCTGTAAAAAATCCAATAGCACTATTTCAAAGAAGAGCAAGGGATTTATCCCTGATGCCTAAGCCAATATTTATCCCTCAATCAGCAGGGCCCAGGGAGCAGAGTGCCGGGACTCCAGGGAGGAGAGGCCTGATGTGAGGCCCAGGAGTGAAATTTGTGGAGCCCAGGTTTGGGGGAGGGGAAGAGGCTGACTGCCGTATGGAGAGAGTGTGTGTGTGTGTGTGTAGGAGTGAGTGAGTGTCTGTGTGTGTGCATGTGAGTGAGAGAATGAGTGCGCCTGAGTATACGTGTGAGTGAGTGCGTGTGTGCGTGCATGAGTGAGAGATTGAGTGTGTAGGAGTGAGTGTCTGTGTGTGTGTGTATGTGTGTGCGTGAGAGTTTGCGTAAATGAGTGACAGAGAGAGTGAGAGTGTGTGTGTGTGAGAGTGAGTGTATGTGAGTGGGAGTGAGAGAGAGAGTGAGAGTGTGAATGTGTGTCTGCCTTACTCTCAGTCTCAGGTTTCTCACTTATCCTCAACACCACAGACCAACACATACGTACACCCACTGGTGGGTGAGGGTGAGTGAGTGAGTGGGCACCCTGAGACTGGGAGTGAGTCTGGCACACACACTCTGACCCTCTAACACACTGGTCATTTTTATTAATTACTCTTCTTTTAAACTTAACAGTTTATTGCTATGACATTGCTTTATTTTCGCTCAGCAATTGTTTCTTTCCTTATCGCCTCGACGTTTTTTTTGAAATACAGTTTAGTGCTGTGCCGAACCTTAGCTTTCCGAAATTTGCTCATCAGGCCCTTGAGGGAGATAAAAATGGAAATGTGGCTGCCGCCCTGCCCCCAGACCTCCCCACCCCCTCCCCACCCCATCCCCTCAAGCGAAAAGGTTAGACAAGCCTGGAGGTTGTTGGAGGGAAGGGGAGGAAGAGGTTGGTGGCAGTGGGGGCACTAATATTTTTCACTTAAAAACAGTTTTACTGACTTTTGGGGACTCAAATGATTAATACATTAAAAAATCAACATAATGTAGATTTAGAAATGATATGGCCAATGCATTTTCTTAGAGCTCCTGCACCTCAAAATTTGGCGCTACACCCCTGGTGCTACCAACTGAGCCACAGCTGTAACCTTGACAGCAGAGTTAAAGGAGAGCGGGATAGTACCTGATGAGTGAGAACTGTTAACAATATCAGCCAACATAGGAACCAGGAAAGTAAGTTGGATCATCTGCAGTTTAGTGAAAATAGGATCAAGGGAGGAGCTGGGCCTGATGGACTAAGTGAGTTTGAAGGGGGCATTAGGAGAGATAGCAGAGAAACTAGGAAAAATATGAGTTCAGGGCTTGGGCAGATGGGGGCTTTAGAGACAGTTTGACCCAATGGACTAGTGGTCAGGAGGGAAACAGCAGGAGTAGGGGCATTGTGATCAGCTGACATTTAACAATTAAAAGCAAGGTACTGAGTATTGAGGCAATGTTAAATTACCTTTCTCTTCCCTGCCCTACTGATGCTACTTTAGCTACTTCTACCATTATCCAAGGTGCGATCAGATAACACAGCACAGAATGGTATTTAAAACGGGACCTATGTAGCTCAGTATCATGTCAAGTGATGCAATAAGAAATTGGGACACTCATCACCTCTCTTAACCCCTCCATTGTCTCTAAATTGCCAGAATGGTTGTTCAACATCCAGTACAGATGCACCAAGTGTCATGCAAACAGGACATCTCTTTACTTTCCATTTGAATTCATTATTTCCCATGTAAGTGTTACAAGGCTGTAGTATGACTGCCAATGAGTGGAGCCACTGAAATTTGATCACACAAAGTCTGAATTTCATTAAGCCTGGGAATGCAACTTTTCACAGCACAGCAACTTCTGGCAAGTGTGGGACAGTGAAAGGAGGTATCAATAAGCACATAACTGACCCCACAGCTATCATGCATTACCATCATTATCAATTGGAATTCACAGTTTTTTGTTCAGTATCTTTGGGTGTGAATGGGACACGGAGAATAATGACGAAGGACATTGACATTGATTAGGGAAACAACTTAAAGTATTTATATTGCAGGATTGCTTCCAGTGCAAGCAATTCTACAATATACCAGGCTGCTGACGCTCTGGAATTCATGTTTACATTGTGAATTTCTGGAGCACAGACAGCAACTGTTAACGCTTTTATGTAACCCCGGCGCTATCAACTCCAGACACATGGGGTTTGTGCACTCAATATCACTGGTAAATGTAAATTTAACAGTCTATAAGACTGAGAGCATTGGAGACTGATTATTTTTTATGTATGGGTCTCGAACCTGCCATTGGAACTACATTTCCTCCATTAGCCTTATACGTAAACTGGATCACTGCCGCATGTTAACACGCTTGTATCATAATGTAAGGTTGTGTCATGATACAAGCACACTTGACACAAACGTCTGAGTGTCTGACTGTTTTTAAAATTGAAGGCATTGTTTTTTAAATTGAAGATTCTAATCTTCTGCATTTTGCTTCAGGTCACCTACAGAGCCTTTTGAGGAAAATTCAGCAACAGAAGAACCAGTCATATCCATTTATGCATAGGATTCAGTCTGTTCTTGAATTAGCCTTCAGAGTGTCTGTAGGAGGCTGAAGGAAAGTATAATGTAGGTTCCATATAAAAAGAAAGCTCACCTTTATATTTCACCTCATCGGAGCTCTCAGAAACATCTTAAAATACAAATATGTTCATCTATTTGTTGAAGTATGGAACCAAACAGTACAATATAAGTCAAGGAAGATTTTCTTATTCTTTCACGCTATGTAAACATCGCTGGTAAGGTCGGCATTTGTGACCCATCCCTAATCACAGAATCACAGCATTGTTACTGTGCAGAAGGAGGCCATTCAGCCCATTGTGTCTGCACTGGCTCGCTGAATGAGCAATTTTCTTGGTGCCATTCTCTTGCCTTCTCCCCATAACCCTACACATTCTTCAAATAACATCCCGGTTCCCTTTTGATTGCCTCAATTGAACGCACCTTCACCACACTCTCAGGCAGTGCATTCCAGACCTTAATTACTCGCTGCATGAGAAAGTATTTTCTTGTATCGCTTTAGCTTCTTTTGCCAATTACTTTAAATCTGTGCCTTCTCGTTCTCAGTCCTTTCATAAGCGAGAACAGTTCCTCCCTATCTACTCTGTTGAGACCCCTCATGATTTTGAATACCTCTATCAAATCTCCTCTCAGCCTTCTCTTCTCCAAGGAAAACAGTCCTAACTTCTCGAATCTATCGTCATACCTGAAGTTCCTCAGCCCGGAACCATTCTCATGAATCTTTTCTGCACTCTCTCCAATGCCTTCACATCATTTATGAAGCATGGCACCCAGAACTGGAAGCAATACTGTAGCTGAGGCCGAACCAGTGTCCTATACAAGCTTAACATAACCTGCTTACTCTTGTAAATAAAAGCAAAAAACTGCGGATGCTGGAAATCCGAAACAAAAACAAAAATACCTGGAAAAACTCAGCAGGTCTGACAGCATCTGCAGAGAGGAATACAGTTAACGTTTCGAGTCTGTACGACTCTTCACCAGAACTAAGGAAAAATAGAAAAGAGGTGAAATATAAGCTGGTTTAAGGTGGGTGGGGTGGGACAGGTAGAGCTGGATACAGGGCCAGTGGTAGGTGGAGATTGCCAAAAGATGTCATAGACAAAAGGACAAAGAGGTGTTGACAGTGGTGATATTAGAAATGTGCATCACCACCGTCAACATCTCTTTGTCCTTTTGTCTATGACATCTTTTGGCAATCTCCACCTATCACTGGCCCTCTATCCAGCTCTGCCTGGCCAACCCCCCCTTAAACCAGTTTATAATCCACCTCTTTTCTATTTTTCCTTAGTTCTGGTGAAGAGTCATATGGACTTGAAACGTTAACTGTATTCCTCTCCGCAGATGCTGTCAGACCTGCTGAGTTTTTCCAGGTATTTTTGTTTTTGTGTCTGCTTACTCTTTTACACTATGCCCCTATTAATAAAGCCCAGGATGCTGAATGCTTTATCAACTGCTCTCTCAACCTGTACTGCTATCTTCAATGACTTATGTACATATAAACCCAGGTCCCTCTGCTCCTGCACCTCTTTTAGAGATGAACTCTTTATTTTATATTATCTCTCCATGTTCTTCATACCAAAATTAATCATGTCATATTTCTCCGCATTGAGCTTCACCTGCTATCTGTCATCCATCTATCAACCTGTCTATGTCCTTTTGAAGTTTGACACCATCTTCCTCACTGTTCACAATGCGTCCAAGTTTCACATCATCCCCAAATTTTGAAATTGTGCCCTGTACACCAAGGTCTAAGTCATTAATATATATTAGGAAAAGCAAAGGCCCCAACTCTTTCCTCCAGCTCAAAAACCATCCAATAATCACTACGCTCGGTTTCCTGTCAGTCAGCCAATTTCGTATCCATATTGTTACTTTCTCTTTTATTCCATGAGCTATAACTTTTCTCACAAGTCTCTTGTGCAGCACTGTATCAAATGCCTTTGGAAGTTCATGTACACCACATCAACAGCATTGCCCTTATCAACCCTCTATTATTTCTTCAAAAGAATTCTAGCAAGTTAGTTGATCACAATTTTCCCTTAAGACATCCATGCTGGCTTTGCTTAATTAACCTGTATTTGCTCATGTGACAATTGATTTTGTCCCTAATTATTGTTTCTAGAAGTTTCCCCACCACTGAAGTTAAACTGACTGACTTATAGTTGTTAGACTTATCTTTACACCCTTTCTTGAATAAGGGTGTAACATTTCCAATTCTCCAGTCCTCTGGTGCCATCCCTGAGTCTATGGACGACTGGAAAATTATGGCCAGTGCCTGCACAATTTCTACTCTCACTTCCCTCAGTATCCTTGGATGCATCTCATCTTGTCCCAGTGTCTTGGCCAATATAAGTAGAGGCAGCCTATCCAATACTCCTCCTTATCAATTTTAAACACCTCCAGTGTCTGAATTACCTCCTCTTTAACCATGGCCTGGGTAGCAACTCCTTGGTAAAGACAGATGCAAAATATTAATTTAATACCTCAGCCATGTGCCTTGCCACCATGTGTAAATTCCATTTTTGGTCCCTAATCGGCCCTATTCCTCCTTTTACCGCCCTTTTACAATTAATGTGCCTATAGAACACTTTAAGATTCCCTTTTATGTTGGCTGCAAGTCTCTTTTCATACTCCCTCTTTGCTTCTCTTATTTGCTTTTTCACCTCCCCTCTGAACCTTCTATAGTCAGCCTAGTTTTCGACTGTATTTTCCACGTGATATGTCATAAGCATACTTTATCTTCATAATAATAGGGCAGAGTTTTCATCTCCCATTGGTGATGGGCGGGCGGGTGGACAATTCGGTTGGAGGGGCAGAAATCGCTTTCGCGTCGGTGTGAAAGGGGGATCATCTGATGGTGTCTGCCATGGCGGAGAGCAAATCCCACTGGAGGCTGGTTTGAACCTGATTTGCATCCCACCAATGGGACGCAAATTACGGCCCAACTGGAATCATCCCCCACACCCAATTTACCGTTATGCCGACAGGAAAACACACCAGCCCAGAACACCTCTGGATAAGCGTGACATGCAGAAGTCAGGTTTTACCTTTAGGGTTTTACTCAGAGTGGGAATTCCGTGATGCTGGAGCCCTACAGCTGCTGGACCCTGGAGGAACACGTCCATCGCGTGCTGGGTGGATTCTCATGAACATGGCTCCGCTGAAAAGCAGCTCTTAGGAGGTGGGAGGTCTCCGTGCAGCAGCTTTGACTTCGCTGAGGCTTCAGAACTTCATGGACTTCACCATGGGCTTGCACCGTTATCCATGGTCTCCGTTCATGCTGCAGGCCTGATTCATAACCTCATGGACTTTGGCAAAGGCTGGTACGGATGATCAGCGAAGCAGGGGCGGTGGTGAGGAAAGTCTAGGTGTGAGTGGGAGAGGAAGGTGTACCAGGGAGAGAGGTTGAGGTTGGGAGGGGGTGTTGCGAAGGTGTCAGCTGGGGTGAGGTTGTGGGGGGGGCGGGTGCTGCGAAGGTGTCAGGGGGTAAGGTTGGAGAGGGAAGGAGGGTGTCTTGGGGAAGGAGGGAGTATGGGGAGGAGGGTGTAATGGGAGAGAATGGTGCAAGTGTGGATGTTGATGTATGGGGAAGGAAGGTGTAAGGGAGGGAGCTCGGAGCTGGGAAGGTGTCCCGGGAATGGATGGAGTTCGAAGGGGGAAGGTGTCCAGGGGAGGAGGGAGCTTGGAGGGGGGAGGGAGTAGGGGAGAGGAGAGAGTAAGGGGGAGGAGGGATTACGGGGGAGGAAGGAGAAAGGGTGGAGGAAGGAGTTAGGTGGGGTGGAATGAATGTCCAGGTGAACATGCAAGGGAGAGCTCTGTGGGGTCAATGACTGATTCCTGGGGAGTGAACTCGGGGTGGGCATAGTAGGACGGAATGGTGAGTGTGAGAGGGGCAGAGGGAGCTGGGAGGGTGGGAGGGTGAGGGTGCGTCGGTCCAGTGGAAGGAGCAGCGATGGTGGTTTGTGGGGACACAGAGGCAATCTCAAACCCTGGGGGAGGGAAAGAGGAGGTCAGTGCGGATGGGGGTGGGATTTTCAGGAAGGTAGGGAACATGCAGGTTCACCTAAACATCCTGGAGTGACAAGAGTTTGGGCTGTAGGGTAACAGTGGGGAGGTGGAAGGTGAAGGCAGGGGATGCATTGTGGACTGTGATGGGGGAAAGGACATGGGTGAATGGGGGAGGGGAAAAGACAGTGGTTCTAATCAAGAACTTAGCGATGACCATGCTGTGCAAATCGAAAGTGAGCGGAGCCTCGTGTTGGATGGGCACAGGTGCTGCATGGGAGTGTGATCAGCGGGTGGGTGGAGATGCAGGTCGGCTCAGATGGACAACTGAAAGGGAACCCCAGCAGGCAGCATTGAAAATGCTCGGGACAGTAAGATGAGTGTAATGGATGAAGGCTCTGCGTGCATAGGAGAGTGCTTGCGCAATGCTCCAAAAGGCCCTGCTACACACACACTTCTCCCTCCAGAATCTAGTGGGTTTGGTGGGAGGGGGGATGCGGGGGAGGATTCGCGAAGCCAGGGAGCGCAGCTGAACCTGCCTCCTCCTGCTGCAGACGCGTGTCTGTGCAGTGACCACCAGGTTGTGAACCCAAGCCTGCTCTAGATCTAGGTCCCACCGAGGTGTGTGTCTCTGTGCTGGTGGAGGGCGTGGGTAAATGCTGTGACGGGTCTTCCAGGCTGCTTATTCCCAGCTCTTCAATGGAGGAAGCGTCCTCCTGGCTGGAGGTGAGAACCTGGATGGAGCTGAGGGACTGGCTGGCTGAGGGTGTTGGCTGCTTGGCAGAGCTCCCTGTGAACCAAAGTAGAGATAATTACTGCATGGCAGCAGAGTCAAAAGCAGGAGAGAGAGCACTCACATTTGCATTGAGAGAAGGACGCTATTGCGCAGGATCCTGATTTGGGTGCTCACCAACAATCTCACTGTCATCACAGATACGGTCCACGTCCTCACCAGTCAACGCGATGGCACGTTCATCAAAGCGAGGGAAGGACCTAATGTGGGCCACTCCACCCCCAGTCTGGGATTCCTCCCTCCTGTTGTGAGTCAGCTTCTCCTGCATGAAAACAGATGGAGAAAGTATGAGCAGGAAGAATGCCACTGCATAGAATGTTTATGTGGTGAGCGGAGCCATGGATGGGATAAGGATGTGAGCTCCAGAGCTTATGAGCCTGATAGAGATGTGAGAGTGTGTGTGAGACTTAGTGGTGTTGTCTCTTGAGGTGTGAGGTTCCTGTGGATGTGTGATGGGTTTGTGAGTGTATGAGTTGAGAGTGATGAGGTGGTTGACTTACCCTGGTGGAATGGATGACAGCATTCATCCTCTTCATTCACTGGATGACTGACCTCCTCTGTGCTCCACTGCTCCTCTGTGGCACTGACTGCCTCTCTCATCAGGCTGGATTGGTGACCCTAGTGGACCTCCTGCAGCCAGAGCGAGGTTAGAGGATTTCGCAGCGGTCTTCCACTGTGTCCAGTAGGCGCACCTGAGAGGTGTCACTAAATTTGAGGGCTGCCATCACCTTTGCTTTCAGGGCCATCTGTCGCCTGGGGCAGTCCTGGTCTGTAGATATGAAGTGGGCTGCGCTTTGGTGCATTTTAAATATGGCGCCCGGAGCAAGGAAGCGTAGAGGTCATGGCGTGGCGGGCAAATCCAAGCTCAGCCACCAGTGATCCGGCATGAATGCATTATTAATGAGGCAGGATGTGCCGGGAGGGGACGTTATGGCGCAAAAATCCGCCATTGTGGCCAGCAGGTAAAACGTAATTTTTCACGCCCACTACCACACTTGGTGCAAGCCTGGGATGATTCACCCCTTAATTTCTGTCTCTTTTCTCATCCAGGGAGTTCTAGATTTGTGGGCCCACCTTTCCCTTTCGAGGGAATATACATTGACTGTGCCTGAACTATCTCTTCTTTGAAGACAGTCCACTATTCAGCTATGGGCTGCCAACACTGGACTCCAGTTTATTTGGCCCCAATCCATTCTTACCCCATTGAAATTGGCTTTCCCCCAGTTAGTTACTTTTACTCTGGATTGTTCTTTGTCCTTTTCCATAGCTGGCCTAAACTTTACGATGCAATGATCACTGCCCCCTAATTGTTCTCCTACTGACACTTGATCCACTTGGCCCACTTCATTTCCAAGAATCAGGTCCAGCAGTGCCTCCTCTCTCATTGAACTGGAAACATGCTAGCATAGAAAATCTTCCTCAAGGCAATCCAGGAACTCTTGCCACCGCTCCCCTCTTTCACCTTCCACCCACACCAACCACCCCCCCAACCCACCCCCCCACCACCCTTTACACTACTACTATCCCTATCTGTATTCGGATAATTAAAGTCTCCCATTATAACTACTCTATAACTTTTGCACCTCTCTATAAAATCCTTGCAAGTTTGTTCTTCTACCTCCCTCCTCCTAGTTGGCAGCCTATAGACTACATAGAGAAATATAATTGCACCATTTTTGTTCCTTAGCTCAAGCCAAAACTGCGCCTCGGTTTCCACGTCTCCATGAGTGTTTTTTCCTAATACACTATTCTGAAGATCGATTTTAAAAAGTAATTCTCTACCATCTCTGCCATTCCCTCTTGCTCAATTACAGCATCGCTTGCATCTGTCTCATCAGAGGAGAGTGCGTGAGGAGAACCTTGGGAGAGGAAGTCAGCAGCACAAAGAAGGGAGTGTGAGAGGAGGATCCTGGGACAGGCAGTCGGTAGCACCTAGAGGAAAGTGAGAAAGGAGGACCCTTGGAAAGGCAGTCAGCAACACCTAGAGGAAAGTGAGAGAGAAGGGCCCTTGGAAAGGCAGTCAGCAGCACCTAGAGGAAGTGAGAGAGGAGGGCCCTTGGAAAGGCAGTCAGCAGCACCTAGAGGAAAGTGAGAGAGAAGGGCCCTTGGAAAGGCAGTCAGCAGCACCTAGAGGAGTGCAGAGGAGCTATAAAAATAGCACGAGAAGCTGCAAGAGTTTGAGAGCAGAGGTGACTGAGGGAGTTTGGTGATGAGAGAGGGGGTGCTCCTTTCCTTTTCTATCTTTCTTCAGAAAGCTGAGCAGCTGCCTTGGTAAGTAGGACCTGGTGAGAAAATTAGAAAAGTGTAATATTTGTAAACAATTGGTTACACTTGGATTTAACTGAGAAGCACCAGGAATATGGGAAATTTAGGGCCAAAAAAATTAAGTAATATAAATAATCCAAAGTAGAATAACACTAACATAAGGGAAGTAGAGTTAAGACATGGCAAGGCAGCTCAGTCCAGTGGAATGCGTGTCCTGTAATATGTGCGAAGTCATGGATGCTACCGGTGTCCTAGACAACCACATGTGCAGGAAGTGCTGCCAGCTGCAGAAGCTTGAGCTCTGGGTTTCAGAGCTCGGGCGATGGCTGGAGTCGCTGTGGTACATCCGCAAGGCAGAGAGCTATGCGGATAGCACATTCAGGGAGTTGGTCATGCCACAGCTTATGGGCCTGGAGACAGGGAGGGAATGGGTGATCACCAGGCAGTCCAAGAGAAGTAGGCAGGTTTATATGACTCTTCTTCATACGGACTTGAAACGTTAACTCTGTCTTTCTCTCCACAGATGCTGTCAGACCTGCTGAGTTTTTCCAGCATTTTTTGTCTTTCTTTCAGATTTCCAGCATCCGCAGTATTTTGCCTTTATTATAGAAGTAGGTGAGTAGTGTAGGAGTCCCCTGGGGTCCCGCTCACAAATCGGTTTTCTGTTTTGGAAGCTGGTGAGGGCACTGGTTCCTCAGAGGAGCGCAGTTAGAGCAAAGTTTGTGGCACCACGAGCGGCTCGGCTGTACAGGAGGGGAGGAAGAAGAAAGGAAGTGCAATACTGATAGGGGATTCATTGGTTAGGGGAACAGACAGGCATCTCTGTGGCTGTAGATGTGACTCCAGGATTGTATGTTGCCTCCCTGGTGCCAGGGTCAAGGATGTCACAGAGCGGCTGCAGGACATTCTTCTGGGGGAGGGTGAGCTGCCAGAGGTCATGGTCCACATTGGTACCAATGACTTAGGTAGGAAAGGGGATGTGGCACTGCAATCAGTATTTAGGGAGCTAGGTACAAAATTAGCAAGCAGGACCTCAAATGTGGTAATCTTCGGATTACCCCCAGGGCCACGTGCCAGTGAGTTACAGGAGTAGAAGGATAAGGCATATGAATGTGTGGCTGGAAAGAGGGTGCAGAAGGGAGGACTTTAGATTCCTGGGACACTGGGACTGGCTCTGGGGGAGATGACACCTGTACAAACTGGATGGGTTGCACATAAACAGAGCCGGGACTAAGTTCCTTACGGAGCGTTTTGCTATTGTTGTTGGGAGGGCTTTAAAATAACTCAGCAGGGGTGTGGGAACCAAGAGAAAATATTCCAGAGGTGCACAAAATACTGGGAGGGACAGATAGCACTATGGAGAATAGTAAGTTAATACATGAAGTCGGGGTGAGGGAGAAAGAAAAAAATTCCTAATCAGGGTTACTATGCATGTATGTGAATGCACGGAGTATTGTAAATAGGATTGGGGAGTTACAGGTGCAAATCGCCATGTGGAAATATGATGTTGTGGCTATGACAGAGACCTGGCTCAAGGAAGAGCAGAACTGGGTGTTAAATATTCCCGGGTACAAGGTGTTCAGAAGAGATAGGAAAGGAGGAGGGGTGGCAGTATTGGTTAAGGAGAGCATTGCAGTGCTGGAGAAAGAGGATGTCCCAGAAGGTTCAAGGACAGGATCAGCTTGGATAGAGCTAAGGAGAAAAAAGGGTGCAATTATATTGTTCGATGTAGTCTATAGACCGCCAAATAGCCAGAAGGATGTAGAGGAACAAATCTGCAGGGAAATTGCAGAGAGATGCAAGCATTATAGAATAGTTATAATGGGTGACTTTAATTACCTGAATGTAGACTGGAAGTGGTAGTGTAGAGAAGGGCAAAAGTTCCTAGATTGTGTTCAGGAAAATTTTCTACAGCAGTAAGATTGGAGGGAAAAATTGTCGCTGAACATTGGGCTGCCTTAAAAAAAAATTGGCCTGGGCACAGTTAAGGTATATTCCATTGAAAGTGAAAGGTAGGGCAAACAAATCTAGAGCTCCCTGGATAAAAATAGAGATAGAAATTAAAATAAAGAAGAAAAAGTGTGCTTATGACAGATGTCAGATAGAAAATACAATTGAGAACCCAAAGGAATACAGAAGGTTCAGAGGGGAGATGAAATGCATATTAGAGAAGTGAAGTGGGATTATGAGAAAAGACTGGCAGCCAACATAAAGGGGAATCCCAAAGTCTTCTATAGGCATATAAATAGTAAAAGGGCAGTAAAAGGAGGAGTAGGGCTGATTAGGGACCTAAATGGGAATTTACACATGGACGAACGGGCCATGGCTGAGGTAAAAAATGAATGTTTTGCATCTGTCTTTACCAAGGAGATCGATGCTACCCAGGCCATGGTGACAGACGAGGAAACTCTGTCACTAGAAGGGTTCAAAATTGATAGGGAGGAAGTGTTGGATAGACTGTCGGTACTTAAAGTTGACAAAGCACCGGGACCAGGCGAGATGCATCCAAGGATATTGAAGGAAATGAGAGTAGAAATTGCAGGGGCACTGGCCATAATATTTCAGTCTTCCACAGAACCATAGAACCATAGAAAAGTTACAGCTTAGAAGGAGGCCATTTGGTCTATCTTGTCCGAGGACACCCAGGTGCCCTTTCTAATCCCACCTTCCTGCACCCGGCCCATAGCCCTGCAGCTTACAGCACATAAGGTGCAGATCCAGGTACTTTTTAAAAGAGTTTAGAGTTTCTGCCTCTACCACCAACTTGGGCAACGAATTCCAGACACCCACTACCCTCTGCGTAAAAAAGTTCTTCCTCATGGCCCCCCTACACCTTCTGCCACTTATCTTGAATCTATGTCCCCTGGTTCCAGAATTCTCCACCAAGGGAAACAATTTTATCCTGTCCACTCTATCTATTCCCCTCATAATTTTGTACACCTCAATCAAGTCACCTCTCAGCCTTCTTTGTTCTAAGGAAAATAACCAGTGCTTGAAAATGGGATCAGAGTAGTTAGGTACTTGTTTGACTGGTGTAGACTCGATGGGCCAAAGGGCTTTTTTCTGTGCTGTAGACCTCTGTGACTCTATGGAGAATAAGGAGTTCTGTGACTCTTTCCAATCTCTCCTCGTAGCTACACTTTTCTAACCCTGGCAACATTCTTGTAAACCTCCTCTGCACTCTCTCCAGAGCTATTACGTCCTTCCTGTAATGTGGTGACCAGAACTGCACACAATACTCCAGATGTGGCCTCACCAGTGTTTAATACAATTCCAACAATATATCCTTACTTTTATATTCTATACCTCTGCCAATGAAGGAGAGCATTCCATATGCCTTCTTTACAACCTTATCTACTTGAACTGCTGCCTTCAGGGACCTGTGTACTTGTACGCCAAGATCTCTCACTTCATCTATCCCTCTTAGTATATTCCCATTTATTATGTAATCCCTGTAACTGTTTGACCCCCCAAAATGTATGACCTCACACTTCTCTATGTTAAAATCCATCTGTCACTTTACCGCCCACTCCACCAACCCATCTATATCGTTTTGGAGATTTGGCTATCCTCTACATTATCCACTACTCGGCCAATCTTTGTGTCACCTGCAAATTTCCCAATCGTGCCCCCCACGTTCACGTCCAAATCGTTAATATATAACACAAACAGCAAGGGTCCCAACTCTGAGCCCTGTGGAACACCACTTGAGACAACTTTCCATTTGCAAGAGCATCCATCGACCATTACCCTTTGTTTCTTTTTACAAAGCTAACCTTTTATCCAGTTTGCCACATTACCCTGAATCCCATGGGCTTTTACTTTCCTGACCAATCTGCCATGTGGGACCTTGTCAAATGCCTTGCTAAAATCCATGTACACAACATCCACTACACTACCTTCATCAACCCTTCTTGTCACTTCCTCAAAGAATTCAATCAAATTTGTGAGGCAAGACCTTCCTTTAATGAATCCATGCTGACCATCCCTGACTAGTCCGTGCCTTTCCACATGACAGTTTATCCTATCTCTCAGGATTGATTCTACTAATTTGTTCACCACCGATGTAAGACTAACTGGCCTATAATTGTTTGGCATTTCCTTTGATCCCTTTTTAAACAATGGAACTACGTTTGCATTTCTCCAGTCGTCCGGTACCTCCTCTGTATGTAGTAAAGATTGGAAAATCACCCTCAGAGCATCTGCTATCTCCTCCCTGACTTCCTTCAGCAGCCTTGGAAACAATCCATCTGGCCCTGGCGACTTATCAACTTTCAAGGATTTCAACCCTTTGAGTACTTCCTCTCTCTTTATTACTATTCCATCCAATATCTCGCAATGTTCCTCCTGGACTACTATATCTACATCCTCCCTTTCCTTTGTAAACACGGAGACAAAATATTCATTCAAAACCCTTCCCACAGCCTCTGCATCTACACACAAGTTTCCATCTTCATCTCTGATAGGTCCCACTTTTTCCTTAGCTAACCTTTTAGCATTAATGTCTTGGTAAAACATCTTTGGGTTATCTTTAACTTTACTTGCTAATCTTTTTTCATGCCCTCTCTTTGATTTCCTTATTTTCTTTTTAACACAGTTTTCCTGTGATGTCACTATTTTTTTTTCAAACACGACATTTTCCTGCAGTTGTACTCCAGGTCCGCTGCCTCCGCTCCCACACCTGTCTTCAGGTAAGTGAAAGGCACCGAACCTGGGCCTCAATTTATTCTCTCCCCCAGGTATAGTGATTCCATTTCAGGTCCTCTCCTGCCCCCACTCCTGCTCCTGTCTTCAGGTAAGTCATTGCTCTTGAGAAGGTGGTTGGGAGCCGCCCTCTTGAATTGCTGCAGTCCTGGTGTATGTACACCCACAGTGCTGTTAGGAAGGGAGTTCCATGCTTTTGACCCAGTGACAGTGAAGAAACAGAGGTATAGTTCCAAATAAGAATGGTGTGTGGCAGAGGCTGTAGTTTTGGAATGTGCCATTGAAGGAGCCTTGGCGAGTTGTTTCAGTGCAGCTTGTGGATGGTACACAATGATCAAATTGTATAGCGGTCTAGTCAAACTTTGAATACCTTGTCCAGTTCTGGTTTCCAAGAACAAAAGAAACATCCAAACACTGAAGGAAGTGCAGGGAATACCAAATCTCAGGGTCTGAATTATGAGGGAAGTTTTTTATTCTTTCATGGGATGTGGGCATCACTGACAAGGCCAAAATTTGTTGCCCATCCCTAATTGCCCTTGAACTGAGTGGCTCACTAGTGCCACTTCAGAGGGCAGTTAAGAGTGTGGGTAGGCCAGACTGGGTAAGATAGCAAATTTCCTTCCCTAAAAGGCATTAGTATACTAGATGGCTTTTTTGAAATAGTTGATGATAGTTGTCATGGTCACTAGTTTTATATTCCAGGCTTATTAATGGCATTTAAACTCCACCTGCTGTTATAGTAGAGTTTGAACCCATATCGCCAGAGTATTAGCCTGGACCTATGGATTAACAAATCTAGTGACATGGAGCCATGGGTTTTACAGCCTAGATAATCTTGGACGCATAGAAGATTGTTAAGGATATCGATAAAGTTAATGCGGGATATGACTTAAAACTAAACAGTGGAATAAGAACTTGGGTACATAGGTTCAAACTAGTGAGGGGTCATTCTTATTCCTCACAGACAGTGACCAATGTGTGAAATAAATTTCCAGATAGAGCCATGGAAGCAAAATAACCATTGGACTCATTTAATGAAAAATTGAAAGTTACAATAGAAGGCGTTAAGATCTCTCTACATCATGATTTAAATTAGCTGAATAGCCTTTTGTTCTGTCATTATCTTGTGATCTTGTGATCATTCATCTGAAGGACTGCATTTCTGACAATGCAGCAATCCAGCAGTAAAATAAATTAATCGACCTTAAGAAGATCAACAGAAAGCCAAACTCCAATGTAAACAGGGCAATTTTGTTGTCTTTGGCTAAAAGATATTAGAAGCACAGATATGAACCTATGTTTGGTTTCATTGCCACTATAAACATGGTTCGTTCTACATAGCTGATGTTCCCCTGTACAGGTAGCAAAGGAGTTTTGTCAGCAAAGGGCTGTTCAAACTGTTTCAGTAACAGGAGAAATTTGGACAGAGGCAGTGTAATATTGATGAAAAGGGAAAAAATTAAAAATAAGGAATTCTTGATGGCAGTGTCTTGAATAACACTGCAAATGATTCTGTTCACTTTATTTAGATCTGGCTAATTTAACCTTTAATTGTAAGCTCCTTGGACAATTAATGCAACACTCACGAACAAATTCTAGAGCCCAGGCTAACCTGGATCTCAAGGGAACAGTATCATATTGGTAATTGCTGTAAAAACAGACATGTCTAGGCTTTTCATCTTGCACTCATCAGGACACTCGCAAGAATATAAGAGGAAACAACAATTTATACTGTATGTAAAGAGAGGCTGATTGGTTGGCACTGATGGTGACTGACAGTTAACTGCCAAGCAATGTTTGAAATTTAAACCAGGCAACTTTTTTTTTTATTCTTCCATGGGATTTGGGCATTGCTGGCATCCCTAATTAACCCTGAACTGAGTGGCTTGAGGCCATTTCAGGGGCAGTTAAGAGTCAACCACATTCTTGTGGGTCTGGAGTCACATGTAGGCCAGACCAGATAAGGACAGCAGATTTCCTTCCCTAAAGGACACTAGTGAACCAGATGGGTTTTTACAACAATCAGCAATGGTTTCATGGCCATCATTAGACTTTTAATTCCAGATTTTTATTGAATTCAAATTCCACCATCTCATTAATCAAGCATTACCCTGGGTCTTTGGGTGACTCATCCAGCAACAAAACCACTACGCCACCGCCTCCCTCATCTTGATCCTGATTTGTCAAGGCATTGTCCTGAGGAATGAGTCAGTGAATGGCTGTCTCTTATTTTGTTTAGCTGAAACAGACACAATGTTTTTTCTGTCTGCTAAGAACAGAGTGCTGTGTATTAATATATGTAGCTTCCAGTACATACAGATGCACGACACTGTAAGCCTGACTGACAATCTTAAATTGGTTGTCAGCGTAATTCTTAGCACACTGAGAATTATTTAGCAAATGTTGTCCAATCATGGAATCACATCTAACGTTGAACACTGTGTTTTGAGTTTTGCAAGCACAGGCAGGTTGGGTACAGTCTGTACCCTGCCCATTGTGAACAGCAGCTGGGACATGCTGTTTGATACGATCTTCCATTCTTTGGGACACACGGCCTACATACCCAGCATCACACTGGCACCAGCTGTCACTTTCGGCCCTGAAAAGTGCTCAATCTACCTCAGATTACCCTGGAAGTGCAAGGTATCTCAAAAATTTGATCAGCAGATGAAGCTAGTTACTATGCAGTAGCAAGATGAGCAGGATGCTGCCGTCAAGACAAAAAGACATTCTGCCTATCACACAATTGAGTAATGTGGTATATGCATTTCAGTGCCAGTGTAATGCTAGGTATGTAGGCCATGCGTTCCAAAGACTGGTGGATCGCATCAAACAGCATGTCCCAGCCGCTGTTCACAACGGGCAGGGTATAAGGCTATGATTGTCTTTCACTCAGCTCTCCAGCTCCTTAATGAATGACCACAAGACTGTTTTCCTTCCCCCCCTGCACCATGAGTCTCTGTGCAACCCATCCCTCTTGTACAAGCCTTCTCCCACCACCCCACTCATGAATTTCTGTGCAACCTTTCCTTCTTGTGCCACAGTAATGCCCCTCCCCTTTCGTACTCTAGAGTCTGTGTGCATCCCCTTGCCTTCATGCAAATCGAATTCCACCCACCCCCTTATGTGTCTGTGTTCTCCTGTTCCATTTCGGATTGCAGCTTCACCACCTCCAATCTTCCCTCTGCCTGCCATCATTCCCCCCGCCCCTCAACTTTCCCAAAATTCCTTCACCATCATGTCTCTGCCATTGTCCTCTCCCCCTCCAACCCTCCCAAACCCCTTCACCCTCATTCCAACTTGTTTTTCCACTGGCAAGAATCCAACTTCTGGCCTCATTCCGAATTTTTCATGCCCGCCCGCCACGAAACCTGCTGGTGGCACCGGAAAATTCCACCCGAGGTTCCTGCCTGAAACTGGCAAATACCTCCCCCCATCACCAAAACTAACCCCATTAAAATCAGAAATTAGCAGCCATTCCATACCTGCTGAGAGGGGGAAATTAATATTCCCCATAAAATAAAAAATAAATAATAAACTTGTTCTTACGGTCATGAAAATATAATAATTTTCATAATATTATTGTGGTTTATTGTAAAAGTAGGTTAATAGTGGGGTTTGGATTAGTTTCTCTGTGTGGATATGTGCATGGGGGTTTTAATTGAATTGCTAAATACGTAAATACAACTGAAGTTTTAGAATGTGAGGGGTGAGGAACACTTGCATTTTTTAGATAAACCAGAGTAGTGAATTTCAAAGAGATGGAGATGTTACACCTAGCCATATGAAGCTAAGTCAAATAGTGTGTTTATTTTTCCTAAAGGTTACTGATAATATGAGTAGTATGAAAGATTTACATTATGGAAAAAGTAAAGTTGCAAAGTCATATTGAAACAATGGAATTTACATTAAAAAGAGAGGAACATGTATAAAGGAGATGAGGTTATGTGTAAGGAAGAAGGCATTCTAAGATCTAATAAGTGTGAAAAGTCTTCAGCCTGTATGTATCAAGTTGCTACACGAACTGATGCCATGAAAACTCACTTTGAATCTCCTTGTCCAGGGCATTGTACGCTTTGCCTGGGCCTGTTGAAATCTATTTTGTTTTACTGTTGCCTTAACAGAGGTGTAACTGGGAGTCAGATTAATTAGGGGAGTTAGGAGTTATTATAGTAGTAATTTGTAGACCTATGTATGTGCTTAAAATCATTTCTTCTATTAATAAATGTTTAATTTAGTTTTGTTAAAATACCTCTAAGACTAGGTAGTCTTATTACTACAGAATTCAAACTACACATCCCGAATTAAAAATACAAATGGCAAAACAGTTGTGGCAGCTGTTTCAAATTTCCCTCTGGGATTTGAGCAGATCAACATTTACCATCCACTGTGCCATAACATTAGGTTGTGAACATTGCCGGCGAGGTCACCTTTTATTACCTATACTTAAGTGTTTTTGAGCAGGTGATGGTGAGCCACCTCTGACTGAGTGGCTCATTAGGCCATTTCAAAAGGACCAGGGGGGAAGGATGACATGGAGCCAAGACTAAGTGTTGGGAAGGAACAAAGGGGAAGAGTGAAAGACTGTCCGGGGATAAAAGTTAAGAGATTGTCTGGGGATGGTTGAAAGACTTTCTGGGAGATGAGACCACACTGTTGGAGGAATGTACAGCAGATTGTCCTGGCACTGTACAGGTCATATTAGAGGTCTCTGCATGACACACTGGTTTTGGTCCTGGTCTTGGGTGGGGAAGGCCTCTGGGCAGTGACAGTCATGCACAGAATGTTGTGTAGGGTGTGGTCAGTCAACTAAGGCATTTGGTCCTGGGAAGCAGAGGGCATAGTCACAGTCAGGGGTGGCATCTAGATTCTGTAGGTCAGCAACTGAAAAGTCATGGGGTGTATTGGATGGTCTCAGAAAGTAAGAGTGCATATAAGCTTGAGAAGGGAAGGGGTCAGATCAACAAAGGGCATAGGGACATCAACATTAGCGGAATCGGGGAGAACAGGACAATGATGGGTTCAGGGGAAAGAGGTGGGGGGAGACTGGATATTTAAGGAGGGATGAGAATTAAGAGGCAGTGACTATGAAGAGGGATGAGTGGATTTGATGGGTGGAAGGGAGAGTTTAGAAGCTGTCTGCACTCACGTATGTATTGAGCACCATGTTCCCCTTCAGCGATCAAGATGCAGCTGGAAAAACAAGTTTGAAAAAGACAATATGGGAGGGGTCTCAGGCGTGTGGTCAGAGTTCAGCATGACTATTTTGGGCCAATTGAATGGGCACCCTATTAATTACCTGCTCAAGCCATGGAGAACAGGGCTCAGCTGAGAACTGATTTCGAGGGTCAAATACCTAATGAATGAGCTCTGCTCCTTTACTAATAGTGCACATTCAGCCAAGAATCCATTAAGTCTTGGGGCTGCCTTTAAGTTTGTCTGAATGTCCATCCATTCCTGACAGATGATGTAAAGTGGGAAGGAGGATCAAACAATCAAGGCCCGCAGAGTTTGGACAGAAGCTACATGCACACCACAAGCTTCAATATTTCCATAGTATTGGTCAAGGCTTACAAGGCACCATGCTTACAGTCATGACACAAGTACAAGGCTAGGGTATCAATCGTTATTGTCTAGACTGCTGGAGACGAGCTGACAATAACCTGACTGAGGGTAACAATCCATGGGTGTATGCATCCTAATCAAGACCCTCATTGTGAATGTGTAGTCATATCTGAGGTGGGTGCTTAGCCACCTATCGACCTCCAGGATGTCCTTCAACCTGCTGCAAGGTGTGACCTTGTCTAGATTGAGGACAGACCAAGGGCTTGTGACTGGATTCTTGGCTTGGGGAAGGAGGGCGGCCATTCAAGAGGAATTTGCAATAATGTCTGAATTGTATTCATTCACAGATACAAGGAGGAGTGGAGAATTCAGGCTGCAGGCAATGCTGTCTTGTTGATATCTGTAATTCGATTGAGGAGAAGAAGAGCTTGTCACTGATTGGCACAGGCCCAGGAGGAGCATTGGTCTGAGCAGCAAGAGGCAGCAGGGCAGGAAGTCCCAAATGCTCCCAAGGAAGGGCAAAATCCATGAAGACATGTGGCACAACCAAGGGTACATAGAAGATGTAGCTCAGATGAGTGAAAGACAGAGCCGCAGGTGCCTTCTCTAGGGATGTGGTAGCTCACATTTGCCACCCTCTTTGTGAGGAACTCATGCTGCAAGGACTTGAAGGGAATCCCATGCCGGTTGTTCTGAAAGTTACCGCCTCACTGAAATTTTTTTGCCGATGGATCCTTCCAGGGCTCCACTGGGGACCTTTGTAGAATTTCACAATTGGCAACACACAATTGCCTAAAGAAGGTGACAGATGCCTTTTTCAATAAAGCTCACCAGCACGACCAGTTCCACATGGATGACCCAAGCCAGGCTGCCAAAGTTGTGGAATTTGCTGCGACCTCAGGTTTTCCACAAGTGCAGGGTGCCATCAACTGCAGGCATGTGGCCTTGAGAGCTCCCTGGCAGCAGCCAGTGAGATTCATAAATAAAAAAGGATTTCACTGCTGATTTGTGATCACAGAAAGCAGATCCAGCATGTTTGTGTTACGTACCCAAGGAGCTCTCACAACTCTTACATCTTGATTCAGTCACAGATGCCACAGATCTTTGAGGGACCTTAGCACTTGCAGGGTTGGCTCCTCGGGGACAAGGGGTACCCCTAGAAGACCTGACAAATGTGGCCCATTCGAATGCAGCACATTCCACCACAAGGTCCTTAATAGAGAAAACGATTGGCCTCCTGAAGATGCGTTTCTCATGTTTGGACCAGTCAGGCAGGGCTCTCCAATAGTCAACATGGAGAGTGCCCTGCACAACTTAGTACTGCAAAGGGGGATGTGTTGTCTGGGGGAGACATTGAGGGGATAGACTTCTCCTCAGACAAGGAGGACATTGAAAGGGATGGCTCTGAAGAGGCGAGGATTTAGACGAGGCACATGAAGATGCCAATGCGTGGATACAATGCAGCAGACATGCCCGCGACCACCTGGTAGTTATAAGATTCCAGGAGGGGCAAGGTGATATCAAATTCTCACCATCAAAGTTTCTTTCAGCCTTTGATGCATGGGACACCGCACCACCTTCATTCTCAGCTTCAAAATTTCATGAAAAAAATCTCACAATGATTATGGGAATATCAATAGTCACCGTATGCCATAAGGATGGGATCACCCTTGGAAGGGAGAATAGCCTTAGCAACATGTGGCTGCTGTGGAATATGATTGGCACTCCCTTAGCGCACATCCTGAAGCAGATCCACATAGCATAGTCCTCGCACCCATGGCCTCACCAAGTCAGTGTGCACGGCAGCTTTTAAGCGGTTGCAATTCCAAATTACACAGGGATGCACTCACAATCGTATGACACCAACTCAATAAGGCAGCTCTGTGCACACATATCGGTCTTTAATGCTTTGTATGGCTCAAGAGGGAGCAACATTCCGAGATCTCCATTTGTCCCATCGTCAGCTCTTATCAATGCAGAATGCTGTCGTATTTTCTTTCTACTGTCCCCCAGTTGCCATTCACACATCAGGGAGCAGTAACCATCATGCAGTAAAGTTGTGAGGTTTGTTTGCATTGTTCTCACAGAGAGTGCCTCACCAGGACAATGGTTTGCTGAGGTGCAACCACTCGGGACCCTGCAATCGTTGGAAGCCAGACAAGTCTCTGCCCTGGATGAACTTTGCATTATGGTGAAACCTTGGCCGGTCATTCATGACACAACAGCCAATGGCGACATCTCCCCTTCATGGACCCTGCTGAGGCCTTTGGAGATTTGCATGTGCATCACTTTGAGAGCATCACAGTCCTTGACATTGTCCAGCTCACAAAGACTAATCCTTTCTAGATACACAAAGTCAATGAGAGCATTGTCACATGAATTTCAGATCGAGATGTGTGCAGTAAGGAGCATGTAAAGCCCCACAAAACAGCTGTGCAGGTCCAATGTAAGATCCCTGCAGATAAGGAAATGGCTTCATCAAGATGAACACACACCCCATACATCACACACTCTAACCCCTCTTGCAGACTGGTCTAAAGTTTCAGATGGATTGTTACTTACCTAATTCAATGTCATGCATGGAGAGAGTAGGAACTCAGCACAGAATGACATTCAGCCATAAAAGCAGATACTAATCTTCCTGCAGAGAGGCATGGGAGCCTATGTGCTTCGAAGTTTGAAACTACTTTTTTCATAAACTGATTCTCACTTTAGCGGACTGCAGAGCAGTTGGACTGCACATATTGTACAATCTGCTCACTAAAGCTGGCTATGCTGGAGGTGCTCACAGCCCCTTGCAATGTCAGCATCCCAGTTTGGACCAGTCTCCCCCATGGTTCAAGCTAACAGTGCAGCCATGCAGCACACTAATCTTTGGCCATCCAAGTGGTAGCCAGCACTGTCCGGGAAACATCAAGGGGCCGGCACACTTAACCAGGACAGGCTCTTAGTACACCCATGCTAACCACGTGTCTTTCTCTTTCATCCTGCAGGAGGAGTACATCAGGATCATGGAGCATGGTGAACTAGCTGTAAGCCTGATGGTGTACAGAGCGCAAAGAAGATGAAGGAGAGAGCGACCGTGGCTCCTGGCTGCACAGAGGCAGGAGCAGCAACCTCAGGAAGAAGGGTCAGCTGGGGCTCCCGCACAAGCCACCCAAGAGCCAGAGCGAGCCATCACTGGTTGGCACCTAGTGACACCAGCGTCTATAGAACCTGGACTTTCATTCCTGCAGATGACTGAGAACCAGTGTCGCCAAAGACTGCAATTATCTAGGGAACTGGTCACTCACATCTGCCAGCTGCTGCCGGATTTGGCGCCACGGGGACATGGAGGGCATCCACTGCCAATGGCTGTGAAAGTGACTGTGGCGCTCAATTTCTATGCCAGTGGCTCCTTTCAGGGCTCCACAGGTGACCTCTGTTGGATTTCTCAAACCTCCGCCCACAAATGCATCCATGAGATCACAGATGCCATCTTTGCAAAGGCACACAACTTCGTGCATTTCACCAGGCACTGAGACAGCCAAGATGCAAAAGCGATTGGATTTTCCCATATCTCAGGTTTCCCACAGGTGCAGGGTGCAATTAACTGCATTCATGTGGTTCTCAGGTCTCCATCGCGACAGTCAGTGGACTTCATCAACAGCAAGGAATTCCACTCACTGAACGTGCAGCTGGTATGCGACCACCAGAAATGCATCCTGCAGGTGTGCTCACAGTTTCCAGGGATTGTACATGATGCCTACATCCTTAGTCGGTCACAGAAGCTGCACGAAGGCTACCTAAAGGCAACCTAAGACTGCAGCAGAGCAATGGTATAATGAGCTGCAGCTCGCAACTTGATGGAACAGACAATGGGGATGCTGAAGATGAGGTTCTGGAGCCTGGACCAGTCTGGTGGAGCCCTGCAATATAGTCCGCAGAGGGTGTCACGCATCGTTGTTGTCTGCTGCACCCTTTACAGCCTGGCATTCCAATGGGGAGACAAGCTGGCTAAGGAGGAGATGGAGGAGCTGCACATCTCCTCTGATGAGCAGCATGTCAGGGGGATGAGGGTGAGGAGGCCCTTGGAGGCAACAATGACGGGGATGAGGCCCCGCATTGGCTAGACGAGGCAGGTGTGCTCAGGAGGCCCTCATAGCTGCTAGATTTGTGAAGGATGATGATGACATGCAGTGAGGTGACCCCATAGTTCCTCAGATGGCATTTGTGAACGTTTGACTCCAGTCTGTTTTATGGCAGTGCGAACACCCTCTGTAAGAATGCTCCTGTCATGGAGATGCAGTGGAGGCCCTAATAGTCACTCGATTACAGGAGGATGGTAACGACATACTTTGAGTACACGATAAATCTTCACTTAGCCTCTGAGAATGCCTGACTGAATGTCTGGCTAAGAGCAGCTCACTTGCGCTCTGTAATCAGGGTCATATCATAGAGATGCAGCCATGAAACTTTAGAAGCATCTGATGCTTTGTCCTCCTTCAGCACCTGAGCCCTTCAGGAGCTAGAGCACAGCATCAGTGGTGACAGATGCTGAAGAGATGGGGGCCAGCCCCTCCTTAAAGGTGCTGAGAGCACACAGAGAGTATGAGGGAACTCTGCGGTGCCTGCCCACTACATTCTGGCAGCAATGACCAGCACCGTCGAGGTGCAGGCATCAGTAATGTTTCCAGGGAATGTGAGACTGGACCATCACTTTGGCCTGAAGGCTGCACAAAGCACAGGGAAGAGGCCCTGGACTGAGACACCTGTCTTTATCTTGTGCAGAAAGGTTACACATCTGAGTGACAAGAACACTGCTCATCAGAACAAGGAGCCATAGGTAGGGAAACATTCTTGGGAGTTTATTGACAATCGTGAACATTATGCACAAATGATTAACACCCGTGCCCAGGCTGTGCAACTAATTCTCCTTAACCATCCTAACCCCGCCACTACCATCTCGGAGCGCCCTGGATATCCACAGTGGAGATGGAGGCAGCCTACTGACTACAACGCCCTGTCTGTGATGACTTTAGCAGGCATCCTCTGGAGGGCCGAGACTTGGAGGGCCCTGGCCTAATTTCAGGGTCTTGCTGTGTGGCAGTGGCACCCTCCTCGGCCTGTGGAGCTAGAGTTGCTGAGGTCACAGGAAGATGGGAGTCGCATGGACCGGGTACTCTTGAAATCACCTGGATGGATGGGCCCGGAATGTGCACCTGCGTATCCTCCTCCCTATGGGTGCCTGGGCATCCCAGGCTGACCCCTTGAGGCGCAGGGGTAGCGGGAGTGAGATCGAGCTGCCCGGCGTCCCTCTTGTGTACACACTGTTGGAGGTCAACAATGGCATCAGCGATGGAGTTGAGCCTGCGCAGCAGTGAAGGAGCGACATCTGGGACCAAGGTCTCCATGGCGGCTGCCACCCTGCCAGTGCTGACCTCAATGCGTTGGCATGCCGGTGCTATCACCTCAGACTGAAGGCGGACGGACTCCTCCACCTTGCCTTCCAACTGAGGAGTGCAGCGGACATCCCTTCCTGATGCTCCTGAGCTTGCCTCTGCAGCTCCAGCAACTGTGACATGAACGAGTCCAGAGACTTATCATCTGATTTGGGCTCAGCAAATTTCTGGCCTCCAGCAGTCCTTCGAGTGCTGGACACCTGGGAAGTCCCTGTCGCCACCTGCTGAGAATCAGAAAGTGTAATGTGCACACCAGATTGTGATTCCAGGGCTACTCTAAAACTAGGTCCCACCAAGGTGTTTCTTTGCGCTGGTGGAGGGTGTGGATGAGCGCTGTGGCAGGACTTCAGGGAGGGTGTTCCTCTTCAGAGGTTTCTTCGGGACTTGATTGGAGGCCCTGGGTCATGGACTCTGTCGGCTGTTTAGCAGATGTGTCTGCAAAAGCAAGGGGAGATAATTAGTGCTGGCAGTGGCCTCTGAATGAGGACACATCACTCACGGCATGGTTATCTGATGGAGGTTGCACTGTTGGACCTTCACTTGGTACAGCAGCACCGACCTCACCATCAGCACAGGACCGGACCAGGTCCTCGAAGGCCAGCTGGATGCCTCTGTTTTCAAAGTCCATGAGGACCTTGATTTCGGGCATTCCGCCACTGGTCTGCACTCTCTCCATCTTGTTGTGTGCCAGCTTGTCCTGCATGGGAAGAGATGGAGAGAGTGTGAGCAGGGTGCCTGCCGGGCCAGATGATAAATATGCCTGGCCTGTGTGGGTGGTGAATGATCCCATGGTGGGATGAGGACAATGATTGTGAGTGTGAGAGAGCAAATGGTGATGTCCCTTGAACTGGCAGTGAATGAGGGCCCTGCGGATGTGTGATGGGCTTGTGAGTGTGTGAGTTGAGAGTGTTGAGAAGGGTGACTTACCCTGGCGGAATGGAGGAGATCATTTATCTTCTTGCGGCACAGGGTGGCTGACCCCTTATGAAGGGCATTGGCGCTGACCACCGCTGCCACCACCTCCCAAGCCCGATTAGTCACGTTGCTGCCCATCCTGCGGCCAGAGCGGGGGTACAGGACATCATGGTGTGTTTCCATGGCATTCAGCAGTCGCTCAAGGGACCTGTCATTAAACTGGGGGGGGCTGCAGTCTTCCTACCTCTGAGGGCCATGTCTCCTGGGCAGCAGTGGTGAGCTGGAAGCAATGAGCACTGTTTTTGCACCTGGCCTTTAAACATGGCGCCTGGTGTGATGCAACGGCGGGGTGGTGGCGGGCGGGCCCAGAATGGAAATGGTGTGTTTCCCAGGAGTGCATAAATAATGAGATGGGGTCAGGATGATACAGCATGAGAACCCGCCATCACCATCAGCGGGAAGCACGCTGTTTTACCTGCCCGGTACTGCACTTGGTGCAAATTTGGGAAAATTCTGCCCAATGAGGGAACACCCGTGCCACCAATGTGCATTTCAATACTTCTTAATCTCTAACTCTACCGACATCTGCAGCTGAGGTGTAGGCAGCCTGCTGACTGCTACGCTCTTGTCTGAGATGACTTTGGTGGGAGTCCTCTAGTGGCCCGAGGCCTTAAAGGCCCTGGCCTGCTAAGTGTCTCCTGCTCAGGTGCAGGTGCACCCTCCTCGGCCTGACCTGCTGGAGGTGATGGTGTCTCTGGCAGAGGGGAGGTGGAGCGGCCCTTGGAGTGCCCTGGATGGATGCCCCCGGGGTGCCTGGCTGCCATTCCTCCTACATTTTGGGTGCCCAATGGTCCCTCCTGATGCCTTGAGGAGAAGTAACACTTGTTGGGAGGTCAAGGTGCCCCATCCCCGTCTCACCTAGCAACTGCTGGAATGCACCCATGGCTAAAGCAATTGTGTGCAGGTCCAAATGCAAATCTAACAGAAACTGCTGGACCTGGGTCTTCAAGGCAGCTGCCACCCAACCAATGGAGACTTTGATCGCTCACATGATGGAGCCATGACAGCAGACAGAATGTGGACGGACTCCTCCATCCTTCGGTCCAGTCGGCGGGCGGCCTCTGACAACACTGCCTGCTGTTCCCTTGCCTAACTCTGCATCTCCAACATGTCCCTTAGGGCTAAGTCCAGAGGCTTGTCATCAGACTCGGACTTAGCAGGGGCCTGGTCTCCAGCAGTCCTCTGAGTGTCAGAGACCTCTGCTGTCACTGCCTCCACAAGCTGTGCCTGTGAGGTGGCCACCAGATTGTGAACCCATGCCTACCCCAGAACTAGGTCCCACTGAGGTGCATGTACCTATTGCATCATATCAGAGTGAGGGCCAATAAGTCCTGAAGGAATTTCCCATGGAGACAATGACCTCTTTCCCGATAACTAGTTTCACCATTGTTAAAGAAAGAAGCTGTATCAAAGTAGCATCACCCAGGTGAGAAAGCCCGTTCTTTAGATTTTGTTCTTTTAAAAGAGTACAAACAAATTCCTTTCTGTTATTTGCAGGGGAAGGGGCGGTGGGGTGGGGGTGATAGCGGCGTTGAGTGTAGGGGGTGGCGGTGCAGTAGTGAAGGCTAACGCCTGTTTCTAGGGCTGTTTCTGGAGGGAATCCCTGATGACCTTATCAGCATTATTTCCAGCTTGAGGAGACTGCACTCACTTCCCATTTCTGTCAAGGCTCCTTTCAGTTTTTGTCAAAAAAGGGCTTTAGCAATCTTATTTGCTCCTAGCTGGTCAGATGTATTTTTTCCTAATGAATACAGTGTGTGTGGCTTCCCATGGGACTTTTCAGCAGTAGGTACAGGTGTTTGGCACTGTACTGTCAGTTTAAGTTTGCTGAACCTGAAACACATTTGGGTGGCAGCTATGATTTCATTTGCGTTTGACAGCCGTTTAGAAGAGGGGACACATTAACTGGAAAAATGACCAGCACAAGAGCCTCAGGTATAGTACTGTTACATGAAAGGAGGTCCCATTTGTTCCGAATACCCTTAGTCTGGACAATCCAGACATGGCAATCTGGGATAACAGAGCAAGAGAAACAAGCTAGTGAGGCCTGAAAATGACCCTGCATCCTGTGAAACCCATTACACACGCCAAATTCCTGAAAGCATAACTGACAACTTTACTGGGAGCTCCTATCACTGCAAACAAGTTAATCATGCTCAAAAATCTAAATTCCTAAATTCTAAGTATATGCAATTCAAAATTGGATACGTTCCATTTATTTTGAGGAATAGGTAATTTGTACATACCAATCTTTTTAAAGAAGGTAATGTCATGTATTCACAGTGAAATAATCCATGCTATTGCTAAAGAATACTCTCTGTAACCAATTATATGTTGCAGTGGTTCATAATTGCAAAAGGCTGGGAGAAATTTGCCTCCAATGTTATGTGTTAAGTACTCAATACTTGTTGACTTGTACTCTGTATTGTATATTTGTTCAATAACAGATGACCTTAGTAATGTCATCACTGGAGATTAAAAGGTCTATGGAATAATACTGGACCATTAGTTTTATTTTAAAACAGAATTCAAGATGGATGCTCATTTATTCCATTTTGGATCCCCTTCCCCATGTAGTTTTATGAACAATTTTTCTTTTCTTGCTGTAAAGATGGGCATCAAATCTATCTTTGTCACCTTTACTTAAGGTCTGATAAGGAAAGTCACTTAGCAAGAGAATACAAAGTGGGAGAAGAAGAACCTGATATTGCAGAAAGAAAGTAAGATTATTTACACAGAGGTGGATGAGAATAAAGGAAGGATAAAAGACTATTGAATAAATAAAATGAACAGAGGCAGGAAAGTGGAAATAAAAAAAAAACAACTGAATTAGTTGCAGTATTGACTATTAGTAATAACAGACATGCACTGAAAACCTTCCAAGCTCCTATCCAATCCCTTCTCGTCATTTTCACAAATACTTGTGAAAGGAGGAAAGAATATGTTAATCTTCATACTATTTTGATAAAAATTAATCCAATGAATGGTTACAAATTAATGCCTCCAAACTGCTGAAATTGTGGAGCCAATTCAGAACTATATACAGTGGGCAAAACATCTACAAGCGCCAAAATAGTGTGGCAGTTTAAAATTTAACATACTAATGGTGAAGTGCTTAATATTTATTTCAATACAGAAATAATGACATGTAGATAAAGTTCAACATGCAGATTATCGTGACATTAGTTATGGCATTGCTTTACAGAACATGAAGGATTGGGTCAATGGGATTTGGATAGTGTCCTGCACAAATTTTCAGCAAATTGAGGATTTTATTTTTGAAATCGGTATTGCTGGAAGCACAAAATAGCTTTTGTGGCAGCAAAACTAAAATTTTCACCTTGGAAAGGGAAGGAGAGAGAGGTAAGTAGTATTACATTATCAGCTCTCCTTAAATAATTACCAGACAATTAGGTGCGCAGTGAGTTGGGTTCATTTTTCGTGTCCAATTTTCTAACCTGCACTTTTGGGGTGGGGTGAAGGAATCGAAAAAGGCTAAAAGGTAGAGATAAAACAATAGATGGAAATACATTTAAAAATAATGGAAATAGGTGGGAAAAGAAAAATCTATATAAATTATTGGAAAAAAAATGGGGGGGATCGGAAAGGGGGTGGGGATGGAGGAGAGAGTTCATGATCTAAAATTGTTGAACTCAATATTCAGTCCGGAAGGCTGTAAAGTGCCTAGTTGGAAGATGAGGTGCTGTTCCTCCAGTTTGCGTTGAGCTTCACTGGAACAATGCAGCAGGCCAAGGACGGACATGTGGGCATGAGAGCAGGGTGGAGTGTTGAAATGGCAAGTGACAGGATGGTCTGGGTCATGCTTGCAGACAGACGGAAGGTGTTCTGCAAAGCGGTCACCCAGTCTGCATTTGGTCTCTCCAATGTAGAGGAAACCACATTGGGAGCAGCAAATGCAGTAGACTAAATTGAGGGAAGTGCAAGTGAAATGCTGCTTCACATTGAAAAGAGTGTTTGGGCCCTTGGACGGTGAGGAGAGGGGAAGTAAAGGGGCAGGTGTTGCACCTTCTGCGGTTGCATGGGAAGGTGCCGTGGGAGGGGGTTGAGGTGTAGGGAGTGATGGAGGAGTGGACCAGGGTGTCCCGGAGGGAACGATCCCTGCGGAATACCGCCGGGGGTGGGTGAAGGGAAGATGTGTTTGGTGGTGGCATCATGCTGGGGTTGGCGGAAATGGCGGAGGATGATCCTATCAGGTCTTTGTTGGATTTAAATACTGGCAGTATTGCAGTTTGACAGCACTTTGTGGAGTTCTTTGGGCAGAACAGAAAAAGCAGAAGGGTCAGGGCAGAGGTATTTGGGTTGAGGTTGAGTAGTCAGGTCAGCAGGGTGGGTAATCGGGGGTTGGTTAGTCGGGTCGGAAGTTGGATAGTCAGGTCAGGGGGTGAGTAGTCACGTCGGGATGGTGAGTAGTTGGGTTGGTGGGGGGTCAAGTTGGTTGGGAGGTGCTGGATAGTCAGGTCAGGGCATTAGGTCGGGTGGTAGCTGGTTGGGTCAGGGGATCAGATTGGAAGGGTGTGTAGTCAGTAAGAGAGTGGGTAGTTGGGTTGAGGGTGGGTGGTTGGGTTGGGGGAGCTGGGTAGTCGGGGGGGTGTGCGTGGGTAGTCGGGTCGGGGGTGGATAGTCGGGTCAGGGCATGTGGGTAGTCAGGTTAGAGGGTGTAAGTTGTTGGGTCAGGGGTGGGTAGTCATGTCGGGGTGGATAATCGGTTTGGGGGATTGGGTAAAGTCAGGGTTGGTGGATAGTCGGGTTGGGGGGGCGTCGGGTCAGTTGGGGGTCAAGTCAGGGGTTGTTGGGGGGTTGGGGATGTGTGTGAGATGGTTGGGTTGGTTTGATTGTTAATCACTGAGTTACACCATAGATTAAACAGTGTAGACAAGTATCCAGGTAAGTAGTGCATTTTCTAGCCCAAGTCTCTGACACAGATCAGTATAATAGATATTCACGGAGGGTCCCTGGCAGCACAAATCAGCCCGTCGGAAGTTTAGACTTCCCGGGCAATTACAGAGCATGTGCACAGGGCAGGACTTCCTCAGGGTCCTGACACGCACCAACAACTTGAGTTCAGTGCATCACTGTTCCCAGTTGTGGAAGATCTAGCCCTCTGAAAGCCAAACGCTGATAATTACCCGCCACTCAGATTAAATCCCATCAGATTAAAGTACATGGAAACAATATGAATAAGGGGTGGTTTTCATGTTATATTCTCCTATAATTAATATTCTGTTTGCCGAGGGCAGAGAGGCCAGAGTGGGACTGGGATGAAGAAAGAAAATGGCAAGTGACTAGAAGCTCAGGGTCATCCTTGTTGGCTAAATGGATGTGTTCAGCAGTCATCCAGTCTGCATTTTGTCTCCCCAATATATAGCAGATTGCAGGGTGAGCAACAAATACGTCATACTAAATTAAAGAAGTATGAATAAGTTGCTGCTTCGCCTGGAAGAAGTGTTTGGGGACCTGGGTGTGTAGCATAACATAGCTGTTGACCAAGATAACAATTTTACAAAAGGATGCAGCATAAACGTTTTTGTGCAAGAGTCTTTTGGCAATTCATGCTTGCACTTAATCTGTTTTTGCATCAAAGACTGAGCAATTGTCATAAAAAGCGATATCGGCTCAGAAATTGCTGAAATAATAATGGCGAGTTCATGGTTGTTATTAGTGCATAAAAAAAGCAATTTGTGGTGAGGAAGAGAAATGCTATGAGCTCTGATTCCCCACAAATTACTGGGCGATTTGCATAGCTCTGCCATTTGCCTCAGAAAAAATGAAACATTTAACATTACAGTATGAATTAATCTCATTGCAACCATTTAGGACGAGTAGTTCATATATTAAAGACTCTATTATTTATGTGATTTATGATGCTTGGAGGCTGAGAAGGGGAGGAATGAAACTGTGGAGTCTCACTCTTGCACGCAGTAAATTATTCTGAGAGGTTTTTTTCAATTTTAAATTCACTGTTGAGACTTCGTTGCACCATTATCAATTCACACTTCCAGCAATTTGCTACATAAAAATAATATGATCTGAAATTTTGAATAAAAATTCCAACTTACAGAGATGACCATGAGATGCGTGCTCCAGCAATGCCCAGGCCATTGTATTCTTTGCTGTTAGCACCATCCCCAACAGATTGGTGTATTTCATCTAAAAGACAGGCAATAAACAAATCACTGCAGACAGAGATTAAACAGTGTGGTGATGACCAAGTCAAGAATTCTGATAAGAAAAATGATCATGTTATTCTCTGCCTACCTCTGATCTATACAGGTAGTGAGCTCTCTTCAGTAACAGACTGTGGGGCTTGTTAACAACAGCTGATCTACAATGGGGAAAACAAGATGTATGTATGGCTAGAAGAAAAGGATTTTTCAAGGAAGCTCATTTTAATTGCTATGATAAGCATCTTCAATGCTCTGCAAGGTCCTTGTCTGCCAGAAAGATAATCATATTTAGCAAGATTCCTATTGCACTCATAGCTAAGCATGAGGACCGGTGTATTTGACGAAATGGCTTATTTCATGCCAGGGTCCATGCTGAACAGCATTAAAAAGATGTCACTGGGTTGTCAGCCTTCCCCAATATTAGAATTATTTATTTAGTGTGTGCAGGGTCACAGAGCACTTGTCAGTGGCTAGATGGAGTTCTTTAAGCCCGCCTTCAAGTTCAGCGGGCACTTCTTGACAACATGAGTTACTGTTTGGACTGCGCCACAGCTGCAGTCTGGATGGTCTTAGCAACCCCACTGATGCTGGGTGACTGCACAGAGGCCTTGGCCAGTCCAGAAATTGTTTAAAAAGGCCTACTGTTGCCTTGGGAGATCAAAGCCAGGTGGCAATGGATCAGCGTTCTTGTCACGCCAGCCGTCAGTACACATCCTATGCCCGGGGAAGCCAATGATCCTCCTAGCAAACCGAATTCGACAAGTCCACACTTGAAGAATCCCAATGTCATGGAATGAAAAGCTGTCAGCAATATGAATATTATAATTAGAGTCCATGAAACTCCTTCCTAAATGCTGTTATCTCCTGAAAATCTGTCCCCTGCATCGGTGAGCTGAGAATTTGTGTGTATATGTAGCCCCCTTTTAACTTATGAGTGGTTCAATCCAGCAGACAAGCTTAGTCTTAAATAAATTAAAGGTTACTTTATTACAAAAGCTACTGCCAACAGTTACTTAGGTAAAAGTGATATAGTTATTAACTAAAATACAGGTACAAATATTAAATTGCAGATAAAGGAAAAAGATACTTAAAGGTGATAAAAACAAAAAACTGCGGATGCTGGAAATCCAAAACAAAAACAGAAATACCTGGAAAAACTCAGCAGGTCTGGTAGCATCGGCGGAGAAGAACAAAGCCGACGTTTCGAGTCCTCATGACCCTTCAACAGAACTTCATTGCTTTCCATATACTTAAAGGTGAGATCTGTGAGATATTGTTGTGGGCCCGTTGCTTGAGTTCCTTCTTTCCAAAGTGAAGGGGTTGAAACTTGCGGCTAGGTTTAACAGCTGTGATGGCTACTGCAGTTAACCAGCTGGTGTCTGTATTTTTCAGGTAGACTTGACACGTCAGCAGGTTTTTGAGAGAGAGAAGGTTTCCTATTCCTCACTAACTCTACAGCTATGGCACTTCTAGATTGCCTGGACTCTTTTGGCAGAATTGCAGTCGATTTCTTAATACCTTCCTCTTTGTCCTTCCTTGGGCAAGAACCCTCCCTGAAGTTATTTCTCTGAGTCCTTCCTGGGGTTTTACACACAAAATGGCTGCTCTCAAACAGACATTATACAGTTCCAAAACTCAAAATGGCTGCTATGTAAATTTAATTGAAGCATGTTCCAACAGGCAAAGAAATTAGTTGCGTTGAGATCGTTTGAAATCCCTTCCTGTCTCCTATTCCCTCAGAAGTGAAAGGGTTTTTTAGAATTCACTGGATATTCCTGGAGGGGCCCTTGCATTTTTAATGACTCTTCATAGCCAGCTCTAGAGATATGAATCTGACGAGGTTTAAATAAACACCTGAAGGTACCATGTTGCCTGTCCATACTTCCATTTTGAAAAAGGCTTTTAAACTCAATGTAAAGGTTTGAAAACAGAAATGTGCCTTTAAAACAGTTGTCCTTAAAATCTGTAATGTCATAATTACATGCTCATGACTCCTGTATATATGTTCATGGAAGGATGAATCACTTGCTGAACCAGGGTTATTGTCCCATCGTACCATTGAAAACCCTGCTTTTTGTCCATTGGTAGTAATCCTCCAAGATTTCCTGGAATAGAAATTCATCTTGGGTGATGGTACAAAATGGGCAGCGTCAGACTAGCTGCCTGTCCTAAGCAGTGCCTGATAATCAGTTCCAGTGCAGTCAATGGAATTAAATAGCAGGTGTTACATGTAACGGTCAGCCGAACTGAAAACATCTGCATGCGCCACCACCCAAGACAAATTTCTACCCCACCCAGGCTGCTTCCCATGTAATAGTCAAGGGGCAGGATCTTACGTCCCACGGGAGGGTTTGTGCCCGACCCAATCAGACGTAAAATAGCGCGCGATGATGTCGGGGCGAGCGTCCTCTCATTGCGCACTCATGCGATATTTCAGTCGACGGGCACACCTGAGAGTCGGCAGCACGCCCACCGACAATTAAGAGGCCGATTAAGGCCATCAATCAATAAAATAAAAGCTCTTTTTCGCTGCCCATTCAACCTTACGGTTGGCGGGCAGGCGAATCAGCCAGGCGGCCTTTGGATTTCTTAGGAATTCTCATCCACAGGCGGGATGAGGGTTCCGACAGCCAGTAAAGAAAAACATTTTGACAGCATTTTTACTATGTCCTTGTTCACCTGAGTGAGTCCTATACAGAGACATGTTTTCCACATTCTCAAAATCTTTATTCTTGACTTTACAATTCTTCAGTTCCCTGAGGCAACTCCGTGCCTTCAGGGAGCGTTCAGTGTACACTGCCCCGTGCACGCATAGACTTTTGCGCTCGCACTCCCCCCACCCCCACCCCGGCAGCGTGAGCTTCTCAGCGCGCCTTTCATGCTCGCTGGCCGTTAATTAGCCTGCCCGCCGCACCCTCCTGACCACCCGAAAATCCTGCCCCAAAGGGTAGTAAGCTGGAGAGAAAACACAGAACAAAGGGGAGAAAAGGATCAAAATTGCAGTTTAACCCCTCACAAAGTATTGAAGCAAACAGAATACACACATTTTTAAAATGAAACAAAAAAATATGCCATATCTAGGAAATTAGTTTGATAACTTTACTTCCACAGAAACAGAGGTTAACTGATGGAATTTTGGTCCAGGTGTGCAGCTACACACTGATCTTGTTTATTTTTTCTCTTCTGCTACTAAATCCAGAAGCAACACAAAGTTTAAATAAAGTTATTTGACAACAGCAGCTCAAGCTGAATTTAGTGGAAGGTGCAGCCTCTTTAAATCTCAACATTCCTGTGGTGCAATGACATCATCAGGCGAATTACTAACTCCACAGTCACTGCTGGTTTCTTAATTTGGAATGTCTTTACTTGTCTTCCTGGACATTGTGTGAACGCATAAAGCCTGTTCAAAAAAAAAAAATCCCACAGATTTTTATGGAATTTCTTTTAGTGCTACAAAACAAATAAAGAACCTATTCGAGGGTTGCTAATTATAGGAAATTAATGGTTGAGTGGTATCACTGTCCCGACTGCATAACTCATGAGTACAGAATGAGTTATAGTCGACAGGATGTGAGCATTGGTGTCCATCATGCATTCTTTAATTCTAGTTCCTTCCCCCCTTTCACCTACTGAAATCATTGAGTTCTTAATGGGGAATGGCTCCATAAGCACTAATCACCCTCCATTAGCCTGCCCCTGTGACCTAGATCCATTATTCATGTGTGACTCTTGACTGGGTGTTGACAGGCTGTTTGGCCGCAGGGGGCATCATAATCCAGCCAGATCCTGTCTTCACCCTCTATCCTCACAAGAACAATTCCAGCAGGGATCACTGAATAGCAGCCAGGAGTAGGGTTGCTATCTGATTCTCTCTTCCCTAAACCAGGAGCGCTGAGAATAATTGTAGCACCCCTTACTGCCACACTGGTTAAGATTAGCCAACTAAGTGGGAACCAGGGAATTAATCTGGGAATTTATTGATTGATACAGCCACTCATCAAATAAGTTCACCATATTCTAAAGGGAGACTCTTGTCATATAAAATAACTGGGACAATGTGTGATTTTGAGCATTTTAAAATTGTTTTCATTTTATCACCATCTTTGATTGCCATTTACTGTTTCAGTGCAGAGTTCCTATAAAATGATGTATGTGTCTGATGTTCACATCAATGGAATTGATACATTTGGCAGCCACATGTTTTCACAAATCACTAATGTGCTACAAACGAAGTTCTATTTGTTTTAAATTTCAGACTTTCAGCAGTTGCAATATTTCTTTTTATCTCTGGTGGTTATTTGTGAGAACCATGAACTTCTGAATGTAAATGACTCATCTAAAATGCAAACACATGGTAGAAATAATAATCATATTGGAATATTTAAAAAGGATATTCTTTCCAGAGGACCACTAAAAACATTTCCAATTCCTCCATATCACTTTGGAGAAGTCACAAGTAGGAAAGGAGAGAAAACCAAAAGGTGTTCTTGTGTACTTCATGCTCAGTTCAGAGGAGCGTTGTCAGAAGCATGAAAGCAGGGCACCTGTCTATCCTCTCAGATGTGAGCATTGTAGAGATATACTAAGGAAAGGAAAAGAGAAAAAAACACGTTAAAACTGGTACCCCAGTATTCAAAAAACCAAGTACAGGAAGCAGTTATATACATTTGAACAACTTTAATGTAGACTGGTGCTTATCTCTCTACTGAAGTAGCATAAGAAATGGAAAAGAAATATCAGCATGAGCAAATGATTTGTTTCACTTTTTTCAACCACCATATCAATTATTTGTTTATTTCAACATTTTTCATTGTTGAAAGGTAAACAATTTGTTTAGCCAATTCTGGGCTACTTTAAATGCCACCTCTGTTTGTCATTCTTCACTCTCAGTAAATCCAAGCCGGGAAAGCCAGACAAAAATCAATGAAGTTAAGTCAATATTCCTGAAAAGTCAATATTTGTTATTGACTAATAATCTGTTGTGTAAGCAGTAAAATTGGATTTACATTGATTGAAGTAATCACATCACGGGTGATCCACAACATGCACCTATGACACCCATTTACATTGCCAGCATCTCAAACCCGTGAGGCACATATACTGGAGAAAATTTGTAAAGGAGGTGGTTTTTCTCATTAGTTTGTAAGAAGGATAGAAGAGGTGTAAAAGTTAATTGAATAAATGAAAGGTTGCATATTACTATTTAGTGTTCTGACATGGCCTAATTCATGTTGTCTATGAATTGTAGTATTTCAGATTAGTATTTTGAAAAAAACAGGTGAATTCTCCCAATATTTGTCCTGTCCAACATATATCCCTCAAAAATAAATTATTTGGTCTTTAACATATTGCTTTTTGTAATATAAGGGGTTAATTCTAACTGTGTGATATGCTAACGAGAAACAATGTACACCATCACAGGAAGTGATGAAATGTCACATGATCTTGCTCTCTCTTGTAGACCTCATGGCAAGATGAAGTCTGTAAGATGTTTATTAATAATGTTAGTGTTTTCCTTACTTCAGCAGATTCTGTGAATATTCTCTGTTAGCACAATGAAGCCAAGAATATTATATTGTGGCAATGAGTGAAAGAACAAGCATGGAAAAGTCTCTGCCATCACATGAAAGCATTGAGCAGGTCTCAATCAGGAAGCAAAATGAATTAGCACCAAAGATTTGCCAGATATTGCACCGCATTGAGCCTCATGATGAAGTCGAGCAGCCAGCAGGTCAGTATGGCATTATAAGCAATGGGTGGTTGTGCAGATGATATCCTACTCAGGCGATCGACGATGATAGGGCTCTGATGATGTAATAAAAGCACTTGATGCCTCCTTCAATCTGCGAAAGAATTCCCTTGTCAAGTGGGCTAATTTTAACAAGTGTACCCAAAGACAAGGGGAAAGCATTGGTACGTTTATCAACATTCTGTATAGACTTGCAGGGAACTGTGAATATGACATTAAAAGATGAACTAATCAGAATTCTTGTCGGAGTCTTGGATGTGGCATTGTCTGACCACTTGCAGTCAAGAGATGATTTAACAATAGCAAAGTTAATCCAACTGACCAGACAAGCTGACGTCAGAAAACAAAATCAATCAATGATTCAGGGTGACAGAGAGAGCCATATCCCAAAAATGACTGAGTAAGCGGAGAATGTTAAAAGTTAAAGCAGAGAGGTGGCCGTAAAAATGTAGGGGAGGCAGGAAGAGTGTCCGTCCATCACCCCAGCTAACTGTAATCAGTTTGGCGGGAAAAAACACAGGCGCAAAAATTGTTCTGCCAAAGAGGCCAAATGACATTTTTGCAGAAAGATGAAATCAGAGTTGCACAGAAAACTGATGAAGAATGTACTCAGGTTAGAGAGTACTGTGTCAAAGGATGGTCAGTATACATGCCACGCAATCCCATTCTCAGACAGTACAATGAACAGAGAGGATACCATAGTGTGGTTCACTCATCTATGACGAAAGAGTGATCGTTTCGAGAGTTCTGAGATTGGATATATGACAAAGGTTGCACCATGGATATTTGGGCATCAGAAAATGTTGATTCAGAGCAAGATATTCTGTTTGGTGGCCAGGTCTCTCAAAGTTATTTGAAGAGATGATGTCAAACTATATTACTTGTGCTATTGATCATCAGCAAAGGCATCTTCCTTTCCATCAAGGCCATGGGAACTTGGAATGGACCTCTTTTAAACTCAGAGGTAAAATGTTCTTGAGTGTAGTAGACTACTACTCTGGATGGATAGAAGTCAAGCAACTGCAAGGTCACACTTCTGAGGCAGCGATTAAATCACTGAAGGAGATATTTGCAGCATATGGAAGCCCAGACCTTGTAATCTCAGATAATGGACCTCAGTTTGCCAATTAATACTTTAAAGAGTTCACAACATCATATGAATTTGTCCATAATACCAGTTCACGAAGATACCCTCAAGCCAATGGTGAAGTGGCTACGGGATTGTGTACAGTGAAAGCATTGCTGAAGAAGAACAATGACATCCAACTTGCCTGTCTGAGCTATCATTCAACTCACTCCAAAATGGCTTAGCACCATGTGAACTCCTCATGGGACAAAGATTAAGAACTCAACTCCCTACTCTCCCACACACACTCCTGCTGCATATACAAGTTGATGACTTGGACAAGGTGAGGAGGAAAGATGGTGCATGTCGTTCCAGCCAGATGTGGAACTACGACAAACATCACAAACCTGCCGGACTTCCAACCAGGAGAGCCAGTTTGGTTCCAAGACCAAGCTCGCTATTGCCAAGTGGTTGAACGAACACCACATCCATGGTCGTACCTCATTCAAACGGATAATGGTACAGTGAGATGGAACAGATGTGCAGTAGTTGCTACACTGAAGCAGCCTTCTACACACTCAAAGGAGTCATCTACCAATCGAACAGACCAGAAATGCTGCATTCATATACCAATCCAGATGACCACCCGGCTGGAACCTCATAGCAAGGTGAAACCACAGTAAGATGTTTCTTAATGAAGTTAGTGTTTTCCTTATTTCAGCAGACTCTGTGAATATTTTGTGTTTGCACAACGAGACCAGAATATTACACTGTACTGGGGGGCCTTGCTGTTGCACAACTGGGCTGCCATGTTTCCTGTATAACAAAAGTGGCCACATTTCCAAAATACTTAAGAGGTATAAAGCACTTTGGAACATCCAGAGACTGTGAACGACAATATATAAATGCAAGTTGTTCTTTCTTTTCTAACATGATCATTCCAGAATACTAATTATTTCTTGGAATGGAAGTTCATTTGATTCGTACACTTGCAGCAAATGTACGGGTGTAACTTTTTTGAATTCTAATTACTCTGGAGGTAGAATTTCCTGTCAGCTCTGGCTGTAGCATATTTTGAATTATGTTCCTGATGATCAGCTTTGTGATTTTATAACATATAGCATACTGAGAAATCATTATTTTAAAAAAATATTATTATTGATTTTGGTTCTAATGAATTTTAACTATAATTGTGTTTTTTTAATTATTCACATATCTTAGATTAACACACCCCACAAATTTCTTCATCCTGCTGGCCCTGCCTTTCATCTCTGCATTACTTTCTGTACCATTTGCAGCCACTTGCCCAGTTTCCTGCAAGATGAGAGCTGTCAAGCACAGTTCCTCTGTCTCTGACATGTCCTGCTGATTAACTATTGATTCACTTGCCTTCAGATCCCTGGGTGGGTCTGGCCTTCTCCCTCAGTAGCTCCCTATCTGTATCTCCAACTTCTCACCTCTGGGCTTGAGCAATGACACATCATGACCACCTGGTCTCCCTGACTCCAACCACAAATAAACAAGCCAGCCTCTATCACTCAGCTATCAAAAGCTCCATCTCAGATGGTGCATTAGCGAGGAGAGAAGGGGTGCTAATTGATTCTTCACATATCATCACCTGCTGTTTGCTTGATTCACTTATGCTGCTGTAAACCTGTGTGTCTTCTGAACCAGGACACCAGAGGAGCCGTCACACAGGAGTTTGAAGTTAGTTGAGAGGATGACAGATGCTGAAGTATTGACGGCTTTCTTCTTTGCTCATTTAAATCTATCAAGTTGCTGTTAGTTGCAGCTGTTCAGGCAGATCTGTGACTGTATGCATTCTGCTGGTGTGGTACCTGTTTATAATGTGCTACTTGCTGCAGAAGTAACATGATGAAGAAGCGAGGATGACACAAGTTTTTGGCACAAAATGTAATTTCCAGCATTTTCAGATTGCCGCACCCTGTTCTGCAAAGGCTTATTCTCTTTCTTATGATCGACCAGATATCTTGGCTTCCTGAACAAATGCAACTAAGCTACGATTTTATATGCTTATGCTGATTGAAAAGCAGAATAATCAGTAGGAAATGATTAGAATCAAACTGGAATTCTCAAATAAAGGACAAGGGTAAAGCTGTTTATAAAGATAAATTATGAAAATGTAAACTGAGGAAGGCCTATTAGGTTGTAGAATTCAGACTATTCATCTAACGGAAAAACGGGAAAAGAAAATAACCTCACACTCGAAACGATGTGGTAAGAATGCGACATGATCAGGTGACTTGTTTGAAAGATCCCTTGAGAAATATATTTATTTTTGATTAGGGCCACAAGAAGTATTTAATCTGCAAAAACACTTGCTCCAAAAGCAACGGTGTAATTTTCACTTGCACTGTATGGGCAGTTATCGGTCATGGTAGATCACCTGCCCCTTATGGAACCTGCCTGATTGACAAACCTTTGAAAGATTCTATAATATGAGTGCAATCCACTCCGCCAGCTTACTGACCAAACGAAAAAACAAAACAAAAAATACCCTCAGCGGCTGGGCCATTCTGGAGGGGGAACTTCTTCACATGGTGAAACAAAAACAGAATTACCCGGAAAAACTCAGCAGGTCTGGCAGCATCGGCGGAGAAGAAAAGAGTTGACATTTCGAGTCCTCATGACCCTTCAACAGAACTGAGTAATATTAGGAGAGGGGTGAAATATAAGCTGGTTTAAGGTGGGGGGAGAGAAGTTGGGGGGATGGTTGTAGGGACAAGCAAGCAGTGATAGGAGCAGATAATCAAAAGATGTCATAGACAAAGGAACAAAGAGGTGTTGAAGGTGGTGATATTATCTAAGAGAATGTGCTAATTAAGAATGGATGGCAGGACACTCAAGGTACAGCTCTAGTGGGGAATTAAAGGTATAGATTTAAAAATAATGGAAATAGGTGGGAAAAGAAAAATCTATATAAATTATTGGAAAAAACAAAAGGGAGGGGGAAGGAACGGGAGGGGGGTGGGGATGGAGGAGGGAGTTCAAGATCTAAAGTTGTTGAATTCAATATTCAGTCCGGAAGGCTGTAAAGTGCATAGTCGGAAGATGAGGTGCGTTGGGCTTCACTGGAACAATGCAGCAAGCCAAGGACAGACATGTGGGCAAGAGAGCAGGGTGGAGTGTTAAAATTCCAGTCAGCCTCTGACAATGGGTCTTAAGTGACCCTTAATTGGCAAGCTGCTGCTTGTGGGTGGGTAGCCTTGCTGCCGCACCTACCCGCATCCCCCCTCCGGGAAACGACCAGCAGGAGGGATGGTACCAGCAAACTGACCAGTGGTGCGAATTTCTGCACCTGCCCACAGACGTCCCCCAGCATTGGGAACGGAACCAATCTCAAGCTCCCACAAATGCATTACCAGTTAGGCTGGCTTGCAATTAAGGCCCCTGTTGATAAACAAGGCGCACGTTCATGCAGGGAACTCCGGACTTTCACATTTACCGATGGATACTCCACACCTCACTCAGCAAATCAAGATCGATCCATGTCAGGGTCTAAGTTTATGAGTCAACCAACTGCTCACGCAAGCAACATCTTCCTCCAACACTCATCATTTCGGTGATCTGAACCCAGACCCCCTCAGCCAAAAAACCCTTTGACCTGCTCTTCCCCTCACTTCTCTTCACCTTCCCACACCTTCTTTCCTACTCTCCCTTGCTCCTCCCAGCAAACAAGCAGTGCTATAAACGCTTTTACCCTCTATCCAACATTTGTACGTGGATACAGGAATCTCCCTAAAGCTATGGGTATACCCACAAGAAAACTGATGGAATCCATGGTTTCAAATCTTATATTTTTTGATACAAACCCTGATTGAAAAGGGAAAACTGAAACAGGAAAGTGACCCTTCCAGTTTCTAAGAAAACTCAGACCAAAATTGAGACTGGAAATCAAAACCTCTGCGGAGCCTGAAACTGGTTGAAGCCATAGAAAAGGAGACAGAGACATCAGAGCTCAGATGATGATGATCACAATGGTGCAGCACAGGCAGGCTAAAGAAGACAGGGGCTAGATCCAGAAGTTGAGAATAGACAAATATACAGGGCGGAATATTCCCTGTCCGCTGGCGTCAGGCATCACGGTGGGCATGAGCAGACAATATGGTGGTAAGGCCAAAAATTGGCTTCACAATGTCATGAAACCAGTTTGCAATCATCCGCTCAGCCCGTCAATGGTGGGCTGTGTTTCCCGCCACCGCACAATGGGAACCTCATTTAATACATCTGCATCCCATTATAAGCCCAGATCACCGGAATCACCCCCCTACGCTGGATCATCTGAGCATGTCAGTGTGATTGCACGCCAAAGTGTTTCAAAGCTGTATATAAGCGACGTGCATTTGGTGAGCTGCACTTCACTCGGGACTTTGAAGTTTGTTTGCCTACTGTGCTTCAGTCAGCAGTCATCAGCACCAGGCTTCGCAGGCAGCACCACATCACTTTTAGGGGGGTCTCATGGGCAGGCCTCTACTTACGAGACTAGCCATAAGGCCGGAGTGGCTTTTCAACAGCTACAGGGCTCTGGCCTACTTGGGGAAGGGGGAGAAGCGGCCTCAGACAAGGGAAGAGGCTGCAGGGCTAGGGCATTGCTGAGGAAGGGGGGTATCCCAGGGTGGGTGCGGGGACACTTTGATCTGTGCGAGTGGCCTCAAGATGGTGAGGGCTGAGGAGGCAGCCTCCAGAGGAGATGAGTCCAGGGGGAGATGTGAGGTCGTGCCTGAGAGAGTGAGTGGTGATGTCCCTTGAGCTGGCAGTGAGTGAGATGCCAGTGGATGTGTGCTGGGCTTGTGAGTGTGTCAGTTGACAGTGATGAGATGGTTGCCATACCCTGGCGGCATGGATGAGATCATTCATCCTCTATCTGCACTGGATGGCGAACCACTTCTGTGCAGCTTTGGCCCTGACCACCACTGCCACCGTCTCCCAAGCCGGAGTGCTGACACTCATGGGCCTCCTGTGGCCAGAGCAGGAGCAGAGGACATCACGGCAGGCTCCAACGGTGTCAAGAAAGTGACCCAGGGATGCATTACTGAATCGGGGAGCTGCAGTCTTCTTGCCTTTTGGGGCCATGTCTCCTTGCAGCAGCCCTGGGCTGGAAGCACTGAGAGGTGTGCACGCGGTTGCACTTTAAGTATGATGCCCAGCGCGAGGAAACTTCAAGGTGATGGCATGGCAGGCAAATGAGAGCCTGCCCGCCATTGAAAAGGCATGTCTGGCGAGAATGCATGAGCAATGAGGTGGGATTGGGATGATATGGCATGAAAAGCCGCCATTGTGGCCAGCGGGTAAAACGTGCTGTTTCCCACCCGCTACCGCACTTAGTGCAAATCTGGGATGATTCCGCCCATAATTGCTACGGCTAATTCTGTTACTTGGAGATAACATTGGTGGATCTGTGACATCCAAGCTGTCGTAAGCAGAGTTCAGGATGTTCTACAGACATGTGCCTATTTTGGTAAAAACCGTGCCCATGGAATACAGGTTGGCTTTGCATGGCTGTCAGCTGGAGATCAGGCTACACCTTAGAAGAAGAGGAGTTGAAATTCTTTGTGAGGAAGACAGAGTTTTGAAGGACTTGGTGACTGAGATTGATGACATATATGCTGAGTGGACCAGGGTGGGCAACCGTCCCAGATTTTGTCCCAGAATTTGGCTTCCCGTCCAGGTGTGTGCTTCCTGAGATGCCATTTGTCCCAGATTTTTCCAGGCAGCGATGAAGGAAATTGCTCAAGGTCTCCTCTTGTTGCCCCCTGATCACCGTTGGTGTCTGTGCATGCGCAATCCAGATCCGGCACTGTGTGAATGCACAAGACACAGCCATGAGGGAGCAGCAGCACGAGTGGCCAGCACCATTATCCTCCCACTTCGACAGGTGGCTGGTTGGGGGTGTTGGGGAGTGGGTCAAGGGGCAAAGGGGTGATCTGGGGGCTGCTCTGGCCTGGCCTGGCAGTGGCCTTCTCAGGCCTGAGTCCGCCGGGGGATCATGTCCGGTATAGGTTCAGGGACGTGCTCTGGAGGCCTGGCAGGCGAAAGGTGTCGGGAAAGGCCCAAGTGGGGAGCAGCGGGAGGGGAAGAGGGTTCCTGGGATGCCTGAGGAGGGAGTCTTGAGAAGGAAGGGGTGGGTCTACAGAGGGAAATGGAGAATCAGGGAAGGCCCGAGGGGGGAGTTTGGGGTAGTCTGAGCAGGCCACCCCCCTGGCTCAGCCTGTACTCCCCCCACCAACTCCACCTACCCGTCTTGTCCTCAGGTCCCATCAGCACCACCCTCCAACTTCCCAGGTTTCACCAGTCACCCACTCCCGCACTCCCCCAGCGTGGTGTCCCTTAGCTTCAGAGCTAGTCACCCTGGCCCACATCGCGCTTGCTCCCATCAGTGGCTAAAAGCCTGCTCTTCATGTCTGGTGACTTAAACGTTATCCTGTACTTTACTCTGATATTGGTAGATCACAAGATTTCACTATCCCTGTGTGAAGGCCGAAAAAAAGGATGGATACAGATATGTTGTAAATGGTGGAAAGTTAGGAACAGTGGAGGGCCAAAGAGATTATGGCCCAGATTTTCGCTGCTCCTGGGTTGAGTGCACAGAGCTGGGAAACTTCCCGGCTCTGCAAACCCGACCCTTAAAAATGGCAGCCTGCAGGTCAGATTTTCATTCTCGCACCCTCCCCCAACCCACCACCCGGGAATGACGGAATGAGTGTGAAGGCTACCAGGTGCAGAGGTGGGCTGGGCAGAAGACCTGCCTCTGTGCTCCAGCACTGTGTTGAAATAAATTTTAAAAAGAATAAAACGGAAAAAAAATCCCTTCAGCCCTCACCCCCTACACACTCCATATGCCCCATCCATGCTAACCTATGCCATCTCATGGCCCCCACCCATGCCCCTCTATGCAGTCCCCATGGCCCCTCATAACCCCTATGCCCCCCACATCTTCTTTATAGCCCCTACGTCAACTCATGCCCCCCACCCAACACCCTTTGCCCTTGCCCCTCCATGCCAACACACTTAGTATCTTTTCACAACTCTCAACTGCTTTGACAATTCCTTGAAAGCTGGACAGTTCCTTGACAGATCCAATGAGTTTGTGGGCAAAAAATGCATAATCATGTTCACTTTTAACAAACCCAAAGAGTGCCTTACCTCTCCCAAAGGTGTCCCGGGGTTTTCCAAATGAATCCACGAAGTTCAGACCTCCTCTTACCAGTTCTAATTTGCACACTTTAGGTTTCACACTCCTGGCCAACCAAACTCCCACTTCAGTGGAGGCAGCTGGTGATGTAAATGCTCAGCTGTATCTGTAAACCATGCATGCACGAACCCCTACCCGACTCTAGTTCCACAAAAGTGGAACATCCTTTCTATCGTGGTGAAAATCTGGGCCTATGAGTCCATGTATATAGCCCACTAAAATTGAGTAGTCAGGTACAAAAAGAACCAAATAGCTAATGAAATGCTACGTACAGGGCTAGAATATAAAGAAAAGGAATTTTTTCTAAAGCTATACAAAGCCCTGGTTAGACCACATCTGGGTTTCTGTGTACAGCACTGGTTGCTACACCTTAGAAAGGGCATATTGCTCATAGAGTGTAGCACAAATTCACCAGAATGTTACCATGGCTGCAAGGGTTAGATTGTGAGGAGATCACACAAAATGGGCTTGTATTTCCCGGAATTTAGAAGGTTAAGGAGTGGCTTTTAGAATTTTGAAAGGAGCCAATAAGGTAGATGGAGAGGTTTCTGTTTTGTTGGTGGGGGAGTCTAGGACAAGGAGATATAACCATAAAATCAGAGCCAAACAATTCAAGAAAGAAGTAGAAAACACTTCTTCATGCAATGGGTGATTGAAGTGTGGAACTCTCTCCCCAAAAAAGCAGTAGACGCTGCTCAATTAATAATTTTAAATCTAATAATTAAATAATAATTTAAATGGACAGGATGAAAGAGAACTGCCGAAATCCCTATTCCCTCCCCAACCATCTTCAGCTGGTAAGCTTTTGAGAGGAAGATATGTGCATTTTTTAACACCTGAGTGTGTGTATAATTTGAATAACCAACAGCAAGCTTTTTTGTGGGTTTGAATAAAGAAAGAGGATTGTTTATTTATGTGCTCACCCCAAAGTCTAACTCCACAGCACGCACTCACATAGTCGCACACACTCACATAGTCACACGCACAAACACACTCAAAGAAAGTATGGTTGAAGAGAATAGTGCAATTTTACAGGGTATAAGCAAAAAGAATAGTTCATAATTCACATGATTGTCTTGTTCTGGAATACACATGTTGCAGGCCTGAAGAAGAAAATATCTTCACTCCTGAAGGGTAGTTTGGGTGAATTCAACAGCCAAAGTCATTTCAGGATTCCCTTGAAGGGATGGACATTCTGCAGGTCACGAAGTTAGTTTCTTGTAGTCTCATTACCAGGAGGCGCATCTGCTGTGTTGGTGGATCCGATAAAGGAACGGGCTTGGAGACTTAGCAATATTAGAGCTCTGGTCTTTTAAGACATAAGTGTTACTTCCTTATCTGCTGCTGTGTCTTTCTGCAGACAGCACTTAAAGATTAGAAATGGGCAAACATTGCTACTTACCATGTGACTCCTCACAATTTCAGTTCCTTTTCCAAATATGATAGTGGCCTTAGGTTGATTAGCCACGTCCTGCTTTATTGTTTGATGATATTCATCCTGAGTGAGTTAAGCAATCACCTCCTTTGTTTCAGAAGAAACCCATTCAATTCAGGAATGCCTTCCTTGTGAGGCAGTAAGGCAGTTTTTGAATGCACAAGCCAGGTCATTTGACCTTCTGCCATCTTTGCAGCATTTCAGGGTGTGCTGGCGAACCTTTGACAGTGGTGGGTTTGGGGAGTGTCGCTGCTGGTGGACCTGAGCAAGCGGTGGGAGGCTATTGGACATGTGCAAGTGCTGGGGTGGGGTGGGGGGGGTGGAAGGTTGGGGGGTGTGGGTGGGGTGGTGGTGGGCAGTTGGAGGAGGAGAGGTGCTGCCAGACCTATGCAAGTTGTGAGTGAAGGTGGCCAGAGTAGGGGGATGCTGGAAGACTTGTGAGAATGGGCCAACATGAGGTGTATACTGAGCTCTAAAATATGAGACAAACAGTGTTCCAGCAGCACTTACCCTGGATCCCGGGATGGCTCTTTATTAAGGGCAGTCCAGTAAAATCCAGGGCAGTTGGTTACCTGGTGGGTGGATGGAATTAGGATAGAGTTCCGCCATGGTCTCATTGAATGGTGGAATATTAATGAGAAGTTCAATGGACTGCTCCTGTCCCTATGTTCCCATGTAAGTTCACAAAGTAAACTCTCCTTGCTATCAACTTACATTCAAAATCATCAAATGCCTTTGTGTCTAATCCTGTCACAGGAAATTTTAAAACAAAATAAAAACAGAATTACCTGGAAAAACTCAGCAAGTCTGGCAGCATCGGCGGAGAAGAAATCAGTCAACGTTTCGAGCCCTCATGGCCCTTCAGCAGAACTCAGGTTGATTTCTTTCAGTGAAGTTTTCCATTCTGAGAAATTCTGGATTACTGCAGCTTGACAGAACTAAAGCACCATTTTCCCTTTTGCAAACCCAAACAACATGGTGGGGGGAGGGGTCATTTTCAACTGATTGCTACAGTGTAAAACGCAGACAGAGGGTGGGACGCCCATAATGAAATGGCCTTGATGCTCATGGATTTCAGCCGGGTGGTTTCTATAACAGAAGCTTGAACAACAATGATAGTTTGACATTCCAGCCGCCAATTAAAAATTATACATCTACCGTGTGAAAATGTGGTTCTATACTACGTTCATGGACACTAGCACTTTCAACTTGATTTGCCATGTGCTTGTGTGTAGAATCTGTACTTGTTCAACCTGTATGATATGGTAATAAAAAGTAAATGCATTTAATATGCTAAAATGACCTGGTAAGGGTAGACACAAAAATATTATTTCTTCTGATATGTGAAATCAGAATTAAAATTAGAGACCGGTCATTTAGGAGGGAAATCAGGAAGCACTTTTTCATCCAAATACAGTAGAAATCTAGAATTTTTTCTCCAAAAGGCTGTGAATGCTGGGGTAATTGGAGCTTTCAAGATTTTTGTTAGGTCAGGGTATCAGGTTATAAAGCTACTGACGTCAAAGTACGGATCAGATTAGTCACGATTTAATTGAGGAGGCTTGAAGTACTGAATGGCTTTGTTCCTAAATAAATTATGAAATGTAGCCATCTCCCCAAATGGCTCACTGAGTCAAATACACCCCCTGGTCTTCAAAGAGCTAGCTGATTTGAGTCGCGATAATTGTACTGCATGACAATTAACCTCAGCATTTCCCTGTCAGGCTAAGGGAAGGAAAAATTAGTCAAGTTCTTCACCCCAATTGCCATCCAAAGGTTTGCTTCATGTGTAAACATTGTGAGGACAATCTTGATCTCTGATGTCTTCCATTATCAAATATTACTCAACCAAAACTCACTCCCAAGGATCAAACTTAAGGTATGAAGATTAGAACAAGGTTCAATAACATTCCTTATTGAGTCAAATCCCTGGTTGGAAAAGAAAATTCCCATTGATTGTGGTTATATGGTGCATCTGATTTCCTGTCCACTGTGGGCAATTTAGACCCAAGGGAATGGAGCAAGAGCAGCTCACACCGGAAGTGGGACTTCAATTAAAAACACATTTCCTGTCAGAAATAAGCTTCAGAGTATGTTGAATAAAAGCCCATTCCCTGATTCTATGGAGAAATTATCTATTAAGATATGAGTAAAAATAACCTGTTGGAAGACAAGCCCCTATTTACAGGGAGTTAATTTACATCATGTACGCTTTTCAGAATAATGGCTATAACTGGAGTTAAGATGTGCATGAAATTTATTTCAATATTTGAATTACCTTATTAATTGTGCACAGTGTGCATGAGGCAAAAATGGAATTTCTGCACACAGTTTATATCGCTGAATCTGTGCCTGCGAAAACAGAAGGAAACATTTCACCCAGCATCTGTTGTACAGCCCAAATATAAATCTCATCCCTTAAAGGGACAAGTACAAAAATAAAAAGCGGTTCTTTTTCAGTAGCTCCATAAAGTATGCTCTGTTAGTTCCCCTGATGTCTGCACGTTGACCAGGAAAATCCCAGACTTGACCCATGGTCTGTTTTGATTTAGTTGACCTCAGATGGGATAAGTGACCCCACAGTTCCTGGGCTAGGAAGGGGAAAATTAACTGGGGCCAGGATCTTACAGCCCTGCGTGGCGTGTATCCCCCCTGGTGGATGTGGCGAGCCATTTAAATCTCCATTCAGTTCAGTGGGACCGTAATATCCTGCCGGGTTGGCAGGGCCGTAAAATCCCGTGCTTGTTTGCTGCATTGCTGTATACAGAGATACTTTCTTGAGGTGTGCATGTGTGTATTCTTGGCAGAATTAGCTCAAGCTTTGTTGTCTTCATGGTTTAATAATCATCCAACATTCACCAACCAAGACTGACACATGTATAATGGAGACTTGGGTGGACTACCAAACGGTGCCAGGTGTCTGTGGAACTGTACCCTGACTAGAACTCAGTCGCATCAGGAAAAGAAGGAAAGGGACAAAACATTTCAGGAAAAGGAAATAAAAACGTCTGTCTTATATTTTAATTGCTTTTTGTTCATAGTCTTTGTTAAATTGTTCCATGATGCATTATTTACGTCCAAAGGTTTTAAACCTTGAGCTGCTATAACAAAGGACTCACAATAAGACCACTGCTTCAGTGGTGTACAAAATAGGATTCACTCTACAAGGTGTAATCACAGGAAAGCTTGCACGTTAATGAAACATTACATTCTTCACTTGTTTCAGAAAATTATATAATCAATTTGTTAAGATTTGTAAAATTGTAATGAAAAAAATGTTCAATTTTGAGCTTGCTGAAGTGGGAGATGCCAGTTCAGGGAAACTTGTTAGGTACACAGTGTTACCAGGTCCAGTGTCATATATTTAATCCCCCTGCACAACACAACAATATGCCTGAACCTTGGGACTGGATTTTCCTTACGAGGATTGGAAACAGAAGCAGAGATTGGAACTATTTCCAGGTCCCAAAATCACCCCCTTGACGTTGGGGTTTATGTTACTGGACTAGTACTCTAGAAGCCTAGACCAATGATCTAGACACTTGGTTCTGATTTTAACTCTGTCTAGAGAATGGATTTTGTGTGAGTTAAAATCAGACCAATGAGTTCAAATCCCACCATAACAGCTGAGGAATTTAAATTCCATTAATTACACAAATATCGATTATAAAACTTTGTCATTAACCGTAACAATTAACCTTCCAATTGTTGTAAAATATCTGGTTCACTAATGTCCTTGAGGGATGGAAACCTGCCAACCTTACCTGGTCTGATCGATATGTGACTCCAGACCCACAGCAACCTGGTTCACGCTTAACTGCCCTCTGAAATGGTCTAGCAAGCTACTCAGTTGTACTAAACTGCTACATAAAGGTTGAAGAAGGCAGCTCACTAACATCCTCTCAAGGACAATTGGACATGGGTAATAAAGGCTGCCCTTGCTAGTGATGCCCACATCCTGTGAATGAGTAAAAAATAATAGTGTCCAAGTTCATTTACATGAAGGCATTTTTGTCCCCAAGTCACAAAATTTTATATTTAGTTCCCAGTTCCTTGGCCTCTCTTGGGTCATGCATTATCTACAACAAAAAAGATTGACATATGGCTTCTGTGAATTTGACTGTTGATTGAGATGAGACAAAGGATGCCTCTACATCTGATTTCCCTTTTTCCCACTGAGCTCTTGTTCAGTGACTCCTGTATGAATGAGGTCTTGCACTCCCCACAGCAATATAGCTGAGAATGCCATCAGTGTCACCTGAAGAGAATAAATCTCTGTGTCTCATTATCCACTCCTATTGCAGTAAGTTGCATCAACGCACCTTCTGTAAATGAAGTGTTATTAACAGGCAAGGTGTAATAAACTTGGGGTACTGGGCAGGTTTCTTGTTAGAAACATTAAACTTTATTTATTGAGCTCCTGATGAAGCTACATGCGTGTACCAAGACCAAGGCTAAAAAATATCTGCCCCTAAGATTACCTGTGCTTAAGGCTGATTTGTCTGTACAGTCACATGATTCACATAACAGTAAGAAAGATTATACTTACAATTACCACATTCCTCCTCTTTAATTTTGTTTTACCACTCTTATTTACAAAAATATCTTAGCCCATATCATATACAAATATATAGTTTATGCAATTATGGATTTAGTCTTTGAGATAATTTTCTGTGCAATGCAACTCTACAACTTGAGATTCTTCCATTGGATCGACTTGACTTGGAACAGCAGCATCAGGGACATCCTTAGACAATGGCAGTTCAGAATTATTTACTTCAACAGAGACATCAGGTATGTCTATTCTTCGTCAACCTGGCATCTCAGGGATCAAAGGTTCGACTTTAATTTCAGGTGGAGTAACTGGTTGTTGGAATGTCTCTCTACTTCTGAGATGAACCACGTGTTTCCTAACAATCCTGTTTTCCACTTCCACTTGGTATGATAAAGGTCCTGTTTCAGAGACGATTATACCAGGAACCCATCTTGGTCTAGTTGCAAATTTTCACGTTAAAAACTGTCACTTCCACAGTAAATTTCCAATCTTTACTGTGAACATCATGATTCACTTAGATAAAAGCAAAATACTGCGGATGCTGGAAATCTAAAACAAAAACAAAAATACCTGGAAAAACTCAGCAGGTCTGACAGCATCTGTGGAGAGGAATACAGTTAACGTTTCGAGTCCAAATGACTCTTCATCAGAACTAAGGAAAAATGGAAAAGAGGTGAAATATAAGCTGGTTTAAGGTGGGGGGTGGGGTGGGACAGGTAGAGCTGGATAGGGGGCCAGTGATAGGTGGAGATTACCAAAAGATGTCATAGATAAACGAACAAAGAGGTGTTGACGGTGGTGATATTCCCCCCACCCCACCCCCACTAGGGCTATCTGTCCCTTGCTCATCCTGCTTTCCACCCTTAATGTCCCCATTAGCACATTTCTTAGCTAATATCACCACCGCAAACACCTCTTTGTCCTTTTGTCTATGACATCTTTTGGTAATCTCCACCTATCACTGGCCCTCTATCCAGCTCTACCTGTCCCACCCCTCCTTAAACCAGCTTATATTTCACCTCTTTTCTATTTTTCCATAGCTCTGATGAAGAGTCATTCAGACTCGAAACGTTAACTGTATTTCTCTCCGCAGATGCTGTCAGACCTGCTGAGTTTTTCCAGGTACTTTTGTTTTTGATCATGATTCACTTTCTGACTACCCTGGTTCTTCTCCATCTTCCCCTCTAAGTTAGGGAATATTAAACACAATCTTGTACGATGGCGTCATTTCATTAGCAATTCAGACGGTGATGAACCCGTAGTTGCACGAGGAGTTGTGCGATAGTTGAAAATAAATCTTGAAATTCACATTTCTAACATTCCGTCGGATAGTTTCTTCATGCCTGTTTTAAAGGTTTGTACTGCTCTTTCTGCTAACCCATCGGATGAGGGATGATACGGTGCTGCTTTGACATGTTTAATCCCATTTAGATTCATAAATCTCTGGAATTCTGTACTGGTGAAAGCAGTACCGTTATCTGAAACAATAACTTCTGGTAGGCCATGTACACTAAAACATTGGCGCAGTTTTTCAATAGTTGCACACGATGTGGATGATCTCACTTCATATACATCCATCCACTTAGAATGTGTGACAATGATCACTAAAAATATGGCACCTAAAAATGGGCCTACATAGCTTATATATAGTCTAACCCAGGGTAAACCAGGCCACTCCCATAGATGCAGTGGAACTGAAATGGGCAACTTCTGCTATTGCTGACACTGGTGACAGTGTTTCACCATTTTTTCTATATCACTGTCTATATCTGGCTACCAGATATAGCTTCGTGCGAGCATCTTCATTTTCGAAATGCTTGGATGCGCACTATGAAGTTCTGTCAATAGTGGTTCTCTTCCTTGCGAAGGGATGATGACTCTTGCTTCCCACAACAAGATTCCATCTTGACAACTTAATTCAGTTTTACGAGCATAGAATGATTTTAATTCTTCAGAGACTTGTGCGTTTGACCATCCTTACAATAACTGTCCTTGAACCCTTGGTGAAATTGGATCCTGGTTTGTCCAATTCTTTATCTGCTTCACACAGACTGGTGAGGAGTCCAGGAAATTCGACACAAGTACAAGTTCTTGAGGTACTGGAGCATGTATAATACTATCTGGTAAAGGGAGATGACTGTATTTGCTATATGCACACCCAGACGGTGCATAAAAGTGTACTCATATGCCAACAAAATTAAAGCCCATCTTTGAATTCTAGCAGAGGCGATTGGTGGGATTGCTTTATCTTCACTAAACAAACCCAACAGTGGTTTGTGATCTGACACTATGCAAATATTGATGGAACTTCTTTACTCCAAATATGACGGATAAGCCTTATTTTTCAATTTGTGACTAACCTTTCTCGGCTACAGAGAGGGTTCTGGAGACATATCCTATTGGCTTTTCATATTTTATTTCTGTTTTTGTCTTCTTGTGTTTGCCATAGGGTTTTGTCTCATCTTTCATTTTGATTTCACAGTCGGCCAAGTTTCTCTCTGGCCAAATCTTGATTTGGTTCAGTTCAGGGGTCAAGTTACCCATTTGCATCTTGGAAAGTTCCGTGACTTTTCCTTCAAATGTTTCTTTTGTCTCAATCAACTGATTCTTCAGTTCCTCTGTCTCCTTTTTGTATCTTTTGGCTTCCTCTTGGATCATTGAACATTGTTGAGTTTTTTCTGCCAACTGTTTTTTCAGTTGGTCCAGAATGGCACTACATTCGTTTTGCTTCTTTTCATGATTTTCCCATGGAACCAACTCTGACCCGAAGGATACTTGCATCCTGCGAAGGTCTTTCAGTTCTCTTATCTCATTCCAAAAGACACTATCATATTCTCTTATCAACTCAGGATTTCTTTATGTTCGGACTTGAAAAATTGCTGACCAGTTGAGTTTAATTTCTTTCAACTAATCATGGCCCAAAGGGCAAGGTCCTTCACCTGTTACAACAATTACTCGCAACTGGGCTGGGATACAGGTACAGAGGCGATGTCTTTCACCTGTATTGCCTCTCCAGTGTACGTTTTTAGCTGAGTTGTTTGCTGGGTTTGCTCCAAATTCAATGGCTAGGTACCTTCACTGAGGTATTTAAAGGTGTGTTCTCCCACCACTGTGGTGAATGGTCCCGTCAAGCTCCATGACTAGAGGCTTCCCATTTACTTGAAGGTAACAGTGATTGGTTCAGTTTTCCTGGCCTTAAGATTGTATAGGGAATAGCTATCAGTATCAGCAGCTTCTGGTTCATTTATACTGTGCACTTAATTCATCTTCAAACAGTCCTGTTAATGATTTTAATTGCTATTTAAATGGCCTTAATAGGCCTTTGTCAGCTCGGTGGGCGTGTAGCCGACTCTGGTGCACGCCCGCTGAACTGAAGATCTGAATGACATGCGGTGACGCCGGGGCGCACACCTGATGTCACTGCGCGTCATTTACGCGTTGGCAAGCAGGGCCGGCCCCCGCATGCTAACCAGAAGATTCAGGCCAGTAAACTTTATTTACAGAGCTCCTGATGAAGCTACAGGCTTGTTCTAAGACCAAGGCTAAAAGAACTCCACCCTTGAGATTACCCGTGCTTAGGGCTGATTCGCCTGTGCAGTCTGAAACATAACAGTATGAAAGGTTTTATTTAAAATTACTACACATGGTCTAGAATGTCCTGAGATTTTAATATGATTAGAAAGCATCAGGTTCACTCATTCTATTCAAACAATCAAAAGGGAAAGTTTAAATTTCTCATGTCCAAACATTAGAAATTTACAACAGCAAAGTATTTTAGAGGAGTTACATTCTACAGAACATTTTGAAAGCTGCAAAATAAACTCAATCATTTGAACATATAATTGTTCCAGTTATATGATTGGGCAGAATCTTCCCACATTGACATAAGTGCATTAGCAGGTGGGAAAAGTGTTTCACCCGTCGCCCACAATGGCAGCTTTTCCCACCATATCATCTCAAACCTGCCTCATTAATTATGCAGTCACAGGAAACACACCGCCTTGCTGGCGGGCAGCCTCTGGGTTGCCTGCCATGCCGTTACCTCACTGTTCCCTCACTCTGGGTGCCGTGTCTAAATTGTAGCCGCCCATACAGTTCTCAATATTTGCAGCCCAGGACTGCTCCAGTGAAGGCAAGGCCCTGAAAGCCAAGAAGAGTTCAGTCACCCATCACTGGAATATCTTTCGAAGGCCCACTGTGATGTTCTCCAACCCTGCTCTGGCTGCAGGGTGTCCAGCAACCTCACTGCTCTGGCTTGGGCTTAGTGCCAATGGTGTACAGAAGAGGTTGGCCATCCAGTGCAGAAAGAGGATGAATGACCTCATCCATGTCGCCAGGGTAAGGCAACCATCTCATCACTCTAAACTCACGCACTCACAAGCCCAACGCACATTCACTGGCATCTCACTCACTGCCAGCTCAAGGGTCATCACCACCCATTCTCAAACACATACCCTCACATGTCTATCTGGCCTCATCTCCTCTGGAGACTGCCTCCTCAGCCCTCACTGCCTTGAGGTCACTTGCACAGATCAACATGTGTCCCCACACACATCCTGGAATACCCCCTTCCCCCTAGCCCTCACCCTACAGCCTTTTCCCTTGCCTGAGGCTACTTCTCCCTCTTCACCAAGCAAGTCCTAGCTTTGCAGCTGTTAAAAAAAACACCCCCACCTTAAGGCCAGTCTGGTAGGTAGAGACCAGCCATGAGTCCCCCCTAAAAGTGATGTGGTGCTGCCTGCAAAGTCCATCGCTGATGACCATGAGTGCTGTCCAAAGCAAGGTAGGCAAACAAACCTCAAAATTCTGACCCAAGTGCAGCTTGCCAGATGCACATCACGTGTGTACAGTTGTGAAACATGTCGGTGTGCAATCACGCTGATGTGCTTTGATGATCCAGCATTGGGGGATGATTCTGGTGATCTGGGCTTATAATGATATGTAGATGTCTTACAATGAAGTTCCCAACGTGCGGCAGTGAGAAATGCGGCCCACCATTGACAGGCAGTGTGGACGATTGCAAACCGCTCTTTGGCCTTCCTGCCGTATTGTCCTCTCATGCCCACCATGACGCCTGACGCCAGCAGGCAGGGAAAATTCCACCCACAATGTTCACTATTCACACCAACAATGTTTTTTTTCCAATTGATTTTGTTTTACAGCTATTAAAATGCATAGCTTACTAAATTTAATTTAAAGGAACTATGTTTTACTTTGATATTACCTGACGTCATTGCACAGCACATCAACGATTGGAACCAAATTCCCTGGAGATTATGGGAGGAGGGGACATATAGGAGTAGGAGGGATCTTCCATTTCAGAGCAAGTCACGTGGATCTTAATTCCCAAGTGATAATTTACTTTTTTGCAATGTTTAATGGTGGCTTTAAGTAAAATAATGTTAAAATGATGTAGTGATGCTGCTTTAAGTTATGGTATTAACAGTTTCCAGTTGACTGAGTTACACTAGGATTTGTCCAATGTTTCAGTTCATTTTCACTTCACAGAATGTTCTTTAGTTGGGCATTTATCCTCATAACTGCAATAGTTAATAACTAGAGGAGTGAAGCATCCTGCCTTCTCTTTCTTTCCTTCACCTCCAAAGTGAGAATAGCAAATGCTGCAATCACTTAGTAGGTCAGGCAGTGTCTTTGGAGAGGTGCAAACCTTTCCTAAAAACAAGCTTAGACCTTAAATATCAACCACTGACGTTGCCTGACCAGCTGACCAACAGTTTCTAGCAGTTTCTCTCTTAATTTAAGATTTCCAATATTTGCAGTGTTTTATGTTTTGTAAACTCTCTCCTCCGGTTTGCAAATGCCAATCCTGCATAAAGTGAAAAGCTGTTTCAATTGACCTGAATCACTCATTAAGCCAAGTTTAAACAGAGGTACAAATCAGCAGAAAAACACAGCTGCAAATAAATAACTTAGCTTGATATTTTGTGTTCTTGTTACATCCGGTGTATATTCAGAATCTGAAGCCAGAATCCGAGCCGAAGCTTCAGCTTGAGTCAGTGAAAATACCCCTCGCTCAGTTATATTGTGTAGCATTTCACTAACAGAAATGGGTGAACCACATGGCTTGGGTGGCGAAAATGGATGATTGCTGCCAGACTGTCTGCCTCCTGCTATTATCGCATCCTCCTTCTTTCAAATTTTAAATGTTTAAAATGTTCTTAACTTAAATTAATCTTCACTACCAGCCATCATAAAACTCGCTGGAAGCATGCAGAAAATGCATATGGGGAAAAGTAAAATCAGTGGATACATCAGTACAATACAATTTTAAAATGTAGGGGAGTTCAAAATGAGAGTAGTTAAAAGCATTATGGAAGGAATTTGGCTCCTGCAGTAGTCAAGGAGACAGATGGGAGTAAACTCTAACTAGTGGCGGCCATCCATCCAGGAAGCAAAGAGGACAGAGCCGTTTTGAAGCCCATATTTCATTCGCATTGAATCAGTGAGCTACAGGCATCAATGGGCATCCTGATGCAATAAGGTAAATAAGGCTTGGGAGTTAAGGTGGTGTCATGAATGCTCGGGGGAGGAGTGAATGGTGGGGTGGGAGTGTTGCAGAAACTTGTGGTGGAAACTTCCCAGAGTTTCTTTAGTGGGGCCAAGAGCAACAATCCTGCACCCCTGGCCCTCACAAAATTAATCAAAAACTTACCTCTTTGGCATTACCACCCGAGGAACTGGTGGGAGAGTACAAGGCTCCCATTCCAACCAGTTCTGACCTAAAATGGCAATCGTGGTCCAACGTAGGCAATATTCACCTCTCGCCTACAAATCGTGAGACCTTTTTTTCCCAAATATATATTTGATCGATAAAATTTGTAGAGGCGAATTACGTAACAGTTCAAATTTAACATTATATAATGTTTAAGACAGATTAGTTTCTTTCCATAGAGTACGTGGCATTCTGAGGTGCTTCACCACACTTACAATTACAGGTTATTTTTACAATAATCATTTCACGTCAAACATACAGCCCAAGGGGTTTTACATAGTTTCCAGCACCTTGGCATCCTATGGTGAGAGGGCCTTTGACTTTGCCTTTCGCCATTGAGCCTTTGCAGCAGCTGCCCCAAGCTTTAGTCCGTTCCTCAGCATGTAGTCCTGGGCCTTAGATGTGCCAGTCTGCAAGGCTCAGTCCAGCTCTTGGCACTGGAAGACCAGCAAGTTTCAGGCAGGCCTAAAAGCGTCTTTCACTGAATTGATGGTCCAGCAGATGTTGATGTTTATCTCAGTGTGTGTACCTGGGAACACCCCATAGAGCACATGGTCCTGCATTACAGAGCTGCTCAGGATAAACCTTGACAAATGCCATTGACAATTTCTAAGGATGTCAGTCACCATAAATAGGTTCTTGTAAGAATGGAGATGGCTAAAGGACCAGTATTAATGGAGCAGTAAATTTACCAGCACCCACTTTAAGGTGGTCACCACACTATTGACATTAATTTTGACAAGTTACAATTGACCCCATGATGCAGTGATGTTCTTATGTTTGGACTGTCATGAATAATTGTTAGGACCCACAATCTTTATTTAGTCTAATTGGAATAAATACAATCTACCAAAAAGGGAAACGTGCTTGTTCCAACTGAATTTCTAATGCTAATAAGTCATACATAATTGTTTTTCTTTGCCAATCCAGATGTTATTTCCAGCCATATATGAAATATTCAAATTAAGGCAGATTACCATTAGCTACTATTTAAGTGCCCAATTCCTGAAATTCCTACTATTCAGATTTGTGCTCATAAAGTCAACATGTGAACGATATGGGAATCCAACATTTTCATTAAAATTCTCAGGCACACAGATTTAGCACCTGACACTTCAGTGAGGGCATGTTCATGATAAATTCATTGGAAGCAGAAGGATCCCAACACCACATGCACATTAAAACCAAACTACTATTTTGAGAAGGCCTGCTTTAATCACAGTGCACTTTGCTTTATCGGTTTTTTTAGGCCAAGTGGTAGATTCATTTGTTGCTTCATAATCAGTTTTTGCTGCAATGAAGAGCTGTGACTAGACCAGGGTAATTTATTAGCGGGACTGACAGGGCTCAGGCAGAATATTTACAACAATGTGCACTCATTCCAAATACTATCTCCCTACACAGTGATACATGCATTTCTCTGGGGTCTGGGGCATGCTAACCCTGAACATTTTGATTTTTTACAGTAAAAAAAAATTATGTTTTCCAGTTTATTTTTAAAGAGCTTTTTTTTTTTCACAATTGGTAGGGTTTTGATCTGAAACAAGGTAAAATAAGGGACATTTGAGTTCATCTACATTAAACATCAAACAGACCATCCTTTTAGCTAGTGCTGCTTGAAGACTCAGGGTGGAATCATCCCACATTCGCACAAAGTGCAGTAGTGAACGGGAAAAAAGTCTTTTTACCTGCCGGCCGCAACGATGGGTTTTTGTGCCGTATCGCCCCATTCCCTCTCATTAATTATGCAGCCACAGGAAACATGCTGTCTCGCTGACAGGTGGCCTCCGATTTTCCCATCACGCCATTACATCATCAAACAGGGCACAATATTTAAATGCAGCCGTGCACACACTTCTCAATGCTTGCACCCAGGACTGCTCTGGTGAAGACATGGCCCCAAAAACCAAGAAAAGTGCAGCCCTTTGATTCAGTGATGCATTCCTGGGACGCCTTCTGGATGCCGTGGAGGCCCACCACATTGTCCCCTACCCCAGCTCTGGCTGCAGGAGGACTATCAGTCTTACCACTCTGGCTAGAAAGGTGGCGGCAGAGGTGGTCAGTGTCAATGCTGCACACAAGAGGTCGGCCATCCAATGCATAAAGCAGATGAATGATCTCATCTATGCTGCCAGGGTAAGGCAACCATATTATCCCTCTAAACTCACACACTCACAAACCCATCACATGTTCACTGGCATCTCACTCACTGCCAGCTTAAGGGACTTCACCACTAACTCTCTCCCACACACCATCACATCTCCATCTGGCCTCATCTGCTCTGGAGACTGCCTCCTCAGCTCTCCCCATCTTGAGGCCACTTGCACAGATTAACATGTGCCCCCACACACACCCTGGGATACCCCCTTCCCCAGTACAACCCTCACCCTACAGCCTCTTCCTTTGCCTGAGGCCACTTCTCCCCCTTCCCCAAGCAGGCAAGAGCCCTAGCCCTTACAGTTGGTCTGGTAGGGAAAGACCTGCCCGGGAGCCCCCCTAAAAGTAATGTGGTGCTGTCTGTGAAGCCTGGTGCTGGTGACTGCGAGTGCTGCCTGAAGCAAGGTAGGCAAACAAACCTTAAAGTCCTGAACGAAGTGCAGCCCGCCAGGTGCACGTCGCTTATGTTCAGTTGTGAAACACGCCAATGTGCCCGGATGATCCATTGTGGGGGGGAATGATTCCGGCAAGCAGGGCTTATAATGAGGTGTTAAAGTATTGAAATTAGGTTCCTGACATGTGGCAGCGTGAAGCACGTCCTGCAATTGACAGATGGAGCGGACGATCAGAAACTAGTTTCACAACAGCGTGTAACCAATCTTTGGCCTTCTCACCATATTGTCCTCTGCCCCCAGCCTGTCATGACGCCTGATGCCAATGGGGCCAGAAAATTCAGGTCTCAATGCCCTGCACCTGTATTCCATGACACTCCCTCACTCACAGCGCTTGCTGTGTGACTGCAAATTCCTGTCCAAAATCAACTGACCTTTTGTCAGGATTTTCCATCCTGCCTGCAACAATTCCTGCGGCCGGCGGGATCAGAAAATTCCACCCTTAAATCTTCACAGGGGCACCCTCGTCCACAAACCCCCATCCCCTCCTAAATTCACAATGGTGTAGAGCTCCCCCTCGGTCCCCCTGCCGTGCCAGGTGATACTCTTACTGCTCAGCCCGGCTGCAGCTCTGGCGTGGCTGCTTCACTTCTGCATGTTGAGTTGCAGACAGAACATCCTGATCTCCCACAAAACCAGAATTCCTGTTTGCAGTTTATCATCAGGCACAAACAGCAGCTGGAACTATCGATGGGAAAAGTTGGAGAAAGCAGGGCAGCAACAACTCCTGGCCAGATCCTTTGGGGCAGCAAATCAGCTGCTACAGATTGAGCTCATGGTACAGCCACTGTTCTGGGGATAAAAAGTGTACATAATTACATAAGTCAGCTCTGTTAGCACCAGACAGCAGTAAATTAAACACAAATACTGCAGAGGCAGGATTTTAGGTCCTGCGGGCGGGAGTGCGCCTGACCCGACCCGTAAAACAGCACGCGATGATGTCGGGCAAGCGTCCCGATGTCATCACCCACTCGTGCGATATTTTGGTTGGCGGCGACGCGCAAGAGTTGGCAGCGTGCCCACCATCAATTAAGAGGCCTATTAAGGCCCTTAATCAAAGAATTGAAAGCAATTTTTCGCTGCCCATCCAACCTTGTGCTTGGCGGGCGTGCGAATTGGCCAGGCGGCCTTTGGGTTTGTTATGAAAACTCATCCACGGGCCGGATGAGGTTTCCAACAGTATTTTTAAAAAAAACTTTTAGACATAATTTTTATTATGTTTCTGCAATTGTTACTGAGTTCTATGTCGGGACATGTTTTTAACATTTTAAAAATCTTTCTTTATGATTGTGCAATTCTTCAGCTCCTTGAGGCAGCTCCCTGCCTTCAGGGAGCTTTCAGTGTGCGCTCGCTCCCCCGTGCATGCGCATACTCTTGCGCTCACACTACTCCCGCCCCCACCCTGGCAACGCTGAGCTCTGATCGGGGCCCAAGCGCGGACGGCAGGCCATTTTGTGGCCGCTCCAGACCCCGCCTGTCGTGCCCGCCCGACAACCAAAAAATCCTGCCAATGGTGTTTCGGGATTCTTTCCACCCTGAGTCTCATAAATTCTTAAAAATATATCTTAATATTTATAGGATGTCCTATTCCTCTTTTCTTTTAGATACAGGAATTTTGATTTTTCAGTGATTTTTCTTAGAGCCACGAGCTTTGATAGGAATCTGAGGGCACTAGACGATCTTGGGTACCTCAGCCAATTGGGCATTTTCACATTTGAGTCGAAATAGCTAGTATCAGTGTACCTTTCAATATGGGGCGAATCATAGCTACATCCAACCCTTACCAGACAGGGACAGTTTCCAGCACAGAAAGGAAGGCTGCTTTTACAGTGGATGAAGTGTCATGCTAATTCTGTGATTCCCAGCCTGTGGTTGTGGGGCAAAGCTACTGTTCAGGAGCTGGTGGACTAAGCACTGTAAATGAAAATATTTTTCTTTGTGTTCTTGTTAAGATTGATGTTAAAGTTCTTATACAATTAAGCCTTCCCATTTCAAAGTAACAAAACACATCCTAAAGACCAATGAAATCAAATCTGTCTGCACCACATGATTTCTAAGCATTAAATGCACACTATGGCCTAGAAATTCTAGCACTCAAGAATGGGCACACAGGGAATGTAAGGGACAATTCCTGCACTTGCGTGGCCTCATTACCATTGGACTGGCAAACTGAAAACACCTACTGCTTGTCCCAAGGCAGCTTGACAGAGAAGAGGACTTGAAGATCAGGCCTCTGTATCGCTATATCAGGTAAGATATTGAAGAAGACTTGGAGAGAGGGCCAAGCAGGAGAAGAGCATCAGTGGAGATGGGGGAGAAAGGAAATGATGGAGATGGGAATAGCAAAGTTAATGATGAGAAGAGGGCAAATGGTATTGTTTAGTGAGATAGGCAATAGTGGTGTTTGGGGGGAGTTAATGGTGCTGATTGAGGAGTGTGGTGGCAGTGATTGTTGGTGGGGTGGGTGGGTAAACAACAGGGTGGGAGAGGAAGCAATGGCTGACATGGCTTTAATGTGGAGCCAAAAGGTCCATGCCGGCTCCTCACAGCTCCAAATTCAGATAAATACATTTTAAAATCTTACTTTTTTGGTGGCAGCCTGCTGTGGTCCCTTTAAGGAGCATCTGTTAGGCTGCTTACAGATCTTGTTTTCCTGAATGAAGCTAGCGCAGGCACTTCAGGGAAACTCATTATTGCAGAGCGATAATTGAAGGGTCTAATATATATTTGAGGCATGTGCCCTATTTTTTAGCCTGTCCCAATATGGTGCACTGCTGGCTCCTAATGAGAGTACACTTCCTTACTGCCATATTGGAGGCTTAAAGCACCCTCGGCACCCAAAAAAACAGGTGTATGATCAGGCTTATATTTCTTGCTGTTTACGTAGTATTTATCACAATAATAGGTCCATGCTGCTGCAAAAAATGTTAAATTGGGCCCAATTATGTCTTCAGATGTAAGCCAAGCAATGCACTCTGTTCCAAAGCAGCCAATATAAATCTGGTTCAAAACCTTTGCAATAAACTGTGTTGGTGTAGGCTGATGAGTTATAGCTGCCTTTCCATGACTATTTGGAAAACTTTAGCTTAACATGCTCAGTGAAAGCCAAGAATAAACACTGGGAAGGCACTTGGCTGGAGTTAAATCATGTTTGATTTAATCTCTTAATCTTGAGATGGAAACTCTCCATTTAAAGTGAAAAGGAGATTGAAAACAGCTTGCAGTTGAGGCCCATAATGTCAGGTTTTGAACTATCTCTATTGCAGTGCACTGTAGGACTGGAAGTAATGCTTACTGAATCACATAATGGTCAAATGGGAATCAGTTCCCACAAAGAGAAACCTGACCTGCACAGTAAAGTGCAATAATTAAATGTTTTATAATTTGTCTGTCCTGACTCTTATTTGTTATAGTTATAGCCTTTTCCTTTAACTGGCAATTTCTTGTTGTGTTAGTACATTTCTGTTGTTAACTTGATTCAGACATGATGAGTTGAATTTTTTGGGCCCAGTTGGGTGCAGACACAGAATTTCACACCGCCTGCCAGCATGCCAATTTCCTGGCTCCATCCATCCTGGGCCATTTCCCCGGAGGCAGGATGTGGGGCGGGGGGCGGTGGTCAGCACAGCTACTTGCGCAAGTGGTAGGTAGCCAATTCAGTTTGTTAAAGGCCTTTGAAGGCCTTTTATCGGAAGCTGACTGGAATTTTCCAGACAGCATCTATAGAGAGAGAAACAGTTAAACGTTTCAGGTCGATGGCCTTTAACCAGATCTTGGAAAAGTTAGAGACGTAATAGCTTTCAGGCAAGTGAAAGTGGAAAGGGTGGAAATGAACTCTGCTGATGCTGCCTAACTTGCTTTTCAGCATTTTCTCTTTTTATTTGCAACAGCAATTAAGTTGATCTTAACCAGTGAATCTTTGTAACCAACCGATAAATCAACAGTAAAGGGAACAACAATTCATACAGCATGAGAAGAAAGTGCATTCTCATGCAGTATAAACTGTTGTTCCCTTTACTGTTGGTTTATCTTGTGTAGCAGTCCTGATGAGTTCAAAACGAAAAGCTTTAATAGGATGTCTCTTTTTTCAGCAATATTCAAAGTTCTGTACTACCAAATGACTAGAAGAATGATACTTGAGCAGACTAAAACATAGAATGGACATAAATGTATTTTTATCGATTTTTTTGTACTGATATATTAGTTGTCCCAATTTAATAATGGAGGCAGATATACATTTTCAAAATGAGATACAAAGCAGAATCCAACAGTTCATTTTTGATCGAAGAAATAAAACCTTGAATAGCAAACTAGAATGATTGTCTCTTAGACACTATGGCCGGGATTTTCCAGCCCTGTCGCGGGCGAGGCGGCGCCCCAGCCAGAATTCCATTGACTTGCGGCGGGACCGGAAGATCCCGGCGGCGGGCGGGGTGTGGAAAATCCCGCCGTATATATTCTAATTGTTGTGAATTTATTCGTGGAAGTTGCCATGGCTGCCAATTACATCTACATTGTTACCGATGAGGTCAGTCAGAACAAGAGAGCCCTTGGATTTGCTGCAGTTGCTGGATTCCCATTTGTGCAGGAGTCATAGATTGCACCCATGTGGCAGTCAAGGTGCCCTCAGATCCAACAGGAGTTTCATCAATCAAAAGATGGTCAGCTACCAATGGTCAACTGTTATGTGACCACTGGCATGTCTGTGTAAGATATCCTGGAAGCTATTAGGATGCCTTCATGATGCACTAGTCATATCTCCCACAAAGCGTCACACCTCCAGCCAAATTTGTGGATTGCTCACGGAGGCACATCCTTTAAGGATGTGGCTAAGGATACCAATGAGCAGCCTTATCACTGATGCACAGAAAAGTACAACTGAAGCCACATGAACACAAGAGTGGTCAGTAAATAAGCCACGTGGTTACTGAAGATGCAACTCAGGTGCCTGGACTGATCTGAGGGTGCCCTTCAGTATGCACCAGTGAAGGTGTCCAGATTAGTAGTGATCTGCTGTGTCTTGTGTAGCATCGCGCTGTAGAAAGGAATGAAGCTGTAGGAGAAGATCTTGACCACTCTGCAGCTTCAAAGGAAGACGAAGTGAAAGAGCAAGAGAAGGAGCATGATGAGCAGCCTGATGTTGCCAGGATCCCTGTAGATACTCATTAGCTACCAGTGACAGACTCATACAGGCACGGCTGAGATAACCTGAGGGTGTGAAGCCATCTGGCACAACAACACTAAACCCCTGCTGTGCACCACAACCCCCAACACCCCCAACACAAATCATTACCACAGTTAATAAGCCCTCAATCTCATTCACACCCTTTGTTTGTCCTCTACTCTGATCATATCATTTTTCTCAAGGCTGATGGTCATTTGGCAGGTGAGAGGTGACAATGGAAATGTGTGGAAAATGAAAACTTGAAGCAAAGTTTATGCTTCATTGAAGTTCTCAAAAGCATTAACACAGTGACATTGTTATAAACACCCAAGGGATTCCCCTTGTGGAATTAAAACATCTGCCTTTTCCGTTTCCTATTACTTCCTTGTGCTGCTATCATTGTGATTTCAGAAAAGCTAGAGGCAGGTTGCTTGTGCCCTGCTTTGATAGCAGAGATGCCCATGGTGGGCATCCTTTGGGTTTTAGGGCCTGTGAGGGTGCTGCCAACAACTGCCTCCAGGCAAGGCAGACACAGGCATTGGGCCAGGAGGCAGTATGCGGAGCCCTGGCTGGGGTTTGGGGAGCAAGATGAGCATGTCTTGAGCAGAGTTCCCACTTCCATGACCACTTCCACTCATGGCCCACCTACAATTCCCTGCGAGCCAAGAACTGGTGAGAACTTGGCTACACTTCAGGGAGGTACTGAATGGCCAAGCTAAGGCTTTCTTCCATCTTGTTTAAAGTGACAGACTGAGTGTACTTGAGGGTACATGATGAGGGTACTGGGTTGTCCATTGCTCCATGTATGTGGCCACTCTTTCCAAGGGGGTCAAAGGTCTGAGACATCATGGCACTCATGCGAGAGGCAGGCTCCTCCATTCTCTCTACAAGGATGTGCAGAGCCTCTAGAAATGCTGATAGAACCTCATACATTTCCTGCTTCTGTGCCAGAACTATTTTCTTCATGGACAACACCCAAGGCTCAATCCAACAGATTAGAGTGCCCTGCAGACAGGGACCCTCCACAGCTGTCTGTGCCTCCAGCTCCTTATTCTGCTCACTTGTTTTGTGTGTCTCACCTTGTGGCATCCTAGCTATCTCCAATGGAGGTCCCACTGAGATGTGTGTTTCTGAGCTGGAGGAGGTTATGCTCTGAGTCATGTGGTGGTGCTTCCTGAGTGCATAACCTCTCCTAAAGACTTCCTGGCCTCTTCAGTTCTTCTGTCACACTTGAAGAACTCTGGGGTGTGAAAGACATGAATTAGAAATGACAAGTGGAAAAGGTTCAAATGCAGCTTTGTGCAGATGCTTATAGTTCAGTTAGTGGTGACAGCAAATTCACATTAATGACTGTTATGTGCCAAGTGGTAGTATGATATTGAATTCTGTCACCAGGTATCTGGGAGACCCTCATCTCTCAATTGCCAGTAACCATGCCTCCCTTGGAGTTCTGTGCTCTCTTCTGCAAGGAGAGAAAGTAGAGAGTTATAGGCAGGATCCTCCAGTGGACAACGTCACCCCACATCATTTCCATTTTCAGGCCGGTGGGGGTGCAGCTGAGTCAGCTGCGTGCCCGCCGACCTGTCAATGGCCTATTGAGGCCATTGAAAAACTAATTAAGATCATTAATGGACATGCCCGTCCAACCTTAAGGTTGGCGGGCAGGCCGGGAGCCCTGGTAGGCTTCAGAAGAAGCATGAAACCTCATTCACGGGCGGGATGAGGTTTCATGAGGGTATTTAAATTTTTATCAAATCTTTCAATAAAGGTTATGGACATGTCCCAACTCATGTGACAGTGTCACATGAGGGGACATGTCAGGGAAATTTTTTTTATCATTTGTATTAAAAATTTTAATTCCGAGCCGATCTCCCTGAGGCAGCACTTAGCCTCAGGGAGATCTGTGCACTCTTTCACGCGCATGTGCGAAAGAGTGCACTCCCAGCTGAGGGAATCCCCCCCTGCCTGCACAGGGAGCTTCCGAGCGGACGTCACGCTGGGCGGGCCTTAATTGGCCCGCCTACGTAAAATGGCAGCGTGCCCCCAGTTGGGGGCGCCGATCGGAGGTGCGCCTGCCCGCGCCCACTCCCGCACTTCCACCCCAACAGGGGGAAAATTTTTCCCTAAGAATGTGAGAAACGAATTGTGTGAAGGGGATGGGATGACAATATTTGTCCAGGTAACTCTGAGGGATGGCTGTGAGATGGAAATAGGATGAGGGTGTCAGTGTTGGTTATTCCGATGGAGATTTGAGGAGGTGTAGGAATGAGTTATGTTGATTTGTGGGGAGTTGTTCAAGAGAGTGCTGGGAAGTCAGAGTGTGGAGGATGGCACTTGAATGTGGATCCTGCTCTCATGTGGTTATTGACCTTTTTGCACTGAATCCAGCACACTCCTGCTGTTGACTTCCTCAGCTATTTGGAGCTGTTATTTTTTGTTTGAGAGGCTAGCCTCTTCCTCCCACCTGCAGCGAACAATTTTTCTCTTTGGGCCTTCACAGCCTGCAGCCTCCAGAGATGCCTCATAGAACTCGGGTGCAGCTTTTTCATGCTGTGCTTCCAACATTATGCTTGCTATATCTCCACTGATAGATCTGCAATGGAGTCATTCTGATTCCTACTTGGTTCCCTTTAAATAGAGATCCTTCAACTTGATGGGTGTGGGTCTTCATTAGGCCCACACTCTCTGATTAAACAACAAACCCAGAATTGGTTGCTGATTTAAAAAGCTATGAATTTTCAGATTCCTAACCTGCTACTGGCTATCACACTGGGAGTGGGTCCAGAAGGTAAAAATTCTGCCCTTTATCTCTTTAAGTCATTTCTTACCCAATTCTAGAAACAAGAGCCCTAAAGAACATTTGGGTTACCAAGAACGAGTCACATTTTTCAATTTCAGTTTCAAGGTTCCTCAAACTTGGATATTCATGAATCTGAAACTAGAACTGAATTCCATTCTAAATATTGTAATCCAGTCTACAGTACAAGGGAATAATAGATACATCATTTATGCCTCATGGTTACAATCCATGGATTGGATTCCTGGTTTTCCTCACTAATATAGCGATAGAAGTATGGATATTTGCCAGGATTTGCAGTAGTATTAATGGCAAGGCTATGCAAAAGTGACAGCAACTTCTGGCATCCACACATGTGCAGTTAAATGTGGAAATCCAGAAGCTGCTATCAGATAGACACTGTTTGCCCACAGGGTATGTTGCTGCAGTCTTCATTGATGAAGTCATTAGCAATCATTGGTTGTGAACTTCAACTATTTACACACTATTCTCACTGTAAAAACTAAGGAAAATGTTAAGCTTTGTTCAAACTTGCATTCTTAATGGTGTACTAAGCTATGATTACTACTGCACAATTTCTCTGGCCCTGAAAAATGAAGCTTTAAAGTTTGAAATCTCATTCCCTCAGAAAAATGTTACAAAATTGCAGATTTTTGATAAAATGTATTATTTTTTAAAAAATCTTTCATTCTGATATTTGTATTTCTCCATTAATTCCATATATATGATCCAATCTTTATCTCACTTTCTGTACAATAATTAAAATGAGATTTATACTCCAGGCTTTTTAATCCTATTTGTAAGAATTATTCAATCTGATTGGCTGATTGGCATGCCTGCTACCTGCCCTATTGCTGGGAACCAAAGATCCCTTGTAGAAGGCACCAAATTGAAACTGACAGTGGAGAAGAGGAAATCTATGCTCTAGAGCCCATTAGTTCTTTGTGTGTTGCTTTTCTACGGTGAACAATGAACATTCTCCCTTTGTCACTGACTATAAGATCCAGGCCAATGTATTTTCCATCTCTACTGCACTATGAGAAGCTGGTTGCAACTCCAATACTATAATGACAAGAATAGCTGGAGGGCATGGACATACACACAACAGTAGAACATGGATAGGATACATTCTCAACCATTGAAGTGCCTCAAATCAGATACTTTTCACAACATTGTAGGGTTTGTGTGCCCCATCCATAGTAGGTCAGTAGATATGAACTCTCTAGGCAATAGGGAAAGAAAAAATGCTTTTGTTGCATAGACTACGGAGCCAGCAAGTGGCTGATCACCAGAAGCCACGATATGTATGGTAGGACACAGAAGGAAGGATGGATGTATGATATGAATCTTTAAAGGGATAGATCTACTTAAAATGTAGATTTTAGAAACTGCAAGTGCTGATAATCAGTGATAAATAGAGACATTTATGGATATCTACAGCAGGCCCATCACGATCTGAAAATAGAAAATATAGGCTAATGTTTGAGTTAGGTACTCAGCTTAGAATTTAAAAATTAACGTGAAGAGAAGAGAAACAAGCATCAGATAAAGATTATGAGCACAAAATACACTAACTACTGGTACAAAGAAGTAGTTAATGGATCTAATTGCTTATGAAATGATTTTGAAAAACCTGGGAGCAGGGGAAAAACACATAAAACTACATAATGAGGCTTGATTGAGAGTTCAGAATCCAATAGAGACCCAGGGAAAAGATTGCTTGATTGACAGCTCTGGCTCTCTGATCTCTTCTGCCAATTGCACAGTATTTATTCACACAAGTTAAAGAGGCTTCAAGTGCTTGTAGTTTCAGCTATTGGTACTTTAAAGGGTCTGGATGATTGACATGTTTATTGGCCTATAGTAAAAAGGAGCTTTTTAAAGGAAGTGGAAAGTTATCAATGAATGATTGCTTTTTTAAACAAGTAATCATTGGAGCTTCTAACAAAGGAAATGTAATAATTATGGGGAACTTACTCTTCATATAACAGGGACAATCAGTTTGGCAATGTTTTCATGACACTTTCATGGAGCAAAATGTTGGGGAATTGACTAGGGATAAAGCTATCTTAGATCTAGCATTATGTAATGAAGCAGGTTTCATTTCATAGGAAAAGATACACTTAGAAATAATGATTATAATACCATTCAATTCCATGTTAAGTTTGAAAGTGACATATTCTAATCACAATCAAGAATCTTAAACTTAAATAAAGACAATTACATAGCCTTAAGTGGAGAACTGGCTAAGGTTACTTGGGTAAATAGACTTAAAGGTATGGAGGTAAATTAATAGTGGGAAGCACTTAAAGAAACAATTCAAAATGTTCCTAAAAAAAATTCCATTGACAAACAAAGACTCAGCAAGGAAGACACATCAATGGCTCATTCAGGAAGTTAAGGATAATATTAGATTAAAAGAAGAGGCTTACAATATTGCAAAAAAAAACAACCACAAGTCTAAGGATCGGGAGTATTTTAAAAATCAGCAAAGAGACACCCAAAAGGTGATAAAAAGGGAAAGAAACAGAATAAGAGTAAACTAGCCAGAAAGATAAAAAAAACAGATTGTAAGATCTCTTATAATTATATGAAAAAGAAGAAAGTAGTTAAAGTAAACAATGGTCTCTTAGAAGCAGAAACAGGAGAAATTATTATGGGGAATGAAGGAATGGCAGAGACATTGAACAAATATTTTGTGTCTGTCTTCACAGTAGAAGGAATAAGTTTCACAAAAAACGGTAATCTAGGGGCTAAAAAGGGTATGGAAATTAAGGAAACTAATATCAGCAGAGAAAAAGTATTGGGGAAACTTGAAGGACTAAAACCCAACAAATCCCTGGGATCTGATGGCCTGTACCCTAGGGGCAGAATTTTGCCCTTGGCGGGAGGGCTTGGCGGGGGCAGGCGGGGTCAGTCGGGAAGCCGACCACTGCCCTCGACTGGCACCGCATGGCGATTTCACTCTGGCGGGCCAATTAAGGCCTACCCAGCGTGAAATGTGAGCAGCAGCACTGAGCGCTGTCTATGTGGGGGGTGGGGCAGGAGGGTGAACGGGCCGAGCATGAACTTCACGCATGCACGCGAGTGAGCGCTGCATAATCTCCCTGATACACGGAGCTGTCTCAGGGAGATGAAGAGATATAACCAAAAATAATAAAGAAAAAAAATGTGATAAAATATATCCCCTCATGTGACTCTGTCACATGAGCAGCGACATGTTATTAATTCAATTGCAAAACTTTTATTTTTATTTGCTTTTGGAAACCTCCTCCCACCCACGGATGATGTTTCAAAAAAAATGCAAAGGCCGCTTGGCCTTTTCACCTGCCCGCCAACTGTTAGGTTGGACAGGCCGCGAAAAATTTACTTTAATTGATTAGTTAATGGCTTTAACAGGCCTTTTAATTGTCGGCAGCCGGGCTGCTGGTTCCGGCACGTGCCCGCCGACCGAACTGTCACGCAACTGCACGTTGATGCCGGCATGCTCGGCCGACGTCAACACGTGTCATTTCACGCTCAAGCGGGTTGGGCGTGCGCCTGCCCGCCGAGCGAAAATTTCTGCCCTAGGATTCTAAAAGGGACAGCTGCAGAGATAGTGGATGTGCTGACTATGATTTTCCAAAATTCCTTAGATTTGGGAACAGTCCCATCAGTTGGCAGTTGGCAAATGTTACCCTATTTTTAAAGAAAGGGTGGAGAGTGAAATCTGTGAACTACAGGCCCGTTAGCCTAATATCAGCTGTAAGGGAAATGCTGGAATCTATTATTAAGGAAGTCTTAAGAATGCACCTAGAAAAATATAGCATGATTAGAACAAGTCAACATGGTTTTACTAAAGGGAAACTGTGTTTGACAAATTTATTAGAGTTTTTTGAGGATGTAACTAACAGGGGAACCAGTAGATGTAGTATACCTGGATTTCCAAAAGGCATTCGATAAGGCGCCACACAAAAGGTTAGTAGGCAAGATAAGGGCTCACAGAATTGGCGGTAATATATTAGCATGAATAGAGGATTGGTGAATGAATAGAAAGCAGAGAGTGGCGTAAGCGGAGCTTTTTCAAGTTGTTAGGCAGTGAATAATGGAGTGCTGCAAGGATCAGTGCTGGGTGTTCAGCTATTTACAATCTATATTAATGACTTAGATGAAGAGACAGAGAATAATGTATCTAAGTTTGCTGATGATACCAAGCTCAGTGGAAAGGTAAGCTGTGGGGAGGTCACAGAGAGGCTGCAAAGAGATATAGACAGGTTAAATAAGTGGGCAGTAAGATGGCAGATGGAATATAATGTAGGGAAGTGTAAAACTATTCATTTTGGCCATAATAATAGAAAAGCAAAATATTTTTTAAAAGGTATGAAACTTGTAAGTGTTGGTGTTCAAAGAGACTTGGGCGTGCTCATACAAGAAACACTGAAAGTTAGCCTGCAAGTGCAGCAAGCAATTAGGAAGGCAAATTGCACGTTGGCCTATATTGCAAGGGGATTAGACTACAAGAATAAAGAAGTATTGCTACAATTGTACAGGGTTTGGGTGAGACCACATTTAGAATACTGTGTGCAGTTTTGGTCTCTCACATTTAAGAAAAGATATACTTATATTGGAGGCGGTACAGTGAAGGTTCACTAAGTTGGTCCCTGGGATGAGCCTCCCTGACTCCATGAAAACCCAGCCCTCTAAATTCAGCCAACTTCAGGGATTTTCAGATAAACTTGAATGGTTCAGACTTGAATCGGTTGCAATTTTTACTTTGAATCAGTAGACAAATCTATTATATGTCACTGCTAATTACTGCTGCTGCGATGCTTACTGTTCACATGCCTGTGATCAAAATTTAACAGGCTGCACAGCTTCATTACTGCCTCCTTAGTGGGTTCAGCAAAGACAGGTTTCCTTAGGGCTAAGAAAGAAAGTAAAAACTTGCATCCATATTGCACCTTTCACAAGCTCAGGATATCACAATGCTTAACAGCTAATGAAGTCCAGTCACTGTGGTACTTTAGGAAACAGCAGCTAATTTGTACAGATTCCAGAAATAGAAATAAAATAATGCCCAGATAAGTGATGAGGTAAATATAGCCATAACACCAAGGAGAACTCCCATTGCTCCTCTTCAAGTAGTATCACAAAGTCTTTTACACCCACTGAAGAGGGCAAAATAGGGTTAACACTTAGCTGAAGGACAGCACCACTGACAGTACAGCATTTCCTCACATGTCAGCCTGCATATGTACTCAAGTTCCTGGAGTAGGACTTGAACCCACAAGCCTCTGTCTCAGGTACAAGAGTGCTCCACTGAACCGAGGCTGACAGGTTTGTCAGATGTGTCTGCGTACATGTGTGTGTGGGCATTCTGCCTCATTCCACTCTGGTGCAAACTAATCTACTTCACATCCTTCCTTTCATTCTCTTCTTTCACCTCTAATAAATTCACATTGAGAACCCAACATAATTTAATATCCATTTTAAGAATTTAGGGCAGGATTTTTCCCTCAGTGTGAAAATCAGCGTTTTTCCCACCAGCCGCAATGGTGGGTTTTCGCGCCGTATCTTTAGCTTCTCACCTGATTAAATATGTACACACAGAAACATGCCGGATCGCTGGCGGGCAGCCTCTGATTCGCCCACCCCATCGTGATCTCACCACTTCCTCACCCTGGGCACCATATTTAAAGTGCAGCCACACACAGCGTTCTCAATGTCTGCAGCTCAGGATTTCTCCATTGAAGACATGGCCCAATAAGCCAAGAAGATAGCAGCCCCCAAATTCAGTGAAGCCTCACTGGAATGCCTTTTGGATGCAGTCGAGGCCTGACATGATATCCTCTACCCCACTCTGGCTGCAGGAGGTCCAGCAAGCTCACCAATCCAGCTTAGGAGGTGGTGGCAATGGTGATCAGTGCCAACGCTGCACAGAAGAGGTCAGGTACCCTGTGCAGAAAAGGAATGAATAACCTCATCCATGCCGCCAGGGTAAATCAACCATCCCATCAGTCTCAACTCACCCACTCACAAGCCCATCACACATTCACTAGCATCTCACTCACTGCCAGCTCAAGGGATATCATCATTCACTCTCACACACATCCTCACATCTCCATCTGGGCTCATCTCCTCTGGAGATCATGTCCTCATCCTGTCCATAGCTCCCCTCACCACCCACATATTTCAGGCGTCCTTATCATCTGCCCTGTCATGTGTCTTGCTCATACTATCTCCATCTGTCTTTATGCAAGACAAGATTGCACAAAATCGCAGGGAGAGGTCCCAGACTGGGGGTGGAGTGCCTGAACTCAAGATCCTGGCTCAGTTCGGAAACCAAACCATTGAGCTGGCCAGAGAGGAGGTGGACCTTGCTTCTGGCAATGGTGAGGTCAGTGGCAAAAACCCACAGGAGGATCCTGCACCAGCTCATCCCTAAAACAGCCATACTATGAGTTGTCCTGTTTTAGAGTCACATGCCATACACTAATTATCTACTTTCCTTCAGAGGAACCTCAGCCAAGTGTTAGGTGGCCTCAGTCAGCCAGGCCCTTAGCCCAAGTCCTGACGACACTTCGGACGATGATCCTGAGGAGACCACAGTAGAAGATCCATCACAGTGCTCACCCACACCCTCCACCAGTGCAGAGACACACACCTTGGCAGGACCTAGTTCTAGAGCAGGCTCGGGGTCACAATCTGGTGAGCACAGCAGCAAAATCTGGTCCACAGTAGGCAAAGGCTGGGACATCAGAAGTCGCTGGCACTTGGAGGACTGCTGGAGGTCACAATTCTGCTGAGTCTGAGTCAGATGATGTGCCTCCAGACTTGGTCCTAAATCAGTTGGTGGAGCTGCAGCAACATGCGGGGGAACATCAGGAAGAGATGTCAGCTGTATTCCTCAGATTACAACAGACGATGGAGGAGTCCGTCCGCATTCAGTCTGAGGTAATAGAGCTGGCATGTCAACAAACAGAGGTCAACACTGGCAGGATGGTGGCTGCCAAGGAGACCTTGGTCCAGAACATCGTTCCTGCACTGGTGCAAGAGCTGCACTTCCTCATTGTAGCCATTGGGGGCGTCCATTTGTGGCCATGCCAGAGTGGGGCAGGGCACCTCGATCTCACTCCAGCTGTCCCTTCTCCTCAAATAATCAGCCATGGGCCCTCGGGCACCCAAAGAGAGGAGGACAAGCAGCTGGGCACCCCAGGCCATCCACCCAGTTGACTCCAGGGGTATCTAGCTGATCCCAATCCCCTCTTCCTGTGACCCCATCACCTCCAGCAGATCAAGCCGAGGAGGGTGCACTTTCCCCTGAGCAGGAGACCCTTAGCAAGCCAGGGCCCTCTAGGTCTCAGCCCTCCAGAGGACACCCACCAAAGTCATCACAGATAACAGGGCTTAGCATGCACCTCCACTGTGGATGTTGGGAATGCACCTAGACATAGTGGGAGGGTTAAGAAAGTTAGAAAAATTTAGGAGAACAATGGTGGCACAGGTGTGCAAAACATGTATAGAATGTTCATCAATGTAAATAGAATTGCACCCATTTCATCTTGTGTATTCCTCCTTTCTATGATGAGCTGTGTTTCTGTCAATCAGGTGTGATACCATGGTCCCTCCCCTCACTTAGTGCAGATGTCACTATCATGGGCCTCTCGTCTATGTAATGTGCTTCCATATCACCACACTGCTGCCCCTTTTTCAGATCATTCTCAACATCAGTGATACCTCAGCCTTAATGTTAAGTGTGCTTCTGGAAGGAACCTCGTTCACATGCTTTGCAGGGTCATGTCATGTTTATTCTTGGCTGTGTAAGATTGAGGCAGAGGCGTTCTCCTATCCCATCTGCATTCTTGAAAGGTGAAGGCATAGTGTACAATGAGAGATGTGTTGATGCATGGAGAAGGGTCATATACCATACAACTCCATGTGCTCTCTGTCATCCAGCAGGATTTTCATGTGATGAGCCCATATACTCAGAGCTCGTGTGCACTGCTGTCTGTTAACCGCACTTCCAACTTTCTGAGTGTACGTCTGCTGAACTCACCAATTAGTTCACCTCAGGCTGCCGAAGCTCTCCCCCTCTCAGCCACGTTATTGCCCTGACACTCGATCCTATAGCCTTGAGCATTTCCAAACCTATAATTGTCTGCATTGCGGTCACAAGGCACTTGTCACAATGTTGGGATGCAGCGTTGTGCATCCCATCACCTAAACACTCGCTGAAACATGTGAAACCAATTTCAAAAGGTAATTTTTGGTGGTCAACAGAGTCTTTGAGCTTGCTCTGGAAGTGCACATTGTAGCTTTAAACAATGTTGAAGGGGAACAATGGGATAGGACCGATGATGTACTGAGGCTGAAGTGTGCTCTTCATTAGCAACAACTCATTACTTTGAGGGCCTCATGGTATCTGAGCATTTTGAGGCTGCATCTTCCGGTTGGCAATCGGGGGGCAGGGCCCACTTGCCAACGCGAAAAATGATGCGAGGTGACATCGGGCATGCGTCCCAATATCACCCTGCGTCATTTAGATTTTCAGTTCGCTGGGCGCGCAGCCGAGTTGGCTGCGCGCCCACTGAACTGTCAACGGCCACTTAAGGCCTTTGAAAAACTAATTAAGCCAATTAATGGACCTGCCCATCCAACCTTAAGGTTGGCGGGCAGGCCGGGAGCCCCGGCGGGCTTCTGAAAAAACATGAAACCTCATCCACTGGCAGGATGAGGTTTCAAGAGGGATTTAAAAATTTCAGAACATTTTATAATAAAAGTTATGGACGTGTCCCAACTCATGTGACAGTGTCACATGAGGGGACATGTCAGTAAAATTATTTCTATTCTTTAAACTGCTTTTCACATTTGAGTCAATCTCCCTGAGGCAGCACTTTGCCTCAAGGAGATCTGTGCGCTCTTTAGTGCGCATGTGAGATAGAGCACACTCCTGGCTCAGGGAATTCCCCCCTCCACCCCTCCACCCGCACAGGGACTGCACAGCACTCCCAAGCAGACGTCACCCTGGCGGGTCTTAATTGGCCCGCCCACGTAAAATGGCGGCGCGCCCCCAACTGGGGGCGCCAATCAGAAACCCGCCCGTGCCTGCTCCCGCTTCCGCACATCTCCCCGATGGGAGGAAAATGTTGCCATTTCAGTTTGCAAGGGCCAGAGCTGGCCTTGAGGTCACATTGTGTGTATTACAGAGGAGGCATTTTAACGTAAACGGTTGAACATCATCATTCTCAGGTGGTCCACATGCATAGTAAGGTGAAGGTAAAAGCAGGCCCGCATCCCTAACTGAGAGTGCCGGATGTTAATGTGATAGAGAAGAAGGTGACACAGAGGAACGAGTTATCTCTGATTAGATGCACATCTGTGGAGCGCCCTCGGCTGCTTTGGCCCAAGTGTTCCTATCAGTTTCACCATCGAGGATACACAGAATGTGTTGTTCTGTTGCTGGAGAGGGACCTCCTTTAGGAGCTTTTTCACATTGAAGGCATACAGCTCCGAGCCCACTGAGAATAGTGGAACAGCTCCTGGCCCTTACAAGCTGCCATTGCAAATGGGATGCTGGAGATAGGCTTGAGGAGGCAGCACCTTCTGACGTCTGATTCCAGGACTCCCTCCTCCGTTTAGCACCTCATCTCAGCAAGGACACATGTTGCTGATGGTTCATCATCCTTCAAAGGATCAGTACAATGTAGGCCTGATGTGTAGGTATTCACTCTCAGATTGAAGTGTATGCTTGAAATGAGAGGAATAGCAACGCTGGTGTTAATGTTAGCTCATGATGAAGGGCACTTGTCTCAGAGGGTGTAACACTGACTGTAACTCGTCACCCTCCTCGTGGAATCTGGTGATAATGAGGGCCTCATGCACCTGCCTGCCTTGTCTGGCCCATGCTATGGCCCCTTACCCTGCAGTCTCGGCTTCCTCAACCTCAATGCCCTCGGCCCTTTCGATGTCCTCCTCATCGGAGGAGATGTGCAGCTCCTCCATGTCAGCATCTGGTAAGTCCTCGCCCCTTTGCAGTGCCAGGTTGTGTAGTGCACAGCAAGCCACGATGATCCATGAGACCCTCTGGGGAGTTTACAGGAATGCTCTGCCAGATCTGTCCAGGCATTGGAATCACATCTTTAAGATGCCTATGGTCTACCCTACCAATGCTCGGGTCACAGCATGCGTATCGTTATACCTTCACTGTGCAGGATTTTGTGGTCACCGCACGGGCGTCATCAGCCATGTCCTTTGTGGGTACCCTTTGTCACCGAGGAGCCAACCCTATGTTGTCCCCCGAAGATGTCTGGGATCAGTGACCTACTCAAGTAGAGTCATGGGGTCTTCCTAGTTGTCTGGCGCAAACCTGCATGATCAGTTACTTATGGTCGGAGACCAGCAGTGCACTGAGTGAGTGGTAGGCTTTCCTGTTTATGTGTTGGCGTGCCTGTTGCCAGGGAGCATTTATAGCCACATGAGTGCAGTCAATGGCACCCTGCACCTATGGGAATCTGGAAATCGATGCAAAGCCCAGTGCTCTGATGTCCTAGCTTGCTTGACCTCTGTTGAAGCTGATGTAATTGTGGGCCTTGGCAAAAAAGGTGTTTGTCACCTCATTAAACATTTGTGCGTGGACACTTGAGAGATCCTGCAGAAGGAGCCCTGGAAGGAGCCCCTGGTGTAGAAGTTCAGTGCTACCATTACTTTTACAGACACTGGCGATGGGTACCCTCCCAACCCGCATGACTCCAATTCCTGGAGAATGTGGCAAATTTGAGTCACCAGGTCCCTGGCCATGCGGAGGCGTCAGTGACACTGTCTCTCACTCATCTGCAGATGAGCCTGGCGTCTTCCTGATGGTCTCCTCTCCGCAGCATCAATAAGAAACAGGCATGAGTCAGCATCAGCCTGCAAAGGTCTTATTTCTGTTCAGGACTAGTCAGTGAATGTGGGTTCAAGGGCTTTGTTCCAGTGTCGGAAACTAATTCCCCCAAAAACCTAGTTCAGCATAGGGTTCATTTCAAGGTGCGCCTTCCACAACGACCTCCCCCCCACTACCCCCCCACCCCCAGCCGCCCAACTTTACATGACTGACTGCTATGACATTGCTTTGGCCAGACACTTGGATGTGCTGCTTTCAGCTCAAGTGCTTGGACCCTCATTCACTGCACTCTAATACAACGCTCTTTGAAATACACTTGAGGGAAAATGTGTAGTCAGAAACTGAGATTAATTGAGTGGGTTCTGAGGCTTCTCTTCTGTGAAGCTGCCAGCACCACGATTATAACACGCATCTGAAGCTTATCCAGTTGCCCAGTTGCTCTGAGTTTATCATAACTCTGGGAATCTCCACGCTGTGAATAGGGGGTTAATGCAAGGAGATTGATTAGTGACACTCTGCAGGATTAGTCTTGCATGAAAGCATATCATTGCTTTACTTTCCCGATTCCCTGCATTGTCATTGAAAGGCTCCCAACATGTCTCAGCTATGCACCTCTCCTCATTTGGGAATGCACACTTCAGTTGGGTGCCCCTTTAATCATGCTACCCCACCCCACCACCCAATGCATGCACCTGCCCTTCAACTGGCACTCAGAGCCCTCACCAGCAGAGTATCTCCTCATTTTAATTGTGTACTGCACCATTGCTGCAGATTGGAAGATGGTGGTGCCGAGCTCTCACTGCCAGACCACCTTGGACCCTCCCTGTGTGAGTGTGGAAATTCCTCCCATCATCCTGGAGAAGCTTAATGTTCAGATTGAACATTAGATGAATATTTACACCAGAAGATGTAAGGCGGCTAAAGGAGGATTTGGACAGATTTAGTGAGTGAACAAGAACATGGCAGATGGAATATAATGTGGAAAAATGTGAGGTCATCCACTTTGGTAGAAGGAACAGATGCGCAGAATATCTCCTGAATGATAAGGGATTAGAAAGTGTAGACGTACAAGGGACCTGGGTGTCCTTGTCCATAAGCCGATGAAGGCTAACATGCAGATGCAGCAGGTAATTAGGAAGGCTAATGAAATATTAGCCTTTATCACAAGAGGATTTGAGTACAGGAGTAGTGAAGTCTTGCTTCAATTGTATAGAAGCTTGGTTAGACCGCGCCTGGAGTACTATGTGCAGTTTTGGTTCCCTTACCTCAGAAAAGATATTATTGCCATAGAGGTAGTGTAACAAAGGTTCACCAGACTTGTTCCAGAGATGGCAGGACTGTCTTATGAAGAGAGTTTGGGGAAACTGGGCCTGTATTCTCTGGAGTTTCAAAGAATGAGAGGTGATCTCATTGAATAGACAGGGTAGATGTAGGTAAGATGTTTCCCATGGTTGGAGAGTCCAGAACCAGGGGACATGATTTCAAAATAAGGGGGAAGCCACTTTGGCCGAGATGAGGAGAAATTTCTTTACTCAGAGAGTTGTGAACCTTTGGAACTCTGTATACCAGAGGGCCATGGCACCTCAGTCATTGAATATGTTTAAGGTAGAGATTGATAGATTTCTGATTAACAGTAAAGTAAAGGCTTATGGGGATAGTGTGGATAAAAGGCATTGAAATGTTCGATCAACCATGATCGTATTGAATTGCGGAGCAGGTTTGATGGGCTGAATGGCCTTCTGTTCCTATGTTGCTGTTTTCCTCCCTCCAAGAACATCTCAATCCTCCCCCTGTATTCCTTGATCCCATCATGATTGTGGTGGATAGCCCTTTGTTATCACCTGAACATGGTGAGGTAGATGTGCCTATGCCCCATGTGGACCTCACCCCACCCCATCTTGAGGACACTTGCACAGCCTGACATAGAGCCACGCCACCCCCTTCCAACACCCTCAAATGCTCCCACAATACCTTTTCCCCATCCAAAGGCTGCAGATACCTCCCCTGACTGAGCATGATGCCAGAAACCCCCTGGACAAACGCACCTGATGTTGCAACAGTGCCCTGCGCACAACACCCTGGACATGACTGAGATTGGACTGACATGTCCTTCCCCTGTCTGGACTGGGACAAGGACAGTCTTTGCAAGCTCAACATTGAAGCGATTCTTCAATCAACGATCTCCAATTCTGGCCCAAAGCCACTTATGTTAATCTGCAACCGACACTCTCCCCGCCCTGGTGCTGATGATGCTTCCCCACCGCACTCCTCTCCGCACCCTCAGTCATGTGTCTGAGCACAACCTTCCCCACTTTTACCCCCCAGTGGATCTCCTGCGCTGCAACCCCTTCCCATGCCTCAGGTCAGTTTACCACCTTCCCCAGTGGAGGTCTTGCCCTTCAGCATATTAAAAGCCACCCCTGCCTTACCACTGGTCTGGCAGGTAAAGACTTGCCTCTGACACCCAGCAATGCTGCCTGCGAAGTCTGAGTTGCACCATGCAAGGTAAACGGGTGAACCTCGAAGTCATGAGCGAAGTGCAGGTCACCAGGTGATATCGCTTATATACCGATGTGAAACATGTCAATCTAATTGGATACCAATGTGCTCTACTGATCCAGCATGGGGGGATGATTTTGGCGACCAGCCCTTACAGTGAGATACAAATGTATTAAAATGACATTCCCGATAAGCCGCAGTGGGAAATGTGACCCGCCATTAACAGCTAGAGCAGGCGATCCCAGACTGCTTTTATGACAGCAGGAAACTAATCTTTCCGATCTTGCAATATTTTCCTCTCCTGCCCGCCAGGACGCCCGCCAAGGGCAGGGCTGGAAAATTCCACCCTTAGATTGTAGAAATGAAAAACTGCAAATGAAAAAAATACAGTTTAAGAACTCAGCTCCTGAACAACCCAGAACATGTCTGGGCCTCCAATGTTCAGAATATAAGAGGGTAGTTCAGGCCATCTCAAAACAAAGTGGATAAGTATTCAAAAAAGAAAAATATAAAAGGATACAAGGAAAGGACAGGGAAATGGGATTTGGGTGGGCAGCTTTATTTGGAGAGGCGGCATTGGTAGAAGTGCAGGCACAGTGGGCCAAATGGCATCCTCTGCTGTAAATTCCATGATTCTGATAAGCCAGCTGGAAGATTTAATGATGCATTATTCAGGCGAGGATTCAACAATATTGCTCCTGCCTGATTTCTTGGCTCTCGCTTGCTTTCTTTATGCCAGTGCCAATCATCCTGTTAACTGGAAAACTCATCCTATAGTTTGCATTTAAGAAGCTAAGATTCCTAGCTTCACTAAACCCAGTGGAAAAATAGATATAAATAAAAAAATGACATTCTTATGTGATTGCTAATCCCAAACCAGACTTGTGACTGATATTTATGCTACATTCTGGAAGAAATTATTTTGAAGTTATTAACTTTAATATACTCTTTACTAGTGTTTAATTTTTTCTGAAGTTCGTGAAGACTGAAGCTTTGGCCGCTTAAAAATAAAAGCACCCACCAATAAATTTACAATCCTTTAAAAATTATAGCCAAGCTGAACTATATATCCACTTGATATATCATCCACCTTCAGCTAATATGAACTAAGCACATAGCGTCCAATTATAAAGGACACATTAGGCAGGTGGTGGGTGGAATGATTATCTGCCTGATGGCAGTAGCCAAAGGCCTGAGCCACTTTCACTATCAAGCCTTATTTGTATTTAATAGGCCAGCTGCCAGTAGCACAGAGGTTTTTTGCTTGGTTTTCAGAGTGTCCTGCAGTGGTTCCTTTAAGGTGTAACTCCATGTTTGGCACGTTTTGGCCATTGGTAAGCGAAATTTGCTTTGGGGTCCCTACAATAAGCATAAGAGCCCAATTTAAGTATTTAAATAACATTCCCATCTGTTTTGATTTGAAGTTTTGGCTACCGCTTTTGAAACACGCTCAAAAATCCTGTTAGGTGGGCCTCAGGCATCTTTAGTCTTATGCTGGTAATTTTCAGCATTACCAGGGCAGTGGGCAGATGAAAATTGCCCCCATAGAGCTTTCTATGGCTCACAAGCTGCTCAGTTATTTGACCTGGAGTCTTATCATATTCCCTGCCATGTGTAGCACAGTTCAGCATCTTACAGCCCAACTCTGCTGAGTATCATTCGTAAGCAGCACTCCCACGGTCACATCTGTTGTCTGTATCCTGAGTGTGTGCTTCAGACTTTCCTTCAATACAAATTTAATTTGGGGATTCAAGTGTATTTGTAAATGAAGCTTCAGCTGAGCCTTTGGGCCATTTTGATATATTGATGACAGTATTTTGCCCCTTTCTCTCTCTCTCTATATATATATGTATATATACATACACGTATATATAAATGTTCTAGAAAAATTGAATTAGAGTTTTTGTTTTGCATTTTATTGATTTTACTAAACAATAATATATCCCAAGCCCGAAGAAGAGTCATTTTGGACTCAAAACCTTAACTCTGTTTCTCTCTCCACAGATGCTGCCAAACATGTTGAGTTTATCCAGCATTTTCTGTTTTTACTTGCACATGCTTCTATTGTCTCTGAGATAATGGGAAAAAGTACATCTTTCTCCATGTGGTATGATAGATGCACATGCACTTATTTGCCTGGTTAAAAAAATAATTGCACGAGCTCATGAATGAGGAGCTACCACTTGGGAATGACACTGCAGAGCTGCCAGTGCCTGTGAATCTTTAGCATGAGTCACTGCCTTCAGAAGGAGAGGGGAGAAAATACAGGGGAAAAAAAACAGAGCTACAGCATAGTCTGAAAACCATACATCAGACCGACATCTGTGGAGATATAATCGAAACAAAATGTGAACCAGAAATGTTCTAAGATGCCAGTAACATCCTTTTGAAAACTGGAAATGCTCAAGATAAACTACAGATCCTGCACAAATTACATGAAGTTCAATTTTTCACTGTTTATTTTAAACAGTGGACACTTTTAGATAAGCTAAGCCTTTGGTGGCAGACAAGATCGTGGGATTTCTCCACAGGATGATGCCAGATTGGTTTTCTTTAAGGGAGTATGTCTGTCCTTTTTAAACTTAATTAATCGCAGTTGGCCTTATTTTCCTTCTATTTCTAATTAAATAATTTTCTAATTACTATTTCAGTTGAATACATGCATGAAAATTCGCAGGAGTTTTTTTTAAAGTCAGCTTTTTGCTTATTAAAACCTTGTTAAAGGCTAATCATGAAGAACCGGTGCAGGATTTTTAGTTGTTGGGGAACAAGGCAATTGTATGGTAAATTTTGAACTCCTAAATTAGATCTGATGTAAGTGAGCATGGCAAAGGAGCAGAGAGTGAAGCAAGCAATTTCTCCAGTCTTATCTACTCGCTTAATTTAAGCATCTTTTTTTCTCTGTATAGTAACCCTATTTATTACAGGGACTCAGCATCACCACCCCGCCTCAAAATGATGCAGGAGACAAAGTATGCAGCATTTGATTTGTATCACAGGCACAGCTTCTTCGCTAAATGTATACAGTTGTTTCCCTGCTTCAGGTGCAAATTAATCTTAAAATAAGAATTGCAGTTAAAACAGAAAAGAGGTGACTGGATCATTTATTTTTTGGATCGATATATGTGCCCTGACATTAAACAGGTGACCAAAAAAATGTAGTCCATTGTGGGGAAATGGACATTTTTAAATTTTCATTGCTTAAGTATTACACACTGAACAGTTGGACAAATTAGCTTTTTAGTTAAATGCCTCATTAGGTATGTATGGTGCATTAGAGGATTATTATTACAGATGTATTGTTGATTGGCTGTTTTTTCCTTTAACCTGCTTAAACACTTTGTCATCCTCCATTTTACTAACTTTTGTAAATGATAAGTAGGGCTATTAATCCTCTTGTTCAACATAAAAACAATATCTCTATGTCAGCACATTAGCCTCATGAATCACCTTGCATATGCAATGTTTTTATATTTGCTATCTATTATAACAAATCTAAAACTTTCCAATTATTTTCATTAACTTAAATTATACTGGGTCTTTGAAAAAATAGGTATATGCACTGAGCAGCAGACAACATTAAGAAGTGTATGTTGCAGGGTAAAATTTTAAAGCCCACGGCATGTATGAAAAGTGTTCATTTAAACTTTTATTTTCAGTCCCCACCTATTCTGAATACGATGCCTTTCTTTCTTTAGACTTTCCTTACAGTCCATAGAAATATATGTGCTACAACAGAATCTTAGATTAGACACGGAAAAGTTATTGGGGTCCCTGCTCCTATACAATAACCTCTAATGGAACTGTGCATGTGTGGGCAGTGAATGAGCAACATGATTTTGTTTAATTGTGATGTCCTGATGTCAGAGAGCCTGCTTGTATCAAGATATGTAGAGTGACTAGATACCTTTGGCTCACTCACAAAAGGTACATGGGATAACACAAAACTGACCCTCAGGACCAATCTGGTGGTTTGTAAGGCCTGTATCCTCAGCACCTTGCTGTCTGCCCGTGATTCATGCCAAGAGCTACCAAGAAGTTCAATAATTTCCAACCTCACTGCCTGTGGCGCATTATGGGTATGTTCTGGGAGGACAAAATCACAAATGTGGTAGTCCTCTCAAAGGCAGAGCACCCAAGCATGTTGGCACTAATCAAACAGAGGCGGCTTTGGTGGATTGGGCACGTCCACAGGACGGAAGACGATCATTTATCCAAGGACGTTCTGTGTGGTGAGGTAGCAGGTACCAGATGCCCAGTGAGGTGCCAAAGGCTCCGCTTCATGGATGCTTGCCAGCATGAGATGAAGGCCCTAAACACCAACTATTGCACCTGGGAGTCACTAGCTGGTGAAAGAGGGAAATGGCGATGACTTTTGTGACTAGCGCAGCTTGGCAATAGATGCCAATGCCGAAAACAACAACCCACAACGTCACTTGGCAGGTTCATGGGTGGTGCTTGTGGCACAACTTGCCTCTCAAGGATTGGCCTTCACAGCCATCAGGAAAGGTGTGGCCTATTGAAGACTCCTCCGCAACACCAGCCCCATCACCCCCCAACAACCCCCCCACACCACCCCCCAACCACCCCCCCACACCACCCCCCAACCACCCCCTCCCCCCACCACCACTACTTAAATGGATTGTTTACTGCATGTTTATCATCTCTCATAGATAGAAGGATGCCAACAAATGGTAACTGGAAGCAATGGAACTTTATCTCATTAGGCAAATATTACCTATAGGTGAGGAGTGGAGAAGGGGAAGGGAAAACTTGGAGACAATAGGTTTTCTTTTTACTGAGAAAAATAATTTACATCATAATATTTTCATGTGGAAATCTTTCAATCTCATTCATGTCGTTTTGATCTTTAGCTGGGATTTTCCAGCCCTGTCGAAAGTGGGACCAGCTGTGGGCAAGGCGGTGCCTCAGCCAGAAGCCCATTGACTTGCGATGGGACCAGAAGATCGCGGCAGCGGGTGGGTGCAGAAAATCCAGCCCAATCTATCATGCTTTTTGCAAACAAAGAAAAATTTCCCACTTTTCCATGCAGATGGCAATCCTTTAAATGTGCTGTAGTTATGTATCGCCATAAATGAAAACTGGCTGTTGTTATATTTACTTAATAAATTGTGATCTCATAGCAATGGAACACATTAGTTTAGATTCACAGAGATCTAAATCGCATTGATACTTGAATAAATATGCAGTCTCAATGTCACTGATTTCAAATTCTACTGCAGACTATCTGGAAAAATGGGTGTTGCTGTTTGTTTCGTAGTGCCGAAGTCATTGGGATATGGCTAGACCTGCTCATGAAAGAAATATGACAGCAAATTCTAGAAAAATATGAATAATTCAATTTTAAATATAGGGTGGAATGGTCCCAGAAATCAGCAAAGTCCAATATTGGGTGGGGCATGTGACTCATCAATGGCAATGGAGGCTTCTCCTGCCATATTGTGCACCGCGTTGTTTAAAAAATTGAGAGGCACGGGTTTAACGTCAGGTCACTGGCGGGGTGGCCTCTGATTCCCCTGCCTTGCCGTGACCTCAAGCCTTCAGTAAACTGGGCACCATATTTAAAGGCCGCCCCTGCACAGATCTAGCACTCTTCAAGAGATAGGAAGCTGCTAGGAACTGATTTCTGCCAAAGGGAGAAAACATGTTGCCCCCTAATTTAGCGACGCCTCCCCCAAGTGCCTACTGGATTCAGTGGAGGCCTGCCGCTACGTCCTCTAACCCACTCTGGGCAAAGAACCTCATCCAAGGTGAGAAATCCAGCATGGGGGGCGGTGGCTGTGGTGGTCAGCGCCAACACCCTCCAAAAGAGAGTAGCCACCTTGTGCTGAAAGAGGATGAATGATCTCCTCTGTTCCGCCAGGGTAAGTCACTCTTCTCATCACTCACAACTCACACACTCACAAACACATCACACATCCACATGGACCTCACCCACTGCCAGTTCAAGGGACATCACCATTCACTCTCTTACACGCACCTTCATTGTTCTCATCCTGCCCATGGCACCACTCACACATGCCAGGCGTACTTATCACCTGCAACACAAAAATAAAAATACCTGGAAAAACTCAGCAGGTCTGACAGCATCTGCGGAGAGGAATACAGTTAACATTTCGAGTCCGTATGACTCTTCAACATAACGAAGGAAAAATAGAAGAGAGGTTAAATATAAGTTTAAGGGGGGGTGGGACAAGTAGAGCTGGAAAGAGGGCCAATGATAGGTGGTGATTGCCAAAAGGTGTCATAGACAAAAGGACAAAGAGGTGTTGGCGGTGGTGATATTAGCTAAGAAATGTGCTAATAGGTGACATTAAGGGTAGAAAGCAGGACAAGCAAGGTACAGATAGCCCTAGTGGGGGTGGGGTGGGGGGAAGGGATCGAAATAGGCTAGAAGTTAGAGATAAAACAATGGATGGAAATACATTTAAAAATAATGGAAATAGGTAGGAAAAGGAAAATCTATATAAATTATTGGAAAAAAGGGGGATCAGAAAGGGGGTGGGGATGGAGGAGAGAGTTCATGATCTAAAGTTGTTGAACTCAATATTCAGTCCGGAAGGCTGTAAAGTGCCTAGTCGGAAGATGAGGTGCTGTTCCTCCCGTTTACGTTGAGTTTCACTGGAACATTGCAGCAGGCCAAGGATGAACATGTGGGCATGACAGCAGGGTGGAGTGTTGAAATGGCAAGCGACAGGGAGGTCTGGGTCATGCTTGTGGACAGACCGAAGGCATTCCGCAAAGCAGTCACCCAGTCTGCGCTTGGTCTCTCCAATGTAGAGGAAACCGTATTGGGAGCAGCGAATGCAGTAGACTAAATTGAGGGAAGTGCAAGTGAAATGCTGCTTCACTTGAAAGGAATGTTTGGGCCCTTGGACGGTGAGAAGAGGGGAAGTAAAGGGGCAGGTGTTGCACCTTCTGCGGTTGCATGGGAAGGTGCCGTGGGAGGGGGTTGAGGTGTAGGGGGTGATGGAGGAGTGGAGCAGGGTGTCCCGGAGTGAACGATCCCTGCGGAATGCCGCCGGGGGGGTGAAGGGAAGATGTGTTTGGTGGTGGCATCATCAATCAATCTGGCATCTGGTTCATTGTCAAACCTGGTGTTAAGCTTATCATATGTGAACTGTGTTGTTGTGGAATAAAGAGATCCTGCTCACTCAGTAGCCTGTAATCCTTATTCAGCAAGGTGGACCTGACAAAAAAATACATTTAATTTATTGATTTATTTTTTGCCAAAAGCAAAACAGAAATTTTGTGCTTCTTTAAAAAATTTTAATTGCATAATCCTTCACACAATAGGCTGCTGCTGGGAAAGGCAATATACCCTTTCTGAGTGCAGCATATCACTTCCTATGTTTTATTTGAACATTTACACATCAATATTGACTTGCATTTTGCTAATCTTTCCATACCGAAGTCAGCAGCAGAATCCTGTGATTTTCCACTATGTTACGTGTCTCCTCCAGATCCCTCTGATTATTTTCTGTTCTTAACGTTCATCAAGACACTTTGTTAAATAAATATACGCATCTCTGTGTACACAGGTCTTTCTTACCAGGTTTGGGCACCCATCAGAACGGACAAGGAGGAAGAATTAAAAACTAAGGTAGAAAGCCATGCCAGAGAAATTTCAGTGCTTGGGCTGTGGCTTTCAGCTAGTCTTAACCCAAAGTTTAAAATGACACTTTCCACATCTAACTGTTTCCCACATTATTTTGTCACCGGTTCTGTCATCACGTGCCATGTTGCGTTTTGCTATATTGATCTTATTTCCAAATCCGTTGAGTTATGTCATTGTTAATCTCAAATCACTCTACTTCAAGCAGCTGAAAATAGACGACCAAAAAATAGGTGGAAGTATTGACTAGCAATTAGAATTGAGAATCTCAGTATTTATCTGATTGCATGTAGTCCTTTATCTTTCTGCCATTGATGCTTCACTCTATAACTCAACTACATTAAAAACAGAACACATGTTATCTGGAAAATTCATTAGTACATATCAGATAGAAATATTATTTGACATGATTTCTGACATCCACTTAACCCCTCAGTTTCGCTAACATTGCAATTGGAAATACAATTCAAAAGTACTTAATTAGCTGTAAAACACATTGGGGCATCCTGAGGTTGTGAAAAAAACATTTTAATGCAAATCTTGCTTTTTCTTTACTTATTTCCACTTGTAAGAAATACTTAGTTCTAGTTGCTTGTTCTTGTTTCTCATCCATAGTCAATCTGTTTCTCCTTTTCACTTTGAAGACTGCTCAGTTTAATTGTAATACTTCCACATTTGTCAATGATGGATTTGATTGAGTTTAATAACATTACTAGGAACATGAGAATACAAGACTCCTTGAATGGCTAATTTGGAAAAGACTGAGCCACATAAAACTGATACACTTGAACCCTGGTCTGTGTTGAATTAGCTAATCTCAGTCTGACTAGTATTAGGGTGTTTCAGTGTTCTGGGATCGTTTTATTTGCATCGCTCACCTCCAGCTCTAGCTGGATCCTCATTTAAAAACAGGTTTTGCAAATTCTGTTAAAATGGAATTGGATAGTTACTTGAGCTATTAATTATCGGGAGCAGGCAAGATAATGGAATTAGACTAGGTGGTTCATGTGGAGAAAAGAGTACCAGTAAAACTTGATGGGCCAGACAGTCTGTTTCCGTGTTATAACCTTCTATAACTAGCACTCACATTCCTAGCCAGGAATTCTTTCTGCTCACTTTCATATATGTTAATCATCACAACACTGACTGTCTTAGCCAGGAATCTATTCCACATGTCTGTGTTATATTTGTTACCCCAGTTAGCAACTTTCCACTTCTGAGACTAGCTGTTTGCTGCTTTGGAATCATGGTTTGGAATCATGGTATTGTCCCAAGATGATGAAGCTGAAGTACATCAGAAAACTATAAGTGCCCCCAAAGCTTTTTAGTGAGGAAATTTCTTTTTTTTTTAACCAGTGGTTTAAGTGCTTGACTTTTCTGGCTGTAAAGGAAATATTTTGCGCTGCTGTGAGAAAAAAGTAATGTAAAAGCCAAAGACATTCTGGTCAGTTTTCATACAATTTCATCCAGCAGCCAGCAACCAGCAGCCAGCAGTGTGACTTCATGATCCAGTGGCTCAAGGCTACCATCAATCACTCTCTACTGGTAAATGGCTTTTTCTGGAAAATACTCACTTGGGCAATTGATTATGCTGTATAGTCGAAATAATCAAAATTGAATTTACTCTGAGAACTAGATATACAAGCAATTTCGAATGTGGAATTTTTCATCAATTGTAAAATTGAACAACTTTCCTAAAGATTCAGTAGTTGGGTAGCTCTGTGATAGTAACTGTGCCTCCAAGCCACAAGGCTGTGGTTTAAAACCACACTCCAGATACTTGAACATGTAATCTTGCCTGACTCTTCGGTGTGGTGCTGAGGGAATGATGCACTATTGGAGGATCCACTTTTTGTTTAAGGTGCTAAGGAACTGTCGGCCCAACCAGTTGTAGTAAAGGATCCCCCAGCATCATCTGATGAACAGGAGGAGAGTTATCTTGGTGTGTTAATCAATAGTTATCAAAATCAGATTATTTATCTCACTGTTGTGCACAAATTGGCTACCAGGTTTCCCTATATTACAACAGTAACATGTAAGTAATATAGTAAGTACAGTAAGTGTAATTAGTATTAAGTTCTTGGTTAGCTATTAAATGTGGTCAGTAAATGTATGTTTGCTTTTTATTCATTTTTATACTCCCATATAATGATATAAAGTGCATCAGGTGTTCAACAACAACTCCAACTACTCCTCTGCTGGGAAGCACTATATGAAACTTGCAGAAACAATGCCATTTGTGTTAATCTGTCACATTTTTGAAAAAGAAATTCCCTTAAGTTGATCAATCATGCATGGATATGGTTCAATGTGATGAAATGCATCAGGCCCTCACTGCCTCAGAAATTGGACAAGAGGGCTGTGTTCTATAGCATACTCAAGGGCCTCTACATGCCTCAATGTAGGCAATAAGTACAAATGGGTCCAAGTGATCAAGCTGTGCACTCAGGTCCATACATTTTATTTAAATTAGGCAATGCCCCTTATGTATTGAAGAGAAGTCAGTCTTTAAGTAAAACAAAAAATTGGGGACATCTGTCTTTTGCTTGCCTCGCTGCCCTCCTGACACCAGTGGCTGCCATGTCTGATATCCCCAATCCCTTTGATTCTCCACTCCCCTCCCTAGACACTTGCCCATGCTGCTGTTCCTCACACTATGAAAGTGACTGGTACACAATGGGAAGCTAGCAATGGCCTTAACCTGTAAATGTGCCTCTAACACCCATGGCTGGAGTGTCAGTAAGTTATGTGAATGAGCTCTTGCATTGTGTTGTAGTAGGGTTACTGGATTGACACCGATAGTAGAAACCCTGGCTGACATTCTTTTTTCCCTTTCCCTTAATTTTGAGGTTATTGCAATTAATTGTAGAACTTTCTAAATGCCAGACCAGGGATCAGGTCCGCACAGCATAACACAAGAGCATTAATCCATATGCACAAGAGTGTGAATATTATACTGTGCTCTGTTTTGCTTCAGTTGAATCAGACATTTTATAGCAGATAGTATATCTAGTCAGACAAGGAGTGCAACCACAGTAAAAACCCCAGTGCATTAATATTAATAAGAATGAAACCAGACTGGTTTTATCATAAAACCAGTCAAAAATAATTAATAGTTTCTGAAGTACCATGCCCTGGAAGCTTCTATTATCCACATTCATCCTGTAAAAACCCAACAAACAGATACAGTTAAGATGGATGTTATCTGCATTGTTATGGACATGGACTTTTATATCCCTGTAGTAGTTTGGTATTTTGTGGTTTAAAACTTCTCTTTGTTATGGTTATAATTAAAGTGAGATAATGTATACAAATATTAAAGAAAAAAACTGATTCTGACTAGGTCCTGAGGAAGCACACTGCACTCTATCCACCATCCAGTAAAGCTATCCACCAGATTCTCTCCTGAAGGCTCAGGTGCATCAGTTATTTATGTTGGGTAAATACCATTTCCCTCCAGGTAAGTAAAAAGTGGTGATGCACCTACTTGCACTACTCCCTTTCAATAGCACAGGCATGAGAAAAATAGTGCCATGGGTTTCATAGCAGAGGGGGCCAATCAAGAAGTGAACAAAGAGCAAGCAGGCCATGTGTTTTCCCTCTTAGCTATGACACAGTACCTCTGACTGGGGCATGCCACATATCTCAGGTGGTCTTCAATTTACAGTCATTTCTGCTTATGGAGCTCTCCCCAATGGCGTGAAGTTGTCACATTTTCATGGCGGCAGCCAGATTCTATGAAGGTGCATCTGCTCACAGCTAACTTAGGCAAAGGTAACCATTAGATTTATGTCCGGGGGCATAGAGAGACACCCATCTTCTCAGTGTGTGAGGAATGCTGAGGCTGAGTCAGTTAGACTGAGAGGGCTTACTGACTTCTCTAGATAAGGTACAGAATCAACGTTCTGCGTGTGTAGTATAAGGGGTTAATTCTAACTGTGTAAGATGCTAATGAGATACGGTATACATAATCACAGGAAGTGATGCAATGTCACATGACTGCTCTCTTTTGTAGACCTCATGGCAAGATGAAACCACAGAAAGATGTTTCTTAATAAAGTTAGTGTTTTCCTCACCTCAGCAGAATCTGAATATTTTGTGTTAGCACAGCAAGACAAGAGTATTATATGGTGGCAGCAAATGAAAGAACAAGTATGGAAAATTCTCTGCCATCACCGGAAAGCTTTGTGTAGGTGGCAGGTCTTAACCAAGCAGAAGAGAGGCTGTATTGGAACTGAAGATTTGCCAGATATTGCACAGCATCAGGCCTCACTCGAAGGAAAGCAGTGAGCAGATCAGTATGCTATTATACATGATGGGTGGGTGTGCAGATGATATCCTAGTCAGACAAGGGATCAATGAAGAAAAAACTACATATGATGAAATAACAAAAGGACTTGATTCCTACATCACTCTGCAAAGGAATACCATTGCTAAGTGGGCTAAATTTAACAAGTGTACCTAATGACAAGGGGAAAGTATTGGTACATTTATAAACAATCTGTATAGACCTGCAGAAAATTGTGACTATGGCAGCTTAAAAGATGAACTAATCAGGGAAAGAATTGTTGTCGGAGCCTTAGATGAACCACTGTTTGACCACGTGCAGTCAAGAGATGATTTAACCTTAACAAAGACAGTTCAACTGAACAGGCAAGCTGAAACCAGGAAACAAAATCGATTGGTGATTCAGGATGACAGGGAAAATGATATCTCAAAAGCAATGGACTCGGTGAAGAATGTTAAATTTAAAAGGAGAGAGGTGGCCGTACAGTAAGGAGGAGGCAGGAAGAGCGTTCGTCAACCGCCCCAGCTAACTGTAATCGGTGTGGCGGGAAAAAAACACAGGCGCAAATATTGTTTGGTCAAAGAAGTCGAATGCTATTTTTGCAGAAAGAAGGGTCACGCCCAAGCTGTGAAGCTTGTATAGAATAAGCAAAAAGAGAACCTTCAAAAGGTGGCAAGATCTATGAAATAGAAGATGTCAATAATATTGGGCTGTCCTTCCTTGGAGAGATCCTGGGATCAAGCAGAAGCTACTGAAGTGCTGATATCCTAGTAGAAGGAAACAGGACACACTTTAAGTTAGACACGGGTGCAGCAGTTTCTGCTCTTTCTGATGCTGAACTGTGGTTGGAGGAAAGTTCTCTTCAGCCATCGTACAAAAAATGACACAGGCCAGGTGGTATAGAACTCAAGGTCATAGTACAACTGAATGCAAACCTTCAATATGGAGAGAGAAAAACCACTAAAATCATATATGTGACCCAGAACCAGAGTTGTTCACTCTTAAGCAGGAAAGCCAGTACCAACTTACACCTGGCTTGTAGAGTAGAGGAACTGGGAAGCTGAGAAGATCAGCCTAAAAGCTTCAGAGCTGAATTTCCACAGGACTATATTCACAGGACTAGGAAAGCTGAAGACAACGTACTACATCACTCTATGCCCCCCGAAATGAAGCCAATGTGTTTGTTTACACCCAGAAAAGTTCATCATCTACTCTTGTCAAAGGGAAAGAAGGAAATTAACTCTATGTTGAAGCAAGGGAACATAGGAACATAGGATTTTGGAGCAGAAGTATGCCATTTGGCCCTTCGAGCCTCCTCTGCCATTCGATAAGATCATGGCTGATCTGGTTGTGTTCCCAACTCCACTTTCCTGTCTGTCATCCATAACCTTTTACACCCTTGTCTATCAAAAATCTATCAAACACAGGCTTGAATGAATTCAATGACTCAGCCTCTACTTCTTTCTGGGAAGGAGAATTCCACATACTCCATTTGGGAGAAAAAAAATTTTCCTCATCTCCGTCTTAAAAGGAAAAGCACTTATTATTAAACTGCATCCCCTAGTTCTAATCTCCCCCACAAGAGGAAACATCCACAATGCACCCTATCAAGTCCCCTCAGGATCCTACATGTTTCAATAAGATCATCTCTCATTGTTCTAAATGCCGATGGGTATAGACCCAACCTGTTCAACCTTTCTTCATAAGATAGGTTCTTCATCCCAGGAATGAGTCGAGTGAAACTTCCTGGAACTGCTTCCAACACAGTTATATCCTTTCTCAAATAAGGAGACCAAAACAGTACACAGTACTCCAGATGTGGGCTCACCAATGCCCTGTACCATTATAGTGAAACTTCCCTACTTTTATATTTCATTCCCCTTGCAATAAATTAAAACATTCCATTTGCCTTCCTGATCACTTGCTGTACCTGCATACTAACTTTTTGTGATTCATGTACCAGGACACCCAGATCCCTCTCTACCACCGGGTTTTGCAGTCTCTCTCCATTTAAATAGTACGCTGCTTTTCTATTCTTCCTGCCAAAGTGGACAAGTCCACATTTTCCCACGTTATATTCCATCTGCCAAATTTTTGCCCACTGACTTAATCTGTCTATATTCCTTTACAGACCCTCTACCTCCTCTTGACAACTTACTTTCCTACCTATATTGGTGTCATCAGCAAATTTAGTTACCATACATTCAGGCCCTTCATCCAATTTATTGATATAGATCATAAATAGCTGAGGCCCAGTATTAATCACTGTGGCACTTCACTAGTTACAGCTTGCCAACCTGAAAAAGATCCACTTTCCCCTACACTCTGCTTCCTCTAAGCTAACCATTCTTTTATCTATGTATGTTACCCCCTACACCATGTTCACTTATCTCGTGTAGTAACCTTTGATGTGGCACTTTGTCAATTGCCTTTTGGAAATCCAAGTACACCACATCTACAGATGAAAGCAAAATACTGTGGATGCTGGAAATCTGAAATAAAAACAGCAAATGCTGGAAAACCTCAGCAGGTTGGCAGCTTCTGTGGAGAGAGAAACAGACTTAATGTTTCGAGTCCATATGACTCTTCAGTCATAAGGACGTGAAACATTAACTCTGTTTCTCTCTCCACAGATGCTGCCAACCTGATGAGTTTTTCCAGCATTTTCTGTTTTTAAACCACATCTAGAGGCTCCCTTTTATCCACCTTGCTTGTTAATTCCTCAAAAAACACTAATAAATTAGGTAAACACAATTTCCCTTGCACAAAACCAGGTTGGCTCTGCCTAATCACATTATGATTTTCTAAGTATCCTGCTATAACCTCCTTAATAATAGATTCTAGCAATTTCCCTAGATAGTTGTTAGGCTAACTGGTCTATAGATTCCTGCTTTCTGTCTCCCTCTTTTCTTGAATAAAGGTGTTACATTAGCCACTTTTCAATCTGCTGGGACCCTTCCAGAATCTAAGGAACTTTAGAAGATTATAACAAAGCCTCTACTATCTCTGTGGCTACTTCTTTTAAGACCCTAGAATGAAGGCTATCTGGTCCTGGGCACTTGTCAGCCTTTAGGTCTAGTTTTCCCAGCACCTTTTCCCTGGTGATGGTGATTGTTTTGAGTTCCTCCCTCCCTTTCACCTCTTGCTTTTCAAGTATTTTTGGGAAGTTTTCTAAGCCTTTTGCAATGAAGACAGGCGCAAAATACACATTCAACGCCTCCGCTATCTCCTTGTTTTCCATTATCAATTTCAGAGGTGCACTCTCTAAAGAATCAACACTAGATTTAATTACTCTTTTCCTATTTAAATACTTATAGGAACTTTTACTATCATTTTTATATTATTAGCAGGCTTCCTCTCGTACTCTACTTTCTCCTTCTTGATTTTCTTTTAGGCATTTTTTGCTAGTTCTTAAAATCTGTCCAATCTTCTAACCTGCCTTTGCAGATCAAATCTTTGCAGATTTGTAAAGCGTTTCTTTCAAGTCGCTACTTTCCTTAACATCCTTATTTAGCCACTGATGATGTATTCTTCTCAAAAAGCCTTTCTTTCTTGCTGGGATAATCTTTGCTGAAAGTTATTAAATTTCTCCCTAAAAGTCTGCCACTGCATCTTTACTGTTCGATTCTGTAACCTAGCTTCTTGAAGATTGAACTCTTTCCCAATTTAGCCAAGCTCTCATCTACAGATGAAAGGGCTATTTCACCTGTGACAGAACAAATAAGCTGGAGCTTGGGGATGGTCCCAGTGCCAAAACCCAGCAGATCTATTAGAATTTGTATACATCCTACACAGTTGAAAAATGCAGTTGAATGTGAAGTTCATCCAATGTCATCTATAGATGGGAGCTTAGTTAAATTGGGAAAGAGCTCAATCTTCATGAAGCTAGATGCAAATAGTGCTTTTTGGCAGAGTCTAAGTTGCTCACAACCTTCATTTCACCATTTAAGAGGTTTTGTTTCAGCAGATTACTCTTCAGCATCACATCAGCACTAGAAATCTTCCAGAGGACAATGTTAAGTATCTGAGCAGGACTGGATGGAGTTGTATGTCACATGGATGATGTCCTTATCCATGGATCCATTCAGACAGAACATGACACTAGAAAGTGAGTAGTGCTGTAATGCCTACAAGAAGCAAGATAATAAACGTGAGTTTTCGCAGCCAACTGTCAAGTTTCTTGGGTATATTGTGGATGCATCTGGTGCCAGAGTTGATCCACAGAAGACAAGAACAATCAATGAGTTTCTAGCTTTATGGAACATGACTGAGTTCCAGAGAGCTCCAAGTAGGAAAGTTCCTGCCCAACCTAGCTGTCGTCTATGAGCCACTACGTCAGCTGTTATGACAAGACAATGCGTGGTGCTGGGAGAAAGCTCAACAGAGGCCTGTGAGAAAATCAAAGATATACTGATATCACCAGATATTTTAGCTCGCAATGACTCAGAGCTACCCACTATCATTACTGCAGATGCATCTTCTACACGATTGGGAGATGTACCCTTTCAGATACAGACAGATGAAAAGTGGAGACTGGTTTACTACGCATCATGTTCACTGACAGAGACTGAACAGAAATATGCAGTAATGGAGAAAGATGCATTAGCTGCTACATGGGCTTGTGAAAAGTTTTCAGATTATTTTCTTGGTCTCCACTTCAAGATAAAGACAAACCCTTAGTGACACTCTTAAGTTCTAAGGAGTTAGCAAAAATGCCTTCATGAATACAACGATTCAGAATGAGGATGATGAGGCTTGATGCAACAATAGAGTATGTTCCATGAAAGCAGCAGACTAAATCAGGTGCTTTGTTCCATATCCCAGAGGCAAGACCTGAACAAGGTGAAGTAGTCCTTGTCAAAGAGGTAGAAAGCTTTGCATCGACAACAACCACAACTCTGCCAGCAACAACTCAGCGATATAATGAAATCAGAGATGCACAGAAATCTGGTGAATAATGTGCTCAGGTCAGAGAATACTGCGTAAAAGGATGGCCGGCATACATGCCACACAATCCCATTCTCAGACATTACTAGGAGCAGAGAGGACACCTCAGTATAGTTGACGATTTACTCATTTATGATGAGGGACTAGAGATTCTGAAAGTTCTGAGACTCAATCTACGACAAAGATTGCACCAAGGACATTTGGGCACCAGAAAAAGTCAAGCCAGAGCAAAGTATTGCTTGTGTTATTCATCATAATCATCAGGAGAAAAGAGAACCATTGATGTCATCTTCCTTTCCACTGGGACCGTGGGAACATCTTGGGATGGACCTCTTCGAACACAGAGGCAAGATGTTCTTGATGGTAGTAGATTACAATGCCAGATGAATAGAAGTCAAACAACTGCAGGGTCATACTCCTGAAACAGTGATTACATCACTGAAGGAGAGATTTACAACATATGGAATCCTGAATAATGGATTGCAGTTTGCCAATGGTTATGGAGGTGTGTTGATGTAAAATATTCGATTTCAATTTTGTCTGCTGGACTCACAAATTGAACTTTTCTAAATAGCAGTTTCAAATGTTAAAACAAATACACTGACTTAAGATGGCTGCCACAGGTCACCTTTTGTTTGGAACTGCAAGTTGGCCAAGTTTCTAGAAGCTTCTAAAAGGTGGATTACAATGAACATGCTTAGACCACATTCTTGTGGAATGTCGCACTTGCCTTTGTCAAAACAGCAAGGAAAATGAGGCCTCAGACATTCTGTCTCCAGGTAACAAAAAGAACTAACAAAACCGATTATACACAAGGGAAATGCTAAGGACCCCTATATGCCTCTACTGTACATCAATGGTTTTGATCATGGGAGGTGTAAACTCTTTCATTAACATGAATAGACTGTTGATTGTTTTTCATTATATATTAATGGACAGTCATCACATGACTAAAACATTTTGATTTTTGTTACAAAATCCTGCTGTCTTTGAGAGAATTTAGAGAAGGAACATCTGAAGGCAGCAAAACAGATGCTTGCCTCTCTGTCTCTCAACAAAAGCGTACTCTTCCTGCTTATATCATAGCAGACAGCCGGCAGAGAAATTCTAAAGAAGACTTCAAATTCCAAAGTAGCGTTTCTAGGAGAGAAGAAAGGATGACAGCTTTAAGAACTGCCTTAGCCACGACCAACAGTGAAGGACTCATAATCGTGTGTGTTTGTGTGTGTGTGTGAGAGAGAGGCAATCTGGATGTGTGTTTACCTTTTTAACATTTTAACATCTTTACCTGGGTGGGTTTTTAGTGGAATATAAGCTAACCCCTTACTTGCTTAAACTCAAGAAAGTCTGTCAGACTGAATTCTTCACAATCAACATGTAAATAGTTAAGTACATACACTGAATTGGCATATTCATCCTAAAAAATTTCAAAAAGACCTGCTACGATCAACTGAGGAGTGAGAAAAAAGGGGGAGCCTTTGCATCCATCCTCACCTGGTCATAAAACAATGAATGCTTTAAAGAGTTCACGGCATGGTATGGATTTGTCCATATCAGCAACTCACCAAGATACTCTCAAGCAAATGGTGAAGCTAAAAGAGCAGTGCATAATAGTGGAATCATTGCTAAAGAAGACTGATAGTATCCAATGATGGGCAGCAACGTGACCAATCTGGCTTGGGAGGCGGTGGCAGCGGTGGTCAGCGCCAACGCCCTTCATAAGAGGTCAGCCACCCTGTGCCACAAGAGGATAAATGATCTCCTCCTTTCCGTCAGGGTAAGTCACTCTTCTCATCACTCTCAACTCATACACTCACAAGCCCATCACACATCCACAGGGATCTCACTCACTGCCATTTCAAGGGACATCACCATTCACTATCTCACACTCACCTTTATTGTTCACATCCTGTCCATGGTACCACCCACACATGCCAGGCATACTAATCATCTGATTTGGCAGGCATCCTGCTTACACTCTCTCCATCTCTAATCATGCAGGACAAGCTGGCAAACAACAAAAGGGAGAGGTCGCATACTGGTGGAGGAATGCCTGAAACCAAGGTCCTCACAAACTTTGAAAATAGACCCAACCAGCTGACCGACAAAGATCTTGTCCAGTCCTGTGCTGATGGTGAGGTCAGCAGTGCTCAACCAAGAGAGGACCCAGCAGTGCAACATCCATCAGTCAACCATGATGTGAGTGATGTGTTCATTTCCACAGGCCATGGCCATGTACTGATTTTCTCTCCATTCTTTCTCAGGCACAGCTGGGAAAGAGCCGAGGGAGTCCACTAACCAGGTCCTTGACTCAGGCCCTGAAGACACCTCGGAAGAGGAATTTGCTGAAACCCGCAGTGAAGAGCCATCACAGCGCTCACCCACACCCTCCACCAGTGCAGAGGCACACACCTTGGTGGGACCTAGCTTTAGAGTAGTCTTGGGGTCATAACCTGGTGAGAACATCACACTGTCTGATCCACAGAAGGTGGCGACAGGGACTTCCCAGTTTCTGGCACTCGGAGGACTGCTGGAGACCAGAAATCTGCTGAGTCCGTGTCAGATGTTGAGCCCCTGGACTCGGTCACACCTCAGTTGCTGGAGCTGCAAAGGCAAGCACTGCAGGAATTCAGCAAGGCTCCTTCGACAGCACCTTCCAAACCCACGACCACTACCATCTAGAAGGAGAAAGGTAGCAGATAGATGGGAACACCAACACCTGGAAGTTCCCTTCCAAAACAATCACCTCCTGACTTGGAAATATATTGCCGTTCCTTCACTGTCGCTGGGTCAAAATCCCGGAACTCCCTCCCTAACATCACTGTGGGTGTACCTACACCACATGGACTGCAGCAGCTCAAGAAGGCAGATCACCACCAACTTCTCAAGGGCAACTAGGGATGGGCAATAAATGCTGGCCCAGCCAGTGAAGCCCACATCCCATTAATGAATAAATAAATAAAAGCTTGGGAACATCAGGAAGGGATGTCCGCTGCACTCCTCAGATTGCAAGGCATGATGGAGGAGCCCATCTGCCTTCAGGCTGAGGTGAGAGCACCGGCGCCAATGCACCAAGGTCAACAGTTGTAGGATGGCAGCTGCCATGGGGACCTTGGTCCAGGACATGGGTCCTGGACTGCTGCGCGGGCTGAACTCCATTGCTGAAGCCATAGTTGGCCTCCACCAGTGTCAACACGAGAGGGGTGTGGGATAACTCAATCTCACGCCAGCTCCCCCTTCTCCTCAAGGAGTCAGCCATGGGCCCTCGGGCACCCGTAGGAAGGAAGATCGGCAGGTGCACACCCTGGGGCCATCCACCCAGGTGACCCCAGGAGTGTCCAGCCCATCCGAATCCCCTCTTCCTGTGTCCCCAGCAGCTGCAGCTCCACAGGCCAAGAAAGGTGCCACTGCCACACAGCAGGACCCCAAAAGCAGGCCGGGGACCTCCAGGTCTTGGCCCTCCAGAGGGCGCCCATCAAGGTCATCACAGACAGGGTATAGCAATCTCCACTGTAGATGTCGCGGGAGCACCAAGACATAGCGGCAGGGTTAGGAAAGTTAAGGAAATGTAGTTGCCACAGCCTGAGCATGGGTGTTAATCATTTGTACATAATGTTCACTTTGTTAATAAACTCACAAGAATGTCTCCTTGCCAATGGCTCCTTGTTGTGATGAGCAGTGTTTGTGTCGCTCAGATGTGAAAGCTTGGTCCCTGCAGAAGATAAAGACAAGTGTCTCAGTCCAGGGCCTCTTCCCTGTACTTTGTGCAGCCTTCCCAGCACACTAATGGTGTGCCTTCACAGTCTTTGGCCACATCAGTCATGCTTGCACCTCGATGGGGCTTATTATTGCTGCCAGAATGTCCTGGGCCAGTGGCACAGAGCTCCAGCATTCTGTCTGTGTACCCACAGCACCTTTGAGATGCAGCTGGTCCCCTATCTCATCAGAATCTGTTTTCAGTGAGTGTGGTCCTGCAAGGTTCAGCTCACGAAGGATGCCATAGGATCAAAGTTAAAGTTTCCCCACTGCATCTCCATGATATGACCCTGTTCACAGAGCACAAGCGAACTGCCATCAGTCAGACAGGAATCAGACATTCACATAAGTTATGTGAGGATCTATGGAGCATCCCCACTGCATGTCATCATCATCCTCCTGGAATGTAGGGACTATGGGCATCCGCTGTATCTCCATAACAGGAACCTTATCACAGAGGGTATGTGCACTGCCATCAGCCAGACAGGAGTCAAATGTTCACAGATGCAATGTCGTCATCACCCTCCACAAATCTAGCAGCTATGAGGGCCTCCCAAGCGCGCCTACCTCATCTGGCCACTGAGATGGCCTCATCGCTGTCATCCTCTCCTTGGAGGACATCCTCACCCTCATCCCCATTGAAGTCCTCCTCATCAGAGGAGACGTGCAGCTCCTCTATCAACTCCTCTGCCAGTTCCTCTCCCCGTTACAGCACCAAGTATTGAAGGGCGCAGCAGGTGGACGACAATGTGTGGTACCCTCTGTGGACTGTATTGCAGGGTACCACCAGATCGGTCCAGGCAGTGGAACCTCATTTTCAGCATCCCGATGGTTTGCTCCACCAAAGTGTGAGTTGCAGCATGAGCCTCATTATACTTCTCTCTGCTGCTCCCTGAAACCGCCGCAAAGGCGTCATCAGCCACATACTCTGTGAGTAGCCCTTGTCCACGAGGATCCCACCCTGCAGCCGCTGTGGGCCCTGGAAGACATCAGGGATCTGAGACCTACTGAGAATATAGGAGTCATGGACACTCCCTGAGAACCGTGCGCAGATCTGTAGGATGCGTTTTTGTTGGTCGCACACCAACTAACATTCAGCAAGTGGAAGCCCTTGCGGTTGATGTAGTTGACCGCTTGTTGCCATGGAGATCTGAGCGCCATGTGATTGCAGTTGTTGGCACTCTGCACCTGTGGGAAACCTGAGATCTGGGAAAATCCCAGCGCTCTTGCTTTCTGGCTTTCCTGATCACAGGCGAAATGCACAAAGTTGTGTGCCTTCGCAAAGGTGGCACCCATGACCTCATGGATGCATTTATGCTTGGACACTTGTGATATCCCACAGGGGTCACCTGGGGAGTCCTGAAAGGAGCTACCGGCATAAAAATTGAGCAATGCGGTCACTTTCATGGCCACTGGCAGAGGATGTCCTCCATGTCCCCGTGGCGCCAAATCCTGCAGCAGGTGGCAGATGTGACCGACCAGCTCCCTGGACATGCGCAGACATCTGCGACACTGGTTCTTGGTCATCTGCAGGAATGAAAAGTGGCGTCTATAGACCTTGGGTCTAACTAGGCGACGACCAACAATGGCTCGCTGTGGCTCTTCAGCGGGAGCCTCAGCGACCCCTTCTTCCTAAGCGTGCTGCTCCTCCCTCTGCCCAGCCAGGCACCTCTGTCACTCTCTTCTCCTTTGTCTCTGTTCCCTGTAAGCCATGAGGCATACAGATAGGTCACCAGGTCCCATGCCCCTTATGTACTCTTCCTACAGGATGAAAGAGAGAGACTGTGTGGGTGAGCACGGGTGTACTAAGAACCTCTCTTTTAAGTCTGAAGGCTCCTTAAAACATTCCAGAGAGTGCTGGGCACCACTTGGATGGCCAGAGTTTAGTGCGCTGCATGGCTGTCCAAAACCCCACCACCCTCCACTCCACTCCACCTGACCAATTGGTGGCAGGTTTGCCCATTGGACTGCATACTGTGCTCTCAGCTCAGGCACAGGCATTCTCCTAATCCACACTGCAAGGCTGCACTGTTAGCTTGAACCATGGGGCAGACTGGTCCAAACCGGGCTGATGACATTGCAAGAGGCTCTGAATGCCTCCACCAGTGACTGCTCCATGGCCAGCTTTTGCAAGGAGATTATATAACATGCACGTTCGTCCAATTGTTCTGCAGTCCACTAAAACGCTCATTAGTTTGCAGTCTGTGCCAAGGGGTGAAAATCTCTGGAGCACTTGGTGACATTTTTAGGCCTCTGCATTGCCTGAGTGGGCAGATAAGCTAGAGGCCCAGCTCCACGCATGTCAATGTGGCTGCGCCTGAACTGTCTCAGCTGCGGAGGAATGGACACTTTATATAACGTTTCCCTAATGCGTGGCCGCATCCCTCCGCCCCCATCCCACACAAGCTTGTGCACTACCATCAACCACAGGCAGCCCTTAGCCCCCAACTCACCCCAACCGCAGTGCAGCCCTTGCCGTGGCACCACACTGCCAGCCAGCTAGGAAAATGCAACTTGCCTTTGCCCTCGCTTGAATGCGCGGTGCCTCAACATTGAAGTCCAACAGGTGACTCTGGCGAGCGCTGTGCAATGTTACTGTGTATCCACCTCCGAGTTCCCCTCGAAGTGCAACTCGCCAGATGCATGCCTTATATATGCTGTTGTGAAACATGTCAGCATGCAATCGTGCTGATGTGCCCAGATGATCCAGCGTGGGGGGATGATTCAGGCAAGCTAGGCTTATAATGTTATGCAGATGTATTAAAATAATGTTCCCAATGGGCAGTGGCGGGGAATGCAGCCCACCATTGACAGGTGGAGCAGATGATTGCAAACTGGTTTTACGACAGCGTGAAACCGATTGTTGGCCTTCCCGCCACATTGTCTGCTCACGCCTGCCATGACGCCCGATGCCAATAGCCATGTAAAATTCCACCCTTGGATTTATTCACAGAATGAAACATTATAGTGTAAAGCTCCTAACTCTACTTCCACACTAGGGTCAGTGTCTCTTTATATGTGCTCAAGTAATCATCCAATCAATGCCCTTCACTTGAATATACATGTACGTGTATATGCTCAATCTAATTTATACAATTGACATTATCTGTGATCATTGTGCAAAACACATGAATATGTTGGAATTTGCAACATACTGTAGCTATCTATGTGGCTTAAATAATTACTGACTAATTCAAAACCAAAATCTGCTAGGTGCTGGAAATCTGAAATAAAACAGAAAATTCTGTAAGTACTTAGCAGGTCAGGTGGCATCTGTCCGCTGCCCAGGCCTCCGGTCACCAGATAGTCAGTGACTGGATGTACTCTCCAAGATCACTACAGGATCCCTCAGAAGTCCCAACACAATGACTCCATGGGAATTGCCCAGGAAGTTTGAACTTCCAAAGGACAATTCCCTTGCTCTCCGGGACCCTCCAAAACAGTCTCCAACTTCAAGTTAGAGTCAGAGACTTTGGAAGTTTCTGACTCACTTACCTGGATAGTAACCCAGGAGAGGTTAGACAAAAAAATCATAGCCTAACTCCTTGGTAACTGTATAACTGACCCAGCTCCCCCCAGATCACTTACACTGACTGCCCCCAAACCCCTGACTCCCCCCAAACCCCTCCACTACCCCCAACCCTCTGACTCTCTCCCCTCAATACGACCTGACTATCCTCCACCACCAGAATCCTGCCCTGACCTCCTGACACACGACCCAAACTGACTAGCCCCACCACCTGACTATCCCCCCGACCTTCTGACTTCCCCTCAATCCGACCTGACTAGCCCCCAACCCCTGACTCCACCCCGACTAGACCTGGCCCGACTTTACCCATATGCCACCCTACCCATTTGCCATCCTACTCCTTACCTACTTATACCCACTCTACCCCATTACTCACTTACCTTACCCACCCCTACCCCGTTACCCATTTACCTTACCCACCCTACCCTCTCACCCACCCTACCCCACCCCTTACCCCACTACCTCACCCACCCTATCCCCTTACACGTACACACACACACATTTAAATCCTTTACTTAGTTTTCTGGGTTTTCCTGTGCTGAGTCTGTTTTGAAGGATCTTCCATCAGACAATTGCCCAGGAAAATTGGAGGAAGGTAAGTGTGTATTTTTTTGTCTGACCAGGGTTGGAAATAGGGATTCTGATCCTGAACGAAAAATTTGGGCCAACATTTCAGGTCAATTAACAGTAGAATTGGGAAAAGTTGGAGATGGAACAGTTTTTAAAGAAGTACAGAGGCAGAGAAATTAAGGAGGGGAGAAGAGAATAAAAGGGAAAGTGTGTAATAGGGTGCAAGGCAGGAGAGATTAAATGACAAATGGATAATGGTTCACAGCCAATGGGAGTGATAATAGAACAGGTAATGAAACAAAAGGTGTGTCTAGAGCAGCAGTTCCCAAACTGTGGCTTGTGACGATAATTGGGGTGGTAAATGCAACAAAAGGAATTGCAAGTCCCCCCTCCTCTTAGACTGCATAATGCACCTACACAAAGGCCCAGACTACAGCCAACCCTGCCCTTGCCCTACTCACCTCTCTCTATTGGGATTTATTTTCTTCTTACAAGGGCATTTAAAAATGTCCATTCACCTGCTCGGACTTGGGCAGGGTCTTGGACTGCTGGTCACTATCGGCTGCCTGGTGTGTATGTGTGTGTGTGTGTATGTGGAGGAGAGGGAGAGGCTTCACTGAATCTTCTGTCACTGGGGAATATGAAGAGCTTGACTGAAATCTCAGTTACCAGTAACTGTCACACACTATGTTCTATGCCTGTTCAGGAGCTCTCCACTTTCCACTTTTCTCAAGTTGGGAGGAGCACAGCTTCACATTCAGGTAAGTTACTTACCTTGGGAATTTATTTCCATTTTACTTTAAAGCTTTATTGTGTGTAGCAGAGTCCACAGTGAAACTGCAGTTCCTGGGACTATGAGTGTTATTTGAACTTCTCGGTAGAAAATTAAAAGTTCACTTAAATTGTTTCACATTAAAATCAATGATGTCAAGAATGCCGTTAGGGAACTTTGGTGTGATACTGCTATAGATCAGTATTGCTGAATGCAAATGTGAATGTCAATTTTATCCTTTACTTCCTGGCCAAGATCCATGAGCTGGATTGGCTCAGAGGAAGCAATGGACTGACTGGTGAGTACATAAAATAATAACATTTTTACAAAGTACTTCAAACACACAGATCTGCATATTCATATAATGCATTATATGTTGATCTATAATACACAAATTTTAATAATTATATACTGAATGTTACTATGCTGCTTTATTGTGGTTTTGTTTTTGTTTGTGTCTGGGGTCATGTTAGTTTTCAAGTGTTAAAATGGGTCACATTGGAAAATTGTTTGGGAAGGATTGACCTAAAGGAGGTGTAAATGAGAAATAGCAGAACAATTACCAACAACTTCTTGGAGAAGAGAAAGTTGAGAGGACATGTTATAGAAGTTTTCAAAAACACATGGGGTCTGGACAGAGTAGATAGGGAGAAACTGTTCCCATTGTTGGAAGGATCAAGAACCAGAGGGCACAGATATGAGGAAAAATCTTTTTACACAGTGAGTGGTTAGGATCTGGAATGCACTGCCTCAGAGTGTGGTGGAGGCAGGTTCAATCATGATATTCAAAAATAAATTGAATCATTATCTGAAAAGGTAAAATTTGCAGGGCTCCAGAGAAAAGGCAGTGGAGTATCACTGGGTGAATTGCTCTTGCAGAGGTCCAGCATGAACATGATGGACCAAATGGCCTCCTATGCTATAATCTTTCTATGATCCTATGATTCTAACTGCTCTCTGGAAAAACAGGTGGCAATAATTATGTTCTGATTTTATGGAAGTCAATGTTGAGTCTGGAAAGCTGTAAAGTGCCTAGTTGAAAGATAAGGTGTTACTTTGATCTTCATTGCAAACTGGATGGAAGTGTTCCGCAAAGTTATCACCCAACCCGCATTTAGTCTCCCTGATGTAGAGCAGACTGCATTGTGAACAGTGAATTTAGTTACTAAATTGAAAAATGTACAAGTAAATCATTATTTCACCCGGAAGGATTGTTTGGGGCCTTGGATGGTGAGAAGGGATGAGGTAAAAGGGAAGGTGTTTCATCTCCTGCACTGGCATGGCAAGGTACTATGGAAAGGAGAGGGAGTGTTGTAGGCGACTGAAGAGTGGACCAGGGAATGGTCCCTTTGGAATGCTGAAACGGGAGGTGAGGGGTAGTTGCCTTTGGTGGTAGCATCACGCTTGAGGCGGCATCAGCTTGAGGTGGCAGAAATGACGGAAGATAATCCATTGAATGTGGAGGCTGTGAGTTCGAAGGTGGAAGGGCTGAAGTAGGATGGTCGTGGTGGATGACCCTGCCAAACATGGTGGAAGGGAATTCTCAGTTCATGAAAAAGGAAGGCATATCGGGAGCATTGGCATGGAAGGTGTATCATCAGAACAGATATGGCACAGATGGAGAAACTGGGAGAATGGAATAGAATCCTGTAGGAAGTGAGGTGGAATGTAGTCAAGCTGGCTGTGGGAGTCAACAGGCTTATAGTGGATATTGGCCAATAGCGTAACTCAGAAATGGATTTATGGAAGTTGAGGAAGTCGAAAGATGGATGATGCGAAAGCGAGGGAACAGTCAACATTGGAAGATGATGGAATTTCCTAGCTCGGGGCAAGAGCAGGAAATACAGTTATCAATGTACTGAGAAAAGAGATATGGCAAGGGACCTAAGTAGAACTGGAACAAAGAATGTTCCACATATCCCACAAAATGGCAGGCATAACTAGAACCCATACAGGTTCCCAAGTGACACCTTTTATTTAGCAGAGGTGAGTGGAGTCACAGAAGAAAATTTTCAACATGAGAATAAGTCCAGCCTGTCGAAGGGTGCTGATGGTGGATGATCTCCTTTCAAGAAAAAGGTGAAGGGCGCTCAGGCCTTCGCATTAGGGGATGAAGGTGTAGAGCGACTTAGTCAAAAGGAGACGGTTACAGCCAGGAAGCTGAAAGCTGCTAAAGTGGTGGAGGGTGTCAGAAGATTCATGGATGTAGGTGAGAAGAGGGTAGACAAGGGGAGAAAAAATGGAATTGAGATAGGAAGAAATCTGTTCTTTGGGGAAAGAACAGGTTGAAACAATAATTACTAACTAATTTGTATTGTCTACTTTGATGTATAAAGATGGTGGCAAAAGTATAATTGTGCAAATTAAACAGTTAAAGATTAACAAGTTGAAAGATTGTCACCACTGTAAAAACTAAAATCACTGCAGTGTTGTGCATTCGCCCCCATCTTTGATTATATGGATCTGACCCTGTTGCTATAGCAATAACTTTGAGGTTGTTACACACATCACAGCTTCCACACCCTCTCTCTTCATACCTCTTATAACCTGTTTCTATTTGTCTACTCGGCTTCACACCACCTTCTGGGGTTTATTTTGGATAATATTTATTGTTTGCCTTGCCTGGACTAGCTTCACACAGGGTAAGTCACATAGTATTTGGTGGTACATGCATGCCATTCGTGTTCAGGAAAAATAAATGATGAAATATCAGAATGCTGCAATATCTTCCGGCTTGGCTCAGACAGTAGGATTGTTCTTTCTGATTCAGAACGTTGTGGATCTAGAACTTGAGCACATGATCAAGGATGACATTCCTTGTACTGAATGAGTGCTAAATTGCCTGAGGTGCAGTCTTTAAATCTGAGGTTAAACCAAGATCCAATCAGTTGGTCCTCCTGCTCATTAATTAGATCGTGTGATTCCACTAGAAGAAGAGCAAAGAGATATTTTGGCTAATATTCCTCTTTCAATCAAAAACTGATCAACTGGGAACTCAGCTTATAATAGTTTGTGGGATCTTGCTATGCTCATCTTAACAATAAACAACAACCAGTGTAGTTCATAGCAAGTGATTTCATTTTATTCTTTCATGGGATGTGGGCATCGCTGGCTAGGCCAGCATTTATTGCCCATCCCTAATTGCCCTTGAGAAGGTGGCGGTGAGCTGCCTACTTGAACCACCGCAGTGCATGTAGTGTAAGTACATACACAATGCTGTTAGGAGGCAGTTCCAGGATAATGACCCAGCAACAGTGAAGGAACAGCAATATAGTTCCAAGTGAGGATGGTGAGTGACTTGGAGGGAAACTTGCAGATGGTGGTGTTCCCATGCATCTGCTGCCATTGTCCTTCTAGGCAGTAGAGATTTCCAGTTTGTAAAGTGCTATCGAAAGAGCCTTGGTGAGTTGCTGCAATACATCTTGTAGATGGTACACATTGCTGCCACTGTGCATCGGTGGTGGAGGGAGTGAATGTTTGTGGATGGAGTGCCAATCAAGTGGGCTACTTTGTCCTGAATGATATTGAGCTTCTTGATTGTTGTTGGTGTTGCACTCATCCAGGCAAGTGAAGAATATTCCATCACACTCCTAACTTGTGCCTTGTAGATGGTGGACAAGCTTTGGGGAGTCAGGAGGTGAGTTACTTACTGCAGCATTCTCAGCCTTTGACCTGCTCTTGTAGCCACAGTATTTAAATGACTAGTCCAGTTCAGTTTCTGGTCAATGGTAAACCCCAGGATGTTGATAGTGGGGGATTCAGCAATGGTAATGCATTTGAATGTCAAGGAGAGTTGGTTGGATTCACCCTTGTTGGAGATGATCACTGTCTGGCACTTGTGTGGCATGAATATTACTTGCCACTTGTCAGCCCAAGCCTGAATGTTGTCCAGGTCTTGCTGCATATGGGCATGGACTGCTTCATTATCTGTGGAGTCACGAATGGTGTTGAACATTGTGCAATCATCAGCAAACACCCTCACTTATGGCCTTATGATGAAGGGAAGGCCATTGATGAAGCAGCTGAAGATGGTTGGGTCTAGGACACTACCCTGAGGAACTCCTGTAGTGATGTCCCAGGACTGAGATGAATGACCTCCAACAATCACAGCCATCTTCCTTTGTGCTAGGTATGACTCCAGCCTGTGGAGAGTTTTCCACCTGATTGCCATTGACTCCAGTTTTGCTAGGTCTCCTTGATGCCCCACACTCAGTCAAATGCTGCCTTGATGTCAAGGGCAGTCACTCTCATCTCAACTCTTGAATTCAGCTCGTTTGTCCACGTTTGGACCAAAGCTGTAATGAGGTCAGGAGCTGAGTGGCCCTGGTGGAACCCAAACTTGGGCATTAGTGAGCAGGTCATTGCTGAGTAAGTGCTGCTTGATAGCACTGTCAACGACCCCTTTCATCACTTTGCTCATGATTGAGAGTAAGCTGATGGGGTGGTAATGGCCGGATTGAATTTGTCCTTTTTTTGTGGACAGGACATACCTGGGCAGGTTTCCATTTATGGGTAAATGCCAATGTTGTAGCTGTACTGGAACAGGTTGGCTAGGGGCACAGCTGGTTCTGCAGCACAAGTCTTCAGTTCTATTGCCGGAATATCGTCAGGGTCCATAACCTTTGCAGCATCCAGTGCCTTTAGCCGTTTCTTGATATCACTTGGAGTGAATTGAATTGGCTGAAGACTGGCATCTGTGATGCTGGGGAACTCAGAAGGAGGCTGAGATGGATCATTCACTCAGCACTTCTGGCTGAAGATTGTTGCATGTGCTTCAGCCTTATCTTTTGCATTGAAATGCTGGGCTCTCCCATTATTGAGGATGGGGATATTTGTGGAGCCTCCTCCTCCAGTTAGTTGTTTAATAGTCCAGCACAATTCAGGACTGGATGTGTGGCAGGACTGCAGAGCTTGGATCTGATCCATTGGTTGTGGGATTGCTTAGCTCTGCCTATTGCATGCTGCTTTTGCTGTTTGGCATGTAAGCAGCTTTACTAGGTTGACACCTCATTTTTAGGTATGCCTGGTGCTGCTCCTGACATGCCCTCCTGCACTCTTCATTGAACCAGGGTTGATACCCTGGCTTGATGGTAATACAAACATACATGTAATACGAAATAGGAGCAGAAGTAGGCCATTCAGCTCCTCAAGCCTGCTCCACTATTCAATAAGATCATGGCTGATCTGTTTGTGTTTCAAATTCTACATTCATATCTACCCCCGATAACCTTTGATTCCCTTGCCTAACAAGAATTTATCTACTTCTGGCTTAAAAATATTCAATGTCCTGCCTCCATCACCTTCTGAGGCAGAAAATTCCAAAGTCACACAACCCTCAGAGAGAAATAATTTCTCCTCATCTCTGCCCTAAAAGGGCAACCATAAGAAGAAACATCCTTTCCATATCTACCTTGTCAATACCTTTCAGGATATTATATACTTCAATCAAGTCACCCCTCACTCTTCTAAGCTCCAGTGGAAACAAGCTCAGTCTGTCGAAGCTTTCCCCATAAGACAACTCGTTCATTCCAGGTATAAATCTAGTAAACCTCCACTGAACTACCTCCAACACATTTACATAAGGAGACAAAACTGCATACAATATCCAAGATGTGGCCTCAGCAATGCCCTGTATAACTGAAGCATAACGTCCTTACTTTTATGTTCAATTCCTCTCATAATAAAGGATAGCATTTCATTAGCCTTCTTAATTACTTGCTGTACCTGCATATTAACTTTTTGTGACTCATGCAGTAGAACACCTAGATCCCCCTGCACCTTGAAATTCCGCAGCCATTCTTCTTTTAAGTAATACTCTGCTTTTTTATTCTTTCTGCCAAATTGAAGAATTTCACATTTTCCCACATTATACTTTATCTGTCAGATCTTTGCACACTCATTCAACCTATCAATATCCATCTGCAACCTCCTTATGTCCTCTTCGTTATATACTTTCCTACCTAACTTGGTGCCATCTGCAAACTTAGTTACCATACCTTCACTCTCCTCATCTAAGTCATTGATATAAATTGTAAAATGTTGGGGCCCCAGCAAAGAACCCTGTAGGACTCCACTCATCACATCTTAATGGTAGAGTGGAGGATATGCCAGGCCATGAGGTTACAGATTCTGGTTGTACACAATTCTGCTGCTGCTGATGACCCACAGCGTCTCATGGATGCCTAGTTTTGGGTCGCTAGATCTGTTCAAACTCTATCCCATTTAGCACGGTGGTAGTGCCACACAACATGATGGAGAGTATCCCCAATGTGAAGATGAGACTTCGTCTCCACAAGGACTGCACAGTGGTCACTCCTATCAATACTGTCATGGACAGATGCATTTGTGGCAGGTAGAATGGTGAGGATGAGGTCAAGTACATTTTTCCCTTCTATTGGTTCCCTCACCATCTGCTGCAGACCTAGTCTAGCAGTTATGTCCTTTAGGGCTTCGCCAGCTTGGTCAGTATTTGTGCTACCCGAGCCACTCTTGGTGATGAACATGAAGTCCTCCATCCAGAGTATATTCTGTGCCCTAACCACCCTTCTTCCAAGTGGTGTTAAACATGGAGGAGTGCTGACTCATCAGCTGAGGAGATTGGGGTGGGTGATAATCAACAGGAGGTTTCCTTGCCCATGTTTGACCTGATGTAATGATACTTCATGAGGTCCAGAGCCAATGTTGAGAACTACAAGCACAACTCCCTCCTGACTGCATACCATTGTGCCGCCACCTCTGCTGGGTCTGTCCTGTTGGTGGACATACCCAGGGATGATGATGATGGTGTCTGGGACATTGTAAGGTATGATTCTATGAGTATGATTATGTTAGGCTGTTGCTTGACCAGTCTGTGAGACAGCTCTCCCAATTTTGGCACAAGCCCCCAAATAGGAGGACTTTGCAGAATCGACAGGGCTGGGTTTGCAGTTGTCATTTCTGGTGCCTAGATCCATCTTGTTCTATTCCTTTTTGTAGGCTTTGTAGCAGTTTTATTATAGCTGAATGGCTTGCTAGGCCATTTCAGAGGGCACTTAAGAGTCAACCACATTGCTATGGGCCTAGAGTCACATGTGGATCAGACCAGGCAAGGATGGCAGATTTCCTTCCATTAGTGGGTCAGATGGGTTTTTACAACAATTGACAATGGTTTCATGACAGATAATGACCAAAACTAGCTTTTAATTCCAGATTTATTAATTTAATTTAAATTCTACCTGCTTGGATTTGAACCCTTGTAGATCACAGGATTACTAGCCCAGTGACATTACCACTATGCCACTGCCTCTCCAATTGGCTGCATGTGATACAACTTTGAATGTCTCCAAGAATAGTGAGCAGGTGTTATAAAAATGAAGCTGGTTAGGCCTTTTCCAATGATTTTCATTCAAGGCTTCTGCAGGCTAATGGAAACCAGATTTTGCAATGTAAATACAAAATGCTGTCGATGCCCGATACCTGAAATAAAATCAGAAAATGCTGGAAATACTGAGCAGGTCTGGCAATATCTATCAGGTCAAAACCTGAAATGTTAACCCTTGTTTGCTCTCCCCACAGATTCTGCCAGGCCTGCTGAGTGTTTCCAGCATTTTCTATTTTTATTTTCGATATAAATGCTAATAGCTGGTTCTCATGCACCAGCCTCTTAGAATTGGACCTCAAGCAAAAGCAAAGTGCATGTATTTGAAAAATAAACATCCTTAAGTTAAACATTTTTTTGCAGGAATAATAGCTTCAAGCTTGGCCACAGAAGCACAGTGTAGTAGATACCATGTAAATGGGGCATTCACTAGGGACGACCCACTAGGAATTGACTTCCTTTAATGCATTCCTATGGACTGATCTGCTGGCTAGTGAAATGACTGCTGTTGAGTCTGGGTAACGTTTTGTTATTGTTCGGTTCTGTTTGCTTGCCTCCCTGGCTTGGAGATAATGGTTTGAAGCCAGGTCACTGTTTCCAAAAACACAATGCTTTAGCAACATGAAATCTGTTCCAAGCGAAGGCCTTGTGGGTCAGCTATCTTTTTTGCACCACTGTTTTGGGGAATTGTTTCTCAATCTTATTAGACTGTAAAGTTGTAAGCAAAAATGGATTGCAAGGGTACTGAAGAAGTGGATGCAATGTTTTTATTTGAACTGCTTGAGAAGCCTGTATTAATTTGTTCCTTCAGAAGAATTTATTATTTCCCTCCTCTGCTCAATCAATAGTTACTCTTAGGCCCCAAGAGCCCAGTCAAATTTACTGGAGCCTGAACTGGTCCATGGTGAAAATGAATTTCTTAGAATTAATTGGGTGTTAATGTTGCTTTTGATTAAATACTTGGTTTCATTTTTTTTTTAAATAAAAAATCTACATCCGCGTGGCATCTGAAAAGTTACTGAATCCAACCGAAGCACATCCTGTATCATTTTCACAATATGTTACGTGCTGGTCTATTAGTACAGTAGTACATTCAACAATCAATCTGTATGCAGAAACTCTATAGCCTAAGTAAGATTTTAAAATCTTGAAAATACATTGGGGGGCTAAATTGGATCGCTCCTAAAAATGTCTGTGTGAATCACAATGTGCAACTAACCCCCACCACATGTTGATCAAAATGCAGGCAGCATGCCAAATATATGCAAAGGAGGTTTAGGCTGCCTCTTTTTTTATTATTTCATGGGATGTGGGCGTTGCGGGCTAGACCAGCATTAATGTTTCAGCCCTAATTTCCCTTGAGAAAGTGGTGGTGAGCTTCCTCCTTGAACCACAGCAGCTCATCTGGTGTAGGTACACAAACAGTGCTGTTAGGAAGCAAGTTCTAGGATTTTGACAGTGACATTGAAGGAGCGGAGGTACAGGCTTGGATTTTCATCATCAAGGCAGGTACTGGGAGTTGGAAAAATTCCCAGCTCAGCCCGCCTGCCTTGGGAAAAAGTACCCGCAAAGGCGGGATCATATATGCTGGGCATGGGTGCGGACTGTAGTCGGACGAGCTGACCCGGGAAAGAGGTCAGAGGCAGTCACTGGGCCCACCTCAGTGCTGTGGGACTTTGTCCCAGTTAAGATAAAAACAGAAAGGTCCTCCAGCCCTATCCCCTCAGACCCCCTCACTACCCCCACACATACCCCATGCTCCATGCCACCTCATGCTCCCCAACCCCTCCCCCATGGCTCCTAATGGCCCCTATGCCAACTTTGGCACTTCCATGCCCATTGACCCACTACACACTATATAGAATCAATGAACCCTATAGTGATTGTAGGATTTGTAACAAAAATCTTTTTAAAAAGCCATTTCCACTATGTTTTAAAAAAAGTGTTTTCACTACAGGGTAATAAAAGTATCAATCATCTAGACCATTTAAAGCATCAATGACAGAATCTACAAGGCCTTGAAACCACTTAACCATGTGTAAATAAACATTGTGAAATTGACAGTGGGGATCAGAGAGGCTGAGCTGTCAATCAAGCAGTGTTTTCTCTTGGGCTGAGGTGTTTCAACACAAATAATTGATTTCTGGGTTCTCAGCCAAGCATACATTATGAGCCTTGGCATTGGGGGGGGTGCATGAGGTGGACCTTTTGAACTCACCTTTCAAAAGGTCCCCTCCTGCAGAGTAACATTCACGACTCCACAGAGAGACCATAAACTCCAACTCTTTAAAAACTTGGCCCTACTCCATGAAAATTGCAGAGGAGTGGGCATGCCTATCTCCGCAATGGAGCCAGCCAGGTTGGGGTTTCCAGGTGCGGTCTTTTGACCCAAATTAGCCCACACCCTTTGAAGACATACTGGAAAATCAGACAGCTCGGGAATGGGATCAGAAATCCTGGAAATGGGACCAGCCCACCAATTTTAAAGGGTTCCTGAGTCATCCCGCCTCGGTAAACATCCAGCCTATAGTTCCAAGTCAGGATCGTGTGTGACTTGGAGAGGAACTTGCAGTTGAGTAATGTTCCCATGCATCTGCTGCTCTTATCCATCTGGGTGGTCGAGTACAGGTTTGGAAGGTGCTGTCGAAGGCGTCTTAGCACGTGATTGCAGTGTATTTTGTACATGGTACACACTACTGTTACTATGTATACTGAGAGCCAATAGATGTAGTACACTTGGAATTTCCAAAAGGCATTCAATAAGGTGCCATGCAAAAGATTAATGCACAAGATCAGGGCTCATGGAACTTAGGGTAATGCATTAGCATGGATGCAGGATTGGTTAACACAATCGAGACTGAAGTCAATTGGACTTTCTCTCAATTAACAGACAGAAACAGAGAATAGGGATAAATTAGTCATTTTCAAGTTAGCAAGCTATAACTAATGGAGTCCTCCAAGGCTCAATGCTGGCACCTCAGCTATTTATAATCTACATTAAAGACTTAGACAAGGAGACCGAAAGTAATGTATCCAGGTTTGCTAATGATACAAAGCTGGTTGGGAAGAGGACACAAAGAGGTTGCAAAGAGAGATATGCAGGTTCAGTTGGTAGGCAACAAGGTGGCAGATGGACCATAATATATGCAAGTGTGAAGTCATTCACTTTGGTAGTAAGCATAGTAAGCAGAATATTTTTAAAAAGGTATAGACCTTTTAAATGTTCATGTTCAGAGAAACTTGGAATGCAGTATGTTATCATGCAGATACAGCAAGCAATTAGGAAGGCAAGTGGCATGTTGGCCCTTATTGCAAAAGGATTGCAGTACAAGAATATTGAATCTAGATGGTGTAAGAATGCACCTTTCTCCTTCCAGATTAGGGTACAGCTTGGCTAGGCAGTGGAGGATCACAAAGAGAGTGACAATGAAGACTTACCACCTGCCATTGACATATGTTGAAAAGAGTTGCAGGTTGATACTCAACCTGTTTGGCCACATTATGAACACACCTTTCTTGGCCATCACGTCCTAGAGTGGGTCTTAAACCCAGGGCTTCTGGGTTCAGTAGCACGGACACTACCCACTGCATGACAAGACCCTTATAATTACCTGGAAAAACTCAGCAGGTCTGGCAGCATCGGTGGAGAAGAAATCAGTTAACGTTTCGAGCCTTCATGACCCTTCGGCAGAACTGAGTATAGTTAGGAGAAAGGTGAAATATAAGCTGGTCTAAGGTGGGGGGGCGGGGGGAGAGAGAAGTTGAGGGTGGGATGATTGTGGAGATAAGCAAGCAGTGATAGGAGCAGATAATCAAAAGATGTCACAGACAAAAGGATCAAAGAGGTGTTGAAGGTGGTGATATTATCTAAGAAAAGTGCTAATTAAGAATGGAAGGCAGGATACTCAAGGTACAGCTCTAGTGGGAGTCGGTAGGCTTGTAATGGATACTGGTGGACAGTCTTTCATCAGAAATTGAGACAGAGAGGTTAAGGAAGGGAAGAGAAGTGTCAGAGATGGACCATGTGAAAATGATGGAGGGGTGGAGATTGGAAGCAAAATAAATAAATTTTTCCAGGTCCCGACGAGAGCATGAAGCAGCACCGAAGTAATCATCGATGTACCGGAGAAAGAGTTGTGGGAGGGGGCCGGAGTAGGACTGGAACAAGGAATGTTCCACATACCCCATAAAGAGACAGGCATAGCTGTCCACCAATATCCACTACAAGCCTACCGACTCCCACAGCTACCTCGACTACAGCTCCTCACAACCCGCTTCCTGTAAGGACTCCATCCCATTCTCTCAGTTCCTTCGCCTCCGTCGCATCTGTTCTGATGACGCTACCTTCAAAAACAGCTCCTCTGACATGTCCTCCTTCTTCCTTAACCGAGGTTTTCCACCCACGGTCGTTGACAGGGCCCTCAACCGTGTCCGGCCCATATCCCGCGCATCCGCCCTCACGCCTTCTCCTCCTTCCCAGAAACATGATAGGGTCCCCCTTGTCCTCACTTATCACCCCACCAGCCTCCCCATTCAAAGGATCATCCTCCGCCATTTCCGCCAACTCCAGCATGATGCCACCACCAAACACATCTTCCCTTCACCCTCCCTGGCGGCATTCCGTAGGGATCGTTCCCTCCGGGACACCCTGGTCCACTCCTCCATCACCCCCTACTCCTCAACCCCCACCTATGGCACCTCCCCATGCCCACGCAGAAGATGCAACACCTGCCCCTTCACTTCCTCTCTCCTCACCGTCCAAGGGCCCAAACACTCCTTTCAAGTGAAGCAGCATTTCACTTGCATTTCCCCTAACTTAGTCTACTGCGTTCGTTGCTCCCAATGCGGTCTCCTCTACATTGGAGAGACCAAACGCAAACTGGGCGACCGCTTTGCAGAACACCTGCGGTCTGTCTGCAAGAAAGACCCAAACCTCCCTGTCGCTTGCCATTTTAACACTCCACCCTGTTCTCTTGCCCACATGTCTGTCCTTGGCTTGCTGCATTGTTCCAGTGAAGCCCAACGCAAACTGGAGGAACAGCACCTCATCTTCCGACTAGGCACTTTACAGCCTTCCGGGCTGAATATTGAATTCAACAACTTTAGATCTTAAACTCCCCCTCCCCCCATCCCCACCCCGTTTCTCCCCCCTCCCTTTTTTTTCAATAATTTATATAGATTCTTCTTTTCCCACCTATTTCCATTATTTTTAAATCTAAAACTAAAACTTTGTTAGTCTTTCCACCCCACCCCCACTAGAGCTGTACCTCGAGTATCCTGCCTTCCATTCTTAATTAGCACTTTTCTTAGATAATATCACCACCTTCAACACCTCTTTGATCCTTTTGTCTGTGACATCTTTTGATTAACTGCTCCTATCACTGCTTGCTTATCTCCACAATCATCCCACCCTCAACTTCTCTCTCCCCCCGCCCCCCCCACCTTAGACCAGCTTATATTTCACCTTTCTCCTAACTATACTCAGTTCTGCCGAAGGGTCATGAAGACTCGAAACGTTAACTGATTTCTTCTCCACCGATGCTGCCAGACCTGCTGAGTTTTTCCAGGTAATTCTGTTTTTGTTTTGGATTACCAGCATCCGCAGTAGCTTTTAGCTTTTTGTTTTTAAGACCCTTATAATTGTTTGCTGTACCTGTATGCTACCTTTCTGCATTCCATTTATGAGTACACCAAAGTCTTTCTGAACATGAACATTTAGAAGTTTCACGTCTTTTACAAAATGTTCTTCTTTTCTATTCTTATTATTAAAGTGAATATTAAACTCCACATTAAACTTCACCTGCCACCTTGTTGCCCACTAACTTAACCTGATGTCTATATCTCTTTGCAGCTTCTTTGTATCCTCTTCCCAGCTTACATTGCCATCTAAGTTTGCATTGTCAGCAAACTTGAACACATAGCTCTCAGTCTCCTCGTTTAAGTCATTAATATAGATTGCAGTAGTGTACTGTTGCCGGAGCACACTATAGCAGCACTCCAGCAACTCCACTCAGCAGCCCTAAGCGGCCGCAACACTCCCCGAAGAGCCCCATGAGTCATGCCAGCTGGAACAGCCCCCTGACTGAGTCCTCCCAAAGCCTGGGCTCCCAGTATCCCCCAGTAAACATCCCGGGCCCCAACCCCCTGAACAGCCCTGGGTCCCCCGACTCCCCCCAAGCAGCCCTGACTCTTTCCGAGCTGGTGGAACTTGTCACTGCTGCCACTGCTGAGGTCGTTTGTGCATGTGCCAGCTGGCACATGCACAGTATACCTTCTCATCTTCCTTCAGCTGGAGAACAGCCCTGCACACATGTATGTAGGAAAATGCCTTGAAGGATCGAAACCCCAGCCAAATGGCGTGAAACTACAGACCAGGTGACCTGATCAGGAGCACCATTACGGAGGAGGTGACCCACACAGCAAGGGGGACAGGAGAAAAGGTCCCAGAACTTCAAATAAAGTTAAGTTAAAGAAACTCAAAGTGAAAGAAAGAGCTGCAAAAGGAGCAGACTTGAAGCAAAGTGGGCTTGAAAGAAGCCTTGAAGATCTGAAGAGGCAGCCAAAGGATGGTGACTTCTTACTGTAGGCCTTTGGAGCGGTGGTGTTCTGCTTGATGGCCAAAAGTCTGAAATTGTGCTTGAATGTATGTGCAAATGCAGAAGGTGACACTGATAAACATGTCAAAACTACATTCCTCTTCTGGTGCCACTGCATTACATGCCACTCATCATCTGTTTAGTGTCTACATATTCTTTTTTCTCCCCAATGCCTGGCTCGCGACGCCTTGAAGTGGCAGGCTAACAGCTTATAAACTCAAACAGCCTAAAATCCACTTCCCTACTCAGCACTCACTGCCAGCCTAAAGGGAGAAAAGCCTCAATCAGAATTACTAACAGTTGTCCATCGGAAACAAGACAATTTCTAAAATCTCCAAGCCCAAGAGGCTGCTATATGTGTAAATGGGGGAAAAAACTAAACAAACCTTCAAAACTGCCTGATAGCAACACAATGACCATGAAACAAAAAAGCATAATCTTCCTCTTTCATAGAGAAAGTCAAGAAAGTAAAGAACATTCAAGTACAAAAATAAAAATACCTGGAAAAACTTAGCAAAAAGCAAAAAACTGCGGATGCTGGAAATCCAAAACAAAAGTAAAAATACCTGCATTCAAGTGCTGTCACACTGACTGAGGATGGATGGGAGAGGCCCAGTGCTGCAGCTGCCTCAGAAATTGAGCACACAGTGTACATCTGAAACTGAGCTCAATACAGTGGCAGGTTGATACCCCTGTGCGGATGTGTGGACAGAGGAAATGCGGAAGAGGAAAAAAGAGACAAATCATTGGTTTGACTATAAAGATGAAAAGGTTGGGTGCAAAGTGCATGCAAATATTAGTAGCTTATCACATTTCACGTCCAAGGGATTGAGACTTTTGAATGTATACTGTTTGTACCAAGTGACTTACAATGGATCCAGCTGGAGTGCATGTTTAAAATCTCTCAGAAAAAAAATTGCAGAACACAAACTGTCAAAATCTCACATCACTGCACACCATGTCACTGAAAAAGCAGAGGAAGACACTCTTGGAAAAGTTTGTGACAACCTGAATGCATCTCATCTAAAGGTGACTTGTGCAGACTTTACTCTGGCCATTTTGGCTTGCTGGAACTTCAAACAGCAAATGGTGTTGACACAGGAATTGGGTGCATTCCTGCTACATGCTGCAGAAATTATTGAACACATAGCTACCTAGTTGAGGAAGAAAATTTGCCAGCATATCAAAATAATCAAGGGTAAAATTTTAAAAAACAATAGATGAATCTACATGCCTAAGTAACAGAACTGCTCTAGTCATTTACTTGAAATGTGGAAGTGATAAGAAGGATGATCTACACTTCATGTTTTTGATTCTGATTGAATTTCCAGATCAAAAATCTGATACGATAGTTAAGCATCTTCTTGAATGTCTCGCGAAACATGGTTTTGATGACTGCTACTTGAAGCAGCAACTTGTAGCGTTTGCTAGTGATGGAGCGAGTGTTATGCTGGCACAAAATCAGGTGTAGCTAGCAAATGTTTGGAGCAATACTGCTGGGAAGAGTGTCCTGCAGTCAGCATCACGGTGAAGCAGTCTGGGAAGAGTATCCTGCAGTCAGTTCCTATTGAAAATAACAACAGTGGCATCACAAGACAGCGCGAGAGAACGGCAGAGAGCTCAGAACCAGCGTGAGTGCGGGAAAGCTTCAAAAAGTGACATCAGCACAAAGCTGAGCGCTGATTGGTGAGTAGTGAGTAAGTGTTTTTCTCCAGTTTTTTTCTCCATTTTAAAATAGATTAAGCTAAGGAAAGGTAAGATTCTAGTTTTTATTTAAAGTACATAAATAATTTAATGTTTTCTTACTGTATTTAACTTAAAGTAAGAGGTTTTTTCTCAACTAGAGGTATGGCAGGGCAGCTCAGTCCCGTGTTATGTACCGCCCGCAACATGTGGGAAGTCCTAGATGTTTCTTGCACTCTGACCAACCACGTGTGCAGGAAGTGCCACCAGCTGCAACTACTTGAGCTCCGAGTTTTGGAGCTTGAGCAGCAGCTGGAGGCACTGAGGTGCACCCACGAGGCTGAGAATTTCGTGGATAGCACATTTTTAGACGTGGTCACCTCCACAGCTTTCGAAAGTGCAGACAGAGAGGGAATGGGTGACCATCAGTCAGAAGAAAGGTGTCAGGCAGGTAGTCAGGAAATCCCCAGGGTGCATCTCACTCGAGAACCGTTTTTCTGTGTTGGAAAACGGTGAGCGTGATGGTTCCTCTGGGGAGTGCAGCCACGCTTATGGCAGTGGCTCAGCTGCACAGGGGGGGAGGAAAAAGAGGGGAAGAGCAATAGTGGTAGGAGACTCGATAGTTAGGGGAACAGACAGGTGTTTCTGTGGCCGTAGGCGTGACTCCAGGATGGTATGTTGCCTCCCTGGTGCCAGGGTCAAGGATGTCATTGAATGGCTGCAGGGCATTCTAAAGGGGGAGGGCAAACAGACAGAGATCATGGTACATATGGTACCAACAGCATAAGTAGAAAGAGGGATGAAGTCCTGCAAGCAGAATTTAGGGAGCTAGGAAACAGATTAAAAAACAGGACCTCAAAGGTAGTAATCCCTGGATTACTTCCAGTGCCACACGCTAGTGAGTATAGAAATAGGAGGTTAATCCAGATGAATGCGTGACTGGAGAGATGGTGCAGGAGGGAGGGCTTTAGATTTCTGGGACATTGGGACCGTCTTTGGGAGTGGTGGGACCTGTACAAGGCGGACGGGTTGCATCTGAACTGGAATGGGACCAACATCCTTTCAGGGAGATAAAAATAAAAAGCTAAAAGCTACTGCGGATGCTGGAAATCCAAAACAAAAACAGAATTACCTGGAAAAACTCAGCAGGTCTGGCAGCATCGGTGGAGAAGAAATCAGTTAACGTTTCGAGTCTTCATGACCCTTCGGCAGACCTTTCAGGGAGGTTTGCTAGTGCTGTTGGGGTGAGCTTAAACTAACTTGGCAGGGGGGTGGGATCCTGAGAGGAGATTCAGCAGGGGGAGATGCAAAGCCAAAACTAGAAGCGAGAGCAAGTGAGTCTGGAAGGCATAGAAATTATAGGCCAGTTAAGGCACAAGGGAGCTTAGCAAGGTTGGATGGTGTTTATTTTAATGCAAGGAGTCTGACGAATAAGGCAGATGAGTTGAGGGCACAAATTGAGACGTGGAAGTATGACGTAATTGCTTTCACAGAGACATGGCTGAGACAGGGGCAGGATTGGCAGCTCAATATTCCAGGACATAGGGTCTTCAGGCGAGACAGGGAAGGAGGTAAAAGAGGAGGGGGTATCGCAATATTGATCAAGGAATCAATTACAGCAGTAAGGAGGGATGACAGCTTAGAAGGCTCCTCAAATGAAGCCATATGGGTAGAACCTAAAAACAAAAAAGGAGCAATCACATTGCTGGGAGTGTAGTATAGGCCCCCAAACAGTCAGAGAGAAATAGAAGAGCAGATATGTAGGCAAATTTCAGAGAAGTGTAAAAATAATAGGGTAGTAATAGTGGGGGATTTCAACTTCCCCAACATTAACTGGGTTAGTCATAGTGTGATAGGTTTAGAGGGAGCGGGATTCTTAAAATGCATCCTAGAGAGCTTTTTAAGCCAGTATGCAGAAGGTTCTACAAGAGAGGGGGTGGTCCTAGACTTAATTTTAGGGAATGAAGCCGGGCAAATGGTAGAGGTATCAGTGGGGGAGAATTTTGCAGATAGCGATCATAACTCCATTAGATTCAAGGTTGTTATGGAAAAGGACAAGGATGGGCCAGAAATCAGAGTTCTAAATTGGGGGAAGGCCGACTTTAATAAGATTAGATATGATTTGGTCAGAGTGGACTGGGAGCAGCTACTTTTAGGTAAATATGCGTCAGAGCAGTGGGACTCATTCAAGAAGGAAATAGGGAGAGTACAGGGCAACATATTCCAGTAAAGGGGAGGGTTGGACCAACAAATCCAGGGAATGCTAGATGTCGAGGGATATACAGGATTGAATAAAGGGAAAAAGGGAGGCTTATGGCAGATACGAGGGCTCAAAACAGCGGAAGCCCTAGAGGAGTATAGAATGTGTAGGGGGGAATTTGAAAAGGAAATTAGGAGAGCAAAAAAAGGGCATGAAAAAACATTGGCAGGTAAAATAAAGGAAAATCCAAAGTTATTTTACAAGCACATTAAGAGTAAGAGGATAACTAGGGAAAGAGTAGGGCCCATTATGGACCAAAGTGGTAATTTGTGTGTGGAGCCAGAAGTTGTAGGTAGGGTTCTAAATGAATACTTTGTGTTGGTGTTCACAAGTGAGAGGGACAACGTGGGTATGGAAATCAGGCAGAAGGACTCTGATATAATTAAAGAAATTAGCATAGAAAGGGAGGAAGTTCTAAGTGGTCTGGCAGGCTTAAAAGTAGATAAGTCCCCAGGCCCAGATGAAATGTATCCCAGGCTGTTGAGTGAGGCAAGGGAGGAGATAGCAGGGGCACTGGCAATAATTTTCAATACCTCTCTGGCCACAGGAGAGGTGCCAGAGGACTGGAGGACAGCCAATGTGGTACCGTTATTCAAGAAGGGAGGAAGGGATAAACCAGGGAACTGTCAGTTCTAACAGTTCTAAACAGTCAGTCTAACCTCAGTGGTGGGGAAACTATTGGAAGCAATTCTGAGGGACGGAATTAATCCACACTTGGAGAGGCAGGGATTAATCAAGTACAGTCAGCATGGTTTTGTTAAGGGGAGGTCATGCCTGACCAATTTGATTGAATTTTTCGAAGAGGTGACCAGGTGTGTGGATGAGGACAATGCAATTGATGTAGTCTACTTGGACTTCAGCAAGGCTTTTGACAAGGTCCTGAATGGGAGACTGATAATAAAGGTAAGAGCCCATGGGATCCAAGGCAATTTGGCAAATTGGATCCAGAATTGGCTGAGTGGCAGGAAGCAGAGGGTGATGGTCGAGGGATGTTTTTGTGACTGGATGCCTGTGTCCAGTGGGGTTCCACAGGGATCGGTGTTGGGTCCCTTGCTGTTTGTGGTATATATAAACGATTTAGACTTGAATGTAGGAGGGCTGATCAGTAAGTTCTCGGTTGACACAAAAATTGGTGGGTTGGTAAATAGTGAGGAGGATAGCCTTAGATTAAAGGAGGATATAGACAGGCTGGTCAGATGGGCTGATCAGTGGCAAATGGAATTTAATCCAGATAAGTGTGAGGTGATGCACTTGGACAGGTCAAACAAGGCACAGGAGTACAAGATGAATGGTAGGACCCTGGAAAGTACCGAGGATCAGAGGGACCTTGGTGTGCATGTCCATCGGACCCTTAAGGTAGCAGGACAGGTAGATAAGGTGGTTAAGAAGGCATATGGGATACTTGCCTTCATTAGCTGAGGCATAGAATATAAGAGCAGGGAGATTATGCTGGAATTTTATAAAATGCTGGTTAGGCCATAGCTAGACTATTGCATGCAGTTCTGGAATCTGCATTATAGGAAGGATGTGATTGCACTAGAGAGAGTGCAAAGGAGATTTACCAGGATGTTGCCTAGACTGGGGAGTTTTAGTTATGAGGAGAGGTTGGATAGACTGGGGTTATTTTCCCTGGAGGAGATTGAGGGGGGACATGATTGAGGTGTATAAAATTATGAGTGGAATAGAAAGGGTGGACAGGAAAGAACTTTTCCCCTTTGTGGGGGGATCAATAGCCAGGGGGCATAGATTTAAGGTAAGGGCAGGAGGTTTCGAGGGGATGTGAGGAAGAATTTTTTCACCCAGAGGGTGGTGGGAATCTGGAAATCACTTCCTGAAAGGGTGGTAGAGGCAGAAACCCTCATAACATTTAAGAAGTGTTTGGATCGCACTTGCGATGCCATGGCATAAAAGGCTTTAGGCCTAGTGCTGGAAAATGGGATTAGAATAGTTAGGTACTTGTTTGACCGGCGCAGACTCGATGGGTCAAACGGCCTTTTTCTGTGCTGTAGACCTCTATGACTCTATGACAATACCCAGATATTATTGTTTGGCATTGCCTGAACCATAGATTAGAACCATAGTGGGCGATTCGGTGACAGAAGTTATTGGAGTGAACCATTCCCATTCCTTTATGGACAAATTATACTCTGTGTATAAAGATCACCTCTCAATCAGAGGCAACTGGCAGAATGTGCTGCTGAATTAGAGCAACAAATTTCCAAAATAGGCCATATTTTAAGCACCAAACGGGTACCAAGTTCATTTCAAACAGTGCCTGCTGTGTGGTGCAGCTATGAAGCATTGTGCACTCATTTTGAACTGGCAACAAAGGTGAAACTAGGTCTGCATCTGACACGAAAATCTATGAGGGTTTGTTAAAGAGAATTTCCTCGAAACAGTTTCTCTTAGACTTAGCTCTGATGTATGACATATTACATGAATTCGGCATGCTGTCAGAGTGTTTATAGAAACACACTACAATGATTGTGTATGAAGACAAACTGATCCTTTGCAACATACACTTTTTGCATGGACTGAAAGAGCAACCTGGCACAAAAACACAAGGCTAATGCTGCAGTCACACAGGGCAAGTTTGGAAAGGCCTCGTTAGTGAGCAACAATAAAATTATCAGCATCAACTCTCAGCAGTTTCTTACCAGTCTTCTTAGTAATTTCAAAATTCAAGTGTTCACAACCACTTAATTTTCCTGACAGGTTTCTCATTAGAAACATCGAACTTTATTTACAGGTTGCAGCAGCAGTTACAAACTTCCATCAAGCTCCACAACCAGAAGAAGACCTCCCACTCTAAGGTTCCCCACGCTTAGAGCTGATTTGTTCACACTGTCATGTGGTACTATACAGTCTTAAAGCTACAGTCACTACATTCCTTAAACCTACAATTACTACACATGTCATTGAAAGGCTCTCATTCAGCTTCTGGAGCCCAATCCAGTCGTGCATCTCTGATCAACCAATTGCTCATTCTTGACAAAGACTATTGGCTAGCTGAAATGCCACTAGGTTATGGAGAATCAGCAAAAGCTTCTCTCAGCAAGTGGTTTAAATTGTCATCTACTCCTGTAATCAATGCATTCAGAGGTTATGTGGAGGAAGCTGAGCAACGCATTCTCCAGGATTTACGACCATTACTAAATTGCACACAAGTAATTCCAAGAAGCAGTGCAGAATGTGAGCGAGGATTCAATCAAATGAATTTAGTTATAACACCAACATGCTCAAGAGTTCTCGTAAGCCGGGTACCAGCACTCATGTTTGGCAGACTACGTGGACCGCCACCCCCCCACCACCTCCTGATGCATTGGGATCCAACACCATATGTCACAACCTGGCTGCGATGTCACCGATCAGCAAAGGACTCAATGACAAGACCAGCCTCTCCCTCTAGCACAAATGTGGAAACGGACCTGTCATGGAAATTATTGTGAAATGTCGGTTGCAGAAATTCAAGAAGGGTCATGGTGTCAAGTTTTTTGAAAGTTTGTGGTGATGAAGCCTCTGCAGACCATGATGCTGCTCAAAAATCTATTGATGAGTTTGCAATGCAAGTTTCAGATGAAAACTTTTTGCCTGAAAAAATTTACAATGCTGACAAAAACTAGTCTGTTCTGGTGATACATACCTAGGAAAATGCTAGCAATGGCTGAAGAGAGTATACCAATGGGTGTTAAGGATGCCAAGGATAAGTTGACTGTCCTTGGTTGTGCCAATGCAGCTGGCACATACAGATGCAAATTGGCTGTGTAATTGGCAAGAGCAAATGCCCCAGGAGCTTCAAGGGTATTCGGACACTATTCACTGTTATGCCAATGAGAGAGCCTGGGTAACCAGGGACATGTTTTCTGATTGGTTTCACAACCACTTTGTACCAGAGGCATGTGCGCATTGTTGGGTAACTGGACTTGAAGAAAACTGTAAAAATCATGTTGCTCCTGACAATTGTTAAGCACATCCCCCTGCTAAAATCTTGGTGAAGAACAATGTTTTCGCTATTTACTCCCTCCCTGGAAGAACTATTCAAGAAGGCCTCCCAGCCAAGTACATCGGTACTCTGAAGTCTGAACTCTCGACCTCAATCAGAATTGCAAATGGTGGCACAGGTTGCAAATTGTTACAGGTACCCTGCATTTATTATTCAGTGATATATCTTATTTTTCTAGCCATTTTATTGACTTTAGACTGTAGCTAGCATAGGCTTACGCTATTAAAATATAAGAAGGCCTAGCCCATTATGCCATACCCGAAAACCAAAATTATCTGAAATCCAAAATGCAATCAGCCCTGAGGATTTTGGATAATGGATACTTGACCTGCAAAATGCTGCATAATGAAATTCTAGCTACTCTAAAGACTAATGATTCAAAATACCACACAGTTCAAAATAAAAAGCCTACTGCCTACCAACATTAATGTTTTTCACTTAAAAAGCATAGTTTACTAATTTTTGGGGACTCAAATGGTTAATACATAGAAAAACAATGTAATAATAGGCTTAGAAAAGATATGGCAACACATTTTCTTAGAGCTCCTGCACCTCAAAATTTCCCACTACACCACAGATAGGGAAGGATTTTCCCCTCGACAGGTGGGCATGACAGGCAGGCCCAGGAACAGCACTCTGTTGCCTGCTTTCGGGCCCCAACCATGATTTCACGCTGGCTGGCCAATTAATGGCCAGCCAGTATGAATCACACGCTGAAACACTCAGCGCTGCCTGTGTGTGTGTATGTGGGGTGGGGGGGTGGGGGTGGGGGTGGGGGGGGGGGGGGGGGGGGGCGGGGGGCGGTGAGGGTGAGTGCGTAAGTCAGCGCATGCACTCAGGTGCGGTCAGTGAAAGCTCCCTGAAAACAGAGAGCTGCCTCAGGGAGTTGAAGATTTCACACATTAAAAATAAAGATTGTAAAATTAAGGTAAACATGCCCCCTCATGTGACTCTGTCACATGAGCAAGGACATGTTAAAAATGAGATTTAAAAATTTTTATTTTAGTTTTAATTAACATCGGAAACCCCACCCGTCTGTGGATGTGGTTTCCTCAAAAATCCAAAGGCCACTTGGCCTTTTCGCCCACCCACCAACCATAGGGTTGGACAAGCAGTGAAAAATCCACTTTAATTAATTTATTAATGGTCCTAACAGCCCTCTTAATTGTCAACAGGCTTGCTGCCGACTCCCGTGCTTGCCCCCCAACCGAAATATTGCATAAGTGCGCGATTATGCCAGGACAATCGCCCAACAACATCACACGCTATTTCACGCTCGTGCAATTCGGGTGCAGGCCCACATGCCGAGCTGAAAATCCAGCCCATAAATTAAGTAGCTGAAGCCCCAGCACTGATCCTCACAGCACTCCTGCTAACTTTAAAATGCCGCATTTATTCCTACTCTCTATTTCCTGTCCTTTAACCCATACCCCATCCTTGCCAATATATTGCCTCCAGTTCCATGATTTCTTATCTTGCCTATTAATCTTTTGTCTGGCACATTATCAAATGCCTTTTGGAAATCCAAGTATGTTACAAATGCCAGCTGCCTTTTATCTATCCTACTAGCTATGTCCTCAAAAAACACTAATAAGTTTGTCAAACATGATTTCCCTTTTGTAAAACCATATGAACTCTGATCACACTATGATTTTCTAAGTGCATTGTTAAGAATTCCTTCATAATAGATTCCAACATTTTCCTGACGACAGATGTCAAACTAACTGGCCTTTAGTTCCCTGTTTTTTTTTCTCTCTCCTTTCTTGAATAGTGAAGTTACATTTGCTAACTTCCAATCTGCTGGGGCTATCCAAAATCTGGGGAATTTTGGAAAATCATAACCAGTGCATTCATTATAGTTACCTCTTTAAAGCCCTAGGATGTAAGCAATCAGGTCATAGGGATTTATTGACTTTCAGTGCCTTAAGTTTTTCTAATATTTTTCCTCTGCTCATATTAATTACTTTAAGTTCCTCACTTTTACTAGCCTTTTGGTTACTCTGTATTTATGGTCTGTAATTTGTATCTTCTACAGTGAAGACAGACACAAAATATTTGTTCAATGTCTCTGTCGGTTCCTCATTCCCCATGATAATTTCTCCTGTCTCTGCCTCTAAGGGACCAATATTCACTTTAGCTACCCTCCTCCTTTTCATATACCTGTGAAAGCTCTTACAAGCTGCCGCCTGGAGCATTCAGATAGCATTTCATTATTTTTGTATGAATTCATTCTTGGCTTTGCTAAGAATTCCCTTTCAGTGGATTATGTGATCATCACACACCAAAGAGCAATTGCTATTTACTTAGGAAATAATAATCTGTCTTTCTATGATTTTGTCAAATAAAGTACAGAATACGATGTATATTTCTATTCTACATGATCTCTGCCTTGCCTTATTAGCCAGTTTGTTCTTTCATAAGCTTTCATGAAACAAAGACAGAAATTTCAGCTTGTTTTCAATATTTTTATCATAATGGCAAGATACCACAAATTGACACTCAGAACTTAGAAGGAGATTGAGCTGAATATAATATATACAAGTGATACTTGTGTGAGACTACACTGAGCATATTCAGTTAAATAATAGCTATTAACATCTAGTAACAGGTTCTAGTTAAAACTAAAACAATCCTAAGATGCTGTCAGATTTGCTTAAAACTGGCCCCATTGAAATAACACTTTGAACTGTTAACGTAAGGAGTTTAGATATTATACACCACGCATAATACAATTTTCCCCTTCCAGTTTCATGTTTCCCTTTGTTGGTGGGAAAACTGTAGCTGATGTTATGAAATTGAAGGTGGTTACAGAACAAATGAGTCTAAAAACCTGGCTTCCTTTCAAGTCAATAATGATGGAAGTAATTTTTGGAGAATACCATGTCTCATTTCTCAGAATGCCACATAGCTGAATTATTCAATTTTCCAAGCTGGCATTTCTAATACAGAGGCTGTTGCATTATGCTGTCATAATGATTATGCAGCACTGTATTAGCATGGCCATTTCTTCCTTTGTTCAGACAGTTTAGGTCGGTTACAGTAAACTGTGATAATTCAAGCTGACGGCTTGTGTGCAGTTATATTGCTACTTTTGTGGCGCTGTAAAATGGTTTCTATTTAACAGTGATGCAAAAGGGACAGTATAACTCTGGAGTTTTCTCCTGGCGTAACTCTGAATTCAACCGACAGAACTTTATGGAGGCAGGTAAACATTGTATGAATCAACACTATGTGGAATACAAACCTGAATGGCAAACCTACTTTAAAGGGTTTTCAGAGGATTTATTGGATTTCTTGTGCACTGTATCAATTTATACAAAGTTGTTTCAACTGTTTTGATAATATGAATACTCCTGCTAGTGCTCTCAATAACTTTAAGATTTACTGCTGAGAATGCAGCTCTGTGCTAATGTGCATATACATGCATAGGGTTGCCAACCCTCCAGGATTGTCCTGAAATCTCAAGGAATTAGGGATTAATTTCCTAGATGCTGCTGTGAGCTACCTGGGAAAAAAATATATGGGGGCATTAAATATGTTGTGTGTTCCTTCTTCACTTTCCCTGAAGACTCACTCTTATTAGTTAGAAAAAATGTTCAAAATGGAATAAAGCCGTTTGGCTGGACAGAACAGCTGGGGGAGGAAGGTCATGTGATGAAACCTTCAGGAACACGCCAAACGAGAGTTGGCAACTCAAATGCAAGTGCTGAGCATTTTCCTGGTGCACAAAATTTAACTTGCTGGCATAAACAGGATTCTGTCAATTTAGAATTAATTTTGTAACTGTCAATATTATTACAAACCTTGGGGACATCAGATACAACTGTTCTTGTTATAGACACAAACTATCGATATTGATTACTAATATTGTGCAAATTATTCCCTATTGAACAGTCAGACTTAAACACCTATCACAGGAGTTAAAATGATGAGCGATTGTGTTGCCCAAAGACTTGGTGTTACTGACACATGGGGAAGAATTTTCCCCCCTGTCGGGAGGGAAGTGCAGGAGTGGGCGCGTGCAGACGTACCTCCGATCGGCACCCCCAATTGGGGGTGTGCTGCATTTTACGTGGGCGTGCCAATTAAGGCCCGCCCATTGTGACGTCTGCCAGGAAACGCTATTCACTCCCTGTGTGGGCGGGGGGGATTGCCTCAGCTGGGAGTGCGCTCCTTCGCGCATGCGCGTGAAAGAGCGTACTCATCTCCCTGAGGCTAAGTGATCAGCGCCAAGTTCAAAAATGGTCAATGCACAAAATTAAAATTTCCCTGACATGTCCCCTCAAGTGACACTGCCACATGAGTTGGGACATGTCCATCACTTTCATTCAAACTTTTATTAAATTTTTAAAAACCTACATGAAATCTCATCCCGCCCGTGGATGAGGTTTCATGCTTTTTCTGAAGCCCGCCAGGGCTCCCGGCCTGCCCACCAACCTTAAGGTTGGACGGGCAGGTCCATTAACTAGCTCAATTACTTTTTAAATGGCCTCAATTGGCCATTGACAGGTCGGCAGGTGCATAGCCGATTCGGCTGCGCCCCTGCCGACCTGAAAATTGAAATGATGTGGGATGACGTCGGGAGTTCCGCCCAACATCATCCCGTGTCATTTTTACGCGTCGGCGAGCGGGCCCCACCTCCCACCCCCTGCTCGCTGACCTCAATATCCTGGCCATGGCAAGCGTGACACACTGCTGTTCAATATCAACAGATTTAAAATTAAATTAGCTCCTTCATTGATTGGATTATTCCCATAGATGTCCTTTATCATCATTTTATTAGACAGAGTGCTAGGCACTACTCAGGGATAAAATAAATATTACTAATGGCAGGAATGGGTGCGTGCAGGAATTAATTGCGACTGGGTGCCAACCACTACATTCTTGCAGCATTTGGCACTTTCACCATTTTAATTCCCATGTTTTCAGGAACATTGTGGCTGCCTGCCTGTGGTCCCATGAGGCAACCTTGCCAAAGGCATCCACCCCTTCCCTGACCATGATCACACTGGACCCTGCCCCTCCTCTCTGCGAGGGACTATTTAATATTGTAAATCAAATTTGTAAAGCCATGTTCCTGGAGTTTCTGTGATCAAAAAAATTGTGGCCCTTGCTTAAACATTGATTAGTTTTCTGACTACCAGCACTTCACAAAGTTTGTTTCTTTAATTGTTCCGGTAGGTACAAAAAAACCCATGATACTATTCAAAGAAAAGCAAGGAGTTCTTCTCTTTCCTTGCCCAAGTCACACCCCCCACCCTCAACCTCAGCCAATATTGGCAAAAACAAATAAACTGTTTTACCTCATTTGCTGTACAAATATAGCGCTGTATAAATTATTTATTCCTTATTTGTGAATAATAAGATAAAAGGGGTAATCCTGTGGTAGTTTATGCCAGGTCACCTATTGGATTGTTATTGCTGTGTCGTGCAACCCAGGATCTAGATTTGACAAGACTCAAAGACAACTTTTTAAAAAATTCATTCACGGGATGTGGCTGTCACTGACTAGGCCAGCATTTATTGCCCATCTCTAATTGCCCTTGAGAAGGGGGATGGTGTGCTGCCTTCTTGAACTGCTGCAGTCTATGTGGTGTAGGTACACCCAGAGGGTTGTTAGTGAGGGAGTTCCAGGATTTTGACTCAGTGGCAGTAAAGGAACAGCGATATATTTCCAAGTCAGGATAGTGAGTGGCTTGGAGGGGAACTTCCAGCTGATGGTGTTCCCATGTGTCTTTTGCCCTTTCCCTTCTAGGCAGTAGTGTTCGTGGGTTTGGAAGGCACTGTTTAAGAAGCCCTGGTGAGTTCTTGCTGTGCATCTTGTAGATGGTACACACTGCTGCCACTGTGCGTCAGTGGTGGAAGGAGTGAATGTGGATGAGATGCCAATCAAGTGGCTGCTTTGTCTCACATAAATTGTGAAATGCAGCCCACATGTAATCTGGGAAAATGTGAATGAATAACTTTGTTTTGAACCAGGCTCCTCAATTTAATAATACAACCAGCAAATGTGAATTCACATGAAGTGAATTTTTTTTATGGTGTTAAATGTACTATCATCATTCATTACTGAACTGCTAAATTCCCTAATTCTTTTTACATTAAAATCAACCTTCCAAATTTTAAAAAAATTATTACAGTCAATCTGTTTGAAGTACAATTCCCATTTCCCTCGTTTATTCAAATGTATAACAAATTTCGAAATCTGTGGAGGAAAAAGTATAAGAGAAGTAGATGATCACATGCTAATATTTGCATATATGTAAGCCAAGTGGTCTTAGATGTGCCAGTTGTGGCTCAGTTGGCAGCATTCTCGTCTCTGAGTCAGAAGGTTGTGAATTCAAGTCTCACTCTAGGACTTCTGTGCAGAAAAAATCTAGGCTGATATTCCAGCACAGTGCTGAGTGAGTGTGGCACTGTTGGAGGTGCTGCCTTTCAGATGAGATATTAAACAAAAGCCCCATCTGCTCTCAGGTACACATAAAAGTTCCCATCGTACTTTTTCGAAGAGCAGGGGAGTTATCTCTTGTGTCTTGGCCAATATTTATCTCTTAATCAACATCACAAAAATACAAATTATCTAGTTATTATTACATTGCTGTCTGTGGGAGCTTGCGAGGCTGAAATTTGTTGGGCGGCAGTGACCCTGATGGCAGGCTGGAAAGCCAGGGCAGGGAAGGGGGCAACCCGCCTCCAAATCCCCCTTGCGAGGACCAAATTAAATTCTACCCATTGTGTGTAAACTGACTGCCATATTTCCCACATGGTAACAGCAACTACATTTCAGAAGTTCCTAATTTGCTGTTGAGTGCTTTTTGAGGCCTGGTGGTCATGAAAGGCACTATATAAATGCAAGTCTTTCTTTCAGCAAACTATTATTCGTTGGCATTTATGAATCTTAAGATCTAATCAACATTCACTTGTTTCTTTATTGTGAAAACACATGTGAAATTCATTTGTGTTCTAACTTATTTTTATTAACTGCAAAATGATTGAAAGGTAGAATTCAATGCAAGAGTAGTTTTGATTGACAAGGAATTTTCTGTATTTTGGAATTCTTTTCACATTGTTGTTCCTCAGAGTTTGCTGTGTCTAAATCGGTTGCCTAAAAAGGCAACAATGACTACTCTTCAGTAATTGAATGAATTGCCTATGAAGTATTTGGGGCATCTTGGATATGAAAGGTGTAAGATCTTTCCTTACTTAATCTTGATGTTATTGACAACTTTAGAATTGTTGTAATCATAGGTGAACTGATAACACAGAGGTAGGTGTAACATTGTAAATTAGTGTCAGATATTAAGACATCAGTGTGAATTTCCCACATAAAAAGTTGCTGATGTCGGTCCAAGTTATTGGAGCAGGGTTAACCAGAGGACAGATGCTTCCTCACAGAGAACAAGGGTGGCCAATTGGGAATGAGTCATTTGAAGCAACTCATGTCTGTCTTACTGTTAATTTACGGAATAATATTAGTAGAGGTCAGAGAGCAAGATGCCTGCACACCTTTACTCACAATGGCGTGTGACTCAGGAGGCTGTAATGAAGAGGAAGTAGAAAGGTTAACCTTTGCAAGAGCTTTAACAATTATTCCATTCATTTGAAAGGAAATTTAAATCTACCTTTTGTGATGCACTTTGAATTGTACACTGTTGGAATGAGACATAGTCCATGGCATGACATTTTTAATTCCATTTTCATAGAGTCATAAAATGGTTACAACCTCCAGTTATTTCCTCCCACAGGCCAGTAAGAAGTGATTTCCAGTGATCTCCTTGAACTCATGCCAATGTTTTTTGAACCTGTTTAACCAAGAGGCACACTTCCTTTTTGAGGGTAGGGATCCCAGTTTTTTTTCCCCTTAGATAAGATGCCCCACTCATCTGAAGGTCCACATATAAAATCACAGTAAGACATCCATATGTTTATTTTTATCCCATGTTTCACATCTCAAATATATCCTTAATAAATCCAATGTACAATAGTTAGGTAGAAATTTGTTGAGCAGCACTTGTTTTTCAGGCACTGCTTGAAATACTAGGGCCCCAGTATGGCTAGCAGGAAGTGTGCACACATTGCCAGATAGACGTGTATTGCATGCCATTTTGGGTAAGGACGGAGTATATGCATCCTTTACTCACGCCACAAGCAGGCATTAGATCATTTACATATGCAGATATTGGGCCTAAAGTCTACTTGAGGTCTGCAATATAAAATTGGTTTGACAATTGGTTTGAGAAAGACTGTACCAGTGCTGACTGCGCTCAGAATAACCAAGCCTAAGAATTGCCTGTCAGTAAAGAAGGTATGTAACTTGCCTCAATGTAATGTTAAGAGCATTCTGGTCCTCCCGACACCATATTAAAAGAACCATTGTCACCTCACCAATCCCCCATCCCCACCCCCATTTCCAAACTCCTTGATTCTCAACCCTGACGCTATGATCTCCTCCAGTTCTGAATCTCCCATTTCTGAAATCCCATACTCTAGCTTCCAGGCGCCGTGATCTCAATCCCAAGCCCATGGGTTTACTACCTGAGGGCTACTGCAATTTTACCAATGGCCTCACTTTTCTGTACTCTTCATTGGTTGGCTATTGCACCTCACTGGCTCCATTATAATAAAGCAGGCCCAATATCTGGGGAGCCACTAGCCTTAACATTCAAGTGCAGTGAAAGAACCCTGCACTCCCACAAATGGGCACACCCAAATTTCTGGGCCATTGTTTTTGAAAATATGTCTCAACTGAGGTTATTATGTCATTAATGACAATATTACGTAACTCCTCAATTAACTTTGGAAAGACAAGAAATTACAGTCTCAGACAAGCTGCACTCCAGACCTTTATGTAAATGTGTCTTTTGGCAAGGTTTCATCTCCTCCCCTTGTTGATTTACGCTTAGTTATATCAATCATTATTAACACACCTTTCATTTTCACATTTTTTAATGCGTAATCTGTGGCCCAACCCTAAATGGATTTACTTCACTAAGAGTGCCACCCCACCAGCAACAGGCTGCAGGCTGAAGTTACTCTGTGAAGTGTGCCGAATTTAGACTTGCAATTTGATTATAACTTGTGCTTTTAAGTGATTTTCTTCATGCCATTTTTGATTTTGTTTGAAATTGGTGCTAGCCCTTAATACCATCAGTTGTGCTTCATGTGTTGGAGATATATTGCATGGGATAATATATCAGTTTGGAAAGGTCTGTTTACCAGCATTTTAAAAACTGAACACAGCCAGACTTTTACAGCTTCTGTGGGGTGGGAAAGGGACAGTACATCGAATTACCTTGAATTTACAGCACAAAACAAGTCATTTGGCCCAACTGGTCTATGCCAGTGTTGATGCTCAAATTATCTTGAATATCAGCAGTCCATCACCTAAACCTCTAAACTCATGGGGATAAATTTTTGTCTTTGTCGCATGGCAACAATTCCCTCTGCCAGATTACTGTGCAAGCAATTAAGGCAAAACATTAGTCCTATGTCTCTACATTTACTGCTTCTGTCTTCTTTCAACTTTGCCCTGAAGTTTCCAAGCTTCAATTAAAGATACTATGTAACTGTAAGGTGTTTTTAGGAGTGTATACTTAGTAGATAGCTTTCCAAGTTCCAAATATGAAATTTGAGACTTTGTACTAAGATAAATAAACAGACTGTTGCAGCCAATCTGTATCCACGTAGAATGCGTAAAGACCAATATTTTTAACTGGTCTTCTTAAGTGCATAACTAAATTATGGAGCATAATTCAATGATTATCCCTTAAGGCAAAATAGAGTAGAAAAACATTTTAACAAAAGCAAAATACAGCAAATGTTGAAAATCTGAAATAAAAGCAAAAAATGCTGGAAAACATTCAACAGGGCAGGCAGTATTTGTGGATAGAGAAAATAAAGTTAAAGTTTTAGGCCAATAACCATTCAGCAGAAGTAGAAGATATTAGAAATGCAACAGTTTTAAGCAAGTACAGAGCCAGAGAATGAGGTGCAGGCAAAAGAAAGAACAATGGTCAGGTGGAGGGAGGGCAGGAAGGATTAAATGGCAAAAGAAATGATGGTGCAAGGAGAATAAGAGGTGCTATTGGCACAAGTAAAGAAACAAGATATGTCCAGAAGAGATGTAAATGATTATAGCAGAATAGGAGAGAGGAGGAATGGGAAATCCAGCAAGGAAGAGACTTCCATGGGTAGGGATTGTGGCAAAGGAAAACGTTTGAAACCCAGGCCAGGGAGCAGGGAGGAGCAGGCCACTGATAGTGAATCCCCACCACAAGCACTAGCCCATATCTCCTTCACTCCCAATGGCTCTGGTGCAGCCATCTCCATTGCCAGCATCTTCAATTGTTTGAGAAAATGACAACAGTGGTTAAGATCTACAATATATTATTTATTTTCTCCTTTGATGTTCTCCCTTTATGTTCCTGCTTCTGCAGATATTGACCTATGTTGTGGTATGATTCCAGCCTTTATGATGGCAGCCTTTAATTACCTTGTTACAATGTCTTCAGATGTGACAGTGAATGTGGTTAGCTGATTCACTTAGGTGTTTACAATCAAGCCTGTCTTTATGACTATGCCTCTCCCCATTACAGGACAGATTAAGCCATTAGACTAGTGGCTTACTAGTGAGCAAGCTATTTACTCCAAGACAGCTTTATCAATTTAACCACCTTTCCTTCCCCCATCCCAAATTTTTAATTGATGTCAAAAATACCATTATTAATCAGTAGCAGACATGAGCCAATGGATATTGAAAGTCCTTCTCTATGCTAGTAGGAGTGATAACGGATATGTTTTGGACATTTACAAGCTTGGAGGAGTTACTGAGCCTGATGGTATGAGTCATTAACTATCAACAGTCATTAACTCAGAGTGCTTCAGGAAAGTTGTCAATTTAATTATGAGTGTTGATTCACCTCCCTCAGACTGTCTAGAACAGTAACTTCAATAAGCCCATATCCAAATGACGTCACTAACACTCACCATTTAACCTATATACAAAATATTCAGCTGAAGCAGACGGAGAAGGAATTGCTAATCACCATCCGAGTAACTGATCTGTAAAAGGTGCAATGATGTTGAGATTCTGTTTTTATTGCTGAAGCTTGTGGGATTTTCAGTATTGCTAACATTATCTTCAGAGGAAGGCAGCTGAATACTGATTAAAATGAGCATCAGGGGTCTGAATCTAATTGACATGTAGCAGATTTGTTTATTTCATTTTATTTTAAGGAAATAGATCAGTTTACGCCAAGCTACATGCTCATTACAACTGGGCCCCAGGACTACAATGTTTTCAGTGTGGGTCTTTATATTTGGAATTTGCATGCTGCTCTTATTCTCCTGATGAGATTATTTTACAGTTGCCTTATCGAAGAAGCTTGATTTTTCCTTGATTTCTCTTGGTTTTGCAGTAATTTCACTCAAACTAAAAGGGCCAAAAACACGTCAGCTTCCACACCTGAACACTGATGACCAACAGCTCTACCTCACCACCAACGTTCCCTCTGAGCTGTGCGAGTGTGGACTTGTGCATTAATCTGAACTCACCACAAAGAGGACAAGCAGGCCATGCTCAAAAATCAGTCCCTTTAAGGTGTAAGCATGTGCAACCATGCAGCACTCTTAAAGGAACCATGCAGTGCACCAAAAAGAGAAGAGGGGAAATTATTAGGGGAAATTAGAGGAACATTGCTCACCACCACCTTTCTCAGCCTTCCAATGTCTCTGATTTGTAACACTACTTGTTTGACATCCATTATCAGTTGAGCAGAAATTTCCTCTAATTAAACAGTGGGAAGACCACCACAAACCCCATTCCCCAGTCATTGCTTCCATCCCTCTCTCTGGTCACTGTCTGTGACTGAACCAGACTGGTTGCAACCTTGGTGCCATCTGTAACTCTGAACTCAGCTTGCAACTCCATATTCTTTCCATCACCAAGGCCACCTATTTCCATCTCCGTAATATCACCCTTCTCTGCCCCTGCCTTTGCTCACCTGATGTTGAAATCCTCTTCTATGGCCGGGATTTTCCTGCCCTGTCATGGCGGGACCCTCCGCAGGAGATTCAGCGGCCCAGCCAAAAGTCCATTGATTTTTGGCAGGACCGGGCGATACCGGCAGCGGGCGGGGCTGGAGCTGGAACATCACACCCTATGCCTTTGTTGCCTATAGACATACCTATTCCAATGCTGCCCTGGGTGGCCTCCACCTTGTATCCTCCGTGAACCATCCAAAACTCTGCTGTCCATGGCCTAACTCCCACCAAGTCCTGATCATGCACCACAGTTGTGCTTATTGACCTACATTGGCTCCTGGTCTGGTAACGCTTCAAGTTTAAAATTCTCATCTTTGTCTTCAAGTCATTCCATGGCCTCACCCCTCCCTATCTCCAAAAGTCACCCCAGCCTTTCAACTGTCCAAAGATCTCTGCACTCCTCTATTCCTGGCCACTTGTGCACCCCCAATTTTATTTGCCCCTTGACTGGCAGCTGTGCCCTCAATTGCCTAGGCCCTAAACTCTGGACTCCTCCCTAAATCTCCTTGCTTTTCTACCTCTCTCTCCCCCTTTTTGAGACTCCTTAAAACCTTTGTCTACCTGTCCAAATATCTCCTTATGTGGCTTGGTGTCAGTTTTTCTTGATAATTGATCCTGTGATGCACCTTGGGACATGTTACTATGTTAAAGGTGCTATATTAATGCAAATTGTTGTTATGAAAGTAACTAGGTTGACAGTACTAATGTGCTGGTACTATTAGCACCATCTTCATTGTCAATCTGGGAAAGAAAGAATGCTGTCATGTTGTTCAGCCAATGTGCTTCTGCACATCCTCCAACAGCAGGTGAAAGATCAACACTGAGAAATGTTTGGGTCCTTTCAAGTATCCTGAATTGACAATAATTTAGAACAAAAGAGACAGAGGAACAAATTCCAGCCCCAAAATTTGCAAAGCAATTCTTAGTGCACACTTTTTCTCTATTAGAGAGAGTTAAACTATCCAAATTCTGAAAGGAATATATGTAGCACATGAGAAATGAAAGTTCCATGTTAAGCTAAGCTGCTGCAGTGAGAAGGAAGCCATCGACGAGATGTTTAATATTATTGCTGACATGATGTAGGTTAAATAACCAGTGCAGATGCAAAATAGACAAATATTCCGCTCTTCATCACTGCCAGCTATCTCCATAATGAGTATACAGAATCAATATTGGTAAAGCGGATGCACCTGTAGATCCATGTGCACAGCTAACAACTCTTGCTATAAAAGTGTAAATTGATATGATGAATTTATCAAAGATGTAATATCATCAATTGATACATGACATTAGTTACAAGTCATTTCTAGCATAATAAAGGACTAATATTAGTAGATACACAATATGCTTACAACATTAAACATTTGTTTCCTGTCTGAATGCTACAATAACAATTAGAAACAAAAAATGATTCCAAAGATTTGCTCTCAAACTAAATAGTATTAATGATTGTGAAACTTCACAAAAATTAATAATTTACCTAAATATTGAGAATAATAATTATTTGGCTATATGGTAATTGGAAGAAAGAGCTGTAAATTAAAACATTTCCTTCTAATCATTTAGTCAGAATTCTGTCACACTGATGATAAAGGGAGAAATAGATTAAAATCAGTTCATTAAGAATCATAATTATGCACTCCAGATCTTGAAACCAAACAAAAATAGGATTATTTTGCTATGGTTCCATTTCATGTTAGGATTAATGGTGATGCAAATATGAGTAATGTTGGTAGCTATTCCTAATTTATATTTCTTTGTCTTGGAGATCTCTGTTAAGTACCTTTGGACTTGTTTCTCTAACGACGGTGCTTTATAGATGCAAGCTTTTGTTAATAACTGACCCCTCTATAACTGCTTCTTGGGCAACATCTGGGCTCCGACACTAATATGTACTGTATCAGCTCTACCTTAAAACTGATTACCTTTTTACCCGTGCTGTAGTAAGAAAATGTGATTTAAGAAAGAAAGACTTGCATTTATATTGCATGTATCAAGATTCAAGACATCCCAAAGTACTCTACAGCCAATGAAGTACATTTTTTGAAAGCGTAGTCATTGTTGCAGTAGAATTAGGAATGTTTCTAGGCAACATTAGAACTGAGTCCAAACCATATTCAGTTCTAGTTTTATATGTGGCACCTGCAGCTGCCTTTTAGGGTTTACCAAGAAGATATCCCTACTGCCTCCTCTTTCCTCCCTCTTTAATATGGCTAAAATTATCTCATGGTTATATTACTGGCATAACAGCACAGAAGATGTAAATTTAAATCCTACCATTATGAGTTATGAAACAAAATGTAATAATTCAAGATATTTGTGGGCATGACCATAAAAGAAATGACCATGAGAGCTTGTGGATTGTTGTAAAAATACCACAGAGTAGGGAACCTACCACCTCTACTTGACCTGGACTGCATATTACACTAGCCCCATGAAATGTGGTCAACTCTTAACATCCTCCTGGTAGCTAATGATGGGTTTGAGATGATGCATTTTGGTAGAAATGGGAGAGGCAATATAGACTTAATGGGCTGGATTTTTATGGAGTCAGGATGACATGGGGGCCCTTTAAAAATGGCGGGTGGGTTCCAATTCCAGGACATCCAACCTAATCCCTGGGGTTTCTGATTTTCTGTAGTGGTTACTAAGGTGGCAGACTGGTTCGGGTCACAAGCCCTCACCCTGCACTCCCGACCTGGCTGGCTCCGTTGCGGGGATAGGTATGTCCCTGCCTGCCACAGTTTTCATGGATTTGGGACAGTTTTCCAAAGAGTCGTGGTTTACAAAACTTCAGAGGTGTTGTGAACTATAGTCTGCATGAAAGAACCTTTTGAAAGGTAAGTTCAAAAGGTCCTCCTCATGCCCCCATGCCAAGGTATGCCATGTCACCCACCCTTTATGGCCCCTCACGCCCCTATGCCAAGGCATGTTCCCCAAACAACCCCTGTGGCCCCTCATGCCCCTCATGCCAAGCGATGGCACTTCTATGCTCATTCACCCACAATACTATGTATAGAAGCAATTAACTCCATAGTGACAGTAGGATGTGTTAAAAAAAAAGCTTTAAAAACACAAGCATTCATTAACAACTTTGCACTGTCTTAAAAACTACTTTTTACTACAGGACAATAAAAGCGTCAATCATCAATATCCTTTAAAGTATCAATAGCTGAAACTGCAGGCACTTGAAACCTCTTCATCTTGTGTAAATAAACATTGTGAAATTGACAGCATAGATCAGAGAGCCAGAGCTGTCAATCAAGTAATGTTTTCCATGAGAGTCAGGAGTTTCAACAGGCTAGTAGATTTCTGGCTCTCAACCAAGCCTCATTACCTATTCCTGTATGACAGCCCAGATATCCATTAGAGTACTAAAACACCAGGGAAAGTTCATAGCATTAGTGCAAGGCAGATAATTAAAATATAAGTTTTAGGTGGACTGATATAAGGCTCTTTATGGCAATCATCTGCTGATCCAAAAGAACTTAGTGCCAACATGAATGGAATAAGTTTGTGTCTCTTGCTGTCTTATATTGACCAGATATGAATTTATTAATAAACATGCCTCTTCAATATTCTCAGAAACACAACCCACCTTAACAAAAGTGTAAAGCACAGGAAGTAAATTTAATCTGATAAAACAACATAACAGTTGACAAAATAGAGAGAAACAGTTTCCACTTGGTAGAACAGTACTTGAATATTGCTGTAAAGAGAGCCATATTGCCAAAGCTTTTTCATCTTTCACTCATCTGGACAAATGGAAAAATGCCAAATTTCAAACCATCACAGCAATTTATATTACAGGAGAAAATGTTGCCGATTTTTTGGCAATTTAACTCTGATTACCCAAGGTATTACCATGGAGAAAATAATGGAGAATGACAGGCTCGCCAAGGTCCCAGATAATTCAAAAAAGGCACAAGGCTTGGACACATTCCTTTTGCTTGCAGAGAAAGGGTCCCTGCATATGAATGTATGTATCTTCTAACAAGCATAAATGAGCCACATTATGAGCTTGACTGATTATCTTAAATTATTTGTTAGTGTAGCTATGAGCACACTCAGGATTGTTCAGCAAGTACTCCCCAATCGCAGAATCACATCTAACAGTAGACATTTTGTTTTGGGTTTTGCAAGCACAGGCTGGTTTAGTACGATCTGTACTCTGCCTATTATGAACAACCGAAGGAACATGCTGTTTAATTTGATCAGCCAATTGCTGAGATGTGTGGCCTACATACCTGACATTGCGCCAGCATTGAAATTCATACACAATGTTGCTCAATTATGTGGCAGGCAGAACATCTTTTTGGACTGACAGCAGCATCCTGCAAGTAGCCATTGCATAGTAGCAGCATGAAACAGCTTCCTTAACCTATTGTTCAAATCTTTGAGATACTTTGCCTTTCCAGGGTAGTTTGAGATGGACCGGGGAATTTTGAGCTCCAAAAGTGGCAGGCTTTTGCCATTTGCAAGATACACAGCGAACAATGATCTGTTCAGGATAACCAATGTCCTGCAGGTAACTTTGATGCACTGTATTTCTGCATCAAGCTTGCAAGGTTGGCAAATGGTTAGGGCCCTATTTACAAGATTGTCAAAAAGGCCAATCGTATAGCATGTGAAGCTCCACGAATCCCAATGTCTATATTGATTGGTGAAGATATTCTTATGGAAAGGGAGCGTGTTAGACTGCTTTGTCCCAAAAGTGAATTAGGAAATTAGGAATTAGGAATTGCTAATGAAATCCTTACATGCAGCTACAGATTCAAAGATCACGAGCTTATCACCTATGTCTCGGAAATATGCGCAGGGTAGGAGGTTAGGGCTCATTCCATCAAAAACGTGTTTCCTGTGGAAAGCAATGAAAATGTTAGTGAGCGCTGGACCTAGTGGTGATCCCATGGCTACATCATCTATCTGGCCATTCATGGTGTCATTAAAACTGAACCCGACTGGGCGAGTTGCTAAGTTCATAATTTCAATGCTTGAGGAGCTTAGGGTTCCTATAATTCCCCCTTGCTTGCTCCATGGCAATGCCTCAGCCAATCAGAATGAACTTGCCAGCCAATCAGCATGCATTTCTCCTGTAGTATATATTGTTGTGATCATTTGAAATTTGGCATTCTTGCGTTTGTCCTGATGAGTGCAAGATGAAAAGCTTTGACAATATGTCTCTCTTCTTAGCAAGAAACAATTTTGTTCAGAATACATGGCCTAGGAATTTGATTGCACGGTGCCCATTTTACAACTGGAAAACTTGTACTGCAGGACCCAATTTAATGACTAACTGCAGCATGGGCCACACGTGATGTAGTCTGTTTTCTCAGGTGCACATCAGCCAAAGTAATGGTCCTTAATGGGACTGCTGGAAGTTGTCACTGTAAAGGGAAGGAAAGGAAATTTTTTTTACTTACTTGAATGTGGAATTAGGAAGAGCAGGTGTACTCCTCTTACGTCCACATTAAAATCATGGGCTGCTCCCAGCCAACACACACTCCCCTATGATGGCTTCACTGCTCCTCACCTGAGGACCTCAGCTGACATCCGAGCCAATCATAGCATCTCTCACCCACACTTTTCCCCAATCAGTGAGCTGCGTCTGGGACCCGCAGATCCAAATACAATCCTAATGAGGCTAACAGACCAATTTGCTGTGGTCCTCCTGCCTGTGTCATTAGCTGCAGGTAATGTACATAGCATTAGGATCAAGACCCAAAAACAGGTGTGACCTGCCTACTAGGATGATGTTTCTAAGGACACAGCTGTCCTCATCTAATTAGGATGTCCTGTACTCCACTGGAATCTTCAAATCAAAACAGCAACAATAATAAACTGGCTGCCACAAGGCAGACCGTGTTTTTCAGAATTTCTTTTTTGTCTGAGATAATCCAGCTTGTTCTTTTCTCATTGAAGAACATATAACTAAAATAAAATGCCCCCACCACATCCCACACTCGCTACAAACTTTAAGGAAGAAGTTGGCAGCAAAATGGGAAATATCATCCAGCCGAGCTAACATCTGCTGTAGCAAATCCTCAAAATGTAATAAAAATCACATCAACGGTAATAAGCTGATGGAAACTGTAAAACAGACCAAATAAATTAAAATACATCCCGGGGCAATTTTAACTTAACTTGACCATCGGGGAATTAATGGAAGCAGGTGCAATGTTACTTTTTACCTCAGACCCATTAACTCTCCATTGATGTCCACGAAGAGTAATATTGGGCAGAATTTCCCCAGAATTGCACTAAATGCGGTAGCGGGTGGATAAAATGGAGTCCTACCCACCAATGAAAATGGTGGATTTTCACACCATTTCTTCCTGAGCCCACCTCAATATAGATTCACTCCCGCGAAACGCACCGCTTCCGTGGTGGGCGGGCTCTCATTTGCCTGCTCGCCATCACCCCATTGTTGCATCACGCCAACTGCCATCTTTAAAAGGCAGCTGCCAATAAAGCGCTCATCGTCACCAGCTCACCACCGCTGCCTGGGAGACATGACCAGCAAAGGCAAAAAGATTGCAGCCCCCCCGCTTCAATGACAGGTCCCTGGAGCAACTGTTGAATGCCGTGGAGGCCTGCCGGGATGCGCTCCACCCCTGCTCTGGCTGCAGGATGGGCAGCAATGTCACCAATGCGACTTGGGAGGCGGTGGCAGTGGTGGTCAGCGCAAACGCCCTGCAGAGGAGGACAACCACCCAGTGCTCCAAAAGGCTGAATGATCTCTTCCTTTCCACCAGGGTATATCACTGTTTTCATCGCTCCCAGCTCACACACTTACAAACCCATCACACACCCACAGGGCCCTCACTCACTGCCAGTGCAAGGGACATCACCATTCACTCTTTCACACACACCGTCATTGTCCTCATCCCGTCCATGGGACCACTCACCACCCACACAGGCCAGGCATACTTATCATCTGGCCCGGCAGGCATCCTGATACCCTCTCCCCATCTCTATCCATGCAGGACAAACTGGCTCACAAGAGGAGGGAAAGGTCACAGACAGGTGGAGGGATACCAGAGACCAAAGTTCTGACAGAATTCAAAAACAGAGTCATCCAGCTGGCCAGCGAGAATCTGGACCGATCCTGTGCTGACAGTGAGGTCTGCGCTGCTCTACCAAGAAAGGACCCAGCCGTGCAACATCTATCAGACAACCATGCTGTGAGTGATGTGTCCTCTTTCACAGGTCACTGCCATGCACTAATTATCCCCCCTTGCTTTCACAGGTACATTTGCCAAACAGGCGACAGAGTCCATGACCCAGGGCCTCCAATCAAGCCCCAAAGAAACCTCTGAAGAGGAATCTGAAGGCACCCTCCCTGAAGTCCCGTCACAGCGCTCACCCACACCCTCCACCAGCGCAGAGACACACACCTCGGTGGGATGTAGCTTTAGAGTAGCCTCGGGATCACAATCTGGTGAGCACATTGCACTTTCTAATCCACAGCAGGCGGCGGCAGGGATGTCCCAGGCCCACGGCACTGGAGGACAGCTCAAGGCCAGAACATTGCCGAGTCCGAGTCAGATGACGAGTCTCTGGAATCGGTCATGTCACAGTTGCTGGAGCTGCAAAGGCAAGCTGGGGAACAACAGGAATGGGTGTCCGCTGCACTCCTCAGATTGCAAGGCGAGATGCAGGAATCCGTCTGTCTTCAGGCTGAGGTGATAGCGCTGGCATTGCAATGTACTGAGGTCAACACTGGCAGGATGGCGGCCGCCAGGGAGACCTTGGTCCAGGACAATAGTCCTGCACTGCTGCGCGAGCTTAACTCCATCGCTGATGCCATAGTTGATCTCCAACAGTGTGTACGCCAGAGGAGTGCTGGGCAGATCGATCTCACTCCAGCTACCCCCTTCTGCTCACGGAGTCAGACAGGGGCCCTCGGGCATCCATAGGGAGGAGGATCAGCAGGCACACACTCTGGGGCAATCCACCCAAGTGACTCTGGGCGTGACCGGCTCATCCGAATCCCCTCTTCCAGACCCAGCTTCACAGGCTGAGGAGGGTGCCACAGCCACACAGCAGGACCCCGAAAGCAGGCCGGGCCCCTCCAAGTCTCAGCCCTCCAGAGGATGCCCGTCAAAGTCATCACAGGCAGGGCATCACAGTCAGCAGGCTGCCTCCACCTCTGCTGTGGATGTCCGGGGAACACTTAGACGTAGCAGCAGGGTTAGGAAAGTTAGGTAAAAGTAGTTGCACAGCCTGGTGTTGATCACTTGTACATACTGTTCACTATTGTCAATAAACGCCTAAGAATGTCTCCCTGCCTGTTTTTTCCTTGTCCTGATGAGCAGTGTTCTTGTCACTCAGATGTGAAAACTTTCTGCACAAGATAAAAGGCAGGTGTCTCAGTCCAGGGCCTCTTCCCTGTGCTCTTGCGGCCTTCAGACCACAGTGACGGTCCAGCCTCACTCCCTGGAAACACTACTGATGCCTGCACCTCTATTCAGTCCCTGAGCTTTTGGTCAACTGTAACTTTAATCCCTTGTCCCACTCCCACTCTGACTCTTTGGCCTCAGACTCCTCCACTGTTCTAATGATCCTCAATGGAAGCTCAAGAAACTAAGCTTTATCTTTCATTTAGGAACTTCACAATTTTTCAGATTGAATGTTGAGTTCAAGAGTTTCAGGTCATAACCATTGCTATTATTTTTTCAGACAGCAGGTGTTGGTGCTGCCTCTCATTTGCAGCTCCTCTAGAACTAGCTTTTGTTTCTTTAACTTGCCCCATTACCACCTTCTTGCTTCCCTTTTGTCATTTAATCACTCCACCCTCGCTCTTTTTTTATTCCTTCCCCCTTCATCTTCCCTACAGCCTCTGTACTTGCTTAAAACCTGTTACACCTCTATCTTCTTCCAGTTCTGACAAAAGGTCATTGACCTAAAACATTAGCTCCATTTCTCTTTGCACTGATGCTACCTGCTGAGTATTTTCAGCATTTTCTGTTTTCATCCAGTGTTGAATGATCTACTTGTATTACAATCAAAGGGTATTTGCATGTGAATAGATCCTTTAAAGGAAACTCACAGCCATCCATTTGTAATGGGGATAATACCTCAACATGAAAAACTAAACCTGTTGTTAAACAAATTTAAGGTGACCATCCATAGTTCCTAATGGAAAATAAAAATAGAGAGACTTTCACATGACTTGGAATACAATGGATCTCTTGGTCTTTCACATATAAGAGGTAAGCAGGGAGTAGTTCAAAGACTGACATTTTACAAGTGGGTATGCATATGTGTTTGAATGTCAGTTGAGGGCAGGACCAGGCCTGGCTGTAATTAGTTGAATTAGTCCATAGTTGAATAGCTGGTCGTACTTCCGCATGTATTTTACTCTGCACAAGGGAGAGACGAGGCTTGACGATTTGCCTGTTGCGCTAACTCCACCATGATCCTGACCATGTTTCCTGGGTTGATGGTTATGAATTCTGTAGTTCAGGTGCCAGGCTATCTCAAATTGAATTGCCCACCAGCAAGCTGGAACCCAGCCATTAATACCCTCTGAGGAAAACTTTAGCCATGCCACAGCCCCGATGTAGCACTTAAACAAGTAGGGAAAGTTAAAGGAGCAGAAAAGGCCAAACATTAAAGAGGGTTGGGCCAGGGTTAAAAAAAAGACATGAGACTTAATGGGACACTGAGGTGCCCTTTACAGTATGCCTCTCCCCCAAAAGTGGCATCTGCTGCTCCTCCAGGGATTATCTCCACTGCTGACCTGGTAGTTCATGTCTCAGGGGAATCAATGGCAAAAAGCATAATTTACATTTGGCAGTTGGAAAGGAGTGGCTAGGAGCTGTCCTGGTGTAGAATGGAAAAGGAAAGTGGGAGGTCTCACTGTCCCATAAGTTTCTGTTGTTATCCTGTTCAATTTGAGATAGTGGAGGAAAATCCAGGACTCACAGTCTACGGTCTGCCAAGAAGTATGGCCTACTGGGAAATATAACTACAAGACCAGATAAATTTGGTTGACAACCACGTGAGGAAAGAACTGTTAGTAGACAAGTCTATTATTCCAAATGGACTTCAATATATTTTTAAAATTAATGTCTAATTCTGTGCTGACATATTGTATAGGGAAAGGTAGGAAAATAGAATCTAAAAGAGCTGTAGCTATCTCTTTGGAAACTCATTTTAAAGCCTTGTAGGATTGGTTTCCTGACAGATTTCAACCACAGTCTGGAGAGAGGCAGGGGACTGCTACAGAATTGATCTTCAGACAACTTTTCTTAGTGGGAACATTTGGCTTTATTTACAAGATAGCAGAAGCAACTACACACATTCAACAAACTCCATAACTAAAGGACTCTCTTCCGCAGAGGTCCCCTGTGCTGCTAACACATTGGCTTACATGGATCATGTGATCTTACATTACAGGATTATTCTTAAAGGTACAGTCCAACGTTTTCCAAAACTATAATTACTACATTCCTCCTCCTTTAACTTTTCTGTACAGTTTGCATTTACAAGGATATTTATCTCATGACATTATAATATTTACAAAGGTAATGAAATTACAAGTTCAGTCTTTCAGGTGGTTTCCTGATCCGTATGGAATGTCGCAGCTCCATGATTTCAGATTTTTTTGTAGGAAGCACATTCTCTGGAACCGCATTAACATTAGGTACCTCATTAGGCACAGGCAGTTCAGTGTCTTCCACTCTGATAGAGACATCAGGCATGTCTGTCCTTGGTTGAGCATCTTCAACAGGAACCAGTGGTTCAGTCATGGTTACAGGCGGAACAATATCTTGTTGTGGTATCTCTCTTTTTCTTAAATGATTCATGCTTACAGGTGATCTGGCCCTCCACTTCTACGTGGCATGACAATGGTCTGGTCACTGAACTTACTTTAATCTGGTAACCACTTCGGTCCTCTACCGAAATTCTTTACATATACTGTTTCTCCAACAGTAAATTGTGTCTCACGACTATGCAAGTCATGCGTCACTTTCTGATTCCCTTGACTTTTCTCCACCTACTCCTCCAAATTGGGAAGTATTAGCTCAGTCTTGTCCAAAGACGGCGCCTCATCAACAATTCTGCATCTTCTTTCTACATGTAATCTTTTTATCACTGAATTTGTCCTTGGCCTTCCTTTTGACTTCACTGTCAACCAGACTTCTCTCAGATGTAATCTCAACTTGTCTTAGTTTAGTAGCGGAGTCACCCATGACTCCATTATCTGCTCGCCTCTTGGAAAGTTCTGCGGCTTTTGCTTTCAAAGCCTCTAGCTTAATTTAACTGATTCTTCAGCTCTTCTGTCTCCTTCTTGTATTTGTTAGCTTCCTCTTGGAAACTTGAACATTGCTGCATCTTTCCTGCCAACTGGCTCTTCAGTTTGTTCAGGGAGGTGTCAAATTCTTCCTGTTTTTCTTCGTACTTTTCCAAAGGCACAAACTTTGACCTGAGGGAATATTGTAGTGTGTGAAGGTCTTTCAACAGGTTTTCCTTTTCTTTGCGAAGGTTAATCGCTTCATCTTGAACTCTGGCATTTAGCAGGGCCTCCTTGAGTTTCTCCTGCTGTTCTTCCATGTCATTGTTTAAGACAGTGTTCATTTCTTCAGGTTGCTGAATCCTTACACACTTTTTTCATCCTTGGACTGTTCAGGCTCTTTCTGCAAAACCTTGCCTTGTTCCTTTTTCAAGACAGAAACTCTTCCATCTTTCTTTTGGAATCTCACTGGCCAATCAAGGTTGATTTCCCTTAACCAATTTCGCCCTAGAAGGTTTGGTCCTCTGCCTTTCAATACCATCATTGGTGGTATTGCAGTGGTGGAAGCTCCCATGTCTACTTCCATTTTTAATGGTTTACCATTCCCTTGCACTGTAACAAATATTGGCTCTGCTTTCCCAGCTTCCATGTTGAATAATGAATAAATACCTGAATTTGTTGTTTCAGGCTCTTCTACACTGTAGACTTCATTGGACTTGGTTAGTTGTTTGGAGGCCTGTCTAAACCTCGCCTTGCACAGTCTCATTGTGTCCACTTCTGTGACAAAACTAACATTCTACTTTTTTAAATTGCCAATCGCTAGAAGAATGATTGTTTCCACAACACTGAAGGTTATTTTTCAATTTAGTTGCTAAGCTGCTTCCCCTCATTTTTCAGTTAGTGGGGGCTGTTTCTCGCTTCGCAGCAGAGCCCCAGCCTTTTGCACCACTTTTGGCTGACTGTTCCTGCCCGATTGGTATATGGCACCATTTTGAACCCCTTGAATTGCATGTGAACCCCTTACAGCACTTTCCATTGCCAGCGCTATTTCTATCGCTTTCTTAAAATCAAGATTCATGTCAGCCAGCAATCTTTGCTGTATCATGTCTTTCTGCACACCACATACTGAACAATCTCTGAGCATGTCATTCAGGGTTCCACCAAAATCACAATATTCCATTAGTTGCTTTAATTTCACCACGTAGGTAACGATTGTTTCCTCTGGGGCTCTGCATCATGAATTGAACCTGAACATCATGACTGAGAGCTTGGGTTGAAAATGTCCCTTAATGAGGTCTACTAATTCAATGAAAGTCTTCAAATCTGGGGCACTGAAGGCCGTCAAGCTTCGAATCAAACTGTAGGTTTTGCTCCCACAAGTACTCAGGAGGATCGCTCTCCTCTTTTCTTCCCCCATAATTTTGTTTGCTTGAAAGAAGAATGCAAGATGTTCTATATACTGAGACCAATCATCTGTGGCTAGCCGAAAGGGATCAATTCTACCAAACTGTGGCATTTCAGAAGAGTATATCTTCTGTTATTGTTAATTAACTTAAATACTCACAATTGCTGGGTGAGGTACTGCACCGATTCTGACTTATCCTCGCTGCCAGTTTGTTATAGAGTTGATCTTCAGACAACTTTTCTTAGCGGAAACATTTGGCTTTATTTACAAGACAGCAGTGGCAACTACACGCATTCAGCAAACTCCATAACTAAAGTACTCTCTTCTGTAGGGGTTCCCCACACTGCTAACACATTGGTTTACATGGATCATGTGATCTTACAGCACAGGATTATTCTTAAAGCAACATTTTCCAAAACTATAATTACTGCAGGGACACAGTTAACAAGAAAATAAATATGCATCAATTCGCTATTTGTTTCATTTCTCAAAATGTTTCATTTGATGAGATGTCCAGCAAAAGGATAAGTTTAGCATGGCCTTCTATATGTCTGAAGGAGAAAGGACGGCAATTGATGTGTTCCAGCCTTTAATCAAGTGGTGCATAACAATTACTCAACGCTGTATAAAATCATACAGATGAAAGGAAAAGCTCCAACTATTAGAAACCTGAAGCAAAAAAAAGCTGTACTGCACAGCAGGTCCGTCTGCAGCTGATGAAGGGACCACACCCGAAATCATATTTGTCTTTTCTCTTTACACTTGCTGACGGACCTTTTCTTCTGTAAAAAAACATCCTTTTTATTCTTATGCCTCCAATATCTCATTCCGTTTTATTGTATGTTGTGGAGATAGATACACTGTTCTTGCAAAAGCAGGAAATACTGAACTGTAAAGCTAACCTTTTATATCCCTCTTCATTTATGTAATATTATTTTCACCAGGAAGTCCGGGGGTTAGAAATAAAGAAAGCCTGGCAGTCTCTCGTTAAATAAAGAATGCATTCAAGTGGCTATACAACATGTACATGGCAACATTTTTATCAATTTGGCATAATCAAAAACATATTTCAATGAGGTAACTAGGCATGAAAAACAATCCCTATAATATTTTGATTTAAATTGGAGAGTTGATCTGTTATTAAAGTTCATTTCTTATTATTAAAAAAATGAATTAGAACAAAAAACTGCATTGCAGCACAAAATATTTTTCTTCAAACAGTAAGATTTTACATATTTTTGGGAAGACTAAAAGAACAACTAAAAATCAGCAAGTCTCAAAACGTTAGTGATGTTTGGTACGGTCTGATCCAAGCTATAAGCCAAAATAAGTTTTACAGTACCTACAAAAGCCTTCTGTTGCTAATAAATGCTTGATGTGGCATCCATTTGTCTATGAAAATGGTACTATGCTGTAAAAGTATAATTACACACCATCAAAGGCTGCGAAGTGTGTTCTGAGTTGAGAAACTTACAACATTTTTGATTCTTTTTCACTCCTATTGAAAAGGGTTATTTGAGGGACGCAAAACTGGCAGTATTACATTAGTCACCCATATATCAGTGTATCATACAACGGGCAGCAAATGTGATTCCTCCTGCTTAAGTGGCACCTCACCCAATTCCAATTTCACCCACTTTATGTATATATCTTGTATCCATTTACTCATATGCTTTGCTTACAATAAGGTAGTGTGGAACTGATGCTCTGATGCCACCAATATGCTGCAGTCATTCAGGCCTGAGTTCAATAGATGCAATAAACCAGCTTTGAAGGACATCATAGAAAGTGTATGTTCCAGAGACCTTGCCAGACTTATTCCTTGACCCAAAGGGCTCAATACTAAATAACATCAATTTGCATTTATATAGTGCTTTTAATATAGTAAAACATCCCAAGGCACTTCACATGAGTGTTATGAATCAAAATATGACACTCAGCCACATAAGGAGATATTAGAACAGATGAACAAAAGCTTGAGTTAGGTCTTAAGGAGTGTCTTGAAGGACAATGGGATCGAGAGGCAGAAAGATTTTGGGAGGGAATTTCAGAGCTTAAGATCCAGGCAGCTGGAGGTACAGATGCCAATTTTGGAGCGATTATAATCCTGAAAGTGTAAGAGGCCAGAATTGGAGGAGCATAGAGAACTCAAAAGCTTGTTGTGCTGAAGGAAGTTAAGGAGTTAAGTTAAGCAATGTTATTTATATTAGACATTCCTTCAAAATTATTTTTCCACCCTGGTAGTGAAAGATTATATTACAAAGCGTGTGATTCCTATTTTTAATCCAAGATAAAGGAAATTCACTTAAATTAATTGAAGTGACACTTTGTGAGTTTCAACATGCTTGTTGAATAATGGGCTGCTTGGTACATCACAGGGAGGACCCTGAGGCCATTCTAGGCAACAGGATCTGCTTCCTGTGTTACTACACCCTAAGTGTAATATAACAATTCTCAGTTTGCAGTGTGATGTGCATTTCCAAACATACAGCATTTCTTTCCCAATATTTTGTCCCACTGCCATTTATTCTCTTCATGTTTCCTCACAAGCTTGTCTGGATACTCTGAGCAAAGACCAATGTACTGTGGAAATCAGATCCCATCATCATTTCTGACCACAATTAAGTTATGTGGAACTTCTTGATAAGACGCAAATTTCTTTTTGTTGATAAGTGCTGTTTTAAAGACAGTTCTTATATATTGCAGCATGTTCCTGAAGCTTTTTGTCTTGCACTCGTCTAGACAAATGCAAGAATGTCAAATTTCAAACAATCACAGCAATTTATACCATAGGAAAAAAAGGTGCTCATGTAGTGATGTGGCTCTCTTTTTCGCAATATTACAGTTCTTATAGCCGCCTAATTTGAATTCAGTTTTTTTTAAATCGGGAAATTAAAAGCTGGTTTCAGTAAAAATGACCAGGAAGATGCCTGATTGTCATAAAATCCCAAGTGGCTCACCAGTATCCTTTAGGGAAGGAAACCTGTACCCTTACCTGACCTGGCCTCTGTGTGATTCCAGCCCCACACCAATGTGATTCCAGTCCCAAATCAATGTGATTGACTGTTAAGTGTCCTCTGATGTATACTAGCAAGCTACTAAGTTGTATCAAATCTAGACAACCAAAGATGGGCAATGCATGCCAGCCTTGCCAGTGATACCCAAATCCCAAGCATGAATAAAGAGAAACACAGGACTTATAGTGACCAATGTCTCTGTGATCTTATCAACTGCAGTATATTTCACTTCTGTATTTTGGTCCACTGACCACTATGCATTTTTATCAGCTTGACTCCATAGAGATCACTGGTAGTTTTAGTTTCCATATCTGTGATTAACAAGTGGGCTGTTGAAAAAGGATACTACAGCTTTAACCATTTATCGCATTTTACATGACTCTGTGTCCTGTAGTTTTGAAGGCTGTCTTCGTAGACAATATCTATTTTCTAAAGTGAGACTTGGGTCACTACTACATTCTCTTTGAAGATTGTCTAACATACCGATTATATATAAAAAAACAGCCCAGAGTCATACAGATCTCAAGTTGACCGAGTTTGAATTTGTGAAATTGACAAGAATGTACTTTTCAGAAAGGGATACTGCTGTTTAAATCAAAGACAGCAGAACATGGTTAAAAACTCACCTAAGGTCATGGTCTTTTGCAGTTAAACACTTCTTCTGTTCAAACCCTCTTTGGGGAGTTAAGCAAGCTAAGTTGATTGAATTCTTTCTTTTATTAGCAGTGACAATCTAATCTCTTGCAGATGTTCCCACAAGGCGGTCACCAAATGGGTCCTATTGCCCCATTTACTAATCATGGGCTTTTCTCAGAAAATGGAAAGCTCACTTTACCTGTAGCAAAATGCAAAATCCCAAAGGATCTTGTTTATGGCTCATTTATTTCTCAAGCCATTAAAAATGAGCATAATGAAAAATCAAACTCATTCCGCCTTAAGCATCTACTCCCCAGAGGACACTGTTGCAATCTCTGTCTGCATTACATATAACAGGCTCAGTGTGAAATTTTATACACCAGGGAAGAAACAGGATTCGAACCCAGAAAAGGGCTCCATGCAAAGACTGCTCTCTACTGCCATTCCAAATATAATAATAATTTTCTCACTGAGGTATCTTCACTGCTTTCTTCCCTCAGCCTCAGTACTGAACGACTTCTCATCCTTGGTGATTTCAACCTCCATGCAGTTCTCTCTCCTCTCAGTTCACTGCCATCTTATCCTCCCTAAATCTCACCTCCCCCCCACCCCCAACCCAAGTGAACTCCTCAATCCACATTCATGGCCACCCCCTTGACTTTGCTAGTCCCATCATGTCAATCTCTGATCACTTCCTTGTATCACTCTCCTCCCATATCCCCTATCCTTGTCTCAACCCTACCTCCTTCTGTGGGCATCCCTGGACAAAATTATCCCTCAATTCACTTACAACTACACTTCAAAAATCCCAACTGTCTAGCCTTTGGCCCTCCATTTGCCATAACATTTCTGCAGCTACTGATTTGCTCAACCATACCCTCACCTTTGCCTTTGATGCTATAGTCCCTTATAAAACCATTACTCTCTCTCACTTTGGTTGTCCCCCTGATATGACCTGCGTCTCCACTCCCTTAATTCTAAAGGACACAGACTTGAAAGGATATGGCAGACAACTGATTTAGCCATCCGCCACCAGACCTGGCTGAACCACATAAAACACTATCAGGTCCTGCTTTTGTCCGCTAAAGCTACTCACTTTCCCAGCATCATCCTGGAATGCAAAGATAACCCCACGGCTTCTTTTCTCTTCTGCAAACCATCTTCTTAAACCAATCTCCCTGTCTCATCCACCTTCATCTTCAGCAATAAGCGCAAGAAGCTCATGGAATACTTTGTCATTAAAATGGAGACAATTCAAGCTGCCTCTGCTACTGCATTCCTCCCTACTACTACCTGGCCAAACCTCCCCTAAAGATTCCTCCATCACCCTCGCCTGAATTTGCATCTTTAGTTTCTCTCTTATCTACCCTCATGTCTTTTTCGAGCTTAGCTTGTCCATGAAACCCACCTCCAGTTCCCTTGACACTATTCCGACTAAACTGCTGACTGTTTAACTTCCCCTCCTGCCACAATGTTAGCTTATATTGTTAACAGTTCTCCCCCTTCAGGCATTGTCCCTCTCTCTTTTAAATCTGCCTTCATCATCCTTCTCCTCAAAAAAAAACACTTGATCCCATCGTCCTTGCAAGCTACTGCTCCATCTCCAACCTCCCTTTCCTCTCCAAAGTCCTTGGACATGTTATCACTTATCAAATTTGTGTCCATTTTTCCTGGAGCTCCGGGCAGAATTTTCCATTTTGGAGACTAAGTGCGGTGGCAGGAGGGTTTTGCGGTGCGTTTCCCGCTGGGCATAGGGGCAGGAGCTCCCGCCTGATTTCACGCTCAGAAGCTAATTAATTATGCATTGATGACTAGATCTCTGAATCACATGGTGGGGCGGGCACTGATTTATCCACCCCACCATTACCTAATGGGGTCAAAGATCCAGACGCCATATTTAAACACCACCTGAACATGCACATTCACTCTCTCCAGCCCAGCTATGTGGAGGAGATGTCTAGATATGGCTGCGTCCAAGAAAAAGCTGCTCCAAGGTTCAGCAATGACTCCCTTGAGACTCTTATCCATGGAGTCTGCCAGCACCTCTACCCAAGGGATGGCTCCAGGAGGCCCACCAGCATCACCTCGCCAGCTTGGGAGGCAGTTGCAAGAGAGGTCCACTCGTCGGGTACCCACCTGAGAAACAGAATCCAGTGCAGGAAGAGGATGAATGATCTCATCCACTCCACCAGGGTAAGTCAACCTTCAGCTCACTCCGATCTCACACTCTCATTATGGCATCATCCACTGAAAGAGTTAAACTGCTTAGGGATCTCACACATTATTAGCGGGTGACACATCAGCACCGATTGTCTCAAGGGCACCTTACCAGCATCTCATCTACCATATCTGACATTTTCAGTGAGTGACATGCAATGTAGTATTCAGCTTATTCATGCACTAAGTCCATCTGCTCTCTTTTACAGGTCTAGACAGACCACCAGAGCCAACATAAACCCCAGCCCCTGGGCCACCACAGAGGAGAAGCTGAGGAGACATTTGAAGAAGACCCGTCACTGCGTTCACCTGCACCCTTAACCAGCTCAAAGACATCTCAGTGGGTCATTGTTATAGAGTAGGCTCAGCGTCACATTCTGGGGAATGCCTCACAAACGTAACTCCACAGCAGTCAGAGGCAGTGACAGCCCAGGTCTCTGGCACTTGGAGGACTGCTGGAGATCATCAGGCACATGCTGAGTCCGAGTCTGATGATGAACCTCTGGAAATGACCATGTCACACATGTTGGAGATGCAATGGCAGGCGATGGAACATCAAGCAGAGTTGCAAGAGGCAGTCAACAGACTAGAGTGAAGGATGGAGGAGTCCGTCCGTGTTCTCCCTGATGTCATAGCTCTGGCATGTGAGCATCTCGAGGTCTCCATGGAAAGGGTGACGACCACCTTGGAGACCATGCTCCAGCAGATCCTGCCAGATTTGTGCTCGGACCTGGACTCAATTGCTGTAGGCATTAGTAGGATCCATCAGTGGCTAGGCTAGGCAAGAGTGGGACTGGGCAGCCTGACCTCCCTCCAGGAGTCCCTTCTCCTCAGTGAGACAGGCAGGGATCTTTGGCCACCCACAGGGAGGAGGACTGTGTCCAGCCTAACCCAACCCCCTCTGCCCGTGACCCCATCACCTCCAGCTGTACAGGCTAAGGAGGGTGCACCTGCCCCATAGCAGGACACCCAAAGTAGGCTGGGGCAGGTGCATCTTCCTTGGCCTGTACAGCTGGTGGTGATGGGGGTCACGGGCCACGTCTCAGCCGTCTAGAGGATGCACACCAAAGCCACCAAAGACAACAGGGTGTAGCGGTCAGCAGGCTGCCTCCACCTCTGCTGTGGACGTTGGGGATGCACCAAGACGTGGCAGTAGGTTTAGAAAAATTAAGAAAGTTTGACATCACTTCTGGACCATGGGTGTTCAATCACTGTTTATATCATGCACCTGTGTAAATACATTTGCTGTTCATGAGAATGGTCTCGTCATTTGAAAGCATCATGTTGATGTATCTATGTGCCCTCTTATAGTGAGGGTGAGCCATGCTCCCACTCAATGATCGCCTCCCTTTGTGAGTCTCACATCCATGTGATGTGTCACTGACTCATGATAGTTACTCGTCCCTTGTGTTATTTCAGAGGGATGTGTCAAACTCTTTACTGGAAGTGTCTGCAAAATGTGTTAGTAAACAACCTCCTTACAAGATAGCAGGGAGTTAGGCATCCTCACTCACCTTGGAGGGGTAGCTGTAATTGTCTCTCCAGATGAGACTGTTTTCATTGGTAGTGCCAAAGCACAAGACCTGCAGCCATGATACTCTCTCCATCCATACGTGCATCTCAGTGTCCGCTGAAAGTTTCTCATAAAGGTGGTGACAACTGCATCAAGTCCAGTTGATGCAGCATTTGTGCTGTTGTACCGACTTTCACTTCCAGCAGCACACAGATACAGGGTTCACACTGACCTTTCCAAAGATTAGGGGCTGGTGGATCATGAGGGTTGAAGGTACAAGTCCAAATGCTGAACTTGCTCTCGATGTCGCTGGTTGTAAAGGCCTTTCAGTGCACTGGCATGGCACTAAGGGACAAAAGGAATGTGGCTGTGCCCTGTTGCCTGCCCCTCACTCCTCCTGGAATCTTGTGGCTATCAGTGTGGCACAGGCACATCTTCCACATCGTGCTTCTTCAATGGCATCCTCACGTGGAAGCCGACCCTCATCTCCCAATTCAGGTTCCTCCCTTCCAATTCATTGTCTGAGGAGCTCTCAGTCTCCTCCATGTGTCTCTCTGGCAAGGGATCCTCCATTTGAAGCGCCAGGTTGTGAAGGACGCAACAGACCATGATTATGTGGGACACCCTCTGTGGAGAGTATTGCAGAGCCCCAGATGAACGATCCAAACATTGGAAGTGCATCTTCAGGATGCCAACGGTCTGCTTGATGATGGATCGTGTCGCCTTATGCACTGCGCTGTATCTCTTCTCTGAGTGACTCAGAGGGCGATGCATGGGTGTCATGAGCCATCATTTCAACAGGTACCCCTTATCCCCAAGCAGCCATCCCTGTAATCACAGAGGCCCTTTGAAATATGTGAGGCATCTGGGAGCAACTCAAGATGTATGAGTCATGGGAATTCCCAGGGTACCTGGCACAAACGTATATGATGTACTTTGGATAGTCACACACCAGTTGAACGTTCAGGGAATGGAATCCTTTCCTGTTAATGAACACCAGGGGCTGCTGCCATGGAGCTCTCAAAGACACATGTGTGCAATGGATTGCACCCTGTATTCTAGGGCAGCCTGAGATTGCTGCAAACCCCAGTAATCTGGCAGCCTGGCTAGCTTCATCGAGTGTGAACTTCACATGATGATGAGCCTTACAGTAGAGGGCATCTGTCACCTCCTTGATACATTAAGGTGCTATAGACTGTGAGATGCTGCATAGGTCCCCTGTGAATCCCTGGAATGATCCACAGGCAAAAAATTTGTGCACAGTGGTGACCTTCAGGGGCATTGGCAGGGGATGTCCTCCCAGACCATGGGGCATTAGATCCTCCCACAGAATGTGGTAGATATAATCCACCACATCGCTTGACAAGCACAGACATATGCAGCATTGTCTGTCGTTCATCTCCAGATAGGAAAGTCTTCTTTGGTGGACCCTTGCTCATGCAAGTTGACTCTATGAGATGGGTCTAACCTCCTCATCCTCTGGGTGCTGTTGGTCCCCTGGACCATGGACCTCAGGTCGGGCCTCCTCCCGAAGGTGAGCTAGGCGGCGGTAGGTTCTTCTCCTCCTCCTGAATCAGACCACTGCCATCAAGAAGGCAGCATTGAGCACAGGCTCCATTATTCAATCCTCCTGCTCCCTGGAGACTGAGAGATGCAACAGATTAATGAATACTGAGCAAATATAGGAGTCCACCCACTCACACACAGAAAGCCAATGTCCTAGAGCTGTATCTGCGCTACTAGCTTTTTGCTGATACAGCCTTGCAGCTGAGGCGCACACTCACAGTTCTAGGTGACCTCAATGCCAACCCTAATACTTGATATCTCAATTGCACAGAGACTGGGAGAGGATTGAACACATTCATGAAATGTGCCACTTACCAAAGGCTGTCCTGCAATCTATGACCTTGAATGCTGATCAAGCTCAACTTGCACTTCAGCAATGACTGGATACCCTTTGCTCCGTTGACCATTCCAATTGGAGAAAGCACATTAGATGCTTTCATTGATGATCTGGCAGATAAGCAGCAGCTGTGCTTCCTTAACAGTTGCCTGCGTTTTCTATTCTCACATACCTTGGTGTTAAAGCTCAAATGGAGCGACTGTATTGTAAAGCCAACGACTCCTGCAGTCTCTTGGTAAAGCATAACAAAAGGCAGTGTCTCCAATTGCACCTTCTCAAGGAAGTCTTCCTCTTTTCTCTCAGCTCTGACTCTATGGGCAGAATTTTGCCCTTGGTGTGCGGGATCGGTGGGTGTGGGTAGGAGCGGTTGGGAAGCCCACCGCCACCCGCGATCGACAGCACATCGCGATTTCATGCTGGCGGGCCAATTAAGGTCCACCCAGAGTGATATGCGAGCGGCAGCGCTGAGCGTTGCCATTGCGAACGGGGGGAGGAGGGCGAGCAGGCCTAGCGCAAACTTTGCGCATGCGCGTGAGAGAGCACTGAGTAATCTCCCTGAGGCATGGAGCTCCCTCAAGGAGATGAAGAGATATTTTAAAAACTAATAAAGAGCAGAAAAATATAGTGAAACATGCCCCCTCATATGAATCTGTCACATGAGCAGGGACATGTTTTTAATTAAAAAATAAAGTTTTTATTTTATTTTTATTTGCTTTTGGAAACCTCATCCCGCCAGTGGATGAGGTTTCCAAAAAAATGCAAAGGCCACTTGGCCTTTGCGCCTGCCCATCAACCATTAGATTGGACGGGCAGTGAAAAATTAAAGTCAATCAATAACTTAATGGCCTTAATAGGCCTTTTAATTGTCAGCGGGCGTGCTGCCGGCTCCAGCGCGTGCCCGCCAACCAAACTGTCGTGTGACTGCACATTGATGTTGGCACGCTCAGCCCACATCATCGCGCGTCATTTCACGCTCAGCTGGGTTGGGCACGTGCCCACCTGCCGAGCTAAAAATTCTGGCCTATTTCAATGGTGAGACTCCAAGCAGTTTGAGGGTGCCCCCTGAAAGGGCCACTGACCCCAGCCCTGGGCTCCCCCACACTGCCTGAGACCACTCCCATACAGATTCTTTTCCAGCTTCCATTTCAAATTGCGCAACAACTTTGGTCTTTCAAGATGGTGGTGCTGCATTTTTATTTTGAGTCCAGCTTTGACTCTCCCCCTGTCAGTGTTTGGGTCCCTCCAATATTTCTGGAACTCCACAGTGTGCAGGTAGAGCTCCTTCTGGTTATTCTCCAGCTTCCCCCAGTAACCCTGGATCCCATTCTAAGTGGTGGACATTCAAACCCGCCCACCTGAACCCATCATGGTTGATGCTCCCATACCCCATGTGGGCCTAATCCCAGCACCACCATCTCGAAGCTGTGTGCACGGTCATGTACAGAGCATACCCACACAGGAGAACTTTGAATACCCACCTCTTTATTATGTATTCCCCATTTACTGGCTGCAGATGTCTTCCCTAACCATGACCTATCCCATCTGCAGCCCAGCACTGAGGCAGACAAGCCCATGGCCACCAACAGTAAGACCATGACCACACCCTGCACATTAAGGCATCTATAGTGCCTTATCCCAATTGAGCACACAGGCCTTGCCCCTCCCAGGTGCAGCACTACGACATGCATAGCCCTGTAGCATGGCCTGCAATGCCACAGGACTGCCTTTAATCTCTCACCCTGACTATGAGGTGCACAAAGCCCCAGGACTGCCTTTAATCTCTCACCCTGACCTCTTTGTCCCAGACTGGGGGCTATGACTGCCTTTCAATGAGCTCTCCTGTTCCTTCTTTTCTGATGACAACACAGTCTCCCTGTCCCCTCTCCATCCATGAGTTTCTGCGCAACCCGCCCCTCATATGCAAGCCTCCCCTCTCTCCCAGAAGAGGGAAGGGGAACATGATTCCATCGAGTGACGTTTTTAATGGGTATTCATGGTAATGTATGCAAATGGCGTTCCCAACATGGATCAACAGGAAACCCAACCCGCCATCAGCCCGCCATGAAAATGGTCAGGGGAAAATTCCAAACTGATTTCCCGCCAGCGGGAATTTGATTTTTGGCCTCTCTCCAAATTTTCCACTCCCACATGCCACAAAACCCATCACTAGCAGGACCGGAAAATTCTGCCCTCCATGTTTGAATTCCTCCGATCAGGTATCCACCACTGCCACAGTACCAAAATGGTCCTTAACAGAGTCACAAATGACAACCTATATGATTGTAACAAAGGTAATCTACCCTTTCTTGCCATTCTCAACCTGTCTGCTGCCTTTGACATTGTTAACCACATTATTCCCTTCAATACCTCTCCATTGTCGCTCACTTGGGTAGCAGTGCATTTGCCTGGTTCCATTCTTATCTATCTAATCATAGTCAGAGTATCACTTGCCATGGCTTCTTTTCTTGCTCCCACTTGGTTATTTCTGGTGCCCCCTGAGTATCTATCCTAAGATAGATCTTGGCCTAAGCTTGGCCCCTTCCTATTTCTCATTTACGTGCTGCCCCTCGGTGATATCATCAGAAAGCACAGCATTAGTATTCACACGTACACTAACCCAGCTCTACCTGACCATGTCTTTTAACTCTTCCACTGTTGCTAAATTATCAGACTGCTGATCTGATATTCAGTACTGGATGAATAGAAATCACCTCCAGTTATACATTGGGAAGATTGAAGCTATTGCCTTCAGTACTTGTCCTCAGCACTGCAAGGATTCACCAAGGCTCCTTCGACAGCACCTTCCAAACTAACGACCACTACCACCTAGAAGGACAAGGGCAGCAGATAGATGGGAACACCACCACCTGGAAATTCCCCTCCAAGTCACTCACCACCCTGACTTGGAAATATATCACCATTCCTTCACTGTCGCTGGGTCAAAATCCTGGAACTCCCTTCCTAACAGCACTGTGGGTGTAGCTACATCACATGGACTGCAGCGGTTCAAGAAGGCAGCTCACCACCACCTTCTCAAGGGTAACTAGGGATGGGCAATAAATGATGGCCCAGCCAGCAAAGCCCACATCCCATGAATGAATAAAAAAAAAGTACCTGCTCCAAACTCCAATCCCTCTCTTCTGACTCCATCCCTCTCATTGGCACTGTTTTGAGATGAAACCAGACTGTTTACAACATTGGTGCAAAATTTGACCCCAAGATGAGCTTCAGACCATATATCTGTGCTATCACTCAGCCGGCCATTAACACCCTTATAACATCATCCACCTTTACCCCATCTCAGCTTATTTGCTGCTGAGACTCTTATTCATGCTTTTGCTACCTCTAGACTTGATTATTTCAATGGACCTCTCGCTGATCTCCCTCATTCTATCCTCCACAATCGACATCCAAAACTCTGCTGCCCGTGGCCTTACTACACCAAGTCCCTTTCACCCATAACTCCTTTACTCACTGAACTACATTCGCTCCCAATCTAGCAACATATTAATTTTAAGACTTTCATCCTTGTTTTCAAATCCTTCCATGGCCTCACCCCTGCCTATCTCTGTAATTTCCTCTAGATCCACATGGCTCCGAGATATCTGCAGTCATCTAATTCTGGCCGCTTGAGCATCCCTGATTTTAATTGCTCCAACATTGGTGGCCATGCCTTCAGCTGACTGGGCCCTAAACTCTGGGGTTCCCTCCCTATCTCTCTCCACCTCTCTATCTTAATTCCTCCTTTAAGACGCTGCTTAAAACCTACCTCCGTGACCAATCTTTTGGTTATCGAGCCTATTATCTCTTTATATGGTACTACATCAGATTAAGCTCTATAACGTTACTGTGATGTGCTTTGGAATGTTTTATTATGTTAAAAGCAATATTATAAATTATGTTGTTGATGATGGGTTTGCCTATTTTAAAGTCCAGTTTGTTGAAGTGAGTATCTGTGTAAGTGAGTGGTAACCGGCTGCTTTTAAAGTGAATAAACTATAAGAAAACATTTTTTTTGTATTCCCACTTTATGAATTTGGAAACCACACACCTGGGGCAGGATTTTCGGGTCATCGGGCGGGCACGGCAGGCGGGCCTGGGAGGCGGGCGGGAAATGATCCACAATTTCATGCTGGCTGGCCAATTAATAGCCAGCCAGCGTGAAAGGTGCTTTGAGAAGCTCAGCGCTGCCAGGATGGGGGTGGGAGGAGTGTGAACGCAAAAGTCTGCGCATGGGCGGGGGAGCATGCTCTGAAAGCTCCCTGGAGGCAGGGAGCTGCCTCAGGGAGCTGAAGATTTTTAAAATCAAGAGTAAGGATTTTGAAAATGTGAGGAACATGTCCCCACATAGGACTCACTCACACGAACAAAGACATAATAAAAATTCTGTCAAAACATTTTTTAAAAAATTAATAAAATCATCCCGCCTGTGGATGCGGCTTCCTCAAAAATGAAAAGGCCGCCTGGCCAATTCGCCCACCCACCAGCCGTAAGGTTGGACTGGCAGCGAAAAATAGCTTTTAATTAATTGATTAATGGCCTTAATAGGCCCCTTAATTGTTAGCTTTCGTGCGCGCCTGCCGACTGAAATATCGTGCGAGTGCACGATGGCGTCGGGACATTCGCACGAGGTCATCGCGCGTTATTTTATGCCCGATTGGGTTGGGCGCATGCCCACCCGCCCGCGGGACATAAAATTCTCCCCTTGTAATTATGTGGAGGAAATGCTGCATCTCCAAATTGCTGTGCTTACAGCCTCAATTACAAAGGCATCTTCCACAATATTTTCCTGCATGACTGTTGCAGTCAATATCCACGAACATGTTCTCCCCAAATGTAGGTAACTAGCTGATTGGATTTTTTCTGTTCAAGATGTCACATGTTTCAGCCTTTGTGTTCCTATGAGAGCTGAAAGAAATCAAGCATTTGAATTAAAGATGAAAGCAAAATTCCGCAGATGCGGGAAATCTGAAATAAAGACAGAAATACTCAACAGGTCAGGCAGCATTTGAGGAGAGAAACAGAGTTAGCGTTTCAGGTCAATGATAATCCATCATCAGTTGTGACAGATCATGCAAAATAAGATAAGGGATTAGGGGCAGCAGAACACATCCTTCTTCCACTATAATCAAATTCCTTAGTATAGGTTTAGCTGTAAAAAGTGTGACCATTGTGGATGTACTCAGCCAACAAGGAGTCTGCTACTACTTGTAACCAATGTATGATAAATCATTGTTTTTCAAGTTGCTGTCCTTGCCAATCACTAAAACTTCTATTGTATTGACTGATCACTTTCTTGGTATGACTGCGTTGGAGGTAAGTAATGTTGTCATCTTGTTGCATGTGGATCTATAGTTGTTTTTAAGATAGTTGTATTGAAAGCCAGTGACGCCTAGCTTGACAGAAATAACACTTCATCTGGCTTGCCCAGCGCAAAGCATGCCTGTGATTGAATCACAGAGGAGTACTGCTGTGCCTTGGAACAGGAAAACAGAGCTGGACACCTATGGGGAAGGGGAAGAGAATAAAGACTGCGGAAAGAAAGACCTCAATAACAATTATTCTTTAAGATATTTTATGAGGTCTGGAAATAGTTTTAACAAGAGCTGAAGTGGAAATCGTGTTTTTGCTAACAGATTAAGATGCAGTGTATATAATATAGGGTATTACATTTAAGGGAAAGCATGTATCAGCACATAGCAATGTGGAGTTTATAAACATGCTTTGGCATGTATACACTCAGTATGCGATCATTCCCAAAGCGAATGAGGGTGGAGTGCTGGAAGTGTGGTTACAGTAAGTTAGAATAAAGCTCACTGTGATTATGTGTTATGACTACTGCTAGTTCCAGTTGCATTTTTGGTAGCAATTGGATTGAAAGTTGACAGTTCTGTAGAGAAGGATATTTCATACCACATGTGTGGTCTGGGAAGTCAATGTGAATTAACAGGCCACCCTTTGTTTGTCCTCAGTCTTAAGCATCAATAATTGAAGGGCATCAATAATTGAAGGGCAGTCTCTTCCCAATACCATTTTCTAGAATGCCATTTTGCCACCAGCGCGATGGGCAGGATTTTGTTCCTTATCTGAAGGAGCCAAGCATTTGTGAGGTGTTCAAGGCTGGCCAAATTACTGACTTGTATTTCAAATAACATAAATATCATGAAACTATATTATATCATTTTATTATACTACACTATAAACAACTTCCACACAGAAAAAATCTACTCAGCTTTGTCTCCGAAAACATGATTAATTCAGTAATCAGCTTTAACTCTTGAAAAACCCTAGTCCCATTTTTATTTTTAGTGCAAATGCACCATATCCACATGGAGTTTTTCTCTAACAATTTGTATGTCTTTGACTCCCATTGGAGTCAACCTAAGAGTGACTGAAGGACTGTCTTAAAAGGAGCTTAAGTCAAGCACATGAAAAGAAATGTGCCATGGCGGGTAAGCACATGTGGAATAAGGCTGGTTCGAACTGTAGCCATTAAAAACAGTTTTTCTTTTTTGGTTTAAGGACCCCTTTTCAAATAGATTAGTAATCACAGACCCTAATCTAAATTACAATAGTGTATGGAAGTGTTGCATGTAAAGTTTTTTAATAAAGCTTTAAAGAAAAAAGGTATTTAGTTACAGATATTAGTGAAATGGGCCTGCCTGCTTCTTACTACAGAGTTTAATCTTGGTGTGATGTTTGATAATGACACTCAGAAATGATTGACGGATACTTTAACCAACCAACACTCTCCAACGATTGATCCTCACCAATCAAAAAAAAGGGGTGGGATACTTTTATAGATTTTTAAGAAATATAAACTAATGGTTTACATATATATACATATATATACATACGTATGTGTATGTATGTGAGTTTATATATTACAATAATTAAATATTACAAATAGATGCACTCCAAAGTTGATCCCATTGTTTCAAGCTTAAGCCCTGTTTTTAAAAGCATGATTCCATCTAATTGTCTCCAAAAAACTGGATGCCTATGTGCTGTATGATTGACATGTTGAAGAACCAATAAACGATGAATCTTTGTTCCCATCTGGTGCTTTTCAACCAATAAGTGCACAGAGAGGCGGTGCTTATTGTGATTAGTTGAGGGTGGGGTGAAGCTTATCATTGGTGTTAAAGAAAGAAAGATTTGCATAAATATAATGCCTTTCATGATAACCAGATATCAGATACCAGATATGTAGTGTAGGAAATAAAACATTTGATTTATTGCTATTGAAGCAGTCTAAGTTTGGAAATATTTTTATTTCTCTTTGTTTCACAAGAAACTTGTGATGGGGGCAGTTTAGTTCACAAACCCCCTTGAAAATCATTACAGACTCGCAGTTGGAGGACTGCCTGATTTCCCAAACCAGTGCTCATACTCCTCATGATCTTCCTGCATTAAAATTAGTGAGTGAAATATTGTGGGGAGAATCCCTGAGAATTTCCCAAAATGTGATCCCAGTGGAGTTCTACATTCAGAAAATCAGCTCTTTAGTGTAATAAATTACTTAGGGATATAAATTGTATCAGTTCATTTGTGATCACACATTTCCTCAGGATAACAACAGTGTAGAATTTACATGAAGGTGGGAATTAATTACTATGTTGGAAATGGATGAAAATGCCTTCATTTCACACTGTGTCTCCACATCCAATCAAACCACCTACCATTCTCCAGCCAAGAATATGGACAATTTCTTCCCAGACTTTTGTGAATCTGCTACAAAGTGTATGGAGGAATGGCCTGAGATGATTCACTGTCTGATTTTCCATCTCTGTGGAACTCACAGGCCTCTAATCTTTGCTTCTGCAAGGATAGGATGGTGAGGTAATTGTCTGGACAATTATGGACACAAGCTTTTTCCCATTGCCACAATATCATTGTTCTACATTATCATGTTCTGTCAGAGAACTGTTCTATTATTATAATAGCAGGAAGTTCTTAATCTCGGGATCAAATAGAAAGATGGCAAATTATTTACAGTTCTGAAAGCATACAATCCAACAGTTCAAGTAATATGTACTTGACTTGCACATAGAAAAAATATGATTTTGGGTCCCAAGATAGCCAGTTATTTAAAATCATTTACCTGACTTGAGTAAACTTAATCAGTTCTCAGCTCGCCTGCTATATGGGAGTAAAATCTTTGTTCTGGGAGGGAAAATTTGCTGGCTAACAGGATTACTGCTATCTATGGATAATTTTTCAGCCTGGAATTTACTATCCCCTCGCTAGGGGATATGGTAACTAGCAGAATGCAAGAAAAGAATGCATGATGGGGAAAATGCATTTAGGAAATGGAGAATGTGTTTACAACAAAAAAAATCAAAAGTAATCAATAAACTAAATAATGTTGGAACATTGATCCTTAATTGCATGGTTATTAATGGTTATTGGACTGTTACTAACTCCACAAATGAATGGCTGATATGAAAGACTGAAAATGAGAGCCCAGTCATACAACAGAATGCATTTGAAATTTGCTAGCTATGCAAATCAATAATTATTAAATGTATTTCCTTGATTCACTTATCCTTCTTTAATATGACCAAAGTCAAAATTAAATATGTTGTTTTTAAAATTATTAGAGGTTTTCTTCATTGCTGTTGGTGGTAGCAGGTACATCAATATTGTCTTTAATAACCCATCAATAAGAGACACATTGCTAAAAATTTGGGTTAAAAGCAAAAAACTGCGGATGCTGGAAATCCAAAGCAAAAACAAAAATACCTGGAAAAACTCAGCAGGTCTGACAGCATCTGCGGAGAGGAACACAGTTAACGTTTCGAGTCCGTATGAGTCTTCAACAGAACTAAGGAAAAATAGAAAAAAGGTGAAATATAAGCTGGTTTAAGGGGGTGTGGGACAGGTAATTGGGTTAATTTGAAGGGAGCGGGACCAGATGTGTTAAAGATGCATTGTTAACTAACCATTAATTTTACTTGTATCGATCCTGTTTGAAAATTACCATCAATATGGGTGAATGTACAATAGATCCTCATTGAAAATAATGATAGAATGTACATTGTTCCTTTGAAGGTACTTTTATATTACAGGAAAGCAGCTGATCTAGAAGTACAGTTCTCTCTGTTAGGTGCACTGCCTAATTAAAACAAATCTGCTTTTAGGGAAATAACAGCACATAGACCCATTAAAATAGAAGGCTTCAAATAGAATAAAGGTACCTGCTTCCATAAAGTAAACATCAGGAATTAATCCTTTAGGCTTACATTTAATAGCAATCAGGTTTCTGCATTACACAGCAGAACCCAGAAACTGACACACAACTGAAATACTTGAAGAGATGTAAACAAGTCACTGTCTTTGGTTGGAAACAATCTTGCAGATTAGTGTAAAATTGCCAACTGTAGCAGAGGTGAATTAAAGTCTGAAATTTAAAAATAGGTTCCTAGGCCAAGTTGGATCCAAAACTAGTTCAGTTGCAAGAAGCAAAGGAGACTGGCCTAGTTTTGTGACTGTTTCCAGCGGGATTCTGCAGACCTAAGTATTAGTTCCCTTGTTTTTTGTGGGAGAAATCAAAAATTGAGACTTAAATGTATGTGGCATAATTAAGAAGACTACAGATGATACAAAAATTGTTTGTGCGCTTGACAGTGAGGAGGAAAGCTGTAGACTGCAGGGAGATATCAAGGGATTGATCAGGTGGGCAGAAAAATGGCAAACGGCATTCAATCTGGAGAAGTGTAAGGTAATACACTTGGGGGGAACCGACCGCCGCCTGCCATCAGCTGCCAGCCACCACTTTATGCGGGCAGGCCAATTAAGGCCCGCCCAGTGTGACGTGCACCCGGAAACACTCAGCGGTCTCTGTGCAAGCGGGGGGAGGAGGCTGAGTCAGGGCCTGCGCTCTTTCATGCATGGTGCATGCCCGCTGAACTCAAGATCCGAACGGCACACGGTGATGTCAGGACACACAGCCGAAGTCACCGCACATCATTTTACGCGTTGGCGAGCGGGGCCCATCCACGCTCACCGACCCCAAAGATTCCAGCCTTGGGGAAGACAAACAAAGCATGGGAATGCACAGTAAATGGTACGATACTGAGAAGTGCAGAGGAACAGGGGAACCTTATTGGACTCGTGGTCACGTAGCCCTAAAGGTAGCAGCACAGGTAGATAAGGTGTTTAAGAAGGCACACAATGTATTATCGCTTATTAGCAAAAGCGTAGATTATAAGAGTAGTGAGGTTATGCTAGAACTGTATAAAACATTAGTTAGATCACAGCTAGAGTACTGCATACAGTTCTGCTCACTGCATTACAGGAAGGATGTGATCACACTAGAGAGAGCACAGAGGAGATTTACAGGAATGTTGCCAGGAATAGAGAATTTTAGCTTTGTGGAGAGATTGCTAAGCCTTGCTTGTTTTTTTTGGAACAGAGGAGGCTGTATAGAATTATGAGAGGCCTAGACTGAATAGAGGAGAGACCTATTTCCCTTAGAAAAGAGGTTAAAAACTGGAGGGTGTAGATTTAAAGTAATTGGCATAAGGATTAGTGGGAAGTTGAGGAAAAATGTTTTCACCCAGAGCGTAGTGGAGGACTGGAACTCACTGTTTGAAAGGGTGGTAGAGGCAGAAAACCTCATTGCATTTAAAAACTACTTGAAAATGCACTTGAAGAGCCGTAACCCACAGGACTACAGACCAACAGCAGGAAAATGGGATTAGGCTGGATAACTCTTTCCCAGCCAGCACAGACATGATGGGCCGGGTGGCCTCCTTCTGTGCCATAAATTTCCTGTTTCTCTGCTTGTAAAACATTGCAAAGTGGATGTACTACAATGAGTTAAGTATAGCACACAATCTGTCTTTAGTCTGAATGCATTTTTAAGGCACTGTGCCCTTGCTTTAAAAGAGGTTATTTCCTTTTGTGGGTCATGCTTCTTCAAGTTTGCAATGATGCCAAATTTTAGATTTATGCACCATCCATTCAGTTTGAATTTCCAAACACAGGGCTAAACTGTAAACAACACCAATGAGATGGTTTGCAGCTGATACACAATGCACATATGACTGAAACCAAAGAGATATTTTACCGAGATTGTTTGTATGAAATCATACTTAGGATGGAATTGTAATTTGAACATCTAATCTATCTTACTCTGTAAAATTAAAGAAGAAGTATTTTGCTACACAGGGGAGGCTTTCAATGACAGTTTAGTAAACAAATCTTCATTTACCTTTGCACACAGTGCAAAACATGTCCATTAGACTTTAGGAAATTCATTACTGTTCTGACTTCATTAAAATATTTTTCTCACATACAGACATTTTGTAGCAAGTAGATATTTTCAAGATACAGACGTTATTCTGAAGTGCTGCAGAGCAATAATTTGCACACCCAGTATTATCCTAACCAACTGTTTACCCCGTTTTCTCTGCCTCTCCTCTTGAGTATAATTCCACAAGTGTCAGAAACACTGGTGTTATACTCTCAAGCTGCCATTACTCAAATAGTGAGCTGTGTCAACTGTGGGGCTTCACAACTGGGATCTCACTCAACATCTGCACATGTAGATTCTCTAGCAGGAGGCACTAGGTAGCAATGTGCAGTGGGAACATGGCTGATGTCAACTGAAGTGCCCAAAAGCCATCTTGTTTGAGTTCAGCTCACTCAGGATTTTCTATTCTGTTTGGCTCAGGACCATGCTACATGGTACATTTATCGACAGAACTATTGGGGAACTCCTAAATAATTTTATAGGATATTTGTATAAATCCTATATGATTTATTTGAGCAATAATACAATCTATGAAAATCCAATTGTGATCCAAAATTCAAAATGTCATCCGTCAAGGGAACAGGGTGGGTTCTTCTGTTGGATTTCTGTCCTTGCAGGAAAGAAAGTGTATTTTTAAAATTAAATTTAGATGATAACGGCAATGTGCAAAGATGAAATGAGTTCAAAGTAGGCTTATCTGCACACATAACCAGGATCAGTGTTGTACATTTTGCAAGGATTAGATTACATGGACTAACCCTGACTCCACATGCACATCTCTTTCTTCTAAATCCCTGTGTGTAAGTTTCATGCTAGCAGTAGAGGGAATATAAGAAAACATGTTGTGTGAAGAGTTGAGGTTTGTTTTTCCACAGATGCACAAAAGGAATTTTCCATCCCTGAGCCTTAAACTTAATATACAAGAACACGTTAATTACTTTAAGCAGCAAGCAATTTTTCCATGAGTTTCTAAACACGTCAACTTGAAATTATGTTGAGGAATACCAGTACAGCAATGCTTAACACATTTGTCAGAAATTATTCTGGCTGCTATTTGAGTAGAGGTGTTTAACTCATTTAAAATAAGTAATAATGTTATCTTTATTCAGAGCACAGTCAAGTTTTATCTACACAGGCCTACACGCCATGGAAGTGCTATGAGCAGCAGCCTCTTACCTAGGCATGGCTGCAGCTATTCAGTTTCTCTGTTTGAAGGCTGTTCAGCCTGTAAGTTTCACTGAAGTAGCACTCCAAGTTGCTCTCTCGCTTCAGTGACCCAGCTCAGGGAACTCTGGAGTGGACAGGATCATGTCAAATTCCTAACTTGATGCCACTTTTTGGGTCTTTAACCACCCCCCACTCCCTGTACCTAAGCCCACACTGCCGTCACCGTGCCCACCACCCCCCGCCCCCCTGCCCCCCCACCACCATAAGGTAAAATGTTGCCCATTCTGCTTGCATGCTATGAATTCCTCAGCATAATTTTAAGACCATAGATATTTATACAAAACAATTGGAAGAAAATTATCAAGACTCCCAGTGGGTAATGGTAAAATTTCAGATGCAATGCAGCACAGTCCTTCAGGACTGGTGAAGCACCGGACATAGTTCAGAAAGTACATCCAATTTATCAAAGCCAAGGATGATTTGCAAGCAATCAGAACCCCCACAAGCTATATTTATGGGAAATGTATAATTGTACTCTTAAATTATATACTTGAATGTAAATTACATACAAAGTTGGAAATTACAATTCCTTCCTTCCTGTGGCTTTTTAAATCAGTATCTGATGGCATTGAAATTCCTACTAAAGTACAGCATGTAACATTAAAAATAAATGTAAATGATTCAAAAGCATTGGAGAAAAATATTGCTTTATGACAGATTCCTAACAGAATTTACTCTCAGTATAAAAATATGCTGGCATGTAACATTTTTAATTAAAAAGCTGTCAGATTGAATATTTACTGATTTTATTTTTCCTATTATTATTGTATTTTTGTTATGTTTTACTTAGCATATCTTTGATGTAAGTTTGCAAGTTAATTATAATTTACATTTATTAGTGATTGGGGCTAAGTTTGTTAGAGGCCAGGATATTTTTCTTTCTGTTTCAAAAATATACACATTTTTCGATCACACAACCTTTGCAAAAAATACTTTCAGGAAGTGTTTATTGCTGAACAAAGTCAACTCCAAAGACTGCTAATGCGAATATCTCTCTGATCTACTGGAGCATTGCTAATCTAACCAAAACATATGGGAAGGCTAACATTTTTCAGTTTCTAAATTTTAGTCCTTATTCTAATACCAATTCTACATGACAACAGTAGTGCATGCATCTATTTCTTCGCAGAATATATTGGCCTCTTAGAAAATATTATTTTTATTAGTATTTTAGAAGAGCAAAATCATTTTTCATTGCTATCTCTTAGAAAACACTATATTTGTTAATATTTTATGAGAAACTTCATTTTGTATTGTTTTGGCTTAGGTTCGCTTAATCAATAAATAGCTTAATGGGCACAGGAGTAGTTATTGTTAATTGACTTATTCTTAATGGTATTTCTAAATATCTTGACTAAAATCCCAACTTTTTTTTGAAAACCAGTTACATTTTTAAATGGCTAAGCAGTTCTCAATCAAAACTGAAAGTGATGCAAAACAATGTCAAAGTCGTGCTAGTTATAACAGTCCCTTTATCATGTCATTGCTTGAGAATCACTACCGTAGTCAAAATTAGGTTTTTCCTTTTAATGAGGGAGTCTCAGCATCAATCAATGCCTCTTTTAAAATTCAAACATTCTTTTGTTATTCTCTGACTGGTTCTGTTGATTCTTTGAATGTTTTTGTTTAAAAAGGGAGTCCCGATGACATTATCAAGGGTACTGAATCTGGCACGTGAAAGAGCTAAATTACCATCAGCAGAAATTCACTTGTCAATGAAGAGGCCTCTGCCATCATGCCGACTCAGTATGTTAATTCAGCTTTCTTGCATTGTCATGCTCAATAACTCCTCATTGCCCTGTCCTCTGCTGATTTTACTGCTAAAACATAAACATTCCCCAAGACTCAACAAAAAAAAATGAAAAAAATGAAATTAGAAAAGTAAATGAAGGAATGATGCATGATACCCACGTAGGAGAGAATGCAAAGAAAACAGCAAAGAATCAGATAGTTGCAAAGAATTTTGATAGAGTTAACACATTCGCTGATCCCACACTCCCAGTATTACAGGTAGCACATGGGCCTGGAACAGAGTAGCATCAATATCTTCCTCTGAAGAATGTGTCCAGGCTGAGACGGTTGGTGATTTTTGGATGAAAAAATAATTAACTGTAATCTCTCCAGTCTGGAAATCCAAAATCCAGAAACATGGATTGTATGGAATTTTTCTGATAGGCCCAGGACTCACCACTTGTGATGCTGCAACAAATCTCAAAATAGTGGATGTGATGGCCTTTATTCTAATAGTCCTGCTTCTACTGGAGAGCTTCAGTGAGAAGAGTGCAGGAGAGAGACCCAAGATGGGTGATGGAGGAAGAAAAGTCAGCAACTAGGTAGGAATTAAAATTAAAAATCAAAGCCTTTCACACTGGTGGTACATTGCCAATTTTCTGGGAAACAAAATTGTTCTCAGCTTTTTATATTGAATGTTTAGTAAACAATCATTACTTTACCTTTCCCAGTCTGGGCCAATTGGTAATGCTAATTCTGGGTCACCTGAAATCAGCTGTTCCCTCAACATCATCGGCATCATTTTAGTACAGTTCAGTAGTTTGGAAATATGGAAGATACAGTATTTGGATAAATAAATAAAAAAATAATGCTTTACAATGCTTTGCCACTTGACTCAGGTACATATTTAAGGTCCACACACTTGTGGTTACGGCATTCTAACTCTATAATCCAGAAAATTCTAAAATCCAGAAATGCCTTGCTGCCAAGGATTCCATACTAGAGAGGTTACAGTTATATATTGAAATTCCTATTGTAACAGCAAATAAGGTCAGCCTGTTTTGGAGCATTATATGTCCATTACTGTTTACACCACTAACTATCCATTATTAATGAGGCATGCAGTCTACACCTCAAATGGATGTGAGGCAGCTAACAAGTCATTTATTAAATTCATTCATGGGATGTGGGTGTCGCTGGCTAGGCCATTCCTAATTGCCTTGAGAAGTTGGTGGTAAATTCTTGAGCTTTTGCAATCCATAAATGCTCCGACATTTAAATCAAAGTTTCTCCCAATCAGGCATTTTAACATGCAGTTGTTTGATCACATTTCCCTTGATTTTAAAAATTGGATAGTACGGTTTTGTAAATAGGACCATAATGATCATTTTAAAATCAAATGGTTCCAAGAATTTATAATTACTCTGAATTTTTAAAAAATTATTATTCCATGGGATGTGGGTGTCACTGGCAAGGCCAGCATTTGTTGCCTGTCTCTAATTGTCCTTGAACTGAGTAACTTGCTGGGCCATAATTGTCCTTGAACTGAGTAACTTGCTGGGCCATTTCAGAGGACGTTTAAGAGTCAACTACATTGCTGTGGTCTGCAGTCACATGTAGGCCAGACGAGATAAGGATGGCAGATTTCCTTCCCTAAAGGACGTTAGTGCACCAGGTGTGTTTTTATGACAATCGACAATAGTTTCATGGTCACCATCACTGTGAATAGTTTTCAATGCCAGATATTTTATTAGATGAATTTAAATTTTAAAACCAGCTGCCATGATGGGATTTGAACACATGGGCAGAACCTTCTAGTCGGCATGCAGGGGGCGGGCCCCACACCCCAACGCGTAAAATGGCGTGCAGTGATGTTGGGTTTGATGTCACCACACGTCATTCTGATCTTCAGTTCGGCGGGCGTGCACCGGAGTTGGCTGCGCACCCGCCGAACTGTCAAAGGCCTATTAAGGCCATTAATCACCTAATTGAAGTATTTGTCAGGGCTGCCCATCCAACCTTAAGGTTGGTGGGCAGGCGAAGAGTCCAGGTGGCCTTTGCATTTTTCATGGAATCTCATGGGATGGCGGGATGAGGTTTCATGAAGGTTTCATAACTTTAATAAAATTTTTTATTAAAATTCATTGACATGTTCCAGCTCATGTGACACTGTCACATGAGGGGGCATGTCTGAATAATTTTTTCTATTCTTTTTTTCAAGTTTTCATAATAAAGTTAATCTCCCTGAGGCAGCTCCATGGAGATATCTGTGCTCTTTCGTGATAGACCCCAACTCTCCCTCCTCCCCTTGCCCGCACAGGTAGTGCTGAGCGCTTCCGGGTGCACGTCTCGCTATTAATTAAGGCCCGCCCATGTAAAATGAAAATTCTCCCCCACGCCCCCAAAGCATTAGGCTGGGCCTCTGGATTACTAGTCCAGCTACATTACTGTTTACTGAGATGGGTTAGGTTTGGCTTCCAACCCTCTGAAGTAACTCAATTAAGAGGAAAAAAATCCATTCAGTAATCTTATTAGTTCAATTGTGAGCTAATCCAGATTGTTTTGTACTGTGAGTGATGATAATTTCATTGAGTCAATTCCTTTGTTAACAGCGTCAATGCCAGCCAGTCCGCAAATGCATTTAATTTGAACCATAGATTGCCAGCAACTCTAGGGTATTCCAGTAACCTGGGACAGGGGATTTTTTACATATAATTTTCAGCTCATGCATTGCGCTAAAATAAATTTTGATACTAGAGTAATAAAAGTGTTCATATTCCAGAGCCAGCGTCCTTAGTGTAGCATTAATGTTGAGCAACTAAAATGAGCAGTTTTATGTATTAGATATCTGTTTTCCTGAGCCTGGGTTCCTTTTGTGTATTCTGGAAGTGAGAATAATTGAAAATTGAATCCAGTTTGTCTGCAAACAAGCCCTGAAAGCTAGTCCTTTAACCAGTAAAAGCTGAAGATAGTGAAAATTCATGTGGCTCAGTCATACATGCATCATTATTTTTGTAATTTTTTTTCAAGGGTTCTTGAATTCCCATGAGGGAGAAAGAAAGGGCATCCAAAGCTAGAGCTCTTTGGATGGCTAACGATACAAAGATTAAAATTAAACAGATAACGGGAGCTTATAATAAATGTCAGGCTTATAATATAATAGAAAATCAAGCTGAACAAGAGAATACAGAGGAGAACATAAAAAAGGAAATAAGAGGGGCAAGAGTTATATAAATTGGAACCTGAGGGTAAATATTATAAAGGTATAAATAGTAATAAGGTTGTCAAAGGGAGGGTGGGGCCAATTAAGGGGCAAAATAGAGATCTTCATTAGGGGGCAGGGGGCAGAGGGAGGCACTAAATTAATATTTTGCATTTGTCCTCACTACAGAATAAGATGCTGCCAATGTCACAGTAAAAGAGGAAATAGAGAAATTGGATAGAATAAAGGGAAGTTAGTAAAAGGCTGTCAGTCCTCAAAAATCATCTAATCCTGATTGGGTACCCTAGGTTGCTGAGGGAAGAAAAATTGTGGAGACTTTGGCACAAAGCTCAAAAGTAAACTATGAGTAGGATAGTAACAGTCTTCAGGACGATACAGTTATAGATAAACTGGTGAAGTGAATGAACACATGGCAGATGCAATTTAACTCAGAGAGGTGAGAAGTGTTGCATTTTTGTAGGAAAACTGAAGAGAGGCAGTTTAAATTAAATGGTACAATTTTAAAAGGGGTTCAAGAACACAGGTACGTGTAGGTGTATGTACCTAAATCTTTGAATGTTACAACTTGGAAAGACTATTAAAAAAGTTTATTGGATCCTTGACTTTATAAACAAAGGCATAAAGAAGTTATGTTAAATCTTTATAAATCACTGGTTAGGCCCCAGCTGGAATATTGTATTCTGTTCTGGCCACCACACTTTAGGAAGTTAAGGCCTTGGAGGGGGCGTAGAGGAGATTTACTAAAATGATACCAGGCATCTGAGACTTCAGTTACATGGGGAGACTAAAGAAGTTGGGGTTATTCTCCTCAGAGCAAAAAAGATAAATGGGAAATTTAATAAAGGTGTAAAAAGTCACTAAGAGTTTTAATAGAGTAAATAAGGAGCGATTGTTTCCAGTGGAAGAAGGGTCAGTAACCAGAGGTTACAGATTTAAGATAATTGGCAAAAGAACCAAAAGAAACATGAGATGAGGAGAGTTATTATGATCTGGAATGCACTGCCTGAAAGGATGGTGGAGGCAGATTAAATAATAATTTTCAGACTGGAATTGGTTAAATGCTTGAGGTGAAAAAAATTGCAGGACAATGGGAAAGAGCAGGGTGTGGGACTAATCAGATAGTTCAAGTGCTGGCAAAAGATATGATGGGCCGAATGGCCTCCTTCTACACTGCATCATTCAATGAATCTATGATGAAATCCATCCTTTAAGGGTAAATTATCTCTCGATAATTTGAATATAGTGTTCTACTCCACTATGACACATAGTAAAATAAAACTTGATACCGTTTGCTTCAAATCACATCAACCTGTCATCTACTGTTTCCATTCTTACAGTTACTCTCAGAAAAAAAACTTGATGAAAATGGAATACCATTCCATATAACTCTCTGCATACTATTTACAATATTATATGCTGAATGGGCTTGTTGGAGCAGTATCTCATAGTGCCAATGCAGGAGGCCACAGCAATGGGATATGGTTTGACAACTTGGGGTTAAATCTCCAATCAGAGTTGTACTGTTGTCAGTAGATGCTGAGTGGAGGCCATTTAGCCTCGGTTGCTGGAGTTTGAGGAGAACAGAACAGGAAGAGAAACAAGATAGGAAGGTGAGAGGATCAAAACATTTACACTGCTTGAAAATTTTGAGATGCATTGAAAACAAATCAAATTTATCTCTTGCAGTTGGTAATGACATTTCAATTCCTTAATGTTCCACTTCTTTGTTGCATCCCATACTAAATGTAATCCAATATGTACCAAATATTAATACCGAAATTATAACTTTCCAACAGGATGAGTTAAGAATATTATTTGTAATGGTTTCCCAATATGAGCAGTGCTTTTCTCATCTAACCCAATTTTCCAAGATTTCCTTGCCTCTTTTCCTGAACGTGCTGACATTTTCTGGGATGTGGCACCAGTAGCCCTCCAGTACCCAGCTCAAAAGATTGTTATTCGTGTGAATGTTCACAATGGTCTGAACAATCCAGTCCTGCACCCCCCCAGCATCCACATGCGCACTTTCGTTAGAAATGACAAGATAGTGATCACTAGTGAGAACCATGGCTAATTATTCCTCCCTTTACCTGGAGATATTGGGCCTATATGCTGTCCTGACTGAGATAAACTAACTCAAAGGTTGAATCAGGGATCTTCTGGTATCTGTGGCTTTATACAATATTGGGTCATGTCCAATGTGGGAACTTTAAATACAATATTTGCAATAAAATAAACCTTGCTTTTAAATAAAACAACTGTGATGATCACTTATGTAACAATCGATTCATTTCACATCCAGAGTCAGCAGTTTGAAGTCAGTGCCTACTTGTTCATATTTGCAATTAAAGTCAATGCCATTGCCAGATAATAGGACATACAATGGAATTGCCTAAAGGAACAAACAGCTACAACAGATGAAGTACCCACAGTTCAATGTGCAAGAGTGAGTTGACTTTATCCAACTGATGAAAAACGCTGTACACACATTTAATGTAAGCTCCTGCATTATGGGTGGGTATTGTGCTGGTGAAAATAAATATTTAGAGAGCCTTGAACATCACTGGATTAAGACTGCAACTCTATCAACAAGGGACAAAGCGAGGGGAAGTTGGGCAAAGGAGTGAGAAAAAGGCAATTATAAGGCTGGAAAGTGAATGATGGAAAAAAAATCTAGGGTTCTGCCTGTAAGGTGAGGGAGGAAGCAGCTGAATGAATGGCCTGTGATGCATATGTGAACTGTATGCATTTATTGGTGAGAATCAGCACTGTTGTCAGCTCCAACCTTAGAGCTGCTTCTGGCTTCTATCTGTCGCTCCAAGGGTGGAACCAGACTGTGGGGAAATTCCTGCAATTGCTTTGTGAGACCAGAAATTCCTACCCACAACAGGGTTACACCCCAAGAGCAACAGCAGAATCAGTATCAGGGAGAAGCTGGGAATAACATTGAGGGGGTAGGGGAGAAGGGTTCCAGCATTAATTGAAAGGATAGGGAAAAAAAGTATTGGCATTAACTAGCAGCAAGGAGAAAAGAATGTCAGCACCACCTAACTGGGAGAAGGTTAGGGGAAGAAGACAGTCAGCTTGAACTGAGTGCTGGGGACTTTTCAGCCTACATGGTGGATTGTGCGTAATTGGTGATTTTTAAGTGATTTTTATTTAATTATAGTTTGTGCATTTAGAGCATATTTTTCAAATGCTAGGCCATGGACTCAGTTTTCATGTACAGTGAAACAATGCATATCATTGTGTTTATGTTATAATGTGGAAAGATGTCCTTTTGCATTATTTATCAGTGACAAGAATAGGAATATGGTAACTATCATTATTCTCAAAAAAAGATCCACCAGGTGAACCAGTTGACTATGCTTACCTTTTTTGATATCTTAATTTTATTATTCTCCTGCCCACCAGACACACACACAAAACAATAGTTCCTCACAGAGAAGGCAGATGAACTGGTCCTAGCCTCTCTCAATGGCACTCTGGCTTCAATATTTGATAAGATACAAAATCATTCTGTGGTAGCCTGGCCTCTGATTTCAAACAAGCTGTCTTTTTGTGAGCATCAGATCTGCTGGGAAAGTCATCTCTTTCAAATGAAATGCTAAACCATTGCACACCTGCCCTCTTAGATCTCGTAACACTTTCTGAAGAATATCAGAGGTGTTGGTCCTAGCCAACATTTATCCTTTAACAAAAACAGGTTATCTGGTCATTTATCTCATATAGGTTCATGGGAAAATGGTTGCTGCATCTCCCTATATCACATCAGGAATTACATTTTAAGATCATCATTGGTGAATCGCCTTGGGATGCCTTGAGCTCATGAAACAAGATACATAAATATTTAAGTTTTTTCCTTTCTTTCCAGAATCCAGGTGTATGTAAACTTTTGCATTGTTGTAATGGATGGTTTCCTATATTTACCAGTATATCGTTGCAGCAGTTATTTCTTTCATATAATTTTGCTTTATCAATTTATCATTTAACTTTTCCAATCTAATTCATGTTTCTGTGACTTTTAAGCAGGACGAGAGTTTTCATTATTTAGGATGAGTTATTTCTTAGTATTGCATGTAGGAATACATCACAAACATTCAGGCAATACATACAAACATATTCTGAGATGATATAGGCCCAGAATTTGCAGTTGTAATGACAGCAAAGCCATCAGTGTTCGTCATTATTACTGCTTAAAACTGACAGCAACTTCTGGCGCTTGCACATGTGCAGGTAAACATGGAAGTCCAGAAGTGCTCAGCAATAAACTGCTCCTCCATAGGGTGCACTGTTAAAGCCTTTGCAGACACAATCAGCACAGAATCAGTGTTTTGACTGAACTTCAACTTTTTATGCATCATTCTCGCTCTAAAAACCAATGAAAATGTTACATTTTGGTCAGTCGGGAGTAGCTGAATTTTTTATGGTGCATTAAGTCATAATTGCCACTGACCATCTCTTTGACCCTAAAATAACTAATTTTATAAATGTGGACTCTCATTCCATCATGACATTTAAAACTACATGTTTTTAAAAACAATCAATTTTTTTTCCAGATTTCAGCTTCCCCCTTAACCACACAGGTGTTCTATCCAATTATTAAAGTGTGAGTTACAATTTTTTGAGTTTTCTTTTGCTATCCATAAGAATTCTTCAATCTGACTGGTAGATAAGTCCACCTGCCACCTGTCCTGTTGCTGGATTCCACAGATCCCTGATAAATGATGCCAAATTCAAACTGACACCAGGATAGAGAAATCTATGCCCTAGAGCCACAAATCTTTAGGTACATCTGTTTTTCAAGGTCAACATGGGCATCATCCTTCACTGCTGAATGTAAAATTCAGGTCATTATAAAATTATCTGCATTTAGGATACTACCCAATCATTACACTAATTTTTCTTATCAAATGGCAGGTTTTTTAATAAGAAATTTGTGTTTTCTGGCACAAATAAGCAACATTAAAAAAAAAACTTGTTTATGAAGTGCCTTTCTGTTCCAAGACATGTCCCAGAGGTATGAGAGAAGCAGATGCTAAGGGAAAGAGATTAGGGGGATTGACTAAAATCTGGGGAAAGAATTGTGTTTTAAAGAGAGTCTTAACATAGGAGAGTTAGATGGAAAGACAGGGGGATTTAAGGAGAGAATTCCAGAAAATTCAAAGGGTGGGTGATGCACAAGAGGACAGAGTCAGAATTGTTGAGAATTTGTGGGGCATGAGATAGAGAGGAGTCAGACCATGGAAGGACATGGACACATGAGGAAGCTTTAAATTTGAAGCATTGAGTCACCAGGAGCCAGTATAGGTCAGTGAGGACAGTGGGTATGAGACCAAATCAAATCTGATAGCCAGAGTGCTGATCCAACAATGCATATTTCATTTTTGTAAACTCTTAACTCTCGTCCAGTCAGAACAATTGAGATCAGTCATCATAATTTCCCAAGGATGTATTGATGGCTTCCGGTTGTGAGGTTGCTTGTGTCAGCAAATTCATTGAACCAATTATGTATTAAGTTCAGCTCCACAGTTGTGTAAAAGATGTGGTTGCTACGGGTTGAATAATGTGTGCTTTTATTCAACTGGAAGCTTGGTACAAAAGTGACTGTAGATTTTGCAAACTCAGAATGGAAAACTCCAATAATTCACTGGATACCAATTAAGCATAGCCAACTCAAATTTAGTCTTTGTGATTGAAACTAACCAGTTGCTGCTGATAAAATGAGAAATCTGACCTGAGTGATATTATACCAGGTTGCAGATATGCACACTTTAAATTTACTGTTTAATTTGTGTTTATGAAAGTGCAATTTCATGAGCATTTTTTTAAATCAACTGTTGGTCCATGTAGGAGAACCTGAAACTTCTCTCCACCTTTAGAACTTACAGCAGGATATATAGGTTGCATCTCCCATGCCATTCAACAAAAGGTATTTAAATTATTAAACATAGTTCAACTGCACTGTCTGCTTTGATGTATTTTGGAGTTAGATTCAGGCAACTGTACTGTCTGCTTTGATGTATTTTGGAACTAGTTTCAGGCTTTTTCTTTTGAATTATTAGACATGTAGAAGATAGGTAACTGTAGTGTTCACTGATATTCCTTAAACAATCTCCACAAAATACTTCATTGTTAAATGTAAAAATTTTATTACATATTCTTTACATAATGTACCTGTTAAAGTCTCAGCAATACAAAACTGTCACGTAAAAAATTACAGTATACAAAGTAATACCAGTGTACCCTTGTATTGTAAACAAATATATATTGTGACAATTGTGTACAAACACTGTATAGAAAAAATGCGTTCACCAGGCACCTGTCAATAGCCATAAAAAGTCTTTTGGCACACACCTGTCAATAGTCAGGCATTTATGTAAGCCCTGCATTGTAACATGTGACAACTGCTTGCCATTAGTTACACGTCTACTGAAAAACAGTTGTTAAGGTTCATATTAACAGGTGCTTCAGCTTGCCCGTAAACAGGAATTTTGTTTCAGATAGCAAGTGATATCTGTTAAACCCATTGCACAATTCTTTACACATTGCAGGGCTTCATTGTTCCATTGAGAACATTTATGCCAGCAGCCCTCAGAAAAAGACATTTTATTGCATAGTTACACCATAAGAGACAAACTCTCTGGCGTGTTATACTGATATCCCTTAGGAGTCCCTAAGAGGGCCAGCCTTTGCCCTACCACCCCCAACCCCCCCCATCCCCAAGAAGGTGGGAGTGTTGATATACAAAAACAGAATGTTAATATTGATGTTCTAATAAATAAAGATCGCCATAGGCCAGCAGAAGAGATTGTCTTATTATCAATATGCAATGGGCTGAAATGCATACAGCAGTTCTTGTTTTGAAAGATTATTTTCTTCAGCGAGCTGCACAGCATCCTGTTTCTTCATGTTTATGAAGAAGAGACATTCTGGAGAAAGTCTTGGAGCAGTTTTTGCACTGGTATTTTTTGACATCTGAGTGAGTCTGCAGATGGGCTCTGAGGTTGGATCGATCTGCAAACGCTCTGTTGCAATGAGGGCAGGAAAAGGGTTTCTCTCCTGAGGAAAAAAGTGCAGCGGTTAATTGATTCCTTTAGGTTTTATTATAAACACATGGAAATTTCATTCAAAAAATTTATTTAACTAGGTTCTCTCAGTGCTATTTCACCAAAATAAAACATATAGAAATTAAGGCATATTTTGGGCAGTGACAAAGGATGAAAATTGAAACAGGTTAAATCTCTAAAATATTGATTTTTTGCACTATGAAGCTAATGCAGCCAAACATATTCGAGACAAAAGAGTTATATTGGATTACATTAACAATGGATGCAACATCACAAATCAGACTTGAGAACCATTTTCGCAGTACATCTTATATTGTGTAATATATTAGATGTTTTAACTTGTGGATTGGTGAATTAGCAAAATAAGCCTTTAATATTAAATCTTTAACAAAATATGAAACAAATAAACCATCTGTCTTTAAAAAGAGGTGGGGGGCGGGGGTGGTGGTGTGGGAAGCTGGAACCCAAACTCAAGAATTGCATCTTCAAAGAAGCTGTGATTAAGGGTCGATTTACAAGGCAAAATGAAGAAAAAGTTTTCTTTAACTAATTCCTTTGAGGGCATTTGCTGTTACTTAAGAAGGTGTGAAATCAACAACAAAGTGGGAATTAACCCATGCCAGAGGCTGATAAATAGGTCTGGAGAGGCTGCATTGTGAAAAGTGATAATTCTTGCATTTAGAACCGATGGCCCCAATAGGTGACAGCTGGAGTCTATAGCTGTGCCTGCAGTGTACTGTAACAGGTGCACTGTACAAACTGCACTGCTACATCAATGCACCTGCCCCATGTCTGTCAACTGGTCCTCCGCAGGAGAACACCACCACTCAAAAAGAATTAAATGCAATAGTTGTGAAACGAAGAATCACAACAGGGTCTTTTTGTTTCCCACTAAGAGCATCCTCTTTTAGCTGTTGGAGACAATGTCGGGGACAAAAACGCAGTCTGGAAAGCCACCAACAATGTTTTTGGCTGAAAGGTGGTTTTATTGCACCATGTGCGCCTTTTGTACTAATTCAAAGGGAAGTAAGTTATACATCAGTACGTGAAATACGTTAAACATATAAAAATTCGAATCAATTGTGAAGAGCGGGTTACCTTCATTTATTAGTGATCGTGCAAAGCAAAAGATGTGAATTGCAATCGCTCGCTCAACTACTAGATATAACTGAGCAACTTTAATCGAATATTTCACAGAACCGAATGAAGAGACGTATATCGGCACTTTCCTATTTCTCAGTACAGTGGATTAAATATCCACGAAATGGCGTTCCAGTTGAAGGTTGGGCGAACTGACACAGGTCAGCAGAATTCTAATTCTACTAACGTGGTCTACTGTAGAACAAACCAACGGTTTGTGTGAGTTACCTTTAAGTTTAATGTATCGGCGAGGAGTAAAACGGAAGAAAAAAAAATCACGTCGGCAGTAAATTCCAGGACTTATAAAGTTAAACGAACGATTAAATTTCCCACCCCAAGAGAGATTTGAGAAGTTGATGAGCGGTTGGATTTGTTGGGAATACTCACCAGTGTGCGTGCGGATGTGTCCTTGGAGCAGCCAGGGTCTGGAGAAAGCTTTGCCACAGATTTTGCAGACGCAGGGCAGCGTGTGGCTCCTGATATGCATCTTCAGGGCTCCCAAACTGACGTACTCCTTCTCACAGTACTTGCAGTTAAAGGATTTCCTGCTCTGGGGCTCGCAGTGTAGCTGCTTGTGTTTGGAGAGTCCGGCAAACGTCGAATAGGACTTGCTACAGTGATTACACTGAAATTTCTCCGCTTCTGTTGCCGAAGAGTCTGGACTGGGAGGGTCTGATGTCTTCCCGTCCTCTTCCTCGCTCGATAGGGATGCTAGGTCGTGAGGTTTGCGCCGCTTGGAGTTGTCCGCCGAAGGGGGCTCGCTTTTCGTACCGGCCAGGTTCGTTTCGATTTCAGCAGAGCAGAGGCTTGAGATCAACCCCGTGTCCCACACGATGGCGGGATAATAAGCTCCGGAACTGAGGATTTCAGGCTGCGGGATGACTGGGATCGGGTACTTCTCATAGAGAAATGGAGAGATAATCACTGAAACAAACAAACAAACAAACAACATGAGCATCAATGAATGGAGAGCTCATCCCAGCTGCTCACATCTGGCGGCACAAAACGGACCATGAGCACGGTTCCCAGATTTATAACCTAGGAGTTCATTGCTTTCACAAAAAAAAAAATCACACACTAAATCGAAAGCAACAACATATGTGCAGGTCATATCGATGCTGCCTATCGCAGTCACGTTAACGTGCCCTCAGGCAAAGGCTTTACTGGTTTTGTTTTGCTTAATCCTAACTTTAATATACGGTCCAAAACACACCCTTTCCATTTGGTAACATGGTAAAATCACATTGCCATTCCACTATTTGGATGTAATTTACTCCAATTAAGAAAGGAATGAATCAAAACACCATTCATCGCTAACAAAACTGAAAAGCCAAGTTAAATGCCAATGACTTGTCTCAGACGCTCCCTTTACCTGTCTGGCTGTCCAGTTCGCTGTAGTTTGGTTTTTTGGTGGTTGAGAAATGCTTCTTAATAAGGAAAGACCTGGGCATCTTGAGAGAGTGGGGGATTGCCTAGATTCTCCAAGTCCTGTTTAAACAGCGAGTGCCTCGATTGAATCCACCTCGTTGTTTTAATGCAGTGAGCCCACTTGTGGAAAATGTGCGCGATCTGGTAAATATTGGGTTCAGGAGCCGGCTGGAGGAGGAGGAATAACTTGCATTTGTCCCATCGCCATCCAATCGGATGGAAGCACCAGGGGGAAGCCGAGAGACAGGGAGGGGCTTTGGCGTCGGGATCCGCTCCCAACAGGTGTTTGTACAAAGCTGCAACCCTCAGGATCTCAGCACATAGTCCCCAAGACTGAATGACACTAAGAGACCGATCGAAACCCATTGTCTGGACTGAATAAGCGCTTAGAGCTGGAACAACAGTTCACAGCCGATCAGGAATCGAACGAGAACTAAATTGGCACTTGTCACTATGTATTAGGTTAGGCATTTTAGTACCGCACGGATTATGCACCAAGGCATTAAAATCTAATTTTATAAATGTTAGGTTGAAAACAAGTGAATGTTTCTAACCAGAATGGAAACATTTTGAGGGAGTCTCTCGATTTTAATTTCAAAGGTGAGGTATTTAATAGAACACAGAACAAGAAATCTGTTCCTGTTCTGATCCATTTACTAATCCGCCAATTAGCCTCGTCCAGTTCTACCCCCACTTTGCCTCAACTGATTGTTGCTAACGGTAAATCCCAGTCCCATGTCAATTATCTATTTGTCAAATCCCCATTCAACTTTGCCAGGACTCCCCTCGAGCTCCGCCAGCGTTTCCAAGCGATGGACATTAAGTACTTAGTTCGAGAATCGTGACTGCATGTGTGACATTCCTTAAAAAAAAATGAGACTGTCAATTGAGACGTGTTGTTCCTCGCGTAAAACGGCGCACTCCGAACGGATAGCTGGAGATAACTAAACACTGCCACCCCTCCCTCCGTTTCAGCCAGTGGCAACTGTACACAGTTATACATATATATGAATGGGGGCCATTTGTATCAGACAGGTAATGCACGACAGAAGCCGAAATCAGACGTGCATCCCTGTGCAGTACACGCTTGTCCCGTTAACAATATCAGCAGATAATGATTATTTTTAAGATAACAATGTGTGAGTTAATATGGATCTAAATACGTCTCAAACACATGTATGATGTTGCAACCGCCTAACGTTTGACACTTGAAAACCGAACTATATTCTGCTATACATTGCAGCTGGAAAAACTGTCTTTCCTCTCAGCTAAATGGATTTCAGGCGGGTGTTTTTGAGAGTCAGTCGCTTTCAAATCATCCCTAAATAACTCAAAGGCGTAATTTGGATTCAGCGTTTTGAGCTGCGGATTGTGAATCGCAATCCAGGATAAATGTTATGTCTTGCTACCCTGACAGCGCGAATTCAGAGTCAAATATACACAATACTAGGGATGCCATGCAAGTCACATCTTGCTTATTGAAGAGCGGTAACTGAGCCTCCTTTGGAGTGGTTGGCACGTACAGAATTCCATACAGGCAAGCAAAACATTGGTTTGTGACTCAGATTTCCTCTTAAGACATCCCCCAGGCTCGGGGCCACGTGTCGGGACAGGATGCACCTGCCTGGCCTTCTGCTGCTGATGTCATCCAGGTGTGAGGACAGATAAGACAGACGCTTTAGGACAGGTGCAGGCAGTGAAAGGTATTCAGATGGTGGGGACTTGGGCTGGAGTGGATAGAACTGCAGAGAAAGCCCACAGCTTTAGATCAGCTGGTCGAGGAGGCACCATATTAACCCTTTGAAACAGCAATGGCAAAATATCCAGTTAACTAAGGCAGTTCCAGATAATCCCAGTATTATTAAAGATGATCTTTTTTTTTACTCCTATCATGCCAGAGCTTGAGACAATAATAAGCTTAAGCCAAAATTGTTTTTTAAGCAGGTGGGCATTTCTAGCTGCCCTTTTAAGGTGTCTGGTCCACGTTTGGAGGGCGGACCCTGTTAACATGGGTTAACATTTTTTTAAAATAAGTTTCTTAAAATTGTATAATTAGAAAAAAGATTAGATTGTAGTATTAACATTAACATCTTTCTCACATCGGAAGATGTGAAAACTAAAGAGAACACAGTAGTTAAAGGCAGGCAGTTTAACGAAGCCATCTCTTCATTAACGTATCTATGATGTGATGATTCTCCAGCAGAATCCAGTGTCGTTTTTTTTAAATAATGTGCAGAGACTTCGGTTGATTTTCTGAAACAGACAAGAATGTAAACATAAAATGGTGCATGTTGCACTTTAGTCTTGATTTTTGGTTATGCAATATTTAGCATCATTTCATCGCTCAGATGCAAAAGGCATTTCAAAATACTAAGAGGTGGACAGCCCTTATAAAGCAGGAGACTGGATTTCTTTACATGAAATGTCATAGGGTATGTTGCTGATTTACACGACATTTTCCGTTCAGAAAGATTAAGGTCGGACATTGTTTAACATATTGTTCAATGTCTTCTTCAGTGAGTTGGATGGCATCATAAGATAGGTTTCAGGCATTTATGGAAGATTCCAGTTTCTGACAGACTCATTGTGATTCTAGTTCACTCCATTTGCTTTTTCGATCAATGGACTCACTGGAGGGTTAGAGTATTGGCTCTTCCTAAGTGCAGTAAGGGGGTTCACCCGGGCAGGATGAGAACAATGTACTCATATTCTCCATGATGAGACGATCTTGATACTTCCAGTCTGCCTGGTGAGAACTCAACTCCACAACTTCTAGCATCTAATACCCAACTAGACACAATCTTCTGCGCGTGTGTGTGTGTGTGTGTGTGTTGGTGGGGGGGAGGGGGGTTGGAGGAGTGCTGGAGAGACATCGCCGAGTGGGGTTTCTTTGGGATCAAGATGGTTGACGGCAATGAAAGATTAAGACAATCTTCTTTAATGCTCTGTGACAAGCTTGGTCAACCATTACTTGAGGCCGGACAGGTCGGTGATACGTTATGGGGTCACTGATGATTGACTAGTGGCCTCGCTCATTGATGGGGCCCATTACAACCCAGTGCTTTAGCAGGTCATAAGTGGACAAGCAGTGCTTTGTGCTGGTAAGCTGCATGGCTCTAGCTAGTTAAACACCAGATCATTACCCCTGTGGTCATTTTGGGGTCTGCAAACCTTGGTTCTTGACAACTGGTGTCTATATTAACCTGGCCTTAGGCATGTTGAGTATGTACTTACAAGGGAAATGAACATTCCATATCAAGCAACAAAAACTCTACTGTGCTGATTTCTCAATAGCTTGTTTTCAAAACTACTAAGCACAGTGATGGGTTTTTGTGCATGTCCAAATGTTTTAATATTGTTGTAATATTGAAATAATCCAATTTACTGACCACAAAATTATGATCCAGTATTTTTTCATTATTATAAATCCAGAGCTGAATTCAGAAGTGGCATTCATACTAAATAAGGTTATTTCTATAGTTCAAGATATACCACGATTAAATGAAGCGTTTATGCCAGCAAATGCACACCTATTAGCCAATTATGTTTAGAAAGAATCCATGTTTTGTGTTAATGAGATGGAATCACAGTAGAGTTTAAACACACATTTATTATCTATGTTCCTTTAGGTGCAACAATTTAGTTTATAGCTGATTTGCACAATGGGATTTTTTTTGTAAAAGTTGGAAAATTCAGACAATGAGCCATTTGATGAATTGTTTGTTCTGGTAATAAAATTAGATACTAGCAGTGATTACTTAATAACATTTGATCATTACTATATTGTATAGACTTTTTTACTGTTGCTCATCGGGAATAGGCTTATTGGTTTTCAGATACTGCCAAGGCCGACATCTACTGGTTATTTTTGGTATTCTGCATCTCTGCTGATAACTCTTCACTGGATTAGGGATAATTTGCAACCATGCAGATAATGTTCTCAATGAGACGCTCTCCCAAATTAATTTTAGACACACGCCACCATAAAACATGAAACAATCATGTTAGGCTTCAATGTCATAAGCAAAAGAAACTTTCAAGGCAGGGGAAAGTGGTGTGGTGGCAATGTCACTGGGTGAGTAGTTCAGAGGCCTGGGCTCAGGTTCATGCTCTTCGGGACATGGATTCAAATCCCACCACAGTAGCTGGTGGAATTTAACTTTAATTAACATATCTGGAATGTCTCAGTAATAGTGACCATGACAACGACCATCAATTGTTGTTGTAAAAATCCACCTGGTTCACTCATGCCCTTTAGGGAAGGAAATCTGCCATCCTTACATGGCCTGGCCTGCATGTGACTCCAGACCAAAAGAAGCGTGGTTGACTCTTAACTGCCCTCTGAAATGGCCTAACAAACCACTCAGTTCAAAGGCATTTAGGGATGGGCAACAAATGCTGGCCTGTGATGTCCACGCCCCTGAAAATTTTTTTAAAAATCCAGACAACACATGAATGGTGTTTAAAAATAAGCCCTTTTTAAATTTCAATAAGTTTCCAGTTGTAACAACATGTTGAAATTAATACATCCATGTAAATTGGACTAAAATAGGTTTTATAAAATCTTCAATTGAAATCCTGCAAGTACATTTGTGCACCAAAAGATAATGCAAACATGTCATATTACAATTTCCCTCAGCCTGTTCAGCTTTCAAATCCCACTTTATCAGACAAAATTGAAAGGATTAGCTTGATAAAATTATTTTTTTACTACAATTTCTCATCATACTCAATAACATTGCTTTCCTTTTCAATATTTTATATGTTCTATATATGCAAACTTGACTATAATGAACCTGCAGGGGTTTGACAGACCCAAGGTGTATCGGAGTGTTCACTAAAATTTTGGCAATTTGCTGTGTCTGTAAGATAAAGAAATTATCAATTTGAATTAAACATCAGTTTGTTACATTTAAAAAAAGCTAAACAGTATGCACTGTTTCATACCATTGGTGTTTTTCTCTACATTGTTAACCAAAGGAAAAAGATCTCAGTTCCAGATAATGCCTTCCTAAACTCATCCAGTGAAGGGATAACTATTTCTGGGCCTTCCATGCCCTTTTCCTCTCTCAGCTCAATGCCACTGATTCAATCATATTCCTTCACTCTCCCTGACTGTGTTAAACCAACAATAGACTCCTTCAAGTTCTTAGGAGTAACCATATGAATTTGTTTTCTCTGGATCAGTGTTCTTCAATGATACATACTTGATGTTCCCCGTTCAACGGATCCTTTTACCCACCTCCAATATTCTCCCTCCACTTGGACCCCTCCCTCTGGATTCTTACCTTCTCTTGATCTTTTCATTGAGAACTGTCGGCGTGACATTAGCCGTCTCAATTTCTCTGCTCCTCTCACCCATTCTAATCTGTCTCTCTCTGAACTCACTGCACTCCGTTCTCTCAGGTCCAACCCCAACATTGTCATCAAACCCGCTGACAAGGGTGGTACTGTTGTTGTCTGGCGCATTGACCTCTACCTCACGGAGGCTAAGCGTCAACTCGCAGACATTTCCTCCTACCTCTCCCTGGACCATGACCCCACCACAGAACATCAAGCCATTGTTTCCAGGACTGTCACTGACCTCATCTCCTCTGGAGATCTTCCTCCCACAGCTTCCAACTTGATAGTCGCCCAACCTCGGACGGCCCGCTTCTACCTCCTACCCAAAATCCACAAACAGAACTGTCCTGGCAGACCGATCGTGTCAGCCTGTTCCTGCCCCTCGGAACTCATTTCTCGTTATATTGACTCCCTTCTCTCTCCCCTTGTCCAGGCCCTTCCCACCTACATCCGTGATACCTCTGACACCTTACGTCACATCAACAATTTCCAGTTCCCTGGCCCCAACCGCTTCCTCTTCACCATGGATGTCCAATCCCTCTACACCTCCATCCCCCACCAGGATGGTCTGAGGGCCCTTAGCTTCTTCCTTGAACAGAGGCCCTAACAATCCCCATCCACCACTACTCTCCTCCGTCTGGCTGAACTTGTTCTCACACTGAACAATTTCTCCTTTAACTCCTCTCACTTCCTCCAAATAAAAGGTGTGGCTATGGGTACCCGCATGGGCCCCAGCTATGCCTGTCTCTTTATGGGGTATGTGGAACATTCCTTGTTCCAGTCCTACTCCGGCCCCCTCCCACAACTCTTTCTCCGGCACATCGAAGATTACTTCGGTGCTGCTTCATGCTCTCGTCGGGACCTGAAAAAATTTATTAATTTTGCTTCCAATCTCCACCCCTCCATCATCTTCACATGGTCCATCTCTGACACTTCTCTTCCCTTCCTTGACCTCTCTATCTCAATTTCTGATGATAGACTGTCCACCAATATCCATTACAAGCCTACCGACTCCCACAGCTACCTCGACTACAGCTCCTCACACCCCGCTTCTTGTAAAGACTCCATCCCATTCTCTCAGTTCCTTCGCCTCCGTCGCATCTGTTCTGATGACGCTACCTTCAAAAACAGCTCCTCTGACATGTCCTCCTTCTTCCTTAACCGAGGTTTTCCATCCACGGTCGTTGACAGGGCCCTCAACCGTGTCCGGCCCATATCCCGCGCATCCTCCCTCACGCCTTCTCCTCCTTCCCAGAAACATGATAGGGTCCCCCTTGTCCTCACTTATCACCCCACCAGCCTCCGCATTCAAAGGATCATCTTCCGCCATTTCCGCCAACTCCAGCATGATGCCACCACCAAACACATCTTCCCTTCACCCCCCCTGACGGCATTCCGTAGGGATCGTTCCCTCCGGGACACCCTGGTCCACTCCTCCATCACCCCCTACTCCTCAACCCCCACTTATGGCACCTCCCCATGCCCACGCAGAAGATGCAACACCTGCCCCTTCACTTCCTCTCTCCTCACCGTCCAAGGGCCCAAACACTCCTTTCAAGTGAAGCAGCATTTCACTTGCATTTCCCCTAACTTAGTCTACTGCATTTGTTGCTCCCAATGCGGTCTCCTCTACATTGGAGAGACCAAACGCAAACTGGGCGACCGTTTTGCAGAACACCTGCGGTCTGTCCGCAAGAAAGACCCAAACCTCCCTGTCGCTTGCCATTTTAACACTCCACCCTGTTCTCTTGCCCACATGTCTGTCCTTGGCTTGCTGCATTGTTCCAGTGAAGCCCAACGCAGACTGGAGGAACAGCACCTCATCTTCCGACTAGGCACTTTCCAGCCCTCCGGGCTGAATATTGAATTCAACAACTTTAGATCTTAAACTCCCCCTCCCCCCATCCCCACCCCCACCCCGTTTCTTTCCCCCCCCCCGCTTTTTTTTTCAATAATTTATATAGATTCTTCTTTCCCCACCTATTTCCATTATTTTTAAATCTAAAACTAAAACCTTTAGTCTTTCCACCCCACCCCCACTAGAGCTGTACTTTGAATATCCTGTCTTCCATTCTTAATTAGCACTTTTCTCAGACAAATACCACCACCTTCAACACCTCTTTGACCCTTTTGTCTGTGACATCTTTTGATTATCTGCTCATCTCCACAATCACCACACCACACCCTCAATGTCTCTCTCTCCACCCCCCCCCCCCCCCCCCCCGCACCTTAAACCAATTTATATTTCTCCCTTCTTCTAACTATGCTTCAGTTCTGCCGAAGGGCCATGAAGGCTCGAAACGTTAACTGATTTCTTCTCCGCCGATGCTGCCAGACCTGCTGAGTTTTTCCAGGTAATTCTGTTTTTGTGATGTTTCCATTGTTGGTCTATATAGTTTCAAGTGTTCTTTATCAAGCTGACTTATGAGATTGTTATTAGCAGGGTTTGTTGTAATGAAATTAATGTGTATAATTCTTGTGGGAGCTGAAGTATAATTACAAAGATCCGCATTCTGACTCTAGCTCTAAAGCTCCCTCTAGTGTGTTGTTTCAGAACAAATATATTCAGTTTAAAGATGCTGACCTTGAAAATGAGTGAAGTTTTACATCGGATTCGGGAGATAATCAGCATCATTGGCAGTGGAATTTGCAATGGGATCGAATTGTGCTGGGTCTTTGTAAAGTCCTGGGATTTCCTGGGTGGGGGAGGGAAGGAGTATGCAGGCAGTACCCGTGTCCACCCCCTTGCAACCTGACATCACAAATGGAATTGGGACTGTGGGATCACCTGCCAGTCAATACTCCAAACTCTTCCATTACTGCCCAAAGCAGCTTTTGCCTCAGTGATGCACCTTTGGGTATTATAGAATCCATACAAATGGAATTTGTTGTTGATATGTAAATGGAAAGAATTTCTACTGCTAATGGAACCATTTATATGCATTAGACTCCTGAAATAAGATGACTGGACGTAATTGCGGCACCATAATATTGGCTGTCATATGTTGCATTGTAATAGGATCTGGCTTGGCTTCTGTTGCAAATAATTTATGAAATTGTACAAAGCTGTTGTACAACTGGAAGCATCATATTCAACAAAGGATATGTCAAGATCAATTCAGCACAATTATACTTTACTAACTGGAAATATGAATTCACAAGAGCGTTACGGCTAGCATGATAATGCATATATTCGTATCATACTGTTGGTCACACTATTTAATTAAAAGTCTTACATTTAGCATGTCTTTCATGACACATCTTTCAAAGGCACTACACTGGAAAATGTGAGTCCTGCAGTGTCAGACGTCAAAAAATTACACCTCAGAGCATCATACCTCAGAAGTATTACAAACATGTAAAGCATAGTGTTTGGTAACTTTACATATCAGATCTGATCTTATATCAACCAATTATCCACCTCAGATCTTGCTAGAAATAAAGATTCCTAATTTAACATGACTAAATCAAAAGTAACTCAGTTTAACAAGGAAGTACAAATCTTCTCTTCTTCTTAGGCAGTCATTTGGGGTGGGAGATGACTTGCTTCCACTCTAAAAATGAGTTCTCAGGTGAATGAAGAGTCCAATGCTCAACCTACAGTCTCTGTCACAGGTGGGGCAGACAGTGGTAGGGGGAATGGGTGGGTGGGGTGCCCAGGTTGCCATGCGCTCCTTTTGCTGTGGACATTTGGCTTCAGCTAGCCCTTGGCGATGAGACTTGAGGTTGTTCAGCTCCTTCCCGGATGCTTTCCCTCCACTTCGGGCGGTGTTGGGCCAGATGTCAGTGGGGATGTTGTACCTTTTCAAGGAGGTTTTGAGGGTGTCCTTGAAGCTTTTCCTCTGCCCTCCTGGGGCTCACTTGCCATGTTGAAGCTTTGGGTAGAGTGCTTGTTTCAGGTGTCTCGTGTCAGGCATGTAGACGATGTGGCCCGCCCAGCGGAGCTGATCGATCGTAGTCAATGCTTCAACGCTGGGGATGTTGGCCTGTGAGAGAACACTGATGTTGGTGTGTCTATCCTGCCAATGGATTTGTAGGATCTTGCAGAGGCAGCGCTGGTGGGACTTCTCCAAAATTTTGAGGTGTCTGCTGTACATAGTCCATGTCACTGAGCCATATAGGAGGGCAGGTATCACTACTGCTCTGTAGACCATGAGCTTGGTGCCAGGTTTGAGATCCTGGTCTTCAAACACTCTCTTCCTCAGGCAGCCAAAGGCTGTGCTGGCACACTGAAGGTGGTGTTGAACCTTGCCGTCAATGTCTGTCCTTGTTGACAGTAGGCTCCCAAGGTATGGAGAGTGGTCCACCCCAAGGCCTCATCGTGGATTTTGTTAACCGGGTAGTCAATGTGGTGTGGAGGGGACAGGGTGATAGAGGACCTTTTTCTTATGGATGTTTAGAGTAAGGCCTATGCTCTCATACACCTCGGTGAAAGCGTTGACAATGGCGTGAAACTCGGCCTCCGAGTGAGCGCAAATGCAAGCATCGTTTGCATACTGTAGTTCAATGACAGAGGATGGGATGACCTTGCATCTGGCCTGCAGGCAGCGGAGGTTGAACAGGTTCCTGCTTGTTCTATAGTTTAGCTCCACTCCAGTGGGGAGCTTGCTGAGGGTGAGATGGAGTATTGCGGTAAGGAAGATTGAGAAGAGCGCCGGTGCGATGACACAGCCTTGGTCTGAATGTGGATTGGGTCTGTGGTGGATCTGTTGGTCAGGATCACGGCTTGTACGTCATCATGGAGCAGGCGGAGGATGGTGACAAACTTTTGGGGGCAGCCGAAATGGAGGAGGATGCTCCATAATCCTTTGCAGTTGACGGTGTCGAAGGCCTTTGTGAGGTCAAAGAAGGTCATGTACAAGGGTTGGTGCTGTTCCCTGTGTTTCTCTTGCAGCTGTTGCGCGGTGAAGATCATGTCCGTTGTGCCCCATAGTGGGCGGAATCCACATTGCGACTCTGGGAGGAGCTCTTCAGCCACAGGGAGAAGGCAATTGAGGAGGATTCTTGTGATGACCTCCCTGTAGCCGACAGCAGGGAGATTCCTCTATAGATACCACAGTCAGACTTGTCACCTTTCTTGAAGATGGTCACAATTACGGCATCTCTGAGATCTCCTGGCATGCTCTCCTCCTTTCAGATAAGGGAGATGAGGCCATGTATTTGTGCCAATAGTGCTTCACCACCAAGCTTTAGTGCGTCGGGGGGGGTTCCATCAACTCTGATGGCATTTTGCTCTTTGGCTGTGGAATGGCCTTCTCTACCTCGTGCGGGTTGGGGTTGTGCTAAGGTGGTGGTGGATAGCATGCTGTGGGATGGGGTTGAAGACACTCGCGTTGAAGACAGAATGGCTGTTAAGATCTTCGAAGTGCTCCTTCCAGTGGGCACTGACTGTCTCTCAGTCTTCGATGAGCACTTGTGTGTTCTTGGCCAGCAGTGGAGTGGGGCCTTGGATGCTTGGGCCGTAGTTGGTCTTGACTGTGCTAAAGAAACCTCACATATCATGATGGTTGGCTAACTGTTGGATCTCCTGCGCTTTCTACACCCGTCATCTGTTCTTTAGTTCAAAGTTATTAATCCCAAACTGGCAAGTAACAAAAACTGACTAATACTGATTGCTTGAATAACTTTTTTAACTGTGCTTTAACTTTTTTATTTTGCAGCTAACCTTTGGAGATGCGCTTGTAACACTTATAACAAAAGAAGCACAAAAAATGAAACAATTCCAAATAAAACTGTTTCTTATTGTTCAACATTCCATTATTATACAGTGGGAAAAACTTATTTTGCAGAGACCTCCCTCCTTTGTTGGAACTTGCATCTGAATTTGGAGTACATGGTTGGAGCTTGGCTTATTGCATTGGGCTGTCTTACCTGTTTTTATTCTGTTGATGCCTCTGTACATGTTCGCAATGACAAGGCACCACATTCCCTTTGATAGCCTGACCCAACCAGCTTCGCATGCTCCCGACAGTGCCTCAGGCCCACATACTCCCTGTTAATGATCTGACTCAACAAGTATATCATGCTCTTTTCAGCAGTCTTCCCTCACCATTCAGGATATTCCTAACACACCCCAAACCAATCTCAGTCTGTCTTGACCCACCAAGTATATCTACACCTAAGCAATAGAAAAATTAGAAATGTAGTGAGAAAAGTAGCAAAGGGTAAAAAGAATGTGACACAAAAAGAGTTAGAGAGGTAATGAAGCACAGGCACAGTGTGAAGGAATCTAGAGTTCTGGACGGTTTGTGTGTTTTTGGCTTGGAGGCCAGGCCCTGGTTGGAAGACTACAACTCCCAGCATGCCCATGGCTCTGGCGTAAGTGCACAGCGTGACATGTATGGCCCCAGGTTTCCTTTGACAGCTGCTCAGAGATGGCATAAGAAGAGTGACCACAGGACCTGGAGAGATGGCAAATAAATTACTCAAGTGACCAGGGTTTTGGGTGCAAAAACAAGCCCACGTGACAGGAACTGTTGGGAGCAGAAGAGTATCATCTGAAGGGTTGTCACTGACTCTGTTCAGCTGGGGCCCAGGGAGAGCCCAGGAGAAGTTGATAGCTCTGTGCTGCTGGGGAGCAGAGGCTTCAGAGAAGCCCATGGGTAGTGCCAGCTCAGTGGAGCTGAAGAAGTGTCAGCTCACTGCAGCTAGAATCCGGGGTACGGGAGGAAGCCCGTGGGGAGTAGTTGTCAGCTCTGTGAAGCTGGGAGTTGGGTCAAAGAAAAGCTGGTGAGCAGTGGTTATCCACTCAGCACAGCTAGAGAGCTGAGATTGCGCCAATTATTAGATGCTGGGGTGCAGCCTTGTAAATCCAGTGACACAGTCGCAGAAAAGATTGAGAAGCTGGGAGGTGAGCAGCCGTTGGTGCAATTTGAGCTGGAGTCCTGTTTCCATGCTGAGTTGGAGTTGCGGTCGAAGGGTGATCAGATGCTAAATCATCAAAGGAGAGGAGCTGAAATCCCTCATGAGGGAGACAGAGTTCGAAGGATTTTTGAGACTGAGTGATCACTAACATCTGGGTGGGCTGCTGAGAAAATTCATAGGATCTGTCTCGGTTGTGCTTGCCATTCCATGAGCACTTGTGGTTTGCGTTCGTTCAACTAGTTTGCCTATTAATTCTGTATGTTAAAATATAGGACAATATTGACTGTTTGCTTTTTGATTCTTATATAGCAAAATTTCTTTTGTTTAAAGCTGTGGAATCTTGCAACTTTATTTTCTTAGTAAGTAACTGGTATTTCAATTTCATCTCTTTTACAACAAAAGTAACTGACTCCTATTCAGATCGTAACAACAGTTACAATAAGTTCTTTATTTGTTAGCAGTGCCAAGGGATATAAACTATAAATCATTATAATATAAAGTAAAAACTCATTATAAAGTACCCTAGCCTCTGAGCAAATCTACAATAAGTTAATTAGTCATCTATATTTGTAGCAAGTTTGGAGTTGGAAACAAAAACGTTTTTAAAAATTTCCTATGCAAATGCATAGACATTGCTTTTGGTGTTGCATCATTATCTTGATGCCTCATTTCCACGACTTTTTCTCCAGTTGAGTGCTACAAGTTGGACAATTATATCCATCAGGTTCTCAACAGGCAGAGGAAACTGAAATATGCACAGGCAATAAATTGGATACATTTTCATTCTTTCACCACTTCATTCATTCTATCCATTAGGATCTGTAGATTTCTGCTCTGCTATCTGCTAGGGCCTGGTCGGCTGCAAATTTCATTGCCTTCACCAATCAACTTTTGACTTTGACACCTTACTGTACTTTCTGAAGTACTTCTTTGTGGAAGACATAATTGATAAAGAGCAATAAGAACTTAAAAGGTATTAGAACCTATCCAGCAGCTCATAAAATGGGGTTTCACGATGCAATGTGGGCCATCAATGGCGGAATATTATGTTCAATCACAATCTGTAACCTCGTGGCCCAGCATATCACTCACTCTACTATTACCATCAAGCAGGCGACCAAAGAATAAAGGAGTATAGGAGAGAATGCTAGGAGCAACACCAGGCATACCAAAGAATGAAACGCCAACTTGAAGCTACAGTACAGGACCATATGCATGTTAAAAGAGAGGCAACATGGTATAGACAAAGCCAAGTGATTCCTTATTCAACAGATCAGATGAAAGCTCTGCAATCCTGTCACATCCAGTCATGAATGGTGATGCACAAACAGTGGATCAGAGAAGGCAGCTCCACAAACATCCTGATCCTCAATGATGTGGGCACCCAGCACATCACTGTTAAAGACCAAACAGAAACATTTGCAATAATCTTTAGCAAGTGCCGAGTGGATGATCCATCTCAGCCTCCTCCCGAGGTCCGCAGCATCACAGATGCCAGTCTTCAGCCAATTCAATTCACTCCACGTATCAAGTAACGGCTGAAGGCACTGGATACTGCAAAGGCTATGGGCAAAATCCCAGCTGTAGACTTTGCTTCAGAACTAGTGAAGCTGTTCCAGTACAGCTACAACAGTGGTATCTACCCAACAATGTGGAAAACTGCACAGCTATGTCATGTCCACAAAGGCCAATTACCACCCAATCAATTTACTCGCGATTATCAGCAAAGTGGTGCAGGGTGTAGTTAACATTGCTATCAGGCAGCACTTACTCTCAACAGTAACCTGTTCACTAATGCTCAGTTTAGGCTCCGCCAGGACCACTCAGCTGCAGACCTTATTACAGTCTTGGTCCAAGCATGGACAAAAAAAAGCTGAATTCCAGAGATGAGGTGGTGGTGACTGCTATTGACACCGGAACATCATTTGACCCAGTGTGGCATCAAGGAGAACTAGCAAATTTGAAGGCAATTCGAATCAGGAATAAAACTCTACACTGGCTGGAGTGATACTTGGCACAAAGAAGGCTGATTGTAGTTGTTGGAGGCCAATTATCTCAGCCCCAGGACATTACTACAAGAATTCCTTCGGGTAGCAGCCTAAGCCTAACCATTTTCAGATGCTTCAATGACTTTCCCTCCTTCATCAGGTCAGAAGTGGGGCATTCGCTGATGATTGCAGTGTTCAGTTCCATTTATAACTCCTAAGATACAAAGTAGTCGGTGCATATGCAAGACCTGGACAGTATTCAGACTTGGGCTGGTAAGTTGCAACTAACATTTGCGTCACACAATTGCCAGGAAATGACCATCTCCAACAAGATAAAATCTAATCATTTCTCCTTGACATTCAACAGCACTACCTTCTTTGAATCCACACCATTGACATTCTTGGGATTACCATTGATGACTGGAGCCATACAAATGCTGTAGCTATAAAAGCAGGACAGAGACTGAGAAATCTGCAGTAAGTAATTCACCTCCTGACTCCCCAAAGCCTGTCCACCGTCTACAAGGCACAAGTTAGGAGTGTGATGGAATACTCTCCACTTGCCTGGATGAGCAGCTCCCCCAACACTGAAGAAGCTCAACACCATCCGGGAGAAAGCAGCCTGCTTGCTTGGCACCCCATCCAACACCTTAAACCTTCACTCCCTCCACCATGGCTGCAGTGTGCACCATCCACAAGATGCAGAGCAGCAACTCACCAAGGCTCTTTTGATAGCACTTTCTAAATTCACGACCTCTACAACCTAGAAAAATGAGGGCAGTGATAATCAGTGGGTTTTATTTCCTAGTTTGTTGTCCATGAGACTTCAACATGATGGGCTGCTAGATCCGCTTGACGATACGAATGTTCACCAGAGATTCCTTTGTGCTGATACCAGAATTAAGTTTTGTTGGGAAAGGGGAAATCCATACCATAGAGATTGCTAGACCTTTGAAAACAACTTTCTTCAATATCAGCGTTGAGTGCTGTTTTGCCACTGACCATGTACTTCAGACCAATATGATTGTTAGCAGTAATAAAAAAAAAGTACTAGACAGACAATATACCCGTAATCCAATTATTGTTTTATTAATTTTTCCAAAAGCTAACAGGAAACAAATTACATTACAGGGCAGTATTACGGGGCAGTATAACTGGATTTTAATCAAAAAGCAAATATATCAATTTTTAAACATGATTAAAGTGCCATAATAATCCTCAGACTGAAGAGGTCCTATTTGATAAAATGCAACCTCAATATGGTTTTTAGTATGCTTTACTGTTACCTAACCTAATTGCATCATGGAGTATCGTACTCATGATAGGAGTAGATCTGCGACAGAAGGTGTTGTATTATCATCCTCATTACAAGTGGTTTAACTAAAGAATCAAAAAAGTGCACAGGATAGATTTATGGACATACTAAACCGCTACATAGCAGTAATCATAGGATGGGGTTTCTGATTTGCTGTTTGAGAGAAAAGCAGGTACTTAGTCTACAATCTCATATTTCTGTCCTGCAGAGAAAGTTCAATAGCTTCCTGCAACATTTCATCCTCATCCACACTATAATCCTGCAAAACAAAAAGTGAAAATTTATGTACAATCATCTGTAAAGTAACTTGATAGTAGAGATTGTAGTTGAGATGTAAGAATCATGCAGCTGTAGTTGAAGGTTTGAGCTTTGGAAATTTGTTGGAAGGAAAGGTTGTATTGCTATAAACCAGGTCCAGCTTCTCATGGGACTGACATTAGGTAGGCCTCAAAACCAACCAAATAAAAAAAACACAACTTGAATTTATATAGCACAATTAACATAGTAAAACATCTCAAGATGCTTCACAGGAGCATTAACCAAAATTTGACACCAAGTTAAATAAGGAACCATCAGGGCAGATGGCCAAAAGCCTGGCTAAAGCCAAGGAGCCAACTAAAAACAAGGATGAGAAAAAAGGCATTGCTTAACCAGGAGCCCATGTAGGTCAGTGCCATGGGAAATTAATTATAACTAGGTCAGTGAGCAGAAGGATGATGGTGAATGGGACTCGGTGCATGTTAGGACTTTTTGGATGACTTCCAAGTTTATCAAGGGTGGTCAGGAGTGCACTGCGGATGGTCTGGTCTAAGGGTAACAAAGGCATTGATGAGGGTTTCAGCAGCAGATGAGCTAAGGCAGGGAGGAAGAGCGATGTTAGAGATGGAAATAGGCAATTTTGATAATGGAAGAGATGTGGTGGGGAGCTTGTCATCTTGGGGGTCAAACATGACACCAACACTGAGAACAGTCTGGCTTAGCCTCAGACCGTTGCTAGGGAGAGGGATGGAGCTGACGGGTAGGGAGTGGAGTTTGTGGCAGAGACTAAAGGTAATGGCTTTGGTCTTCCCAATATTTCGTTGAAGGAACTTTCAGCTCATCCAGTCTTAGATGTTAAACAAGCAGTGTGACAATTGAGACAACCCCAAATTAAAGAAATTAACAAACTTACAGTTATACACTCAATGACCTCAAGATTGCCCAATGTGCTGTACAGCCACTGAAGTACTCTTAAAATGTAATATAGGGAATACAGCTATGATTTGCACATGGCAATAAGATAACCAGGTCATCACAGAATTATTATGGCACAGAAGGAGGCCATTTGGCCCATCATGTCTGCACTGGCTCTCCAAATAAGCATTATAATTTAGTGCCATTCTCCTGCCTTTTCCCTGTAACCCTGCACATTGTTTCAATTCAAATAGTTATCTAATGCCCTCTTGAATGCCTCAATTGAACCTGCCTCCACCTTCCAGGCAGTGCATTCTAGACCCAAACCACTCGCTGTATGAAAAAGATTTCTTACGTCGCATTTGCTTCCTTTGCAAATCACTTTAAATCTGTGCCCTCTCGTTCTCAATCCTTTTACAAGTGGGAACAGCTTCTCCCTATCTACTCTGTCCAGCCCCCTCATGATTTTGAACACCTCTATCAAATCTCCTCTTAGCCTTCTCTAAGGAGAATAGTCCCAACTTCTCCAATCTATCTTCATAACTGAAGTTTCTGATCCGTGGACCCATTTTTGTAAACCTCTTCTGCACTTTCAATGCATTCACATCCTTCCTAAAGTGTTCCTAAAGAACTGTACACAATACTCCAGTTGAGGTCTAACTAGTATTTTATATAAGTTCAGCATAACCTCCTTGCTCTTGTACTCTATGTCTCTATTAATAAAGCCCAAGATACTGTATGCTTTATCAACTGCTCTCTCCACCTGTCCTGCCACCTTCAATGATCTATGCACACAAACACCTTGATCCCTCTGCTCCTGCACTCCCTTTAGAATTGTACCCCTTCTTTTATATTGTCTCTCCATGTTCTTCCTACCAAAATGCATCACCTCACACTTTTCCACATTGAACTTCATTTGCCACCTATCTGCCCAATCCACCAACTTGTCTATGTCCTTTTGAAGTTCTACACTGTCCTCCTCACAGTTTACAATGCTTCCAAGTTTCTTATCATCCGCAAACTTTGAAATTGTCCCCTGCACACCAAGATCTAGATCAATAATATATAATCAGGCAAAGCAAGGGTCCCAAAACCGCCCCTGAGGAACTCCACTACAAACCTTCCTCCAGCCTGAAAAATATCCATTGACTCTGTTTCCTATTACTCAGCCAATTTTGTATCCACTTTGCCACTGTCCCTTTTACTCCATGAGCTATAACTTTTCTCACAAGTCTGTTATGTGGCACTGTATCAAATGCCTTTTGAAAGTCCAAGTACATCACATCAACAGCATTACCCTCATTAAACATGCTGTTACCTCTTCAAAAAACTCCAGCAAGTTAGTTAAACACAATTTTACTTTTGGGAATCTATGCTGGCTCTTCCTAATAAACTCACATTTTTCCATGTAACTACTAATTCTATCCTGAATAATTGTTTTTAGAAGCTTCCCCATCACCAAAGTAAAACTGACTGGGCTGCAATTGCTGGGCTTATCCTTACAACCTTTTTTGCATAAGGGTGTAATGTTTGCAATTCTCCAGTCCTCTGGAACCTTCCCTGAGTATAGGGAAGACAAGATTATGGCCAGTGCCCCTGCAATTTCCACTCTCACTTCCTTCAATATCCTTGGATGCATCTCATCCGGTCCTGGTGCCGTGTCAATTTTAGGTACCGACAGTTTATCTAACACTTCCTCCTTATTGATTTTGACCCCTTCCAGTGACAGAATTTCCTTCTCTATCATCATGGCCTGGGTAGCATCTACCTGTTTAGTGGTGTTGGCTGAAGGATAATTTATGGCCAGAAAACTAAATTCACCTGCTCTTCTTCAAATAGTGCCATGACATCTTTTTACTTTTACCTGAGAGGTCAAACCGGGTCTTGGTTTAGCATTCTATCTGAAGGACGGCAACTCTATCAGTGCAGCACTCCCCCAGTTCTACAAAGAAGCATCAGCCTAGATTATGTGCTCAAGTTCCTGGGGCGGGAATCAAACTCGTGATCCTTCACCTACTCAAAACAAGGCCATTCATTTGGGAGGAATGTCTATGTTAGGAATTCCCACGTCTCTGGCCTCAGAGACTTGGTGAAACATTGTTGCCCAGCATTTCTGGAAGTTGTGGAGTCCACCTGGTGGCTTGGATTTCCTAAAGAAGAGCACCCAGTTTATCAGGAGCAAATACAGAGGAAGGCAGGAACCAACATTCCTCTGCTCTTGTCCCAGCCTTTGATTGAACCTCTCCAGCATGACAGGTTTCTTCGATCTGTCATAAGTGGCACAAGTACCATTGAAATAGCCTTGAGAAACTCCCTGGTCACTGGGGTTAGGGACTGAAGTTCTTGCAGGCATGGTCTCACTGCAAGTAGGATTTTGTGTTTACACTCGGGTTCACTAAAACTGAAAAGTACATACCACAAAAGTATCATACGAAAACTTATGACGAATTTTCAAATGTTGTATCAAGTCTGCACTTCTGAAGTTTGGGTCGCCCCATGGCATGGAGGAACAAATTGGGCAAACCTGGAGAGAAACAAAATGGAATACAAAAGTAATTAGAAAACATTGAGGGAGTCATGAATTGCAGAAGATAATTTGAACATTATTATAACAATTATTAATTCTTCCCATCATCCTTTACAATGATTCATGACAAAGTATGCATTTAGTGCAAGAACAAATTCAGCTTTAATACTCCGATAGTAAATTCTGGCGATCTGCTACAAATTAGAATTGGAGACAATACCAGCTGAAATATTGACACATTGGAAAAATGCTCTTGCTAACAAATATTAAAGAACCCACGTTCTCTCACACACCCCTTCAAGAGGTCTCAAAATTCTTCATGTTATTAACCTGCTGGTTACAGGCACATAGGAACAGGAACTGACCATTTACTCCCTCAAGCTTGTTCCACCATTCAATGAGGTCACAGCTAATCTGCAACTTAATTCCATATACCTGAATTTGCTCTATTTTCCTACCTTTGGATTTTTGTTAATCTATCTCCGATTTAAAATTAGCAATTGATCTAGCATCAATTGTCATTTGTGGAAGAGATTTCCAAACTTTTATGACTGTGCGTGTAGAAGCGGTTCCTAATTTCATTCTTGAAAGTCTTAACATCTACAGCCGGGCCCATGCCCCCAGTCCTGAATTTTCCAACCAACAGAAATAGTTTCTATCTACCCTATCTGTTCCCAATGCCTAAACATGGTTTGTTGGTTCAGTGGGAAGACACCTCATTAGAGAATGTGGCAGTTAGTCACAGCTAAGATGAATCTCTGCTTCCTGTCTGTCCGTCTCATGCCCATGGATATTCTGGTTTTATGTTACTGGAATCCCAGCCTTATTCCCCAATGATAATAACATTCCCCGAAGCAAGTGGGTGGGGAAGCTGATATACAATTGGCCCCTGTGGAGCTCAGAACATCTCCACTAACTCAGCAGCCCAGCTGCCATTTTAACACTGGATCTTGACTGAAGCTCAGAAAGAGAACTTCTGCTTTAGGAACTCTCTGCCCCTGACTCTATCTCTTTCCAATGATTTGTTTTGCAAACATTAGATGGATGAAAGAGATCCAGTGCAACTGCTGGGTGGAGGGAAGCTGGGGGAAGTAGGTGGGGGAGGTCTCCCAGCAGAAAATTCAGGGCTATGAACCTGGGAATGCACTCAAAACTTTACTTGAAGTTGAGTGAGGCAGTTTATTCCGCTCCAGAGCATGCACAAAGAGAGTGTGAGGATTTAGCCAAGTGCTGAAGGTGAGAGACGTATCCAAACTTCTGGTGGGTTTGGAGGTTTTTGAAGATTCAAGCACGTCACAAATTGTTTATTCTATGAAATATAAAATATACAAATTAATAAGGATAGCTTCAAAATGAAGGTCAATGGTTTACACCCTTTAACTTGATATGCAAACAATATACCAAGAATTAGAATCCTGAATGGTTACACCACCGACAGAGGGCAGTCAGTGCCAGATCTCTGCAAGACCAGCTCAGCTAGACCCATTCCCCACCCTTTTCCGGTAGTTCTGCATTTTTTTTCTTCAGGTACATTATCCAAGATCCTTTTTTGAAAGCCACCATTTTTGAAAAAATAATTCTTGTGATGGAGTGTCACTGGTAAGGCCAGCATTTATTGCCCTTATCGCACTTAAGGTGGTGGTGAGTCATCTTGAACTACAGCAGTCCATCTGGTGTAGGCACACCCACAGTGTTTTTATTGTGACTCAGCCTCCACCAAACTCTCAGGCGGTGCATTCCAGATCCTAAACACATGCTGTGTGAAAAAGATTTTCCTCATATCGCCTTTTTTTGCCACTTACTGTAAATTGCTGTTCCCTGGTTCTTCACCCTTCTGTCAATGGAGACAGTTGCTTTCTACTCCGTCCAGACCGCTCATGGTTTTGAACACCTCTATCAAATCTCCTCTTTAAAAGGAGAATAGCCCCAGCTTCTCCACATAACTGAAGTCCCTCATCCCTGGAACGATTCTTGTAAATATGTTCTGCACCCTCTCTAATCTCTTCACATCCTTCCTGAAGTGTCATGTTCAGCATTGGACACAACACACCAGTTGAGGCTGAATTAACGTTTTATAAAAAGATTCCCCATTACTTCCTTGCTTTTGTACTCGATGCCTCTATTTATAAAACCCAGGGTTCCTTTGAGATTTTTGTGACCATTTTCTCAACTTGCTCTGCCACCTTCAACAATTTGTATACATATATGCCCTCGTCCCTCTGCCCCTTCACCATATCTTAAAATTGTATTCTTGATTTTATATTGCCTCTCTCCATTCTTCCTACCAAAATGCATCACCTCATAATTCTTTGCATTCATTTTCATCTGTCACATGTCTGCCCATTCCACCAGTCTGTCTATGTCCCCTTGAAGTTGATCACTATCCTCCTCACAGTTCACAATACTTCCAAGCTTTGTGTCATCTGAAAATTTTGAAATTGTGCCCTGCAAACTAAGTTTAGGCTATTAATCTATATCAAGAAAAACAGTGATTCCAGTACCAACCCCTGGGAAACCGCACTGAATACCTTCCTCCAGTCTGAAAAACAACCGTTCACCACTACTGTTTCCTGTTACTCAGCCAACTTCGTATCCGTACCACCAGTGTCTCTTTTATTCCATGGGCTTTAACTTTTCTTACAAGCACTTTATCGAACAATAGTTCATCACATTTACTACAACTTCTTGCAAGTCACACATTAAAGCAAAACATAATTACTTCCATGTGTAACAACTTAATGCTTCCAAAGATATTAAACATCATAATTATTCAGAAGGATTACGCCACCATTAGATTTCAATTTTAATGCAGAGATTGTAGAAGAAGTAGAATGCAAGAAGACTAAGGAGCACAGAAAGAGCAACAAACTTGCCATTTTGAATGCTCAAATTAAATACGTTGGAATTGCATTAGCATCAATTGACTGAAAGGCTATTTGGATGTTCCACAATCTTAACCTTTAATTTAGAATAGATCACATCAACATTGCAAACAGAAGCAGTATTCTAGTACAGAAAGGCAAATTCCAAGCAAACCATGAAGTCATAAGTGAACGAGATGCAAACCAATATAGAATTATAGAATGAAACGGCAAAAAAGGACATGACCATTCGATCCATCTCACCTCTGCCAGCACTTTGAAAGAGCTAGCTAATTAGTCTCACTCGCCTCATCTTTCCGCATAGGTCAGCAAAATTTCAAATATTTATCCAATTGCTTTTTGAAAAATATTGAATCTGCCTCCACCAGCTTTCAGGAAATGCATTCAAATTACAACAACTTGTTGCTTAAATATTTTTTCCCCTCATCTCACGTCTACTTGTTCTACCAATTACCTTAATTCTGCCTTCTGCTTTCTGTCTCTTCTGCTGCTGGAAACCATTTCTCCTTATTTACTCTATCAAAATAATTCATGATCTTAACACCGCTTTCAAATCTCCCCTTAAGCTTCTCTGCTCTCAGGATAGCAACCCCAGTTTCTTTCATCTGTCCAAACAATAGAACTAACTCTTACATTGCTGGTACTATTCTAATATATCTCCTCTGCACCCTAAGGCCTTGATATCTTTTCTAAAAAGCATGGTGCCCAAAAGTGGACATAGTACTTCAAGTTACATCCCGACCAGTGTTTTATAAAGGTTTAGCACAACTTCCTTGTTTTTTGTACTCTATACCTCTATTTGTAAAGCTAAAGATCTCAAATGTCTTTTTAAATGGCCCTTTCAAAGATTTGCACATGTTCACCTCCAGGGCTCAGTTTCTGCACCTGCTTTAAAACTGTAGTATTTAGGTTATATTGCCTCTCCTCATTCTTTCTACCAAAATTAATCCCTTCATACCTCTGGTGTTCAATTTCATCCACCACGTCCTGCCTAGTTCATTAGTTTGTCACTATCTATCTATATTTCCAATTTCATGTAACCTGCAAACTTTAAAATTATGCTCTGTATATCCAAATCCAGGTCATTATTATATCAAAAAGAGCAGTGGTTATAACACAAGCACTTGGGGGACACTACTACACACTTCCCTCCAGCCTGAAAAATAATTGTTCATTACTACTCTCCTTTTAATCCTTCAATTTTGCTAACAAGTCTATTACGTGGTACTTTGCCAAACATTTTCAACATCATCAACCCTCTCCATTACTTCAAAGAACTTAATCAAGTTAGCCAAATAAGACTGGTCTTCAAAAATCCACACTGGTTTGTATTTGTTAACCCATATTTTTCCAAATGCGAATTAATTTTGTCCTGAATTTTGTGGCATCCTTCCATCTTGTAAGACAATAATTTGCGCCACCGTGGTCAACTCTGCGTTGAGCATTGCCTGGTGTGACTCTGGCATGGCAGTCTCTGTCGCATTTTCGGCAGAGGAAGACAGTTGGCTAAGGTACACAATTTGCTGGCCTCTTCTCAGCCAGCTGAACTTTTTATTTTTTCTAATGCCCTTCCAAACAGTCAGCCTCCAGAGATCACAGCCGTCAGCAACTGTCTCCCAGTTGTCAGTGTTAATATCCGCCATTGGCAAGGAGCCAATTTTCTGCAGCAGCTTAAATAGAGCGCCGCTGCACACGTGGTTGGCGAGATCAACGAAGGAAATATATTGGCTTTGTTTACGGCATTTCTCTTGCAGCTGCCGAACTGAGAAGATTATGTCAATTGTAAATCTTCTAGTTCTGAAGCCACACTAGGATTCGGGATAGATGCATTCAGCTAAGATCTGCAGTCTGACAAGGGCAACACAGGCAAATACTTTACCCATGATGCTCAGCAGGGCGACGCCTCAATAGTCGTTGCAATCACTGTGTTCACCTTTCTTCTTATACAGGGACACAATCTTTGAATCACACAAATCCTGGGCACAGCCCCCTCCCTCCAGCAGAGACAAAATGATTGTGGAGATGCTGCAGGAGTGCTAGTTTCTCGTGAATGATGAGTTCAGATGGTATAACATTAGCACCTGGAGCTTTGCCCATGGCAAGCAGTTTTGCTAAGCTCATCCACTGTGAGTTCAATATCCAGCTCTGCCATGACAGGCAGGCTCTCCATAATGCCTGGTGATTAATGTCTCTGAAAAAGTTTCCCTATCACTGACTTTAAACTGACTTGTTTGTAGCTGCTGGGTTTATCTAATCTCCCCTTTGAACATGGGTGTAACATCTGCAATCCTCTTGTCCTCTGGCACCACTTCCTCTAAGGAAGATTGGAAGCCTGTGGCCAGAAGTTTCCACCTCTCAGCAACCTAGGTTCCATCCCATCTGGTCTGAGCTACTTTCTACTTTGAGCGCTGCCAACTTTTTAAGTACCTCTTCTTTATCTATTTTTACCTCATCTAATTTCTCCATCACCTGCTCCTTTACTGTAACAATGACAGCAGCCTCCTTTAGTGAACAAAAACAGAATTACCTGGAAAAACTCAGCAGGTCTGGCAGCATCGGCGGAGAAGAAGAGTCGACGTTTCGAGTCCTCATGACCCTTCAACAGAACTGAGTAATATTAGGAGAGGGGTGAAATATAAGCTGGTTTAAGGGGGGGGGGGGGGGGGGTGCAGTGGTTGTAGGGACAAGCAAGCAGTGATAGGAGCAGATAATCAAAAAATGTCACAGACAAAGGAACAAAGAGGTTTTGAAGGTGGTGATATTATCTAAATGAATGTGCTAATTAAGAATGGATGGCAGGACACTCAAGGTACAGCTCTAGTGGGGGTGGGGTGGAAAGACTAACAAGGCATTAAAGGTATAGATTCTCCTTTAGTGAAGACAGATGCAAAGCACTAGTAACTCGGCCATGCATTCTGTCTCTACAAGATCTCCTTGTTGGTCCCAAATTGGCCGCACCCTTCCTCTGACTATTCTTTTATGTTTATAAATGCTGCATATCTGAAAATAATCTACTTATATAGCTGGTCGGTCCAGTCGTTCTAAGGATTTCCCTTCAGAGCATCAATGTTTGAGATAATTTTGGCCTATGCACTTCCAATATTTGCAAACTAAAATATGACTGACTGCTTAATAGAATAGGAAAATATAATACATAGAGCAGGGAAAGTAACATTTAACAAGATGGCACAATTGAAATTACAGCCTTGACAACTTTTGGATATATTCAAATCCAGCATAGACCAATAGGATGAAATGGGTCGATTCAGTTCTCTTTTGCTCCCAGTGGTGCTTTACATTTGAAGGGAACAACGCTCAGAAAATTGTCATAATAGTGTTTTACCTCTATCTTTGATTGGCACTTGAAGCATAACAGTACTGAGACTCTGAACTGTAACAGTCCTAAGTGAAGCAATTAGCACTAGTCTCAGAACAATTCCACACGACAAACTAAAACAGCACATGGATGATTACTATGCAAAGTAGAAAAATACTATTTACCACACTAGAATGTCAGCTGCAGCTGGGTTTTAAGGTACATTCTTAAACTACAATGTAGTAAGAGCTGCTTTAAATATATAAAAAGGAAGAGAGAGGCAAAAGTGAACATAGGCCCCTTAGAGAATGAGGCTGGGGAAATAATAATGGGGAACCAGGAAATGGTATAGGAGTTGAATAAATACTTTGCATCAGTCTTCACGGTAGAAGACACTAATAGCATTCCAAAAATACTAAATAATCAAGGGGCAAAAGGTGGGGGGGGGGAAAGGGTGGAGGAAAGAGAGGAATTAAATACAATAACTATCACTAGAGAAAAAGTGCTAGGGAAACTAATGGGGCTAAAGACCGATAAGTCCCCTGAACCTGATGGGTTGCATTCTCGGATATTAAAGGAAATAGCTACAGAGATAGTGGATGCACTGCTAGTAATCTTCCAAGAATCCTTAGATTCTGCAAAAGTCCCAGAGGATTGGAAAACTGCCAATGTAACACCCTTATTCAAAAAGGGAGACCAAAAAACAGGTAACTGTAGGCCAGTTAGCTTAACACCTGTCATTGGGAAATTGTTGAAGTCTATTATAAAAGGTGTAATAGCAGAGCATTTAGAAATGCATAATATAATCAAGCAGAGTCAGCATGGCTTCATGAAGGTGAAATCATGCCTGATAAATTTATTAGAATTCTTTGAGGAGGTAACAAGCAGGATAGATAAAGTGGAACCATTATATTTGGATTTCCAAAAGGCGTTCGATAAGGTACCACACATAAGGCTACTTAATAAAGGTAAGAGCCCATGGTGCTGGGGGTAGTATATTAGCATGGATAGACGATTGGCTAACTAATAGAAGACAGAGAATTGGGGTAAGGGGGGCATTTTCAGGATGGCAACCTGTAACTAGTGGAGTGCCACAGGGATCAGTGCTGGGGCCACAAGTATTTACAATATATTAATGACTTGGATGCGGGAAGTAAATGTACTATTGCCAAGTTTGCAGACGACACAAAAAATACATGGGAAGGCAAGTAGTGAGGATGACACAGAGTCTACAGGGGGACAAAGACAAGTTAAGTGATTGGGCAAAAAAACTTGGCAGATGGAATATAATGTGGGAAAATGTGAGGTTATGCACTTTGGCAGGAAGAATAGAGGAGCTGAATATTATTTAAATGGAGAAAGACTGCAGAAAGCTGCAGCACAGAGGGATTTGGAGGTGATCGTGCATGAATCACAAAAATCTAGCATACAAATTCAGCAGGTAATTGGGAAGGCAAATGGAATGTTGGCCTTTATTTCAAAGGGAATAGAGTATAAAAATAGGGAAGTCTTGCTAAAATTATGTAAGGCAACAGTTAGACCACACCTAGAACACTGAACAGTTTTGGTCCCCTTATCTAGGGAAAGACATACTGGCATTGGAGAAGTCCAGAGAACGTTCACTAGGTTGATCCCGGGGATGGAGAGATTTTCTTACGAATAGAGGTTGAGTCAGTTGGGCCTGTACTCATTAGAGTTTAGAAGGATGAGAGGCAACCTTATTGAAACATAAGGGGGCTTGACAGGGCAGATGCTGAGAAGTTGTTTCCCCTTGTGGGAGAGTCTAGGACCAGAGGGCATAATTTCCAAGTAAGGGGTCATTTATGACAGGGATGAGGAGGAATTTCTTCTCCCAGAGGGTAGTGAATCTGTGGAATTCTCTACCACGGAGGGCTGTAGAGGCTGGGTCGTTAAGTATATTCAAGGCTGAGATAGACAGATTTTTAATCAGTAAGGGAATCAAGGGTTATGGGGAAAAGGCAAGAAAGTGGAGTTGAGGATTAGGAGATCAGCCATGATCTCATTGAATAGCAGAACAGACTTGATGAACTGAATGGTCTACTTCTGCTTCTACATCTTATGGTCTTAAGAAGTGTCTGACCTGGTCTTTGGGAGTAAGTGCAAAGATTATTAATACTAGTACGTGAATACATCTTGGTCACATTAGATTTTTTAAAAATGAGAATCAAATTGCCAATTTTGATCATACAGATATTAGGTACAGGATAGCACATACAGTACTGCTGCTATCATGATCAGCCTCGGCAACTATCTGCTTAAAAAAGCTAAAGATTAGGCCTATCTGTATATTTGGACAATTAATTATTCTGTGCACAAAAAATAAAAGTTATTCCTATAATTTGAACAAGTAACAGTAGATATTCACAAGTCAATTATTCCAAGAATTTGTCCAAAAATTAACTAAATTAAATTTGTCTTTGGAATTAACAACCTCATGAAGACCTCCTGAATAACTAGACTAAGATACAGATTACATCTAGTCTTAAACTCTGCTAGTTTATTCAACAACTTAACAGTTCAGAATTTACCTTGTAAAACTATCCCTAGATTTTGAAGTACGTATTAAAAATTTTAATTTCATAATTTAATATCATAATCCGATGGCGAGGGTAAGTACATTGCAAAGAATAGTACCATAGCACAAGAGCAGGATGCTCTCATGTTTGATCTTTGATCCGTGCAGTGTTAGCTGATCTCGGCTGGGGAAATGGTAGAGACATCACAGTTGGGCTCAGTGTTCCTTTCCTTTGAGTGGGTGAAATAAATAGAAGGCTAGGGCTTCCCTATCTTAATAACAGACTAGTGACATCTGGAGAGATTGCAAGGATAGAACTGGATTAGTTACATTGCCTCTGCAATAATAGTCTGTCAACCATATTCTGCAATAAATCGGTACTGTTAGGAACATGGATTATTGATACTTTAACAGTATTTAGAGTGACCTGCTCTACATGATAGCATTCTTTTTAAATCTTACCATTCTTCCATATTCTCCTGTATGGCTTGTAATGCAATGCAGCATTCTTTTTAAATCTTACCATTCTTCCATATTCTCCTGTATGGCTTGTAATGCAATGTTCCACCAGGCCATCTTGGTCCAAGTTCCTTGCATTGCAGAAAGGACAGGTAAAAGTAAAGCGATTGGGGAGACTGCTGAAAAACAATGGAGGCACAATGTAACACTCTGGAATATGTCTTCTTTTACTACTTACATAATTGAAAGACCTTCAGTAAAGGACAGCAAAGGTTTAACTTAAGATCAACTAATTCTGGACAGACCACAAGTGGTGCCGCAGCTGGGATGCTACAATTATCTTTATGCTCTTGTAAAGAAAATATCATTTTTTCCAATATCACTGTGGGATACTGTGAAGCAGGATTGTGGGGGCTGTGTGTATATTGTATGTGTGAGAAACTAATTTAATTAGACTGAAGCCAGTCAGAATGGAAGGTTTAAATCATCAAAGGGGTTAGGTGTAAAAGCAGACATTTTGAAGTGGAAATGGACAAGCTAAGATGGGGTACAAGTAAATACAACCTGAATAGGAATTTGCATTAGGAGATGAATGAGGAGTTGAATTTTTAGCTGTTGAATGTTAAAGAGAAATCAAAGGGTGTTTTACAACTGGCAAAGATCAAAAATAAATAAATAAAGCAAAGTTATTAAGTTTATTTTTCCCGAAGGTAGTGGCCATAAAGACAACTTGAAAGATTTTTTGGATTCTGGGAAAGGTGACTTTCAAAAGACAGTTAAGAACAATGGGTAAAGATGAAAGGGAAGAAGTGTATTTAAGGGAAGATTGAAAGCTGTATGTGTGTGAGTGGCCATGTGATCTTGAAGAGTGTGCTGTATGAGCAAAGTCTTGTGAAGGAAGCAGCCTCTGGCCACTCCAGAGAAGTGTCTGGTTGTTCTAGAAAGCTAAGTTTTGTTACAAGCCTTGGATTTCCATTGTCGAGTGAGAGGGTGAGAGAAGCTTATGAAATACCTCCCTTACAGCAACCGTGGGTGCCTTGCAGTAATATTACTGGATATTTTACAGATTCAGAATCTATAGGGGCTGTTGCCTGGAAAAGAGTGTTTATCTGTGTGTCTAGTTAAGTAGAAATCTTTTGGGAAATGTTATAAGACTAAATTTAACTGTGTAACAGTAATCTTGTGTTTAAGTTTTCTTTTGTTAATAAATGTTTTAATTTAATATTTAAAATCTCCAAAAGTGGTTGTGGAATCTTTACTTCTGACTTCAGTACACATACCTTCTTGTAATAAATACAAATTGCAAAACCATTGTAATAGTCTGACCAAGTTTCCCTTTGGGATTTGGTCAGCCCAGCGAATACCACCTGCCATATCATAACACTCTGAATTGGGGAGGGGGTGAGTGGAGGGGTGCTAGTGTAATCAGCCTGTATCACTTTTAACTGCTATTGATCCCTGCCAGATATATGGATGTCAAATGAAAAAAGGCTGGATTTGGCTTCAATAGCTCTCTGCCCAACTCTCAATCAAAGAACCTTGTTGAACTCATTTAGGTTCATATTCAGGACACTATATAGCATGAGTTAGTTTATCTATTTAAAAACTACTTTATGCCATTAATTAATGTTAAGTCTTCACTAACCCACTGTGTTCCTAAAAATCACATAATTAACACACAGAAGAATCCGTTAATTCACAAAACTTTCCATAATACTTCCTCATCTCAGCTTTGTTGCTCCCAAGGCTAAATCAACACGCTCAACCCTAGTTAGGCCATTCCAGTTAGCAGGCAGCATGGCCTGTACACACCTCAAGGAATGGCCAAATGTCCATTCCACATGACCAAACAGAATTCTAAACTCAAATACAGTTAAGGGGTAGAAATAATTTGATCAAGGTGATGGAAGAGTGCAGTTCTGTAACCTAGAGAGCAATAAGTTGACAGTGTGTGCAATGAGGAGGTAGGGTAAGCAGAGTGAAAAGAGAAGAGGCTGGGGGGAGATAACAGTAAATGAGGCAAAAAGAGATAAGGTAGAGTAGCCAGAGTTGCATAGGAAAATGGAATATCTAAGAGGAGCAGAATGTTCAGCAATAATGTTTAAGAAAATGGAAGGCGTGGCAGTGAAGTATTCTCATTTGCCCTAAAGAGCTGGGGAAAATATACATCTAAAGTAAACCTGAAAACATTTTTAAGAGTTAAGGTAAAGGGTATGATTTAAATTTTCCTGGCTAAGCAGTTTTAAAACAAAGATAGCATCAGAAGTGAAGAAAAAGCTCAGAACTCTTTATTTCACAGCAGCACTTGGTGGCCAAAGCTTAGAACAATATGCAGACTTACACAAAGCTTTTTAATGAGCAACTGCAGATGCAGGGTAAATTTTGACTTTGTGCGATGGTGAGTCCATGGAAATAAAATTTGGGAGAAATGTAAAATGGGTTGCCAGTTTACTATCATCCGTTTCCCACTATCGCACTAGCCTACAGGCTTTAGTGATTGAGAAACATGAAATGGAGTGCTCCAAATGTGGAAACTCCTATTACAGCGCCACCTCTAGGTCTCACAGGCAATTAAGTAACAGGGCTGTAGACACAATGGTAATGGAAATCTCAGAGTTATTAGAAAATGGATAGCAGGCAGAAACTACAGCACAATTTAAAATAGAAAATTGCATCTGTAAATAAAAAAGGATATTGGGAAATAGCAAGGAAAAGGGATAAGAGATAGCTTAATAGAAGAACTATCATTGATTCAGTGAGCAAAGCGGCCTCCTGTGTTCACCGCAATATTGAGGCTGAAGGTTGTAAAGTGTCCAACCAAAAGGTGTGTTACTGTTCCTCAAGCTTTTGGTTAGGCACTTTACAACCGTCTACACTGAGCTCAAGAATTTCAGTTCATAAACTCTGTCCCCATTTCTTCAGACAGCAGTTGTTGGTAATGATTCTGCTATTTCCATCTTCTCTAAACCCACGTTTGTTTCTTTACTTGTCCGATTACCATTTCCTTTTATTATCTAATCCCTCTTGCTTTCCACTCCAGCACAGACCCTCCTTTTTATTCTCACCCTGCTCCCGCCACCCTCCCTCCTTTCCCTGCCTCTATACTTGTTTAAAATCTGTTACAGCTCTAAAGTTTTCCAGTTTTGATGGAAGGTCATCGACTGAAACATTAACTCAACTCAATACTTGTTTTACCTTGAGTCAAGCCTTTAAAACGCTTCCATGACTCATACTATATATATTTGTTCTGCAACGAGAACAGCAGCAACAGCAGGCACCCTCGACTAATGAAAACTGTCTGCCCAACATCCAAACAGCAAATGCAAAGTACAATACAAAAAGCATTGCATTCACATGTTTAAGTCTCCATCAAAGGATCATCTCTGGAAAAGAAAACAAACAATGCAGTTTAATAGCTGTAACTTAGTTACAAGGAGTGAAAAATACTTAAAATATAGTCACCTAAGGCTGGGATGCTGATCCTTCATGGATGCTTTCACACCTTCAGAAATAAACTCCTGGTATTTTGCACATGTTGCATTATGGGAACGCAATTTTTTCATATAAACCTGGATTAGGATAATTTGAAAAAGTTACAGTAGTTACAAACACGCAGAAAACAGAATAAAATTGCATGCTCTCAGCAACAGCTTCAAGTCAGATACAATGTGAACCTTGTATTTCTTTTTTTTATTCTTTCATGGGATGTGGGTATCACTGGCAAGGCCAGCATTTGTTGCCCATCATAATTGCCACGCCCTTGGATTGAGTGGCTTGCTCAGCCATTGCAGATGGCAGTTAAGCATCAGCCACATTACTGAGGGTCTGGAGTCACATGTAGGTGAGACCAGGTAAGTATGGCAGATTTCCTTCCCTGATGGGTATTAATGTACCAGGTGGGTGTTTACGCAGGCTAGCTTTACATTCCAAACTTTTAATAATTGAATTTAAATTCCACCTGCTGTCATGGTGGAACCTATGTCCTCAGAGCTTTAGCCAAGTCCTCAGAATTACTAATCCAGTAACATTACCACTAAACCACCATCTCCCCATCTCTCCTCCTCAGACTGACATATCCTGCTGTATATGATCTTTTTGGTCTATGAGGAGGCGATGGCATAGTGGTATTGTCACTGACTAGTAGTCCAGAGACCCAGGGCAATGCTCTGGGGACCTGGGTTCGAAACTTTCACCATTTGCCGTGGTGGGATAAAGTTCAAAATTAAAAGTCTGATGACGACCATTAAACCATTGCTGCTTGTCATAAAAACCTGTCTGGTTCACTAATGTCCTTCAGGGAAGGAAAGCTGCTGTCCTTACCTGGTCTGGCCTACATGTGACTCCAGATCTGCAGCAATGTGGTTGACTCTTAAATGCCCCCTGAACTAGGGCAATTAGGGATGGGTAGTAAATTCTAGCACCAACGCCCACATCCCATGAACAATTTAAAAAAAAAATGCCTTTGTGTATTTAAAGCTAAATTACAGACTTACAGTAAAGAGAAGTATTACTGGTTTAATTATCAGATTGTCTGTAATTCACTTGTGGACATCCTGAGGATGTGAAAGGTGCTGTATAAACGTACATTTTTATCAAAACTTGTTTTATTTATATTCATTCATGGGATGGGGGCGTCACTGTGTAGGCCAGCATTTATTGCCCATCCTTAATTGAGAACCGAGTGGCTTGCTAGGCCGTTTCAGAGGACATTTAAGAGTCAACCATATTGCTGTGGATCTGGGGTCACATGTAGGCCAGACCAGGTAAGGACGACAGATTTCCTTCCCTAAAGGATATTAGTGAACCAGGTGGGTTTTTAGAAGAATCAACAATGGTTTCTTGGTGATCATTAGACTTTTAATTCCAGATTTTCTTTTTATTATTGAATTCAAATTTCACCATTTGCCATGTTGGGATTCAAACCCAGATTCCCAGTAAACCTGGGTCTCTGGATTACTAGTCCAGTGACAATACCACCACCTCCCCCTTGTCTTGAGTAATTTTTTTTTGTTTCACCTTAGTGTGTGCTTCAGTATACCTTGTATTACTGTTACAGTAAAATACTATGAATGTCAACTCGGCCACAGGTATTTTTATATGTCTCAATAGTTTGCCAAAAGAAACAAAGAAAAACAGAACAAACTACACTGTTGTTGTAGATGCTGGAAGCTGTTTAAATTATGGGGCAAATCAGCCAGAGTACAGCCGAGGTGTTCTTCACCTTACTTAAGCCCACCTGCATTTAGGTCTTTTGCATAGGTCCAAGATTTTAGGTGTTGACCAAAAATAGAAACTAGGAAGCTGTTGGCCCTGTTAAAAAGACACCTACTTTTCACTAACGCCAGGACTTTATCCCAGCCTTGCTCAGATACTCTGGTGTGAGCAGTTTGGGAAAAAGGAATAAGATTCATTCTCTCTGCTGGAACCCCTATGGAAAATGAATTCTCCATTCCTTTTGTTCCTGCTTTGTGCATCCTAGGCTCAAAGTAGAAGGAAATCACCCTCTACCTTAGTGGAACATAATTTCACTTCAAAGGAGTTGGATACAAAATTGAAGTGAAGTAGAGATGAATCAAATCATCCATGGATGCTTTCACACCTTCAGAAATAAACTCCTGGGGTATTTTGCACATGTTGCATTATGGGAACACAACTTTTTCATATAAACCTGGATTAGGATCATTTGAAAAAGTTACAGTAGTTACAAACTTACAAATAAATTTCTCTTATCACCCTAGTAAGTAGAACTTACCTGAGTTCCACAACCACTGCAGCTTGCTGGAGTTACTTCTAATTTCCTCTCAATTTCAATAGCTCTAGTTGCACCTTTCAGAGGAGAACGACACACTGCACAAATTGGCTTTTTTGGCTTCTGTAACGCGAACAGGCAATTGTTGCAAAATCTAATTAAAAACAAGTTTACAAATTATTGAGCTCAAATAGTTGATGCAAGGTGACAGAATCAGTTCTTCAACATTGCCATTAAAAGAAAAGTAATGAAATTATGGAAGTTAAAAATCAATGTTTTAATAACTTGATATTTTACAGTCATATGGTTAAAAAAGATACTCGTATTCCAAATATCTAAAGTTATCTACAAATCAGCAACTTAAAAAGGAACTGTGGATTGCACAAATTGTATAAAGGGGATACTGATATTTTTGAGACCTAATCTTGTGAGCCCCAAATCAAAGCTTTTCCACAACAGTGGCTGGAACTGCAAATGGACTTTGCTACTAGTTTTCTCTGCTGGTTTTCAACAACATAACTGAAGCACAAAAGAGGTCTCTTCCAAAGGTAAGACAGCCTAGGCAACATTGACCTATACAAGGTATGGTATGGAAATGTTTTTGTGGCACAGTGGGTGACCTCTTACTATCCTCTATCCAGTAAAGGACTCAAGAGATCTCTGGATGTGCGATATATTCTTTATAACTATAAGCTGTTATTTAGAATTACATGTTAAAAATGATCATCAGGCAATGAGGGAAATAGAAAAAAAAAGAGGAAAAGATAGTTGGGAAAGGCGGCAGCAGCAACACATGGGGGGGGGGGGGGTGAGAAACAAAAAGAACACATAAGTGATTGCACATGCGCAGGTGGAAAAGAGAGGAGGCAGGTGTTGAAAGCAGAAGATGGGCGAGGAAGGCAGGAAAGGTGTTGGGGATGCAAGAAAGCGACAGAAGGTGAGATTGGGAAGAAAATGTGGTGAAGGGGAAGCGGAGAGAGCACAAGGGAGGAGGGCATGCATGTTGCAGTATAGGAAAGGTGGGGAGAGACTTTGAAAGTGAGTGCTGAGTAGGTAAAGGGGGAGTGAACAAGAGAGGATCCAAAGGGGTTGAGTATTTTGTAAACCAGAAAGGTTATAGCAGTAAAATTAAAGCTACTTCAGAAATGGCCATAGTATGTTCGTTATCATGCGCATACAAAATATGGCAGTCACAACATTGCACTATGGTGTGTGTTATGACATCACAGGCAAACATCTCCTATCCCCTAGACAGACCAAGTTCATGTTGATGGGATTATTGGTCAACATTGATGTGTTTGTGATGCAATGGTTGAGGAACAATAAGCAACATTGCATCTTTAACATAGTAAAACATGCCAAGGCAGAGATGTAAGAGGGAAGTAAAAGCACCCGAGGGTGAGTCATTCAAAGTTAGTCTTAAACGACTCCTTGTAAGGAGTTTTGGAGAACGAACAGACTTTGAGGTCGAACACAGCGTTGGTTGAAAAATGAAACAAGACAATGCAATTTTATGAAAATCCATCCATACAATGTAAAATATAGTTTATAGTCACGAGTTTTCAGGGTCACACTGGGGCCTTATAAGCAATCAAAAATGGCAGTTTAAGTAATCTGTTGACCTTTTAAAGGGTCCCAGTAAAACACTTGTTTCTTGATATGTTTAGACCACAATGCACTTAAATCATATAACTTTCAACTGCAATGCTTTATCCGGTTGCAGCGCAGTTATAGATTTATCTTAGCATTCTAGTAATCGCAATATTATGTTTGATGTTTTGAATTAGAGCAGGAACCAAAGCACTACAATTCCCTAGATCCATCGCGAACCCAGTACACCACAAAAACGAAACCGGGAGTATTATGCGGACTCACTACGGCCGACTTAATGTGTTCATTCGAAAAAAATCTTCGTTAAAAATAAAACAAGCGTTTTGTAATTTGAGCTCTGCTGCATAATAAAAGACGGATATCATCCGATCAATGTAAAAGAACTTTGACTGATTCTGACTGGATTTTAAAAAATCGAAAACACAGCAAAAATTCCTTCTTACACATGATTGCATTCGACTCGCATGGGATTTTCATAAATTTCCAGGCAAACAGGGCAAGTTAAAGCTTCTTTGTCATCTCCAGATGTTTCTTTACGACGTGACGCGTCCTCTTTGTAGTTCATCGCCATTTCTACTGTTGTGTCTTTTTCCGCAAATGGATAACGTCAAATGGAGGCGGAGACCCTGAACAGAGAAAAGGAAAGTACCAATATGGTAGAGTAAGAATTAACCAGCCGAAAGGAGGCAGCATCGCCTCCCATTTAGTCGGAGGACCACGGCTGCTTTATATCGCCTTTGGAGACATAAACACTCCCGGTGCAGTATTTCTTCAATCTAAACTTGATGGGGAACTTCCCAGCTTCCTCTTTGTGTTTTTATATATATATATATATATATATACACACACACACACACATTAAGGCGTTGACCATATTCCGCATCGCTTTTAACCGACGCAAAGACATTGGACAATGTCTGCCTTTTTTTGACAAAACGCAGTCTGGTCCGCTCAAGATTGTACAACTAATAATCTAGAAGCTAATTTAAGAAAAAAAGTGGGGGAATAAATGAAATCGCATCATTCCTTTACAGAAAATTGCCTTTTGATATGTGCCACGGACTTAAAACACGTTCTTTAGGTTTTGCTCTATCACGTACAACCTAATGCTTACGAGATTGTAGGCTCCAGGACTATTAATGCCAGTGGACTTGTTCTTCAGCATTATGCTGCGGATTCTACATGCAACCCTTGCCTGCCGTAAGGGGCCAGCCAATGTCGCCTCTGGAGCAATATAGTTCACTCCTGACAGCAACAAAAAAAAGTTTAATTTGAATTCTTCAATAATTCAAGTACAATTAATGGATACTTTATCTTTTGCATAAAATGTGGCAAATATCAGGAGCACACCACAGATGCTTTCATTTTAATTCAGAAACAACCCAGTCATTAAGATTCTATTACACTTGATTTTAACCAAAATTCCTTGAACCAAATCCCACCTCCCTTTAGGTCCCATTCACTTCACAAGGCTAAGTGCACAAATTATCTCCTTTTCCTTCCATTAATGCTCGAAGCCCCTTTTCCCATAATTATGTGTCTTCTTCTTGATGCATGTGAATATTAACTGTTTGCTGCATATCACCCACCACGCTCTCTCCTCAGCTCAGTAGCTCATGAGAAAAAAAAATGGCTTTTCTATTTCTGTATTTTCCAGCCTGTAATTTTTATCCCATTCACTAAAAGGGGTGGAAAATTACAGGCTAATGAGTGCTAAAACTTAGAATTCCAGCCTATGTGGTTAGTGAAACAGGTTTTAATAACTGTATTCAAGACTTGATGCACATTCGCAGAGGTAAGGACAAGGTTAGAGATATAGACAGCTACTAGACTAGATTTTAAAATACTAAGAAACTGTTTTGCATCAGCAAGATTGAGTGTACTAGTATGGCCAAAAAGGGAGACCAGAAGCAGAGAATAAAGAAGGATGTCAACAGAGAATTAACCTCTCAGCCACTAGGAGCAGAAAAAAAATGATAATTGAGTTTTGAGTTGTACTAAGGTCATAAGCAACTATCTATAATTCTGTTGTGTTTTAATGTAAATAAAACAAATTATTTAGCAGTTATCACCCGCAGTTGATCGTTACCTTTCAGTGCCTGAAGCAGTAAAAAGAGAATGAAAAGTCCTACACCCTCTCCTCCACTTCTTACAGAACCAAATCAAGGATCTTGTCAAAGTAAAAGGCCCTGTTTATGTTGTTTGTCCTTAGCAGAAATTAACTGCAAACACCCAAAACATAGTAGCAAATGTTAACACAGAAGTTGTTGGAGGTTATGTCGAGGAACAATGTCAAAAAATAAAAGCAAAGCCACAGAAAGTATCATTAGATGTCAGAACCAGAAGACATACAACAAGCACATCATTCCTTTTCACCTAGAGCAGTATTCACTGCCTTACTTTCAAGGCCTGCAAAAACATTTGAATTTCCTTTGCTCAGCAGGCATCATTGTCAGCTGTCCTCTGAGTTGAAGATGATGTCTAGTCAGGGTTGGAAGTTTCTGCCAGAGGGCATACATTCAATCAAATATGCTGACATATATACATTGCATACTTATGAGCCAAATATAAGTGACTCCCCTACATCCAGGCAGTGCTTTTGTGCTCATATAGGAAGAAAGAATGCAGGGGAAATTGGCTCTCTATCTGTTGCCTGTAAGGATTCTATTTAAGGGCAGTCTCAATTAGCTCCTGATTATGTCAATTAATACTATCTGATTTAAAAGCACAGGGAAGAGAGATCCAAAGTCTGTCAGTGCTGAGGAGGCATTTCCTGTTCTGACACTATTTTTAAGGATCGCTAGAAGATAGATATTCAAGCATCACTGGAATGATTTTACAATCCAGAGCATTGGGGAGGTTTCTTGCTCAGAGTGGATTGTTCTGGAATTAGGTAATGTTGGGATACATCTAAAGCTTTCTGCTCATTGAGAAGGGAACTTGGGGATGGGTGGAAGAAGAGTAAAGACAGTCTGGGGAGGAGTGTCATGGGGTCTAGATTGGGAGACAGAGACCAGCAACATTGAAAATGCTGGCATTGGACATTATGGGAGAGGGAGGGGGATGAGGGGGAGGAGAAGGATGCCATACCTTTGTGCAGAAGGGAGCCCAGAAGAATAGTCCTGGTGAAGCCCACATAAGACCATGTGGGAAAGACACAAATAGAAAGGAAAGAAAGAATTAGCATTTCCATACTGCCTTTCATGATCTCAGGATGTCTCAAACCACTTTACAGCTAATGAAGTACTTCTGAAGTGTAGTTACTGTTGTAATGTAGATAGCCAGTTCAGGTCACAAAGTGGTAATACTGTTACACCTCTGAGTTTATGCAGCAATATTTAGTTAGATATTGGGCACACACCTTTAAACACATGACACTCAGACCAATCATGAGACCACCAGCACCATTGTAACCAAGAAAATATCTAAAGCAAGCTCTAAACTCGTAAAAACTAACCTAAGAGGGTTTGAAGGAATATTAATTATTTGCTGGTGTGGAGCACTTACAGAATGGTTGGGCCGAATGGTTTGGCCCAATGTTGTAACTTAATATTACTAGGTATATGAGACACCTTGCTCACTCATATTAAAAGAAGCTCCCTCACAGCCACCTTACTTGTGAAGTATAAATAAATTCTACTGCAAATTAAAATGAAATAAATATTGAAGTCCTTATCAGTTGGTTCGGCATAAATCAGAAACTTACCTGAAACGGATGAGCTGCTGTTAGTTGGACAGCAACCCCATGAATCTAGCGCGCAGGCGCACCAGCTCCTGCCAGTACCAACGCGCAGGCGCACCAGTCCAGGGTTCAAAGGTCTCCAGGGAGGACCCGGAAACTGGCGCGAGCCAATCAGAGGGCGAGCAGGTGCTGGGCTCTCTGCCGTTGGAGGTGGAGGCAGGTGAGCGTGTTTATTAACCATCTCTGATTGTCCGTCATTGTGCCACATCCCATATCAGCATCGTTATAACACGGTCAAAGTCGGGGCTAAGGCGAGAAAAACCACAAATCCTCGTGGAAATGTCTCTGATTGAGATGCAAGAATTGCTGGATGGACTAAAGATGGCGGCATCATATTAGAGTGCCATTCAAGTGGTAGTGGGCCTACATAATATTGCTGGGGACTCAATGTGGGTTTGTATGTTCCGGTAGCCAGCATTGTATTTTTGTTGCTGGAGCAGCAGAAAAAGCAATGCCCTGTGCAACCTCTGTCAGTTTTAATTTTAAAACAGGCATTCGCAAAGCGCAGCACTAAATTGAGCGGTCAGTAAAGTCTGTTGCGCAAAGTCTGTAATGTGATGAAGGATCAATTTGTGTTCAAATTGAAATCTTGTTAATTTCGAAACTGTGGTGGTTCTAAGTTGATAGGGGCAGTTATTTTTTTTGTTGGAGCAGCGAGTCCTACCTTCTAAGCATAGCTCAGATTTAACCTGTTGAATTTGAAGTCGTAGAACCAGGTTTTGGTGCATTTTCAGCTTCTGCAGAGGGGCTAGTGTTTATGATGCTACAGCATGTAGATAGCGATATAATTTGTATAGCACATAATTTGGTGACCAACTAGTCCACCACCCACAAGATGGTCTGGAACAAATTTATGTTGTTAAAATGGAGCAGTGTTTAGACCTTCCTGACCTTTTAAGGTTACTGTCAAACACGTCCTGTGGGGATGTGGCCTAAAATAGGCACAGCCCGAGGTACAGATAGTTAGGGCCTGAGAAACCAACAACTTAAAATCAGTTGTTTACTGTTAGTTTATGTATATGCTTTGAAGTATGAGATGTGTGAGAGACTTCTTAAATGCATCTCTAATTTGTTGTAAATGGCTTTAATATTAATATTGGAAAAGCATCTTCTCAATCAATTGAAATAAATTGTACTTGAGACAGGATTTTGAAATTGAGTGTATTGTCCTAGATGAACAATGAACAAATGCAAAGGAGCTGAGTGATTACACATCCCCTTTCAAGGAGAATATTTAATCTATAACATTCCCTTAACCCTTACTATTGCTGTAAGAATATGAAATGTGGATGAATTGAAAATTTAAATTATCAATGTGTAAACTCCAGTACTGTTTTTGTGTTCCGCTTGTATACATTGGTGACTATTATATATAGTTCAGCTGAAAGCACACAAACTGTTATTTAATTAACAGAAATGTATGGTGGCCAATATGTGCTTTAAATTACTGGCAGATTAACTACTTTCAGGATTTAAAATAAAACCAGAAATAATACTTGACACAGAGCAATTGTACACATGCTGTAAATAGAATAAATGATGTTTGAAAATGGGCATTTTATATTTTATTCGTGCAAATTACTTTCACAGCTCATTTCTGACTCTGAGATGTGAGCTGTTTCTTCTTTTGAAATATAAATGCCAGTATTTCATTCTTGCATATCCTCTCCCTTTATCTCTTGTCAGTTCTTATTTCTTGTCCTTTTTGTTGGTCTTTGGTTTTTTTTTAATAACAGGCTGCTAATGTATTGCTAGCAAGTTAACACCCTTCTGTATTAAGTAGTTAAAATATTGAGGCTCAGGAACAAAGATTGCTGAAACTGAATTTGAAAAATATAGCTGCTAAAAATCATGAGGTTCACTTAAGTTAACATTTTAGTTGTGACAGATATAGTATTTGTAATGCAGTAACAATGTTCTTTTTCCCAAAAATGATCTGGCTTGATGTTTGTCTCACTGAAATATAAAAACACTTAAGTGGTAAAAGTTTAAGACACAAATTGGAAATATACAGCCATATACCTTCAAGAAGAAGGATAAGAATATTTTGTGTGTGAACATTAATTGCTTGTAGTTCACTGAATTTCTCTTCTGTACTGAAATGTATAATTAAGGAAAAAATAGGACGTTTGGTAAATATTTTTGCACCAGTTTTGAACAAGAATTATGAAATGGCAAAATTCAACATTGTGATGGGGCTACTGCAGTTTTATTCTTTAATTTTTAAATTGCGTCTAAAATTTCAAGCAAATCTGTTTCAAATTTTTCCAACCGCACAGTTATGTGGGATATACCTAAATACCTCTCATCAGAGGTGCAATCTTGCCAATTTTTGCATTCCTTTATAGATCTGTGTTCCTTATATAACCAGTTTTTAAAAAAGTAGTGATTGCAGTAAGAAATAGTTATGATTACGAGTGAGGTTTTTTTGTACCATGTTTAACTGAATTGGAATTTCAAACACATACTGCATAATTTTAAGTGTTCATTTTTTTTGGAGGAAAACCAAGCACACAGCTCCAAGAACACATGCTTGGGTTTTCCATTAAGTCAGATAGAAAGGGCTTACAGCTTTGCTGATGTTTACCAGCAGTGTCATCTTTAAAACTAACTGACTTCATTTTTGAGAATTTATTGAACACCCTTTTGTTCTTAATGTTCTGGAAATCCCATTATAGTATATTTGTATTGCAAAAAAATATATTATTTTTAAGCATTTGCATTCCAGTTTACCATTTTACCTTTTACAGCTCCCATTGACATAAATTATCATTTTGGTGATTCATTTTGATCTGCTTTGGTTAATTTTATTTTATAGTTTTTGACCGCATATTCACTTAAGAATTGGGTTTTTGCTATTTCCTTTTGAGATGGGATCTTTATTTTATTGCTTTTAGGATGAGTAATTGATAGATTAAACTGTAACCTCTACTGTTATTTACTATATTCTTTTCCTTAAATAAACTTGATGTCTAGGTAGTGATTTGTGTTCATGTGGCATAGATTCTTTGTTTAATTTTTAATTTATTTTGTTGTCTTTTCATTTACAGTTAAGTGCATCACTTTCCCTGGCATCAGTGATTGTAATCTCAAAATTACTACCAGTCTGAAAACAGGAAGGCCATGGGCATGTTGTGGTGAACTGTTTCCTAGACACATTCCTAATGGATACAAATAAAATCAGAGACACTTTGTTTCGGAAATATGTACAGATTTGCGAATTAAAATTAAGTGAAAAGGATCACATAGTTGATGATGCAGGCCTTAAGAAGACGGCTACATCCTTACTTGATTTATATCGCCAGGAGTCCAGTGAAAGATTTAAGATGTTTAGATTTTATGATATGGTGGAGAATGCCTTGAGGATGCTCAAAACATCAAGTTTAAGTGCGCTTCTCACTGCCTTTAGAATTCTGGAAACCTTCTGCACTAACCTCTTTCTATATCCCTGGAAAAAAGAATTTAAAACAATTAAGGTACAGTAAACTATTTTATTCATTGAGCTAGCTTAGAAGATGGGTTACAAATTAAACACTAAATGGATTTACTAGTAAATTGTTTACAAATAAATGGTGCTAGATTCTTTGAGAGTCTATTTTAAAACAAAATCATTAGTTGCAGCGTGGGCATCTTTAATGGGCAGTTACACATTGCTTTGTGTATTTACATTGTAGGATATTAATAATAAAAGCAGGAAATGCTGGAAATAGCAAATCTGCCAGCATCTGTGGAGAGAGAAACAGAGTTAATGTTTCACCTGATGAAAGATCATGACTTCAAATGTTAATTCTGTTTCTCTTTCTGCAGATGCTGCCGGACCTCCTGAATATTTCTTAACATTTTCTGTTTTTATTTCAAATTTCCAGCACCTGCAGTATTTTGCTTTAGAATATTTATGTTAGAGACATCTGTTGGCTGTTTTTCTTTCCCACATAATGCATTATCATTTACATCGAAAGCACAGTCTTAAGCAGCTAGTTAGTGTCTTTAAGAAAATTCCTTAATTGTATAACTTTCTAATGGTTTTTAAATAATTTTAAGATGAAAGAATGTTTTGTCTAGTCAGGCTATATAGAAGAAACTGATGCCAATATGGTTTTTAAATTTGAAGTGCTGATGCTGTATTTTGTTAAACTGCAGCATTTTCAATGAACTTAAACATATCATCCATTAGTATTGCTGATGTTATTGAATTTAATACAAATGTTTACAATCTGATTAACATTCAAGTAGATCCATTCCTTTTGAATATGGCAATGTAAAAGCACCAGACCTGGGATTTATTGTACAAATGTAACACTGAATCATTATAGAGTATGAAGATTTCAGATTGAATATTTGGCTTGTGCTGTGTTAGCTGATTTAAGTGGTGCAGGACTACAATTGACCTTGGTGTCCTTGTGTTAGGAAGGGGAAATATCAGCTTCAGGCTGGAACATGGAATAATTATTTCAACACAATACTGTTGCAAGCTTCACTTGTCACTTTTGGGAAAGAGAGAATACTGAGGGGAGATGTTAGCCCATCCAACTGAAGTGTTTGAATAACTTGTCTTCTAATCACAATTTATAACTAAATCTATAATACAGCACAAATATTCAAAATGAAATGGAATAAAATCCATTAATCTAAACCACTTTAAAATGAACTTTTGAGTTATTAACCTTTTTTGATGCTTCAGTCTGAGGTGAGGATGGGGAAGTCTGTGCTGGGACAGTGATCTATGTGTCATTTCATTCATATTGAGCCCACTTGCTGTTACCAACCTGGGCTTTGTGAGAAAACAACTTCTGTTTATGTAGTGCCTTTAACATCATTAAAAACATCCCAGAGTGCTTCCAGGAGCATCATAAAGCAAAATATGACACTCAGCCATTTCAGGAGGTATTAGGTCAGGTGACCAAAAGCTTGATCAGATGTGAGGAGTGCCTTAAAGGAGGAAAGCAAGGTAGGGAGGGAATTTCAGAGCTTAAGGTTTAAGCAACTGATGACATGGCCACAAATGGTGGACTGATTAAAATCAGGGATGCTCAAGAGGCCAGAATTAGAGTACTGCAGATGTTTTGGAGAATTGTGGGCTGGAGGAGGTTACAAAGATAGGGAGGGGTGAGGATAGGAGGGTTTAAAAACGAGGATAAGAATTTTAAAATCAAGATATTGCTCAACTGGGAGCTAATGTAGGTCAGTGAGTACAGGAGTGTCAGGGAAATGGGACTTGCTGCGAGTTAAGGAATGAGCAGCAGGCTTTTGGATGGCCTCAAGTTTAAGGAGGTTAGAATATGGCAGACCAGCATCAGGAGTGCATTGGAATAGTCGAGTCTCGAGTTAACAAAGGCATGAATGAGGGTTTTGGCAGCAGGTGATGGGGGCAAAGTCAGGCAATATAACAGAGGTGGGAATAGATGGTCTGTGATCGGATGAATATATGGTTGGAAACTCCTCTGAGTCAAATTATGAATGGATTTGGCATTAAGGAGCCTTGGCAAAACGAGAGTCAGTGGGAATTGAGGGGAAAAAACTCTCCAGTGGTTGGAGTCATACCTAGCACAAAGGAAGATGCTTGTGGTTGTTGGAGGTCAATCATCTCAGTTCCAGGACATCACTGCAGGAGCTCCTCAGGGTAGTGTCCTAGGCCCAATCATCTTTAGCTGCTTCATCAATGACCTTCCTTCCATCATAAGGTCAGAAGTGGGGATACTCTCTGCTGATTGCACCATTCTTGATTCCTCAGATATTGAAGCAGTCCATGTCCAAATGCAGCAAGACCTGGACAATACCCAGGCTTGGGCTGTCAAATGGCAAGTAACATTTGTACCAGGCAATGACCATGTCGAACAAGAACCATCTCCCCATGACATTCAATGGCATTACCATTGCCGAATCTCCTCCCCCCCCCCCCCCCACCCCAAGCAACATCCTGGTGGTTACCATTGACCAGAAACTGAACTGGACTAGCCATATAAATAGTGTGGGTATAAGAGCAGGTCAGAGGCCGGGAATCCTGTGGCAAGTAACTCACCACCCCAAAGCCTGTCTACCATCTACAAGGCACAAGTCAGGAGTGTGATGGAATACTCTCCACTTCCTTGGTTGAATGCAGCTCCAACAACACTCAAGAAGCCTGACACCAACCAGGACAAAATAGCCCACTTAATTGAGACCCCATCCACAAACATTCACTGCCTCGACCACCAACACACAATGGCAGCAGTGTGTACCGTCTACAAGATGTACTGCAGGAATTCACCAAGCCTCCTCAGACAGCATCTTCCAAACCCATGACCACTACCACCTAGAAGGGCAAGAGCAGCAGACAGATGGGAACACCATTACCAAGCCAGTCACCATCCTGACTTGGAACTATATCACTGTTCCTTCACTGTCAGTGGGTCAAAATCCTGGAACTCCCTCTCTCTAACGGCACTGTGGGTGCATCTACATGGACTGCAAGAAGGCAGCTCACCACCCCTTTCTCGAGGGCACTTCGGGATGGGCAATAAATGCTGGCCTTTCCAGCAATGCCCACATCCCATGAATGAATTTTTTTAAAAATTGGCCTAGTCCCAGACACTAGCCAGGGAGAGGAATGGAGTCAGCTGGGAAGCGGGGGACTGAAAACAATGGCTTTAGTCTTCCCAGTATTTAATTGGAGGAAATTTTTGCTCATCGAGTACTGGATGCCAGATAAGCAGCCTGATAACTTAGCCACAGCAGAGCTGTTGAGAGAAGTGGTGGCGTGCTGTGCTTTCTGGATAATGTCGCCAAGGGGCAGCATGCAGATAGATCCTTTGGGGAAACTAGTAATGGCGTGGGAGCAGGAAGAAAAGCCATTGCAAAAGATACTCTGTATACAATTAGATAAGAATGGAAGCAGGTGAGGGCAGTGCCACCCAGCTTGATGACAGAATGGAGGAGAATGGCGTGGCCAACTATGTCAAAGGCTACAGACAAGTAGAAAAGGACAAGGAAGGAACGTTTACCTTTGTCACAGTCATATAGGATGTCATTTTGATTTTGATAAGAGCTGTTTTGGTACTGAAGCAGAAGTGAAAACCAGATTGGAACGATTCAAATATGGAGTTCTGGAACAGATGGCACTTTTAAGAACTTTGGAGAAGGGCAGTTGCTTGCAAGGACAGTGGAGTCGAACGGTTTTATTTTGAGAAGAGGGGTGATGATGGCAGATTTAAAGGAGAGAACCGCTAACCTTATCGACTAACGTGGACCAGGAGGCAAAGTTGGTTGGTCAGCAATTTAGTGGGAATAAGGTCAAGGGAACAGCAGGTGGGTTTAATGGACAAAATAGAAACAGGATTTCTGTGCGTATTTGTGGAACTTCAGATTTTGACCAAAGTCATTCCCGTTTGGGGCAAAGGAGTGGGTTGTAATACTCCAGAATACCCATTAGTGAAGGATAAAACTGGAACCAATCTTTATTAGCATTAAAGAGTTCTCACTTGAGACATGAAGTGGGTGAAATTGGTCTAAGCCAGTAGCACGAACTAGCAGCCTGTTATACATTTCACCGATTTTTATCTTCCATTGATCTAGAAAATATGGCCAAGATATTTTTTAAATTTCAAATGAAGTAAAATGGCAATCAGACTAGGAAACGAGTCTGAGTTTGAACTATCGTTCTATGAATTTAGTGGAAAGATGATTGGGCACTGAAATTGGCTGTTCATTCACTAGGAGTCCATCATATGCTGCTGGTATGTACCGATTTCACCTTTGCAGAGTCTAAACCAGGAAGTATAAATTTAGAATATTTAGTTCATTGTCAGATCATGTACGGAAAACAAAATGATGAAAGATGAGCGAGAGATAAAAGGCTAATTCTTTTTTTAAGATTTTCAGGAGAAGTTGTTTGGTGATTTAGTTATCATGTTGTTTAAAAACTTACTCGCATCTGAATGTACCAGCCCAAACATTTTCTGGTAGCTTTATTGCTAAATACAACAACTAAATGCCCTTTCATGGATTTCAATGCTAAGTCCATCAGGCTGGTATTGGTACAGCAAGGCTTGTGGAGATGTATAGCAACTTGCAGATTTCAGTGTTTAATTGTGCACATTCAGATTCCAAAAGCTGCTGCGCAATAATGGTGGGCACTAATAGCCTCACTGTTATTAATATGTGCTGTTATATGCATTTCATGATATGACCACCCATGCCTTTGTTAGGATTTGAGTTCTTCTCCTTTGGATTGCTATGGATAAAGTTGCACTGTCATCTTTTACACACTTGCTCCCCTATGTCTCTGTTATAATTCCTCTCCTAAAAAAGACATGCCCTCAACCTCTCTGTACCTGCAAACTGCCTCTGTACTTGCAAACTATTGCCCTATCATCAATCTTTTTCCCCTCAAGCCCTTACATTTGTTACCTCCTATATCCATGCCATCTTTCCTTCAACTTCATGTTTGAAACTTGTCAGTCAGGCTTCCACCTTACCACATCACTGAAATGGCTTCCATTCCAGTCTAGTTACATGCCATCCTATAAGTTTTTGGTGCATTTCTTTCCCCTCTTCTCTGCAACCTTTGACACAACTGAGCATGCCATCCTCCTCCAACTCAATGAAACTGCCCTCCATTGGTTTCAGCCTCACCTAAGCAAAGAGAATGAGATCATCTCTGAGAATGGCTTCTATTCTGAACCATACACCATTTTCTGGCATTCACCAAAGATTTGTCTCCAACTTGTCCACGTGCTCCCCATGTATGCTGATGACCTCCTTCACTACCTCCCTTGAGCCCTCCACTGCGCCTGTGCTGAGAGTCTGTTTGTCTGACTGTGTGGATAGAGCTAAGTGACCCCACAATCAATAGATCAGATCCAAGCTCTGCAATCCTGCCACATCCAGTTGTGGATGGTGGTGGACACTTGGAGGAAGTCCATAAACATCCGCATCCTAAATGACAGTGGAGCTCAGCATGTCAGTGCAAAAGACAAGGTTGAAACCATCTTCACCCTGAAGTGCCAAGTGTAAGGCCCATCTTGGCTTTCTCCTGAGGTTTCCCACCATTAGAGAAGCTGGCTTCTGGTTAATTTGATTCACTCCATGTGATATCAAGAGTGTACTGGATACGAAGCATTATAACACTTTGGCTGTAGTGCTGATGACTTGTGCTTCAGGACTGGTTTTTGTCTCTTAACTTAAGTTATCTCAGTACAGCTACATTGCTGGCATCTTGCCAGCAAAGTGGAAAATTACCCAGACTCATTCTGTCCACAAAAAGCAGAACAGATCCAATCAGACCAATTGGTGCCCTGTCAGCCTACTCTTCTTCAATAAAGTGATGGAAGATATCGTCGACACAGCTATCAAGTGGCACTTGCTCACCAATGCTCCATTTAGATTTCACCAGGATCACCCCTCTCCAGACCTCATTACAGCTTTAATCTAAACATGGACAAAAAAGCTGAACTACAGCTGAATGATTGCCTTTGGCATGAAGGTAACCAAACATGGCATCAAGAAGCTTGAGTAAAATTGAAGTCAACAAAATCAGATCTCTTTTGGCTGGAATAATATCTAGCAAAGGAAAGTGGTTGCTGGAGGCCAATCATCTCAACTTCTGAGCATTGCTGCAGGAGTTCTCCGGCCCAACCTGCTGCTTCATCACTGTGCTTCCCTCCATCATGAGGTTAGATGTGGGAATGTTTGCTGAAGCTTACACGCTGTTCGGTTCCATTTGCAATTCCTCTGATAATGATGTCCATGCCTACATGCAGCAAGTCCAGGACAACATTCAAGCTTGGGCTGAGTGGCAAGAACCATTTGTGCCAGGTAATGACCATTTTCGACAAGACAGAGTCTAACTATCTCCCCTTGACATCCAGCAGCATTACCATTGTCAAATGCCTCACCATCGGCATCCTGAGAGTGATCATTGACCAGAAACCCATCTAGACCAGCCACTTGAATGTTGTGACTGCAAGAGCTAGGTATTCTGGGTGAGTGGATCGCCACCTGACTCCCCAAAGCCTTTCCATCACCTACAAAGCACAAGGGGTGTGATTAAATACTCTGCAGTTACCTGGGTGATTGCAACCCCAACAGCCCTCAAAAAGCAATACCATCCAGGACAAAGCTTGACTGGCACCACCTTAAATGTTTATACGTTCCCTTAATCACCTGCTCTGTGTCTGCAGTGAGCACAATCTACAAGATGCGCTAAAGTGACACGCCAAGTCATCTTCATCAGCACTTCCCAAACCTGTGACCTTTTACTGCCTTGAAGAGCAAGGGTAACAGGTGCATGGGAGCAACACCACCTCCAAGTTACACACCACCCTGACTTAGAAATGATGAAGGAATGGTGATTTATATTCCTGGAACTCACTGTCTAACAGCACTTGAAGGTAATTGGGGATGGGCAATAAATGTTTGCCTTACCAGCAACGCCCATATCCTATAAATGAACATACTAATTAGGAATAGGTTATTTGGCCCCTTGAGCTTGCTCTGCCATTTGATAAGATCTTGGCTGATCTGATTGTGGTCCCAACTCTACTTTCCTGTCTAACCCCAAATCCTTAGATTATTGATTTTCAAGGGAGTCAGTCTAACTCAGCCTTAAAAATATTCAATGGCCCTGCCTCCATTGCTCTCTGGGGAAGAGAATTCCATAGACCAACAACTCTGAGAGGAAAAAAAAATTCTCCTCATCTCCATCTTAAATGGGAGATGCCTTATTTTTAAACAGTATCCCCTAGTTCTAGTCTCCCCCAGAAGGGGAAACCACCTCTCAACATCCACCCTGTCAATTCCCTTCAGGATTTTCATTCTTCTGAACTCCAATGGATACGGGCCCAACCTTTCCTCACAAGATAACCCCTTCATCCCAGGAATCAATTGAGTTCTCTGAACTGCTTCTAATGAAATTATATCCTTCTGAAGTAAGGAGACCAAAACTGTGCATAGTACTCCAGATGTGAACTCATCAAAGCCCTCTATGACTCTAGCAAAGCTTCTCTACTTTTATTCCATTCCCCTTGCAATAAACAACAACATTTTATTTGCTTTCCTAATCACTTGCTATACCTGCATACTAACTTTTTGTGATTCATAGACTCATAGACGTTTACAGCCGGAAGGAGGCCATTCGGCCCATGTCTACACTGGTCAACAAAGATCCGACTACACTAATCCCATTTTCAAGTGCTTGGCCCATAACCCCTCTTTTTTTTCCCTTAATCCTAACCTTTATGTCCTTTGACATCCAGGGTTCTCTGGACTTGGAACCCCCTTTGCCTTTACAGGAACACATTTGCCCTGTACTTTTGATATTTCTTCCTTGAATGCCTCCTACTGCTCTGGCACAGTAAATCTGCAAGTAGCTGCTCCCAGTCCCCCTAGGCCAAATCGTATCTCATCTTAGTAAAATTAGCCTTTCCCAAGTTTAGAACTTTTATTCCTGGCCCAACTTATCCTTTTCCATAACTTTCCTAAATCTAACTGAGTTATGGTCACTATCTGCAAAATGCTCCCCTTCTGATACACCTTCCATCTGCCCGGGCCGTTTTTGAATATTAGGCCCAGAACTGCCCCCTCCCTTGTTGGGCTTTCTGTGTACTGTCTAAAAAGGTTCTCCTGCATGCAACTTAAGAATTTTGCTCCCTCCCTACCTTGCACATTAAAACTACCCCAGTTAATATTTGGGTAGTTAAAATCCCCTACTTTTACAGCCTTGTTATTCTTACACTTCTCTGAAATCTAATTACATATTTGATCTTCTTTCTCTCCCTGACTGTTTGTTTGTTTGTTTGTTTGTTTGTTTGTTTGGGGGCTTATAGTAAACATCCAACAGTGTATTTGCCCCTTTTGTGTTTTGTACTTCTACCCATATGGCTTCATTTGATGATCCTTCCAGGATATCATCTCTCCTCACTGCTATAATTGATTCCTTGCACCCGCTGCGCCCCCCCCCCCCCCCCCCCCTGCCCTATTTTGCCTGAATACCCTATAACCAGGAATGTGGAGCTGCCAATCCTGCCCTTTTAGTCAAGTCTCTGTCACAGGTCACAGCTATGATATCATACTCCCATGTGCTTATCTGTACCCTCAGATCGTCTCTTATTCCTCAAGCTCCTTGCATTAAAATATATTCCATTTAGCCTTACTAAACTCACTACTTTCTTATCTAGCCTATGTTTCATCAGCCTTTCAGACTCACTCATTAGTGTTTATAACTTCTAATTCCATCTTAGCTTCTCTCCCCTCTGAGCTACTTGTACAGGTCCCAATGCTGTAGGAATCTAAATCCCTGCCTCCCGCACCATCTCTCCAACCACACATTCATCGGCTCTATCCTTCTGTTCCTGTACTCACTACTGCATGACACCGGGAGTAATCCAGAGATTACTACCTTTTTGAAGTCCTGCTTTTGTTTCCTACTGAACTCCCTAAAGTCAGCTTGCAGGACCTCATTTCCTTTTTTCCTATGTCATTGGTCCGAACATGGACCATGACCTCTGGCTGTTCACCCTCCCCATTCAGAATGCCCTGCAGCCGTTCCGTGACATCCTTGACCCTGGCACCCAGCAGGCAACATACCATCCTGGATTCACGTCTATGGTGACAGAAGCACCTGTCTACTCCCCTCATTAACTAACCCCCTACCAGTATTGCCCTTTCACACTTCTCCCCCCGCCCCGAGCAGCTGGACCACCCACAGTGGCCTTGGCTCTGGATGGCCTCCACAGGAACTGTTACACTCACCGTTTTCCAAGGCCGAAAAACGGTTTGCGAGCGAGATGTACTTGGGGCATTGCCTCACTACCTACCTGGTTCCTTTCTTCTGTCTGGTGGCCACCCAATCCCTCTCTGTTTGCACTTCCTTAAGCTGCGGGGTGACCACATCCTGAAACGTGCTATCCATGAACCTCTCAGCCTCGTGAATGCCCATAAGACGTAGGAGCAGAAGTAGGTCATTCAGCCCATCGAGTCTGCTCTGCCATTCAGTGAGACCCACAACTCTACTTTCCTGCTTTTTCCCCATAATCTTTGATTTCCTTACTAATTAAAACTCTGTCTTTCTCAATCTTGAATATACTTAACGACCCAGCCTCTACAGCCCTCTGTGGTAAAGAATTCCACAGATTAACTACCCTCTGAGAGAAGAAATTCCTCTTCACCTCTGTCTTAATCTCTGAGTAAGGAGTTACCCATTTATATTTAGCAAGACTTCCCTATTTTTATACTTCATTCCCATTGAAATAAAGGCCAACATTCCATTTGCCTCCCCTATTACATGTTGAACTTGTATGCTAGCTTTTTTGGGATTAATCCACGGGGACCCCAAATACCTCTGTGCTGCAGCTTTCTGCAGTCTTTCTCCATTTTAAAATAATATTCAGCTCTTCCTGCCCAAGTACATAAATCACATTTTCCCACATATTCCATCTGCCAAGTTTTTGCCCACTCATTTAACCTGTCTATATCCCTCTGTAGACTGTCATCCTTACCACTTGGCTTCCCACCTATTTTTATCATCTGCAAATTTGGCAATAGTACATTCATTTCCTTCATCCAAGTCATTAATATATATTGTAAATAATTGTGGCCCCAGCACTGATCCCTGTGGTATTCCACAGGTTGCCATCCTGAAAATGCCAACTCTCTCTCTTCTATTAGCTAGCCAACCCCCTATGTATGCTAATGTACTACCCCCAACACCATAGACTCTTATCTTATTAAGTAGCCTTTTATGCGGTACCTTTTATAGAATGCCATCTGGAAATCCAAATATATTACATTTACTGGTTCCCCTTTATCTATCCTGCTTGTTACCTCCTTAAAGAATTCTAATAAATTTGTCAGACATGATTTCCCCTTCATGAAGCCATGCTGACTTCTGCTTGATTATATTATGCATTTCTAAATGCTCTGCTATTACATCCCTTATAATAGACTCTAACATTTTCCCAATGACGGATGTTAAGCTAACTGGCTTATAGTTACCTGTTTTTTGTCTCCCTTTTTGAATAAGGGTGTTACACTGGCAGTTTTCCAATCCTCTGGGACTTTTCCAGAATCTAAGGATTCTTGGAAGATTACTAGCAGTGCATCCACTATCTCTGTAGCTACTTCCTTTAATATCCGAGAATGCAACCCATCAGATCCAGGGGCCCATTAGTTTCCCTAGTACTTTTTCTCTAGTGATAGTTATTGTATTTATTTCCTCCCCCGCTTTTGCCCCTTGATTATTTAGTAATTTTGGAATGCTATTAGTGTCTTCTACCGTGAAGACTGATGCAAAGTATTTATTCACCTCCTCTGCCATTTCCTGGTTCCCCATCATTATTTCCCCAGCCTTATTGTCTAAGGGACCTATGTTCACTTTTGCCTCTCTTCCTTTTTATATGTTTTAAGAAGCTCCTACTGCCTGTTTTTATATTACTTGCTAGTTTACCCTCAAAAGTTTATTTTCGCCCCTCATTTGTTATATTTTTGGTCATCTTCTGTTGGTTTTTAAAGCTTTCCCAATCCTATGGTCTACCACTAATGTTTGCCACACTGTTTTTTCTTTCAATTTGATACACTCCAACTTCCTTGGTTAACTATGGTTGGCTTATCCCCTTCCTATATATTCCCCTGGGATATATCTTTGTGAGTCAGGAACTATTTTCTTAAATGCCTGCTATTGTTCATCAACTGTCTTTGCTGCTAAATTCCTTTCCCAGTCCACTCCAGCCAACTCTGCCCTCATTCCTTTGTAATCATCCTTACTTAAGTTTAGCGCAGTTGTTTCCAACTAAAATTCCTCACACTCAAACTGAATGCTAAATTCTACCTTGTTATGGTCACTGTTTTCTGGGGGATTTTTTACTCTGAGATTATTTATTAAACCTGCCTCATTACGCATTACCAGATCCAAAATAGCCTGATCCCTGGTTGGATCCACAACATATTGTTCTAGGAAACTGTACCGAATATACTCCAAGAATTCTTGCTCGTGGCTACCCCTGCCAATTTGATTTTCCCAATCTACTTGAAGATTAAAGTCACCCATGATTAATGTGCTGCCATTTTTACATGTCCTCTTAATCTCCTGATTTATTCTCTGTCCTAGCTACTGCTACCAATGTCGTCTTCCCCTTGCTTTTCTTAGCTCTACCCATATGGATTCCACATCTTCCAATCCAAAATCATTTCTTGCTGTCGTACTTATTGCATCTCATACTAACAAGGCTACCCCACCACCTTATCTTTCCTGCCTGGCCTTTTGAAAAGTCACATACCCCTGAATATTTAGTTCCCAGCTTTGATCTCCTTGTAACCTTGTCTCCGTAATGACTATAAGATCATACCCATCAACCTCTTTGTGCTATTAATTCATTTATTTAGTTCCGAATACTATGTGCATTTAATTTTGCCCTTTTACCATCTTCACCCCCACCCCGACCCTATTTGCTGCTGTTTTTTTTATACTTGTACACTCTGTCCCTTCCTGTCACATACTGGCTATCATTGGCTAAATAGCTGCCCTGCAATGCTGTCATAGCCTTTTGCTTTGTAAGCCTAAGTATATCTTTTCCAGAATACCGCCCCCCGCCCCTCTATTTAGTTTAAAGCCCTTTCCACAGTCATAGTTATTCGATTTGCCAGGAGACTGGTCCCAGCATGGTTCAAGTGAAGCCCGTCTGACCAGAACAGCTCCCTTCTACCCCAGTACTGATGCCAGTGCCCCATGAACTGAAACCCATTCCTCCCACACCAACCTCTGAGTCACGCATTTAACTCCTTGACGTTATTTACCCTATGCCAATGCACCGTAGTGCCCCCAGCTACTGCTCAAGCTCCAAGACCCAGAGCTCGAGTTGCTCTAGTTGGAGGCACCTCCTGCACACATGGTCATCCAGACCACCAGGAGCATCTAGGATTTTCCACATAGTGCAGAATGTGTAAATCGCGGGACTGAGCATCCCAGACATATCTTAACTAAATAGAATATGGATCCTTGCCTTTATTTTACCCTTACTCCTACTTGAGTATTGACTAGATGCTCTAGATAGACTACATCCTCTAGGTGCTGCTGACTACGAGACAAGGACCCTGGGACAGGCGCTCTCCTCTAGGTGCTGCTGACTTTTTTTTTGGGAAAAATATACTATATTCATAAAATATCTGAAAGAACATTACAAAATGTTTCAGAATGGCCATCACAAAAGGTGCAGTCATATTCAATTTTCCACATAGATCATGAAATGCTTCAATACAATCAATGAACATTACAGATATTTCAACATGGTCTTTGCAGACAGTCAAGCAGTGCAATGGTACTCAAGTTGTAGACCTAGATCATATTGCACTCTGAGGTGCTTCAGTACAATTATGATACATTTAGTATTCACTGCATACATTCCTTGCTAGTCATACAGCCTGAGAGGTCTATACAATTCCCAGCCCCTTGGTGCACTCTGGCAGAAAGGTCTTAGACAGCGACCTTTCCTCTTTGCGGCGGCAGCCCCAAACTTTAGTGCGTCCCTCAGCACGCAGCCCTGGACCTTGGAATGTGCCAGTCTGCAGCACTCGGTCAAGGACTATTCTTTGCACTGGAAGACCACCAAGTTTCAGGCAGACCAAAGAGTGCCTTTACTGAGGTGATGATCCTCCAGCTGCAGTTGATGTTTGTCTCAGTGTGGGTCCCTGGGAACAGCCTGTAGAGCACAGAGTCCTGTGTCACAGCACTGCTTGGGATGAACCTCGACAAAAACCACTGCATCTCTCTCCACACCACCTTTGCAAAGGCACATTCCTTAAGGAGGTGAACAACGGTCTCTTCCCCACCACAGCCACCTCGCGGGCAATGTGCAGCGGGGGTGAGACTCCTGGTGCGTAGGAAGGATCTGACGGGGAGGGCCTTTCTCATCACCAGCCAAGCTATGTCTTGGTGCTTTTTGGAAAGTTCTAGCGATGCGGGATTCTCAAAATGACTTTGACAGTCTGCTTGGGGAACCAACCGTCAGGTTGCACCATCTCCTTTCTCCGCAGGGCCTCGAGGACGTTACATGCTGACAACTGCCTGATGGACTTGTGGTCAAAGGTGTTTCTCTGCATTAATATTTCCACGAGGGACAGGTCCAACTACTTGGAGCATTCTGCAACAGCATGGCCAGGCCCATCCTTTGCAACACCAGGGTCAACATGTAGTGACACTTGGTGTTTGCGTACCAAGGGTCTACGCACAGCTTAATGCAGCCACACACAAAGGTGGCTATCAGGATGAGGGTGACGTTGGGCACACTTTTTTTCCCCCTTTATCTGGAGGCTTGTACATCATGTCCCTGTAAATACGATCCATCTTCGACCTCCAGATATAACAAAAGATGGCTTGGGTGATCGCCAGTGTGCTGGAGTGAGGGATGGGCCAGACATGCCAGAATACAGCAACCTGTACAGCAACACCGAGTGCCTCGCACCTGTTGACCAGGTTCTTGCCCACAATGGAGAGGGAGCATTGGTCCCACATGCCCAGTTTTCTTTTCACCGTAGCCACTCGCTCCTTCCTATTTCTAATGCATGCCCTGGTCCCTCCAAACCATATCCCCAATGCCTTCAGGCTGTCTGACCTGACGATGAAGGGGACAAAGGATCGGTCAGCCCAGTTCCCAAAGAACGTGGCCTTGCTGTTGCCATGATTTACCTTGGCTCCTGAGGCCAGTTCGAACTGGTTACAGATGTTGATCAGCCCGCACACCAACAGTGGATCTGAGCAGAAGACTGACATTGTCCATGTACAGGGAGGCTTTAACCTGAGTGCCTCCACTGCCTGGGATCGTCATTCCCCTTATGCCTGGATCCTTCCTGATGGACTCAGCAAAGGGTTCTATGGAACACACAAACAGGATGGGAGAGAGGGCAGCCCTGCCTTACTCCAGATTTAATTGGAAAGCTTTCTGATTCCCACCCATTGTTTGAAACTGTGCTACTGATTGTGTAGAGCAATTGGATCCAGTTGCGGATTCCCTCCCCAAACCCCATTTTGGAGCACATCACCATGTAGGTGTGTGATACTCTGTCAAAGGCCTTCTCCTGGTCCAGGCTGATGAGGCAGGTGTTCACACCCCTGTCCTGTACATAGGGTCTGCGCGGGTCTGCTCAGGGTGGATCACCCACTCCAGAGCAGACCTGACCTGATTGGCGATGACCTTGGACAGAATTTTACAGTCCGTATTCAACAGTGAAGTGAGTCACCAATTTCTAATTTCCTCCCTTTTCACCCTTCTGCTTGTAGATGAGGACGATGATGCCTTTTCTCATGGATTCTGACAAGCTGCCGGCCAGAAGCATACTCTCGTACACTTCTAGCAGGTCTGGGCCGATCCAGTCCGACAGAGCAGAATATAACTCAGCCGGTAAGCTGTTGCTTCTGGGAGTTTCACTCTTCTCGAAGGATTCGAGGGCCTTTGTCAGTTCATCAGGAGTTAGCAGTTTGTTCAGACTCTCCCATTTGCTGTCGTCTAAGACCTCCGTGATAGAGGACAGGAAGGACTGGTAGGCTGTGCTGTCTGTGGGCTTCACGTCGTACAATTCGGCATAAAAGGATTTGCTGCTCCTCAAAATGTCGGACTGTGATGACTTTATTGAGCCATTTTCTTCCTTTAGGCTGCTGATCACTGAGCTCTCTCTGAACATTTTTGGAAGAAGAAATGTGAGCACATCTCATCCTGCTCCACCGAGCAGACCCTGGACCGGAAGATGATCTCGGAGGCCCCCGCCCCCCCCCGCCAATCGACTGCAGCTGGAGCAGGTTTTGCATGCTTTTCTGGAGTCGGGACATTTCCCTCTGTTCCTTTCTGGCTTTCTGGATACCTTTTGAGGATGAAAGACTACTTGATGTTCTCCTTGGTCGCTCTCCAACCTTTGTAATCCCTCTTGAGCTCCTCCACATTCTCTGGGATCAGCAGTTGCACGTTCAGCTTTCTTGTTCCCTGCCCCCCCACCGCCAACCCTCTAGTCTTCCTGTAAGTGACAGTCAGCCAGTAGGAGGCAGTGGTCAGAGAAGGATATGGGCTTGACGTTGGTGGATCTGACTGTGAATGCATGGGACATGAAAAGGAAGTCTGTCCTGGAACGTCTGGACCCGTCTGGCCGTGACCAGGTGTAGCTACACTGTGCTCCATCTGCAGGGTTGCTGAAGATGTCATAAGACATAGGAGCAGAAATTAGGCCATTCGGCCCATCGAGTCTGCTCCGCCATTCAATCATGGCTGATAAGTTTCTCAACGCCATTCTCCCGCCTTCTCTCCGTAACCTTTGATCCGCTTACCAATCAAGAACCTATCTATCTCCGTCTTAAATACACTCAATGACCTGGCCTCCACAGCCTTCTGTGGTAATGAATTCCATAGATTCACCACTCTCTGGCTAAAGAAGTTTCTCCTCATCTCTGTTCTAAAAGGTCTTCCCTTTACTCTGAGGCTGTGCCCTCGGGTCCTAGTCTCTCCTACTAATGGAAACATCTTCCCCACGTCCACTCTATCCAGGCCTCTCAGTATTCTGTAAGTTTCAATCAGATCCCCCCTCGCCCTTCTAAACTCCATCGCGTATAGACCCAGAGTCCTCAAACGTTCCTCATATGTTAAGCCTTTCATTCCTGGGATCGTTCTCTTGAACCTCCTCTGGACCCTCCAGGGTCAGCACATCCTTCCTGAGATATGGGGCCCAAAATTGCTCACAATATTCTAAATGTGGTCTGACCAGAGCCTTATAAAGCCTCAGCAGCACATCCCTGCTTTTATATTCTGGTCCTCTCGAAATAAATGCCAACATTGCATTTGCCTTCCTAACTACTGACTTAACCTGCAAGTTAACCTTAGGACAATCCTGGACTAGGACTCCCAAGTCTCTTTGCACTCCCGATTTCTGAATTCTCTCCCCATTTAGAAAATAGCCTATGCCTCTATTCTTCCTACCAAAGTGCATGACCTCACACTTCCCCACATTGTATTCCATCTGCCACTTCTTTGCTCATTCTCCTAACCTGTCCAAATCCTTCTGCAGCCTCCCCGGCTCCTCAATACTACCTGTCCTTCCACCTATCTTTGTATTATCTGCAAACTTAGCCAGGATGCCCTCAGTTCCTTCATCTAGATCATTAATGTATAAAGTGAAAAGTTGTGGTCCCAACACTGACCCCTGCGGAACTCCACTAGTCACCGGCCGCCATCCTGAGAAGGACCCCCTTATCCCCACTCTCTGCCTCCTGCCAGACAGCCAATCTTCTATCCATGCTAGTACCTTGCCTCTAACACCAAGGGCTCTTATCTTACTAAGCAGCCTCCTGTGCGGTACCTTGCCAAAGGCCTTCTGGAAGTCCAAGTAGATAACATCCATTGGCTCTCCTTTGTCTAACCTACTCGTTACCTCTTCAAAGAATTCTAACAGATTTGTCAGGCATGACCTCCCCTTGATGAAACCATGCTGACTTTGCCCTATTTTACCATGCACTTCCAAGTATTCTGAAATCTCATCCTTAATAATGGACTCTAAAATCTTACCAACGACTGAGGTCAGGCTAATCGGCCTGTAATTTCCCGTCTTTTGCCTCGCTCCCTTCTTAAACGGGGGGGGGGTTACATTAGCGATTTTCCAGTCCTCTGGGACCCTCCCTGACTCGAGTGATTCCTGAAAGATCACCACTAACGCCTTCACTATCTCTTCAGCTATCTCCTTCAGAACTCTGGGGTGTAATCCATCTAGTCCAGGTGATTTATCCACCTTCAGACCTTTCAGTTTTCCTAACACCTTCTCCTTGGTAATGGCCACCATACTCACCTCTGCCCCCCGACTCTCTTGAACTTTGGGGATGTTACTCGTGTCTTCCACCGTGAAGACTGACGCAAAGTACCTATTCAGTTCCTCCGCCATTTCTTTGTTCCCCACTACTTCTCCAGCGTCATTTTCCAGCGGCCCAATGTCTACTTTTGCCTCTCTCTTACCCTTTATATATCTTAAAAAAAACCTCTTGCAATCTTCTTTTATATTACTGGCTAGTTTACCCTCATATTTAATCTTCTCCCTCCTTATTTCTTTTTTAGTTGTCCTCTGTTGGTCTTTGTAGGCTTCCCAATCCCCTGGTTTCCCACTGCTCTTCGCCGCATTGTATACTTTCTCTTTAGCTTTTATGCTGTCCCTGACTTCCCTTGTCAGCCATGGCTGTCTCGTTCTCCCTTTAGTATGCTGCTTCTTCTTAGGGATGAATTTTTGCCGTATCTCCCAGAAACTCCTGCCATTGCTGTTCCACTGTCTTTCCTGCTAGGCTCATCTCCCGGTCAATTCTGGTCAGCTCCTCCCTCATGCCTCTGTAGTTGCCTTTATTCAACTGTAATACCGTTACATCTGATTCCAGCTTTTTCCCCTCAAATTGCAGGGTAAATTCTATCATATTATGGTCACTTCCTCCTAAGGGTTCCTTCACCTTAAGCTCCCTTATCAAATCTGCCTCATTACACATCATTAAATCTAGAATTGCCTGTTCCCTAGTGGGCTCCACCACAAGCTGCTCCAAAAAGTCATCTCGTAGAAATTCCACAAATTCCTTTTCTTGGGATCCACTACCAACCTGATTTTCCCAGTCTACCTGCGTATTGAAATCCCCCATGATCACTGTAACCTTGCCTTTCTTACACGCCTTTTCTATCTCCTGGTGTATCTTGTGCCCCACATCCTGACTACTGTTTGGAGGCCTGTACATAACTCCCATTATGGTTTTTTTTAACCTTTGCAGTTCCTCAACTCTACCCACACAGATTCTACATCATTTGACCCTACGTCATTCTTGCTATCGATTTAATTTCATTTCTTCCTAACAAAGCAACCCCACCCCCTCTCCCAACCTGCCTATCTTTCGATAGGATGTATATCCTTGGATATTTAGCTCCCAGTCCTGATCCCCTTGCAGCCATGTCTCTGTGATGCCCACCACATCATACCTGCCAATTTCAATCTGCGCCACAAGCTCATTTACCTTATTTCGTATACTGCGTGCATTCAGATACAACAACTTCAGTCCTGTATTTCCTGTCCCTTTCTCATTGTCGTCCCTTTATCTGATGTGCTTGAAGTTAGATTCCTAGCCCTTTCCAAACACTCTGTCCTATTTTGTGTTCTGGAGACTTTAATAGCCTCTCCTGGGCTCTCCTTTCTTTTCAGTTTATCCATGCAGCTTGGCATCCTTTACTGTTTCCATCAGGAGTCTGGACGTGGCATCCAGTCTGCTGTCAGCCCTGCCGGATTGTCCAGCTGCATCGATGATGCAGTTGAACTCAATACCCAGAATGACCGGCCTGGAAATCGCCAGCAGCAGCGGGAGCTGCTGAAGGACCACCAGCCGCTTGCTGTTTTGAGCTGGGGTATACTTGTGAATTAACCAGGGCGGAGCATTCTTGTATAATACATCTGTTACGAGGAGTCCACCACCTCCTTAACCTCTGAAATGTTGAAGTTGCACCCCCCCACCACTCAAGCAAAATACCCAGGCCAGAGGAACAGGAGTCGTTTCCTCCCGACCAGATCGATGGCCCATGGGGCCACCATCATGACCATTGCCTGAAGGAGCTGAGGTGCAGCATTGCACACTCCTGCAGAAACAGCAGGTAAGCTTTGACCTTTGCAAGGTAATCCAAGGTCGCAACACATCGCATAATAGATTTACTGCTACGCACGTTAATGGATACAATCTTTATCCCCATTTTTTTTAAAGCATTTTGTCATTTACCAAACCTGTTGTCTTTTGAGAGTTCCAATCCTTTGGTCTGCTCCTGCGTACCCATAGTGTTTGCAAATTGTCTCACTTTGGATGGGCTGAGGAAACCATCCTGAACTGCCCTATTTGAGATGTTCCACTCAGGTGGCGTTGGGGGGGTTCGTAGAAGGAGCGAAGCTTGAATTGTTCTCTTGTCGGAGAAGTCTCTCCAATCCATTCCCCCTCTGGGGAGTTGCTCCGGTTTCCCGGAGCTGGGGTGCGCTAGCCTCTTTGTCTCCGATGGTCTAGAGCTCGGGTGTCGTCTCCTTCAGCTCCCTAGAGCTTTGCCGCTTCTTCTGTAAGTGCCGCCTTTGCCTGTCTTCGCCCAAAGAGCAGCAGCCCTTGTCATCCTTGTCGGATGGGAGTTGCCTCTTGCCACTTGTCTGCGAAGTGACTTGGTCCTTTCTTAGCCCCTTTTTGGTCCTCTTCACCAGCTGCCACTCCCCCAGTTGATTGTCTGCTGGTTGTTCCTCCATTGTTTCGCTCTTTTGAGGCATGGGAGGTTCAGGGGGCAGTGCAGTTGTTTGGCTGTCTGCTGCCTTAGTGTTTCCCTTCGTCTTATCTCTCTCTCTCACCTCCTTTGTCCCATTGTGCTCGCTGGAGGCCTCGGCGGGTGGAGGTTTGCAAGTGTCCTTGGTCGTAGTGACACTAACCGTTTCATCTGCTCGTCCCTCAATGGTTTTGGCTGCCTGTACACAAGTGAGGCAGAGTTTGGGGCAGGTCTTGTAGAGATCGCCTGCTTGGCCACACAGGTTGCAGCACTTAGCCAGTTTGCAGTTGTTTGTCTGGTGCCCTTCCTGTTTGCAATTCTTATAGAGGACGGTGCTGCAGTTGGCTGCCACATGACCAGATTTGCTGCATGAGCGACAAGGTTTGGGCTGCCCAGCATAGATAAGGTACCCACGGCTTCCCCTGATAGCGAAGCTGGAAGGAGAGTGGAGGATTGCACCCTTGCCATCCATATTGAGTGTAACCTTGACTTGGCGTTTGCCGGTCCAAATCCCAAAGGCGTCTTTGACCTTGGTGCAATTCCCAACCTTGTCGACGTGCCTGGTGAGGAAGGTGAGCACATGGGTGGCAGGGACATGGGGGTTGTAGAGGTGCACAGTCACTACATGGTCCTCTTGTGAAGGCAAAGCAAAGAGTGGCTCCACCATGAGGATTCTCATCTATAGCTGCTCTTTCTTCTCCTTGAACACCTTCAGGAACTTGATGCAGGCGGCAACATTCTTCAAGGTCACATCGAAGTATCCAGCACTGGGGAAGTCTTGCAAACAGTAGATCTCCACGGCTTCAAATCCGAGAGCACTCCAAAAGGATTCTCTTAATGACAAAGGCACAGTCCATGTGTGTACTGCCACCCTAACGGTGTTCCGTACCCCCTGGTTTGGGGTTCGACTGCTTGCAGCCATCACCTCTTTTAAGTTCCCAATGTTAGGCACTGAAGCCTGCACGTGCAGAAGCAACTGATGAGAACAGATGCTACACTTGATCTTAGCCAAAATGCCAAGAAGTGAGATGAGGACCCTGGGACAGGCACTCTCCTCTGGGTGCCGCTGACTACGAGACAAGGTCCCATAATATTCCATTTCAGCCATCGCATTAAAACAGTAGGTGAGTTTTTGTATTCTCTCTTAACAATCAACTTTATTTAGTTTTTTCTTTTAATGTGTGTGTGTGTGTGTGGCCCCCAAAGATTTCATCTGCGAATGGCCTGTGATAAGAAGAAAGTTCCCCGCCCCATCACTGCTTTACAATTTATATAAATTATTTGGTTGAAGGCACCAATGATATGATTGCTAAATTTGCTGATGACACAAAGATAGGTAGGAAAGCAAGTTGTGAAGAGGACAAAAGTATATAATAGGTTAGGTGAATGGGCGAATATCTGGTAAATGGGGTATAATGTGGGCAAATGTGAGCTTGTCCATTTCAGCAGGATGAATGAAAAAGAGGCATATTATCTAAACGTTGAGAGATTGCAGAGCTGAGATGCAGAGGGATCTGGGTGTCCTAGTGCATGAATCAAAAAGGTTAGTATGCAGGTGCAGCAAGTAATTAGCAAAGCTAATAGAATGTTATGGTTTATTGTGAGGGGACTCGAATACAAGAGTAGGGAGGTTATGTTTCAGCTAAACAAGGCATTGGTGAGACTACATCTGGAGTACTGTGTACAGTATTTGTCTCCTTTATTTAAGGATGGATATAAATGTGTTGGAGTTCAAAGAAGGTTTACTAGATTAATACCTGGAATGGATGGGTTGTTTTATGGGGAAAAGGTAAATAAGCTAGCTTTGTATCTGCTGGAATTTAGAAGGAAATGAGGGAACTAGATTGATACATATTAGATCATGAGGGGACTTGACAGTGTGGCATTGGAAAGGATGTTTCTTCTCCTGGGAGATTCTAGAACTCGGTCACTGATTCAAAATAAGGGGTTGTCCATTTAAGACAGAGATGAGGAAAATTTTTTGAGGGTTGAAAGAGTTTGGAATTCTCTTCCTCAAAAGGTGGGTTGAGGCAGAATTCTTGAATATCTTTAAGGCAGAGGTAGATAGATTCTTTATAAGCAAGGGGGTGAAAGGTTATTGGGGGTAGGCAGGAATGTGAGGTTGAGGTTAAAATTAGATCAGCCATGATCTTATCGAATGGTGGAGCAGGCTCAAGGAGCCGAATGGTCTAGTCCTGCTCCTAATTTTCATGTATCTTCGCAACTTAGTCCCCTACTTATCTTTGTGTCATCAGCAAATTTAGCAAAAGGTCCCTTCGTCCAAGTCCTTGATATAAATTGTAAATAGTTGTGACCCCAGCACTGACCCCTGTGGCACTCCACTAGTTACAGCTAAAAATGACCCATTTATTCCTGTTAGCTAACCAATCCTTTATCCATGTATGTTAACCTCTACACCATGAGCTCTTATTTTGTGTAGTGACCTTTGATGTGGCACCTTTATCAAATGCCTTTTAGAAATCTAAGTACACTGCATCTTCAGGCTCCCTTTTATCCATGTTGCTTGTTACTTCCTCAAATAACTAATAAATTAGTCAAACTCTATTTACCTTTCACAAATCCATGTTGACGGTGCCTGATTGTATTAAGATTTAAGAACCCTGCTTGAAAAGATTCCAGCATCTTTCTCTATGATGGGAATGTTAGGCTAACTGGCCTGTAGTTTCCTGCTTTCTGTCTCCCTTTTTTCTTGAATAAAGAAGTTACATTCACTATTTTCCAATGTGATGTGACCTTTCCAGAATCTAGGGAATTTGGAAAATTACAACCAATGCATCTCCTATCTCAGCAACCACTTTTCAGACGCTAGGATGTAGGCCATCAGGTCCTGGGGACTTGTCAGCCTTTAGTTCTAATAGTTTTCTCAGTGCCCTTTCCCTGATGATTGTAATTGTTTTAAGTTCCTACCTCCCTTTCACCTCTTAAATTACATCCCAGAAATACTTGTAAATCGTGTTTTCTACAGTGAAAACGGACGCAGTTTGTTCAATGCTTCTACCATTTCCTTAATTTCTATAATTAATTCCCCAGAGTGTGTCTCTAGAGGATCAATGCTCACTTCAGTTGCTCTTTTCCTTTTTAAATACTTGTAGAAACTCTTATTATGTGTTTTTATATTTCTAGCCAGCTTTCTCTCAAACTCTAATTTGTCCCTCTTTTTTTCAGTCATTCTTTGCTGGTTTTTAAATGCTGTCCAATCTTCTGACTTGCCACTAATCTGCAGAATTGTACACTTTTTCTCCCAATTTGATACTATCCCTAACTTTATTAGCCATGAATGATGTATCCTTCTCAGAGTCTTTCTTTCTCACTGGAATGCATCTTTGCTGAGAGCTATGAAATATCTCTTTAAATGTCTGCAACTGCATCTCTACTGTCCAACCCTATAACCTAATTTCCCAGTTCACTTTAGCTAGCTCTGCCTTCATAACCTGTAATTGCTTTTTATTTAAGTTTAAAACTTAAACCACGCTTTTCACCCTCAAACTGAATGCAAAATTCAACCATGCTATGATCATTGCTACCTAGAGGCTCCTTTACTATGAGGTCATTAATTAACCCTGCCTCATTGCACATTACTGGGCCTAGAAAAATCTCCTCTCTAGTTGGCTCTAGAATGTTCTCTAAGAAATTGTCTGGAATACACTCTAAACTCATCTTACAGGCCATCTTTGCCAATCTGATTCATCCGATCTGTATGTAGATTAAAATTGCCCATGATTATTGCAGAACCTTTCTTACAAGCCTCCATTATTTCTTCCTGTATACTCCGCCCTACAGTGTAGTAACAGTTGGGGGGCCAAAAACTACTTCCTCAAGTGACTTCATATCTTTGCTTTTTTTTGTCCCTGCCCAAACTGATTCTACATTTTAACCTTTAGACCTAAGATAATTTCTCTCTATTGTACTAACATCATCCTTAATTAGTAGCTAACTCACCACCTTTTCTTATCTTCCTGTCCCTCCAAAATGTGAAGTTTCCTTGAATATTCAGCTCCCAGCCTTGGTCAACTTGCAGCCACATCTCTAATGGCCATCCATTCATACGTATTTATTTCTATTTGTGCGACAATTCATCTGCTTTGTTACAAATGCTATGCACGTTCAGGTACAGAACCTTTACTATTTTTTTAAACCCTGGCCTTATCTATTGGCACACTCAAGTTTGTACGTTCTGCCCCTTCCTGCTACGCTCTGATTATCATTACCTTTTATTGTTACCTTGCTCTATTGCCTCGGTCCTTTACCTTAAATTTACCACATCTTCCTAGCCTAACTGGTGTGACTGCCCTCTGGAACAAAATGTCCAAGTGTACTAACCCCACCCCCCCGATGCATTGCAGCGTCTGAAGCTCGGCCTTCAGCTCATTAACTCTGAGCCAAAGCTGCAGACGTGGTTGGTGTAGATCACATTAGTGTCCACCGGTGCCCATGTACCAAAGCTGCAGCACATCACCTCCCCAGCCATCTTTTATCATGTTTTAATTAACTAATTGCTTATTTTCTTAGTTAAATTTTCATCAATGCCTCTAGTCCTGCATGTGCTTATATTCCTTTTTTTTCAATTAATGTTCTACTTACCTTGATTGAATTTCTCTAGTTTAGATAAGAGAAAAATAGAAAATAGACACCAGCCAATCACCCACCTGTTTCCTTGTGATGTTACACCTTGATTTTTCTTTCTGAACATAGGCTCTGAACCCACAAACTGGCTACTGGAACCACTTTTTTATGCCCCATTCTACACTCGCTCCTTCCTGCCGTTCTTGAAGAGACTTTTTTGGGGGGGAAAAAATTCTGATTTTCAGTGAACTGCAGATTCCTACAGTTTAACATTGGGAAGATGGAAGTCATTGTCTTCAACTCTGCTCGCCTCGCCTCTTTCTCTCCCCCCCAACTTTACAAACTGATTACTTTTGCCACTGATTATATTCCTCCCTCGTGCTGCTTTCTGTCTTGGGTTGAATCAGAATATTTCAACCTCATTGTCCTGTTTGACCCCGAGCTAACCCCTTGCTTCTCCATCGCAAATGCCGTTCGCTTTTATTTCTGTAACAGTGGCCACCTCCAAATCTGCCTCAACTTTTGTCGTCTGTGCCTTTTATCAGTTTCAGACTCGACTATTCCGATGCTCCCCTGACCTGCTTCATATATTGTAAACGTCAGCTCATATAAAGCTTATATAAGTCCATTTATTATCCTGTATCAAGTTCCATTCACTCATCCTTCCTGACCTACAATTGCTTCCAGGTCCACTAACTCCTCCAATATAAAACTCTTGCATTTGTGCTTAAATCCTTTACACCTTGCTCCCTCTTTTCTCTTACAAAACCTCCTCCAGCACCCCCACCCAAAAACACGTGCCATTAGCATTGATTTTGCATCACTCCACTTTTTAAAAATTCACTTACAGGATGTGGGCATTGCTGGCTTGGCCAGCATTTATTGCCCATCCTTAACTGCCCTTGAGATGGTAGTCCAAAAATGCTGGCCATGCTTTAGCTGTCTGGGCCCTCCCACTTCATACTTCCCTCCCTAAAAACTTCACTCTAAGCAAGCCATTTTCTAATATTTCCTTTAGTGTGGTGTCTATTTTTGTCTGGTGACATTTACTGTGAAGTTCTTCTGTGATTAAAAACAAGTTGTTTTTGCATTGAATAAAGGCCTGGGAGATTAGTTTATTTTAACAGTGTAAATGTATTTACTCTAGAACACCATGGGTTGTTTGCTTTCAGAAAGAATTATGTTCAGTTGCAAATTGATTTTTTTACCAATTAAATTTCATCTTTCAGCTAAGGCTAAAGCTCTGTTTTTGCAGAATTAATAGGATTTGAGTAATTAAATTCTCCAATAAAAGTGGTGGAATTTTATTAATGTTTTAGCCATGTGCAGGGAAGAGCTGGCAGTCGTTGATGGATCAGATATTGCATTACGAGCTGATCATGCCAGCAGGCATCTTTAACTGTGAAAGCCAGAGCTGCTTTCTGTGAAATTGACAAGGCTGGTTCTTGGGTATTATTTCAACTCTATGTTATAAAGCGTTGCAGCAATACAAATTAAGAACACAATAAACACAATAAGAATCAAATAAAACCTTGCGTTGTCAGGATTAGCTGAAGAATGGATGCCAACCAATATCTATCAACTCAGTTTACAATCTGATTGGTTGGTTACATAGAAACATACATAGAAAATAGGAGCAGGAGTAGGCCATTCAGCCCTTCAAGCCTGCTGCACCATTCATTATGATCATGGCTGATCATCCAACTTCTTAATAGCCTGCTCCCATTTTCTCCCCATGTCCTTTGATCCCTTTCGCCCCAAGAGCTATATCCAACTCCTTCTTGAAAACATACAATGTTTTGGCCTCAACTACTTTCTGTGGTAGCAAATTCCACAGGTGGTGACTCTCTGGGTGCAGAAATTTCTCCTCATCTCAGTCCTAAATGGTTTACCCCGTATCCTCAGACTGTGACCCCTGGTTCTGGACTCCCCCACCATCAGGAACATCCTTCCTGCACCTACCCTGTCTAGTCCTGTTAGAATTTTAAGTTTCTGAGACCACCACCACCATCACACACCCCCCCCCAATTCTTCTGAACTCCAGCGAATATAATCCTAACCGACTCAATCTCACCTCATATGTCAGTCCTGCCATCCCAGGAATCAGTCTGGTAAACCTTCGCTGCACTCCCTCTATAGCAAGAACACCCCTCCTCAGATAAGGAGACCAAAACTGCACAAACTATTCCAGGCATGGTCTCACCAAGTTCCTGTACAGTTGCAGCAAGACATCCCTGTTCCTGTACTTGAATCCTCTGGCTAGGAAGGCCAACATACCATTCGCCTTCTTTACCATCTGCTGCACCTGCATGCTTACCTTCAGCGACTGGTGTACGAGGACACCCAGGTCTCGTTGCACATTCCCCTCTCTCAATTTATAGCCATTCAGATAATCTGCCTTCCTGTTTTTGCTACCAAAGTAGATAACCTTACATTTATCCACATTACACTGCACCTACCATGCATTTGCCTACTCACTCAGCTTGCCCAAATCACACTGAAGCATCTCTGCATCCTCCTCACAGCTCACCCTCCCACCCAGCTTTGTGTCATCTGCAAATTTGGAGATATTTAGTTCCCTCATCTAAATCATTAATATATATTGTGAATAGCTGGGGTCCCAGCATCAATCCCGCGGTACCCCACTAGTCACTGCCTGCCATTCGGAAAAAGACCCGTTTATTCCTACTATTTCCTGTCTGCCGACCAATTTTCTATCCATTTCAATACACTACCCCCAATCCAATGCGCTTTAATTTTACACGCCAATCTCTTATGTGGGACTTTGTCGAAAGCCTTCTGAAAGTTCAAATAAATCTCATCCACTGGCTCCCCCTCATCAACTCTATTAGTTACATTCTTGAAAAATTCCAGTAGATTTGTTAAGCATGAATTCCCTTTTGTAAATTCATGCTGACTCTGTCCGATTCTGCCACTGTTCTCCACGTGCTCAGCTATTAAATCTTTTATAATGGACTCTAGAATTTTCCCCACTACCGACGCCAGGCTGACTGGTCTATAATTCCCTGTTTTCTCTCTACCTCCCTTTTTAAATAGTGGGGTTACATTAGCTACCCTCCAATCTGTAGGAACTGTTCCAGAGTCTCTAGAATCTCGGAAGATAACCGCATTGACGTGGTTGAGCTGCACATCCTATGTTTTAACAATGAGGGGTACCATTGTTATCACTTTCCTCAAATGGCATAAAAACATCTCTGAACAAAATAGTTTATTAAAAGAAAATCTAGTTTGATAGTGAGGGAATCATATTAGAGATTAGTGAATTTGAGAATAGTTTGGATAGCATGTAGTTTTGTTCATCAGATTTTCGCAGAAGGTCTCAAACCACTGGGTGCATTTCCATAACCACCATTGGCTTCTAGTACTGCAGCCAGGTGACCTTCCACGATGTGTGAGCTGACACAATGAGTGTCAACAGTCTATTCCTCCATGGAAGGCATCATAACAAAGCTTGATCCTGTTCTTCTGTAACGTGTACACCTTCCAGTAGGGAGAAGTGAATAAAAATCAGGAGCGGGAGCACTGCTGATTTCCCAAGCACAAATTGATTGCAGTGGCCCAAGCGCTGGCTAGACTGAGCACAGACTAATAGTTCATTCTTGACCTTCTACTTGCATACCTCAGTTGCACACCACAAAATGTATTTGCTAGTGGTAACCGCTGCTGGGAATGTGAAGACTTAAGACTTCCTTTTATTCGAGGTCCACTGTTCAAGCTCATCTGAACTACAAAATTTAGTGAAAAAACTAAGATGTTTTGTTATTTTTATAACTGCCCATATTCTATCCCTGTAAACTTGAGGTCCACCAAGTCTCTGCTGTCCTCGCATGCATCACGTACCATTTACCTATTGCCCTTCTCTTCGCTGACCTACTTGGCTCCCTGACAAGCAGTGCATTGATTTTGAAATTCTCATCCTTGTTTTCAAATCCCACCCTTGTCCCTCCCTATCTCTGTAATCTCCACCAGACACACAACCCTCTGAGATATCTGTGCTCACCTAATTCCGCACTCCTGAGCATCCCTAATTTTAATTGCACCATCATTGGTAGCTATGCCCAGGTCCGATACTCTGGAATTCCCTAAGCCTTTCTATCCCTCTACCACTTTTTTTCCCCTTTTAAGATGCTCATTAAAATTTACCTCTTTGACTGAACCTTTGGTCACCTGTCTTAATATCTCCTTATGTGGTTTGGTGTCCAATTTTGTGAAGCGCCTTTATGTTTTGTGACTTTAACTGCATTATATTTATACAAGTCATTGTAAAATTGACACCAGTTATGTGCAAACTCATCCAAAACTCTGCTGTCCATATCCTAATTCTCAAAATCTCATTCAGCCATTATCCCTGTGCTGACGGACATTGGCTGTTTAAAGTATCAATTAGGAGCCAATGAAAAGTAAGAACCTTTTGAAGTTTGTCTTTGTTTGCCAAAGGTAGGAACTTGTGCTAGAAAATCATTGCCTAGTGGCCATAGAATCATTGAATTGTTACAACACAGAAGGAAGCCTTCGGCCAATTGTGTCTGTGCTAACTCTCTGCAAGAGCAGTTGAGCTAGCCCCATTCCCCTGCCTTTTACTGTAGCCCCTCAAATCTTTTTTCCTTCGGATAATTATCCAATTCTCTTTTGAAAGCCATGATTGAATCTGCCTCCAACGCACTCTTGGCTTGTGTATTCTAGATGCTAACCATTCACTTTTTTTAAAAAAAAGTTTTTCCTCATGTCACCTCTGGTTCTTTTACAATCCCTTTTCAATTGGTGTTCTCCAGTTCTTGACCCTACTGCCAATGGGAACAGTTTCTCCCTATCTGTTCTGTCCAGACTCTTCTATGATTTTAAACATCTCTGTCTAACCTTCTCGAAGGATAACAACCCCAGCTTCTCCAACCTGTCCTTGTAACTGAAGTGTCTCACCCCCAGAACAATTTTCATTAATTTTTTTCTGCACTCTGCCCCTGTCCAATGCCTTCACATCCTTAAGTGTGGTGCCCAGAGTTGAACCCAATACTTCAGTTGAGTCCGCACTGTTTTATAAAAGATTCACCATAACTTCCTTGACTTTGTACTCCATACCTCTATTTATAAATCTCAGGATTGCATCCGTATACCTTATTAACTGCTTATCATGTCCGTTCTATGATTTGTGCACATATACCCCTCTGCTCCTGCACCCCCTTTAGAATTGTATCCTTTATTTTGTATCATCTGTTTTTACCAAAATGTATCACTTCACACTTCTCCATTAAATTTCATCATCTGCCTGTCTATGTCCTCTTGAAGTCTATCACTATCCTCATCTCAATTCACAATACTTCCAAGTTTTGTGTCAGCTGCATATTTTGAAATTGTGATGTGCACATTGAAGCCTAGGTCATTAATATCGATCAGGAAAAGCAGTGACCCTAATAGCCACTTCATTAAATACCATCTTCCAATCTCAAGCAACAACCATTCACCACCACCCCGTTTCTTATCACTCGACCAACTTTGTATCTATGTTGCTGCTATTCCTTTTATTCTATGGGCGTCAAACTTTCTGACAAACCTATTATGTGGTACTTATCAAATGCCTTCTGGAAATCAGTGTAGACTACATGAACCACATTCCCCTCATCAACCCTTTCTGTTACTTTTATCAAAAAAACTCAAATTAGTGAAACATGACTTGCCTTTATTGGAACATCAGAGTCCTTTTTTGGAAGAACCCATTCATCACTATTTAAAACAATGTATGTAATGAATATGTCTTAAATAAATCTGATTGTGAGATGTAATGGGTCAGCATACCAGTCTTTTTTGTTTTTAGTTTGGGCAGGACTAACCTCCAAATCTGGGTTTGAAAGTCTCTCTGTCAGCTATTAATATCCTCAGACTATTACTTTAGAATGATTTGGGACAAGAGGGCATGAATTGAAGTCAATGAAAAGTAAATTAAAAATCAGATTTGTATGAAAAAGCTTCTCAAAGGTGGTAAATTTTGTAACCTGACAAAAAGTATTAAGTCAGACAGCAGGGGAGTTGAAAAGGGATGAGCTTTGAAGTGAATAGCTTTTTGTCCATTGCTCTTTGGTAGATGGCATCATAGTTCTAGTGGTTACAGGCTTGCATATAAAGCATAGTTGTGTGTACATTGGCACTTAGCTTGGCTATAAAGATGTGTAGGAAATGAGAAATTCACAGTATTCTGAATTTGGACTTAAACCACTGATTAGAAAGAGCTATTCTCTGCACCTGACGTGCTATACCTGACCTTTACCAAGTGAAAATATGCCCTCTTCCTCACAACTGACATCCTAACATATTGTTGCACATTCAAATTTTGGATGGCTTTGTGTTTTATAAAAAGAATAGGAGTAATTAGAACATAAGTAAAAAATCATGGCTCATTCTTGCTACTCTTAACTGCACTCTCTCTAAAGCAGGGGTGTCAAACTCTCTCTCAGTTGGCCTGATCTAATATTTGGTACTTGATATGGTCCACATTCAGCAGATTTAAAAATTTCTCCCTCATATAAAATGATTTTAGATGACCAAGCTTACCTTAATAGCAGTATCAGTTGCATGGTGAACATTGGTAAATGTAGTTACTTTTTCAATGACTCTGCTAATTCAGGAAACTTAACATTTGTGTAACTTTCTTGCATACTCTTCATGGGATGTAGCCACAGCTGGAAAAGCCAACATTTATTGCCCATCCCTGGTTTCTGTGGAGAAGGTGGTGGTGAACTGCCTTCTTGTGGTACACCCACAGTGCTGTTAGGAAGGGAGTTCCAGGATTTTGACTCAGTGACAGTGAAGAAGTGGTGCTATAATACCAGATCAGGATGGTGTCTGACTTGGAGGGGAACTTGCAGCTGGCAGAGTTCCAATCACCTGCTATCCATGTTCTTCTTGGTGTTAGATGTTGTGGCTTTGGGAGGTGCTGTTGAAGGAGGCTTGGCAAGTTGCTGTAGTGCATCTTGTAAATGGTACACACTGCCACTGTGCACCTGTGATTGAGGAGTTAATGTATAACATGCTGGATAGGATGCCATTGAACAAGGCTGCTTTGTCCTGAATGTTGTTGAGCTCATTGACGCTTGTTGGTGTGGCACTCCGCTAGGCAGGTGGAGAGCATTGCATCACACTCTCTTGACATTGTGCTGAGTAGATATTGTAAAGGCTTTGGGAAGGTGAGACACTCATCACAGAATTCCCAATCTCTGAGCTGCTCTTGTAGCCAGAGTATTTGTGGTTGGTTCAGTTATGTTCCTGGTCAATGGTGATTCTCAGGATGTTGATGATGGGGGATTCAGCAATGGCAATGAGGTTGGGCACCATATTTATCTCCATCATTATTTGCTTCAGAGTCTATGAATGTTGTAATGTTTCATCTCAACTGCCTATTGCTTACAAAACAAGTATGTGGGGTTTCCATTCATGTCAAGTATCAGTAACAAATATTTCATAACTGATGTGAATGTTCTCCAATTTACTCGAGTCATGCTGCATGTATTATCGGTTACAAACCGCAGTTTTAAGAACCTGTATTGTTTAGGAAGGAAAATACAAAAGGGACAGTGAAGACTATTGCAAGAGTAAAATACGACCGATTATGAAAATACTCACACCAAGAATCTGTGGAGAGAGAAACAGAATTAATGTTTCAGTCCATGACACAACCTGAAATGTGTTCTCTCCATATATGCTACCAGACCTGCTGAGTATTTTCAGCATTTTCTGTTTTTATTTTAGTGAAGACTATTAACCAGGTTTAAAAAGAACAGTACCTTTCTTACAAAAAGCAAAATTAATTGAAGGGTAGGAATTGTTTTCTTTTCTCCAGAGAATCTGTAGCATTGGTTCAGCTGAGGCAACATAACTACTTTTAAATTCAATCATTGAATTGTTGAATTTATCATCACCATAAAAAAGTTAAATGGTACAAATAACAGGATCAAGAGAACTGGATATGCACACATCTGCCTCTTCAAGATGTATGGATTTGTATCATTAAAATTCCTACCACCAGGACATACTCTTCCTCCAAGCCTACCTTTCAGCTGTTCCCTCTTGCCAGAACCTACACCACTGTTGTTGAGGTCATAATTGTGTAGTTAGAACATAACAATGAAAGCTGCATTTTCTTTCAAGGTACAGAATGGAACTCCAGCATTCTGCAGATTAACTATTTGATGTTTCTGCTTCCCTTTCCCCTCTTCCCACTCCCCCTGCAATCAAAAAGTGCACTCTGCTACTACCCTAACCTACTGTACAGTACCTTGCCATATAACTACTGTACAGCCCAGATTTCAATCACCTACTTTCAACAGCCCAGGCCTAAGGCAAATTTGACTTTCTAAACAGCCAATGCTGGAAAGAAATGGACAAGAGATTTTTTTTTAAAACTTCCATTCATATTACCTTTTTGGAGAAGGTATGAGTTGATCTTGCTATCGTTCCAATCATTTAAAATGAAAAAAATACATGGAGGAATAACAAAATAGAGAGAAATAGCAAACAGCCCAGAAGACTAAAAGAGGACACAGCTAGGCTAGGGGACTGGGCAACTTTGTACAGAAAAATGTGAAACAATGGCATTCGGGGCACGAGTGAATGAATGAAAATATACATTAAATTAATGCAGTGGAGGAGCAACAGGATTTAAGGTTGTAAATACGTCAAGCCTTTAAAGATCAGGATTGAGGGGAAAATCCATTTAAGACAAACAGGATTTATATAAAGAGATCAAGCAACATCTGCGGAGAGAGAAACAGAGTTAATATTTCTGTTCAATGGCATTTCAGTTCTGCTGAAAGATCACCAAACTGATATATTAATTCTCTTCCTATCTCCACAAATGCTACTGAGTATTTTGAGCATTTTCTGGTTATTTCACATTTTCAGCATCCACTGTATTTTGCTTTTTTATCAAGGAATTGATTCTAAAGAGTCATGATGATTCTTACAAAATGCCAATCAGGCCTAGCCTGGAATAATTTATAATTCTGGACCCTTTATGCCCTGGAGAAAGCTGCAAAACTGGTCTACCTGAATGGTACCGGGGCTAAGGACCTGAATTATGAGAAATGAGGCGTGTATGCTCTCATGCTGAGGGGAATTTGACAGAAGTATTCAAAAATGAGAAAAGGAATGCACATGCACATATAGGTAAATTCCATTGTAAGTAAATGGAAAACAAGAACTATAGTCTTAAGATATGGACTGGATACATAAAGGGGGAAATTTATCAAAATAGGAATGCTTTGTCACAAGTGGTGAAGTAAATGCAGCTAACTAAAAGATACCAGATAATGACCTTAAGGAGGGAATAAAATGGGACTTTTTCACTAAATCAACTCTCGAAAGGAACTTAAGTTTAGCACAGACAAGTGAACAGAAGACTTCCTGTAAATAAAATCTGTTTTGAGCTCAAGAATTTCTTCCAATTGAACACCAGGAAGACCAAAGCTATCGTTTTTTAGGCTCCTGCTAAAAATTACGCTTCCTTGGTATAGTTCAAGCAGTGCACAGCTTTGTAATTCTGATCATCTCTGCTTCACCATCCTCCATGGGCCTGCCTGTCAGGTAACTTCAAAAGGAAATTGGATGGGCACTTGAAGGAAATAAACTTGCAGAACTACAGGGATAGAGCGGGGGAATGGTACTGACTAGATTGCTCCACGAAGAGCCAGCAAAGACTCGATGGGCCAAATGGCCATCTCCTGCCATAAATGACTCTCTCTCAATCCAGAGCTGATCTTCCAAATAATTTTTTATTCATTTGTGTGATGTAGGCATTTATTGCCATTCCTAGTTGCTCTCGTTCAGGGGCATTTAAGAGTCAACCACATTGTTGTGGGCCTGGAGTCACATGTAGGCCAGACCAGGTAAGGACAGCAGATTTCCTTCCCTAAAGGACATTAGTGAACCAGATGGGTTTTTACGACAATCAACAATGGTTTCATGGTCATCATTAGACTTTTAATGCTATTTTTTTTGTTGGATTCAAATTCCACCATCTGCTGTGTTCCCAGAGCATTACACTGGGTCTCTGTATTACTAGTCCAGCATCAATGCCACTACGCCATCACCTCCCCATACTATCCACCACCAAGGCTGCTTATTTCCACGATAGCAATTCCACCCCTAAATCTCGTATTATTACCAAGATTCCTATCTACTACTTTGCCACATTTAGACTTATCTTTTCTCTAATGCCTTCCTTGCTCACATCTATAAATTCTAGATCATCTGAAACCCTTGCCATCATTTGTCCTCCCTCCTGACCATCCCATTCTTGTTTACCTACACTGGCTCTATAACCCCCAATACCATGCAAGTTTTAATTCCTTGCACTCAATTCTCTCCACAATTTCAGACCACTGTACCTTTGCAACTTTCTACAGCTTTTTGTCCCCTCCTATGCACCTGTCTCTGTCTCACCAATAGTGATAGAGCTTTTGACTGTCTTGGTTCAATTTTCTGTCACTCTCTCCTATATCTCCTTGTGTCTCTACCTCTTTTTTGCCTTTTAAAATACCTCTCAACTGTATCTCTTTAACAAAATGAGTCACCTCCCCTTCCCACAAAGCTGTTTATCTCTTTATCAATGAAGCGCTATGGGATGTTTCTCTTCACTAAAAATGGTATATAAATGCACGTTGTTGTTCCTTGGCAACTGACGTTTCTCTGTATCTTTCCTCTGTTCTTTGAAATGATACTGCTTAAGCCCTAAGGTGCTCAAAGCTGCTTAGTCAAAAGCAAGCCATCGTTTAATGGAACATTACACTTGTTTTCTGTTCAGGAAGGCTTGTGTGTAATCAACTGTCTTTTATTTTACTGGGTTTGATTTAAAGCAACACACGTGTGTTAAAATATTTCACTGGTTGGGAATCAAAAAGAAATAAGATGAGAAATATGAAACATGCTAAAATAGGGCATAGACCAATTTTTATTTTTAAAGTTTGTAGATAAAATGACTTGGTTCTTTTGCCCAAATGAATTCTGGCATTTTAACTTCTAAAAGTCCTTCTCCTTGGCCATTCATTGTTTAAAACATACTGATTTTGCATAGTAAAATGCTTTGAAATTCTGTTTGGTTACAGATATTTTCACTTTGGAGAGCAGACCTCGGTGATGCCCTCCAATTTATTTTAAAATATTTACTGTTTTTGTCTATGTGGAACAAAATAATTGAATTAACATTGCAGATCGCTACACATTTACTGAACCCCCCAAGTTCACAATTGAGTTCAAGTTTGAATTAATGGCTGTCTTAATATTTGAGTATACAAGTTATCAACTTTTCTTCCGTATTAAAGGAAGCTGCATGAAAAGGAATGACCATGTGGGGAAAGTTAGCATGTGAGAAATACTAAGAACATGACTCATTCAACTTCTCTTTCTGTTCTAGACCTTTACGGGCCATTTTGTCTACTATGTCAAATCTGCATTGTGTGAAGACGACATTTGGAGTATCCTATATCATATAGGGTACCACCTTGAAAAGGAGACATTTGAGCTGAAAAACAAAGTAAACACTAACCGTGTGAAATTGATTTCTTTTGAGCTCTTCTTGGCTGGAATTGAATGTGAGAATTTACTTGAAATCTGTTCACAAATAAAAGGTAAGGGCTATTCAGAGCTTAATGTTGTTGAAGAACGAAAGAACAGCACAGAAGATGTGAGAGGTTGCATTGACGCAATGAAAAGACAACGGAGACTGGAAGACTTGCATACATCAGTGACCCGAATGGACTTTCGAAGATCTGACAGTGAACGCTTAACAAACAATTACATGAAACATTTAATGTACAAACCTTCACCGCATGTAGATAATGATGAAAATCACTTGGGAAAGCAGTTAAATAAAGTTCATCTGACACCTGTACATCACAAAAAAGAGACAGTTTATAGCTCTCCTTTTGAAGACATGACTGATGAGATTTATCGTCCTACACCTTCCCTTCTTGCTATGTCAAGTTCCCCTCGTTTAGGATCAGAGGAATACTTGCAATCTCCCAATGATAACTGGAGAGCAGAAAATAATTTTAATATGCCTTTCCAGGCACTTGATGATGATTTGGATCTTTACACAGCTGAAGATCCTAGAAGCACTTTAACACCGAGATGGACAGACACAACTAGTTACAGTACAAGATTAACAAAAAATAATGACCTAAGAGGTGTGTACCATGAAACTTCTCATCTTACCAAAGAAAGTGTATCTAGCCCAGTTGCGTTGAAGTGCCAAACATGTGGAATGTCCAGTGGTACCATAACTTGCCAAAAATGTGACAAGGTTCTTTGTAACCAGTGCCATCGAGACACTGGAGAGTGTTCACTTGTCTCTTGTAGACATGAATATCCAAGAGCAGTGGGTATCCTATCACGCTCATCATCTGTTCAGAATGATCTTTCTGTGAATTCTACTCCAAAAGAGAAATGTTCATTTTCTATCACAACCCAGTATCAAGAGCGCTTACCCAGTTCCAAGGGCACCAGCACATTGCGCTGTGGATTTTGTGACAAACCTGGTGCAAAGTTCACTTGCATGAACTGTTCTAAGGTATCCTGTGATGATTGCAGGGCTGTTTATCATCAAGATTTATGCAACAAGAATAAGGTGCACAGTTTCCACCCAAACAACCAGCTCAATTACAAATCCGGCAAAATTTATTCCCCATACAGATGAATTATTCAATCTGGAATGATAATGCATGATCAGCCCTGGAAAAATCTATGCTGAGGATATTTGGAAAATGGGTAGATTATAGAATGGACAGTCTGAAATATAAATGCGCACTGTGATCTCTTTGTACTACAATATGTACCTTAAGGTATTTAAGTTGCTGCTATATTTTTCAAGGGCTGATGTATGTACATTAAAGCTGCTTTGATCTAAAAATTCATACTAGTGGTATAGAAAGTGAAATGATGGTTTCGAACCTGGAGCAAATATTTTGTTACCAGGAGTGAATGGGGGACAACAGTCTGCAATATTTGATGCTGGAAGATTTCATGTAAAACTGTCAGATGTTTGTATAATGAGCCTTGTTATTGATGTGCAATTTTTCTCTTGCCATTTTCTAATGTGACAGTGTTTCATAATTACTTTTTACTTACAATAGGTGGGCAAGTATGTGTTTTCTGATGGGAATCCTGATCCTGTTCTGGTATCCCTTGGCTTATCCATGCATTTTTTTTTTGAAGACTGTTAAATAATTTTATTATTGCTTGTATGAATAAAACTGTGTACCTGACCATACTAAATTCTGATTTGTTTATTTTTTCTAAGCTAACAAGTTAAATTGTGTCTGAACTGTAGGTTAACATCCTTATGCACTCGTAATATGGAGTCATTCTTTTGAGTTTACTAAACTGAATGCACTTGTTCTTTAATTTTTGACTCTCCTGAGTTGAGGTTTGTGAATCCTTCCCTTGTCCACAGGCTATAATGTCAGTTGTGGTAGCACAGAGTTTTATAACACACCTAAAGTTTAATGTATTCAATTTTTTTACTGGCACTACCTGCAAACAAATATTTTTAACTAAACTTTTGTCTATTGCAACCTGATTTCTAGATAATTGTCAGCTTATGAGGAACTTATCCTTTATAAGATGCATTTATAAAACTTTCCCTACCCTTTCACCCTCTTTGAAAGCACTGACTCATGCTAGTTGTACAGGTGCTGTTCTTCAATCAAATGCGCATAGTTATGAGTTTTGATGCTTTTCAGTTTGGCTGGTCTAGATCCTTTCTTCCATTGTGCACTTCCATTTGGGATCAGTGGATTACAGTTAGTGTAGGTAATCTTAGTTTTCTTTCCTCCCTTCACCCAGCTGAAGTTGCTGAAACCACATGCAGCATTCTTGCTGCTGTTCACCTGAGATCATCCAACTGATCACAGACCAGAGATCAAACACTGGAGCCTTCTGTTGTGTATGACTTAGCATTATAGATAGTGAATATATCCACTTGACAATCAGGAAGCACACTTTAAAAGATGAGTATTCTAAACTTTTGAGATTGGGAGTTCCTTACTTCTTGTAACTATTGAATGCAACTTCATTCAATGTAGCAGCAGTGCCTTTCTGCAGGATTTTTTTATTTCATGCATGGGATGTGATCTATGCACCAATATATATTGTGTACTGCAGTATATGGTCAGGTAACCTGGAAAGTATTTATTGGGAACAGGAGTAGGCTATTCGGCCACCAGCACCTGTAACACAATTCGTAGATCATCGTTGATCTGTATCTTTACATCATTTACCAGCCTTGGTTCTGAATCTCTTAATACCCTTACTTAAATGAAATTTTCAATTGACCTATCCCCAGCAGCTTCTTGTGGGAGCAATTTCCATAACCTACTATATGAAGAAACTTCCTGATATCACCCCTGAATGACCCAAATTAGAGCTAATCCCCCTTGTGCTGGACTGCCTTACCAGAGAAAATAGCTTCTCTCCACTTACCTTATCCTATACATTTAATAATCTTAAAACACATTAGATTACCTCTTAATGTTCTACATTCAAAGCAATACAAGTCTAACCATGCAACTTAACCTTTATAATTAAACTATTTTAGCCTCTGTCATTCTGGTGAATGTGCTGTAGTATGTCCTTACTGAGATACAGTGCCCAAGAACCCCAGTAGTACTCTAGGTGTGGTTTAACCACAGTTCTATACAACTGTGGCATAACTTCCATCATTTTGTATCATGAAAGCTAATATTCTATTAGCTTTTAATTCTTTTTGCACCTGTCATCCATTTTTTAATAAATCCTGAGTGTAGACCCCTAAATTTTAAGCAGATTTCAATCAATTTTAGCCGATTCTTATTTGAATTTTGCTTCCAGGATTGACCTCCACTGTGCATTAGTGGGCAGGACACAAACCTCTATGATGCTGTTTCCTTGTGCCTATTTAAAGGCCCAGTGCAGCATTGAAATGGAAGGATAGGTTGGAAGGAGGAGGTGGAACTGAGATAGCTGGAAAAAGGGGAAGATTGCCCCTGTTTGTCAGATGTTTCCCTTGATCTGCTTTGTGCTGTAAGGGACAGGAGAGAGATGCTATTTCTCAGTTGTGGAAAAAAAGAAACTTACTGTCACTACAAAGAATTCCTGGGTGGCGGTGCTATAAAAGGTCAACTGCAGTCTTGTGAACATGAGTTTGCGGATGCAGTGCTGCAATGGATTCAATGACCTGACTAGTCAGGAAAGGTTAGCAGGCCTCTATCGGCATTAAAATATTAATACACCCCTCTCACTCTGTCTTGCCGTTCTGCTCTATTCACACCATTCCTCATCCCCCATATTACGCTCATCAGCATAAATCTGAGTGGTTTGAAGCAACTCTTCTCATCCTCACTCCCTTTGCATGCTCAATTCCTGCTTCCTCTGAGTAACTGCACTGCTGACCTCCTTTACTTTCCTCCATTCTCATTACAAGTACGGAAGTGGCATTGAGGCCATGTCCCACAAAGGCATTTCATTCCCACTAATAAGAATGTGAATGCTCACAAGAACATTCCTTATGCACCTGATTTTTGTCTTCACCACATGCACTACATTTGTTAGATGTGCACGTTCCTCAGAGCGACTCAAGTCTGTTGTACCTGCCCCCACTTTGCAGAAGAGAGTGCAAAATGCAAGTAAGAGGACCAGGACTGGTTGGTGGGTGGGGGGCAGGGGCGCATTGGAGGTCATTGCAGGTCATTGCAGTTTCCCCAGCAGAGGAAGTGGTACTGGAGATCAGCAGCATCTTGAGCATCCCGAGCATTGGAAATGATGAGGTTGGCCGTTCAACAGAACTGGGTGAAAGCATTAATCTTCAATTCCCACAAAGCAACTTCACTCTCAGTGGATTGCAGGACGTCAGCAACTCTTGATCAAAAGTGATTTGTGTGCATATATATCAATGTTGACAAAGTACTTAAGCTAAATCACATTCTTTGCTTCTTTCCTCCAGGATATCAGAAAATGACCACAAGCTCCTGCCGAAGAAGATGAAGATTCCTCAGTGGACCTTTCTACCTACTGTGGGTGCAATGTCATAAGAAACATCCTTCTCTTCTTAGATAGTCCTTTAGGATCAAGGATGACTTGCTTCCTCTCTAGTTCACTGGATTCTGAAATGGCTGATAAGTAAAATGTGCGATCTGCAACATGTGGAGAGATGGTGCTTGAAAGGTTGGGTGGGTGGGTTGGTTTGGAGGTTTGTCTGACACCTCAACTTCGCCTCTGCACGTCCCTGATGGAAGTCTTTCGATATGTTCGCTGCCTTCCTGAATGAGCCTTTCCCATTTTGTTCACAAGCCAGGGTCTCCCATGTGTTGGCAGGTATGTTTGATCTCTTTAAGGATGTCCTCAAAGCATCTCTAAAGTGTTTCTGCTGTCCTCATGGGAGCCTCCTGCCACGACCGAGTTCTGAGTAGAGCATTTGCTTTGGGATTCTGGTGTCAGGCACACAAAAGACGACCTCTTGCCCCACGGAGCTGGTTTTGAGTGATTAGCACCTCGATGCTGGACAAATTGGTTTGGGAGTGGATGCTGCTGTTGGACCGCTTTTCTTGCCATCAGATTTGTAGGATCTTGCAAAGGTGCCGCTGGTGGTACTAACCCAGTGCTTTGAGGTGCCTGATGCAGGTGGTTCAAGTATCTACGGTATATAGGAGTGGGGGGATCACTGCAGCACGGTAAACCAAGACCTTAGCTTCGGGTTTTAGATACTGGCCCTTAAATACTCTCTTCCTCAGTCAGCTCAAGGTATATTGGAGGCAATGATGAATTTCTTTGTTTATATCTGCTTTCGAGAGGGGACTTGCAAGATATGGAAAATGGTCCACATTTTCCAGCATCTCTCCACTGATCTTAGTCGACACAGGTGTTTTGCTCTGGGAGCTGGTTGGAAGAGGACCTTTAGTTTTTTGGGTGTTTAGGGAAAGGCCCATTTTTTCATATGCTTCAGAGAAGGAGTTGACAATGACCTGGAGCTTAGTTTCTGAGTGAACACGCACACAAGCATCATCTGCATACTGAAGCTGTACGAATGAGGTTGGAATGATTTTGGATTGAAGGCGGTCTAGGTTGAAAAGTTTCCTGTCTTTTATGTAGATTATCTCTATGCCTGTGGATAATTTGCTGGAAGTGAGGTGCAGTATTGCAGCAAGAAAAATGGAATGACACAGCCTTGTCTGACCCCAGTCTTCACAGAGATGGGGTTTGTGGTGGTTTGTTGGTGAGGAACCACAGTTTGCATCTCATCTTTTGATGAGGGAATCAAAGGCTATGGGGGGAGGGTAGAGAGGATAGTAGAGTTGAGGCCACAATTGGATCAACTGCAATCCTATAGCAGAGCAGGCTTGAGGGGCCAAATGGCTTACTACTCATTCACATGATATATAGTTGAGCTGGCAGAGGATAGTGACATTTCTGAGGGCAGTCAAATTTGAGGAGGATACTCCTTAAGCCTTTGTAATTGACAGAGTTGAAGGCTTTTGTGATGTCGAAAAAGGTCATGAACTGCAGTAGATACTGTTCCTTGCACTTTTTCTTGGATTTGCCTCGCAGTGAAGATCACGTGTTTGGTTCACCTCGATGGTTGAAAACCACACTGCAACTCTGGAAGGAGTTCCTTGACCATATAGTGGAGGCAGTTGAGGAGGACCCTTGCAATGACCTTTCCTGTGGCAGACAGCAGGGAGACTCCTCTGTATTTACCACATTTGAACTTGCCTCCCTTCTTGCATATAGTCAGAATCACAGCATCCCTGAAATCCTCCTCGGCACCTGCCCTTCTTCCTAAATGAGGGGTATGAGTTTGTGCCAGGAGTGTATCTGTCTTAGAAGTTCAGCAAGGATTCCATCTTCTCCGGGGGCTTTGTTAATTTTCAGCTATCAAATGGCTTTTTCAATTTCACTGCAGACCAGTGAGGCACCCAGACACAGCCTGACAGGATATTGAGGAATGGAACTGAGGGCATTTGAATCGAAGACAGGGTTGAGGAGCTCCCTTCCAAGCTTGGCTGTCAGCCCTCGAGTGCTTGGGCCATAGATGGCCTTGACAGCACTGAAGAAACCACGCATGTCATTGGTGTCCATGAGTTGTTGGATCTTCTGCACTCTTTCTACCCATCATTTATTCTCTATGTCACAGGTTTTATGCTGCAGAGCTGCAAAGTAAACATGCAGGTACCAGCGTAAATATCACCATCTGTTGGGCCTCATGTAGATGGGACAACATTTCGTTACCTCTCACAGTACAATTGAGCATGGGTAGAGAGTGATGTGAAGGACAGCTAGATGTTGCCATTCTCTCCAAGCTTTGCTCACACTGACAGAGATGCAGAACCCAGCAGCCAACAATGGAAAGAAGAATACTGGAAGTACTGCAACAACTGTGTGAGGTATTGACAATCTACAGTGACAGAGAGGATGGAGAAGTCCAACTCTGTCAAACGTGGGGAGATGCTGTAGGATGTTTCATGTCTGCAATCTACCATGGAGGATGTAGCAAGCTCCAGTGAAATTATAGTAGCACACTCGTGAGTTACTGCAACCAGCAATTGTAGCCTGTCTGCAGGCTCACAAGGTGACTGTGTAGAACTGGGTGCGAACCCCTCTACCAGATTTGACATAATGGTAGACAGTCTAGATAGGGGCTTTCAAAGCAACACTCATTTCCTGCAGTCCTCTGTTCCATAGACAAGTAGGAAAAATGTCCTGCTTTTCCAGGGGAGGCTGGCAGGACTGGTGAGGCAAATGTAGATCCTTCTCGGAACAGCTGCATCCCCGCAAACAATACCTGACATGATGTGTCAACTCCAGCTGGTCCAGATTGTCCTAACAGACATGCAGGGGGAGCAGTCAGTGGCAGAGTCCTTGCAGGCTCCAGCACCTGGAGATTGTCAGATATGAACACCTAATGATAAAAAGAAAGGTACACAGCAGCCTGCTACCATCTCTGCTGAAGCCACTGAGGTAAGACCAAGTAGAAGTCGTAGGGATAAAAAGAGGAAGCTGTAGAGATCACCAAGGATTAAAACTTGAGTTTTATAAGAGAAACTTTTTTTTTGCAGCAAGTGGCTAGGGTTAGGAATTCACTACCTGACAGTGTGGTGGAGGCAGGTTCAACTGAAGCATTCAAAAGGAAATTAGACTTATCTGGAAAGGAAGAGTGTGCAGGGTTACAGGGAGAAAGCAGGAGATTAGTACTAGGTGAGTTGCTCATTCGGAGAATCGATGCAGGCATGATGGGCCAAATGGTCTCCTGCGCTGTAACAATTCTGAGATTCTTTAGTTTGTATTTTAAGAATTAATTTCTAGAGCACATTAGTTAAGGGGCATACTGGAATGATTTGTAATGGTGATTTCACAGTCTTTTTTTCTGAAATAAGTGTGGATGATGAAGATATCTATTAAAGGTCATGCCTTGGGGCACATGGAATCAGTGTATTCAGGGTTACAGGTCTTTTTGTGAAAGCGATATGGTTCCACGAGAGTGGTCCATTTGACATCATCCTAAGTGAACCTGCGAGCTTTTAGATTATTTCTTGCATAATAACAACAACCTGATCCACTGGCCATACATTCAGCTACTTCACTATTGTCTTTTTAAAAGAAATGGGATTTTAAGGGAAATATTTTTGTGAGTTGTCACAGCTGTAGATGACAGTGAATTTGTTGAGGGTAGAGTGAAGTTGTAAAGAACACTCTTCTTGCAAAGGGTCTAGGGTGTAATAATATAAAGATAACCCTGAGTCGGATTTTTTTTGTATTCATTCATGTTATGAGATCCATTTATTGCCCATCCCTGATTGCCCTTGAGAAGGTGGTAGTGAGTTGCTGCCTTGAACCGCTGCAGTTCATATGCTGTAGGTACACTCACAGTGCTGATCCTAATAAACAGCTCTGGCAGCTGGCAAATTTAGTTACCAACACCAACCACATTCTTTTACATCCTCAATCTCCGGTCTGAGGGCCTTCTTTCCTGCAAGCTCCATGTTTTTTCTATAATGCACAAAAAGTTGTCATGGCCTGCCATAGACAGGACCATACATGACATTTTAACTAACCTGTAGCAAAACCCCAGACCTATCCAGATATCCAAGCCTCCACTTCACCATATCTGTGGCATTTTGATAATGGCTCTTGTTAGTACATGAACTTGATTATACTTGTGTTCTGCTGATTTTGGAATTTTGCACAACTGCTGTGACTTCAACCTGTCATGAGTAGCTTGATTACCAAGGAGCCAATTTTGCACTTCTTTTTCTGGGGTTAGACAGTGCAGCCACAGTCAGTTCTCATCAAATAAAGGTGTTATGACAGTTGTCAGAAAAGAGAACATTCACTTGAATAATCCTGTGCAAATTGTCATCGGTATTAACCTAATAGAAGTTCTTGCTATTCTTGAAGGTCCACATATGTACAAACTATAAAAACTGAGCTATCTAGGCAAAACCAAGGCCTCTCCTGTTTCTGTTGCTGACTAGGAAATTTCTTTCAAAATTTTTTGCTATGGCCCACATCATTTCAGTCGCCTGATTTCTATAGTCAATCTGCAGTTGAAATACATATAGTTCATGTCTCCTGTGACTGCCTGGAATCGGCAAAAAGGTTTACAATAATCTTTTCATCTACAGTCAATGAGGGGAGTGGATGGATATCATCTTTCAACATATAACACAACACTGTCACTTCCTCCCTGGTGAAATATAGCCTCCATATAGACTTTTTTTTTCTGTCCAAGCCAGGATTTCATGTATTATGAAGCAAATATTTTTGTTTTATACTTGGTTGGGAGGGTAAGGACAGGGAGGAGCAGTCTTTCTGACATCTTCATAGATTTATCAGCATCCCTGCATGCTAATCACATTCTTCATCAAGAAAGCCAAATAAAGAGGGATTTCTAAAGAACTAAATTCCCATTGTCCAAAGGGCTTGCAAAAATGGTATCACCACAATCCTTACTAGATACCCTCTTCACACACAGGATGTAGAACAGCAACAAAAAGTCTTCCAAATGCCTCAAATGTTTGTCTTCAAAATGGGGTAAGTGTTCAAAGTGAACTACATGGAAACCAGAAAGTCTAATGTTAATTAAAACCATGAATACTTGCATGAAAAAAGGTGTGCTCATGGAAACCAGGAAACATAAGTCATGAAGACCGCAGGCCCAGATAACTCATTACAAGGGATGAGTGCAGCACTCTAGAGTATAGAGGAACTCTGCTAAGAGACTGGAGTGAAATCGCTAACCATCATGTCTGGATCATTATCTGGGATACCAGCATGACTGAGATTGATACCAAAAGGAGTGAACTCTTTTAACATATAATACTCAGAGTGGTTGAGTTGAGGTTTCTTTGAAAATCTAGATCACATAAGATGGTATTTTGACTTGTTAATAAAATTTTAGTTCTTCTGTAGTCTCTGTGCAGAAGGCTTTCTTTGTAAAAGATGGAAAGTCTATTTCTGCCAGAGTGGGAGAGACAGAGTGAGTGAGGTTACAGCAGTTGAGGTTGTAGCGGTCAAGTATAGTCAGATAAGTTTTTAACTTTGATATATAGGTTTCCCTGAGATCAAAGGAGATGAGATTAGGCCAGCTAGTCTAGGTACAGCTACCAGCACATAAAGTGGATTTAACCAAGAACAGAAAATCCATGAGGAATAGTTAGTACATCTACAGATGTGGATACATTACTCTGACATCTCTGAAGGTTAACACCCTCTACCCCTGCCCCCAGAGGAGGATGAGACAACCAGCTCATCTCTGCTAGGTCATCAGAAAGAGGTTGTATAAGTACTGCAAACAGTTCCAACTACAAGCTCATAGCCAATATACTGGATAGATTAGTCTATCTAACGTTGTTAACTTGATAATAGTCTAATCCTAATTTAATTCCTCAATTTCAGACACTGATCTCAACTGTAAATTGATAATCAGCTAACAAACGCTGAATGACTATTGTAACTGAACTGCCTTTGTAAGCTTTGTTATTTATTTTGACAATTGACTCTCCTAATTTCATAGTTAGCAGCACTTAGTGTATACATATATGAGGTGAATAAATAATTGGTAGCTCATAACTTGGCTGGCTTCCTCTTTGGCAAGGGGTCTAATTCATTCATTCGGCAGTTTATATGTGTATTGATTGGAATTTGGTGGTGGAAATGTAAATACATACTGAACTGGTTGATGCAAGCCAAATTGAGGGTTCAGGATACATCTGGTGCCTTTGATAAATATTCTCACCAGGGTACATATTGTATTGTTCTTCCAAGGACAATAGAAGGAATTCAAAATACTTGCAAATAGTGAAAAGTAAAATTAAATATGTTTCAGGAGAAACTACATAAACAGTGATAAATGTTTGCAATAATCTTACATTTCTACAGGCAAAACTATTGGTGTTAGAAATACAATTAGATGCCTTGATGGGACAATTGATGGATTACAGGGATGAGCTATGACAACCAAATGCCTTGTTCCTGACTTTAATTTTCTACTGCACTTATACATATTAAACTGCAGCATCAACCTGTCTTTGTATAAGATGTACTTTCTTTTTTAACATACTAACTAATGTAATAGTTTACATTTTTTTGTCCTACAAGTAATTTAACTAATATTCATTTATTATCATGTTTTATGGGTCAGCCACATGACTAGCACGTGGATCAGATTAACGGCAACAGCAGTTCCAGCTGAGGTAGAGATGGAGCCTACCTCCTTGCCCTAACCATAGTAAAAACAAATTATGGTTCAGCAAATAATCGCCAAGGGCCTTCCTTCAGGCAGAGAACTCAAGAAGAAAAGATTGTTTTAAAAAGGTCATTTCTAGTTTGGTTTAACAGCCTCTCGGGTAGCACAAGTGATTCGTCTGGCATTTTGTGTGTTCATGCATGCATGAAAGTGGGTGTCTCTGCAACAGCTCAAGATCCAGGTAACCAAGATTGAGTTGAGTACTGAAACATGTTCCACACCATGGTGGTGACATTCCACAAGAAAGGCTACCAGGTGAGTGGTGGTCAGCTGAGAGATGAAAGAGGGAGGGAAAGGCCTTGGCTGTAAAATTTGAGGGAGGAATGGAGGCTTACGATGTACATATTGGAAAGAATGAGTTCAAGAAAAGAAGTTGACTTTGCCAATGCAAGTATTGGCTTCTTCTCTGCTCGTTTGTTAACTAGATCACTCCTATCCTTTTCTTTGACTTTATACTGAAAGGTAACTATGAACAAGAAAATAAAATGCATTATGCATGTGCAAAGGGACTTTTGCCATGGTAACATACTGGCTTGGATTGACATGTATAGCTGTATCTCATTGTTAAAAGGATAACTAACTGCCACTACTATTTAATGTTTCTCACTTGTGTGTTAGAATTTCACCTAAGAATCTCCTACATTACTGCTCTACAGTCGGGTATTACTTAAAAAAAAAGTTGGAGATGTTGAACTGCCTGGGAGGCAGTTATATTAAAGTGCAAAGCCAATGCTATTTGGAACTACCATCTCAAGATGATCCACAGTGCTTGAGAATATACAATGTGTTGTGTCAAAAGCAGCTTTTGTGTTGATGCAACATGAAAATCACCACATTAAAACAGCAGCCATTATCATTGCGCCATTGCATTAAACAATGTCAAATTATGCTAGGAGCACTCTTTAGCGACAGATGGCGCTATGGATCCACATGTCAGACTGAGGCTGGCTATTTAGTGCCATTTTCACTTTGTGCACACAAGACCACTTTACATTGACTCAAATGTAACAGTATAGCTATATCCCAAGGAACAAGAAATATAAACAAAAGGACACTTGAGGCATTTTGATCACTCATTACTACCCTCTAACCTGTGATTATAAATCTCTTACATATCCATCAGCCTGTCTTTGCAAGGCTGGCTGCCAAACAATTATACAATGTGTAACAGGAAACATATGTATAAAAGAAATGGCTCAACCCTTAGAAGTGAGGACTACCAAAACAAGAAACGTTGTTATTTATAATTGTTTGACCATTTTTATTGTACAGTAATTGTAAATGATCAGGCTTGGAATCTATTATTAGCTCCTTGCCAAATGGGTAAAAGAGCAAAGATTAAATAAATAGGATTACATGGCAAAATCATTATTCATTTAACTGTTTTGCACTGCTGTGGTTTTTATCTTGTAGCAAATTTGTTTTGATTTTCAAGGAAGAGTACACAACCATGTAGCATTTATGTGTGGACAAGTAGAATTTATAGTAGCAGCTAAATCACAGGATGCCTTGATAAAAATGTATTTTAATTCTTACGGTGACTTAGTTCTAAAATAGAGTAATTATCAGAAATATTGTGATCTAGAAGGACATAATAATGTGATTGATCAGATCATTTTTGTATGAACTGCTGCCAATGCCCAACTCCTAAATCCCAGGCACTGACGCCAATGTCGTGTGATATGTTGTTTTTAATCTGTTCCAAATTCTTTATAACGCCTTAACTGTTTAAAACCATTAACACCAGTGGAAATAATTAAGGTCCAAATCAAATTCATTCAATATTGTACATTATTAGAAAAGAGGATAATTATTTCAATTGCAATCAATATGACAAGTTGAATTTGATATGCAGTATTAGTGAAAACATTTACACTGTATTTTTCTTCAGCAACAACCCTACAAGTAAAACACAACTCTGATATAGATTTTAAAAATAATCAATTTCTGTTTTTGCAATACTGCCTACAGTCTATAATCTAAATACAATAGTTCATGTTTCAAATTTAGGAATGTTAAAACAAGAAAGACCTGAATTTAAATAGCACCTTTCACGACCACCGGACATCCCAAAGTGCTTAATAACCAATTAATTTTCAATGTGTAGTCATTGTTGCAATGTCAGGAACATTGCAGACAAATAATGCACAGCAAGCTCCTTCAAGCAGCAATATGATAATGAGATAATCTGTTTTTGTGATGACAATTAAGGGATAAATATTGGCCAGGACACTAGGAATAACTCTCCTGCTCTTTATAACAATGACCTGGGGCCTGAGAGGGCAAATGGTGCCTCAATTTAGCATCTCTTCCAATATACTGTACTAGAATGTGAGCCTAAACTGTTGTGCTCAAGTTCTGTATTAAAACTTAAACCCACAACCTTCTGGCTCAGGAGTGAGAGTACTAGCAACTGACAATGAAAGAACATTTTATGCAGCCAGATAAAAGTGACAATGCCGTACAAATTAATTTTGCTGCCAGTCTTTGATTCTCACGTTCGGAACCATGATATAGACTTTTAGAGGGGAAAAAGGAAAGGGAAGGACCATGTTGGAACCTGTTGGAGGAAGCTGAGAGAAAGCCAGTGGGAAAGGCATGAAAAAAATCTACCCAACAAAAATATATTAATCTCACTTTTGGAAAATATAAAGTGACACTAAATTTGCTGCATTTTGGGGGAAAAATACAGATTTTCATTACCCCTTTGTATGAAAAATGTTTTCTGATTTCGCACTTAAATGGCATAGCTCCAAATATAAGATTGCACCCTCTTGATCTGGATTCCCTCACTAAAAGAAATAGTTTCTCTGTGTCCACCATGTTGATCCCATTTATTATTTTAAAGATCTCAATCAGATTGCTGATCAAACTTCTAAACTCAAGGGAATATAAGCCAAATGTATGCATAATTTTCACTGCCAAATAAGTTTCCACTATTTAGATCCTCCACAAATGTAAGTGTAAGTTCATCAATTCCACAATCCCTTCGGGAAGCTATTTGCAGAGTGTTGGGTGAAGATAGCATAATATTGTTGTAACACCACTTCTTTGACTGCCCTTCAAATGTGACTCCTGCTGTGAGCACAGGATTGGTATGTTTACACAATAGTGAAATTTGACAGTAAATATTTCCTTATTTATAGTAGTAAATTTTAATTGTATTACAAATTATTTGTTCATCTACATTTATTAATTGCTTCCTTTCTCTTTCTCACACTTGACAGGAAAATAACATTTGTAAATGGGCATTATTACATTTCAGCCTGGTTCTGATTCATAAGGCATTTTTTTCTTGCTCTCTCAGTCAGAGTTTTTAACTGAAAGGCAGATAAAATTTTCAACCATGTGGTACTAATTAAACGATCTTGTGTCTGAGTGCAAATAGAGAAGATATTGTCTGATATACTTATGAACTGCTTTGCTATTTACAAGTCTACAAAGAAGCCTTTTCATAACATAAAACTATTAGTCACAATATAGTTTTATTACCAAAGCTATCATGTTAGGATTCAAAACATATGGCACAGATTTCATCTCTACCTTCAACACTATACTTTTACCTTTAAATTGCACACTTTGAAAATAAAGCAGACTTTCTCTTTCATAAGCTTCTCTAGCTTATTCAGAATCCCTCATTCAATTTATTATAACTATCTTATCTTTATCACCCCTAGTTTTAGACTCCCTTCCCAAGTGGAGACATCTTTCCTTCTATTCTACCAAATCCCTTCAAAATTTTAAAGACCTCCATTGGTGCACCCTCAGCCTCCTCTTTTCTACAGAAAACTCCACTCTCTTCAAACTTTGCTGATTTATATGACCTCTTAGTTGTGGTATCACCCTTGTGAATCTACATTCTTTATGTAATATGGAGACCAGAACCCTGCACAGTACTCCTCTATCCATGGATCTATAAAGATTTAACATAACCTCTCTACAAATTGGCCTGAACTTTTTTGTAATATTAATGGTGAGGCTATCAGCACTCACCGTTATTACAAAATAAACCTCACAGCAACTTCAGCCATTGACACATGCTTGTAAATGGGATATCCAGATGTTGCTGTCAGAGATAACCTGCTACTCCACAGGGTGTGCTATCACAGTCCTTGATCATAGACTCAGCGATGGAACACTAATGGCTTGAACTTGGGGTACTTATCTGTCAATTTGTACTAAAAACTGTTTAAAAAAAAGTTAGGTCTGTTGCATTCAAGAGTAAATGAGTTTTTAATGGCCTAATGAGTGATAATTACTGTTGGACAATCCGTATGGCCCTGAAAACTTTATTTTACAAATGTAAAAAATCAGGGATATGATAACAAAGCCGTTAGGTTAGTGAATTAGCAATTCAGAAGCCTGGACAATTGATCTGGAGGCATGAGTTCACATCCCACTACAGCAGCTGGGAAATTCAAATTCTATTAAATAAATTTGGTATTAAAAAGCTGGTGTCAGTAATCATGACCATGAAACTGCCAGCTTGTCATAAAGACCCATCAGGTTCATTAATGCCCTTTACTGAAGGAATCTGCTGTCCCTACCCAGACTTGCCTCCATGTGACTCCAGACCAATAGCAGCGTGGTTGACTCTTGTCTGCCCCCTGAAGTGACATCCAAACGACTTAGTTGTCCCACTACCACATAAAAGGCGTTTCCTTAAAGTGGTCCATGAGCTAAGAATTTGTGTGTGTATGTATCTCCCTTTTAATTTATGAATGATTCAATTAAAAACAACCCAGCTTTCATCTTAAACAAGAGAAAGGTTAGTTCGTTATAAAGACTACTGCTGAAAGTTACTTAGGTAAAAGTGATAAACTTATTAGCTAAAATACAGATACAAAGATTAAAAGCAGAATAAAATACTTAAAGATGAGATTTCAAATCAATCTCTGTGAGACATTGTTGTGGGCCAATTGCTTGAGTTGCTTCTTTCTGAAGTTAAGGGGTTAAGGTTTGCTTTAGCAGCTGCGATGGCTTCTGCTGTTGGTGTTTGCCTTTTTTAGATTGGACTCAGCAAATAGAACAGATCCTGGAAGTGAGCGAAGGCTCCTGTTTTCGCTTTTTATGATACCGCAGGTAGTGACTCTTGGTTGCCTGGTTTTAGTGCAGTAGTCCGATAACTGTGTCTGAAACCTTCCTCGGTCTCTCCCTATTGAAAAGCAGTTCCTGTTTCAAGATGTCATTCTCATGATGTTCAAGATGGTTCTGCCCACTAAGTGGCTGTTCGCAGCCTGTCTTTATACATGGTTCCAAAACTTAAAATGGCTGCTATCCCAAACTGTCAAATCATGCCTCCATATTAGGTTAAAAGCAAAATACTGCGGATGCTGGAAATCTAGAACAAAAACAAAAATGCCTGGAAAAACTCAGCAGGTATGACAGCATCTGCGAAGAGGAATACAGTTGACGTTTCGAGTCCTTATGACCCTTCATCAGAACTAAGGAAATAGAGAAATGAGGTGAAATATAAGCTGGTAGAGGGGGATGGGACAGGTAGAGCTCGACAGGGGGCCAGTGATAGGTGAAGGCAAAGAAGAGATTGCCAAAGATGTAATAGACAAAAGGACAAAGGTGGTGATATTATCTAATGAATGTGCTAATGGGGACATTAAGAGTAGCAAGCAGGACAAGCTAGTGGCAGATGGCCCTAGTGGGGGGTGGGATGGGGGGAAGGGATCGAAATGGGCTAAAAGGTGGAGATAAAACAATAGATTGAAATAAATTTAAAAATAGGTGGGAAAAGAAAAATATATTTGTAAAAAAATTATAAATTATTGGAAAAAAGGGGGGATCGGAAAGGGGGTGGGGATGGAGGAGAGAGTTCATGATCTGAAATTGTTGAACTCAATATTAAGTCTGGACGGCTGTAAAGTGCCTAGTCGGAAGATGAGGTGCTGTTCCTCCAGTTTGTGTTGAGCTTCCCTGGAACATTGCAGCAGGCCAAGAATGGACACGTGGGCATGAGAGCAGGGTGGTCTGTTGAAATGGCAAGTGACAAGGAGGTCTGGGTCATACTTGCGGACAGACTGAAGATGTTCCGCAAAGCAGTCATCCAGTCTGCATTTGGTCTCTCCAGTGTAGAGGAGATCGAATTGGGAGCAGTGAATGCAGCAGACTAAATTGGGGGAGGTGCAAGTGAAGCACTGCTTCATCTGAAAGGAGTGTTTGGGCCCTTGGAAGGTGAGGAGGGGGGAAGTAAAGGGGCAGGTGTTGCACCTTCTGCGGTTGCACGGGAAGGTGCCGTGGGAGGGGGTTGAGCCGAAGGGGGTGATGGAGGAGTGGACCAGGGTGTCCCGGAGGGAACGATCCCTGCGGAAAGCCACCAGGGGTGGTGAAGGGAAGATGTGTTTGGTGGTGGTATCATGCTGGAGTAGGCGGAAATGGCGGAGGATGATCCTTTGAACGCGGAGGCTGATCCTTTGAACGCGGAGGCTGGTGGGGTGATAAGTGAGGACAAGGGGGACCCTATCATGGTTCTGGGAGGGAGAGGAAAGTGTGAGGGCGGATGCATGGGCCCATCCGGCCCATCTTCCGCACATTCCTTTTACAAAATCTATAATATCACAACTACACGTTCATGACAGTTGTATTCAAGAAGGTGGCTCCCCACCACCTTGTCAAGGCCAACTAGAGATAGGCAATAAATGCTGGCCTTACCAGTGACACCCATATACTGTGAATTAATTTAAAAAAAACACCCATAAGAAAATAAATTTTTCAGATTTCTTTTGAAAAATTCTGTTTTTATTTTTTCTGCTTGTCTCTTTTATCTTTCTCCCTAAATTCCATCTGTATTTATCAATCATTAATTTACTTCCTATACATGATTTAAATGTAATTTATACTTTTTTTTGCTTCTAGGTTTGGATTTTGTGTATTGGTTTTGTCTCAGTGAGGATACTTCAATCTAATTGGTTGAAGAATCTCACTGTTTCTTGCCCTACTCACAGATGCCACAAATCCCCTGGAGAAAATGCTGCACTGAAACAGATGCATGATTAGCGGAAAAACCCCACTGACAAACCCCAAAAAAGTGTCTTGTATTATGACACAGCCGATGGTAAAGGCTAAGTTGTTCAAATCCCAGAGGGAAACTTGAAAAAACTGTCATAACCCAATTTTTGCAATTTGTATGTTTCGCGATGCAGGCTTTGAATTCAATAGTAATAAGACCACCGAGTCTCAAGAGGTTTTTATAAAACTAAATTAAACATTTATTAATACAAGAAAGGTTGTAAACATATACATACATCTACAAAATTATTACTATAATAATTACAAAAATCCCCCAATTAATCTGACTCTCAGCTTTACCCCTGTTAAGGCAACAGTAAAACTCATTGATTTAACAGGCACCTGGCAAATCATCCCCTGAACAGTCACATTCAAAATGAGTTTCTTTCAGCTCTGGGTCTTTGCAGACAGACTTGAGGTTTACAGGCTGGAGGTTTCTCACACTGGTTGGATCTTAAAATGCCTCTACCTTACACACAATCGCCTTTCTCCTTTATACATATCTTTCTCTTTGAATGTAAATTTTCCATTGTATCACTAGGCTTTTAACTTTACCTCTTCTAACAATAACATCCTTTCATCCCACCAATTTTGTTAGTAAGCTGAAAAATAATAAACACATTGCCTGGCATCTTCTAGCTAGGTGTAAGATTCACCCGCAGTGCTGAATGGTTTCTTTTAACAAATGCAAATTTATACTTTACCTTCTACCCTCCTTACGTTCACCTAATTAACATCTCAAAACTACTATACATCAAAGCACCTAGGCTAGCTGGCTTTAATCCAATTAAGACACACACAGACACACATACAGTCACAGATCCCACTAGAAATATATTTTAAAAAATAATTTCCAATAACATCATATCTTCTTGCCACTTGATATCTGTACATGAGGTGAATGTTGAAAGCCATTTTTCTACCACTGAGACCAAAGTTTGGGCCATAAACTTGCAATTTCCATTTGTGCTTGAGGCAGGACCAGAAGATGAGCATCAACATGCCATGTTGGATATCTTTCAGCATTTATCTCACAGAGTGAGGCAGAATATTTGAATTTATGTGATTTGTTGAGTGTCGAATTGACCTTAATGTATTTTACTGCAAGTGGTGATCTGTGACATTCCAGAATTACCTCTCTATATTGTTTTTTGGTGACCTACATCTCATTCCCACACAAGGTTGTGACCAGATTCTCCACAATTTCCTGCCTTATTTCTGTCAGTAATCTAGGCTGCATCCCATCCCAGACCAAGTGACTTTTCCACTTTGAGGAATGCCAACCAGTTAAATACCTTCACTTTTTTACTATTTTTACTCTATCCAATATTGTTACTGCCTCCTCTTTTATTGCTACATTGGCAGCATCCTCTTCATTAGTGCAGATTACTCATTTAATACCTCTGCCATGCCCTCTACCTTCACAAGAATATCTCTTTTTTGGTATCTATCAGGCACCCCTTCCCTCGACTACCCTTTTACTATTTCTGTGTAAAAAAAAGAATTTCGGGTTCCCTTTTATGTTAGCTGTTTATTCATTTTCTTAGAACTCATTTGTGCTCTTGAAATTCAGCTTGCTTCTGTACTTTGTCATAAGGCTCGTCTCTTTGTCACTTAAATGTAGCAGGGTGTATTTCTGGTGGGCGGCTCAGGATCACAGTGGGATCACAGCAGGGAAATTGTGTTGACAATAATTTAGGAGCAGCATTATGATGCATTTTCTTAACATAGCAACCCTGCAATACTTGAAAACAGGATATGTTTTGTAAAGAATACCCAGGCTAAGATGTCAAAAACAAAAATATTTTGAAATTCGGGGGAGAAATGAGGATTTTTTTTTAACTTGTTCATTCCTGTTGACTAATACCTTTAACTGAAACAGCTGAGCCTGGAAAAAGAGTAAGCCTAAAAGCAAAATACTGCGGATGCTGGAAATCTGAAACAAACACAGAAAATGCTGGAAAATCTCAGCAGGTCTGATAACATCTGTGAAGAGAGAAACAGAGTTGATGTTTCGAGTCCGGATGACCCTTCTTCAGAGCTACAGAGAAGTGGAAATGGAATGAAATTTATACTGGTTAAGGGGGGTGGAGCAGGTGATGGTGGATAGAAGGCCAGTGATAGGTGGGGGCAAAAGAGAGATTGACAAAGATGTCATGGACAAAAAGGCAAAGGGAGTGTTAATGGTAGTGGTAAGGGCTAAAAAAAGGTGCTGATAGTGGTAAAGGTAAGAAAGCAGAATGTGATAATAGCAGAACAAGGGTAAACACTCTGAAAAGAACAACATGAACAAGTAACAGATGGCCCTTGTGGGGGTGGGGTTGGGGGAGGGGGCAGTGGTGGGGAAGAAAAGGATCGAAAATGGGATAAAGGGGATAAAACAATGAATAAAAATAAAATTGAATAAAAATAAAAATATGTGATAAAAAATAAAAATGAATTTTGAAAAAAAGGGGTGAAAATAGAGGAGAGAGTTCATGGTCTGAAATTGTTGAACTCAATGTTAAGTCCAGAAGGCTGTAAAGTGCCTAATGAGGTGCTGTTAACCAGTTAGCCCCCCTAAACCAGTATAAATTTCATTCAATTTTCACTTCTCTGTAGCTCTGAAGAGGGATCATCTGGACTCGAAACGTCAACTCTGTTTCTCTCTTCACAGATGCTGTCAGACCTGCTGAGTTTTTCCAGCATTTTCTGTGTTTGTTTCAGATTTCCAGCATCCGCAGTATTTTCGCCTCCATCACATCTGTTCCGATGATGCCACTTTCCAAAACGGCGCTCTGACATGCCTTCCTTCTTCCTTAACCAAAGTTTCCCACCCACTGTGGTTGACAGGGCCCTCAACCATGTCTGACCCATCTCCCGCCCTCACACCTTCCTCTCCCTCCCAGAACAATGATAGTGTCCCCCTTGTCCTCACTTTTCACCCCACCAGCCTCTGCATTCAAAGGATCATCCTCCACCATTTCTGCCAACTCCAGCATGATGCCACTACCGAACACATCTTCCCCTCACCACCCCCCACTGTCAGCATTCTGTAGGGAGCGTTCCCTCCAGGATACCCTGGTCGACTCCTCCATCAGCCCCAACACCTTATCCCCTTCCCATGGCACCTTCCCATGCAATCGCAGAAGGTTCAACGCATGCCCTTTTACCTCCTCCCTCCTCACCTTCCAAGGGCCCAAACACTTCTTTCAGGTGAAGCAGCACTTCACTTGCACCTCCTTCAATTTGGTCTACTGCATTGCTGCTCCCAATGCAGACTGGGTGACCGCTTTGCGGAACACCTTCAGTCTGTCTGCAAGCATGACCCAGACCTTCCTGCCACTTGCCATTTCAACACACCACCCTGCTCTCATGCCCACATGTCTATCCTTGGCCTGCTGCAATGTTCCAGTGAAGCTCAACGCCAACTGGAGGAACAGCACCTCATCTTCCGATTAGGCACTTTACAGCCTTCCGGACTTAACATTGAGTTCAACAACTTCAGACCATGAACTCTCTCCTCTATCTTCACCCCTTTTTTATCTCGACTATTCCTGTGCTGACAGTGAGGTTGTCAGTGCTCAACCAAGTGAGGATCCAGCAGTGCAGCAGCCTATATCCTTTTGCAGACTCTTTGTATCCTCTTCATAACTTGTGTCTTGTTTCACAGGTCACGACTATGCACTAATTATCTCTCCTTGCTTTCGCAGGCACACCTGCCAAACAGCCGATGGAGTCCACAACCAGGGCCTCCAATCAAGCCCTGAAGACGCCTCGGTAGAAGAATCTGAAGGCACTCTCATTGAAGACCTGCCACAGTGCTCACCCACACCATCCACCAGCACAGAGACACACACCTCGGTGGGATCTAGCTTTACCGTAGCCTTGGGATCACAACCTGGCAAGAACATCACACTGTCTGATCCACAACAGGCGGAAGCAGGGACTTTCCAGGTCCCTGGCACTCAGGGAACTGCTGGAGGCCAGAAATCTGCTGAGTCTGAGTCATATGACCAATTTCTAGACTTGGTCATACCTCAGTTGCTGGAGCTTCAAAGGCAAGCTCGGAAACATCAGGAAGGGATGTCTACTGCACTCCTCAGATTGTAAACCATGATGGACGACTCCATTTGCCTTCAGTCTGAGGTGAGAGAACCGGCATGCCAATGCACCCAGGTCAACACTGGCAGGATGGTGGCCGCCATGGAGACCTTGGCCCAGGACATCAGTCCCGCACTGCTGCGTGGGCTGAACTCCATCGCTGTCGACATAGTTGGCCTCCAGCAGTGTCAACGCGAAAGGGATGCGGGGAAGCTTGATCTTACTCCAGCTTCCCCTTATCCTCAAGGAGTCAGCCAGGGACCATTGGGCACCCATAGGGAGGAGGATCAGCACACCCCTGGGCCAACTACCCAGGTGACTCCGTGAGTGTCCGGCCCATCCGAGTCCCCTCTTTCTGTGCCCTCAGTAGCTCCAGTTCCACAGGCTGAGGAGGGTGTCACTGCCACACAGCAGGACCCCGAAAAGCAGGCCGGGGCTCTCCAGGTCTTAGCCCTCTATAGGACGCCCACCAAGGTAATCTCAGACAGGGCGTAGCAGTCAGCAGGCTGCCTCCACCTCTGCTGTGGATGTCAGGGGAGCACCAAAATGTAGTGACAGTGTTAGGAAGGTTAAGAAGATGTAATTGCACAGCTTGGGCATGGGTGTTAATCACTTGTACATAGTGTTCATTATTGTAAACAAACTCCCAAGAATGTCTCCTTGCCTATGGCTCCTTGTACTGATTAGCAATGTTCACCCCACTCAGATGTGAAACCTTGGTTCCTGCATAAGATAAAGGCAGGTGTTTCAGTTCAGGGCCTTTTCCCTGTGTTTGTGCAGCTTTCAGACCCAAGTGATGGCTTCACACTCACTGGATACATTAGTGATGCCTGCATCTTGATGGTGCTGGTCATTGCTGCCAGAATGTGGTGGGCAGGCATCACAGAGTTCCATCATTCTCTCTGTGTGCTCTCAGCACCTTTAAGGTGGGGCTGGCCCACGTCTCTTAAGCATCTGTGACCAGTGACGCTGTGCTCCTGAAGGCTGGCAAAGGATCGGGTGCATTTAAAGTTTCACGGCTGTGTCTCCATGATATGACCCTGATCACAGGGCACAAGTGAGCTTCCCTCAGTCAGACAGGAGCCAGACATTCACAGAGGCCATTTGAAGATCTATGGAGGGTCCTCACTGCATGTCATCATCATCCTCCTGGAATCTAGCAGCTATGACGGCCTCCCAAGTGCGCTTGCCTTGTCTGGCCAGTGCGAGGGCTTCATCACCTCATCCTCGCCTTCGAGGGCCTCCTCACCCTCATCCCCGTCAACGTCCTCCTCATCGGAGGAGACGTCCAGCTCCTCCGTCTCCTCCTCAGCCAGCTCCTCTCCCCATTGCAGCGCCAAGTTGTAAAGGGCGGAGCAGGCAATGACGATGCGTAACACCCTCCGTGGACTATATTGCAGGGCTCCACCAGACTGGCCCAGGCACTGGAACCTCATTTTCAGCATCCTGATGGTTTGCTCCACCAAGTTGCAAGTTGCAGCATTAGCCTCGTTATGCCTTCACCCCTCTGCAGTCTGAGGCCGCCACACGGGTGTCATCAGCCACAGCCTCTGCGAGTAGCCCTTGTCTCTGAGGAGCCATCCCTGCAGCCTCTGTGGATCCTGGAAGATTTGAGGGACCTGAGACCTGCTGAGAATGTATGAGTTGTGGACACTCCCTAGAAACCATGTGCAGACCTGCAGGATGCATTTCTAGTGTTTGCACACCAGCTGAACATTCAGTGAATGCACCCCCTTGCAGTCGATATAGTTGTTGCCATGGCAATCTGTGTGCCACCTGAGTGCAGTTGATGGTACCCTGCACCTGTGGGAAACGTGAGATCTGGGAAAATCCTAGTGCTCTTGCATCCTGGCTGTCCTGGTCCCGGGCAAAGTGCACAAAGTTGTGTGCCCTCACAAAGATGGCTCCGTGATTTCATAAATGCATTTGTGGGTGGAGGCTTGTGGTATCCCACAGTGGTTGCCTGTGGAGCCTTGAAAGGAGCCACTGGCGTAAAAATTGAGGACCATGGTCACTTTCATGGCCATTGGCAGTAGATGACCTCCATGTCCCTGTGGTGACAAATCCTGCAGCAGCTGGCAGATGTGACCGATCAGTTCACTAGACATGCGCAGTCTTCAGCAACACTGGTTCTCGGTCATCTGCCGGAATGGAAAGTGGCATCTATAGACCCTGGGTCTAGCTAGGCACCGACCAGCGATGGCTCGCTGCGGCCCTTCAGCAGCGTGTGCACTGCTAAGAATGCTGCTCCTCCCTCTGTGCAGCCAGGTGCCTCCATCACTCTTTTCTCCTTCGTCTTCACTTTCTGTAAGCCATGAGGCTAGGGAACCAGGCTCCATGCTCCTGATGTACTTCTCCTGCAGGATGAAAGAGGGAGATGGCTGAATTAGCATGGGTGTACTAAGAACCTCTCTTGGTTAAGTCTGAAGGCCCCTTAACACATCCCAGAGAGTGCTGGCCACTACTCGGATGGCCAGGGTTTAGTGTGCTGCATGGCTGCCCGAGACCCCACCCACCTCCGCCCGACTCCACCTGACCAATTAGCGGCAGCTTTGCCCATTGCTCTCAGCTCAGGCACAGGCATTCTCCTAACCCACACTGCAAGGCAGCACTGTTAGCTTGAACCAAGGGGGAGAATGGCCCATACCTGGATGATGACAGGACTGTGAGCGCCTCCACCAGTGACTGCTCCATGGTCAGCTTTAGCAAGGAGATTGTACAACATGTCAAGTTGTCCAATTGTTCTGCAGTGCATTAAAACGCTCATTAGTTTGCAGTCTGTGCCTAAGGGATGAAAAGCTCTGGAGCACTTGGTGGCACTTTCAGGCTTCTGCCTTGCTCAAGTGGGCAGACAAGCTAGAGACCCGACTCCAAGCATGTCAATGTGGCTGCGCCTGAACTGATTCAGCTGCGGAGGAATGGTTACTTTATACAAGGATTCCCTAATGCGTGCCCGCTTCCTTCCCCCCACCCTCCACACATGCTTCTGCACTACCATCAACCGCAGTGCAACCCTTGCCCCACCCCAAGTTGCCTCAACTGCAGTGCAGCCTTTGCTCCCCAACAACTTGCCTCAACCGCAGTACAGCCCTTGCACCTCCCCACAAGTCACCTCAACTGCAGTGCAGACCTTGCCCCCCCAACTTGCCTCAACCATGGTACAGCGCTTGCCCCAGTACCACACCATCAGCCAGCCAAGAAAATGCAAACTGCCTCTGCCCTCGCCTGAATGTGCGGTGCCTCAACCTTGAAGCCCAACAGGACATCCTCGCGAGTGCTGCACAACGTTACTGTGCACTCACCCCCGAGTTTCCCTCAAAGTGCAGCACGCCTTAGAAATACTGTTGTGAAACACGTCGGCGTGATCTCAGATGATCCAGTGTAGGGGGATGATTCCGGTGAGCTGGGCTTATAACGATGTGCAGATGTATTACAATGAAGTTCCCGATATCCGACGGCGGGAAACGCGATCTGCCAATGACAGATTGGAAATTGGTTTTACGACATCGTGAAACTGATTATTGGCCTTCCCGCCATATTATTCGCCCATGCCCACCATGACGCCCAACACCAGACATGGAAAATTCTGCCCTTAGTTCCTCCAATCCTATGCAGAACAATCTGCCACTGGCCACAGACCATCACAATCTCTTTCGCTCCAGCCCAGTGGTGTCCCGTTTTTTTGAAGGTCCTCCATAAATGTACTTTGCCAGGTCTTCTTTGGTCAGGACCATCATCTTCTTCCATCTGGTGGTGTTCATTTTATTGCCACTCTAGTCGAGCGTATGTCAGGGAGGCAAAATATCCGTCTCAGCCATCTCTCCTTCATGATGTCCCGCAGGCCTCTGACCAGTCCTGTGTAGCACTCAATGACCTTGCCAGCAACGTCCATATCTCATGAAAGATTTTTTTTTTTAAATCAAAAGCAGTGCAGAGGTACATTTCCTTTTATTCTTTCATGGGATATGGACCTTGTTAGCAAGAGCAGCAGTTGTAATGCCTATCCCTTAATGCCCCTGAGGAGATGGTGGTGAGCCACTTCCTGGAACTGCTGCAATTTGTGTGATGTGGCTACACCCACAGTGCGGTTAGCTAGGGAGTTCCAGGAGATTGACCTCCGCGCCGATGAAGGAATGATAATACATTTCCAAGTCAGGATGGTGAATGACTTGGTGGGGGGGAACCAGCGCTACAATCTCCATAGAGACCGATAACTTTTAAAAAGAAATTCGAACTTCCAGTCAATAGCTGAAAGGATAACACAACAGGATTTCACGTTTTAAGACTTTCACTGTCACACAAGACTAAAAGCATTATTAAAAAAAAAACTTTTGCAGGCAGCTTAATCATTAAACTACAGAACCAAACTCCCTGTTTTACTTCTAACACAACCAAAAACCCCACTTCACAGGTTCCCCTTACACTGTCCTTTAAGTAGACATTCAGTTCCCAGGCCCTGTCGAAAGTGATTCTTCTATAGCTTCAAAGGGTTTTCTTCTGTTCTTTTACTTTTTCAGCCAGGCAACTTTTAACCCCAGAACTGTCCTTCACGATGAGAGTTTTTCTTGGCGATTTCTCCCTTTACAAAAATCTAGATGAATCTTTCAGTCTCACTTAAATCCTCAAGAAATTTGTATTTTCAATCCGAGCGCAAGGTCTCACCCACCTTCCTGCGCGGTGAGCCTTAGGGCAGAATTTTGCCCTCGTTGGGCGGGCTTGGTGGGGGTGGGCAGGAGCAGTCGGGAAGCCAACCCCCGCCTGCGATTGGGGGCCGGACAGTGATTTCACGCTGGCCGGCCAATTAAGGCTTGCCCAGCGTGAAATGCGTGCTGCAGCGCTGCCTGTGTTTGGTGGGGGGTGGGGGGGGGGGTGGGGGGAGCGGGGGAAGGAGGGCGGTGGGAGGGTGGGGGGAGCAGGGGGAGGAGGGCGGGGGGGGGGATCTTCACGTGTACACACAAGCGAGTGAAGGAAAAGCTCCCTGAGGTACAGAGCTGCCTCAGTGAGATGAAAACATAAAAAATTAAAAATAAAGCATTTTCAGATGTTAAAAAACATGCTCCCTCATGTCACATGAGTAGGGACATGTTAGAAGTTAATATGAAATTTTTTTATCCTTTTAATGATGGATTGAAACCTCATCCCACCCATGGATGAGGGTTTGCCAAAAATGCAAAGGCCGCTTGGCCTTTTCGTCTGCCCGCCAACCATAAGGCTGGACGGGCAGTGAAAAAATTAATTCAATTAGGTTGTTAATGGCCTTAATAGGCTTTTTAATTGTCAGCGGGCGCGCTGCCAACTCCCGGGTGTGCCCTCCAACCAATATATCACGCGAGTGCGCGATGACGTTTGGATGCTCACCCGACATCATCACATGTCATTTTACGCTCATTCAGGTTGGGCGCATGCCCGCCAACGAGCTAAAAATTCTGCCCTTAGAGACTTTTGGCCTCTAGCTATTCTTTCTCTCGCAGATCCTGGCAGACTAGCCCTGCCTGTGAGCTTTCAGGGATATCTTAGACCCTGCCCCTGTCAAAGCTCATGTCTATTGCAATGTGGACCTGTATCCTAGTAGAAATGCTGATTAGCTATCCCTGGGATCCCAACTCTCTTTATTCTTGGAAGCAAATGGAGAGTTTAAATCACAACTACTTATAACCCAACATTCTCAACACTTTCCTGGGACTTTGGAGACCCACAGTCTATTCACTGTTAGCACATAGACTGCTGTCATTGTATCCAAGTGTAAACACCTTGCACCTCCTTCCCAGTAAAACAATCTGGGCCCCTTTTAATCTTTAACAATCAAACCACCCAGATTTGCTGTCAGGCAAATGTCAGTACAAGTCACATGATACCCCTTCATTTTACTTTAAATTTAAGGCACAGTCCCAAAGCATAACAATCTTATGAACCTCATAATTGTAACACCTGCAAATGAGGGTGTTGCCATGTGACTGCTGCCCTTTTCCTTCTAGGGGTAAAGGTCATGGTTGTTAAAGGAGACTTGGTGAAGTGCGGCAGTGCTGCAATTGTTGCTAAGGTCATGAGGGGAATGAATGTTTAGAGTGGTGGATGGAGTACTAATCAAGTGGGTTTCTTTGTCTTGGATGGCGTTGAGTTTCTTGAATGCTGTTGGAGTTGCACTTATTTAAGAAAGTGACACTCCTGATCCATCACATCCCTGACCTGTACCGTGTATATATTAGAAAAGCACTGGGAAGTCACTTACTGCAAAATATCCAGCCTTTTACCTGCTCTTGCAGCTACGGTATTTATGTGGCTGATCCAGTTAAGTTTCTTGTCAATGGCGGCCCTTCAGATGTTAATGAGGTGGGGAGGGGGAGTGGTATTCAGCAATGGTAATGCCATTCAATGTCAAGGTGAGGTGTTTAGACTCTTGTTGGAGTTGGCAATTTGTGATATTTGTGAGGCATGAATGTTATTTGCCACTTAGCAGCACAAGTCTGTTTTCCAGGTCTTGCTGCATGCAGACAAAAGCTGTTTCATTATCTGAGGAGTTGTGAGTGGAACTAAATACTGTACAATCATCAGCGAAAAACCCTGCTCTGGTCTTATGATGGGCGGAAGGTCATTGATGAAGCAGCTGAAAATGGTTGGGCCTAGGACAGCCTGAGGAACTCCTGCAGTGATGTCCTGACGATGAGATGATTAGCCTCTAACAACCACAACTATCTTCCTTTGTGCTATGTATGAATCCAGCCGGTGGAAAGTTTTCCCCTAATTCCTATTGATTTCACTTTTACTAGGGCACTTTGATGCCACGCTCGATCAAATGTGCTTGATGTCAAGTACAGTCACTCTCACTTCACCCTTGGAATTCAGTCCTTTGTTGATGTTTAGACTAAGGCTGTAAAGAGGACTGAAGTCAAAGGATCCTGCTGGAAACTCTTTCGAGTTACCAACAGTCACAGATTGCAACTTCTTTCGCGTACAATCACAGTTCTTGGTTTTCCGGGAGTGGGACATGAACCCACAACCCTCTGATTCAAAGGCATCCCTCAGCAGGTTATTGGTGAATGAGTGCCGCTTGATAATACTGTCAACAATCTATCACGCAGCCAATGATTGTGAGCAGACAGGTGGAACTGCAATTGTCTGAATTGGATTCATCTTGCTTTTTGTGGACAGGACATACGTAGGCAATTTTCCAATTTGTTGGGTAGAAGCTGTACTGAATCAGCTTGACTAGTAGCATGGCTAGCTCTAGAGCACAAGTTGGCATATTGTTGGGGCCCAGAACATTTGCTGTACACATTGAACTCAGCCACAACTTGATAGCATGTGGAGTGAGGCAAATTGACTGAAGTCTAGCTTCTGTGATGGTTGAACCTTAAGAGAAGAATGAGATGGATTATCCACTAAATAAACTTAATAGAGCACAATTAACTGAGTTTATGTGTTGCAAGGATACATAGTTCACCACAAGCAAAAAATCTACTTGACCTCGTCCTCATAAATCTAGCTATTGTTGATGCATCTGTCCATGACAGTACTGATGCAGTGACGTCGTTCACAGCCTTTGGAGAGGCAAAGTACTGTCTTCACACTGAAGATATGCTCCATTCTGTTTTGTGCTAAATGAGATAGGTTCAGAATAGAACTAGCAGCTCAAAACTGGGTGCCCATGATGTGCTATGGACCATCAGCAGCAGCAGAATTGTATGCCATAATAATTTGTAATCTCACATGCCAACATATCCCTCACTCTACATTACCATCAAACCAAGGGCCCAACCCTGGTTCAATGAGGAAATTGAAGGACATGCCAGGAGCAGCACCAGGTATACCTAAAAATGGGGTGCTCACCTGGTGGAACCACAGCACACGACAATATTCATTCAATAGCAGCTGTGTGCTATAGACAGAGCTAAGCGATCCCACTAACAATGGATCCGACCTGAACTCTGTAGTCATAACAAATCCAGTCATGAATGGTGGTGGACAGTTAAATAACTAATGGGAGGAGGAGGAAGAGCAGTATAACCATCCTCAGTGATGGGCAGCCCAGCACGTTAGTGCAAAAAGCAAAGCTGAAGCTTTTGCAATCATCTTCAGCCAGAAGTGCTGAGTGGATGATCCATCTCTGCCTCCTCCTGAGATCTCTGCTGTAATGCCGAATGTTGTCTCATGAAGAGGCCTAGAGGCTTATATGGTTGTAAAATAACTGTTTATTAATAACACATAACAATATACATATATACAGGATACAGTCTTGACTAGGTGCTATCTTCATGCTGATTTCTATGAGACTCACTACTATGCTGCACTAGTTTTCTCATGTGACCCTCTCTACATGATAATGTTGGCAGTACGGTGTCTTCTTATTCATTCATGGAAATGTGGGCATCACTGGCTAGGCCAGCATTTATTGCCCATACCTAACTGCCCGTGAAAAGGTGGCGATGAGCTGCCTTCTTGAACCGCTGTGGTCCATGTGGTGTAGGTACTCCCACAGTGCTGTTTGGGAGGGAGGTCCAGGATTTTGACCCAGCAACAGTGAAGGAATGGTGACATATTTCCAAGTCAGGATGGTGACTGGCTTTCAGGGGAACTTCCAGGTGGCGGTGTTCCCAGGTATCTGCTGCCCTTGTCTTTCTAGATGGTAGTGGTCATGGGTATGGAAGGTGCTGTCTAAGGAGCCTTGGTGAATTCCTGCAGTGCATCTTGTAGATCGTAAAACTGCTGCCACTATGCATCGGTGATGATGGCAGTGAATGTTTGTGGATGGGGTGCCAATCAAATGAGCTGTTTTTTCCTGGATGGTGTCAAGCTTCTTGAGTGTTGTTGGAGCTGTACTCATCGAGGCAAGTGGGGAGTATTCCATCACACTTCTGACTTGTGCCTTGTAGATGGTGGACAGGCTCTGGGGAGTCAGGAGGTGAGTTACTCGCCACAGGATTCTGAGCCTCTGACCTGCTCTTGTAGCCACAGTATTTATATGTCTAGCCCAGTTCAGTTTCTGGTCAATGGTAACCTCCAGGATGTTGACAGTGGGGGATTCAGCGATGGTAATGCTATTGAACATCAAGGGACGATGGTTAGATTCTCTCTTGTTGGAGATGGTCATTGCCTGGCACTTGCGTGGTGCAAATGTCACTTGCTTCTTGTGAGCCCAAGTAATATAAATATGCTTCTATCTTAAACCTCTTGCAAATTAATTTTAACAAATTTTGGATCGCAAAATGCTGTTGTTTACACGTCCTCTGATTTTAACATCCGACTTTGAAAATCTGAGTTTGTATCTTCATAAAACTATCCATCAGAGTAGGAAGCATAGCAGATTGGATAAGGCAAATTAATGCAAGCAGTTTTTCACCAGTTCAGATACTGATTGCCACAGCGAACTGGGTGACCCACTGGGCAAGATCATATTCAGCCTGTTGGCCATTGATATACACCACTGTGTGTTATGACTGATGCAGTTGGTAAAGTGGAGTTATTTAAAAATCCCAGAGGGAAACTTTAAACAACTGTCATAACCTATAAGTTTAAGTGATATGTTTGAGATGCAACTCTAAATTCAGGAATCACACCATCAATTCTTGAGGTTTTATATTAAACTAATTGAAACATTTTATTAATTTACACAGGGTAAAAATATATATGCACATGGCTACAAATTACTACTATCATAACTTTTAACAAATTCCCAAACTAATCTCCATTAAGGTAACAGCAACCCATAGACTTAACCAGACACCAGTCAAAGGATTTTCACCTTACAAATTCAAAATGAGGTTCTTTTCACTGTGGGGCCAGTTGGAGGCTGGCAGCTGCTGTCTGATCTTACATTGTCTCTGCTCTGCACACCCGAAAACTGCTGAAGTTATACCTACCACCACTGATTGAATTCAAATTCTCATTGTCTCACCAGTCTCTTTGAACTTCACCTTTTAACAATGAAACCCCATTCATTGTACCAATTTTATTAGTAATATGGCTTGGTAGCTGCTAGAAAAGCATCAAGTTTTCACCCCACTTCTTGAATGCTCTATTCAAAAAATGCAAATACAGTCTACCTCTCTGTTTACATCTCAAACTAATACATATCAAAGCACCCAGACTAGCTTGCTTTAATCCAATTTAGTCCATGCAGACTAAACCTCTATTATAAAAGAAAAATATTTTCCAAGATATTATGTACATTAATAGCTTCATGACATCCCCCTCCTTATCAGAAAATGAAGCGTCATAATTCTAAAAGACAGCTTCATTTTAATAACCCATCTCCTATACTTATTACACAATTACATTACCAGATGCATGCATTAACATAAATATATATATATATATATATACAAGTCCTTGGTATCAACAGAAATTACTCCAGTTCAGTGTCCAGGTTTTTTTTAAATGTCCCATTTTCCTTTAAGCTTCAAACTCTTGATAATGCATCTGCCAACAGATTTTCTCTTCCAGCAATATGCATAATATGTAGCTTAAGTGGTTGTAACAATAGACTCCATCTGAAAAGCCTTGCACTTTTGGCACAAAATTTGTCCAAAAACTTCAAAGGGTTATGGTCTGTATAAATTATTGTTCCTGATGAATTGTTTGCAACACAAATTTCAAAATGCTGCAATGTTAACACCAAACTCAAAGTCTCTTTTTCAATAGTTGAATATCTTCCCTGTTGTACATTCAGCTTCCGTGAAAAATACCCTATCGGTTTTTCAATTCCAGTGTCATCTTCTTGTAACAGTACAGCCCCAATGCCTACATTGCTTGCGTCAATAGCCAACTTGAATTGCTTGGCATAATTACGTATTGCCAACACTGTTGTCGTAGTTAATACAGTTTTCAAACTATCAAATGACTTCTGACACTCCAGTGTCCATTGAAACATCTTGTTCTTTTTTAATAGTTCAGTCAGTGGAGCAACCACTTGGTTAAAGTTTGGTACAAATTTCCAGTAAAACCCATTCATGCCCAGAAATCTCAAGACTTCTCATTTTGTAGTAGGCACTGGGAAATTCAGGATAGCCTTAACTTTCGCATCTCACGGAGCCACTTTACCATGTCCGATGGTATGGCCTAGATATGTAACTTGTGCTTTTGCAAATTCACTTTTAGCCAAGTTCATCACAAATTAGCTTCTTGTAGTCGAGTAAATAATTCTTCCAAATGCTATAAATTCTTCCAGATGCACGTCTGACTGAAAACAATTAGATCATCAATATAAACTGCACAATTGCTTAGACCCACAATTACTTTGTTTGTCAGTCTTTGAAATGTCATTGGTGCATTCTTCATACCAAATGGTACGACTTTAAACTGATGTAGTCCACTTGGCAATATAAAAACTGATATCTCCTTTGCCCTGTCCGACAATGGTACCTACCAATATCCTTTTAGCAAGTCAATCTTTGTGATAAATTTTGATTGTCCCAATTTCTCAGTGCAATCTTCCAACTGTGGTATGGGATATGAATCCACTTTTATCACCGCATTCACTTTTTGATAGTGCACACAAAGTCTGTGTTCCATCCAGTTTCGGTTCCAGTACAATAGGCGAACTCCAGTTACTGCAACTAGACTCAATGATATCATTTTGAAGCATGAAATCAATTTCTTTTTGTACTTGTGATAACTTTGCCGGATTTAATCTATAAGGTTGATGCCTTATTGAAGATGATATTTCTATACATACATCATGTAAAGCTAAATGTGTCTTTCCCAACTTATTTCCACAAATAGGTTTGTGTGACTGCAATAGCTTTTCCAAATCACTTTGACCACTTGCTTGGAAGGTAACTCAATATTTCATTTAAATTTTCAAGCGCTCCCTCATTATCCAATTTGATTAGAGGAAAATCAATTTCAGAATCCTGCTCTTCTACCTCTTTCTCATCATCCACCATCAATAATACCTCTTCCCTGTCAAAGTACGTTTTAAGCATATTTACATGAGACACCCTCTGCTTCTTTCTTCTATCTGGAGTATTTATTAAATAATTTACTTCACTCAATTTCTTTTCAATCCTGTAAGGCCCACTAAATCTTGCATTCAATGAATGCCCTAGTACTGGTAACAAAACTAATACTTTCTCTCCAGAAACAAAACTGCGAATTTTAGCCTTATCTGCTTTCACTTTCACCACTTGCTGTGATATCTTTAAATGTTCCCTAGCCAACTCACATGCTCTATTCAATCTTTCCCTGAAATTTGATACGTAATCTAGGAGAGTAGTTTTTGAATTTTGACCCACCAATTTCTCCAGAATTAATTTCAGTGGCTGCCTTACCCCATGACCATAAACTTGTTGAAAAGGGCTAAAACCAGTCCATGCATTAGGAGCGTCTCTAATAACAAATAACAAAAATGGAATTCCTGCATCCCAATCCTGTGCAAAGTTTGATGCCACCTTTCCAAAGCTCCTTGTGACTCTGGATGATAAGCTGTTGATTTAAACTGTTTTATCCCCAAGCTGTTCATTACTTCCTTAAACAGCTGTAACATGAAATTTGACCCCTGATTTGATTGTATCCCTTTAGGTAAACGATATCGTGTGAAAAATTTAATTAACTCCTCCACAATCTTCTTAGTTGTAATATTTCTAAAAGATACTGCTTCAGGAAACCTAGTAGATACATCCATTATTGTTAATAAGTACTGATTTCCACTTTTAGCCTTAGGGAGGGGTCACACACAATCAATCATGACCCTAGTAAAAGGTTCTTCAAATGCTGGTATTGGGATTAAAGGCGCCGGCTTAATCACTGCTTGTGCTTTTCCCGTTACTTGACATATATGACAGGTTCTACAGAATTTGACTACATCCCTATGCAATCCTGGCCAAAGAAAAACCTCTGTATCTTTTCCTGTGTTTTCCTAATTCCTATATGTCCCCCAATGGACTTTCATGAGCAATCCTCAGGATCTTATTCCTATAACCTAATGGGATAACAATCTGATGCACCTCCTTCCATCTTTCATTTGCTGAGACGTAATCCAACCACCACTTTCTCATTAATATATTCCCTCGAAGATAATAACATACAGAATACATTTTGTTTTGGTTTCTGAATAAGCGTTCTGATATAATTGTTTTAATTGCAAATCTTTTTTCTGTAGCTCCACTAACCTCTTTGAGTTAAACCCTCCAACTGAACTGTCCTGCATTCCTTCCTCCTGAACAACGTTATCAAGTACAGTGCCAGCTAATTGGATTTCAACACCTTCTTCTTGCCTTTGAACTGCCTGCTTATCTTGTATATTTTGTTCTTCCCTATGGGTTTTTGATCTCATTATAACATAATCAGGAAACAATCCAAGATGTTCCTTCTGCAGCACTTCTGTTGAAAACACTTCTACAGGCTGCTCAACTACCAGAGGCATCACCCATATTTATGATCCAGCTAAATCATTACCCAGAATAAATTGAACCCTTGAAATGGGCAATTTTTCCACCATTCCAACTATAACTTCACCCGTCTTCCAACTGCTCTTTAAATTTATCTTTCACAATGGAATAGATTTAGCATCTCCATGAATGCCACTTATTATTACCTTCTCCTGCAACACTCCCTCTGAACAACAAACATCACTATCCCACAACATTAAGGATTGACTAGACCCTGTGTCTCTTAAAATTTTAACATCTTTACCTACTCCACCCTGTACACATGGAAAGACTTCCCCTTCACATACGAAGTCTTTAAACATTTCTGCAACCTGCTCCTCAGAATTCTCTTGAGTAAACTGTGAATGTATTCCCACTTCTTTACCTTTCACTGATTCTCCCTGTTTCACCTGTACACAAACTATTGGTTTCTCCTGTGCCTGAACCTCAGGACCCACAGTAGTTTTACTTCCAGAGCTTTTCTGTACCTCAATAATTCGTACAGATTTTCCCTGCAATCTCCAACACACTGACTTTGTGTGCCCCACTTTATTACAATGAAAATGCCTCAATTTTTGAATGTCACTTGTACCTTCAGCACCTTTTTTTGCTCTGAGAGAAAACTTCCTGCGAATTTCCAGCTACTATTTCTCTTCCCTTACAACCTGCCTTCCTTTCACATTCCCAATTTTTATCCTTCTCCAATTTGAAAGGGTGACAGAAAAAAAGTTTAGCTCTATGAACTAACTCATGATCATCAGCTATCACTGCTGCTTGTCATACAGAATTAACCCTCTGTTCCTCCACATGAGTTCTCACTACCGAAGGGATTGAATCTTTAAATTCTTCCAAAAGAATGACTTCCGTAAGAGCTGCATAGGTTGTCTCTATTTTTAGCTGGTCAAAATTATTTTGTTTTACTCTTTCAAATGCAATATAAGTTTTCCCAGGCTGTTTTCTTATATTCCTAAATTTCTGCCTGTATGTTTCAGGAACCAACTCATATGCACTCAAAATACCTTTTTTCACCACATGTCCAACATTTCTTCTGAAAGCGAAGCATATACCTCAAGCCCCCTACCTAACAACTTAGACTATAATAATAATAATGTCCAGTTTACCTGTGGCCATTTCATCTGTTTAGCTAGCTTCTTAAATGAAATAAAGAATGCTTCAATATCTGTTTCCTCAAACTTTGGAAGAGCTTGTACAAATATAAACATATCCCCACTGGGTTCTACTCTAGAGATAAATCCTTCCTCACCTACTGACACCTCTTTTCTAACTGCCAACATTTGCAGTTGAAATTCTCTCTTTTTCTCTTTCCTCCTCCTCTATCTTTACAATTTCTAATTCCCTTTTAAAAGCTATTTCTCTGTCCTTTGCTTCAAATTCAAGCTTTTTCTGTTCCTTTGCTTGTTCAAATTCTAGCATCTTCATTTGTAACTGAAGTCTCACTACCTCCAGCTATGACTCACTAGTGTCAGGTTTCACTTCCAACTGTATAGCAATATCAAATGTGCATCAGAAACTTGTGTAAACTTTTAAATAATTACAGCAGCTAAAGATAAGTTTGGTTCTATGAATATTACGGAAATGCCCTGCCCTGGAACATTATACCAATTTTCTCCTTAAAGGATCAAACTCTCTTTTCTTCCTATACATCTGGTCACTTCATCCAGCTTTCATTCCTCTGGAACTTATTTCTAGCAATGATTTTTGCAAACTGTGCTATACTTTTAACTATTCAGATTTCCTAGCTCCCGCAGTAACCCCAATTGTAACTTATCCACCAACTCTGTTAACTTACTTTTGGTTATTCTCTCCAATCCAATCAGAGTTATCTCTTCTACTCCCAGGCAAGTTTTAGCAATTTCCAAAGCCACCTTGCAGTCTCACCACTTCTAAAATACCTCACCAACTCCTGAATTTAAAGTGCCTCTTGTACTCGTAAGCTTAAAATTCACCAATTCCTAACCATTCAAGGAATTAGAAATATAATTTATCCCGGCACAGCCCCCAGTTGTTCTGACCAATGCAGTGGTAAAGTGGAGTTATTTAAAAATCCCAGAGGGAAACTTTAAACAATTGTCATTACCTAAAATTTTAAGTGATATGTCTGAGATGCAACTCTAAATTCAAGAATCAGACCATCAGTTCTTGAGGTTTTACATTAAACTAATTGAAACATTTTATTAATTTACACAGGGCAAAATATATATATATATACACATGGCTACAAATTACTGCTATCATAACTATTAACAAATTCCCAAACTAACCTCCATTAAGGTAACAGCAACCCTTAGACTGAACCAAACACCAAGCAAAGGATTTTCACCTTATGAATTCAAAATGAGGTTCTTTTCACTGTGGGGCCAGTTGGAGGCTGGCAGCTGCCTTTTGATCTCACATTGCCTCTGCTTGCACACCTGAAAACTACTGAAGTTATACCTACTACCATTGATTGAATTCAAATTCTCATTGTCTCACCAGTCTCTTTGAGCTTCACCTTTTAACAATGAAACCCCTTTCATAGTACCAATTTTATTAGTAATATAAACATATTGCTTGGTAGCTGCTAGAAAGGCATCAAGTTTTCACCCCACTTCTTGAACGCGCTATTCATAAAATGCAAATACACTCCACCTCTCTGTTTACATCTCAAACTAATACATATCAAAGCACCCTGACTAGCTGGCTTTAATCCAGTTAAGACATACCCACAAACTAAACCTCTATTTTAAAAGAAAAATATTTTCCAAAATATTATATACAGTAATAGCTTCATACATGTGTTAAAGGGAATGATGTGGCTAATCTTAATTAGTAATTGTAACTTTCCATGTAGATGTCTGTCTAGGTGCTACATTTCCAGTTACTGAATGGTCACATCGAGCCTTTGGTCTATAATTCAGTTCAATTGCCTCATAAGAAGAAGAATGTGCTTTATTTCAGGTGAGTGGAACTATATCCTGTAATAACAGTTATCAAATATGTTGCCTGGGAAATGCTTACCTTTTAATTTGTCATGGTTTGGCTTCAAACGGGTATGTGACTTTCAATTATTTTCATGTATTTATTATATGTAAAGCCTGACTGTGATGACTGCATAAGATGTGTGCTTTATGAAATTGCTTTCACCTTTAGCTTTCCTGTTACACAGTTTTACACATCAAGAGTTAAGATGAACAATCTGGATGCACTCCTGATTTGTGGCTCCTATAATTTTTCATCTATTAAAAGTCACAAGTAGGTCACGTACCAGAACTCCTAACAGTGCATGAAGTGAAGCGGAGGAGTACGAAAACAGAAAATGCACCCTGGTTCTTAACTGATGTCTGTAAAGTGATCAATTTTTAAAATTCCACAGGCATTCAGTTTATATGTTTCACTTAAAACTCCCCACCTGCAAGAGATAGCAAGATACTGGGGGTAATTTTAATATTTATTTCAAATCTTTTAATTAAAATAAAACACATTTCTGTGTTGCCAGGAGAAGCAGGAATTAACCTTGATTCAATAATCTTTGTCATCACAAACATCCGCTTCAGAGCAGGGTCCAAATGCTGCCTTCGTCCAGGTAGTTGGCCCAAAATTGGTTGCCACCATTGGGCAAGCTCCCTGTGGATGCCATATGGAGATAAGGCCTGAAGACCAACTCCTGATGATCCTCAGGCCTGTCAATTTGGGTGTGCATTGCAAAAACAGGCCAAGATGATAAAGTATCCTTTACCTCGAATATTGACTTCTCTTGTCCAAAACAAACTTGAAAGCGCTAATTAGCTCACAATGCAAGCCTTGTTTTTCAGGCAAGCTTGACCTGCAATGGCCAGAAAGCCTTTGGTCATAAGGTCTTAAACCAATTAACAAATGAAAACCTATGTAACTAAATCAGCAGATCCCATGAGACCAAACACTAAAGTGTTCATTTTGTTAAATAAGCAAGATTTCCTTCTAGAAATAACACCCATTGGAACCTAAAATGGATCTAAACGCTGAACTCTTCAAATTGGGAAACTTTGGCCATTCACAAATGAAATCAAAATAGCCCAATTCAAGTGACAGTAAGTTGCAAATCCTATTATTCTACTGGTTATTATAACTGCTCCAACATTGGCGGCCGTGCTTTAATTTGCCCAGACCCTAAATCTCTCTACCTTTCCGCCCCTCTTTCCTCTTTAAGACGCTCCTTAATACCTACATCTTTGACCAAGCTTCTGTTCTAATATCTCCTCACGTGGCTTGATGTCAAATTTTGTGTGATAAATGCTCCTGCTGAAGTGCCTTGAGAAGTTTTACAACATTAAAAGGACTATATAATTGCAACTCGTTGTAATTCACCTGTAGAAATATTTGAAATGATGGCCTATGGTTTACAATATACCTTCTCCACTGTTATGTTCCTTCTGTCGGGTCGCTTTGCTCACGAACACAGTTGCACGGCTATTTATCGATGGGTGAGTTGGCCAACAATATACTGCAGACGCAGAGACCAATATAAGATGAAGCACATGCTGTTTATTTACACAAGTAACAGGGCACCAACACAATGTGTGCTTCTCAAACCAGACCCTAATCTAAACTACTGATTAACATTGTAGCCCATGCTACGCAGCCATTGGGTGATACAGTCACGTGGTCAATCTGCTCACATTCCGATAGAGACCCTTGTGTGTGTTAATAGTCAAGTATTCTCTCAACATGCTATCTAATTCTAATTGTTGATAGGCGTGGCACATATCTGATTTCATATATGACTGGTCTCTTGCCAGCTTGGCGTATAAATCATTTATCCTTGGGATGGTGTACTTGTCTAGTTTCGTTACTTTATTTACTGTCAACTTGTAGTCTCCACATATACGTATGGTCTGGTTGGGCTTGACCACTGGAACTATGGGTGCTGCCCACAGAGAATTGGACTGGCTGGATTACTCTTAAGCTTTCTAACCTGCACAGCACTGCATCCACCTTTTCTTTCAGTGTATAAGGCATGGGCCTGGTCTTGAAGAAATGTGGTGTTGCCTAGGGATCGACATATATCTTGGCAAGCATGCCTTTCAACTTTCTTAATTCATCCCGAAAAACCATGTTGTATTTCTTCAGAAGTTCTGGAGTTCCATCTGATTTTAGTTGAAATATCTCAGACCAGTTGAGTTTAATCTTCTGTAGCCAATCTCGACCTAAAAGACTGGGTCCCTCCCCTTTTACGATTATCACAGGTAATTGGGCTGTCTGTTGCTTGTGACAGACTGGGACTGTGGCAATGCCCTTGACCTGAATAGATTCTCCCGTGTAAGTTCTTAACTTAGCAGTTGTCCACTCTTAATTTATTGGCTGTCTTCCTTCATTTGAAAATGTGCTCTCCAACCACTGTAGTTGAGGCACAATTATCGACTTCCATATGCAGTGACTTCTCATTTACTTGTACTGTCACTATAATAGGCTCAGTTTTCACAGCAGTTACGTTATACAGGGAATACACATCAGTATCAGCAGCTTCAGCCTTTACTGTACCTGTCAGCTCGATCATGTTCCTTTGCTGTCTTGCAGGCTGCCTCATCTTTGTTTGGCATTGCCTAACCATGTGTCCCTTCTTAGGACAATAATGACACTGCCTCTTTGAATTTACAAGTATCTGCTCCATGGTCACCTCCATATCTATAGCAATTTTATCTTGAAGTCACTGATGAAACGTTTCTGTTAGCCAACTTAATGTTTCTTACAGTGGACTTTGAATCGCGCTTTAGTTCTGCAGTTCTGGTTTTCGTACAATGCTCGGTGACAAGTTCCCATCCCATATGAAGTACGGCGCCATTACCCATGTGTTACAAAGCCTGCGAGTCTCTCGCAGCACTTTCCATGGCGAGGGAGATTTTTAGGGCACATTTAAAGTCAATATCAATTTCGGAAAGCAAGCGGCGCTTTATGGCATTGTTCTTGACTCCACATACCAGTTGGTCCTGCAGCCTATCGTTTAATGCGTCCCCAAAGTTGCAGTATTCCATTAACTGCTTGAGGTTTGCCACATAGGTTGCGATGGATTCTCCTAGGGCACAAACTCTTGAACTGAATTTAAAACGTTGCATTATTACGGATGGCTTTGGCTGGAAGTGTGCTTTCACTAGGTCCACTAACTCACTATATGACTTGGAATCGGGCATGCTCAGGGCAGTCAGGTTGCAAAACAGGTTGTATGTTTTACTGCCACATGCATTTAAGAGGATCGCTTTCTGCTTTTCTTCGCAGTTATTTCATTTGCTACAAAGTAAAATCTGAGACGCTCAACATATTAGCTCCAATCTTCAATATTAGCATCATATGAATCAATTCTTCCAAACAGTGGCATGACTGGAGAGTAGTTTATAAAAATTGATTTTACTCACAATAAAAGGGCAAGGTGTGCTGTCGAAGTTGATTTTACCCTCGCCGCCAAATGTGATGGCTCAGTGGAGCAGACAGGTTTTGTAAAGAAACAGTAAAACTTTATTATGGAGACATCTAGGAGTGCTTGGACTAGACCCAATCCCTCGTCCAGAAGAAACTCTACCCCCCCAGATTGCCCATGCTAAGTGCTCACTGATCCAAGCTCCTGCAGAACATCACATGACCCGCGATAGACAGCAGGGAGGGACAAAACATGCAGTTACCACAAAGGAACACTGCAAAACAAATGGGCTGAAGCCTGATAGAGTCACAAACAAATCAACTCTCCCCACACAGATCAGACTGTGAAGCCCACTGTGCTGACCTCTGCGCAGAACGTGTGCTCCCGATGCATAGTTCTGCACTGAAATCACAAATCGTCAAAATTGATAATATGATGGACAACGTTGGAAGACATATCTAAGGAACAATTTAGCCTAGAAAAATTCCAGGAAAAACTTTCGGGTATTTGTATCAGAAAGCAACAAGTGTAAACTTAAATAACAATGGATGTTTGAATCACTGTTTAAATCATGATCAACTATTACATAGAATCATGTATTGAATTAATTTGACAGTACACTTTTCACAACATTGCAATTAGCGATTAGGCTATAATCAGAATGTTGCTTAATTATCTATGTACCGGAAGTCATCGTGGACAAAACATTGAAGACCACAATATTGCAAGGCTATTAGGAAAGCACATAGGATGTGCTATTTTTTTTTTCTTTATTCTTTCATGGGACATGGGCATCACTGGCAAGCATTTGTTGCCCATCCCAAATTGCCCTCGCTAGGTCACATTAGAGGGCAGTTAAGAGTCATTCACATTGCTGTGGGTCTGGAGTCACATTTGGGCCAGACCAGGTAAGGACACCAGATTTCCTTCCCTAAAGGACTTTAGTGAACCAGATGAGTTTTTACAACAATCAATGATAGTTTCATAGTCACTATCCTGAGACGAGCCAGATTTCAGATTTATTAAGCGAATTCAAATTCCACCAGCTGCCAAGGCAGGATTTGAACCCATGTCCCCAGAGTATCAACCTGGGATTCTGGATTTCTAGTCCAGTGGCATTACAACAATGCCACCATCTCCCCTTAGCTGAAGTTAAGTTTGTAGTGTGTGACCCAAATGTTCCTTCTTCTTAGCCTCACAATGGAAGAACTTCCTTTGAACCATTTGACCAAGCTGTGAGGAGGATTTGTCATAGAATAGGGAAAATGGTTTCAGGGTCAGAAGGCTTAGGTCGTTCTGTCACTCAGGACCCTAAAAGGGAGGCATCTTTCTTTGTCAAAGTGCCTTACGTGATGATCTGAGTTAAGTGGTGTTGACAAGTAAGAACATAAGAAATAGGAGCAGGGGTAGGCCATGTGGACCCTCGAGCCTGCTCCAGCATTTCATATAGCCATGGGTGATCTTCTGCTTCAACTCCACCTTCCCACGCTATCCCCATATCCTTTAATTCCCTTAGTATTCGAAATTTATAAATTTCTGTCCTGAATATACTCAATCACCGAGCATCCTCTGCAGCCTGGGTTAGAGAATTCCAAAGATTCACAATCCCTTGAGAGGAAAAATTTCTCCTCATCTCAGGCCTAAATTATTGACCCCTTATTCTGAGATTGTGATCTCTAGTTAGAGACTCAAGGGGAAACATCCTCCTAGCATCAACCCAATCAAGCCTCTTAAGAATCTAATTGCATAAATGAGATTGACTGTCATTCTTCTAAACTCCAGGGAATAGAGGATCAGTCTATTTAATCTTTGCTCATAGGACAATCACCTCATCCCAGGAACTAGTCTAGTGAATTTTCACTGCACTCTCTCTAAGGCAAAAATGTCCTTCCTTGGGCAAAGAGAACAAAATTATACACAGCATTCCATTTGTGATCTCACCAAGGCCCCAATAAATTACAATAAGATTTCTTAACTCTCATACTCCAATCCCTTTGTAATAAAGGCTAACATACTATTTGATTTCCTAATTGCTTGCTGTACCTGCATGTTAACTTTCTGTGATTCATGTACAAGTCAGCCAGGTCCCTCAGAATATCAACATTTTCCAAACTCTCACTATTCAAAAAATATTCAGTTTTCTAGCTTTCCTACCAAAGTAGATTGCTTCATATTTCCCCACATTATGTTCCATCCGCCGTATTCTTGCTCATTCCCTTTGCAGCCTCTTTGTGCACTCCTCACAGCTTACTTCCTCACCCAATTTTATAGTGTTAGCAAGCTTACATTCAGCCCTTCCTTCTAAGGAAAGAAAGACTTGCATTTATATAGCACCCTTCATGACCACAGAATGTCCCAAAGTACTTTTGAGCCAGTGAAGTACTTTTGAACTGTAATCACTGTTATAATGCAGGAAACATAACAGCCAACTTGCACACAGCTAGCTCCTACAAACAACAAAATGATAATATCCAGATAAGCCATTTTTGTGATGTTGATAAAGGGATAAATGTTGGTTCACCTAAATCATTGATATATATACTAAAAGTAGCTGAGGCCCGAGCATTAACCCTTGCTGTACCTCACTAGTTAAAACCTGCAAACCCAAAAATGGTCTGTTTATTCTTACTCTGTTTTCTGTTCATTATGCTAATCTTCAAACTATGCTAATATATTACACCCCACCAACCCCATGAGCACTGCCTCTTGTGTGGCACTTTATTGAATGGTTTTTGAAAATCCAGTGCATTCCATTCACTGGTTCCCTCTTATCTACACTTGTAGTTGCAACCTCGAAAACACTAACAGATCTGTCGAACACAATTTCTCTTTCATAAATTTATGTTGCCTCTGCTTAGTCATATTTTGATTTTCTAATCGCTCTATTCCCATTCTTATTATAATAGATTCTATCATTTTCCCTACTCCTGATGCCAGGCTAACTGACCGTGGTTCCTTACTTGAATAGAGTGCTTATGCTTGCTACCTTTCAATCCTGGAACCATTCCAGAATATAGGGAATTCTGCAGGTCAAAACCAATGATCTCCTATCTCTGCAGCCACATCTTTTAAAACCTTAAGTTATGGAATATCAGTTGCAATGGATTTGTGAACTTTTAGTCCCAATAATTTCTTCGATATAATTTTTTTAATGAATATTTATTTTTAAGTTCCTCATTCTTGCTCAACCTTTTGTTCCCAGCTATTTCTGGAATGCTTTTAGAGTCTTCTACTGTGAAGCCAGATATAAAGTATATTTGTTTAATGTTTCTGCCATTTCCTTATTGCCCATTACAATTTCTCCTGTCTCTTACATCTAAGGTAATCTGCTCCTTTTACATAGAAGCTTTTACACTCTGTTTTTATGTCACTTGCTTGTTTACTCTCATATTCTCCTTTTCTCTTTGAACTTCTTGGTCATACTTTGCTGGATTTTAAAACCTCAAATCCAAGCTTTATATTCTTTTTGCAACATTATAAGTTTCTTCTTTTAATCTAATGCTCTCTTTAAATTATCTTGTTAGTCAGGTTTGGAGCACTTTTCCCGTGTGTTTTTATTCCTTAAGAAAACATATATTTATTATGAGTTATCATTAATTCTTTAAAGATTCCCATTGCTTATCTACTCTCATATCTTTTAAATTAGTTTCCCAATCTGCCTTAGCCAACTCGCCCCCATACCTTTGTTCAGATTTAACCCTCTTGTTTCAGACTTAACTAAATTGCTCGTCCAATCTCTGGATCATCACGAACGATTGAGATGCACGTCGGGGCCCTGTGGTATTCTCAATACACTGACCTCCATGGGAACTGCCTGGGCAGTTTCAGCTTCAGATGGGCAATTCCTGTGCTCCCTGGGACCCTCCATGAATGTCTGTGACTCTGAAACTTGGGACAGTTCTAATGTGCTTCCTCAGACAGACTAAAACCTAGTCTAACTTTAGGGTAATTACATTACTAGCCTCCCAATCACCTCTCCCAACCCCCCAGCTACCCCCTCAACTACAGTCCCAATCCCCCCCACCACGCCCAACACCGCCCGACAACTCTCCCAGACCCCCCACCAAACTAACCCCCGACCACTCAATTACCCTCCTGACCCTGCCGATTACTCCCGACTACCCCCCTGACCCTTCTGACAACCCTCCGACCACCCGACTACTCTCCCGACAGCCCCCCACAACTAACACCCATTCACCTGGCAACCTCCGAACACCCTCCCAACCTGACACGACTACCCACTTATCCATCTCATCCACCTTACCCACCTCACACACCTAGCCCCTACCCACTCACCTACCTCACCCATCTACTCACTCACCCTATCACTCACCCAATTACTCAAACATTCATTCGCTAACATTCAAACTGGACCATTAAACTTACGAAATGGCAGCTACTGCCATAAAAGGGGGACCTGTCTTGTCTTCCCTCAACTCTACTATGATCAGATGTAGTCCTCTGAGGGACACAGCACTTTCTGGGGCAGCCAGGCTCGGAAGACCCCAGTAGAAATGCAGAACAGCGACAGGTCGGGGAAATTTCTGGATGCAGCAGGAATCCAATGGCGTTGCTCACCACATACCTTGCAGATCCCACCGCCGCGCTCCCCCACCCCCATCACCACCACCCCACATACCTGGATCACTACCCAGCCCCAGCATCCCCAGCCCCTTAGCCTCGCCAATGTTGGTGGAGAGCTGGGGGCGTGGGAGGGAGTTAGCAAAGCTGGCGGGGGGGGAGGGAACTGAGCAGAGCCAGGGGTTTGTGGGGTGGGGGTGCTGGTGCTTTAGTAATGCCAGGGGTTTGGGAGGGGGGGGTGAGCAGAGCATGGTGTGGGGGCAGGGGATGAGCAGAGCTGGGGTGCAGGGAGCAAGATGCGGAGAGCTGGGGGTGCAGGAAGCAGGGTGATTAACATTGGTGTTGATGGAGTACTGCGGTTTGAGCTAGAATTAAAACTAGATGCAAGATAAGTTAAAAAGATTGAAAGTCACTGAACTGAAGGCAGACCTCTAGGCTGTATGTTCAATTTGTGATGTAAAAGGTGGTGTGGCACACTGGGATTGCACCTTGTTACTAGGGCTCACCACTTGCTTCACCAGTGGATCCAAAATGCAGCCTGGACAGCAAACTCCTGCTGCAGCCAATGAAACCGACAAGAAAGTAATTTAAAATGCAGTCCAGAGCTTAAGCCACAGCTTTACTGCTGACAGGAAGATTTGGGCCCTTGGGCTGAATTTTGCTTGCCGACGCGCAAAATGACGCGGGATGAACCTGTCATTGGTCAATTCAGGCCATTGACAGGATCATTGAAACAATTAAAGGACCTGCCTGTCCAACCTTAAGGTTGGCAGGCAGGCCAGGAGCCCTGGCGGCAAATAGAAAAAAACATGAAACCTCATCCACTAGCGGGATGAGGTTTCATGTAGGGATTTAAAAAGTTTAATAAAGTTTTAGTGTAAATTATGAACATGTCCCATCTCATGTGACATTGTCACATGAGGGGGACATGTTAAGGATTTTTTTTTTCTTTCTATATTTAATGCTTTTAAAACTGTCAGCGATCTCCCTGAGGCAGCACTTAGCCTCAGGGAGATGTGTGCTCTTTCATGCGCTCTTTCATTGCACAAAACTAAGTCTAAAAGAGCCTATTCCACAGCTGGTTCCTCAACATGCTAATCTAGAAAACGCTGTTGAATGCATTCCATGAACTTGTCCTCCTCACTGTTACTGCAAATTTGGTTTGCCCAATCTATATGAATATTAAACTCCCCTATGATTACGGTGCTGCCTGTGTTACATGCACATCTAATTTCCTGTTTATATTATGCCCAAAACTACAACCACTGTTAGGAAGCCTATAAACTACTCCCATCAGAATCTTTTGTCCCTTTCTCGCTGTTAGCTTCACCAAAACTGATTCTATATCATGGTTTTCCGAGCTAAGATCCTTTCACTCTACTGTCTTTATCCCATCCTTTATTAGCTGGATTTATTCCCTCCCTAACAGAACTGTGGGTGTACCTGCACCACATGGACTGCAGTGGTTCAAGAAGGCGGCTCACCACCAACCTCTCAAGGACAGTTAGGGATGGGCAATAAAAATGCTGGCCTAGCCAGCGACACCCACATCCTGTGAAAGAATAAAAAAAATCAGGACTACTTAATGTGGCTGACAGGGTTTAAGTTGTAATGTGTAAATTCTTAAAACAGAAGATCTGTATAGTTGAAGAGCAAACCGAAGCTTGAGATGGCAGTTTGAAATTGTGTATGTGATCACACAAATATATTAGGAAAAAATTGCATTTATGGAGTTCCTTACAACCACCCTGAGGATGTCGCAAAGCAAACAGAGTAAATTTTAGCCTTCTGCACACAAGCAATAATCTAACGGAGTGAATCACCCAGCCATTAAAGAACATGCCATTTTAAATTGGGTGCATAAAATTTACCCCAATTAATTATTTTTGAAGTGCAGAATTTTTTTTTTAGGCAAAATTGTGCAGAACAAGGTCCCACTAACAGTAAGTGAAATGAATGACCAACTAATCATCTGTTTTTGATAGGTTTGGTTGAGGAGCATATGTTGTCCAGAAAACCAGGAGAACTCTAAGTGCTTATTTGAACAGCATCATAAGATCTTTTATTTCTGCATGAACAAGAATATAGGTCCTTAGTTTAATATTTCATTTGAGTGAAAGCATCTCTGACAATACAGTACCCCCTCAGTAGTGCATCAAAGAGTCAGTTTAGAATGTGATCCTGAAATTGTACTGTTTCTCTGTGGATTCTGGTGATCTCTGGCTGAGGAAATGGTGGGGGACTGGGAGAACCCAAAAGGAAATTTGGGATTGTAGGTTGTCAAGTCCTGGAATATATACAAGGTTTAATAACTGCCTTGATTGCATTGCAAAGAGGAAAGCAGTAACTAACGTTGCAATTTACTGTTCTGCTGTAGGGTCTATACCTAAAGTGTTAATATATATCACTTTTTAGATGTTGGTATATTGTTGCATAATTTCAGTATTTTCTGCCAAAAAAGATGTAAGTTGGCCATTCAATTTGTGATATCTCAATGTGCACAATAACTTGTATTTTTTTTGCCTACATAATAGCAATCACTGCACTTCAAAGTAATACATTGGGCCAGATTTTGCTGTAAAAATAATGGCATCTAAATGCCATATATGGTGGAATTTTCTGATCTTGCCAGCAGCAGGTATTGTCGCAGGTAGGCTGGGAACATTTGGAGACCGGCCAAAAGTCAACCATTGTTCAGCAAGCATCCAGAGGTCCTATTTCCCTGCTGTGCCATTATCAATTAACTTTGTGAACTAAAGTTTTTAAAGCTTAAAAGTGCACAAACAAATCTAACTAGTGAGTCACACACACATTCTTGGCCATTATACTTCAAGAGTTTTGAGGCATTTCTGGGAGATGTGGTAAAGTGATTATGGAGCTTGAGTGATACAAAAATCGAAGACTTTCTTCATTGTGCTGCATGGCATAAACACTACTTTACCTGCGGAGCAGAAAGGGGTTCATTACATTTTTTTTAAATTTGATTTTGCAATCAAGCACTTATGATTACAAATGCTGGTTTAGTCTCGGATTTACTACAGTGTGAAAAAAATAATGAATTTTTAAAACTCATCCATGGGATGTGGGCATCGTTGGCTATCTTCAGCAAGACCTGGACAGTATCCAGGCTTGGGCTGACGTGGCAAGTAACATCCACACCCACACAATCACCAGGCAATGACCACCTTCAACAAGAGAGAATCAAGAGGCTAGGAATCCTGCGGCAAGTTACTCAGCTCCTGACTCCCCAAAGACCATCCACCATCTACAAGGCACAAGTCAGGAGCGCGATGGAATGCTCTCCACTTGCCTGGATGAGTGCCGCTCCAACAACACCCAAGAAGCCTGACACCATCCAGGACAAAACAGCCTGCTTGATTGGCATCCCATCCACAAACATTCACTCCCTCCACCACCGATGCACAGTGGCAGCAGTGTGTACCATTTACAAGATGTACTGCAGCAACTCACCAAGCCTCCTGAGATAGCACCTTTGAAACCCACAACCACTACTATCTGGAAGAAAATAGCAGCAGACACATGGGAACACCACCACCTGGAAGTTCCCCTGCATGTCACTCACCATCCTGACTTGGAAATATATTATGTTCCTTCGCTGTTGCTGGGTCAAAATCCTGGAACTCCCTCCCTAACAGCACTGTGGGTGCACCTACACCACATGGACTTTATCCACAGCAACTGTTACTTCTTCATAGAACTCCAATAAATTGGTTAAATGTGATTTCCCTTTTACAAACCCATGTTGACTCTGCCTGATTACCTTGAATTTTTCTAAGTGCCCTATTATAACTTCATTAATAATAGCTTCTAACATTTTCCCTATGACAGATGTTAAGCTAATTGGCCTATAGTTTCTTGCTCTCTGTCTCTCTCCATTTTTGAATAAAGGAGTTATATTCGCTATTTTCCAATCTAATGGAACCTTCCCTAAATCTAGTGAATTTTGGAAAATTAAAACCAACACATCAATTATCTCACTAGCCACTTCTTTTAAGACCCTAGGATGAAATCCATCAGAACCTTGGGAATTGTCAACCTGCAGTTGCAACAATTTTCTAACTACCACTTCCCTGGTGATTGTAATTTTCTTGAGTTCCTCCCTCCCTTCCATTTCCTGATTTACAGCTATTTCTGGGATGTTACTTGTATCTGCTATAGTGAAAACCAATGCAAAATACCTGTTCAATTCATCTGCCACCTTCTTATTTTTCATCATTAACTCCTCAGACTCACTTTCGATAGGACCAGTGCTCACTTTGTTCACCCTTTTCTTTTTAAAATATCTATAGCAACTCTTACTATCTGGCTTTATACTTCTAGCTAGCTTTCTCTTGTACTCTAATTTTTCCCTCCTTAATAATCTTTTAGCCAAATAAAGCCAATTACATAACGCATGTTATACAAGTACAGATTTGGATAAGGTTTATTGGGAAAATAGATTAAAAGGCATGATGGTAAACAAGCAGTAGGTAACATTTAAAGAAATGTATTCCATTATGAAACAAAAAGTCCAAGGGAAAAGTGATCCATCAGTGGCTGACTAAAGAAGTTAAGGATAGCATTAGCTTAAAAGAAAAGGCTTATATTGTTACAAACAATAGTAGTAAGTTTGAGGAATGGCAGATATTTATAAACAAGCAAAAGTGAGCAAAAAATTTGATAGAAAGGGAAAATATAGAATGACAGTAAACTGGCAAGAAATATAAAAACAGACTGTAATACTTTCTATAAATATATTAAAAGGATGAGAGTAACGAAAATAAAGACTGGTTCGTTAGATGCTGAGCCAGAAGAAGTTATAATGAAGAATAAGGAAATGACAGAGATGTTAAGTAAGTGTTTATGCTTTTGTTGCCCAATTTTGAGTGATCTTCAAGCAGATGAGGGCACCCCTGGAATACTATTGGCAGATATGTCCACAGCAGGTAATGATGAAACTAAGTCATAATCATGTTTTTCATCATTACTGTCTTAGGAAGGCTGGATATTTGGAACATTCTATAAAACAAGCCTTCAGCATGGCTTAGCAGGCAATGTGTGTAAAACCATTTAAAAGAGCATAGCAGTGGCTGAAGTTAAGTTGGTCGAGGAATTATCAATTGCCATTTATGTGATGCTTCATTACAAGGCATTCATCAAAAGTGACAAAATGAAGTATTGTTGGAGGCTGCCTTACTCTTTAGCTGCTGCATGCATTGGCCATTCTCCAAGATTAGGGCAGAATCGTCCCAGATTAGCACAACTGCAGTGGCGGGTGGAAAAAAAGTCGTTCTACTCGCCAGTCGCAATGGTGGGTTTTTGCGCCATATTGTCCCATTCCCCTCTTATTAATTATGCAGCCACAGGAAACACGCCATCTTGCTGGCGGGTGGCCTCCAATTTTCCCGCATGCCATTATTTCACTGCTTCCTCAAGCAGGAAGCCATATTTAAACTGCAGCCGTGCACACACTTTTCAAAACTTGCAGCCCAAGACTGCTCCAGTGAAGACATGGCCCCAAAAACCAAGAAGAATGCAGCCCCCTGATTCAGTGGCGCATCCTGGAACTCCTCCTGGACACTGTGGAGGCCCGTCACAATGTCCTCTACCACCACTCTGGCCACAGGAGGCCCATTAGTCCCACCACTTTAGCTTGGGAGGCAGTGGCAGAGGTGGTCAGTGCCAACACTGCACACAATACATCGGCCATCCGGTGCAAAAAACAGATGAATGATCTCACATGTGCCACCAAGGTAAGGCAACCATCTTATCACTCTAAACTCACACACTCAAGCCCATCACACATTCACTGGCATCTCACTCACTGCCAGCTCAAGGGACATCACCACTCACTCCCTCACATACTTCCTCACATCTCCATCTGGCCTCATCTCCTCTGGAGACTGCCTCCTCAGCCCTCACCATCCTGAGGCATCTTACATAGATCAACATGTGCCCCCGCACGCACCTGGAATACTCCCTTCCCCCAGTGCAGTCCCAGGCCTGAAGCCATTGAAAAGCCATCGGCCTTACGGCTGGCCTGGTAGGTAGAGATCTGCCTGTGAGCCCCCCAAAAAGTGATGTTTTGCTGCCTGCGAAGCCTGGCACTGATGACCATGAATGCTGCCCGAATCAAGGTAGGCAAACAAACCTCAAATCCCAAACAAAGTGCAGCTCGCCATGTGCACGTCACTTACGTATAGTTATGAAATGCCGACGTGCCCAGATGATCCAACTTGGGGGATGTTTTCAGCAAGCAGGGCTTAGAAATGAGATGTTAAAGTATTGAAATTAGTTTTCCAATGTGCGGCGGTGGGAAATGCGGGCCGCCATTGATGGGTGGAGTGGACAATAGCAAACTGCTTTCACGATGGTGTGAAACTGATTTTTAGTCTTTTGTTACACACCCCCCCAACCGACATGACACCCAACTCCAAAATTCCAGCCTAGGTGGAAACACTGGGCGGAATTTTCCCAGAATTGCAATAAGTGCGGTAGCGGGTGGGTAAAATGGAGTCCTACCCACTGACGAAAATGGCAGTTTTCACGCCGTATTGTCCTGAACCCACCTCATTATTTATTCACTCCCACGAAACATGCCGATTCCATGGTGGGCAAGCTCTCATTCGCCCGCCCGCCATCACCCCGCTGTTGCATCATGCTGGCCGCGAACTCTAAAAGGCAGCCGCCAGCAAATTGCCACCATCTCATTGCCACCAGCTCACCGCCACTGCCCGGGAAACATGGCCAGGGAGGAAAAAGGACTGCAGCCCCCTGCTTCAACAACGAGTCCTTTGAGTGACTGCTGGATGCTGTGGAGGCCGCCGGGATGTGCTGTACCCCTGCTTTGGCCGCAGGATGGGTAGCAATGTCACCAACCTGACTTGGGAGGCAGTGGCAGCGATGGTCAGCGCAAATGCCCTGCAGAGGAGGACAGCCACCCAGTGCCACAAAAGGATGAATGATCTCCTCCGTTCCACCAGGGTAAGTCACTCTTTTCATCACTCCCAACTCACACACTCACAAACCCATCACACATCCACAGGGCCCTCACTCACTACCAGTGCAAGGGACATCACCATTCACACTTTCACACACACCATCACTGTCCTCATCCCACCCATGGGACCACTCACCACCCACACAGGCCAGACATGCTTATCAAATGGCCTAGTAGGCATCCTGTTACACCCTCCCCATTCCTATCCATGCAGGAAAAATTGGCACTCAACAGAAGGGAAAGGTTGCAAGCAGGTGAAGGGATGCCAGAGATCAAAGTTCTGTCCGAATTCGAAGACAGAGTCATCCAGCTGGCCAATGATGCCCGGGACCGATCCTGTGCTGACGGTGAGGTCAGCGCTGCTCTACCAAATGAGGATCCAGCAGTGCAACATCCACCAGACAACCATGCTGTGAGTGATGTGTCCTCTTTCACAGGCCACTGCCATGTACTAATTATCTCTCCTTGCTTTCGCAGGCACATCTGTCAAACAACCAACAGAGTCCATGGCCCAGGGCCTCCAATCAAGCTCCCAAGAAAGTCTTGAAGATGAATCTGAAGGCACCCTCCCCGAAGACCTGTCATGGTGTTCACCCACAGCACCAGCGCAGAGACACACACCTCAGTGGACCTATCCTTAGAGTAGCTCGGGATCACAATCTGGTGAGCACATCGCACTTTCTGATCCACAGCAGGCGGAGGCAGGGACTTCCCAGGTCCCTGGCACTCAGAGGACTGCTGGAAGCCAGAATGTTGCTGAGCCTGAGTCAGATGACGAGCCTCTGGACTCGGTCATGTCAGGGTTGCTGGAGCTGCAAAGGCAAGCGAGGGAACAACAGGAAGGGATGTCCGCTGCATTCCTCAGATTGCAAGGCACGATGGAGGAATCTGTCTGTCTTCAGGCTGAGGTGATAGCACTGGCATTGCAATGCATCAAGGTCAACACTGGCAGGATGGTGGCCACCAGGGAGACTTTGGCCCAGGACATCACTCCTGCCCTGCTGCATGGGCTTAACTCCATCAGTGATGCCATAGTTGGCCTCCAACAGTGTGTACATGAGAGGTTTTGCTGGGCAGCTCTATCTCACTCCAGCTACCCCTTCTGCTCAAGGAGTCAGCCAGGGGCCCTCGGGCATCCATAGGGAGGAGGATCAGCAGGTCCACGTTCCGGGGCAATACACCCAGGTGACTCTGGGAGCGACCGGCCCATCCAAATCCCCTCTTCCTGTGACCTCCACAGCATTTTACAGCCCTGCCCCCCCTGCGACAGGGCCATAAAATTCCACCCTTGTTTTGGATTTAGGAATGTTATTCTCAAATTTAATGTGAAATTCTATCATATTATGTTCATAGGATTCATAGGATTCTTCACTGTGAGATTATTAATTAACTTAGGGCCAAGATTTTCAGATCGGGGTGCGGATCTACGCCTAACACGCCCGAGCGTGAAATAACGCGCGATGACGTTGGGTGAGCGCCTCAATGTCATCGCGCACTTGTGTGATATTTCAGTCAGCGGGCACGCACAAGAGTCAGTGGGCACACGCGAGAGTCAGCAGCGTGCCCGCTGACAAAAAAGGGGCCCATTAAGGCCCTTAAGCAGGTAATTAAATTGAATTTTTCACTGCCCATCAACCTTACAGTTGGCAGGTGGGTGGATAGGCCAAGCAGCCTTTGCATTTTTTGCAAAACCTCATCCACAGGAGGGATAAGTTCCAATAGTGAATAGAAAAGCAACAACATTTTTTAAAACTCAGTTTTAACATGTCCCTCTTCATGTGATTGAGAGTCATGAAGATATTAATGTATATAATGTTATTGGAAATTATTTTAAATTGTAGTAGGGCCTATGTCTTTGAGTGTGTATGTGTTAATTGGATTATAGCCAGCTAGTCCGGGTGCTTTGATGTATAGTAGTTTTGAAGTGTAAACAGTTAAGGTAGAGGGTACATTGCATTTTGTTGAATAAACCATCCAAAGACTGGGGTGAAATCTTGCACCTAGCTAGGAGACACCAAGCAATATGTTTATATTACTAATAAAATTGGTGCTGTGAAAGGAGTTTTATTGTTAGAAGAGGTGGAGTTCAATGGGCCTGGTGATACAATGAGAATTTGCATTCAAATGGAAGGATAGGTATATACAGAAGAGTTTTGTGTGTGGAAGTTAGAGGCATGTAAGATCTAAGGCTGTAAGCCTATCACTGTGTCTGCGAAGGGACAAATTGAAATGTACCTAATCTTGAATTTGTAAGATAAAATGTGCTTTGCCTCGTGCCTGTTTAAAGTCTATGGGCAGAATTTTCCCGTTGGCGTGCAGGAGCGCGACCAGCACACTAACACATAAAATGACACGCAGTGACATCACGTGAGGGTCCCAACCTCACCGCACGCCATTGCGATATTTTGTTGGGAGTGCGCACGCGATGATCTCTTATGCTCGCCTGCCATTAATTAACGGGCCACTTAAGGCCCTTGAGGCGCCAATTGACAGCGATTTTTCAGAGCCTGTGCAATCTTCGGGTCGGCGCACGGGCGCAATGGGCATTCGGGTAGGACACATTTGTATAAACCTCATCCATGGGCGGGATAAGAGGGCTCAGTGGGGTCGCGAGTGTACTCCATCAAATATTGATTTTTCAAAGTTACTGATACTTGCCTGTGTGATCTGCAATATTTCAAAATGCATACCAGCTGCTTGGACTGGACTCACAACTTTCAGGTCAGCACTCTGCAGTGAAGAATCTTTTTCGGGCCTGCAGGTTTCAGGAAGCCTTCCCTTAGCCTGGGAATAGGAGTTAAACTCTCCACTGGAGGCACCTCCTCTGAGGAGGAAGGGAGGGCCAGAAGGGGGAGGAGGCCAGGAGTGCACATTCAACCTTCAAAGGGGAGCGACCTTTGGGAGGAGAGGCGCAGACACAAGGGGTGTAGGGCCAAGAGGTACTCCAAGGCAGAAAGGGCAGCAGAGGATGTCACTATCCTGTATACAGGCGGCGAAGCAGCTACGTCAATATGTCTGAGGTGCAGTGCCGTAGGAGGATCCGTCTCTCAAGGGAGACAGTCAAATATATCAGTCAGATGATTGGGCCTGAGATCTCCGCTAACTGTATGGGTGGACACCCCATGCCAGCGGCTCTAAAGCTTACAGCTGCCCTCAACCTCTATGCCTCTGGCTCCTTCCAGGGGTCATTGGGTGATCTTTGAGGTGCCTCCCAATCAGATGTCCACACTTGTGTCAAGAAGGTCGCAGAAGCTCTGTTCAGACGTGTATTGACCTTTATCCACTACTATTGGAACCAGGCAAGCCAGACACAGCGAGTCAGAGGCTTCACAGCCATTGCTGGCTTCCCCTGTGTCCAGGGTGCAATAGACTGTATGCATGTGGCCATCAAGGCACCAGCAGGTGAGCCTGGTGCCTTCGTCAACAGGAAGGACTTCCACTCCATGTACGTGCAGATAGTATGTGATCACAGGATGCAGATTCTACAAGTCTGTGCAAGGTACCCAGGCAGCTCCCACGATGCCTACATCCTCAGACACTCCCAGATGCCGGGGCTCTTCAGTGCTCCAGCCCGGCTGGATGGATGGCTGCTGGGTGACAAGGGCTATCCCCTCAGAAGGTGGCTCATGATGCCTCTCCGCCATCCAAGAACAGAAGCTGAGCAGCGGTATAATAGGAGCCAGGGCACCACAAGGGCTGTGGTGGAGAGAGCCATCGGTCTTCTCATAATGCACTTCTGATGCCTGGACCGCTCAGGGGGTGCACTCCAGCACCCCCCCAGATCGTGTGTCGCTGATAGTGCTCTGCACAATCTTGCGCTGGAAAGGGGTGACGCTGTGGACAATGAAGATGTAGATGCAGTGGCTGCAGCTGCACACGATGAGTCCAACAGTGAGTCCGAAGATGAGCATGCACAGGGAAATGCTGAGGGGGTAGACACTGACCCAGGCATACTCCAGGGAGGCAGGGACACCAAGGAGGCTTTAATCCTATGAATCTTCAGCTAGCACACCCCATATGGACCTCTTGGGCAAGCCTGGGCTGCAGGCTCCATACTCGATACCTGAGTGCAAAATCTGCCTGGATAGGAAGATTAACTAAGGGCCTTGTTAATAAAGCTGAATGTCCCACAAATCACTCACAACATTATTGGGAACCATCCACCTGCAGAAGAAAAGAGGCACCCTCAGCCATGGTGACATGTCGGAATTTAATATTATAACAAAAGGAACTCAAGAGGACAAAATGGCAATGGTGTTAAACATCACACCAACTCATAAAGGCCTCATTGAGGGCCAACACGATAGCACCAGTGATAAACCCGTTGTGTGCCCAAGTGCCTTATGTTGACATTTTCGGGTGCTACGTCTTGGTGCTGACCCCTCGCTGGGAATGGCATCTGAGACAGCCTGCTGACTCTGCTGTTATATTGGCCTCGATGACCTTGGCGGCCGTCCTCTGGCCCATGGAGCCTGTGCTGGCCCTGCCTGGGAGGGAGATGCCAGTTCCACAGCTGGCATCTCCCCAGTTATCGCAGCCTCATAGGATGCAACGGTCACTGGCAGAGGGGCAGAGGAGCTGCCACCCTCACCCGGAGTGCCCTGAGAGGTGCCCGCAGCAATGACAGGTAGCTGCTGTGCCAATGTGAGGTTGCTTCGGACCTCCCTGCTCACCGTGGATGGATGGGCATCGAGCTGGGAAACTTGGTGTCCAGACCATCTCCCACATTGGCACTGACCGGCTGAGGTCAATGCCAATGTGAGTGCTTGCTGGTCCGTGCGCATCCCCAGGAAGCCCTGATTGGTCTCCTGGAGGATCCTCTCTACGACAGTTGCCACTCTCTCCATGGAGGATGCATGGCACTCACTGCATCGGCGATGGTCCGTGTAGACTCCTCCACCACAGACACCAAGCCAAGCATAGCCTCATGCATCTCCACCAGATGCTCCTGCACACCCTGCCGCATTTCCTGCGTTTGCTGCATCACGGACGACTCCAGAGGCACATCATCAGCCACCGACTGAGCCTGTGCCTGGTCCCCTGCAGTCCTCCGACTGCTGGCACCATGGGCACTCTCTGTCTCCCCTTATTTTGAAATTAATGCAATTGTCTGTGCCTTCATTTACCAAGGCGCTATGTTCTGGAGTTGCCTTCCTAACCCTCTCTGTCTGTCTACCTTTCTTTTCTCCTTTTAAGATTCTCCTTTAAACCTACTTCTTTGACCAAACTAATGGTCATCTGCTTTAATGACTTGGTGTCAAATTTTATTTGATATTGTTCCTATGAAGCGCTTTCGGACATTTTACAATTAAAGCCACTATATAAATGCAAGTTGTTGTTGTTTTATATCCTGTCCAATTTTTAACTTGGTTGGCGTGTAAAACTATCAGCCAATCTATTCTCCTTAGCTTTCTGCTGGTGGGATAACTTAAAATAATGGGCGGAATCTTCTGTTCTTAGGCTATGACAGTCAATCAGGAGCATTTCTAGGTGCTGGTGATGCTTTGCATGCCTCAGAGACCTTCCTGGAGACGGCCAATTTAGAGACCACCACTGGGTCCAATTATGGATGGTTCCTGCCGTGCAAGCCCAATCAGAGGGACTGCAGCCTTTGAAGGTTAGTGGTCCCACCAGCAGAGGTGTGCACTGCCACTGTCAGAGGGAAAAACCTCCACAGAATGGTCAGTGGCAGCTCACTGATGGCTGTGGCTCCAGGAGCTGGGGGGAGGGGGAATTAAAACAGGAGGCCTTCTGCTCCCCCCAGACCAGCAACCGGCAAGCTTCCCCCAGGCAGTTGCCATGCTTGCGCCCATTCTCCCTACCCACTACTGGATGTGTAGCCTCTGCCAGTGCTAATTCTTCTCCAGGTAAAATGTCTGGAGGCGAGAACGTGACCCAAAGTGTATTTCTCAGACGTTCCTCCTGATCCCGCCATGAAGCTTCTCCTACAGGAGTGGGAAGATTCTGCCCAAAGATTCTACTGTTCCCATTTACACTTCCTCTAGACACACCTTTTGTTTCTTTACTTTTCCAATTACCATCTTCCTTTGTCTTTGCACGATCATCTATTTCTGTCATTTAATCTCTCCTTCCTCCCATCATGTCACAGACCTCCTCTTTTGTTTTTTCCTCCGCTTGCACTTGCTAACACCTGTTAGACCACTAACCTTTCATAGTTCTAATAGGAGGTGTTCGATCTGAAATATTAACTCTGCCTCTCTCTCTTTGCAGATGATGTCAGATCTGCTGGGTATTTCCAGCATTCCCTTTCTTATTTTCATCATTTCCAGTTTTCCTTTTGTACTAAAATTACCCCTAATGTTCCCAGGTTGGAACTATTCTTAACACAGTTGCTAAATGACATAAGACAGGAGAAGCAAGTTCTGTAGTGAACTTCACCAGAGATGGTAAACTTTGTGACGTTCAAATTTTAAAATACATGGTAATTGGTTAAAATATATTAAAAAGTCAAAAGTATTAAAGATAACAGTTAAATATTTGTTAAAACAACAGTAGATTTGTATTTATCAATTAAAGAAAGTAATACATTGGCATTAAGAAGGACATTTGATGACCTTGGGATATCCAAAATTGCTTTGGAGCTAATGAAGTAATTTTTTAAATGTGATGCAATGTCAGAAACATGGCAGCCAATTCGTGTACAGCAAGCTTCCAAGACAACAATGTGAGAGCAACCAGATAATCTGCTTTAGTGATATCGGTTGAGGGATAAATGTTACCTCTGTTATAATGGTCATATTTTTCTTTTTTGAATGATAGTTGGTAGATATCACTTTTCAATATATAAAATGTTGAGAGATTCCCAATCTACAAATTTTATCATGATAATTTTTGAAACTTCCATGTGTTGTTATGTTGGTGGTAACAGAGTAGACTCATCTTTATCATTCTCTACTGTTTCAGGAACATTGGGCAGAATTTTGCCATCGGCGAGCAGTGGTGGGGCCCACTTGCCGACATGTAAAATGACGCGCGGTGACATGGGGCAGAACCTCCGACGTCATCCCGGTCCATTTAAATTTTCAGGAAGGCGGGAGCGCAGCAAAATCAGCTGCGGGCCCGCCGACCTGTCAATGGCCAATTGAGGCCATTGACAGATCAATTAAAGTACTTAGTGTGCCTGCCCGTCCAACCTTAAGGTTGGCGGGCAGGCCAGGAGCCCCGGCGGCAAACAGATAAACATGATACCTCATCCACGGGCGGGATGAGGTTTCATGCAGGGTTTTAAAATTTTTGATAAAGTTATTATGTTAATTATGAACATGTCCCATCTCATGTGACATTGTCACATGAGGGGGACATGTAGGGAATTTATTTTTTTCTATTTTTAATATTTTTAAAAGTGTAAGCTATCTCCCTGAGGCAGCACTTAGCCTCAGGGAGATGTGCGCTCTTTCGTGTGCATGTGTGAAAGAGCGCAGTCTTGCTTTTGGGGAATCCCCCCCGCCCGCACAGGAAGCGCATAGCACTTCCCGCTGGACGTCACGCTGGGCAGGCCTTAATTGGCCCGCCCAAGTAAAATGGCGGCAGTGCCCACTTCTCCGGCGGGGAGACGCAGGCAGAAAATTCTGCCCATGTTACTTTCAATTAGACTGGCTGAAATTCACCATCAGTTATACTTTCTCAGTGTACTCTGCAGTGTTGTTGACTTCAGCTAGCTGTTTTAATTCCTCTAATGGTGTGGCTGGATATAATTCACCGCATCAGTAACTGGAAGGAGGAACAGTTACTAATCAAGATGCAGCTGTCAGCATATCGTATTTTATATGTAATGATATTCTAGCATTGGCACAGGTGGAGCTAGCCATTGCAGTTTATATAAGTGCCTTGAGCAAGTAACTTCTTTATTGGCAGTAGATTCAGGCCTCTATCATTTCCTTTTCCTGCTGGGGCCACTATCTCTTCACTGCTCTCATATTTTTTCTTATTTTAGCAAAAGTTGTATAAGTATTGAAAGTTCAGGTTCTTGTGCAATGTCTTTGCATCTCCTTGTTGTGGTAAAGTGAGGTACCCTGCCCCTTTAAGAGAATGCAAGAGTACTGATCATGTAACAGCACTGACAAATCACTGTACAGCGTGGGCAACTGGGAACTGTAAATCCAATCCTGGAGGTTTCTGAGTGAGCATGTATGATCTGGTGCTCTGCCCTATGTCTCAATAAATCATCACTGTTTATTCTTACATCAGCCTCTCCCCATTATTGATCGCAAGCAGCAATTGATGAGAACATAGGAAGGCATGCAGCTAGAGTTCAGTTGGCCGACGAGCTCATTTACCCAAGATATAAAACTTGTCAAGTTATCAATTGCTTCAGTAATGATTTCTGGCTAAGGATTTCCATCTGCCTAGTCTCTTTTTGATGATGTGTAATTCCAACATTTGCTGTTGTTAGTTTTATATATATATATATACATATATATATATTTTTACTTTGATATCTTAGTCTGAAGTTAATATCCTGGTAACAACTCCTAAATCCATAAGATTGCAAGTCTACATTCGTGCTGAAATGAAGCAAGTTGCCACTTTTATATGGACAGCAGTCAATAGTAAAGGAATTGAATGCTTTGGCTGCAGATTAAAACATATAAGCACCTTTTGTTGTCCATTTTGATCTGAGTATGGTGGAGTACATAAGAACATAAGAAATAGGAACAGGAATAGACCATTTGGCTCCTCAGGCCTGTCTTGCCATTCAATGAGATCATGGCTGATCTTCCCCAAGACTCACCTCCTCTTTCGTGTCAGCTCCTCATACCCCTCAACTCCCCAATATTTCAAAAATCTACCTACCTCCTCTTTAAATACTTTCAATGATCTAGCCTCCACAACTCTCTGGGGTAGAGAATTCCAGACATTCACTACCCTCTGAGAGAAGAAATTGCTTCACATTCCAGTTTTAAATGAGTGTCCCTTTATTCTGTAACTATGTCCCCTAGTTCGAGATTCCGCTACTAGTGGAAACATCTTCTCAACATCTTCCCTGTCAAGCCCCCTCAGAATCTTACACGTTTCAATAAGATCACCCCTAATTCTTCTAAACTCTAATGAATAAAGGCCTAACCTGTTTAGCCGTTCTTGATAAGTCAACCCCTTCGCCCCAGGAATCAGCCGAGTGAATCTCTTTTGAACTTCCTCCAATGCCAGTATATCCCTTCTTAAATACAGGGACCAAAACTGTACACAGTACTCCAGGTGTGGCCTCACCAACACCCTGTACAGTTGTAACAAGATTTCCCTATTTTTAAACTCCAACCCCCTTGTAATACAGACCAAAGTTTCCCTTGCCTTTTCAATTACTTGCTGCACCTTCATGATAACTTTTGTGTTTCATGCACAAGAACACCCAGATCCCTCTGTGCTGCCCATTTTTGGAGTCTCCCTCCATTTAAAAAATAGCCTGCCTTTTGATTCTTCCTACCAAAGTGCATGACCTCACACTTTCCTACAGTAAACTCCATCTGCCAAGTTTTTGCCCAATCACGCAACCTGTCTATATCCCCTTGCAGATTCCTTATGCCCTCATCTCTACATGCCCTCCCACCTATTTTTGAATCATCAGCAAATTTGGATACATTACAGTCTGCCCCATCCTCCAATTCATTAATATAGATAGTAAATAATTGAAGCCCTAGGATTGATCCTTGTGGCACTCCACTAGTTATGCCTTTCCAACCTGAAAAAGACACATTAATCCCGACTCTGTCTTCTGTGTGTTGACCAATCCTCTATCCATGCTAATACATTACTCCCAATACCATGAGCTCCTATCTTGTGCAATACCCTTTTATGTGGCACCCTATTGAATGCCTTCTGGAAATCCAAATTAATTACATCTACCAGTTCCCCTTTATCAACTTTGTTTGTTATATCCTCAAAGATCTCTAGCAAATTTGTCAAACATGATTTCCCTTTCACAAAACCATGTTGACTCTTGTTTGCTTGCGTTAAGTTTTTCTAAATGTCCTGCTATTTCTTCCTTAATAATAGACTCTAGTATTTTCCCAATAACAGATGTTAGGCCTATAGTTTCCTGCTTTTGTTCTCCCTTCCTTCTTGTACAAGGGCATCACATTAGCAGTTTTCCAATCTGCTGGGACCCTCCTGGAATTTAGTGAGTTTTTGAATATTTCGACCAATGCCTTCACTATCTCTGCAGCCACTTCCTTTAAAAGCCTTGGATGCAGGCTATCAGGTCTTAGTGACTTGTTTGCCTTTAATCCTAATAGTTGTCAAATACTTTGTCCCTCATGATAGAGACTGTTACAAGATCTTCCCTCCCATTAGCTCCTTGCTTATCTGATATTTTTGGGATGTTTATAGTGTCCTCCACCATGAAGACCAATGCAAAATGTTGGACTAAAGTATCTGCCATTTTCCTGTTCCCTGTTATCAATTCTCCAGTCACACCCTCCAAGGGTCCCATGCTCACTTTAGCTCTCTTTCTTTTTATATCCCCTTAGAAGCTCTTGCTGTTTGTTTTTATATTTCTTGCCAATTTACATTCATAATCAATTTTTTTCCCTCTTTATTAGCTTTTTAGTCATCCACTGCTGGTTCCTAAAAAATTCCCAATCCTCTAGCATACCACTAGTTTTTGCAACTTTGTATGCCTTAGTTTTTGACTGGACACTCGCCTTGACCACCTTTGTTAACCACAGGTGCTTTGTCCTTCTCATTGAGTCCTTCTTTTTGACCGGGATAAATGTTTGCTGATGTTATGAAATATCTGCTCAAATGTTTGCCACTGCTCATCCACTGACCTTCCCCTTAGTCTATTTTCCCAGCCTGCTTTCTTCATAGCTCTGTAATTGCCCTTATTTAAATTGAGGACACTGGTTTGAGACCCAAGTTGCTCGTCCTCAAACCAAATTTGAAATTCTACCATTTTGTGATTGCTGCGCCTAGAGAATCCTTAACTACAATATCTCTCCCACCTCATTACACATTACTAGATCTAAAATAGCCTGTTCCTGGGTAGGTTCTGCAACATATTGCGCTAAGAAACAATCCCTGATGCACTCTACAAATTCGTCCTCCATGTTATCCTTGCCAATCTGATTTGTCCAGTCATTATGCAGATTAGAATCACCCATGACAATCTTACATGCCTTCATTATTTCCTGATTTATTCTTTGTCTTACAGTGAGGCAACTCTTCGGAGGCCTATAGATGACTCTCACCCGTGACTTCTTCCCCTTGCTATTCCTTATTTCCACCCAAACTGATTCCACATCATGATCTATTACACCTATATCACTACTCACCACTGCAGTGATACCTTTTTTTATTAAGAAAGCTACCGCACCTCCTTTTCCTTTTGTCTATTTGTCTGGAACATCAAATACCCTTGAATATTGAGTTCCCAGTCTTGGTCACCCTGCAACCATGTCTCTGTAATAGCAATCAAGTCATATTCATTTATTCCTATTTGTGCTGTCGACTCATCTAACTTGTTACAAATGCTGTGTGCATTCAGGTAAAGAGCTTTAAGCTTTGACATTATTACTCATTCTGATTCTAATTTCTGTTGCACTCTGTCACACTTTGATTATTGTTCACCTCTTCACTACCCTGCACCTCTGCTCTCTCATTTCTTTTTGAATTTTTAAACTTCCCTTCAATTGAACCTTCCCCCCCACTAATTAGTTTAAAGTCCTATCCGCAACCTTAGTTACATGATTCGCCAGGACACTGGTCCCAGCATGGTTCAAATGAAGCCTGTCCCAATGTAACAGCTCTCTCCTTCCTCAATACTGGTGCCAGTGCCCCATGAATCAGAACCCATTTCTCCCACACCAATCTTTGAGCCAAACATTTCCCCTCTAATCTTATTTATCCTACGCCAATTTGCATGTGACTCAGGTGGTAATCTGGAAATTATTACCTTTGTGGTTCTGCTTTTTAATTTAGCCCCGAGTTGCTCATGGTCCCTCAGCAGAACCTCTTTCCTAGTCCCACCTATGTCATTGATACCTATGTGGACCACAACAACTGGATCCTTCCCCTCCCACTCCAAGTTCCTCACCAGCCCAGAAGAGATGCCCTTAATTTTGGCGTCAGGTAGGCAATACAGCTTTCGGGACTCTCTGTCTTTGCTGCAGAGAACAGTATCTATTCTCCGAACTATACTATCCCTATTACTACTACATTTCTCTTTCCCGTGCCCTCCCCCCCACCGCCTCTCAATTGAATGGCACTCTGTACCACAGTGCTGTGGTCAGTTCATTCATCCTCCCTGCAGTCTTTGCCCTTGCCCACACCGGGAGCAAGAACCTCGTACCTATTGGATAAGGGCACTGGCTGAGGCTCCTCCAAAGCTAAGTTCTGGATACCCATACCTGCATCACTCGTAGTCACACTCTTCTGTCCCTGACCATGGTCCAAATTTGATGTAATTAATCGAAGGGGTGTTACTGCTTCTTGAAACACAGTAAGTAAAATTTTTAGCTCAGCGGACAGACGCATGCCTGACCCGACCGAGTGTAAAATGACACGCGAATGATGTTGGTCGTGTGTCCCGATGTCATCGCGCATTTGCGTGATATTTTGGTCGGCGGGTGCCCGCTGACAATTAAAAGACCTATTAAGGCCATTAAAAAGTTAATTAAAAGAAATTTTTCATTGCCCGTCCAACTTTACGGTGAAAGGCTAAGCGGCCTTTGCACTTTTTTGGAAACCTCATCCATGGACAGGATGAGGTTTCGAAAAGCAAATAAAAATCAAATAAAAGCTTTATTTTTTCATTAATAACATGTCCCTGCTCATGTGACAAAGTCACATGAGGGGATATATTTCATTACATCTTTATTTTTTGAATTATTTTTTTCATATATCTTTACCTCCCTGAGGCAGAGAGCTGCCTCAGGGAGATTATGTAGCATATTTGTGCGCATGCGCAAAGTTCGAGCTCAGCCAGCTTACACTCCCCACCCCCGCCTGCAGAGGCAGTGCTGAGCGCTGCCGCTCGCGTTTCATGCTGTTTGGGCCTTAATTGACCCGCCAGCATGAAATTGCCTTCCGAGCCCGATCGCGGGTGGCTTCCTGACCGTCCCCGCTGAGCTCGCACGCCAAGGACGAAATTCTGCCCAGTGTCCAGGTAGCTCTCCCCCTCCCTAATGTGCCATGGTGTCCGCAGCTTGGACTCCAGCTCTTCAAAGTTCCTTGAGTAGCCAACACTTGCTGCAGATGTGGTCACTGTGAATTGCACCGACGTCCACCAGCTCCCTCATATTACAGCCTGCCCAGCCATCTCTATTCTATTTAATTAATTAATTTGGAGTTTGAATATTTTACAAGTGAATTTCTTAATTGTACTCTTCAGCTGTAATACATCTCCTGATTTAAACCACTTGGCCAATCAAAAGAGACATGGAAGAGATACCCATTAATCACCTACCTGTTTTCCTTTGACATCGCACTTCAGCTCTGACAGGTAGAAAAAGGTTAAAGGGGCTCTCTGCCGCTGGTTTTTATCTCCCACCACCACTGGCCTTCTCACGCAGGTCTGCTCTTCATGTGCTGGGCCTCCCTCTCTGCTGCCAGTTTTTAACCTCCTGCTGCTGCTGCCCTTCTCACGCAGGTCCGCTCTCCATGTCCTCCTCTCACACTCTCCTCTATGTGCTGCTGACTGCCCTGTCCCAGGGTCCTCCTCTCACACTCTCCTCCAGATAAGCTGACATTTACAAGAATTATTAGGAAAGTATAACAATTCTTTAATGATACTTTATCACCTTCACATAACCTTTTTTGTCCAAATTTTTAAAATGATCGGATGGTGGACAGAAATTTGATTTGTGGCTGAATCATGTGTCATCCTATGACCTGAGCCAAATTCAGCCTCGCTCCAGATTTATACACCACTGGTGAGCTGCAGGTGCTAAACGGGGGCCCCTCTGCAGCTCACTAGTCGGGAGGGTAGAAAACTGGCTGGCGGTCTCAAGAAGGGACTTGAATGGCCAGGCACCCACACAGGCCTAGGAGGTTGCATTCTTGTTCAAAATTAAAAACTTTTTTTGAAGGGCCTCCAGCAGTTTCTTAAAGGACTTGCTGGTTAGGCTACTCAATACCTGGCACCAGGCTTGTGCTGATCATTGCACCTGAATTTCCCAATCACAGTACTTCAATCTGTAAAGAACCACGATTTGCTTATGTAAGCAGCCTTACACTTGCTTCAGCCAGGGGAGCTGATCTGGCCCATCTGAACGTCGTATCAGGTGGGCTTTGAGCATCAATGTGGCGACTAAAATGGCCTCTGATTTTCAACTGCTGGTCACCTGTTTTTCAGGCACATAAATGGCAGTCATGAACTGCATTTCTCCCCAGAACTTAACTTTCCACCTAAATAAAGTTCAACCCATACACATGGAATGGCTTATGTGATACAAACAAATTTACAATGAATAATCCACATTAATTTCAAATTTGTGATTGAAGGAAATGATTCATTAAAATTGGCCAATTAGTCAGTAGGAAGGTGTGTATTATGAAAATTCTAGTCATTAACATGTAGTTACTACTTCAGGGGAAACAGTGCAGGATTATTGCTTAAAAAAAGGTGAATGCAAATTCAACATAAGGAAAATAAAACAAATGAAATGTGCAAATGTGAGAGGCAGAATTTATACAGCACGTTTTGCAGTGCCTATTGATTACAGAAGGGCTGGGTTAATAAGGTAGTATATGATCCACATAGAGAACAATAACTTTTATAAAGAGATTAATTATCCAGCGACCAAAGGAAATTATTGAAGGACAAGATTTCACATTTTAAGACTTTTACTAAATAAGAAAGAAACTAAAATCAGCATAGCTCAAACATTAATTAACAGGCAACTAATACACCAGACGAAAGAAAAGGTACGTCCAAATTCACTAACTAACGTAATCGAGTTATGTCTTACAACGCCTTTTGCTGTGCACCGCACTCCTGGCAGATGTTTACCCTTACAAGAACAAGCCCAAAGTTACTCCTAGCTCTCCAACAGGCTCACTTCTCCATGCCATGTAGGTTGAAACTTCCAATGTCCTTCAAAAATCCTTCTACTCAGCCTGAGTCTTCCAGATTTGACTGAGCTTGACTTGAGCAAGGTCTTCCTCAACAACTCCTTTATCCCTAAATCTCCAAAAGCCCCATCAGTTATGTTCCCTTCCTTTCAAACAGAACACCAACTCTCACGAGCATCCTGTTTGGCTGTTAACACAAAACAGTTCTTCTCTGCTCCACACAATAGCGGCTGCTATTTTTCTTCAAGCAGCAGTATTTGCTTTCTCTCGCTCTCTCCCTCTCTTTCTCTGTGTCTCAAAAAGCAACCGTTCCAGGTGTGAAAAGAGTCACTTGATATTTCAATAGGGGCAGGATTTTTCAGTCGGCGTGTGGGGGCAGGCCCGACATGCCGACATGTAAAATGACACGCGATGATGTCGGGCGTGCGTCCTGACATCATCACGCTGTCTCGCGATGTTTCGTTTGGTGGGCATGCCCCGGAGTCAGCTGTATGCCCACCGATATTTAAAGGGCCTATTAAGGCCATTAAGGAAGTGATTACTGTAATTGTTAACACTGCCTGTCCAACCTTAAAATTGGTGGGCAGGTGAAAAGGCCAAGCGGCCTTCACGTGTTTAGGAAGCCTCATCCACGAGCGGGATGAGGTTTCCTAAAGCTTTTATTAATTAAATTTTTTAAATTTCCTAAATATAAAAATATATCTCATCCCATGTGAGGGGACATGTTTAAATTCATTTTTAATCCATGTATTTAATAATTTTAATAGCGATTCAATTTCCCTGAGGCAGCTCTGTGCCTCAGGAAGATTGAAGCGCTCTTTCATGTGCATGAGTGAAAGAGTGCTAGCCCTGCCCACTCTCCTCCCCCTGCCCGCACAGGTAGCACTTGCTAACACTCGCGTCTTACGCTGGGTGGACCTTATTGGCGTAAAATGGTGGCGCAGAGCCGATCGCAAGCAGTGATTGGCTCCACAACCACCCCTGCCCGCTCCCGCTGAGCACACCCACCACCTGAAAAATTCAGACCTAGGTTTCTGTTTGAGCTTCTTTCCCCATGGAAACCAAATTACATGGGCCTATCTCCAAGCGGAGGTGTTTATTATGATCTCACCATCCTCCTTTCCAGAATACTCTGTTTCACCTAAAGTTAAAGGAGATATTTTAAAACATAACTGTCTTGTAAAGTCCAGTGCTCATAACAGTATAAAAGTCTGAAATTAACTAGAAAAGAAAATGTTTCTTTTGTATTATGACTGACTGAAAATTGCAAACGTTATTAAGCAGTGTACAACACCACATTGTATTTTAGTTCTAATTAGAAGTCATGCTGCAGTATTTTTGAAGGGTTTGGAAAGGGGGTTTTGCATTAGTCTGCAGCTGGTGAACATAAGCTGCTTTATATTTGAAGTGTGTGTTCGCATTTTCACCTTTGTTGAATCATGTTTGATTTGCAAACAGCTGCCTTGGCCTACGTTTTGGGGCAATGAACATGAAACACTGGCCCGGATTTCACAGTGGTAATGGTGGCAAAACTATCACATTTGTTGTCATTGCTCCACTGAAACTGACAGAAACTTCTGGAATCTACATATGCACACGAATAATTCGGAAATCCAGATGTTGCTGTCTGTGATTCAATGCTTTTCCAGAGGCTGTGCTTTTGAGGCACTCCTGGACTGTTATCAATGGAAATCTTGTGAATTAATGAGAATTTGCACTCTTATGCTGTTAGTCTTGTTGCAAAATCTCTTGAAAAAGCTACACCTTGTTGAATGAAGCTGTAGTAATTATGGTTTTATTTAGTGTGTGATGTACCTTTAAGAATAATAATTGTTAGGAAAGATCATATGATCTGTAGTAACCAATAAGAGAGTAGCGTGGGCACCTCAGCAGACAGTGTGGAGATAGAGTTGGAGTTTGAAAGCACACGTGTAGTTGCTGCTGAGTGTATTGTAAATAGACTTAATGTTTCCACTTAAGAAGCATCTGCAGTTCAACTCTATTACTAATAGTACAACTTGGCCACCCTACAACAAACTGGGTGATGAGGGTAAAACAGGATTGAACAGAAGAAGTCAAGTTAAAAAGAAATCAGCACTGTACCTCACCCAGTGATTGTAAGTAGCAAGCTCTATTAAAATCGAAGATGTTATCCTCTCTCTAAATGCCACAATTTGGGAGAATTGATCGTTTTGAACCAGCTGCAGACAACACACAGCTCACGTTCTTTTTTCAAATGAACGAGATTAGGGGGAAAGAGAAGAGGCGAACAATCCTCTTAAGTACTTGTGAGAGCAAAACCTATGGTTTGATTTGAAGTTTGATGGCACCCAGTGTCCCAGATTCAAAGAATTTCTATGAATTGGTGGACCTCGTGAAGGGTCATTTTCAAACTAAGCCTTCAGTCACGATATAGAGGTTTAGCTTTAATTCGCGAAATAGAGCCCCGGGTGAGAGAATTGCATGCTACATGACAAATTTGAAGCAGCTAACGGAAAATTGTGAGTTCGGTGTGACTCAGAGATCATTTAGTGTGTGGTATGAAAGAGGACACTATTCAGAAAATATTATTGCCCAAAGTGAATCAGGATTTCAAGAAGGCATTAGAGATAGCACTGGCCATGGAAAGCACTGTAAGAGATTCACAAACAATACAGGGTGCATAATATGCTGCCGTCCTCCACACCGGGTGGGAAACCTCAAGCGAAAAGGGCGCAAAAAAAGAGACTGCCGAGAAGCAGGAAACAGCCCCCGCTAGCCGAAGAATAAAGAAAAATAACTTAGCAGCGAGATCGAAGAATAATTTTAATAGAGGTGGAAACAATCAGTCTTTTAGTGATTGGCAATTTTTAAAAACTCGAATGCTACTATTGTCACAGAAATGAACATATAATGAGGCAGTGTAAGGAAAGATTCAAGCAGACTTTTAAACAAAAGAAGCCCAATGAAATCTACAATGTAGAAGAGCCTGAAACAACAAATTCAGACATTTATTCATTGTTTAATCTGAAAGTTGGAAAGACAAAACCAATATTTGTCACAGTGAAAGTAAATGGCAAACCTGTTAAAATGGAAATGGATACTAGAGCTTCTGCTGAAGTAATTGGGGAACGTACCTTCAGATATTTGAATAGTGGTGAACATCAAATAAGTTTAGAACAACTTAGAACAAACAGCTGCCAAGTTAAAAACATATATGGGTGAAGACATTCAAGTAAAAGGCATACGCAGAGTAACTGTCCATTATGGAAGCCAATCGGCGCAGCTACCTATGATGATGGTAGCAGGGGAAGGGCCAAGCCTCCTGGGTGAAATTGGTTAAAGGAGATGAAGTTAGAATGGTCTGAAATTTTCTAGTTGTGAGCAAGTGGGCTACCGGAGCTACTTAGAAAGTACGCCACCATCTTCAAGGATGAACAGGGAAAAATCCAGGACCTGCAAGCCAAGATTTATGTGGATCCGGAAGCAACCCCTTGCTTCATGAAGGCGAGACTGGTGCCATACACCCTGTGAGAAAATATCGACACTGAGCTGAACAGACTAAAGAACCTGGGCATTATACAAGTTGTTCAGCTCTCAGAATGGGCAGCACCCATAGTCCCCGTCCTTAAACCCGACCAAAGCATCCAAATTTGGGGGGACTACAAACTGACAGTTAACAAAGTAGCCAAGCTGGACAGGCACCCTATTCCAAAAATTGAAGACCTGTATGCCAAGCTGGCAGGAAGGACAACATACACAAAGTTTGGCATGAGCCATGCAACTAGAATTGGATAATACCTCCCGGGAATTTGTCACAATTAATACCCACAAAGGGTTGTACCAATATACACAATTGCCTTTTGGTGTCTCCTCAGCTTGTGCCATCTTTCAGAGAACAATGGAAAGCTTACTGCAGGGACTGCCCCAGGCTGTAGTCTATTTAGACGATGTATTGGTGACAGGATTCACTGAAAAAGAGCATTTGGCAAATTTAGAAGAAGTATTAAAATGTTTCTTGCAAGCTGGAGCACGTTTAAAGAAAGAAAAGTGCACATTCCAAGCGAGGGAGGTAATCTATTTGGGCCACTGGATAGATTCACAGGGCCCCTACTTGGCTGAGGAGAAAGTGAGAGCCATAAGAGAGGCACCTGTGCCAAAGAACACCTCAGAGCTCAAATCATTCCTAGGAATGATCAACTACTATGGGTGGTTTTTACCCAATTTGTCTACAGTGCAGCCCCCTGCATTCTGTACTCAAAAAGAGCCAACTTTGGTCTTGGGAGGCATCCCAGAAAGAAGCTTTCATAAAGGTAAAACAATTGTTGCGCTCGTCCAATCTATTAGTGCATTATGAGCAGACGAAAGAATTGGTGTTGACATGTGATGCATCTCCCTATAGAGTGGGAGCAGTGCTCTCTCACTGGAAGGACGACAGCACAGGACGGCCAATAGGTTACATATCAAGAACGTTCACTACAGTGGACAAGGATACTCGCAAATAGAGAAAGAAGGCCTGTCCATCACCTTTGGTGTCAAGAAATTTCACCAATACATATGCGGCCGCCATTTTACAATCGTTTCAGACCACAGCTAGGTTTGTTTAATGAAGGACAGAGAGGTTAAAACAGCGAGACTCAAGTAGGAGTAAGGCTAAAATAAAAACAAGGGTCCATATTCTATTCAGTTAAGATATGTCTGGGGATCTCAGCCCCGTGATGGCACATCCTGCATTATGTGGGAAATCCTAGATGCTCCTGGAAGTCTGGATGACCATGTGTGCAGGGGGTGCCTCCGATTGGAGCAACTCGAGCTCCTGGTTTTGGAGCTTGAGCAACAGCTGGGGGCACTATGGTGCATTTATGAGGCTGAGAGGTTTATGGATAGCACGTTTCAGGATGTGGTCACCCCGCAGCTTAAGGAAGAGCAAGCAGAGAGGGAATGGGTGACTGCCAGACAGAAGAAGGGGATGAGGCAGGTAGTGAGGGAATCCCCCGAGTGTATCTTGCTCACAAACCGTTTTTCAGCCTCGAAAAACGGGGAGGGTGAGATTCCTTTGTGGAGGCCAACCAGAGCAAAGGCCATGGCACTGTGCATGGTCCAGCTGCTCAGGGTGGGGGAGGAAGAAATGTGGAAGGGCAATAGTGGTGGGGGATTCGTTAGTGAGGGGAGTAGACAGTCTCTTCTGCGGCTGTAGACATGACTCCAGGATGGTATGTTGCCTCCTGGGTGCCAGGTTCAAGGATGTCACGGAACAGCTGCAGGGCATTCTGAAGAGGGAGGGTGCACAGCCAGAGGTCATGGTCCATGTTGGGACCAATGACATAGGAAGAAAGAGAAATGAGGTCCTGCAAGCAGACTTTAGGGAGTTAGGTAGGAAATTGAAAAGCAGGACTTCAAGCAGTAATCTTCAGATTACTCCCAGTGCCACGCAGTAGTGAGTTTAGGAACAGAAGGATAGAGCAGATGAATGCGTGGCTGGAAAGATGGTGCAGGAAGAAGGGCTTTAGATTCCTGGGGCATTGGGACCGTTTCTGGGGAGGTGGGACTTGTACAAGTTGGACGGGTTACATCTGAACAGGAATGGGACCACCATCCTCGCGGGGAGGTTTGCCAATGCGGTTGGGATGGATTTAAACTAAATTGGCAGGGGGATGGGATCCTGAAAAGTAGTTCAGAGGGGAGAGAAGCTGAGATGGAATTGGAAGCTAAAACACTGGTAACTGAGTCTGGAAGGCAGAGGAAACATAGGGCAGAATTTTTGCTTGTCGGGCAGGAGTGTGCCTGACCCATACAAGTATAAAATGACGCGCGATGACGTTGGGCAAGCATCCCAACGTCACCGCACACTCACAGGATATTTCGTTCGGCGGGTGTGCAGAGGAGTTGGCAGCGCACCCACCAACAATTAAAAGGCCTATTAAGGCCATTAACAATCCAATTGGTTTAAATTTTTCGCTGTTGTCCAACCTTATGCTGTTGGGTGTGTACTTTAAGCTCCCAAACCATCAGGGAGAGATAGAGGATCAAATATGTAATCAAATTTCAGAGAAGTGTAAGAACAATAAGGTAGTAATAGCAGGGGATTTTAACTACCCAAATATTAACTGGGATAGTTTTAGTGTGTAAGGTAGGGAGGGAGCAAATTTCTTAAGTTGCAACCAGGAGAAATTTTTTAGCCACTACATAGGAGGCCCGACCAGGGAGGGGACAGGTCTGGACCTAATATTCGGAAATGAGCCTGGGCAGGTAGAAAGTGTATCAGTAGGGGAGCATTTTGGAGATAGTGACCACAACTCAGTTAGATTTAGGATAGTTATGGAAAAGGATAAGGTTGAGCCGGGAATCAAAGTTCTAAACTGGGGAAAGGCTAAGATGTAATACGATTTGGCCCAAGTGGACTGGGAGCAGCTACTTGCAGATAAAACTGTGTCAGAGCAGTGGGAGACATTCAAGGAGGAAATAGCAAGAGTACAGGGCAAATGTATTCCTGTAAGGATGAAGGGGCGGGGGGACCAAGTCCAGAGAACCCTGGATATCAAGGGACATAAAGGTTAGAAGTAAGAAAAAAAGAGAAGCTTATGGCAGATACTGAGGGCTCAATACGGCAGAGTCCCTAGAGGAGTATAAAATGGGGAGGGGGGAATCTTAAAAAGGAATTTAGGAAAGCTAAGGGAGTGCATGAGAAAGCATTGGTGGGTAGAATAAAGGAAAACCCAAAGCTTTTTAAAAAAATATATAAAGAGCAAGAGAATGACCAGGGAAAGAGTAGGGCCAATTAGAGGTAATCTGTGTGTAGACCCGGAAGGCGTGGGAACAGTCCTCAATGAATACTTTGCGTCAGTCTTCACAATGGAAAAGGACGACACAGGTATAGACATCAGGGTGGAGGACTGTGAAATATTAGAGGAAACTAACATGGAGGGAGAGGAGGTACTAACGGGTTTCACAGCCTTAAAAGTGGATAAATTGGCAGGCCTGTATAAGATGTATCCCAGGCTGTTGAGAGAGGCAAGGGAAGAGATATCAGGGGCCTTGGCAGTAATTTTCAAATCCTCTCTGGCCACAGGTGAGGGGCCAGAGGACTGGAGGACTGCTAACGTTGTCCCATTATTAAAAAAGGGAGGAAGGGATAGAGCAGGAAATTACAGGCTAGTCAGCCTAACCTTGGTAGTGGGGAAGTTACTAGAAAGAATTCTGAGGGACAGAATATATATGCACTTGGAGAGACATGGATTAATCAGGGATAGTCAGCATGAATTTGTTAAGGGAATGTTGTGCTTGACAAATTTAATTTTTTTGAGGGGTTAACCAGGAGTGTTGATGAGGGTAATGCATTTGATGTGGTCTACATGGACTTTAGCAAGGCTTTTGATAAGGTCCCTCATGGCAGACTGGTCAAGAAAGTAAGAGCCCATGGGATCCAAGGCAAAGTGGCACATTGGTTCCAAAATTGGCTGAGAGGCAGGAAACAGAGGATGATGTTAGAGGAATGTTTCTGTGACTGGAAGTCTGTTTCCAGTGGGGTTCTGCAGGGCTCGGTGCTGGGGCCCTTGCTGTTTGTGGTGAACATAAATGATTTGGACTTAAATGTAAGGGGTATGATCAAGAAGTTTGCGGATGACACGAAAATTGGTAGGGTGGTAAATAGTGAGGAGGGTAGCCGTAAACTGCAGGACATATCAATGGACCGGTCAGATGGACAGAGCAGTGGCAAATGGAATTCAACTCGGAAAAGTGTGAGATAATGCACTTGGGAAGGACTAACGAGGCAAGGGATTACACAATGAATGATAGGATCCTGGAAAATACTGAAGATCAGAGGGACTTTGTTGTGCATATCCATAGATCCCTGAAGGTAGCAGGGCAGGTAGAAAAGGTGATTAAGAAGGCATATGGGATACTTGTCTTTATTAGCCCAGGCATAGGATACAAGAGCAGGGAGGTTATACTGGAACTGTATAAAATGCTGGTTAGGCCACAACTGGAGTACTGTGTGCGGTTCTGGTCACCACATTGTAGGAAGGATGTGATTGTACTGGAGAGGGTGCAGAGGAAATTTACCAGGATGTTGCCTGGGCTGGAGGGTCTGAGCTATGAGGAATGATTGGATAGGCTAGGGTTGTTTTCCTTGGAGCAGCAAAGATTGAGGTGGGACCTGTTAGAGGCATATAAGATTATGAGGGGCATAGATAGGGTGGATAGGAAGGCACTTTTTCCATTAGCAGAGGGGTCAATAACCAGGGAGCATTGATTTAACCTAAGAGGTAGAAGGCTAAGAGAGGAGTTGAGGAGAATTTTTTTCACCGAGAGGGTGGTGAGAGTCTGGAACTCACTGCCTGATAGGGTGGTTGAGTCAGAATCTCTTGTAACATTTAAGAAGTATTTAGATATTCACTTGCATTGCCATAGCCTCCAGGGCTATGGGCCAAGCGCTGGAAAATGGGATTAGTGTTGTCAGATCTTTGTTGACCGGTGCAGACATGATGGGCCAAATGGCCTCCTTCTGTGCTGTAAACATCTATGAGCCTATGAGTTCAAAAGGCTATACCACCCATAGCCTCAGCAAGAATACAACAATGAGCCTTAAATTGGCAGCATAGAAATGCACTTTTGTACATAGGCCTGGCAATCAAATCGCAAATGCCGATGCCCTTAGTCATTTGCCTTTACAAGAAAATGATGAGCACTTCCCAGTTCCACAGGAACTGTTAAATTTCTTAGATTTCTCACCGATTTGTGCTTGACAGGTTAGAGACTGGCCAGTCCTATCTCAAGTACGTGAACAAGTGCTACATGGTTGGTCACAGGAGCCCGTCTCTGACGAAATGAAACCGTACTTCAACAGAAGACATGAAATAACCAGCCAGGATGGCATCTTATTGTGGGGAGCACAAGTGATAGTTCCTCCAAAGGGAAGGGAGTCACTTTTAATTGAACTACACAGTTCCCATCCAGGAACTTCCTGAATGAAGACCATAGCACACAGCTATCGATGGTGGCCTGGGATGGATGGCGAAGTAGAGGGTTTAGTAAAGCACTGTGTGCAATATCAGCAACTGCAAAGTTTACCTGCGCTGAGTTTCAACGGTCTATCAGCCTCAATGTTATCACTCATGTAAAAACTGCACTGTGCCACCCTTCCTCAAATGGACTGGTCGAAAGGGTAGTTCAAACATTCAAGACAGGCATAAAAGCTAACTGGTGATTCCTTGGCAACCAAGCTAGCACGTTTTCTTTTTCATTACAGGGCTACCCCTCACACAACAACAGGTGTCACACCTGCGGGGTTATTGTTGAAATGCCATCTCAGGACGAGACTGAGCTTAATAATGTTGAATTTAGAGGGGCAGGTAGAAGGAAGTCAGGGAATCCAGAACACTAGACACAACCGCCATAGTCACGAGAGGAAATTTACAGTGGGAGAGCCAGTATATGTGAAGAACTCCGGGGAAGGACAAAATTGGTTACCGGGTGAAATAAGGGCTGTGACTGGACCTCTATCATACCACATGGAGGTGGAAGGCCGGATCATCCGTAAACACATGGACCGTTTGAGAAAGAGAGAGGCAAATCACCGAGATTTGGCTCCACGAGTGACCATGACCAAGTCTGCGTTTCCTGTTGAGGATTCTTGATCCAGGATTGACATGCCTGACGTTCCTGTAAGAGTTGAAGATACAGAACTGCAAGTGCCCACCGAAGCACCCGATGTTCAGACAGCTCTGGAAAAGGAGGTTCCTGACAAAGAATCTGATGTTGTGGAGCTGTGACGTTCCACACGTACCAGGAAACCACCTAAAAGACTGAACTTGTAAATTTCTTACCCAGTGTAATATTATTATTATGTTGTCTTGAAAAATATGTACTTGTAAATATAATATGCATAGCTGAATTAAAGGGGGAGGAATGTAGTAATTATAGTTTTATTTGGTGTATAATGTACCTTTAAGAATAATAACTGTTCGGGAAGATCCAATGACCTGTAGTAACCAATAGAAGAGTAGCGTGGGCTATCTCAGCAGACAGTGTAGAGATAGATTTAGAGTTGAAAGCACACGTGTAGTTACTGCTGAGCATATTGTAAATAAACTGAATGTTTCCACTTAAGAAGTGTCTGCAGTTCAACTCTATTCCTAATAGTGCATCTCGGCCACCCTAGAACAGAAGGGTAACGGGTTTTTAATGTGTCATAACTTCATGATTTCTGCTGAACACCCTCACTGATCCTGAAAAGCTAATTTTGCTTTGTAGAATGTCAAATTTTTCTGTAATGACGAAAAGAATTCCGCCTATTTAACAAAAAAAAACACGATGGGCGGAATCGTCCCAGATTTGCACTAAGTGAGGTAGTGGGCGGGTAAAATGATGTTTTATTCGCTGGCCGCAATGGCAGGCTTTCACGCAGTATCACCCCAAACCCGCAGCATTGGTTATGCATTCCCAGGAAACACGCCATTTTGATGGTCTTCAGTTCCCTGAGGCAGCTCTCTGCCTTCAGGAAGCTTTCTGTCAGCATTCGCCCGCGCTGACACCAGCGCTTGCCCTCTTCCTGCCCCCACCCCGGCACTGCTGAGCTTCTCAGCACGTGTTTCACGCAAGCTAGCCATTAATTGGCCAGCCAGCATGAAATGGCAGTTGGGGGGCTGATTGCGGTCGGCGGTCCGTTCCCCAGCCCATCCTGGGATTGCCGATCGCACCTGCCGTCGACTTAAAAATTCTATCCTATGTGTGCGGGGCCTCGCATAGTTGATCTTATGTTGTAATGCACGTCAGTTAAGGTAAATGTTTTTAGTTGTGCTAATGCAGCTAATAAAGAGATGATGACTGTCCTTAAAGCTGCAGCAGTGCTTGGGAGCAAAAAACTGCTTTTAGGCATAATAATGACACTGATGAAAAGACAAGCATCAGGACTGCCAGGAATGAAGTGTGGTCCTGTTTGGGGAAGAGAGCCACCCAGGGGTAAAGCTACAATTTACTCACAGACCTCCCTTGTCATGTCTATTTGAAGCAGACTGGCAGAATGATCGGAATGCTGTTCAGATGTTCCGGCCGCATTGAGACATAACTGGAATAAATTCTGACACCTTAATGAACCTTAAAAAGTCAATTAGGTTAAAGTGTTCGCAGCCTTGTGAAATCAGGTGCTGCATAGGCTTCAGAAGACTGGAGTTGCTTTCACTAATAGTTTTATTTTGTCCTTTTGAGAATAGCGTGCTGAAAGTCTTGGCAAAATACCAGTTCCAAGGACAGCATTACAATACCAATAGAGCCAAAATATACTGAGAGGCTCTGTTTGTGTTGGAGTCACTCATTTCCAGATGATGAGCTGCAGTTGATAAGTTAGTCCTGATTTTGACATTCTTATTGTTTTTGTATCTTCACATTCTTGTCGAGGAGAATGATGTTGAAGTAGTGGTAAGGTTCACTGGCTGATTAACCTTCTGACAGGCCATGATGTGAACATTCCTCACGTTGCTTATGTACAGTTGTGAAACATGTCGGCGTGTGCCCGGATGATCCAGTGTGGAGATGATTCCGGTGATCAGAGCTTCCCAGAAGGAGAAAACAGTTCGGACCAGTACTCTTATTTTACTCAGTTTTAGTGGCGTTCCATTTTAAGGTATACAAGACCAGTTCGGACCAGTATTCTCATTTGCCAGATTTTACTGTTTCTTTCCTCCTGGGTTTTAATGAGATGCTAAAGCATTGAAACTAGGTTCCTGATGTGTGGTGGCGGGAAACATGGTCTGCCATTGACAGGCAGAGCAGACGATCAAAAATTGGTTTCATGACAGCGTGAAACTGATTTTTTTGCCTTCTTGCCATATTGTCCATCGCCACCCGCCCCCCCCCCACCCCGCCCCCCCATGCCCACCATGACGCCCGACACCAACAGGGCCGGAAAATTCTGGCCAATGTTGTTGGAGCCAAGCTCCATCTCCACTCACTAGGACTGTCTGGAGTGAGGATTTGAATCTTGTACTTTCTGACTCAGGCAGGAATGCTACTATAACACACAATAGTGGGTACTTTCACCAGAGCTGCCCATCACTGCATTACTGTAACTTTGTCATACACACATTGGACTGAGAACAGCTCAGCTCATGGACTCTAATAAGGCATTTTTTCCTCTTGTACGAACAAGATTAATTCTTTCTTCCTATGTTTTTGTTCCTCTCCCACACTCTAATTCTTGTGTTTTTCTCTCTAACTTTCTATTTGACTCTTTCACTCACCATCTGTATTCCCCTCACACACTTCTCTCACTGAGGGGTCTGTGTTGTGTTCTTATTGAGTTGTTTTCTCACTAGTCTTGTTTCAATCTTTCAGTAAACCTGTCATTGCTTCTCTTGACTTCTTTTACATCCACTAAGCCAAAGGCTCACTCTGTATTTTGGTTGGCACTTTGCTGCTCTGCCCCGTTTGGGCATTTGATAAGGTGCCCCATCAAAGGTTATTGCAGAAAATAAAGGCTCATGAAAGGTATGGTTGCTAAATTTGCTGACGACACAAAGATAGGTAGGAAAGTAAGTTGTGAGGAGGATGTAAGGAAGCTACAAAGTGACATAGGTAGGTTAAGTGAGTGGGCAAAGACCTGTCAAATGTATATAATGTGAGAAAATGTGAAATCATCCATTTTGTTAGGAGGAATAAAAAAGAGGCATATTATCTAAATGGTGAGAGACTACAGAGCTCTGAGATTCAAAGGGATGTGGGTGTCTTAATGCATGAATCACAAAAGGCTAGTATACAGGTACAGCAAGTAATTAGGAAATAAAATATTATCATTCATTGTGAGGGAAGTTGAATACAAAGGAAGGGAGGTTATGCTTCAGTTGTACAGGGCACTGGTGAGATCACATCTGGAGTACTTTGTACAGTGATAGTCTCCTTATTTAAGGAAAGGTGTAAAAGCGTTAGAAGCAGTTCAGAGAAGGTTTACTAGGCTAATACCAGGAATGGGCAGGTTGTCTTGTGAGGAAAGGTTAGGCTTGTAGCTACTGGAGTTTAGACGAATAAGAGGTGACTTGATCCAAACCTTTAAGGTCCTGAGGGGTCTTGGCAGAGTGGATGTGAAGAGGATGTTTCCTCTTGCAGGAGAGTCTAGAACTCAGGGGTCACTCTTTAAAAATAAGGTGTCACTCATTTAAGACAGAGATGAGGAGAAAACTTTCCTCCCAGAGGGTTGTGAGTCTTTGGAACTCTCTTCCTCAGAAGGCAGTGAAAGCAGTGTCTTTGAATATTTTTAAGGCAGAGCTAGATAGATTCTTGATTAACAAGGGGATGAATGGTTATCGGGAGGTACAATCAGATCAGCCATGCTCTTATTGAATGGCGGAGCAGGCTTAAAGGGTTGACTGGCCTGCTCCTGCTCTTAGTTGGTATGTGCCATTAAATTGCATGAGATTACAATTAAACTAAATTTAAAAACACTTGTACCATGGATGGGCAACTATAATATGGGACTGAATTTTGCACTTGACGGGCCCAACTGACTCGGTGGCGGGCAAGCAGCCGATCGCCACCGCCGAAACGGGCCGCGCCGCCGTTTTGCGCGGGCGGGCCAATTAAGGCCTGCCCAGCGGGGTTCCGACTCCCGTGTACAATGGGAAAATTAAATCAGCGACCGGCGTGTTCAGACTGCCAGTTCCAATGAGGAACCGGCAGTCTGTATAAAGAGTGGCCAGGCAGCCTCCTTTAGGCTGTTCACCATGGCCACTCATAGGGAAGCACAAGAGGTGAGGGCAGAGGAGGAGGAGGGGGGGCAGGCTGCAGGATAGGCCAGCGGGGGGCCACTGTGCCCCTCGGTTCTCAGATGCCTGCCTTGCTGTCCTCCTCGAAGAGGTGTCCAACCATCGGGATGTCTCGTTTCCGGAGGATGGGAGGAGGAGGGCCCCCCACATCACCAGACAGGCGTGGCAGGAGGTGGCGGAAGTAGTAAGCTCCCATGATGCTGTACGGTGCACCGGAACACAGTGCCGCAAGCGCTTCAATGATTTGTTGCGCTCTGGAAGGGTGAGCACCAGGTCGGCCTTGACCATTTGACCCAGCAGGTAGCCTTAGCCTTTGAGGCCACCCCCCCCCACCCACGTCTTAGTGTCATTACTGCATTGGGCATTTGGTGCACGCTGGGTGGGCAAACAGATAGTGACCATGCTTACATCAGCCTTAGTGGTTGAGGAGAAGATGGGTTCGCCCTGCAGCATATGTTGGTGTTTGTCGCATTTAAGTAGTCTGAAGGCAACTTGTAGGGGAGGCAGATAGACACATACTGAGAACTCCAACACATGTCATATTGATGGTGATGAGATGGTGAAAGGGGAGCCTCAAGGTGTCGTGGCCAAGAGCCATCTGCTGGCCTCGGCGCCGCACCTAGTTGCGCCTCCTTGCCATGGGCGCTAAGACCCGTGTGGTATTCAAAGTGATGGACGCCGAATGTGTCCAAGGTGTCCGTTGGGGGAGGGGGTTGGGACCAGCCGTACTATCTTCTGGGGACTGATCACCAGTAGTGTGGACAGGAGCCACTGGAGGCCTCAGATGGGCCACTGTGGTTGGGGTGCGGCGTGGGTATGCAGAGTACATGAGCGATCAGCCCCAATAAATGCTCTTCTCTGTTCTGCAAGCAAAAACAGAGAACAATATGAGGGAGCACCAGCAGACTGGTGGTGGGCAGGCTGTGCTGCAGTGCCTCACCACATATGAGGAGCAGACCATGGAGCTGGGGAGGAGGCAGGCGACCAGGGCGGCAGGTGTCAGCAAGGCTGGGGTGCAGCGGCCAGGTATTTGAGGGCCACAGTCCCGTCCACTCTGCCTCCCCACCATCCAAACCACTGATGGTTGCTGCAATCGTTAATGCTGCAACACTGCTCATTCACAGACTGATACAGTCAGACGTGTGGGTCATACACAAAGGTCCCTCGGCCCCTTGAGGATGCGCGTCTCTAGCAGCTTCCAAAGTCGTTTTATCCCATTTGTGACCACTATCCCCATGGCCTAACATGCCATGGCATTGCTGCTGCACATCCAAAGGCTTATTGCATCTTAGGAGGGTTTGTACCTCCACCACCCTTTCAGCCAGCGCATCCCACATTACTCTGTCCAAAAGGTCCTCAGCACCTCACCTGTCAACCTCATGGCACTCAACTTAAATAAATGCCACCACGTTAGTCATCCCTCCACCAAGTGGAAATGTTGCCTTCTGTCCACCCGGTCTATGTCCCTCATAACGGTATGAAGGTCAATAATGTGACCTGTCAATCTCCTGTGCTCCACGGCAAATGTCGCAAGTGTATGCAATGTTTCCTCATCACTCCAACTCTCCAGGCCAGCATGCACCCAGGTTAGGAACCTCTGCACTCTCCCCACTCCAATGCCATCCCTCCCATGAAGTGCAGGTCACAACTGGACGCAGAAGTGTAGATGTGGCCTCGACAGTGTTTTCTGCACTTGCAACATGACCTCCCTTTTCCTACATTCTATTCCTCGGCTAATAAAGGCAAGTCTGGCTTCGACCTTGTTAAACGTCTTATGTTCCTGTTCTGCTACCTTAACGGGTCTGCGCAGCAAGGCCTCTGTAATCGTCGTGACTTTCCACGGTCCTACCATTACTCATGTATTCCCAAACCTTGCTTGTCTTGCCCAAGTGCTTAACCGAACACTTATCCACATAACATTCCATGTGGCCTTCCTTAGGCCATCTGACCAGCCTGTCTGTATGCGCGTGTAATGTTTGGGCCTCCTCTTGACTATTTACCACCCCACCAATGTTCATCTCCTTAGGTTCTTGAAGGGTGAGCGACATATGAGGCTTGGGGGGAAAGGGATGAAAGGTGTTACTGACTGAACGCTAACTGATGCACTATCCTTTTGGTTAATTTCAGCAACGCCACCGCATGGCTGCCCCCAACACGTCTGGAGACCCCCTCCACACCTGAGGGCCAAGACTTGCAACTTGCGTCACATCCTTTCAGCGAGCCAGGCACAAGCACAGCGACTGCCACATCCGTGGGGATTATGACATCGGCTAGTGTCCCGGAGCACAGTGGAGAGGGCACTTCACAATGGCTGGAGGAGATGGCAAGGACAGAGAATGCCGATGGCGCCAGCAGCCGGAGGACTGCAGGGGACCAGGCACATGCTGAGTCCAGCAATGATGATGTGCCTCTGGAGATGTCACCAATGCAGCAGCTGCAGGACAAGCGGCAGGATGCGTGGGAGCATCTGGCAGGGTTGCATGAAGGTGTGCTTCAGTTGGTCTCTGTGGTGGAGGAGTCCAGGCAGAGTGTCAGTGAAGGCATGAACCTCAGGACAGAGCTTCAAGCTTCCTCCACTGAAAGATTGGTGACTCTCATGGAGAGGGGGTTTCGATCAGATTGAGACTCTTCTGATTGGGTTACGCTCTGACCTGCAAGCCCTCACAGTGGTAATAGCCACAGGTGGTCATTCGCAATGTGGGAGATGTGCTGGGCACCAAGTGTCGCCGCTCTGTGCCCATCCATCTGTGGTGAGCAGAGAGGTCCAATGTGACATCACGTCGGCGCAGCAGCTGCCTGTCGTCGCTGCGAGCTCCTCTCAGGGTGCCCTGGATGAGGGCAGCAGCTACTCCGCCCCTCTGCCAGTGACCGTTGCATCCATTGAGGCTGTGACAACTGGGGAGATGCCAGCTGTGGAACTGGCCACTCCCTCCCAGGTGGGGCCATCACAGGCTCCACGGGCCAGAGGACAGCCGCCAAGGTCATCAAGGCTAACAGGACAACAGAGTCAGCAGGCTGTCTCACAAGGCACTCCGAGCGATGGGGCGGCACCAAGACGTAGCACCCGCAAACGTCTGGCACGTTAGGCACTCCACGGGTTTGTCACTGGTGATTTTGTGTTGGCCCTAGATTAGGGAATATATCATTATGTACGTCTGAGCGACATTTGTGGTTTATTTTGGTGGGAATAAAGTCCACTTTTCTGACCATGGCTGAGGGTGTTTCCTTTGTGCTGCATTTATATGTTTCACAGGTCGCAGCGGAAGTGGATGAAGGTCAATGCCCGTCTGAACAGAGGGTCTGTAACCTGCTTGACACAAGTGTGTACAGCTGATTGAGAGACACCGCAAAGATCACCCACTGAGCCCTGGAAGGAGCCAGATGCATAGAAGTGGAGGGAAACTGTGACCTTCAGAGCCGCTGGCATGGGGTGTCCACCCACACAGTTAGGGGAGATCTCAGGGCCAATCATCTGACAGATATAGTTCACTGTCCCCCTTGGCAGATGGAGCCTCCTTCGGCACTGCACATCAGTCATATTGAGGTAACTGCTTCGCCGCCTGTATACCCTGGCAAGAGGATAGTGGCGTCTTCTGCGGCCCCTTCCACCTTGGCAACCTCTTGGCCCTGCACCCCTTGTGCCTGCGCCTGGCCTCCCAAAGATGGCTCCTCTGGAGGCTGATTGTCCACTCCTGCCCTCCTCCTTATTCTATCCCTCCCTTCCTCCTCAGAGGAGCTGCCTCCGTGGAGATGTCAGAACCCATACCCAGGCTAAATGGAGGCCTCCGGAAAGCTGCAGGCCCGACAGAGATTACTGTCTGCAGACTGGCGACCTGAAACTTCAAAGTACAGAGAAAGCTATTGGAAATCGATCTGAACCGCTAGTAATCACACAGGCAATTTTAAAACACTTTCAGCATTAAATACTTCAGAAAACATATGAACAACTCCTCTGAGCCCACATATCCCGCCCGTGGATGAGGTTTGTTAAAAAATCAGTTACCCGCCTGCCCATTGGGCCTGTGTGCCGAGGCGAAGATCGCACGGGCCCCTCAAAATCAGCTTCAATTGCTGAGTTAAGGGCCTTAACAAGGCCTTTAATTAATGGCAGGCATGTGTCGCGCTTCATAGCACCCGCCCACCTAAATATCGCGATGCCGCGCGCTGACGTCGGGATGCTCGAGCGACGTCAGCGCGCGACATTTTAAGCGCTGACGTGTGGTCTCCGCCACGTGCGCATCAACCATAAAATTCAGCCCATGGAGTTTGTGAATTTGCACAGCTGATACAATGAGTCACAAATGTCAAGAAATCGGGTGTGGAGTCCACAGGATTTTCAGTTCAATCCTGCAGGGCCTGCTGATCCCCGTGCTAGAATTCCTTGCTATGTGTTGCTGTCAGCATGCAAAGTTCCCACTAAGATTGTAATCCATTAATTTTACTATTATCTACCCCAACAAATTGACAAAATCTAATACTTCACAAACCTTATTTTCTACTCTTGTGTCACCTGTGGAGGTTGACTGTAATTGGAACACTGCACAAAACAATTTTCCCCCATGGTACATAACAAAGCAAGTTAAAAAGCAATATTTCATTGCTCAGACGCCTTGGACTGGTTTGGGCATTGGTAAAGCAGTGTGTATCAATTTGGGAAGAGGCAGACAAATAAGTGATTTATTCATTGGATAGAAACAATAAAATCACTTGTGTTATATTTGCTTTTCTCCCATTTGCTGCTTATATTGTGAGTAGAAAATTAACAATGGGATGAAATCTCATAAAACATTTTGTGCCAAGTGGAGGGAAATGATAGTCATGAAGTGCCAATCTTCTCACCACCCAGAATTGCAGTTCAATTCCACAAATTCAATATTTAAACGCTTCCCTGAACCAACTCAGATACTTTCATTAGACGGGAGGTATGTGATGTAAATCAGGTATGGCACTGGATGATTCACAGAGCATAAGGTGGCTAGAGAAGAGTGGATTAAGATGTACCATCTTCCGAGTGCGCAGCAAGAAGAAAGCTTCCGGCTTTGACGTTTCTCCAAGGATGCGTAGCAACTAAATGAAGTGACTCTCAAGTCTGCAGCTCTCATTTGCTGGAGCATCAGCGATTTTTTTTTTTGCAGATAACAATGGAGTGTGTGCCACCTTCAGTGTAATCTACATAGCTCCCCACTTACAAAGTGACATGGGACAAATCCATGCCACCTCCTCCATGGAAGGACAGGCTGCAGCTCTAGTGAAGAGAAAGAATAAACAGTATTATGTATAATGGCTTCCAGGAGGTAGGGATGAGCATGAAGATAACTTTCACAGTTGGATCTGGTGGTGTTGGTGGCAGCCTTCCGTCTGGTAACTATCATCATTCTATCCATCCTGCTAATCAGTGGGGACACTAATACAGGACCCAGTACGTTGGTCACATATGGACTATCCAGAGCTCCAAGTTCCAGAGATGCAGCCTTCAGTGACTCCCTGCCAGATGAAAGGAAAGTTAACTTAGTCTCACAGGCTTTTGCAGTAGAAGAATAGACAACCTATCTCTCAAAATCCTGGACCTCAAGTCACACCTAAGAGAAGCATTGGAAGAAAAAGGAGAAAGAAAAGCATGTTTAACCAACCAGGGTAGTCTGGTCTCTGGAAAGAGAACTTCAGATTCTGCTCACTTTAAAGTTCACTATATTAATGGAAAAATATAGATTTATGTTATTCTTGGAGGTTAGAACCACACAAGAAAAACTTCATGTTGACAAATTCAATCAGGTGATTACTACTGGCATGGTCATTTAAGGGCAAAACAGTCTCATCTGCTAGAGTGTTCAAGGGTGGATTGAAGGACTATTCCTTTTGTTGAAGTTGGGAACTAAGAAACTACAGCAGTGGTGACAAAAGTAGAATATGTTAAACAGAAGAGAAGATTTTAGCGATCACTGATCTGATGCCTCCTGCAGCAGTCACTGAGGTCTCCACTAAGCAACAATTATGCTGATGCTCTCTTCTATGTGCTTCTGTTTCCAAAGCAGCTGGGGCCACTTCCTCTGGAATGGACACATCCAGATGCCAATTGGTAAGACGTATTAGGGCTGTGAACTTGGCTTTGTAGTAAGCACCAAATCATGCTAGGAAATTCGGAAAAGCCCCTCCCTGACTTAGCAATGCAGCTAGGCTGAAAATGGCATGAATTTCAGAGCCATATATTGTGTAAAATTCTCTGAGTAAGCCATTTTGTTAAGGGGGCCATAGAAATAAATTTGGATCAAGAATGGTTAACTTCTTTTGTGAAAAAATATAACTCATAGCAATTTGATATGATCGGGGGAACCCCTTGAGAATGGGAAAACAACTTCTTAAGTTAATGCAGGAAAGAACTGTTTTGCATTAGGAATGTCTAAAGTCAGAGGACATTCGAAATCAGATTTTTCAAAGCAATAAGAGCATAGTCTTTCTTTTACAAAAAGCTGGGCTACTTTAGACACATTTAAGCTATTGGTTTTTCAGCTGGCAGCATCAGAAAGGTTTTTCTGTCTTTACAATGTCATAACTGATTAGTCTCATTATTTTAAACACCCCAAAAACAACTGCTTAGGATGCTTTAGTATTGCTCAACAAGTATTCAAAATGTCTATTACAACAACACTCCTATAAACATTAGCAAATGTTCCATATGAAAATGTAACTGCCACAGATAGTGACATAAATCAGTTTATTATGAACTGAGACAGATGTTCACCAGTCAAGGATTCAACTGCATAAAGCGGAATTGAATGGCTTTCTTTATAATATTTTCATATCTACTTTGTTCAGGTGCAAATAAAATACTTAGGCTGAAAAATTCAGCTTCATAGTGCCTGTATTTTCAGTGTCATTTTATGTCCAAAATGGCATAGGCTTCTGTTGAGGCCCATAGTGGAGGCCATTTTGAGTAAGTCATTGGCACAGGCACTACATGTGCATACTGGAATTATGTAGTACAGATAGATCATGACGTCAGTCAGCATATAATGCTGATTTGATGCCAGCAGTGCCATTTTCAACTTCAATGCTCCAGCTAACACACTCTCTTAATCACGCACAGCTGAAAAAGTGCTCACTAGCTGAAAGGGCCCCATGCCAGTGCTGTCATCAGCTACTTTCAGGTTGGTTGCTAATTGATTTCAACTGGCCGTTACTGAGTTTGCAGAAGCGATGTGAGCTTTCTAGTGCACTTAAAATTGGTGAAGTTGACAGGGGCCAGGATTTTACTGCCCCGCCGTGGCGTGTCTCCCCCCCCAGCAGCTGCGGTGAGCCATTAAATCTCCATACAGGTCGGCGGGACCTTAATATCTTGCTGGGTGGGAGGGGCTGTAGATTCCTAGGCAGGGAATAGTGTTGTATGTGGTGAAAGCCTAGCTCCTCACTCAAGGGCTCTGTTCAGTCCACTCGTTCCTAATCATGCTGTAGTTACCATCTCTCTTGGCCTGCAGCTTGACAGGGAAGACTGAGCAGGGGCAACACAGGGGAAGAAAAGCTGCTCCGAGGGAGGAGGAGGGGGGTGGAGAATGGCTCTCAGCAAGAAGCCATATTCAACAGAAGCAACTTCAATGAGAAGCAATTTTTTTTTCTTTTTTAATTCATGGGATGTGGGCATCGCTAGTAAGGCCAGCATTTGTTGCCCATCCCTAATTGCCTTTGAACTGAGTGACTTCCTAGGCCATTTCAGAGGGCGGTTAAGAGTCAACCACATTGCCGTGGATCTGGAGTCACATGTAGGCCAGACCAAGTAAAGATGACTTTCCTTCCCTAAGGGAAATGTGATCCACACATCATGCCCATAAAGCTAATTGGGAAATGGACACCACCCCTTTTTAAAAAAAATACAGCGACATGGAGTATTCATACTGTACCTTCACAAAGTGGACTCCAGAAAATCACATGGCTTCATTTATGGTTTCTAGGCAGATCAAAACAGACATGGGGCTGAATTTTACAGGGGGCTTGCCCTCTTCCCACTGTGAGAGAAATCGATCCCAAACTGACCAGCTTTAAGGCTGCCCCTCAGTGGAAAGAAGTCCCGCCCTCGAGAGTGACTGGCCAGTCAGATTGGCTGGCAGCTCTTGCAGTCCCCACAGGGCCAGAACTCATTAGCGGCCACTGCTGGCACTGCAAAGAGGCCCATGAAGAATTGTCTTATGGACAATAGAGACAGGCAAGACCTGAGCTTTTTGAGCAGGGAGAGATCGGATGCCCTAGGGAGGAGGTGGGGGTGCTGGGGGTGGAGTGGCGAGGGGACATGATGAAAAAATGGCCTTCCCAGTCTCTCATCTTCCACTGCCCAGCATATTATGGAGATGGATTGAGGTATTTAATGGCTCCTTATTTGGGCAATTAAGAGATTCAATAGTGCTAAGGGTGGGCAGGCTAATGGTGCCTTACCCATTCCCCTATTATGGGGAGGAGATCAGAATTGGGTGGGAAGGTGGTCAGCTACCCACCCGACCTATTTTATGTGCCGCCCGCACCCCCAGCCAAAAACATGCTCGTAGGGAGGCTGTGAAATCCAGCCCATGGTAATATACCTCTGGGAAGTTACTTAAAATGCAAATAGTTTTCCCAAGTATGAAAGAGCTTTAAAATGACAATGGCTGCTAGACTTGCTGGCCCCATGAAGATAGGACTTCAAATAAAGTCATTTTTGAGATGATCCTAGCTGAAATGTTGATGGGATATCAAACATTTACCAATTGTGTGTCAATTACATCTGCTTCAACCCATTGTGTGGACAATGGAATACATTGATACTGCCATCACATGACTGAAACCAGCTGGAGAGGGAGCTGATTGCTTATTAACCCACAAGGGCAGCCCAACAAAGGAGTCTGGGACCAGAACCTCAGAGAGAGAGATTGCCCAGCAAAATGAAAGAATATTGCCTCAAAAAGGCAATTAAGTTAGACAGTGAAAAAGAACTAATTTGTTTTGCCTACAAGATTATATTTCTTTACTACAGGAGCTCAGCCATAGTTTCATCTGAAACAGCCAGGAAGGTCCAACCTCCATCTGTCTTCAAGGAACCAAGAAAGGCCTGCAATATTTTCAACTACCATCTTGAGGAATGTAAACGAGCGGCCTGTTTCATGTTAATCTGTTAGTGATCTAAGTGCATGTTACATCTCTATAAATCATCTTTTCATGTGTGTGTGTGAGCGCGTGCATGTTTGAGGAGTGGTGCTTATTGCATTAAAATTTTGGGAAAATTGTTGTGAAAAGAAGCATTTATCCCTTCTTTTGATTTAAACTTAAAAGAAAGCTTGTTTGCGTCTGTTCTTCAAAGCCATTGCGCTCAAAAGGGTTAAAATGCTTTTTTGCAAAAATACACCTTGTGACGGTCAGCTGAGAGATGAGAAAAAGGAACAATCATCCCATGCCTCTCTCTTTCTGTAACAGGTGCTAATGAATCAGATGGGTTTTTACAGCATTCGATGACAGTTGTCATGTTCACCATTACTGAAACTAGCTTTATATTCCAGATATATCAATTGAATTAAAATTCCAAAGCTGTAGTGATGGGATTTAAACCCATGTCCCCAGGGCCTGGACCCTGAGATTACTAGCCCAGTGACATTACCACTACACTACCATCTCCATTTCACAAAGGAAGTACTAACTGAAAGTTGCCACCTGCTGCTGGTAGACTCAGCCTCAGAGCAGGAGAAAGATGGTGCTGCAAGCGACATTAAAGGTTACAGTGGCCATGAACCTCTTTGTGTCAGGATCCTTCAAGGCTGAAGCAGACAATACGTCTATTGTTTCGCAGTTCACCATCCACTGCTAGGTAAATGAGGTCGCTAATGTACTGTACGCCGGAAGAGTGGAGTACATTGCATTCTGTCTGATCAGAGAACTGCAGGCAGAGCATGCATGTAGATTCACCAAGCAAGCAGGCTTCCCCATGATGGAGGGCACCACAGATGGCACACATGTTGCCTTGCGGGTCCTGAATCTAAATGCAGAGATGTACTGCAAGCCTGCTGCCTTCTCTTATGATGATACCATTCATCCTCCCATCACTACCTCTCTGCCTGTGCCCTTGCTGTTGCCTGTCAACCAACCATTCCAGGCTGCAGCCGCCCATGTCAAATTGGTGCAGCCCGAAGTCACGCACTGAAGGCCAGAGCTACTCACTGGTCATCCAGCAAGACCATTTGTAGCCTCCCTCAATGGAAACAAACAGCCTTCCAGAAGCCATGCTGAAACCACTGGGATAGCACTGTATAGGAGCACTAGGCCAGGCAAAGATTTCCGTAATATAAAGGCAAAATACTGCGGATGCTGGAAATCTGAAACAAAAACAAAAAATGCTGGATAAACTCAGCAGGCCTGACAGCATCTGTGGAGAGAAAGACAGAGTTAATGTTTCAAGTCCGTATGACTCCGTAAGGCACACACTGAGAAATGCACAAGTGCACACAATCAACTTTTGTCTGCAATATTGAATAGTTTGTTTGATAAAGTTTTTTTTAGAATGATTGTTTTGTGGAGGCTTTTATTTTTGCATTTTGAACAAGATAGCCAGTAGAAGAGGTAAGTTAATATGTTTGACTGTTGTTGAATGGGGAAATGGGGTTACATTCACCTCGGTCTGATGAGCCAGTGCAAGTAGTACAGTGTCAGTGGGCGGAATCGTCCCAGATTTGCACTAAATGCGATAGCGGGTGGATAAAACGACATTTAACCCGCCATTCGCGATGGCAGGTTTTCATGCTGTATCGTCCCAAACCCGCTGCATTAGTTATACATTCTTAGAAAACACGCCATTTCAATGGCAGGCAGGCTCTCATGCACCCACCATGCCATCACCTCGTCGCTTCATCATGCTGGGCGCCAGATTTAATGTCCAGCCACACGCACACATCTCAATGTTTCCAGCCCAGGCCCAATGCAGGGAAGATGTCCATGAAAGGCAAAAAAGACTACAGCCCCCAGGTTCAGTGACACATCACTGGAATGCCTTTTGGATGCTGTGGAGACCCGCCGTGATGTCCTCTACCCCCACTCTGGCTGCAGGATGGGCAGCAACGCAGGCTTGGGAGGTGGCGGCAGCGGTGGTCAGTGCCAACGCTGCACAGAAGAGGTTGTCCATCCAATGCAGAGAGAGGATGAATGATCTCATCCGTGCAGCCAGAGCATGGCAACCAGCTCATCACTCTAAACTCACACACTCAAGCCCATCTCACATTCACTGGCATCTCACTCATTGCCAGCTCAAGGATCATCACCACCCATTCTCACACACATACCCTCATTTGTCCATTTGGCCTCATCTCCTCTGGAGACTGCCTCCTCAGCCCTCACCACCTTGAGGCCACTTGCACAGATCAACATGTGTCCCCAATCACACCCTGGGATACCCCCCTATCCCCAGTGCAGCCCTCACCCTGCACCCTCTTCCCTTGCCTGGGGCACTTCTCCCCCTTCACCAAGCAAGCCCTAGCCCTGCAGCCATTGTAAAGCCACCCACATATGACTGATATGGTAGATAGAGACCTACCTGTGAGCCGCCCTAAAAGTGATGTGGTGCTGTTTGTGAAGCCTGGCGCAGATGACTGCGAGTCCTGACTGAAGCAAGGTAGGCAAACAATTCTTGAAGTCCCGAATGAAGTGCAGCCCGCCAGGTGCATGTCGCTAATGTGCTGTTGTGAAACATGTTGGCGTGTCTTCCCACCGAGGTGGGCGGACGATCCAACGGGTGTGGAGGGGGGACAATTCCGGCAGGCCAGTCTAATAATGATTTGCAGATGTATTACAATGAGGTTCCTGATGTCCAATGGTGAAGAACGTGGCCCGACGCTGCTGGATATGGAAAATCCCAGCCAGTATCTGCGCTAGTGGCTGCCAGCAACAGATCCAGTGGCAATTTTTTCTCTGAGGTCTGCTCTTCCTCTGGGCCTACAGCCTCACTATTGACTGGCCAGATGGCAGTTCTTGGTTATCTGAAAGCTTGAATGCCCAAGGCGAGGCTTGGAGTAAGGGCAGGGGCATTGGGGTGAAAGCAAGAGGCACATGGTTACATGTTACTTCAGATTGCGGGATGAGAATGAAGTGGGATTTGAGAAGTTGCATAAGGTAGGTGCATACTGCCATGCTGATGATTTCTGTGATGCCACTTGCCATGAACTCAGTAATGAGCACTCCATTTATCCCCAGCTCTGCCTCCACCACGGGGATCAGTGCATGCAGCCCTTCCTTCCCCTTGCCAGTTTGATGCTGCTGCCATCTAGTACGGACCACCCTTATCCTACAAAAGAGAGGGAGAAGTGCTAGTAAGGGCAGTAAAAACAATATGTTTCGATGATGCACCTGACACAGTTGAATAGCTGGCAGTCAATGGAACCTGTGTGATGTGAGTGTACAGCTCAGCAGTACTGAGCATGTGAGGGTGAGGTGAAGCACATGAATGTGAGGATTGATTTCAGTTGATATAGATTGGCAATAGGTGAGTGAAGGGAGCAAAGTGATTGAAGCATTACGTGGGGCTGGTTGTCAGTTGTTAGGAGTTGACATGTACAGATGATTTTGACCACTTATGTGCAATTGTTAGACTTCTTTTGGCACTGTGTCCATATAGTGCAGGACTGTTGGCATTCACCATTCCAGCCATCTCACTGAAGGGCCTCCTGGCCCTTTGATGAACCGGTCCAACTCCTACACCAGTGACTCCAGTGCAGCAGCCAAAAATGGGCAGGCTATCTTGCCTATTGCACCTTTTTGTGTCCTTCCTGAAGCTCCTCCAACACTTCCAGCCCCTGATGTAGCTAGAATGCATCTGCCCTTTAAGAGGTACAGGCGATGTACAGGTTAGCCATAAGAGATGCAGGCTGGCTTTAAGAGGTGCGGGCTAGCTTTAAGAGGTACAGGCTAGCTTTAAGAGGTACAGGCTAGCTTTAAGTCATGCTAGCTTTGCAGGAACTGGGGCTTCCCTGCTGAAGCGTGCAGCCACTCAACAACACCTTCCATGCTGGGCTGCGCACACCATTATCATGGAAATGAGCAGGCACGGAGTTTGTGTGCTCCCTGCATCACTTTAATCAAGTGATCCCGATATTGGATTCAGGTGTTATCCAAGTTAGCCCCTTTCCTTCAATCCTAAATCTTAAAAACAAAAATACAATAACCTTATCTGTTCTGGTTTGTTATACGGGCCACGAAATACTTGTGACTCTTCAATCTCACACAAATGTAACATTTATTTGAATACTCTCTCTAAAGAGTTGGTGCAAACAAATTTTCAAAGCTACTGACCCGTGATCTTGTAATTTAATTTAAGGCATTGAGAACTTGGACTTTCATTCAGTAAACTGTGTTCATTCAAGTACTGTGCTGACATCCTTAACAGTAGTGTATGCCCAAAATCTATGAACATGCTTTTCACTCATTATGCAAATTATTTGTAGCTGGAAATGTAACAAACAATCAAAGTACATGAATCCATTGCTAAAGTATCATTTAATCTCCCTCCACTGCTGTGTTAGCGTCCTCCAGTCGGTGGGTTTATGACCAATTTTCCTCTGTCAGGTCATTACAATAACATCGGGTGTAAATGTGCATAGATCTAAAGGAAGATACATAGGGCAGGATTTTTCACTGGGTGTGTGGGTGCACACCCAACATGTTCGAGCGTAAAATAGCATGCAAAGACATTGGGTGAGTGCCCCAACGCCATCGCACGCTCGTGTGATATTTTGATCGGCAGGCGCGCATGAGAGTAGGCAGCATGCTCACCGACTATTAAGAGGGCTATTAAGCCAATTAACGGTGCAATTAACTGGGATTTTTCACTGCCCACCCAATGTTATGGTTGGTGGGTGGGCGAATCGGCCAGGTGGCTTTTGCATTTTACAGGAAACCTCATCCAAAGGTGTTATGAAGTTTCTGAGATTAATTTTAAAAAGAATAAAAATGTTTGGACATAAATTTTAGCATCCATATGTTTAGGTGACTCATTCTGATGTGTGGGTATCTCTTCCGGATTTTAAAATCTGTTTTTATTGGATTTGAATTCTTCAGCTCCCTGAGGCAGCTCTTGTCTTCAGGGAGCTTTCACTCCACGCTCCTCTGTGCCTGCATTGACTTCAGCACTCGCCCTCCTCCTGCCCCCACCCCAGCAGCGCTGAGCCTTTCACGCTGGCTGGTCGCTAATTGGCCAGCCGACTGCGGCCGCCAACCCCACCCGAAAATCCCGCCCATAGTGAGTGTAGAGAATTGTGTGTAAAGCAAACTTAAATGGGTGGGTCAATGAAAGATGAATGTCACAATATGGAGATGAAAGTTTCAGAATGATTTATGTAAGCCTCATAAGGTATCTCATCACATTTGCGAAGCCCAAAAGGGCAGAGAAGTGAGGAGAGATAGACAAGAAAGGAAAAGGGAACCCTAAGTACAGAAGCTAGCATGCAGACAAGCAAAGCTCTGACCCACTGTTAGATGACTGCTAAACTCAAGATGAGGTACTTGTGAGAAAAGTGACTCCATTTTATTCAACTGTACCATCCCCATCGGTCACTATTCCATCTTACCTGCAAGAAGGGGCAGAGATTTACGCCTAGCGGGCAGGTGCGCACCCCACCCGATCAGGCATAAAATCGCGTGAGAAGACATCGGGCGAGCGTCCCAACGTCATCCCAACCGCGTGCAATCTTCAGGTCAGCGGGCACACGGAGGTGTTGGAGCCGCACCCGCCATCAAACAAGGGGCCACTTAAGGCCATTAAAAAACGCAAATGAGCCCAACTTTATATTGCCCATGTGATTTTGTGCTTATCACACAGGCAAAACAGGCAGGCGGGCAGCCGACAATTTCAAAAACATCATCCAAGGACAGGATAAAAAGGGTCTGCAGCATTGCCAGTGTGAGTAGTGAAGAGCTTAGGGGATAGTTTGCTGCTGGTTGTTTATTTGAACTTGACAGCTTCATCTCAGTTCTGAGCTTCATTCTTAGCATTTCTAGGCTTCATTTCAGGACTCATTGGTGTCTCCAAGGCCCCCGGAGAATTTTGACCATGTGGACCCTTCCAGGTATCAGACAGCCTTCCGAAATCCTGGTAATGGGGATTGTGGTCTCCGCTGGCGGCACCTCCTCTGAGGAGGGAGAGAGGGGCAGAAGGGAGAGGAGACCGGGTGTCCCAGTGGAACAACCTGTGGGAGGAGAGGCATAGGCTCAAGGGGCACAGGGCCAGCTGGTAGTCCAAGACAGAAGAGGCTGCAGGAAACGCCACTACTCTACTGCCAGGGTTTACAGGTGGCGATGCAGCTACCTCAATATGTCTAAGGTGCAATGCCAAAGGAGGCTCCGCCTCTCTAGACAGACCATGACCTCCAATTGTCAGGTGACTGGGTCTGAGATCACCTCCAATTGTTTGGGTGGAAACCCCATGCCAGTGGCTCTGAAGATCACAGTGGCCCTCAACTTCTATGCCTCCGGCTCTTTCCAGGGGTCAATGGTAAACCTTTGTGGAGTCTCCCAATCAACTGTCCACAGTTGCGTCAAGCTGGTGACAGAAGCTCTGTTCAGGTGGGTAATGACATTTATTCGTTTCTGTACAGATGTGGTCAGCCAGGCTGAGCGAGCCAGAGGCTTTGCAGTGATTTCTGGGTCCCCCCGCAACCAGGGTGTAATCAACTGCACACATGTGGTCATCAAGACGCCAGTGGGTCAACCGGGTGCCTTCGTCAACAGGAAGGGATTCCACTCTGTTGTGGGGTGGCCAAGTTGCACTATTAATGATGGAGTTGATCAGCAGACATTTCTTGGGTGGAAACTTAAAGTGTATTTACAATATACTTAGCAGCAACTACATGTGTGCTTTCAACTCCAACTGTATCTCTCTACGCTGACTGCTGAGGTGGCCTGCACTACTCTTCTATTGGTTACTACAGATTATGTGCTCTTGCCTAACAAGCATTATTCTTAAAGGTACATTACACACTAAATAAAACCATAATTACTACACACTCGAGTAACATGCAGATAGTGTGTGACCACAGGACGCAGATTCTGCAAATCTGTGCATGGTACCCTGGCAGCTCCCATGATGCTTATATCCTGAGACACTCCCAGATGCCGAGGCTCTTCAGTGCTCCAGCTTGACTGGATGGATGGCTGCTGGGTGACAAGGGCTATCCGTTGAAAAGGTGGCTTACAACACCTCTCCCGACCCAAGAACAGAGGCAGAGCAGCATTATAATAGAAGCCATGCCTCCACAAGGGCAATGATAGAGAGGACCATAAGTCTTCTGAAGATGCGCTTCCGATGCCTGGACCGTTCAGGGGGAGCACCACAGTACCCCCCAGAGCGGGTGTCACTGATAGTAGTTGCATGCTACACTCTACACAATCTGGCACTGGCAAGGAGGGATCCGTTGGAGGAAGAGGATCTTGAGGCAGCTCCACAGGCCACAGAGGATGAATCCAGTGGTGAGTCAGAAGAGGAGCATGGTGAGGAGAATGCTGAGGGTGTGGAGGCAGACCTCCCTATCCTTCAGGGAAGCAAGTACATCAAGGATGACTTGATCCAATGCTCTTTCAGCTAGGCTGCCAAAGATCTGCTTCCACCTCATGCCAGTGCTGCCGCCTCCATCCTGGATGTCTGAAATGACCCTTTCATTTGAACCCAAAGTCCATTCAGTGCAAGTCCAATAAAGTTTAGAGCCACTCACATCCAGCATTACATACTGGCATACCCTACACCAAAAAAGTACGAAGGTGAAGCGTACTTAGGCCATTATGACAAAAACAAAATTTATCTCATTTTGACAATCCAAAAAAATTAACTTAACCTTCTCTGGTCTTAATTCCCAGACCAGTAAACATAAACCAAACATTACACAACAGAAGGTCGCCCGTGAACAGTCCCTCTTCTGCTCATGGTGCCTTAAACTTATGTTTACGCGTGCTACGTCTTGTTGCCTCTCACTTCACTGGCAGCAGCATTGGAGACAGCCTGCTGACTCTGCTGCCTTGTTGGCCTTGAGGACCTTGGTGGTCATCTTCTGGCCAGCGGAGCCTGTGTTGGCCAAAAGATAACCATCAATATTACACTCCTCCTCATTTAACTCGGCTATATATATTATATTTTCAAGTACATACTTTTCAAGAAAACATAATATTTACACTGGGTAAGGAATTTCAGGTGGTTTCCTGGTACGTCTGGAACGTCGTAGCTCCACAACTTCAGGTTCTTTGTCAGGAACCTCCTTTTCTGGAACTGCCTGAACATCAGGTGCTTCAGTAGGCACTTGCAGTTCTGTATCCTCAACTATTACAGGAACGACAGGCATGTCAGTCCGTATCCTCAACAGGAAATGCAGACTCGGTCATGGTCACTGGTGGAACAAAATCTTGGTGATTTGTCTCTCTCTTCCTTGAATGATCCACATGTTTACGGATGATTCAGCCTTCCACCTCCACGTGGTAAGATAGAGGTCCAGTCACTGCACTTATTTCACCCTGTAACCACTTTGGTCCTTCCCCGAAGTTCTTCACATATACCGGCTCTCCCACAGTAAATTTCCTCTCACGACTATGACTCCTTTCTACCTTCCCCTCTAAATTTGGCATTTTTAAGCTCAATCTTGTTCTGAGACATCATTTCAACAATAGCTCCGCAGGTGTGACACCTGTTGTTGTGCGCGGGGTAGTTCTGTAATGAAAAAGAAAGCATGCTAAAGGCAAAATACTGCAGATGCTGGAAATCTGAAACAAAAACAAAAAATGCTGGAAACAGTCAGCAGATCTGACAGCATCTGTGGAGAGAAAGGCAGAGTTAATGTTTCGAGTGTGTATGACTCTTCTTCAGAGCTAAAGAGAAGCACAAAAGTTGTGAATTATATACTGTTTAAGGGAGGTGGAACAGGGGAAGCTGGATAGAAAGCCAGCGAAAGGTGGAGGCAAAGGAGATATTGTAAAAGATATCATAAACAAAAGGTCAAAGGCATGTTAATGGTGGTGATACTGGCTAAAGGAGGTGTTAATGGTGACATTAAGAGTACAAAGCAGAAATGTGATAATAGCCGAATCAGGGTAAGCACTCTGGAAAGGACAACATGAACAAGTGACAGATGGCCCTAGTGGGGGTGGGGTGAGGGGAAGGGACGGTGGTGGGAAAAAAGATCGAAAATATGCTAAAAGGTGGAGATAAAACAATGAATAAAAATGAAAATAAATTTTAAAAATAATAAGTAATAAAAATAAGTGGAAAAAAAAAAATAAAATAAACATTGAAAAAAGGGGATCAAAAGGGGTGAGGATGGAGGAGAGAGTTCATGTCAATTAAAGAGTTCATGGTCTGACATTGTTAAACTCAATGTTAAGTCCGGAAGGCTGTAAAGTGCCTAATTGGAAGATGAGGTGCTGTTCCTCCAGTTTGTGTTGAGCTTCACTGAAACGTTGCCAACAGGCCAAGGACAGACATGTGGGCATGAGAACAGGATGGTGTGTTGAAATGGCAAGCGCCAGGAAGGTCTGGGTCATGCTTGCAGACAGACTGAAGGTGTTCCACAAAGCGGTCTGGTGAATCTAAGGGAGAACAATAACATGTCATTAGTTTAAATCATCACACTGTCACTGTGCATGCCAGGCACCCTGGTGAGACAATGGAGATCTGCATCATGGTGCCATCGTCTTTCAACGATCAATGGGGACTCCAGTCCATCAATGATGAGACTACACAAGAATTTAAAAATAATGGAAATAGGTGGGAAAAGAAAAATCTATATAAATTATTGGAAAGAACAAAAGGAAAGATTTTTCTTTTCCCACCTATTTCCATTATTTTTAAATGTATTCCACCCATGGTTTATTTCACCCCACCCCCACTGGAGCTACCTTGCTTGTCCTGCTCTCCAATCTTAATTAGCACATTCTTTTAGAATGTGCATTCAGTTTGGGGAGAAGGCCAAAAATCGGTTTCACGATGTCATGAAATCAGTTTGCGATTGTCCGCTCTGCCTGTCAATGGCGGGTCATGTTTCCCAACGTTGGATGTTCAAAACCTCATTGTAACACATCTGCATATCGTCTTAAGCCTAGCCCACTGAAATAATACCCCCATATTGAATCGTCCACCCATGCCGACGTTTTTCACAACAGCATATATAAGGCGTGCACTTGGGGGGCTTCACTTCAAGAGGAACTCGGAGGTGAGTGCACAGTAACATTGCACAGCGCTCACCAGGGTCACCTGGTGGACTTCATGGTTGAGACGCCGCGCATTCAGGTGAGGGCACAGGTGAGTTGCTTTTTCCCAGCTGGCTGACAGTGTGGTGTCAGGGCAAGGGCTGCATTGCAGTTGAGGCGACATGGGGGGGTCAAGGGCTGCACTGCGGTTGATGGTGGTGAGTAAGCATATGTGTGGTGGCGGGAGAGGGAAGCGGCCGCACATTAGGGAAACCTTGTATAAAGTGACCATTCCTCCGCAGCTGAGACAGTTCAGGTACAGCCACATTGACATGCTTGGAGTTGGGCCTTTAGTTTATCTGCGCATTCAAGCAACGCAGGGCCACGAAATTGCCACCAAGAGTTCCAGAGCTTTTCACATCTCGGGCACAGGCTGAAAACTAATGAGTGTTTTAGTGGACTGCAGGACAGTTGGACGACTGGGCATGTTGTACAATCTCCTTGTTAAAGCTGGTCATGGAGCAGTCACTGGTGGAGGCGCTCACAGCCCCTTACAATGTCATCATCCCAGCTTGGACCAGTCTCCCCAGTGGTTCAAGCTAACAGTGCAGCCTTGCAGTGCAGGTTAGGAGAATGCCTGTGCCTGAGCACAGTATGCAGTCCAATGGGCAAAGCTGCTGCCAATCGATCAGGTGGAGTGGGGTGGAAGCGGGTGGGGTCTTGGGCAGCCATGCAGCGCACTAAACTCTGGCCATCCAAGTGGTTGCCAGCACTCTGAGGGATGCTTTAAGGGGTCTTCAGACTTAACCAAGAGAGGCTCTTAGAACATCCAAACTAACCCACGCGTCCCCTCTTTCATCCTGCAGGAGGAGTACATCTGGAGCATGGAGCCCGATGACTCGTGGTGTACAGAAAGCGGAGCCGAAGGAGAAGAGAGTGACAGAGGCGCCTGGCTGGGCAGAGGGGGGAGCATCACCCTCAGGAAGAAGGGACGGCTGGGGCTCCTGCACACATCACTGAAATGCACAAAGTCGTGTGCCGTCGTGAAGATGGCATCTGTGACCTCATGTATGCATTTGTGGTTGGAGGCTTGTGAGCTGTCGCAGGCTGGCGCCTAGCTAAACCAAGGGTCTATAGACACCGCCTTTCATTCCTGCAGATGACTGAGAACCAGTGTCGCCGAAGACAGCACATGTCTAGGGAACTGGTCGGTCACATCTGCCAGCTGCTGCAGGATTTGGTGCAATGGCGACATGGAGGGCATCCACTGCCAGTGGCTGTGAAAGTAACCTCGGTGCTCAATTTTTACACCAGTGGCTCCTTTTAGGGCTCCACAGGTGACCTCTGTGGGATATCACAAGCCTCCAACCACAAATGCATACATGAGGTCACAGATGCCATCTTCACGACGGCACAGGACTTTGTGCATTTCACCCGGGACCAAGAAAGCCAGGATGCAAGAGTGATTGGATTTGCCCAGTTCGCAGGATTTCCACAGGTGCAGGGTGCCATCGACTGCACTGTTGTGGCGCTCAGATCTGTGTTGCAATAAGGGGTCAACTATGTCAACCGCAAGGGATTCCATTCGTTGAATGCAGCTGGTGTGCGACCACCACAAACGCATCCTGCAGGTCTACATACAGTTCCCGGGGAGTGTCAAGGACTCCTACATTCTCAGTCAGTTTCAGATCCCTGAAGTCTTCCAGGTTCCAGAGGGGCTGCAGGGATGGTTCCTCAGGGACGAGGACTACCTGCAGAGTGCGTGGCTGATGATGCCTGTGCAGCGGCCTCAGACTGCAGCAGAGTGAAGGTATAACGAGGTTCATGCTGCAACTCGCAACTTAGTGGAGCAAACTATTGGGATGCTGAAAGTGAGATTGCAAGTGCCTGCACCGGTCTCGTAAGGCCCTGCAATATAGTCCACAGAGCATGTCACACATCGTCATCACCTGCTGCGCCCTTTACAACCTGGTGCTGCAACGGAGAGAGGAGCCGGCTGAGGAGGAGATGGATGTCTCTTTCCATGAGGAGGGCGTCAACAGGGATGAATGTGAGGGGGTCCTCAAAGGTGACAATGATGGGGATGAGGCCATGCCAGACGACGGCAGGCATGTTCGTGAGACCCTCATAGCTGCTAAATTTGAGGAGAATGATGACAACTTGCAGTGAGGAGACACCATAGACTCTCACATTGCACTTATGAATGATTGACTCCTGTCTGACTTATGGCAGCGCACATACCCTCTGTGATAAGGTTCTTGCCATGGAGACGCAGCAGAGGCCCTAATAGTTCTGTTCCAGGAGGATGATAACAACCTTCAGTGAGGACACTCCATAGATCTTCACATAGCCTCTGTGAATGTCTGACTTCTGTTTGGCTGAGGACATCTTGCTTCTGCTCTGTGATCAGGGGTATATCATGGAGATGCAGCCATGAAACTTTAAATGCACCTGATCCTCTGTCAGCCTTCAGCATCTGACCCCTTCAGGAACACTGCATCACTGGTCACAGATGCTGATGAGATGGGGGCCAGCCCCACATTAAAGGTGCTGAGAGCACACGGAGAGAATGATGGAACTCTGTGACGCCTGCCCACAACATTCTGGCAGCAATGACCAGCACCATTGAGGTGCAGGCATCAGTAATCTGTCCAATGAGTGTGAAGCTGACCATCACTTTGGTTTGAAGGTTACACAAAGCACAGGGAAGAGGCCCTGGTCTGAGACACCTGCCTTTATCCTGTACAGGAACCAAGCTTTCACATCTGAGTGACACAAACACTGCTCATCAGAACAAGGAGCCATAGGCAGGGAGACATTCTTGGGAGTTTATTTACAATAGTGAACATTCTGTATAAGTGATTAACACCTGTACAGAGGCGGTGCAACCACGCTTTCTTAGCCTTCCTAATCCTGCCGCTGCGTCTTATTGCTCCCCCAACATCAGCAGCGGTGGAGACAGCCTACTGGCTGCTACGCCCTTTCTGCAATGATTTTGGCAGATGTCGTCTGGAGGGCCAAGAATTGGAAGGCCCTGGCCTGCTTTCAGGGTCCTGCTGTGTGGCAGTGGCATCCTCCTCGGACTGTGGAGCTGGAGCAACTGGGGTCACAGGAAGAGGGGATTCGTATGGGCCAGACATCCCCAGGGACACTTGGGTGGATGGTCCCAGGGTGTGCACCTGCTGATCCTCCTCCCTATGGCTGCCTGAGGGCCCCTGGCTGGCTTCTTGAGGAGCAGGGGTAACTGGAGTGAGATCGAGCTGCCCAGCATCCCTCTTGCATACACACTATTAGAGAGCAACTATGGCGTCAGTGATGGAGTTCAGCCCACGCAGCAGTGTAGGACCGATGTCCTGGACCAAGTTCTCCATGGCAGCCTCCTTCCTACCAGTGTTGACTCAGTGCAATGCAATGCCGGCGATATCACCTCAGTCTAAGTGCAGACGGATTCCTCCATCGTGCCTTGCAATCTGAGGAGTGTAGTGGACATCTCTTCCTGATATTCCCGAGCTTGCCTTTGCAGCTCCAGCAACTGAGCTGTGACCAAGTCCAGAGGCTCGTCATCTGACATGGACTCAGCAATGATCTGTCTCCAGCAGTCCTCCGAGTGCCGGGGACCTGGGAAGTCCCTGCCTCTGCCTGCTGTGGATCAAAAAGTGCAATGTGCTCACCAGACTGTGATCCCGAGGCTAAAGCTAGGTCCCACAGAGGTGTGTGCCTCTGCGCTGGTGGACAGTGTGGGTGAGCGCTGTGACGGGACTTTAATGAAGGTGCCTTTAGGTTCTTCCGGGGCTTGATTGGAGGGCCTGACTTGTGGACCCTGTCAGTTGTTTCCCAGGTGTGCCTGCGAAAGCAAGGAGAGGTAATTAGTGCACGGCAGGGGACTGTGGAACAGGACACATCACTCAGGGCATAGTTGTCTAATGGATGTTGCACTGCTTGATCCTCATTTGGTAGAGCATCGCCAACCTCACCGTCAGCACAGGAATGGTCCAGATCCTCGCCAGCCAGCTGAATGACTCTGTTTTCAAAGTCCTTGAGGACATTGATTTCAGGCATTCCTCCACCAGTCTGCGCTCTCTCCCTCTTGTTGACTGCAAGCTTATCCTGCATGATTGGGGATGGAGGGGTGTAAGCAGGACACCTGCCAGGCCAGATGATAAGTATGCCTGGCATGTGTGGGTGGTGATTGGTCCCATGAATGGGATGAGGACAATGAAGGTGTGTGTGAGAAAGTGAATGGTGATGTCCCTTGAACTGGCAGTGAGTGAGATCCCTGTGGATGTGTGATGTGTTTGTGAGTGTGTGAGAGTTGAGAGTGATTAGAAGAGAGACTTACCCTGGTGGGATGGAAGAGATCATTCATCCTTTTTCAGCACTAAATGGCTGCCCTCTTTTGCTGGGCATTGGCACTGACTACCACTGCCACTGCCTCCCATGCTAGATTGGTGATGCTGCTGCCCATTCTGTGGCCAGAGTGGTAGAGGACATCACAGTGGGCCTCCAAAAGGTGCCAAGGATCACGTCATTAAACCTGGGGGCTACAGTCTACTTGCCTTTCCTGGCCATGTCTTCTTTGCAGCATCTAACAGTATGTCAGTACAGAGATTCACATATCAGTGATACTTTTGGGAGTCTGCTGGCACACTTCCTTTGCTAGGAGGAGTCTCCACTGGCATTATGTGTGACAAAACCAGGTTATTGAACCATTGTTTGTTGACAGAGTTGTGTGGGTGCCTGTGAGTGGACACAGAGCATCTTTTTGCAATTTGACATGCCTGGAAAACTCCACCCTTCTTTCATACACATCCAATAGAAGGATTCCGATTGGAAATCCCATTAGTCCCAGTACTGCTTCTGGAAAGGGTGGTGGTTGGGGTTGAGGTGAAGGAGGATGTAGGGGGTGGGGGGGAGGAATGGTGTCTAGGAGTAAAGTTTAGAAAAGCCTGGTTTAAGAAATACCCCAAATCCAACTAATTGCTGTGTTCTTTTCACAACACCCCATTACATCTGCCAAGCAACTCTGAACATTCACTAACAATGGATATTAGTCATGCCAGGTATTTTACATAACTAGAAGAGCAAAAATGGGCAGAAGTTCAGGCCCTAAGTTTGAATTCAATTGAAATACTGTCTCATTGAAGACAGGCATTCCCAACACTGCTAATTCCACACGCAGGGAAAAAAATTGTCAGGGCACAATCCCCAGGGCATGTCTGGCAAAGCAGGTCTTTTGCAAAGACCATTCTGCACCATCACCCACCCAACACCCTCCCCCCATCCCCGACCACGTCCTTCCCTACCCAAATAACATCAGGAAGCTAGCATAACCTACTTGGAAAATCCTGTCTTGCAACTTTAGTGCTGCCAGTGATTTTATATTTCTCTACATGTGTCTCTTTTTCTCTGCTTAATATCAATCTTAAAACTAATTACAGCACATGTTTTATTTGCTCAATTGAATAACAAAATGGGCATTATGATCTAGAGCTATAAACTTTACAACACAGCAGACCATTCAATGTCACTGAACAGTATTCCATTGGAGTGCATGTGATTTCCATTTGTTATGCCTGTGTGCCCAATTGATTCTCAGGCCAATTGCATAACATTGATTGATTGCCCTCAACCAAGTGTGTTTCTGAATGTTAGAAAAACGTTGATGGAAAGTGAAGGAAGAGAAGTCCTTCGCTGTGATCTCCAATACAGGAACAAATTTAGCTGAATTATAAAGTATTTTAAACACGCATTTTAGTCTTGAATCAAATCAAGTAATTATTATGGATATTTTGTTTGTATTCAGTTTTCAGGATAGTGTGTTTTACAATATTCGGGTGGTTAAATGATTTAAAGCATTCTAACATACTGCTAATGGACAGTTTTCATTATCCCACACTGAAGAGAGAGCCACTTGTTTTTCACAATTTACATTACACTTAGACAAGTCTTAGAGTTTTCTCTGATGATTCATGGGAGGTAAATCCTGATTTAGTGCAATAGGGCGTAGCGAATCGATAGCCCATTTTACAACTCTCCCAATATTTATTTCCGTTGACTTCCATAAAGTTGTAAAATGAACCGCTGACTCACTATTATTCATTTTGCACCATTTCACAAAGTCAAGGTCCAGAATCTTCCCCTCCCACCAGTGGGGTTCATGGTAGGTGGGGCTGGAGAACATGAGGGGAGAAAAAAAATCAGTTTCCCAACAGTGAAAAATGGTGGCGGCAACTGGTGGTCCCGACTGTCATGGCGGGGTAATGGTGGGCCGCTATTCCCACTGACGGTTGTCGAGAAGTGGATTAACATTCATTAATAGTATTCAAATCAGCATCAGACCAGAATATTCCCCTGCCCTGCACATCCTGTGCCTTGCCAATGGGAATTCACGCCAGTCCAATTCACAACTGGACCAACTGGTTCACAAGGCAAGACAGCACTTACCTGAAAAGCTGCGGCCTGGATCACCAGAAGGCCACATGGAGGTAAGGTATCTGACGACCAGGGCTGGGGGGAGTGAAACCGAGGGTACTGGTGGAGGGAGGGCACTGTAACTGTGCGAGGGGGCAGTGGGATACGGTGAGTTGGGAGGGTGAGGGTCCATCTGTGGTGGGTATAGGTCTCATCTCCATTATTGGAGGGCTCAAGAAGTTTAACACAGATCTTGGGAGTGGACAGGGTCATGGTGGGCACACTGAAGAGAGAGCCACTTGTTTTTCACAATTTACATTACACTAAGACAAGTATGATAGGTGTGGGCTCACTAGGGAGGGAAGGCATTTGAAGGGTGACAGTCATGGGCTCTAGGGTGATTGGGGGAGGTTCAAGGGTGACAGGTGAGAGGGTGAAAGTAACACTGGGGGGAGGGGGGCGGATGGCGATGGATGTGAGGGGGTGGGTTACAGAAGGAGGGTAGGTGGTGTTGGGGATAGCTTGGAATGTGACACGCATCATCCTCAGGCGAAGATGGATCTGGGTGTCAACATCCTCAATGTCCAACAGAAAAAATGGTAGGTGAGTGGAGGGTCATCGGGTGGGCGGAGCTGAAAGTCAGCTCAACTGACCAATTGAAGGAGAGCACTGATAATCTATCCTGACAAGGCAAAAGTCTCACTATAGCGTCTGGAGGTGGCAGAGGGAAGGGGAATAGTGTGACTCGGAGGCTTCTCGCACATGGCTCGCAAGAGCCTTGGCAAAGAGCGATGCCTCCATATGCAGTCATGATTCAGGGGGGCATAAACCAGCCTTGGCCACCCCACCCCCGGAAGTTGGGGGAGTGGTCGGGGGAGTGGGCACATGTAAGAATCCACCAGCAGCAAGAAAAACCCAGCAGACCTCTGTGAATTGCAATGATTCATTTTTTACAAAGGTGCAACAACTATTTACAATGATTGTACACCTGTGCCATCAATGTGAACTTAATACTTCTTAATTTTTCTTACCCTACCACTACGTCTAGGTGTTTCCCAGACATCTGCAGCAGAGGTGGAGGCAGCCTGCTGACCACTAAGCCCTGTTGTCTCTGATGACTTTGACGGGTGTTCTCTGCAGGGCCAAGGCCTGGAGGGCCCCAGTCTTCTTTGGGTCTCCTGCTCTGGGTCAGGTGCACCCTCAGTGGTCTCAAAGGCTGGAGCTGATGGAGTCGCAGTCAGAGGAGACTCGGAACGTGTGGACATCCTTGGTGAGTCCTGGGCGAAAGCCCCAGGGGTATCCGCCTGATGCTCCTCTTCCCTTTGTGTGACTGAGGGCCCCTCCCTGACTCTTTAAGGAGAAGGGGCACTTGAAGGGAGGTCGAGGTGCCCCATCCCCCTCTTGCGTAGCCACTGCAAAAGCTCACCCATGGCTACAGTGATGGGGTGGATGTCTGAGTGCATCGCCAGCAGAAACTGGATGTTCTGCCGGACCAGGTTCTCCATGGCGTCCGCCATCCTCCCCATGGAGATTTTGATGCACTCACATGTCAGAGGTGCTAAATCAGAGAGCAGGTGGACACACTTCTCCGCTCCACGTGCCACTCTGTTGAGGGCCTCTGACACCTCTGCCTGATGTTCCCCTGTGTCTGGCTGATACCCCAGGATCTTCTGCATGACCACTCCTGGAGGCTCATCATCAGACTTGGACTTAGCAAGGGCCTGTGCTCCAGCAGACCTCTGAGTGCCAGAGACCTTGGCTGTCACTGCCTCCTCCTGCTGTGGACGCGTGTCTGTGAGGTGACCACCAGAGTGTGAGGCCAGCCTCAACTAGATCCATGAGGTGTGCATCTCTGGGCTGGTGGAGGGTGCAGGTGAATGTTGTGATGGCTCCATAGGTGAAAAGTTGCCCTCGTCCTCTTCCGAGGTCTCCTGCAAGCCGGGGCTGAATTCAGTTGCAGGATCTGGCCTCACTCTCTTCCTGCTGGCACCTGTAATGGAAAGAGGAGAGAATGAGTGACTGCCTAGGCTGCCTCCTACATTGTACAGAGCCTCACCCTTGGGTTTTGAGAGTTGCAGAGATTAAGCATGCTTCTTCACTGGATGGCTGGGCAAGGCTGGCCTCGCCATCACCACAGGCAGGGTCACTTTCCTCCCTGGCCAGATCGGCAGCCCACTGTTCATACTGTGTGAGGGGCTGGGCGTCAGGCATTCTCCCCGCCGCACCGTCTTCTCCCTCTTGCGCCTGTTGTGTGCTGTCTTCTCCTGCATAAAGATAGATAGATGGATTGTGAGCTCTTCTGATGCAGGAGCAGGTTGCATGTTGCAAATTCTGTGGCTGGGAAGTGACCTTGTGACTCCCCAAAGCCAGTCCACCATCTGAAAGGGACAAGTGAGGGGTCTGTGGGAATGCTGACTACTTGCCTGGATAAGTGTAGCTCCAACAGCACTCAGGAAGCTGGGGCACTATCCAGTACTATGCAGGCCCTTGATTGACACCCGTCCAGCACTCTCACATTCAGTCCCTCCACCATCGACCCAGTAGCAGCTGTGATTGCTACGTGAACAATGTGCTGCTACTAGTCCTTAAGGCTACTTTGGCAGCCCCCACCAGACCCGCGAGCAGCATAGATGCTGGCTTTGCTATTGATGCCCACACCCCATGACAGATTCAGAAAATGGTGAGGTAAGTATAGAGAGTAGAGTGTTCACTTACCCTGGCGGAGTGGATTAAATCATTCATTTATTTTCTGCACTGCAGGGCAGTCCTTCTCTGCACTCCTGTGGCACTGACCACCCTGGCGACCACCCAGGCCACTGTGATGAGTCAGATGGGCCTCCTGCTGTTCCTCCTGTCGTCCACGGCCTGAAGGAGAGTCTCCAGGGAGGCATCACTGAACTGTGGGGCTGGTATTTGCTGCTTTCTGGAAGCCATCTCGATGTCCTGGACTCCTGGCGTGATGGATTACTTGCTGTCCGGGACCTTTTAGATATGGCGCCCAGACATGGCAGCGGGGCACACAACTTCCTGCCCGCCTGGCCACACCTTGCAACATAATCCTCCAGGCTGCATATTTAATTAGGTGAGCAGCACATGATTCGCCATGCTCACCATGGCACCCCCCTATCCACCCACCGCTCTCCAGTGGGAGTCCCTCCAACTTCCTGCTCCCGCCATCGGATTTAGGCCCAGTGGAAGTCCCGGCCAAGATCTACAGCAGTGGGTTTATTTGAGAGTAGGGGACGTACCAGGAAGGCCCCACAATTGGTCCCCACTCTGTGCTGAGATTGTTGTAACTCTTTTGAGTCAAAACAATAAACTAAATTAACAAAAACAAGGGAGAAATCAAGCACAGCCCCTAAGTCAGGTCAGCTGTAAAATCAAGGAAAAACTTTAAAGGAACCTTACAAACATCAAACTAAGATGTGATTAAAGGGGTCAACAAAACACCCCAGTCCCCGCGGTGCCCACCGGGCACGGAAGGCCTCGATGGTTCCGGCAGACACCGCGTGCTCCCTTTCCAGGGACACCCGGCCGCGAACGTAGCCGCGGAAGAGGGACAAACAATCAGGCGGGACTCCCCCCTCGATCACTGAGATTGTTGTAGTTGCAGTAACAGTAAAGGCATCACAATTGGTCTTAGTGACCCTGGATTAGGGAGATGAAAACAAACGAGTGATACCAACTGAAAGTAAATGCTTCCTGCCTGAAAGGTGCAAGGAAATTTACTAGACTTCTCCTGACTGCCACCATCACAGTACTGGCAGAAACCCCAGACAGACACATAAATCGGGTTTCCATTGAAATTGCGGAGGTTAATTGAACATTTCTGGAATAACTGTCAAAATTCACAGTGAGGAATGTAGAAGATACTGAAAGGAATCCAGGGAAATGCATTGCCAATGCCCAGTAGTTTATTATCATGTATTATAGTGAAATACTTGTTTTTTTCACAAATCTGTTCTATCTTTCCATTCAATTAGACAAAAGTCTCTGGGTTTGAACTTTCAGTTTAACTTCCTAAGAATATCTTAAATGAGGGGTTGTGTTCATGGAGTTGTCTTCATGGAGAGCAGATCCCAGAAATTGCAGCTGCACACTCTGTAATTTTCTATCGACTAAAATTCATGCACAGAAAAGGACAGGCTGTGCACCCACATCTTTTTTAGATGTTCTCCCTACAAGGAGAATCGTTCCCTTCTGTGGGCTCCAGGTCATGGAATCATCCTTAGAGCTGAATTTTCCCAGAATTGCAATAAGTGCGGTAGCGGGTAAAATGGGTTTTCACACTGTATCTTCCCGGCCCTGCCTCATTGTATATTCACTCCTGCAAACCACGCCATTCCCATGCTGGGCGGGCTCTCATTCACCCACTCACCATCACCTCGCTGTTGCATCACACTGGCCGCCGTCTTTAAAAGGCAGCTGCCAGCAAAGCGTTCATTGCCACCAGCTCACCACCACTGTCTGGGAGACATGGCCAGCAAAGGCAAAAAGACTGCAGCCCCTCGCTTCAACGACTGCTGGATGCCGCGGAGGCCCAGCGGGATGTGCTGTAACCCTGCTCTGGCCGCAGGCTGGGCAGCAATGTCACCAACCCGGCTTGGGAGGTGGTGGCAGACCACCCTGCAGAGGAGGACAGACACCCAGTGCCGCAAAAGGATGAATGATCTCCTCCGTTGCGCCAGGGTAAGTCACTTTTTTCATCATTCTCAACTCACACACTCACAAACCCATCACACATCCACAGGGCCCTCACTTGCTGCCAGTGCAAGGGACATCACCATTCACTCTTTCACACACACACCGTCATTGTCCTCATCCTGCCCGTGGGACCACTCACCACCCACACAGACCAGGCATACTTATCATCTGGCCCGGCAGAAGTCCTGATATACTCTCCCCATCTCTATCCATGCAGGACAAACCGGCACACAAGAGGAGGGAAAGGTCGCAGACGGGTGGAGGGATGCCGGAAATCAAAGTTCTGACAGAATTCGAAAACAGAGCCATCCAGCTGGCCAGCGATGACTGGTACTGGTCCTGTGCTGACGGTAAGGTTGGCACTGCTCTACCAAGTGAGGATCCAGCAGTGCAACATCTATCAGACAACCATGCTGTGAGTGATGTGTCCTCTTTCACAGGCCACTGCCATGCACAAATTATTTCCCCTTGCTTTCGCAGGCACATCTGCCAAACAGCCGACAGAGTCCATGACCCAGAACCTCCAAGAAAGCTCTGAAGAAACCTCTGAAGAGGAATCAGAAGGCACCCTCCTTGTAGTCCCGTCACAGCGCTCACCCACACCCTCCACCAGCGCAGAGACACACACCTCGGTGGGACCTAGCTTTACAATCTGGTGAGCACATCGCACTTTCTGATCCACAGCAGGCAGAGGCAGGGACTTCCCAGATCCCCGGCACTTGGAGGACTGCTGGAGGCCAGAATGTTGCTGAGCCTGAGTCAGATGACGAGCCTCTGGACTCAGTCATGTCACAGTTGCTGGAGCTGCAAAGGCAAGCTGGGGAACATCAGGAAGGGGTGGCTACTGCACTCCTCAGATTGCAAGGCATGATGAAGGAGTCCATCCATCTTCAGGCTGAGGTGATAGCGCAGGCATTGCAATGCACTGAAGTCAAAACTGGTAGGATGGTGACCGCCATGGAGACCTTGGTCCAGGACGTCACTGCTGCGTGGGCTTAACTCCATCGCTTATGCCATAGTTGGTCTCCAAGAGTGTGTACATGAAAGGGGTGCTGGGCAGCTTGATCTCACTCCAACTACCCCTTCTGCTCACGGAGTCAGCCAGGGGCCCTCGGGCACTCATTGGGAGGAGGATCAGCAGGTGCACGCTCAGGTGACTCTGGGAGTGACTGGCCCATCTGCCTTCCCTCTTCCTGTGACCTCCGCAGATCCAGCTTCACAGGCCGAGGAGGGTACCACTGCCACAAAGTAGGACCCTGAAAGCAGGCCAGGGCCCTCCAAGTCTCGGCCCTCCAGAGGACGCCCGCCAAAGTCATCACAGAGAGGGTGTCACAGTCAGCAGGCTGCCTCCACCTCTGCTGTCGATGTCCTGGGTGCACCAAGACATAGCAGCAGAGTTAGGACAGTTAAGGAAAAATAGTTGCACAGCCTGGGCACGGGTGTTAATAACTTGTACATAATGTTCACTATTGGCAATATATTCCCGAGGATATCTCCCTGCCTATGCAGTCCAGGGCCTCTTCCCTGTGCTCTGTGAGGCCTTTAGACCACAGTGATGGTCCAGCCTCACACTCCCTGGAATTACTGATGCCTGCACCTCGGCGGTGCTGGTCATTGCTGACAGAATGTAGCAGGCAGGCGCCACAGAGTTCTCTCATACTCTCTGTGTGCTCTCAGCATCTTTAAGGTGGGACTGGCCCCATCACTCCTGAAGGACTGGGGTGCTGAAGGCGGACACAACATCAGATGCGTCTAAAGTTTCACAGCTGCATCTCTGAGATGGCCCTGACCAAGGAGCTTAAGCAAGCTACCCTCAGCCAGACAGGAGTCAGACATTCTCAAAGGCTATTTGAAGATCTATGGAGTGTCCTCACTGCATGTCGTCATCATCCTCCTGCGATCGAGCACTATTAGGGCCTCCACTGCACCTCCATGACAGGAGCATTCTCACAGAGGGTATTGGCGCTGTGATAAGCCAGACTGGAGTCAAACGTTCACAACTGTGATGTGAGGATCTACGGGGACACCTCACTGCATGTCATCATCATCCTCCACAAATCTGGTAGCTATGAGGTCCTCTTGAATGCATTTGCCTCGTCTTGCCAGCCTCATCCCCGTCGTCGTCCTCCTCATCGGAGGAGATGTGCAGCTCCTCCATCTCCTCCTCAACCAGCTCCTCACTCCGTTGCAGCACCAGGTTGTAAAGGGCGTAGCAGACAACGACGATGTGTGACACCCTCTGCGGACTGTATTGCAGGGCTCCACCAGACCAGTCCAGGCACCGGAACTGCATCTTCAGTATCCGAATAGTCTGCTCCACCAAGTTGCGAGTTGCTGCATGAGCCTCATTATACCGTCACTCTGCTGCGGTCTGAGGCTGCCGCACGGGTGTCATCAGCCACGGCCTCTTGTCCCCAAGGAACCAACCCTGCAGCCTCTGTGGATCCTGGAAGACTTCAGGGATCTGCGAGCGACTCAGGATTTAGGTGTTGTGCACACTCCCTGGAAACCATGCGCACACTTGCCGGATGTGTTTGTGATGGTCACATACCAGCTGCACGTTCAGTGAGTTGAAGACCTTGCGGCTGATGAAGTCCAGAGTGTAGCGAAGGAGATCTGAGCGCCACATGAGTGCAGTCAATCGCACCCTGCAACTGTGGGAATCCCGAGATCAGGGTGAATCCAATGGTCCTTGCATCCTGGCTGTCCTGGTCCCGGGAAAAATGCACAAAGTTGTGTGCCATGGAGAAGATGGCATCCCTGACCTCATGGATGCATTTATGGGTGGCAGATTGTGAAATCCCACAGAGATCACTGTGGAGCCCTGAAAGGAGCCATTGGCATAGAAATTGAGAACCGCAGTCACTTTCACAGCCACTGGCAGTGGATGCCTCCATGTCCCCTTGGCGCCAAGTCCTGCAGTAAGTGGCAGATGTGAGCCAACAGGTCCCTAGACATGTGTAGTCATCAGCAACACTGGTTCTCAGTCATCTGCAGGAATGGCAGGTGGCATCTATACACACTGGGTGTCGCTAGGCGCCGAACAGCCATGGCAGGAGCCCTTGCTGCCCCTTCTTCATGAGGTTGCTGCTTCTGCCTTTGCGTGACCAGGAGCCTCAGTCGCTCTCTCCTCCGTCTTCTACAGTCTCTGTAGACCATCAGGCACACAGCTAGGTCACCAGGATCCATGATCCTGACGTGGTCCTCCTGCAGCATGAAAGAGACAGAGAGATGTGGTTATCATGACTGTACCTAGCACCTTTCCTGGCCCCTCAACACTTCCCGGCGAGTGCTGGTCACCCCTCAGATGGCCAGAGATGAGTGCGCTGCATGGCGGCCCTGTCAACCTGTGACATGGGGGACACTGGCCCAAACCAGGTTGCTGAGATTGCAAGGGGACTGTGAGCGCCTCCAGCAGTGACTGCTACATGGCCAGCATTGGCAAGGAGATTGCACAACGTGTGCAGTCCAACTGCTCCGCCGTCCAATAAAGTGGTGGAGGACTCGAAGTCTGTGCTGGGGGAGTGTGTGGTTGTGGTTGTGGAGGGGGGTGCTGGGTAAGATATGGAGCATTTGGTTGCCTTTTGGTACCTCCGGGTTACTTGCGTGGGCGGGCAGGCTAGGAGCCCGACCCCAGTCATATCACTGTGGCTGCGCCTGATCTGTCTTAGTTACAGAGGCATGGTCAGTTCATACAGGTGTTCCTAATGTGTGGCCACTTCCCTCACTTGCCTGTGCACAGGATGCAGCGCCAGGGCAGCACTTGACTTCCCCACCCCACTCAGCAGTTGCCTCCCAGACTGGCCAGTTCTTGCCCCCAGACACCCCCTACCCCTCAGTAGCTGCCTGCAGGGCCAGGCATCAGTTTCCCCTGCTCCCCTGTGCCCCTGAGGCCTGTAAACAACAGGTGAGCTGTGGAGAACACTGCCGCTCACTCACCTCAGTTCCCCCAAAGTGAAGGCCGCCAATGTAACCTGCGTGCTGTTGAGAAACACGTTGACGTGCTTTCCCACCGACATGGACGGACGATATGGTGGGGTTCCAAGAGCCTGGTGGGATGGCCTTTTAATTATATGCTAATGTATTACAATTAGTTCCCCGCCAACCGATGGTGGGAAACGTGGCCCACCGTCAGTGGGCTGAGCACAAGATCGCGCCTGCCTTCACACCGTTGTGAAGTGGGTCCTGCCATATTTTCCACGCATGCCACACATCACGCCCGCCGCCAGCGGGCTGAGAAAATTCCGCCCTTAGTATCTGAGCATTCTAGGACCATTAGAGCAGGGATAGACCGTTCAGTTTTCAGTTGCTCAAGCCTGATCCACGATCCAATGGGATTCTTATTTTAACTCAATTTATTTACCTTTTTATATCTTTATCTAGTAAAAAATCTATCAATTTCAGGTTAAAAATTATTATTCGGCTAGCGTCTATTGTTTTTTGTGGGAGAATTCCACCATTCTACCATCCTTTGTGTAAAGAAGTATTTCTTCACTCTCTCTCCTGAATGGCTTGGCTTTCATATTGAAGCTATGTCAATTTGTCCTAGTCTCCTCCACCAGTGGGAAAAGTATTTATCAATCTAATGTAGGGCTTAGTAGTCATTTTATGATTTTTTTAATGATGTTGGTTGTCTTTTTATGCCAAGACCAAATTGCAAAGTATGACAGTTGATCTTATTTGGAAAATGTCAAGGTGCAATTGTTAAATAATGTGGTTAAACAAGCTGTGATAAGGACAGAAGTAGTTAAGCATTTGATAAAGTAAAACATGGTCTGCCTGGCATCTTATGCTGAAATAGCAATTACATAATATCATGGTTTATAACATGTTGAAGTTTAAGGAACAAGTCATTGGGCGGAATCATCCAGATTTGCACTAAGTGCGGTAGCGGATGTGAAAAATGGCGGATTTTCGCACCATATCATGTACTTCCCGCCTCATTAATTATGCAACCACAGGAATCATGACATCTGGCTGGTGGGTGGCCTTTGAATTGCCCGTCACGCCATTACCTCACCATTTCCTCACTCTGGGTGCCATATCTAAACTGCAGCTACGCACACAGTTCTCAATGCTCGAAGCCCAGGATTGCTCCATGAAGACATGGTTCTGAAAGCCAAGAAGAGTTCAGTGACCTGTCACAAGAATGCCTTTGGAGACCCACCATGATGTCCTCCACCTCCACTCTGGCTGCAGGAGATCCAGCAATCTCATCACTCCAGCTTGGGAGGCGGTAGCAGTGGTGATCAGTGCCAATGCTGCACAGAAGAGGTTGGCCATCCAGTGCAGAAAGAGGATGAATGATCACATCCGTGCTGCCAGGGTAAGGCAACCATCTCATCACTCCAAACTCACACATTCACAAGCCCATCACACATTCACTGGCATCTCACTCACTGCCAGCTCAAGGGACATCAGCGCTCACTCTCTCACACACACCCTCACATCTCCGCCTAGTCTCACTTCTTCTGGAGACTGTCTCCTCAGCCTCCACTATCTTGAGGCCACTTGCACAGATCAACACATGCCCCACACACACTCTGGGATACCCCCCTTCCCCAGTACCACCCTTGCCTTGCTTCCTTTGCCTGAGGCCTCTTCTCCCCATTCCCCAAGTAAGCCCTAGTCCTGCAGTCACTGAAATAGAGACCTGCCTGTGAGCCCCCCTAAAAGTGATGTGGTGCTGTCTGTGAAGCCTGGTGCTGGTGACCACAAGTGCTGCCCGAAGCAAGGTAGGCGAATAAACCTCGAAGTCCCGACCGAAGAGCAGCTCACCAAGTGCATGTCACTTATGTATGTCGACATACCTGGATGATCCAGCATGTGGGCAGGGGGTGGGGGGGGTGTGGGGGTGGGGGGGGGGGTGATTTCAGTGAGCAGGACTTATAATGAGATGCTAAAGCATAGAAATTAGGTTCCTGACATGCGGCGGTGGGAAATGTGGCCCGCCATTGTTGGTTGGAGCGGACGGTCGCAAACTGGTTTCATGGCGGCGTAAAACTGATTTTTGGCCTTCTCACCATATTGTCTGCTCATGCCCGCCTTGATGCCCACCTGCCCACTGCCAATGGGAGTGGACGATTCTGCCCATTATGTTGAGAAGCTAATTAATGGTCTAACTATATGTACAATGCATTGTGAAAGCAAATGCGGACACATATCTTGTAAAATGTTTAGAATTTGTTGTACTAGGAAATGTTTTGAAATGCTATGAAGAATGTGACCTTTGGAATCTTTTGCAAAAATTGTTAAGAAGAGAACAGGGAAAGGTATAAGGCCCTGTGGACTGAAATGTAGAGATTATTACATCAGGCTAAGCTAAGAGAAATTTTAAGAGAGATTGGGATATGCCCTAACATGGTAGACCACCAGAAAAAAGGATAAAAGGTGAGGTGATTTGAGACGTCAATGCACACCGACAGAAGTATGGAAGATCATCAGTCAACAGGACACTTGAAGAGATGGTGCCACAGCTATCGGGGAGGCAAGGACCAGAAAGACACAGCTGTACACTGATGCCTACATTAAGTACCACATAGTTCAACCTGTGTTGCTTAATAAATCTATTGTCACTCACGATCACAGTCTGTATCTGTGTGATCCTTAGTCACAAATAAGTCTCAAATCTACGAATATAACACTACCCTATCAAGTCCTTTCAACAGCACTCCAGGAATTCCTCACCACACAGATTGGAGAGGCTCTAGAAGGCAGCTTGCTACCACCTTGTCAAGGGTGATTAGGGAGAGGTAATAAATGCTGGCTTTGGCATTGATGCCCACATGCTGTGAATGAATAAAAGAAAAAAATACTAAAAACCTCAATCACAACATCCATTAACCTTCTATATCTCAGAGAATACAAAACTATTTGAAGTAATCTCTCCTCATGATTTAATCCTTTGAACCCTGTCAATATTCTGGCAAATCTTCCCAGCATTCCTTCAAAGGTGAATATGTCCTTTTTTAAGGTTTGGTGCCCAGAGCACACAGGATTCTGGATGTGGTCTAATTAGGACTTTGTATAGCTGGAGCAAAACATCCTCAACTTAATATTTTAGCTCTCTAGTTATAGAGGCGAGTATTCTATGAGCTTTTTTGATTTTTTTTTGCAGCTGATTGCTACATTTTATTGATCTGTGCTCATGAAATCCTAAATCATTTTGGACCTCCACTATTCCTAGTTTTTAATCGCTTAAAGAATACTTAGCTCTTCTAGGCGCTCTGCAAGCTTATGGTTTAAACACTGACTTTTGTAAATTCAAGGCCTGCTGTGTCTCCTATTTTCTTTACAGCAGAGGGTAGGATTGTGGGTATCAGCCTGGGGAAGTCAATTTGATGTATCAGATACAGACTCTTCAAACCACAGCTCTGGTTGTGCAGAGAAAGCTTTATACTGTTCTTTTCTATTTTTGATTTATTTCCAATATTTTCTATCACTTTTTCTGTGATTTCCACCTTCTTGACTATTCACACTTGCTTTGTTCCTTTAACAGGCTGAGTTTTAATATAACTGAGCTGCTCGCACGGTAATGTGCCGGGAACCCATTTAAAATTGGAAAGGGTTTTGACGTGGCTCTTTAACTCAGGCATGGCATTCATATCCTGCTTCCAGGTTTCCAGACCAATTACAGAGGGCAGGCATGATGACAACCAAAATCTGTCAATGAGACATTTCTAGTCGAAGGGACCATGGTGGGGTCAGAATGGCTGAACTGTACGTTGATCCCTCAGGCTTCAGCAATTACAGGATTGGGAAGGAATGTGGGAAGGCTCAAGCATGTCAAAAAAGCTGATCTTCTGCTTATAAATCCTTTGCCGGGGCATCACCTCCTTTGAGCTGGATCTCTGTGTCAATCCCCCTCTGCCCTGTGGAGTGGCATGTGGCTGAGGCGAAGGCAGCTACTGCTGCTGTTGTTGTTCCTCTGGCTGCTCCTGTTGCTTTTGGTGTTTCTGGTGCTGCTCTTTTTGTTTCTCATCAGAGGTCCAAAGTAGAGATTGTCACAACGACGGACATGATCACTAAGTGAGAACCACCTATAAATTCACCAGCCAACCAAAGGCACATTGAAATGTTTAAAAGGGACCTGTTTTTTTCAAAATACAAGTAAAGAAGCTGATTAAAAGATGGCTGCCACAAGTCACCTGATGGTTGATACTGTAAAGTTGATCATTTCTCTGGAGAGTCTACATAAATTGCACTGCAGACCTGTTAGATGGAATTTCACATGATAGGGAGGGGGGGCAGGGTTGGGTGTCAAGAGGGGTGAGAGGGGTATCATGGCCCTCTTTAAACAGAGACTCTTGAAAGGAAGGCATTTAAAATGAAAAGTGCTGGACTTTTAATCCATTAATTCTGTGAAGACAATGGGAATTGCTACCCAACCGATTACACCCCACCAGACATTCAAAACCTCCTGTGAAGGATGAAATAACCCACCTCCTATTGATTTATATCTCAAAATGCGTCAAAATATCTCTGAGATGAAAGATCAAAACTGGAATTACTACAACAATGGATGCAAGACATGCTAATTGAATTCCCTTCTGGGAATATACAGAAATGAGTTTAAAATTAGCTCTGACAAACAGAAAAAGAACAAGCAGGAGGAAAAGAAACAAGACTGTCATCTGAAAATACAGCTGGAAGGGAGCAGTAAGATCTTTCTCTCTTTCTCTCTATCTGGAAGCAAAAATTATGTCTTCAACAGAGTGCAGACCTGAACCAAGCCCACTCTAGAATTCTACTGGAAACCACCTAATTTCAATGGCCACAATGCTACACAATCTATGCCTCACGGACAAGCAAAGGACTTACTCGTATATTCTTTTAACTTTTATTTGGGCTCTTAGCTTTTTTACTTCTGGGGCAGAATTTTACAACGGCAGGATTTTCCAGTCCCACTGAAGTCAATGGACATGTGAATTACACACCTCCACCACAACAGGGCCATAAAATTCTGCCCCTGACCTGTGTGTATGTTATTGTTGTGTCATTTATTTTTCTACGGTTTGAGTAACTAATAAACTTACTCTTTCTTTGACTCAAGAAAACCTGGTTTGATTAGCTCCTGGTTGAAAGTGAATACATTTGGATTGGAAAAGGTATCTATGGGGGAAATACATTTTTAAAAATCTTTATTGTGACAAACCGAGGGGGCTGAAATAACAAGGGGAGCCAGCTCATTCCTCCTCACCCGGTTGTAACAAGCCATTCCTATGCTGCAGCAAAGGCTGACAGCAAGGAAGATCAGGTCAGGGTAGGTGAGGTTCAAGTTGATGAAATTGCATCCAAAAAGTTGGAAATCACCTGTGAAACAGTGAAATCAGGCTCTCAGAAGTGCTATAAGCACAAGCCTTTCACAAACGTGGGCCACCAGCTTTGTAGTTCCACTATATAAAGCCTTTTAAGTCCGTCTGTTTCAGTAGACAATGACTCCTCACCGTATATTCACCTGGTTGACCCTGACGTGTTCCACACAGCTCAGGAAACCCGTGCACTAGCTGTTAAAGCCAGAATTCTGCATTAAGTGCACAATTATTTGACTACTTAAATATTGAAATTACTTTCCTGGCAACTGGGGGACAGTCGCTGATGGCTGCAGTCTGCAGGCTGACTGTTTAGAAGAGTGGAGCAGAAACGAGAAGCTCAGCTGGCTGAGAAGAGGGCCCAGAGAAAACAGAGGCCAGCAAATCATGAACCTTCACAGTCCACTATCTTCCTCTGTAGCAAATGAGTCGGAGACTCTCATGCCAGAGTGGGGCTCCTGAACTGCATCAGGCAATGCCTAACACAGAGTTGACCACCACAGTGCAAACCAGCATCTTATGAGATGGAAAGCTGATGCAGCTTCAAAGGGGTTTCCTACTTGTCTCCAAAGGCACTCCAGCTAAACCCAGTAGTGGTCAGCATCATGTAGAGTTCTTTTTGGGGCTTTATCCCCTTTGCCCACAACCAAACCCTCATCCCTGTCACCCCTAACCTCCTACCCCTGGGCAGTTAAAATTCTGCCCAATATCTTTTCATTGATTCACTAAGATTATCATGTTAAGGGATCTTAGTTTGTCAATTAAGCATTTTGCAGGACATTATAACAATTACCTTCCTCTCTTATGACTGAGTGACTTCACTTTTCCTAATGTGGTCCTGGGCCCTTTACTAGGCCCCCAACAGAATTTGCAACACCTCATTGCTAGCAACAATTCCTTTGGGCTAATGGTGGCTTATTTGTGGAATTCCTGGGATTGACTGGGAACTCTCCCAGACAAGAACTGAAAATGTAGGTTGCAGATGACAGAATTGTCTCCTCTCCCTGAATGAAGTTGCAGCATCCGCTCTCCACCCTCCCGGGCCACCAGAATTTTGGCCTCTTGCATTATCTCTCCCTTTCAGGTGCTCATTTACTAACTGTTGTTTTTCCGGCATTTTCTGTGTTGTTTTTGGCTTTATGTTAGATGCTCATTTCGAGGATTTACTGATTTTAAGAGCTATCTTTTACAAGAATTATTGAAAAATGTATTTTCATATGTTAATGAAGTTGTGGTTGCATTTCTTTTGTATGCTATTTCTGACAAAATGGTGAACATTTCATTAAGGCTTTTACAACTTAGCAAGAAACAACACCCACGGAAAACATGCTTATGATGCTGCTTATACACAGTGGTTAGATGGAATATTTCCTCATGATTTACAAACTGCATTTCCACTTGATTGCTGAAAGCCTGAAGCAATCTTGACATTTATTTTTCTCTTCTTCAATGGGTCATTCAGCCAGGATAATTTACTTCACCCAGTTTGTATAACATTATATAGTCTTTTGAACAGTGGTGGACTGTTTAAGATATTTAAAAAAATGTATCACATGCAGATTTTGGTACAAATTCAATTTATATAAATATATCTAGGATAAGAGTATCAAACAATACAGTAGATCTTCAAATTAGTAGTCTCTAATAATACAACCTTTGATTTAACATGAAATTATTGAGCTGTCAGTAAATCCCTGGATTCTGTTAACTGGGAAACTGGGTTGTATGCTCCACTGCCTGACTGTCCAAAATCAAGACAGTATACTGGAAAAAAATGAAAAGAAAGGGACATGGAGGCTTACCACTGCAACCCTGCCCTGTTACCATTATCAGTGATCTTCCTTTCTCTTCTCCAGCAGGGAATTTGGCCAGAAGCCTCTTCACCGGTAGAATCAGGAATCTGGCCATTCCTTCTGCCTTCTGCCTTTACACTGCCAGCCTAAGGGATTGCCAGGAGATGAATGGCAGTGAACTCTAGGATAGTGGCAGAATAAAGGTCCCTTTGCAGGGAGAGGATCCAGTCGTGTGCATTGCTCCCTCTCATCTGCTCCCGAATTGCTGAACGTTTTATAAGCCTCGGCTTAATCTGAGGTGGAATCAAGGTGGAAATTCTATCCGTCCAGGGCAAAAATTAAGGTATTGGGTGATTTTCCTTCACTTCAAAACCTTTGCCTTGTGTTAAAATGGGTGCGGGAATCTTTCTACATAATTACCTCATAATTAGCAAATGAATCCTGTGCACTCTATACCTGACCAGACTTGAACATTTCTTCAGATCACATGAAGTAATTTTAGACAGTTACACAATGCAAATGCTTTCACTTATCACCCAGAGGTAATGCAATAAATATGTAGGAACATAAAAAGTTGACGGTGAGAAAAGACCATTCAGCCAATCAAAGTTTATCCTCCAATATTTTAGCTTTCCCATCTAATGCTTTCTTGAATAATCCCAATATTTTTGCCTACTTTTACATTGGATGGTTGATTATTTAACTACTTTTCCTCTTCAGCAGCAGTTTCTATGGCTGGGATTTTTTTTCCTTAGTTAAGTATTGTTGGGCAGTGCCAGGTATTATACCTCATGTGCAAGCACGGCCAGCTACTGCTCAGGCAACTGAAGTCTGCAAAGCTTTTATTAATTCTTAACATTGCTGCTCTGGAATGCAATGAATTGTCTCACAATTGATTACATTATGTTGTGGCATGGCGAATGGTAAATGCCAAGCTGCTGGAATCCCAGAGAGAAACTTAAAACAGCTGCCAAAACATTTTTTGCAATTTGCATAGCGTGGGGAGCGGTTTTAAAATCAGGAAATGCTGTCCCCAGACTACTTGTGACAATTTTATAGTAAAGTAAACACTTATTAAAAGAATAAAGAAAAAAACCAATAAAACACAATTACACTTAAACACACAGATGGCTTCACACAGTAAACAGTATTTTAAAACAGCTCCACAAATCTTAACTTAACTACCCTGGAGCCCTTTTCTGCTCATCAACTATCCTAATAGATTTTAGAGTCTATAGGAGTCCAGTAATTTTTACCACTTTTTCCTCGGGGTGTTCTCTGAGGTTGGCAGCAACTGGTACTTTCAATCTGGCCTTGTTCACACTGTCTTCTGGGAGTTCTGACCAGCTACCCTACTGTCTTCTGGGAGACCTAAGCAGCTACCCCCTCACATAGGCTTCTGTATTTCCTTAAATGCATTCCTTCCCTTTGATCTCTCTATTATCCCAACCAATCTCTTCATAAATGCTTTCTTCCCAGAATTGATTAAATCGTTCTTTACTTTAGCTCTTAGACCTGTAAAAACAAACTTACCCTATCTTTACCTCACTTCCTTACACGCTTTTACAACCTGCATATACCCCTTTGAACTAAAACAACTCAATTCTGTTTTTGTTTTGGATTTCCAGCATCTGCAGTTTTTTGTTTTTATCTCTGTGTTTAATTGACTGCCACTCCTCTTCAAGAAATGGCTATCTTGAAGAAGTACTGCTCTGTTCTCCGACAGGATTTCCGTATCTCTCTTCTGCCTTGTTCCCCACCTTAAACCAGCTTATATTTCACCCCTCTCCTAATATTACTCAGTTCTGTTGAAGGGTCATGAGGACTCGAAACGTCAACTCTTTTCTTCTCCGCCGATGCTGAGTTTTTCCAGGTAATTCTGTTTTTGTTTTCAATTCAAAACTATTCATGTTATTGCTTTATGTAAAACTCTGATTGAAGTTCCTCTTGGTTCATTAACATATCAACTCCACTTCTTATTGTTGACTTTAGGCCCTTGCCGTCACTCTAGCTCTTAATACAATTACAGCCTGACTTTCAGTACATAAGAAAAATATTACAATTTATTGTTTTCTTGACAATTGGCTTGCTTGCCACTTGTAATTTAAGCTCCCTCCCGTGCCTTTCTAATAACATTGGATGTTGCATTACAATGTTGCTAAAGTGTTAATAAAGGAAAGTACCACAGGTGATATTCTCTATTCGGGTACAAGGAGGTATCATCGCCATGGGTTAATGCTATAATCATGTTTTTAAATAGATAGCTATCCATCCGTGTTTCTCCTTAAATTAGCTGTATTTTTGTTATGGTTGGAAAGTGTAGACTAAAGGACATTATTTTCATATGGTGGTTATACACTATCTAAAGGTTGAATAATAATGCTTCCTATGTTAGATATGCTTTGGTTTGTTGGTGGCACACAAAGGATTACATGTAGACAGTTGCTGAATACAGTATCTTAAATTGCTGTTATACTATCAATGACATGTCAATACATGGTGGTTTCCAGTTCACCATGACATATGTGTCATGGGATTACATTGGCAACCTGACCCCTTAGTGCACTGAAACAAGAGTTAGATGATAGTCTTCAAGAGATAGTATTACAGCACAAGAATTGTTTTACAACTCCAATTCATCATCAAGACACATCTTAAAAGTACTCAAATAATCCACTGAGGTTCGCTAAGAATTTTAGAAACAAGAATTTGTTGTGAGAAAGTAGAAGCAGCCGCTGTGCTTTGTTATCGTAAAAATTAGCTACCTCAATACTAGAGCTCTGTACATGTGCACAATTCTTTTTTGCTGGCCTTGCTAATGGTTATAATTGGAGCAACTTTTTTTTATTCATTGGATGTAGGCACCGTAGGCTCAGCCAGCATTTATTGCCCGTCCATAACTGCCCTTGTTCAGGGGGCATTTAATAGTCAACCACATTGTTGTGGGTCTGGAGTTACATGCAAGCCAGACCAGGTAAGGACAGCAGATTTCCTTCCCTAAAGGACATTAGTGAACCCAATAGGTTTTTACAATAATGGCTTCATGGTCATAATTAGACTTTTAATTCCAGATTTGTATTGAATTCAAATTCTACCATCTGCCATTGCAGGATTCCAACCCAAGTCCCCAGATCATTACCCTGGGTCTCTGGATTACTAGTCCAGTGACAATACCACTACGCCATTGCCTCTCCTAACAACAGTGTGACTTGGACCTGAGGGTCATATCCACACGAACAAATCTTTCCACCTCAACCCAACTCCATGGCCCACACAATTACAATAACATCCACAACATGTGGGGAGACAGTAGTGTAGTGGTAGTATCACTGGGCTAGTAATCCAAAGGCCCAGGTTAATGCTTTGGGGACACTGGTTCAAATCCCACCATGGTAGACAGTGGAATTTAAATTCAATTAATAAATCTGGAATTGAAGGCTGGTCTTAGTAATGGTGGCCATGGGCTGAATTTTGCTGTCAGGGGGCAGGGCCCACTTGCCAACGTGTAAAATGACACGGGATGATGTCAGGCGGAAACCCCAACGTCATCCCGCCCCATTTAAATTCTCAGGAAAGCGGGGGCGCAGCAAAATCAGCTGCGGGCCCACCGACCTGTCAATGGCCAATTGAGGCCATTGACAGGATCATTGAAACAATTAAAGGACCTGCCCGTCCAACCTTAAGGTTGGCGGGCAGGCCAGGAGCCCCGGCGGCAAATAGAAAAAACATGAAACCTCATCCACTGACGGGATGAGGTTTCATGTAGGGATTTAAACAGTTTAATAAAGTTTTAGTGTAATTTATGAACATGTCCCATTGTCACATGAGGGGAACATGTTAAGGAATTATTTTTTTCTATTTTTAATGTTTTTAAAACTGTCAGTGATCTCCCTGAGGCAGCACTTAGCCTCAGGGAGATGTGCGCTGTTTTGTGCGCATGCGCGAAAGAGCGCACTCTCGCTTTTGGGGAACCCCCCCCGCCCGCACAGGGAGCGCATAACACTTCTCGCTGGACGTCACGCTGGGCGGGCCTTAATTGGCAGGGCCTGCTTCTCCAGCGGGGATCGGCTCCCCACCCGACGGAGAGTGGGTCGGGCCCGCCCACCCGGCAGGCAGAAAATTCTGCCCCATGAAACTGTCATTGATTGTTGTAAAAACCCATCTGGTTCACTAATGTCCTTTAGGGAAGGAAATCTGCCTGGTTTGGCCTACATGTGACTCCAGGCTCACAGCAATGTGGTTGATTCTTAACTGCCCTCTGAAATGGCCTGGCAAGCCACTCAGTTCAAGGACAATTAGAGATGGGCAACATCCTTGACAGTGATGCCCTCATCCCATGAAAGAATAAAGGAAAAATACAACATGTTGCAGAACGAAGTTTGATTGCACATTCTCCTAACAATTTTCCTTCTCACCTGTGCTTGTCTGCATGCAGAATAAGACAACAAGTAATGCGTGAGACAAAGCAGATTTGAAGGTAATCTCTCCAAAGTCAGCTGGACCACCTAGCAACCCAACAAGGAGGTAGGGTTCCACCAGACTCTCAAGAGGTCCACTCTGACACACAACACGCGGCCATCTCATGAAACACTGTCGAGAATGGAGATCCTGGAAGAAGCATGATCCTACAGCCAACAACATTTATTGTCATTTAACAAAAGCACTGGTGCTAGAAAGTAGGCTGACACATGTGTCACTTCTTGAGAATTAAAATTTGGTTGGATCAAAATTCAGTTGTGTGAAGAGAGCATTCTTGCTATCATATAAGTTTGTGAATGAGCAGGGGGCTGCAATGGGATCAATGATACTTTATTTGCAGCTAAAGATGATGTAGGAGAAGGTGTTTTGAGTGGCGGAATTGTGCTGGTGGGACAAGGGGAGAACTTCCTAAGTTCTGTGCTGCCAGAAAGACCTCACATACTTCAAGTGACTTGTTGGAAAGTTGAAGGTGTTTTGCCTCTGACTTTCCATAGTTTGAAATTAATAGGTAGAAAAATGCAGGTAATGCATCCATAATTTTCTGATTAGACACCTGTCCCAAGATTTGGAAAGTTTTGCTCATTGTCTCTTGGTGCATTGGTGGGATGGGGACTTAAGAACATTATCAAGAACGAGCCTGGCAGAGAGCTCTAGAAGCCTGTTTACGGGCTTCATCAGCACAGTTGGTTCCTTCCACTTATATTCTTCATTTCTGTGTTGTAATTGGTCAATTTTCCCTCCGGGTGCTCCGTTACACCACTATGGATCGTAAAGTTGTATATCATTGAGCAGATTACGTTGATCTTGCAGACTTCAGCCAAACTATATTGTAGGTCAGCCCAATCGGTCATGGCATCTGAAGCATAGCTTCAATGATGATAGCCTTAGTTGCATATGTCTTATTCTGTTAAATCCCATTGTTGGTTGGCAGTTTACATAATCAAGGCCTTCAATTTTCGGTGGCCTGATGCAATTTAAAGACAGTATATGCACCTCTTAAAGTGGAGGTGCACCTGACTGCAAGCTATCTGAAGGCAGCTCAGGAGATGGCAGGACAAGCAGATGCTCCAAGTGGCCTGTCACTTTACTGTTAATGCAACAGAAGTCCTGGTACAAACCGTCAGCAGAAGAGGAGAGATTTTCTTCTTACCATGTGTCAGAAACATTCCCCATCAGACTGATGGTCATGGATACAGGTGGCCTGGAGGGTTTGAGGGGTGGGTGGGGGAAGGGGGTAGAGGGGTTGTCAGCACCAGGAGCATCATCACACAGACCTGGCTACAACATAGCAAGTTTAATGACCTGTTCATTGCTGCTAGGGTAAAACTCCTAACTCTGATCTTGTACCATTATCTGCTTCACCCTACATTACCTGAAGTACGAGCACTCATAACCCCTTCACCAGCGAACACTAGTACTCTTCTATAATCACCGTACCACACTTCACTCCACCTTCTTCTTCTCCTTCTGATACCGTGCTTGACACCGCTTGTTCTCCACACTGGTAGGGCCTTCACCTATTTACATTTCTGCCATTGTTCATAAACCAGCGCCACTATTCAACCTGGGCACATCCTCAAAGCCACCTCATCAGGCAACCACTAATACTCTGGCAGGGCTTAGAACAAAGAAGGTTAAGAGGAAATCTGAGATAGATGTTCAAAATAATGAATGGTTTTGATAGAACAAATAATGAGAAAGCATTTCCAGTGGCAGAAGGGTTAGTAAACAGAGGACATAGACTTAAGTGGGGGGGAATTTTACAGTCCCGCCGAAGTCAAAGGACTTTTGAATGGTTCGCTGTATTTTACGACCCCAGTCCCGCCATGATGGGGTCATAAAATTCCACCCAAGGTGATTGTCAAAAGAACCAGATATGACTTGAGAAAACATTTTTTTACACACCAAGCAGCTGTGATCCAGATACACTACCTGAAAGGGAATGGAAGCAGATTCAATAACAACCTTCGAAAGAGAATTGGACAAATAGTTGAAGGGTAGAAATGTACAGGGCTAGTGAAATACACTAGGAATAATTGGATAGCTCTTCAGCGTGCAAAGGCACAAGGAACCAAATAGCCTCCTTCCTTGCTCTATCATTCTGATTCTAAAATAAACGAATAGGCCTTTGATAAGAAATTTTACTGCAATCAGTGCTGATATTGCACAATGTGATTTCAACACCAAAACAAAGTTATTTTGATAATTTTGCTGGCCCAAAGCATTAGTGTACAAACCTGTTGAATGGCCAGATATCATGCAAAAGCTGCAAAGTACTCAAGGACATATATGGGGGTAGACATTGGTTTAAGCCCAATTTTGAGTACTGCATTCAGGACATAAGCCTGATCACATCAATGCCCAACCAAACAAGCTCCAAATTGGTTCCTCTGACTAAAACAGAATAGATGTGTTGCCAGCGCTACTCACACCGTTCATCGATAGTTCACCTAAGGGAGGCATCAATATTGATGTAACTGATGGCTTTTAAAGGCAGTCTTTATTTCTTTAAGGAGAGGTGTACTTTGGTCCCGGGTAACTATAACTTAAGATTGTGGATAATGGCAGGTCCATGAGAAGCTGCAAGGGTCCTTGTTTTTCTGGTACTGGCTTTGGATATATTGGTGGGGGACATTCATAGGAGGAGGAACATCAGGAAAGTATCAAGGCAAGTTGCCCAGCATGAGTGATATGTCCCCCAGGTTATGGTTATAATGCTGGAAAAACCTCAATGACCTTGAAAAGCTACCTAAGGTGGGCCTCCTATTCATATTTCTCAGTACATCTACTTAGCCTTGTAATACCTATCGCCCCAGCATTCATAACCCTTCCCTCCTTCGATGGGGCAAGAACAGAGCTGTGCCAGATAGACTGGAACGAAAGATTGGAGGGAAAAACTGTCGCTGAACAATGGGCTGCCTTCAAATAAAATTGGTCCGGGCACAGTCAAGGTATATGCCATTGAAAGTGAAAGGTAGGGCAAACAAATCTAGAGCTCCCTGGATAAAAATAGAGATAGAAATTAAGATAAAGAAGAAAGAGTGTGCTTATGACAGATGTCAGATAGAAAATACAATTGAGAACCCAGAGGAATACAGAAGGTTCAGAGGGGAGATGAAAATGCATATTAGAGAAGTGAAGTGGGATTATGAGAAAAGACAGGCAGCCAACATAAAGGGGAATCCCAAAGTCTTCTATAGGCATATAAATAGTAAAAGGGCGGTAAAAGGAGGAGTAAGGCTGATTAGGGACCTAAAAGGAAATTTACACATGGACGAACGGGCCATGGCTGAGGTAAAAAATTAATACTTTGCATCTGTCTTTACCAAGGAGGTCGATGCTACCCAGGCCATGGCGAAAGACGAGGAAACTCTGTCACTAGAAGGGTTCAAAATTGATAAGGAGGAAGTGTTGGATAGACTGTCAGTACTTAAAGTTGACAAAGCACCGGGACCAGGCAAGATGCATCCAAGGATATTGAACGAAATGAGAGTAGAAATTGCAGGGGCACTGGCCATAATTTTTCAGTCTTCCCTAGACTCAGGGGAGGTGTCAGAGGACTGGAGAATTGCAAATGTTACGCCCTTGTTCAAAAAAGGCTGTAAGAATAAGCCCAGCAATTACAGACCAGTCAGTTTAACTTCAGTGGTGAGCAAGATTCTAGAAACAATTATTTGGAATAGAATTAGCAGGCACATGGAAAAATAAGGGTTGATAAAGAAGAGCCAGCATGGATTTCTAAAGGGGAAATCATGTTTAACTAACTTGCTGGAGTTTTTTGAAGAAGTAACAGAAAAGGTTGATGAGGGTAATGTAGTTGATGTGGTGTACATGGACTTTGAAAAGGCATTTGATACAATGCCAAATAACTGACTTGTGAGAAAAGTTATTGGTCATGGACTAAAAGGGACAGTAGCAACGTCGGTACAAAATTGACTGAAAAATAGGAAGCAGAGAGTAATGGTCAATGGATGTTTTTCAGGCTGGAGGAAGGTTTGTAAAGGAGTTCCCCAGGGGTCGGTATTGGGACCCTTACATTTCCTGATGTACATTAATGATCTAGATCTTGGTGTGCGGGGGATAATTTCAAAGTTTGCGGATGATACAAAGCCTGAGAGTGTTAAAAACTGCAAGGAGGACTGTGTGGAACTTCAAAAGGACATAGACAAGTTGGTGGAGTGAGCAGATAGGTGACAGATGAAGTTCAGTGCGGAGAAGTGTGAGGTGATGAATTTTTGCAGGAAGAACATGGACAAAAATAATAAAATACAGGGTGAAATTTTGAAGGGGGTGCAGGAGCAGAGAGACCTGGGTGTATATGTGCATAGATCATTAAAGGTGGCAGGACAGGTGGGGAGAGCAGTTAATAAAGCTCATAGTATCCTGGGCTTTATTAATAGGGACATAGAGTACAAGAGCAAGGAGGTTATGCTGAATTTATATAAAACACTCGTTAGACCTCAGCTGGAGTATTGTGTACAGTTCTGGGTGCCATACTATAGGAAGGATGTAAACACATTGGAGAGAATGCAGAAGAGGTTTACAAGGATGGTCCCAGGGATAAGAAACTTCAGTTAGGAGGATAGATTGGAGAGATTGAGACTGTTCTCCTTGAAGAGAAAGCCAAGAGGAGATTGGATAGAGATCTTCAAAATCATGAGCGGGCTGGATAGAGTAGATAGGGAGAAGCTGTTTTCACTCATGAAAGGATCAAGAACGAGAGGGCACAGATTTAAAGTGATTTGCAAAAGAAGCAAATGTGAAGTAGAAAAAGCTTTTTCCCACAACAAGTGGTTCGGGTCTGGAATGCACTGCCTGGAAGCGTTGTGGAGGCAGGTTCAATAGAAACAATGTGCAGGGGTACAGGGAAAAGACAGGGCAATGGCACTAGGTCATAATGCTCATTTGGAGAACCAGTGGTGACACGATGGGCCGAATGGCCTCCTCCTGTGTCATTAACATTCTTATTCTGTGATTCTGTGACTACCCTTGACCACCCAACCACATCCCCAACCCAACCCGACTACCCTTTACTACCCAATCACCTCCCTGACCTGACCCATCTACACCCAACAAACTCCATTGACCAGACCTGACAACCCCCCAACCTGACTAACCCTCTCGACCACCTGACTACCCCGGACCTGTTTACCGGCTCACCCACCTACCCACCCTAACCATAGACACCCATCCACTAACCCACATTACCCACCTACCCACTTTACCCACTTTACCCACTTTACCCAATTTCTCCACTTAATCCCCACCCACCTACCCACTCTACCCACCTATCAACCTACCCCCTATCCATTCACTCACTAACTCACTTTCTCACACACACTCTCTCTCTCTCTCTCTCTCTCTCACTCACTCACTCTCACTCTCTCACTCTCACCCACTCACACTCTCACTCTCTCTCTCACTCACTCACACTTGTAAGTCATTGTTGAAGTGCTAAGTTAGTCATCACTTGCATCATTAGTCTGCATGAAAAGCCAATCAAATTGCATCTAATATGCTTCCAAAAATTGACACCATTCAAAGTCATTCAAAGTTTGGAACGTTCAAGATGTCACATTTCAAATCTGTTGCACCTCAGCTGTGTAATGCATACGTGAAGCAAAAAAAATCAATAATTGGTTCAAATAACTACAATATGTCAATTGGACACATTGACTGTTTTACATTCAAAGCATTAAAAAGGCACAGCTGCAATCATTGGACAGGAAAGCAAGAAGTAAGCACCTCAAAACCACCCAGGAAATCACCTTTTTTTTGTTTCAAACCCAGCATCCTGGAAATAGCAAACTAAACCAATCAATTGGACAAATATTTATTCCACTATTCATACCTGCTATTTTCTGACTCAATTTATACAGCTAAAAGTAACAAATAACAGAAATATGTTAAAAGCTTCATTCGCCCTTTTTCATTGTGGTATTTTTGGCTTCTCTGTTTCAGATGACTTGATTAGATGGGCTCTATTTTTCAGCATTCCAGAGATTGTTTTCATTTGCAGTGGAGGTTATATGTTTATGAGGTGCTTTGATGCAGAGTTCCAAGCTGTGACTCGAGTCAGACAGCAAGGCCTAGACTATCTGTTCAAGGTTTTGATCGGTGCAAACTTGAAAGTGGAAATTGCCAGCAGCTTCAGTTACAAGTCCACTAAGAAGTAAGGTGAGAGTTTCTTTTTCATAATAATGTAAATATATGAGAAAAAGAAGAAAGGCTTTGGGAAGGAAATTTCTTATTTGTAAATATTTGCTTGCTAAACAAACATGAGAAATATCCCTTGGGGATGGAGCACAGCACAATTCAAATTATTGAAGTCATGAAGTTTTTAGGTATGTCAAAAAAAATTCATCATAAACAAGTTTTGGCCAACTTGTTGATTAACAATGCTACAAATACTATGCCTGTGAGCACTGTAGCTATCAGCATCAGTAAAAAAAATGTTGCCTTATTATTATCTCAGGGCATCTGTGCCATAAACTGCTTCATAATTTTAAAAAAATACTAGTCGTCATGGGACACGGACGTCGCTAGCTAGACCAGCATTTATTGCCCATCCCTAAATGCCCTTGGAAAATTGCAAATTTTACACAAATAAATCATCTATCCATCAATGATGGTCCTAGGGACTGGGAGAAAGCTCAGAAATTGCACCCTAGGTCCAGGCTACACGAATACAATGTCACAGGAAATCTGGGAGTTTTATTTAAGGTTCTTTAAAGAAGGAGTGTAATTGAACACATCAGTTTTCCATTCTTTTTTCATGTTTTGTTTCATTGATTCCTGTATGTTTATGTATGATTTTGTGTGTGTGTGTTTTGCCAACATTATGGGTTGATTTGCTAAAGTTATTTTTTAATTGAATTTCACCACACCGTCAGGTTGTGTAACTCTTCTGAAATGGTTCCTCAATAATGCTACTTAATTTGAATGAAAATATTTAGAATAAAGAAATGTATCGAATAAAACAAGAAGTCTTGCGTGTAATATGCTTCCAGGGGTTTACACCATTCAAAGTCATTATATGCCAAAGTTTGGAACTGTGATGAAACAGAACCTAACACTGTATGTTTTTATTTAAAAAATCTTTATTGCTATTTCTTATTTTTAAACTGGACTTTTCAGCTGAACAAAGACCATTAAGATTGCTGACCCTTTGTCTGTGAGTTATCATCTGTGAGCCTCCAGAACAAAAGAATTCACTTTTTAGTTCCGGGAATGTTACACTTCGTTATGTCTAAGGAGCTTCTACCAGACCATCTGGGGACTGCACAGCCAAACTTCAAAGTGAGTTATTGGAAAACCATTTGCATTTGACAAACGACACTTTCTAGCAGAGTCTGTGAGACTACATAGACAATGGGTGGGATTTTCCAACCCCGCCTGCTGCCGGGATCATCTGGACCTGCTGAAAGTCAATGGACTTTTGGTTGGGCCACTGAATGTCCCATGGCAGCTCCTGCCATGACGGCGCTGGAAAATCCTGGCCAATGACTTCCCAAACACCAGACCCTCAACAAATAACACTTCTTTCAACCCATAATGGTGGAGGCATTATCAGCCTGAAACACAAAGCCAATTTCCAGACACTGGATAAACACCCTTTGTTGAAGACATTGTGGAGAGGTAAGATCACATGACCTAGGATAAAAGCAAAAAAACTGCGGATGCTGGAAATCCAAAATAAAAATAAAAATACCTGGGAAAACTCAGCAAGTCTGACAGCATCTGCGGAGAGGAACACAGTTAATGTTTCGAGTCCGTATGACTCTTCAACAGAACTAAGACTCTGGCTTGTTGAACAGGTTAATATTGCCTTCCTGAGCTACAAACTCGAGTCTGCCGTTTAACATCTGACTGGCAGGCCACACCGAAGCAAGCCTTGGATAGGCTGGACAGCTGGCCCCCATCTGACCTGACTCTGCTAGAAGTTTTATACATTGGAGAGAGTGCGAGAGGAGCAGTGGGGCCATTAACAGTGAGAGAGCAAGAGGGGCAGTGTGGCCTTTAACAATGAGAGAGTGTGAGAGGAGCAGCATAGCCATTAACAACGAGAGAGCAAGAGGGGCAGAGTGGCCTTTAACAGTGAGAGAGTGAGAGACCATTAAAGAGCGTGGAGAGCAGCTGATTGGTGAGTAGGATTGGTGAGTATTTCCAGTCTTTAGAGTAAAAGTAAGGCTTTAGCTTGTGTTTAGGTCTCGCGTTTTATTTTCTTTTTTTCTCTTTTCTTAAAAATAGCTTGTTGAGTATACTGGTGTGTAAATAATTACAATAAAAGAGCAAGGGATTCTTCAAGTGTAAAGAGCAGGGATACTAGAGTAATTAATTAAGTAATTAAATAAAATAAGATAGCGATTGCAGGACAGGTGATGTGTTGCTGCTGCAGCAGGTGGATGCTGCTGGACCAGAGTGAACAGATCCATAGTAAGTGTTTGCAACTCGAGAAACTTTGGATCCAAGTTAAGGAGCTGGAGTCTGAGCTGTCGACATTGTGCCACATCAGGGAGGGGGAAAGCTACCTGGACACTTTGCTCCAGGAGGCGGTCACAACCCTCAGGTTAGGTAATTCAAATTTTGTCAGTGATCAGGGACAAGAGGGTGTGACTGCAGGCGAAGCAGGTATGGGGACCCAGGGGGTAGTGTTCGAGGATCCTCAGCCCCACAACTGTCCAACAGCTACAAGGTCCTTGCAAGCTGCATGGACGAGAGCAGGGACTGCAGGGAGGATGTCCGAACTGACCATGGCACCATGGTACAAGAAGCCATTCAAGTGGGGGGAGGAAATAGGAATGTAGCAGCGGTAGGGGACAGTATAATTAGGGGGATGGATACTGTTCTCTGCAGCCATGAGCGTGAGTCCCGAAGGCTGTGTTGCCTGCCCAGTGCCAGGGTTAAGACATCTCCTCAGGGCTGGAGAGGAACTTGGAGTAGGAGGGGAGGGATCCAGTTGTCATTGGTACTAGCGACATTGATAAGACTAGAAAGGATGTTATGCTAAAAGAATCTGAACAGTTAGGAGCTAAATTAAAAAGCAGAACCTCCAGGGTAATAATCTTGGGATTACTACCTGAGCCACAGGCAAATTGGCAGAGGGTAAATAATGTCAAGGAGTTAAATGCGTGGCTCAAAGATTGGTGTGGGAGGAATGGGTTTCAGTTCATGGGGCACTGGCACCAGTACTGGAGTAGAAGGGAGCTGTTCTGGTGGGGCTGGCGTCACTTAAACTGTGTTGGGACCAGTGTCCTGGCAAATTGAATAACTAGGGCTATAGAGAGGGCTTTAAACTAAACGAGGGGTTGGGGAGGGTTCTGGAGGGGGGATGTGTAGGCTAACAAAGAAAAATGATATGGCGGCATTGCAGGGCAGTTACTTAGGTATTGATACACAGATTGTGACAGGAAGGGACAGAGTGAACAAACATAAAAAAACAGCAGCAAATAGGGTCAAAGGGGGAAAAAAATGGTAAAAAGGCAAAATTAATGGCTCTTTACTTAAATGCACGTAGTATTCCGAATAAAATAAATGAATTAACAGCACAAATAGAGGTTAACAGGTATGATCTTATAGTCATTACGGAGACGTGGTTACAAGGGGATCAAAGCTGGGAACTAAATATTCAGGGATATGTGACTTTTCGAAAGGACAGACTGGAAAGAAAGGGTGGTGGGCTGGGTTTGTTAGTACGAGATGAAATAAGTACGATAGCAAGAAATGACCTTGGATTGGAAGGTGTAGAATCCACATGGGTGGAGGTAAGAAATAACAAGGGGAAGAAGACACTGGTGGGAGTAGTCTATAGGCCTCTAACAGTAGCTATACTGTAGGTCAGAGAGTAAAGGACATAATGAGGACATGTAAAAAAGGCAGTACATTAATCATGGGTGACTTTAATCTTCATGTAGATTGGAAAAATCAAATTGGCAGAGGTAGCCACGAGCAAGAATTCATAGAGTGTATTCGGGACAGTTTCCTAGAACAATATATTGTGGATCCAACCAGGGATCAGGCTATTTTGGATCTGGTAATGTGTAATGAGGCAGGTTTAATAAATGATCTCAGAGTAAAAGATTCCCTACGAAACAGTGACCATAACATGGTAGAATTTAGCATTCAATTTGAGAGTGAGAAACTTGGGTCGGAAACAACCCTGCTCAACTTAAATAAGAGTATTTACAAAGGAATGAGGGCAGATTTGGCTGGAGTAGACTGGGAAAGGAGTTTAGCAGAAAAGACGGTTGATGAACAATGACAGATGTTTAAGAAAATAGTTCATGACTCATAACAAAGATATATCCCAGTGAGGAAGGGAGATTCTAGGAAGGGGATAAACCAACCATGGTTAACCAAGGAATTTAAGGATAGAATCAAATTAAAAGAAAAAACATGCAATGTGGCAAAGATTAGTGGTATCCCAGAGGGTTGGGAAAGTTTTAAAAACCAACAGAAGATGACCCCAAAAAAATAATGAAGAGGGAGAAAATAAACTTTGAGGGTAAACTAGGGTATAAAAATGTACAGTAAGAGCTTCTTTAAGTATATTAAAAGGAAGAGAGAGGCCAAAGTGAACATAGGCCCCTTACAGGATGAGGCTGGGGAAATAATAATGAGTAGCCAGGAAATGGCAGAGGAGTTGAATAAATACTTTGCATCAGTGTTCACAGTAGAAGACACTAATAGCGTTCCAAAAATACTAAATAATCAAGGGACAAAAGGGGTGGAGGAAATAAATACAATAACTATCACTAGAGAAAAAGTACTAGGGAAACTAATGGAGCTAAAGGCCAATAAGACCCCTGGACCTGATGTGTTGCATCCTAGGATATCAAAGGAAGTAGCTGCAGAGATAGTGGATACACTGGTTGTAACCTTCCAAGAATCCTTAGAATCTGGAAATGTCCCAGAAGATTGGAAAACTGCCAATGTCACAGCCTTACTCAAAAAGGAGGGAGACAAAAAACAGGCAACAATAGGCCAGTTAGCTTAACATCCATCACTGGGAAAATGTTTGAGTCCAATATAAAGGATGTAATAGCAGAGCATTTAGAAATGCATAATATAATCAAGCAGAGTCAGCGTGGCTTCATGAAGGGGAAATTATGCCTGACAAATTTATTATAATTCTTTGAGGAGATAACAAGCAGGGGATGTAATATATTTGGATTTCCAAAAGGTGTTTCATAAGGTACTGCACATAAGGCTACTTAATAAAATAAGAGCCCATGGTGTTGGGGGTAGTATATTAGCATGGATAGAGGATTGGCTAATTAATAGAGTATAGAGAGTTGGGATAAAAGGGGGCATTTTCAGGATGGCAACCTGTAACTAGTTGAGTGCCACAGGAATCAATGCTGGGACCACAATTATTTACAATATATATTAATAACTTAATTGAGGGAAGTGAATATACTATCGTCAAGTTTACAGATGACACAAAAATAGGCGGGAAGACAAGTGGTGAGGATGACACAAAGAGTCTACAGAGGGATATAGACAGGTTAAGTGAGTGGGCAAAAAACTTGGCAGATGGAATAAAATGTGGGAAAATGTGAGGTCATGCACTTCGGCAGGAAGAATAGAGGAGCTGAATATTATTTAAATGGAGAAAGACTGCAGAAAGCTAGAGCACAGAAGGGAGCCCTCGTGCATGAATTCCAAAAAGCTAACATACAAGTTCAGCATGTAATAGGGAAGACAAATGGAATGTTGGCCTTAATTTCAAAGGGAATGGAATATAAAAATAGGGAAGTCTTGCTAAAACGATACAAGGCACTAGTTAGAGCACACCTAGAATACTGGGAACAGTTTTGGTCCCCTTACCTGTGGAAAACTAGACTGGCATTGGAGGCAGTTCAGAGAAGGTTCACCAGGTTGATCCCTGGTATGGAGGGATTTTCTTATAAGGAGAGGTTGAGTAGTTTGGGCCTGTACTCATTGGAGTATTGAAGAATGAGAGGTGACCTTATTGAAACATATAAGATTCTTAGGGGGACTGACAGGGTAGATGCTGAGAGGTTATTTCCCCTTGTGGGAGAGTCTAGGACCAGAGGGCATAATCTCAGAGTAAGGGATCACGCATTTAAGACAGAGATGAGGAAGGATTTCTTCTTTCAGACGGCAGTGAATCTGTGGAATTCTTTACTGCATAGCGTTGTAGAGGCTGGGTCGTTGAGTATATTCAAGGCTGAGATAGACAGATTTTTAATCAGCAAGGGAATCAAGGGTTATGGGAAAAAGGCAGGAAAGTGGAGTTGAGGATTATCAGATCAGCCATGATCTCATTGAATGGCGGAGCAGACTGGATGGGATGAATGGCCTACTTCTGCTCCTATGTCTCATGGTCTTATGGCCTACAGAACTGATTCATCTCTGTGTGCCCCTTCATCTTGTGACATCAACGCCACCAGAAAAGAAAATTTTACAATACTGGTTTCCAACCCACCAACCTCCATGAAAGAATTCCTCATTGGACTTTGATTCTGCACTCTAAAACTTGTGTGAACCAATATTTATTTTCTCTGTGAACTCTGTACTGTAAAACCTTCTTTTCTTTATCCCTCCCTTTACTGTATGAGTGAGGAGAGAGAAGTTGCCGACACTCCTTTTTGCATTTTTCTAACGTATGCAATAAAATAACCTTCTGAGCTAATCCTACCTCGAGTTTTCTTTGGGGTTATTAGTAGAAATCGGATCACACAAAAACCAAGGGGTTGGGAAATATGTCACCACTTGTTCAAAAAAAAAACAATTCAAAACATCTTCTGCTTATGGACAGGTGGTAAGAGCAAGGATCAGTATTGTTTGAACTGACTCCCTACTGTCCATAACACAACATTCAAAATGTCACATGTCAAATGTGTTATCCCTCAGCAGCGTCATGCATACGTGAGACAAAAAAGGCATCATTAGTTCAAAAATCACTATGGGCAGGATATTGAGGTCAGCGAGAAGAACATGTAAAATGACGCGGGATGATGTTGGGCGGAACTCCCGACGTCACTCTACGTCATTTCAATTTTCAGGTCGGCAGGGCCTCAGCCGAATCAGCTGTGCGCCTGCCGACCTGTCAACGGCCAATTGAGGACATTTAAAAAGCAATTAGACTAGATAATAGACCTGCCCGTCCAACCTTAAGGTTGGCGGGCAGGCTGGGAGCCCTGGTGGGCTTCAGAAAAAATATGAAACCTCATCCACGGGTGGGATGAGGTTTCATGTAGGTTTTAAAAAATTTAATAAAAGTTTACTTAAAATGATGGACATGTCCCAACTCATGTGACAGTGTCACATGAGGGGACATGTCAGGGAAATTTAATTTCTCTACATGTACCATTTTTAAATTTGCTGCCGATCTCCCTGCAGGGCAGCACTTAGCCTCAGGGAGATGAGTGCACTCCCGGCTTAGGGAATCCCACCCCCCCCCCCCCCCCCCCCCGCCAGCCCACACAGGGAGCGCACAGCGCTTCCTGGCAGATGTCATGCTAAGGCCCACCCACGTAAAATGGCGGTGCACCCCCAATCGGGGGTGCCAATCAGAGGCGCGCCTGCACGCGCCCACTACTGAACTTCCCTCCCGACAGGACCACAAAGCCATACAATCCAATTATGTATTTTTTTGTTGCCAATAGCCATAACTCTAACTGTTGAATTTGTAGAAGAGTTCTGATGAAGATCTCATCTGAAAATGTTTTGAGATGTAGCCACGAACTCAACTACATCCACACACATTGACATCAATTATGCCGGAATTTACAATCCCGAAATGTGAATTGCAGGACTGATTATAATGACCTTTTAACTATGTAACTAGTTATTTCATTGGCAGAGAAAAAATGATGAAACAAATTGTATTTACAAGTATTTTAGAACTATTGTTTAATTTATGAAAGCAGTTAAAATTGAATACTTGGGAGAAATTCTTAATTTGTATTCAACTTGTATTTATGTTGGTGAATAGACTTATATGCCAATGTGTACAGCATACAATTGGAAAACTGTCCTTACTGCCAAACACTTAACCCTTCAAATACCATAAATAATGTTATTCATCCTGAGTGCTGTTTGATTTCAGGGGCTTCTGATATTTTCCATGCTTGCAAACAACTTATGCATATAAGAGATTGACCTGGCGCAAACAGGAATAAAAACAACACTCAACAAGTTAGGTGGCATCTGCAGAAATAGAAAAAAATATTTTAAGCTATAGTGAGCAATTTACCTGGAACAATTTTGTCAATTTGTTTCAGGATCTTGAAAAGCTCAAGGTTCCTTCTTCGTAAAGGAAAATAAACCCAAACTTCCTAACTTTTCCTCTCAACTGAAATCCCTGATATCTGGAATCATCATAGGACAAGGGAATGTCCTATGGAAACGTATGGGCGTGGTAACATAGTGGCGATGTTCCTGAACTAGTAATCTAGAGGCCTGAACTATTGATCTGGAGATATGAGTTTGAATTCCACCTCAGCTGGGGAATTTAAATTCAGCTAATTAAATAAATCTGGAATAAAAGCTAGTATCGGTAACAGTGATTGTGAAACTACCTAGTTCAAAGAAGAGTGTAGAAGACCACATCTGGAGCAGCACCAAGTGTACCTAACAATGAGGTGACAACCTAGCGAAACTTACAACACAGGGTTACAGTGGAAGCAGCATACTATTGATAGCTAAGCAATCAAAGCAACTGGTGTATGATGGTCATGAACAAGTTTTGGTTAACTTGTTGAATAACAATGTTACAAATGTTACAATTACTATTCCTGTGAAGTGCTGTAGCCATCAGCATTAGTAAAAAAATGTTGCCTTATAATTAAGTTAGGGCATCTGTGCCATAAACTGCTTAATTTAAAAAAAAACATATTCGTTCATGGGATGCGGGCGTCACTGGCTGGACCAGCATTTATTGCCCAACCCTGACTGCCCTTGAGATATTGCAAATATTACACAAATAAATCATTTATCCATCAATGATGGATAAACTGGCTCTATGGGACCGTAAGAAAGCTCAGGAATTGCACCCTAGGTTCAGGCTACCCAAATACAGGAAATGCCACAGGAAATCTGGGAGTTTTATTTAAGGTTCTTTAAAGAAGAAATTGAACACATCAGTTTTCCATAAATGATGAACATTCTTTTATCATGTTTTGTTCCATTGATTCCTCTAAGTATATGTATGATGTTTTGTGTGTGTGTGTGTTTTACCAACAGTATGGGTTGATTCACCAAAATTATACATTAATTGAATTTCACCACACTGACAGTTAAACTAATGAGAGGAGGAGGCTCCATGAACATCCGCATACTCAAAGATGGGGGAGTCCAACGTTTGAATGCAAAAGATAAGGCATTTTCAATCATCTTCAGCCAGATGTGCAAAGTGGATGATCCATCTCAGCTTCCTCCTTCAATCTCCAGCATCACAAAATTAAAAATACAATGAACTCAATTCACTCCACGTAGTATCAAAAAACTATTGAATGCACCAGATACAGCAAAGGCTATGGTTCCTGGCAACACCTGGCTGTAACAGTGAAGACTTGTGCTTTAGAACTAATCAAGTCTTTACTCAATTAGTTCCACTACAGCTACAATAGCACCTACAAGACAAAATAGAAAATTGTCTAGGAATATACAAAACAGGACAAATCCCAGCCAACCAATTACTATCCCACCAGTTTCTGCTCAATCATTATAACCTATTCATTGATGCTCAGTTTGGGTTTTGCCAGGTCCAATCAGTTCCAGACCTCATTGGTCCACATGAGGATAAATGAGCTTAATTCTGGAGGTGCATTGAAAGTGACTGCTTTTGACATTAGGGCAGAAAACAGAGAGTATGCATAAATGGGTCTTTTCTGATTGGCAGGATGTGATGAGTGGAGACCCTCAGGGGTCTGTGCTGGGGCCTAACTTTTTACAATTTATATCAATGACTTAGATGAGGGAAGACATGGTAGCTAAATTTTCAGATGACACAAAGATAGTTAGGAAAGTATGTTGTGAAGAGGACATAAGGAGGTTGCAGGTGGATATAGATATGTTGAGTGAGTGGGCAAAGATCTGGCAAATGGTGTACAATGTGGGAAAATGTGAAATTATTCACTTTGGAAGAATAAAACAACAATATTATTTAAACAGAGAACAACTGCAGAATTCCGAGGTACAGAGGGGTCTAGGTGTTCTAGTGCATGAGTTACAAAAAGTTAATATGCAGGTACAGCAAATAATTAAGATGCTAATGGAATGCTATCCTTTATTACGAGAGGAATTGAACATAAAAGTAAGGATGCTATGCTTCAGTTATACAGAGCATTGGTGAGACCACATCTCGAATACTGTGTGCAGCTTCAGTCTCCTTATTTAAGGAAGGATGTAAATGCATTGGAGGTGGTTCAGAGGAGGTTTGCTAGATTGATACTTGGAATGAGTGGGTTATCTTATGAGGAAAGGTTGGACAAGAAGAATGAGGGGTGACTTGACTGAAGTATATAAGATCCTGAATGGTCTTGAGAAGGTGGACATGGAAAGGACATTTCCCCTTGTGGATGAGTCCAGAACTAGGGGGCACTGTTTTAAAATTAGGGGTTGCCCTTTTTGGACAGAGATGAGGAAAATTTTTTCTCTCCAAGGGCTGTGCAACTTTGGAATTCTCTGCCTTAGATGTGGGTGGAGGCGGGGTCATTGCATATTTTTAAGGTGGAGATAGATAGATTCTTGTTAGGCAAGGGAATCAAAGGTTATCGGGGTAAATGGGAATGTGGAATTCAAAACACAAGCAAGTGAGCTATGATCTTATTGAATGGCGGAGGGGCTGAATGGCCTACTCTGCTCCTATTTCACAAATTCACATGTTTGCATGTCTTTGACTAAGTATGGTATCAAGAAGCCCTAGTAAAAAAGGAACCAATGGGAATCGAGGGAAATTGCTCCACTGGTTGGAGTCATACCGAGCACAAAGCAAGATAGTTGTGGTTGATGGAGGTCAACCATCTCAGCCCCAGGGCACCACTGCAGGAGTTCCTTAGGGTAGTATCCTAGGCCCAACCATCTTCTGCTGCTTCATCAATGACCTTCCCTCCATCATAAGGTCAGAAATGGGTTTGTTCACTGATGATCGCACAGTGGTCAGTACCATTTGCAACTCCTGCAATAATGAAGTAGTCCATGTCAATATGCAGTAAGACCTGGGCAACATTCAGGCCTGGACTGATAAGCTTCAAGAACATTTGTGCCACACATATGCAGACAATGACCATCTCCAACAATAGAGAATCTAACCACCTCTCCTTGACATCCAACAGCATTACCATCACTGAATCACCCACCATCAACATCCTTGGGATCACCACTGATCAAAAACTTAACTGGATCAGACACAAACATTTTGGTTATAAGAGCAGTTTAAAGACTGAATATTCTATGACTAGTAACTTACCTCCAAACTCCTCAACATCCACAAACCACAAATCAAGAATGTGATGGAATATTCTCCACTTGCCTTGATCACTTCAGCTCCAAGGACTCTCAAGCAAGTTGACACAATCCAGGACAAAGCAGCCCTCTTGTTTGGCATTCCATCTACCATAAACATCTATAAGATGGACTCCAACAACTTGCAAAGGCGTCTTTTTTCAGTACTTTCCAAACCTGGCAACCTCTACCACCAAGGGCAGTATGTGCATGGGAACACCACAATCTGCAAATTCCCCTCCAAGTCACAAACCATTCTGATTTGGAAATTTATTGCCATTTTTTCATCTGCCTATGTCAAACTCTTTGAACTCTCTGCCTAAGAGCACTTTACCTACACCACACGGGCCACAATGTTTCTTGATGGCATCTCCCCACCACCTTCTCGAGGGCAGTCAGGGATGGGCAATAACATCCCATGAACGAATTTTTAAAAAAATCCAGACGCCGCCACGCTTGTTCAATGAGAAGCTGAAAGAAGGTTCGAGTCAATGACAAGTATTTCCAGCAAAGTTTGGTATGCAGTATATATGACAATCTTGAATTACGTCACTTGAGTAGGAACAAAGTGCCATTATATGGAGCGTCAGTGAAACAGAGGCGGGCGTGGATTCTCTCAGCGTTCGCTCTGCATGAAGCGGGTCGACTCTTCGGGGAAGTCGTGATTGAGCAGTCAGTCCTCTCCTCTACTCGCCCAGATTGCGCTAACGGTGTTCTTGCAGTCGTCTTGATTAAAGTCGGTGCCAATTTTGCAGGAAACCTTACAAACCTAATATTGGTTCTGAGAGGCGAACACCTCCCCGTTAAGGTAAAAATTCACACCAACTTTTAGTCATTATATCCATTTCCCTGACAGATATTTTTTCTTTAGTTTTCTGTTTAGTTAATTTATTTATTTCGGTTCTTTTTTTTAAAAAAAAAGCTATTTAAGTAACAAAGTCAAATTGCATTTAGTTATTTTTTAAATTAGATTTGTAAAGGATGAGGATGGAAAATAGCATATGGGGAACTGATAGACAAATATAAGCAGCAACAGTGGAAATGAGTGGATCTGAACACGAATGGAACTTGTTGTCTGTATTGTGGATGTATAGGAGGGACTGAAAGTACCTCGGTTACGGCTTGATTTTAATGCTGACCTGCGTTTGACAGGTGTCCCTGGGCGATCAGAGGAGAGACTGTCACTCTTCCACTTTCACACGATATCAAATCGGTGACATTCATTTCACATTGCACTTCGCAACCATTCATGTCCAACTAAAATGAACGAGTTCTGCGACTGATTTTCAGATTCAAATTTGCCCGCAGCACCCCCAACACCAGCCAAAGAGTGATATATAGTGCCTTGTGCTGCAGCTGGGCTTAGAAATGGGGGCCGGGGAAGGGGAAGGTGCCAATGGTGGTAGATATTCAGCAATAACTGCATCGGTGATCTCAGAAACCATTGATTTGAGATGGTCAATGGCAGTGAAAGTGAGAAAAGGTGATGGGCACGTAGGAATCACACTGGGAGCTGGATTATGTGCAAAAATTGTCCTTAAAACTGAACAGGCACAAGAACGCAGAGAAACCACGTAAGTATTCATTAGAATATTAAAGCACCGCTATCAACAATTGGTATCTAGATCAACGTACTTCAGGTAAAACGCTAAGTTTACATCATGGAAGATTTCACACATTCTTGCTGTCCCTAAAATGCTGATTTTTTTTCTGTTTCTTTTTATTCGTTCTTGGGATGTGAGCATTTCTGGCAAGGTTAACATTTATTGCCCTTCCCTAATTATCCTGGAGAAGGTGGTGGTGAGTTGCCTTATTGAACTGCTGTAATTCATCTGATGTAGATACACCCACTGTGCTGTTAGGCAGGGAGTTCCAGGATTTTCACCCAGCGACAGAAAACAAATGGCAGTATAGTTCCAAGTCAGGATGGTGAGTGGCTTGGAGGCGGTGGTGTTCCCATGCATCTGCCATCCTTGTCCATTCCTCAGATTTTGACGGCAGTTTGAATTCACACCTCCAGCATTGCGTTCCTGGAATTCAGCAGTGAAACAGTCTTGATAATGAGTAGCAGCTCATTTAATGTTAAAGAACATGAGTCCCAATTTGAATCAAAGCTCCCAGCTACATTCTCAGTTTCCTCTGGTAAATGATTTGTTATGAGTGGTGATAGATGTATGTTTAGAGGTGTTCACACAGAGCACATTAGGATGAGTGATGCCATGGTTGCTTAAAATTTGTTCTTGGCCATGGAAGATAATTGGCATTCATAGCAGCCAGGTCATGCTGTGGGAGCTGCATGTGGACAACAGGCAGGCAGATAACAGAGAGATGGAGAAAAAAAGTTGGACAATAGAAAGGGAGTAATGAAAGGATTGAGTTTGCAGGTGTACAGATAGATGTTCAGCACCCTTGACCTCTCGGAAGTGCAAGGCTTCAGCAGGCTCAGGTTGACAATGATAGGTAATCATAGACACCCACAGCCTTTCAGAAGAAGCGCTGCTCCTAACTGGACCTGCTTGCTCTGAATTACCCATCAATGTGGAAGTCATGACTGCCTTCAGTTTCCTTCTCTTTGGCTCCTTCCAGAACCATAAACATATCAAGGGTCTCCCAATCAGCTGTACATAAATACGTGAGGCAGGTGATGGATGGATTGTTTGCCAAGGCTGCTAGTTACATCAACTTCACCTGTGACAGCAATAGCCAGAATGAGCAGGCAGTCCGACTTGATACAGGGTGCCATTGATTGCACACATGTGGCAAGCTGAGGACCACTACGTTAACCAGGAGCATTTGTCCACCACAGGAGCTTTCATTCCACCAATATGCAATTGGTGTGCACCCACAAGAGAAAAGCTTCATGCAAGTGTGTGCCTGATTCCCTGGGAGTTGCCATAATCTGCAACAGTCCAAGGTTCCAGACACTTCACTGCGAGTAGACTTAAGGGGTGGCTATTAGTCAGTAAAGAATAGCCTCTGGTATGAGGGAAAAAAAGCAAAATTGTTGACCTACCCAATGTATGTCCTTAAGAACAAAAAATGTTCTGTGTCAAATCAAATTGTGATGTCCTGTGGAGAAACTTTCTTGAGCAGGGCAGCTTCCTGCATCCATTTTATACGGGCAAGGAGGGTGGAATGGAGGATGGAAGTTTCGGTGTGGGACTGGTGTTCTTTTCTTTTTTAGTGAAGTTTGTACTTGCAGACTTTGTTTTCTCCCCTCATCTGTCGTTAAATGCACCTCATTTTCTGGCCTTCACCACAAAGATTTGCACTGCCAGTGGGGCATTGTAAAACTGGCCCTAACATGTCTGCACACAAAATGTCAACAAATCAGGTTGCTTCAACAAGCTAAACCTGGTCTGCAGTTTAATCAGTGAAGATGCACACATTGAAAACTAATTTACTTTGATACATTCTTGTCACATCAGATCCTGTTTCTGAGGCACACAACTAAAGATCAGAATAAATTGTCGGAGAATTGAAATGCACTTGAGAAACATTTTTGCTTTGTAATGACAAATTGCATAATTCATTAAATTGACTGAATAAAAGGCATCATAGTCTACTTCAAGTATTTCAAAATCTTACACAACATTATAACATGTAAAGCATTTAGCTGCTGGAAGCATTGACATTAAAGTAATTGCGAAAATGATTTGTATATTCGGATAAGCGGGCTGTATTTTAGCTTTACAACGCACTGGGAACAGAAGAGTCTGTTAGCACATGGTAAACCCAGAGATAAGTACAGTGGATCAGTCAGTGGCTTTTTAACTCCACACTGCATTATATTCAAATTACTTAGGATAAAACTGTTCCCATAGGTGAAAGGATCGAAAATGAGAGGGCACAGATTTAAGGTAATTGACAAAAGAAGCAATGGAGACATGAGGAGAAACTTTTTCACGCAGTGAGTGGTTAAGGTCTGGAATGTGCTGCCCGATAGTACAGTGGAGGCAGGTTCAATTGATGCAGTGAAGAAGGAATTGAATTATTATCTGAAAAGGAAGAATGTGGAGGGCTATGGGGAGAAGGCAGGGGAGTGACATTGGGTACAATGCTCATTTAGAGAGCTGGTGCAGACACGGGGCTGAATGGCCTCCTGTGTTGTAACAATTCTGTGATTCTCCGATCATATTATTTCCAGGTTTCCTGAACAATTAATGTGAGTGGACATGATGATGGCCTACTGTATGAGGTGATTTCAACTTCATTTTTCAAAGGGACAGTCCAAACATGCAATTTGATGGTGTTTGAGGTTGGAAGCACAACAGGAAGTGCCATAGCAGAATTAAGTCCAGATGTTCAAAGACTGTGCTTTGTTTTAGTGACATCTCCTTGGGTGTGCTGCTGAGGACTGTAAGGGCCTGCAGGATTATACTGTTCTTTACTGAAGGGAGGAAGAAACCTGCCAGTGAAACCAAGAAGGTGAGGATGGAAGTTGGTGCGTGGTACTGTTAATAAGACGTAATGGACAACTGCATCTCTGCAGAAGCAGCTGATGAAATAGGTGAGTTTTCCTGACCAGTTTCTTATGTCTCCCAGACGGTCAGTTAAAGAAGTAAAAACAAAAAGCTAAAAGCTACTGCAGATGCTGGAAATCCAGAACAAAAACAGAATTACCTGGAAAAACTCAGCAGGTCTGGCAGCATCGGTGGAGAAGAAATCAGTTGACGTTTCGAGTCCTCACGACCCTTCGGCAGAACTGAAGTATAGTTAGGAGAGAGGTGAAATATAAGCTGGTCTAAGGTGGGGGGCGGGGGGAGAGAGAAGTTGAGGGCGGGGTGGTTGTGGGGATAAGCAAGCAATGATAGGAGAAGATAATCAAAAGATGTCACAGACAAAAGGATCAAAGAGGTGTTGAAGGTGGTGATATTATCTAAAAAAAGTGCTAATTAAGAATGGAAGGCAAGATACTGATACTGATGATAAATTATTTTTTCAATAATTTATATAGATTCTTCTTTTCCCACCTATTTCCATTATTTTTAAATCTAAAACTAAAACTTTGTTAGTCTTTCCACCCCACCCCCACTAGAGCTGTACCTTGAGTATCCTGCCTTCCATTCTTAATTAGCACTTTTTTTAGATAATATCACCACCTTCAACACCTCTTTGATCCTTTTGTCTGTGACATCTTTTGATTATCTTCTCCTAACACTGCTTGCTTATCCCCACAACCACCCCGCCCTCAACTTCTCTCTCCCCCCGCCCCCCACCTTAGACCAGCTTATATTTCACCTCTCTCCTAACTATACTTCAGTTCTGCCGAAGGGTCGTGAGGACTTGAAACGTCAACTGATTTCTTCTCCACCGATGCTGCAGACCTGCTGAGTTTTTCCAGGTAATTCTGTTTTTGGTCAGTTAAAGAAGGGAGCCAAGGCAGGAATGAGTGGCATCACCATCTTCTGCAATAGTAGAAGAAGCAACCTAGTCAGCACCATCACATCAGTCAAGTGCACCCTTCACCAGCACAGGTACATTCACCTCAGTGGGGCCTTGCACATGTTTAGAGTGAGCAAGTCATTATGGAGGAGGTGAGAGAGACAGAGGCAGCTGGGGTCAGTCCCCCTGGGAAGATAGAGGGCAGACGCCGCCATGCTCAACTGGACAGAGATGCAAATCTTTGGGAGTCGCACATGGGGTGTGTCTTCCTGGAGCAGTGGCGGAAGATGCGCGCCCAAATGTCAGAATTCCCTGAGGCAATTGTGCAAGGTCTTGGGCAGAGCTTGGAGGGGTCCATCCATGACATGTGTGTCGCTTTGTCTCAGGTATATGAGCACATGAGCTTAACCAGCCAGAAAGTGACCATCCTCTGGGAGAGCCAGATGTGGCATCAAGCTGAGTGAGTATAGGAGCAGCACACTGACAGGCACAGCACGTATACCAGATTCTGCAGCATTTAACAGTCAGTGGCACTGATGGTGAAAAGATGTATGAACTGAATATCAGGCTGGTGGTTGCCCCTCTTGTTCAAGGACCACATGAAAGGGCTGAGGCAGGCAGGTAGAGGGGCCACCCCTCAAGGGGCACTGTCATCCTCTGCAGACCCCTTGTCATCGCTGACTGAGGCATTGTCAATGTAGGAAGGCCCTGTGGCTGCTGCTGGTGGGGCAGCCTGTTGTCCACACTGGCACCGCAACAATGTGGCTGGCTGCTACAGGGTTCTCAGCGAGCGAGCAGCCTGCCTCCTCCTTAGCCATTGGGGGAGGATTCCATAGGAGCAGCCACAAGTGGAGGGTGCCATGCTGCTGATCCCACTCTGTGGCTCAGTTAGATGGCCTTTATTATTGGAGGTGATCTGTTAAAATGACTCAGTGTAATGAAAAGGTGAATGGTTGGACACCGACTTGAGCGATTCTAATGAATGATAGTTTTAAGGTACACAAATGATAACGTGGGGGAAGGACGCCAATGTGTATTAGTTGAACTAGTGTGACAGTTGGAGACTTGTCTTCTAGGTAATATGGGGGGCAGTGGACCCTCAGTTTTCTGTGCACCTTACATTCACCCCTCCCTCTGAGAAAGGTGTGTTACTTGTCTTCCAGTACTGGGTATTCTGAGGAGAAACAAGCCTGAATTAGTGTGGACTGAGCCTCTCTTCCATCTTGTTCAATTCTTTGAAGCTTAGCGGACCTGTGGAGTTCCTTGCAAGGCTGGGTCATCCTGCTCCATTACTTCTTCCTTCTCCCCATTCTCCAAGAAAGTGTTCATCACCTCTGCTTCTCCTTCATCAACCTAATACACCTCTCTGAAGGGCCATGTTGCGAAGCGAACAGCAGATCATTACAATTCAAGAAGCCTCTGAGATAGTGCCCTGTAGAGTGCACCCTCTGCCACACCCCTCCCACCACCAACCCAACTGGTCAGGGCACCAGAATCACATCTGGAAAGGATGCAGAGGTTAAGAGGTTCAGTGTCACTGTCACTTTGACTGGTAAGGTGTGTCAACACGCCCGGCAAGGACTGAGGTGGCCTTGCACCGATGCACACAATTCTGCCACCGTTTGCTTTGATAGGCGCATCCTTCAGTTAGCAATACTGATACTCTGTCAGATTCAGGAAGCTCTTGGGTTGTTGTATATCTTATGTGGAAGGTATCACTTTCATTCACTCCCTGCCCCTCGTGCAACAACTCTGTGTGCTTCAGGACCAATGGACTGCATTTGCTGTAGGAGCAGCTGCTCCTCATCATTATTCATCCCCAGTACTTCAAGTGGCTGAGCCTCATGTCCACAGATGGCCTTCCAGAAGCTCTAATATAACTACCTGTATCCCTTGCTATGCCCCGCCTATCCCTGTTGGTTCACCAGTCTTCAATAGGCCCAGTGCCTACTAAACTAACTCTATGTGACTTCTGCACACTCAATGGCCACTGTGTGCCATTGCACAAGCAGCTTTCTGAGCCTTCCTCCTTTCATGCACCAATATTAAATGGGTGCACCTCCATGACTGACTTCCCTGTATGATGCTGCCTGCTACTCAGGGAAGTAGTTGCAACTGTCTATATTCCCTGTGGCTGCAAACCAAAATCCTAACAAGCTTTTAAACTGGTTTGTTTTCATGATGAGTTGATGAACTGTCCTGTTCGGTGAGATGCCAGTGTTCAGGTCCCAGTGCCTCTTCCAAAATCCCTAGGAGGCAGGACGATGCCAGAAACTCAGCATGCTGCTTGAGGATTTGAAATTCTGGCCTCACCTGCCTCCGGACCTGCCTCAGCAGCCAAACCAAAATTCAGCCCTTTTTGTCCTCGGGGTAACTAGGGTAACAGGGTGACCTGGCAATAAAATTGGCTTGGTTAGCGTTGCCCATATCCTGAGAACATTGATTTTTAAAAAACTATTATCTTGTATCTTTTGTTGTATCTACAATGATCGTAACACGATGATTTGCAGCCATTCTGAGTGATACTTGATTCAGTGGAATTATCATTGCCTTAGATTTGCATTGTATATATCTGTTTATATACCTGCAATATTTTATTTGCCTTTGCAATTGTTTATTTCCAAAGCTCATGGGAGATAGTTATTGAGTAACAATGTTGCAAAGTGGCTTTGCAATTTAGGTTCATAAAGGATATAAATATATTAAGCCAGCACGAGGATTGGTGTATGCTGTCAATATAGTTTTAACGCTAAACTAAAGTCCACACAGTCCCTGATCCACCAGCAAAACCTGGCAACAGGTAGGAGTGTGGCTTTTTTGTGAGGTAATGTTTACTATTGTAGCGGGGGAGGTGAGTGGGAGTCCAGCGTCCTGACTTCTGACATCGGAGTGGGGCCAGAGGCCCTCTGCGGCGCAACAGAGGCTGTTGGCCCAGGAGCACGACGGGCAGGGGAATGGGTCAGCCACATGGGCAACCCCCTCAGGACAAGAGGTTAAGTCTTCAACAGGCTGGGGGCTGAGCCTGAGTCTGGAGCGTGGGCTGAATAAGTGTTGGAGCCTAGAGCCTTGTGGAGAGAGAGGGAGAACAGGGCAGCAGTCAAGAGCAGGAGCAGAAGTTTGAGACTGGTGAGTCGCAGCATTGAGGAGCCAAAGCCACAAATAGGGCTGACCAAAGCCTCTGACGGTGGCTAGAAGACGGGGAAGTGGAATTGTAGTGGGGGAACTGCTGCTGGAAACCTAGGCACACTGCCTGGACAGCACCCTTGAATTCAAGAGGCCACGAGGAGAGGGAGATGCCTTTCATGTTAGGGATACAAGACAATCTGGATCACACGGTCACGGGAAATTTGCAATTGGAGCTCCAGCAATCGAACTCTGCTATCCAGCTGATTAAAGGTCAGGAGTTGAGCTCTTGATGGTATGTTGGTGGATCTGGAGCACTGGCCGTGAGTGTCCATTGTAAATAGTTCATTTCCCTGAGTTAATGTAATGTAAGGCTATCCTCCTCACTATTTGCCACCCAATCTATGTTCGTGTCCATAGGTTCTGGAAGGTTGAGCATATAATGAGCCAGTGGAACAGTGATGAAGTGTGTCACTGTGTGCACGCTAACTGATCCACTGTCCTTGTTGTTCGTTTCAGCATCATCAAAGCATGGCCGCCAGGAGGAACTGCAGATGCCCCTCTCATACCTGAGGCCCCTCAAGTGTCACCTGCGTCACACCATTTCTGTGAAACAGGCACCAGCGCAGATACTAGCACCCCGGTGGGCTTTGCAACATTGGCGAGTGTCCTGGGGCACAGTGGAGAGGGCACTTCACAATTGCTGGAGGAGCTGGCAGAAACAGAGAGTGCCGATGGTGATAGTAGTCAGAGGACTGCAGGGGACCAGGCACATGCTCAGTTGGTGCCTGATGATGTGCCTCTGGAGTTGGCCGCGACGCAGCAGCTGCAGGAAATGCGGCCGGGTGTGCGGGAGTTTCTGGGAGTGATACATGAGGCTGTGCTTCACTTGCTGTCCATGGTGGAGGAGTCCACGCGGAGCATCACTGATGCAATGAGCCTCATGGCAGAGCATCATGTTTCCTCCATGGAGAGAGTGGCAACTCTTGTGGAGAGGTACCTCCAGGAGAACAATCAGGTTCTCCTGGGGTGACGCTCGGACCTGCAAGCCCTCACAGCGCCAGTGGCCACAGCTGGTTAGTGCCAATGTAGGAGATGGTGTGGGCTTCAAGCTTCCCAGCTCGATGCCCATCCATCGACAGTGAGCAGGGAGGTCTGGAGCGACCTCACATCAGCGCAGCAGCTGCCTGTCGTATCTGTGGGCTCCTCTCATGGCGCTCCGGATGAGGGCACCAGCTGCTCCGCCCCTCTCCAGTGAGACTGCTCATCGGTTGAGGCTGCAATGACTGGGGAGATGCCAGCTGTGCAACTAGCAGCTCCCTCCCAGGTGGGCCCAGCACAGGCTCCATGGGCCAGAGGATGACCGTAAAGGTCATCAAGGCCAACAGGACAGCAGAGTCAGCAGGCTGTCTCACAAGCCATTCCGAGCGATGGGGCAGCGCCAAGACGTAGCACCCGCAAACAAAAGCATAAGGCACCTTAGGCACACCAGGGGTTTCTCACTGGTGTTCTTGTGTTAGTCCGAGATTAGGTACTTGTAATCTTTTTCTGCTTGCTTAACGTTTTGTTTTGGATTTGTGAGAACATTTTGAGAACAACTTGATTTGTAAAATAAAAATCAGATATGTGACCATGGCTGAGGGTGGTTCCTTTGTTCTACATGTGTATGTTTAAGATAAATGTCATGAGTGTTTGTTTGGACATTCAAGTTTATGTCCAAAGCCCTTAGTTCCTGCTGATGCCCTGGCAGATTTAGCACTTAGGTGCCGAGTATGGATGTGCCAGGCAAGGCTGGTCCTGCTGATCCATTTGTGTTGACCTAGCTGAAGGTTCATTGGATTAAAGTTTCCCAGGTGTCACTGCCTCCCTGGTGTAGTCCTGGGTCAGTGTTTAGCCCCTCAGTATTTCCCTGTGCTTCCTCATCCTCAGAATCAGTGCTGGACTCATCATGTGCAGCCGCATCCACTGCATCAACGTCTTCATCGTCCACTGCGTCCCCCCTTTTCAGCACAAGATTGTGTAGAGCGCAGCATGCTACCACTATCACCAACACACCATCTGGGGGTACTGGAGTGCGCCTCATGAGCGGTCCAGGCTCTCTCCACCACAGCCCTTGTGGAGGCGTGGCTCCTATTGTAGCGCTGCTCAGCTTCTGACCTTGGATGGGGCAGAGGCGTCATGAGCCACCTTCTGAGGGGATAGCCCTTGTCACCCTGCAACCATCCATCAAGCCGAGCCAGAGCACTGAAGAGGCCCGGCACCTGGGAGTGTCTAAAGATGTAGGCATCGTGGGAGCTGCCTGGGTACCTTGAACAGACTTGTAGAATCTGCATCCTGTGATCACACACTATCTGCACGTTCATGGAGTGGAAGCCCTTCCTGTTGACGAAGGCACCGGGCTCACCTGCTGGTGCCTTGATGGCCACATGTGTACAGTCTATTGCACCCTGGACGCGGAGGAAGCCAGCAATGGCCACGAAGCCCCTGGCTCGCTGTGCCTGGCTTGCCTGATCCCAACGGAAGCGGATGAAGGTCAATGCAGGATAGTGGCGTTTTCTGCAGCCCCTTCCACCTTGGACTACCTCTTGGTCCTGCACCCCTTGTGCCTGCACCTGTCCTCCCAAAGGTGGTTCCCCTAGAGGCTGAATGTGCACTCCTGGCCTCCTCCTTATTCTAGCCATCCCTTCCTCCTCAGAGGAGCTGCTTCTGGTGGACATGCAGAACCCATACCCAGGCTAAGGGGAGGCATCCGGAAAGCTGCAGGCCCGCTAAAGATTACTGACTGCAGAGTGCTGACCTGAAGGTTCAAAGTACACAGAAAGCTGCTGGAATTCATTCTGAACTGCTGCAGATCACACAGGCAAGTTTAATTTCTCCAATAAATACTTCACAGACCAGATTTACGATCCCACTGAGCCCTCTTATCCCACCCATGGAAGAGGTTCATTTAAAAAGTCTGTTACCCGCCTGCCCATTGCACCCGTGCGCCAACTCGAAGATCACACGAGCGCCTGAAAATCACCGTTGATTGGCGAATTAATGGCCTTAACTAGCCCATTAATCAATGGCGGGCGTGGGTCGAACTTCATCGCCCACCCGCCCAGCAAAATATCGCGATGACACGTGGTGACATCGGGACACTCGCCCAGTGTCACCGCACGTCATTTTACGTGCAGACGTGAAGGCCCGCCCCCTCCGCACGTCAAACAGAAAATTCTGTCCCATGTGACAGAGTCACATGAAGGGACATGTTCTATGACATTTTTATTTTCTTCATTGGTTTTTTTAAACAGTGCTTCATCTCCCTGAGGCAGCTCCGTGCTTCAGGGAGATTGAAGCGCACTTCCGCGTGCATGCGCAAAGTTCGAGCTAGGCCCACTCGTCCTCCTCCCCCCCGCCCGCACAGGCAACACTCAATGCTGCTGCATGCATTCCACGCTGGGCGGGTCTTAGTTGGCCCACCAGCATGAAATCGCAGTGCGGTGCCGATTGCAGGAGGTGGTCGGCTTCCCAACCGCCCTCGCCCACCCCCACCAAGGGCAAAATTCTGCCCCAGGTGTGGATGAATTGTATCCCAGCCTGCTAAGGGAACAATGAAGCAAATAGTAGAGGGTTTGACCATCATTTTCCAATCCTCTCTCGTTACAGGCGTGGTGCCATTTGACTAGGGGACAGTTAACATTGTACCGTTGTTTGAAAGGAGAGAAAGGGATAGCCTGAGTAAATACAGACCTGTCAGCCTTACCTTGGTGATGGACAAATAATTGGAAAATATTCTGAGGGACAGTACTAATCATCATTCAGAAAAGCACAGATTAGTAAAGAGCAATCATGATGGATTTGTTAAGGGAAGATGGTGTCTGTCAAACTGGATTGAACTTTTTGAGGAACTAACAAGGAGGATCTAAGAAGTAGTATGTTTGCTGTAGTCCACATGGATTTTACTAAGGCTTTTGACAATGGTGGACTGGTCAGAAAACAAAACCCATGGGATCCAAGGAACACTGCATGCTGAATCCAAAATTCACTCAGTGACAGGAAGGGAAGGGTAATAGTCCACATAAAGCTCTTTCTAGTGGGGTTCCACAGGGATCAGTTCTAGGTCCCTTGCTTTTGCAGGATATATTGATGCTTAGACTTAAATCTGAAATTTGCAGATGATACAAAAATTGATCATGTGGCCGTTATCGAGGAAGGAAGTTGCAGACTGCAGAAAGATGTTGATGGACTCATCAAGTGGGCAAAAAGATGGAAAAATGGAATTCAATCATGAGAGGTGTGAGGTAATGCATTTGGGGAGAGCAAACAAGGCAAATGAATACTCTGATAGGATACTGAGAAATGTAAAGGAACAGAGAGATCTTGGAGTGCATGCCACAGATCTCTATATGTACCAGGGCAGGTAAATAAGATGCTTAAGAAGGCAGATACAATATTTTTCTTTATTAGCCAAGGGCTAGAAAATAAGAGCAGGGAGATTATTCTAGAACTATATAAGATATGCGTTAGACCATACTGGAGAATTTTGGCTATAAGTAAAAGCTGGATATGCTGGGGTTATTTTCTTTGCAGCAGTGGAGGCTGAGGGGAGATTTAATTAAGGTGTGAGGAGCCGAGATTGAGTGGATAGAAAGGACTTAATTCTTTCAGCAGTGAGGTCATTACCAGGGAGAATAGATTTAAGGTAATTAGTAGAAGGCTTAGAGGGATGTTCAAGAGAGGCTCATGAGGGTCTTGAACTCACTGCCTGAAAGAATGGTAGAAGCAGAAACCCTCATCATGCTTAAAAAGTACTTGGATTTTCACTTGAAGTGCTGGAACCTACAAGGCTAAGACCAGGAGCTGTAAATTGAGATAAGGTTGGAAAGCTCTTTTTTGGCCAACACAGACACAATGATCTGAATGGTTTCCTTCTGTGTCGTTAACTTTCTGTAATATGGAACAGAATTCTTCTTCCTGGCCCACAAGGAACAAAAAGAATCATTATCAAATTGTGTTTTTCATAAAAATCTTTAGTAGTGTTGTTAAAGTGCAAGATCTATAGCAACCACTTGACCGTTAAAGGTCCCGTTTACCCATGCTAAAATAAAGTGAAATATTTATTTTATTATTGATTCAGTGATTCCCACTTTCCTAACAAAATATCTATGACCACATAACTCATCTGTTAGTTATGTGCTTAATCTTCACGTTATGTCTTTGACAACTGAGCTTATTGTGCTGTATTTTGATTTTCCAGTAAACTGACTTATAAAAATATCCATTTGCGAATGAAATGTCCAATTCAGGCACACAAAATAAACACAGCAACTTGCATTTATGGAGCATATTTATATAGTAATATGTCCCAAGGTGCTTCACAGATTCACATTGCTGATAAAGAATCACATAAAAACATTAACTGGTCTTTTGAGTTTACAGATGCGGAACTATCCGCTACATGTTTCTGCCATGTTCTATCTTTATTTCCTAATTAATTTCAGATTGTTTATCTATCCACAAAGTAATGATCAAATCAATTCATTTTTTTTTAACTTGTAGGTAATTTAAGAATTTTTTAAAATTTAGCTAATAGTTTAACAGTGCTGGGGCCACAATCATTTACAAAATATATCAATGACTTGGATGAGGGCAATTAATGCACTATCACCAAGTTTGCAGATGACACAAAAATAGGTGGAATGGCAAGTGGTGAGGATGACACAAGAGTCTACAGAGGGATATAGACAGGTTAAGTGAGTGGGCAAAAACTTGGCAGATGGAATATAATATGGGAAGATGTGAGGTTATGCACTTTGGCAGGAAGAATAGAAGAGCTGAATATTATTTAAATGGAGAAAGACTGCAGAAAACTGCAGCACAGAAGAATTTAGGAGCCCTTGTGCATGAATCCCAAAAAGCTAGCATACAAGTTCAGCAAGTAATAGGGAAGGCAAATGGAGTGTTGGTCTTTATTTCAAAGGAAATGGAGTATAAAAATAGGGAAGTCTTGCTAAAACTATGCAAGGCATTAATTAGATCACACCTAGAATACTGTGAACAGATTTGGTCCCCTTATCTAAGAAAAGATGTACTGGCATTGGAGGCAGTCCAGAGCAGGTTCACTAGGTTGATCCCAGGTATGGGGGGATTTTCTTATGAGGAGAGTTTGAGTAGTTTGGGCCTGTACTCATTGGAGTATGGAAGAATGAGAGGCGATCTTATTGAAACATATAAGATTCTTAGGGGGCTCGACAGGGCAGATGCTGAGAGGCTGTTTTCCCTCGTGGGAGAGTCTCGGGACAGAGGGCATAATCTCAGAGTAAGCGATCGCCCATTTAAGACAGAGATGAGGAGGAATTTCTTCTCTCAGAGGGTAGTGAATCTGTGGAATTCTTTACCGCAGAGGGCTTTAGAGGCTGGGGTGTTAAGTATATTCAAGGCTGATATAGACAGATTTTAATCAGTAAGGGAATCAAAGGTTATGGGGAAAAGGCAGAAAAGTGGAGTTGAGGATAATCAGGTCAGCCATGATCTCATTGAATGGCCTACTTCTGCTCCTATGTCTTATGGGGCTGCACCTTCTGCTCGGCGAGCGGGGGGCGGGTCCGGCTCACCGACGTGTAAAGTGACGCGGAGTGACGTCGGGCAGGCGTCCCGATGTCACCCCATGTCATTTACATTTTCAGGACAGCACGCGTGGAGCCAAGTCAGCTGCGCACCCGCCGACCTGTCAACGACCACTTAAGGCCATTAATAAAATAATTGAGGTAATCAATGGGCCTGCCCATCCTACCTTAAGGTTGGCGGGCAGGCCGGGAGCCCAGGCGGGCTTCTGAAAAAAGATGAGACCTCATCCACGGGCGGGATGAGATTTCATGAGGGATTTTAAATGTTTACAAAATGTTGAAATAAAAGAAATTGACATGTCCCAGCTCATGTGACAGTGTCACATGAGGGTACATGTCAGGAATAATTTTTTCACACTTGTAAAAATTTTTGAAATTTCCAGCCATCTCCCTGAGGCAGCACTTTGCCTCAGGGCGATCTGTGCCCTCTTTTGCACGTATGCTCAGGGAATCCCCCCGCCCACACAGGGAACGCACAGCACTTCCAAGCGGTCATCACGCTGGGTGGGCCAATTAAATGGCGGCGCCCCCCCATGTGGGGGCGCCGATCGGAAACCCACCTGCCAATGCCCACTTCCGCACATCCTCCCCCGATGGGGGGAAAATATTGCCCATGGTCTTGTGGGTCTGACATCAAATCTGCAATACTGGTTGACACATTTACCTGAAGCCCCTCTCCCACTATTTTAGTAAAGGTGTTAACCAATTTAAACTAAATATATTAACACTTCTGCCAAAGTAGTAGAAATTTCAGGTCAACCTGTACAAAAGCATCCCATGACATAATTTACCAATGCAAAATCCTGAACATCCACCATTTTGTAAGTGGAGAAAACAAAAGAGGAGGAAACGGATATTTAACCTCATTCCAAAGATAGAGGACAGTATGGTACGTGGTGTATGACAGGTGGACTGCGCAATCGAATGGAAAACTGAGGTCAGTTGAAAATATGAAGCAGCAGACAATTTTTTAATACAAAACCAAAATGCTGTGGATGCTGGAAATCTGCAATAAAAACAGAAAATGCTGGAAATTCTCAACAGGTCTGGCAAAATCCTTGGAGAGAAAAACAGTTAACTTTTCAGGATGGTAACCTTTTATCAGAACTCATCTTAAAAATCAAATCTAAAGACATTTAAAAAAAATTATTCCAGGGATCCCCAGGTTTACTGCAAGGTTTACTCAACCAGCTGCTATAGGTATTAAGTGAATGCCTCAAATGTAAGAATTTTCCTCCCCTTTGCCCTTGAGAGGTTCATTGTGCTTATATGAAATTGACATATCAGTAAAAGTTACATTTTCCTTCAAACTAGTTGTACCAATTTGTTGCATGGTAAAAGTAAAAAAAAAACATAATTATTTTGACCTATAAGTGCACAATAGTTTGGAGACCACTCAGTTTCAGACAAACCTTGGAACATGAAACTGTTTCTCACTTTGTGCTGATTCTTGCAAAGGATATTAAGAATTGCTCTCCAATTTTGATGTGTTTATTTCGTATTTTTCTTCAGGTTATCATAAAATTCAAGAGTGTGTCAAAAATATTTCATTAAGTGAGTTAATATATGAAGTATGCAATTACTTAGCAACAGCACAATCTCTTTGTTCACAAGGGCAATAACGTGATCAAAATTCTTATACTTTTTATGTTTGGAAAAAGGTACAGCAGAAACATTGGCCTTTTAACTATTGGCAGTAGTCCCAAAATTCTATTATACTAATAACCGGAGTATGGACATTGTCAGTTGTGGCAAAGCTTACCTGCCAGCTACATTGTCACTTGCCTCTGTTCTCCTAAGGCTGTTATGTAATCAGTAAGACATTTCAGCTTTGGGACCTTATTTAATGATATTATTATTTTCAAAATTGATTTCTCAAGCATTTCCTCCTTCCCTATCCCAGAGTCCTCAATACTTTTCCAAGTGCATGATTTATTTTCCTTTATGCAGCAATTATTCCAGACATGACCTTTATCTAATTTCTCAGTTTTAATGTATATCATTGTTGGGTCCTGGTCACTAGTTTAGTTGAACTAAGGGACCCGGGTTGCAGGCTTGCTTCGGGATGAGCGAGTTAGTACCATAAACATAGTAGATCAGTAGATAGTTCTTCTGTAGAACACATTCTATTTATTTACAAAGGAACTCAGCAGCTACACTTGTGTACTTACAACTCAAACCGTCACTACATTACAGACTCTAACTCCAGACTATTAACCACTGACTACAGACTACTAAGGTTGCCTGTGCTACTCTGTCATTGGATAATAAGGTCATGTGATCTTCCATTATAACATTCTTCTTAAAGGTATATTACACATCAGATTACCACATCCCTCCCCCTTTACTCAGAAATATATTTTACAGTTACAATTACAATTTTTCTCAAAATATCAAATTGTTTACACAGATAAATAATTTACAAATTCAGTCTTTCTGGGGGGTTTCCTTTGCGTGTAGGGTGTCTCAGCTCTAAAGCTTCAGATGCTTTGGCAGGAACCTCGTTTTCTGGTGTTGTCCAAAAATCAGGTTCTTCGGTGGGCACCTGCAAATCTTCAACTCTTGCAGGTACAGGCGATCCTTCAGACACATCCTTACTCAGCTGAGATCTTTCAACAGGAGATGTTGACATAGTCGTGAACACTGGAGGAATCATTTCCTGATACTTTGTTTCTCTCCTCCTTATATGATCTATATGTCTCCGTGTAATTCGGTCTTCTACTTTCACGTGGTAAGAAAGAGGTCCAGTGACTGCACTTATTTCACCTGATAACCACTTAGGTCCTTCACCAAAATTTTTCACATATACCGGCTCTCCTGCAGTAAACTTTCTGTCATGACAATGCCAGTCATGTACATTTTTCTGACTTCCCTGACTCCTTTCCACCTACCCCCCTAAATTTGGCATAATTAAGCTCAATCTCGTCCTGAGATGGTGTTTCATCAATAATTCCGCAGATGTGACACCTGTTGTTGTATGAGAGGTGGTTCTATAATGGAAAAGAAAGCATGCTAGCTTGGTCGCTATGGAGTCTCCAGTTAATTTCTTCGTGTCATTTTTGAATGTTTGAACTGCTCGCTCAGCCAGTCGATTCGAGGAAGGGTGGTACAGTGAAATTTTTACATGAGTAAGACTGATATACCATTGAAACTTAGCACTCGTAAATGCCATACCGTTATCTGATATGACCACTTCTGGTAGTCCGTTGATGGAGAAACTTTGTCATAGCTTGTCAATTGTAGCAGAAGATGTTGGTGACTTTACCTCATATATGTCCATCCATTTTGAGTGAGCATCAACAGTAAGGAGAAACATTGTTCCCATAAAAAATCCTACATAGTCAATATGCAGTCGTACCCATGGCCTTCCTGGCCACTCCCATGAGTGTAACGGAGCTGTTGGAGGTAACTTTTGCACTTGCTGACACTGCATACAACTTCTCATTAAGCTCTCTATTTCTCCATCCATTCCAGGCCACCATTGATAGCTGCATGCTATGGTCTTCATTCGGGTGTGCATACCTGGATGTGCACTATGTACTTCAGTTAACAAAGGCTTTCATCCTTTTGGAGGAACAATCACTCGAGCTCTCCACAATAAGATACCATCCTGGCTGGTTATCTCATATGTTTTGTGAAAATATGGTTTCATTTTGTCAGATTCCTGTTCTTGAGACCAACCGTGAAGAACTTGTTCTCGTACTTTGGAAAGGATTGGGTCTCGACTTGTCCAATCTCTGATCTGTCTAGCACATACTAGATAGATCTAAGAAGTTCAATAATAAAACGAGTTCTTGAGGAAGTGGAACATCCTCATTGTTTTTTTTCAAAGGCAAATGACTAAGCGCATCAGCGTTTGCAATCTGATTTCCAGGGCTGTGGATGAAAGTATACTCATACGCTGCCAGAATCAATGCCCACTTCTGTATTCTTGCTGAGGCTGTGGGTGGCATAGCCTTGTCCTTGCTAAACAATCCTAGCAAAGGCTTATGGTCCAAAATGATAATAAAATAATGATAGTGTACATACTGGTGAAATTCCTTGACACCAAAGATGATTGACAAGCCTTCTTTTCCTATCTGTGAGTATCCCTTTTGCGCTATGTTGAGCGTTCTTGATACATATCCAGTAGGTCATTCTGAGCCATCATCCATTCAATGGGAGAGCACTGCTCCCACTCCATAAGGGGATGTGTCACATGTTGGAACTAATTCTTTTCTTTGGTCAAAATGTACTAATAGGGTGGATAAGTGCAACAGCTATTTCACTTTTGTGAAAGCTTCTTTCTATGGTGTTTGCCAAGACTAATGTTGTTTTTCTTGAGTAGGTAACACAGAGGTGCCAGTTCTGTTGACAAATTAGGCAAGAAGCGTCCATAGTAATTGATCATCCCCAAGAATGATTTGAGCTCAGAGTTGTTCTTTGGCGCTGGTGCATCTCTAATGGCTCTCACTTTTTCCTCAACTGGGTGGAGGCCTTGTGAATCTACCCTGTGACCTAAATAAATTATCTCTGTTTCACTTGGAATGTGCACTTTTCTTTTTTTAAACACACTCCCGCCCGTGAAAAACACTTCAAAACTTCTTCCAAGTTTGCCACATGCTCCTTTTCAGTGAGTCCTGTCGCTAGAATGGCATCTAAATAAACTACAACATGAGTCAATCCCTGCAGTAAATTTTCCATTGTCCTCTGGAATATGGTGCATGCAGAGGATACACCAAAAGGCAAGCAGGTATATTGGTACAACCCTTTGTTGTATTAATTGTGACAAACCTCTGGGAAGCCTTCTCTAACTCCAATTGTTTATAAGCATGGCTCATATCAAGCTTCGTGTAGGTGGCTCTACCTGCCAACTTAGCATACAGGTCTTCAATTTTTGGTGTCTGTCCAACTTAGCCACTATATTGACATTCAATTTGTAATCTCCACAGATTTGAACACTTTGGTCAGGCTTAAGTACGGGGACTATTGGAGCTGCCTATTCCGAGAGCTGCACAGATTGTATCACTCCCAGTTTCTCTAATCTATCCAATTTGGTGTCTGCCTTTTCCCGCATTGCATAAGGTACTGGTCTTGCCTTCATAAATCAGGGGGTAGAGTCTGGATCAACATGAATTTTTGCTTGTAACCCTTGGATCTTCCAGAATTCATCTTGGAAAACTGAGGCATATTTTTGTATCAGCTCAGGTAACCCACTGGCTCTCAGCTGGAAGATCTCAGTCCAGTCCAATTTAATTTCTTTCAGCCAGTTTCATCCAAGGAGACTTGGCCCCTCACCTGCTACCACCATCAAGGCTAATTTTACTGATTGACTTCCGTACTGTACAGTAACCCTGCTTATGTCTTTGATTTTGATGTCTTCTCCCGTATAAGTTTTCAATTCGGCATCTGTTTCTTCCAAATTTAATTTACATTCCCTATGATTCAGCTATTTAATGGTATGCTCACCAATCACCGTAGAGGAAGCCCCTGTATCCACCTCCATTCTGATAGGCCTATTATTCACCCTCACTGTTACATAGATTGGTTCTGTTCTTCCTACGTTTAAATTATACAATGAATAAATATCTGAACCTGTTACTTCAGGCTCTTCTGTGTTATGAATCTCCTGGGTTTTTTTTGATGGAAAGTCTGCCTGATTCTATCCTTGCAATGTCTCATGAGGTGTCCATTTCGATGACAGTAAAAACATTCGATTTTCTTAAACTTCAATTCATCACAAGGTTGTCTGCTTCCACCTCTGTTACCATTATTCCATGTTTTCGCTGCTAAGTCATTTCCTTTTATTTGTCTGTAAGCTGTGGCTGCTTCCCGCTTCTCATCACAGCTATACATTTTCGTGATCTTTTTGGCTGGGGCTCCCTGCCCAACATGGAGGATGGCGTCATTTTGCGCTCCCTGTATGACTTTTGAGTCCCTCACTGTGCCTTCCATAGCCAATGCTCTTTCCTGCACCAACTGAAAATCCAAATTTGTTTCAGACAGTAATCCCTTCTGAATCGTATCTTCATTTATACTGCACACCAAACGATCTCTAAGCTTTTAATTTATAGATGTACCAAACTCACAGTATTCTGTTAACTGTTTTAGACTTGCCACATAACAAGCAACTGTCTCCCCTGGAGCTCTATTTCTTGAGTTAAATTTGAACCGTTGCATCATTACCAAGGGCTTGGGCTGGTAATGACTCTTCACAAGGTTCACTAAATCATCAAAGCTTTTTGAATCCGGGGCACTGAGTGCCATTAAACTTCAGATCAATCCATAAGTCTTACTCTCACACGTGGATAAGAGGATTGCACGCTTCTTCTCCTCCCCCACAATGCCGTTAGCTTGGAAAAAGAATGTGAGGCATTCAACATAATAAGACCAATCATCCACTGTTGGGTCAAAAGGATCAACTCTTCCAAACTTCGAGGGGACTGCTTCACTGATTGGGACGGAAATTCTACTTACAATTACTGTGTGAGGCACAGCCTGATTTTGGTTCACTTGATTTCTTTCCTCACTTTTTCTTGCTGATTTTCACATCATCGCCAGTTTGCTGGGTCCTGGTCATGAGTTTGGTTGGACTAATGGATCCGGGTTGCACACTTGTTTCGGGATGAGCGAGTTGGTACCATAGACATAGTAGATCAGTACACAGTTCTTACATGGAACACATTCTATTTATTCACAAAGGAATTCAGCAACTACACTTGTGTACTTACAACTAAAACCTTGTCCCTACATTACAGACTCTTTCTCTGGACTACTAACTACTGACTACAGACTAAGACAACTAAGGTAGCCTATGCTACTCTGTCATTGGATAATAAGGTCATGTGATCTTGTTATAACATTGTTCTTAAAGGTATATTAAACTTCAGATTACCACAATCACGTAACCCAATCCTGCATCACTATATCATTCGCTTTGTTATAATTTGAGTCATTAAAAAGCTATGTAGGGAGTGTGTGCAGTGAATATTATACTAAACACAAATCTGAGCCCCTGGCTAGAGATCTGTTTGCAGACAATCCCAAAACAGGCATCAAAGGGTGTGCAGAATGTGTACATTCATTCTATGCCAGGAGTGAGCAGTATTACATATTGCTTAGACCACCCTGTCATCATTAATGGGCTCCCACCTGAAATTGGCATTAACCTCCCATAGGGAATGGGTCTAATGTATGATTCAGGCTCCTTTACGAAATTGGTTCATGACAGACTGCAGCATTTGCTATCGAGGGAACCGCTGGAAGCTGCCAGATAAGTAAAACAATTTTTATTTCCTGAATATCGAGCCTTCAAAAATTGGTGGGATCTGCCTGGCTCCACATTACAACTGGCCACTGCCAGCCACCTTTCCTTTCTTTTGACCCCCCAGAAGGATCCACTTGTCCCCTTTAGCCATCAATCCCAGCAGCTGATCTTGCTGTCCTTCTAGCCTCTCTCCTGCCTCCTTGCACAGAAGCAAACTGCTTCAGGACTCTAACTGCTGCCTGCAGCTTGCCAGCACTTTACTAATGAGGCAGTGGACCAATTTTTTGCAATCTTGCCACCGGCCTCTTTAGGCTTATGCAGCAGACACTGCACAAGAATCGCACCCTGACTTCATTTTGTTTCAACCACCTGTTAGTAGTATTGAACTGCAACAATGTGTGTGGAAATACCTGACCGCTGTTCTTTAATGCTTAAATCTGTGAATGCTGAACAAAGACTATTTCACAAAAAGCACTAGTTAACCTGATAAGAATTAACACAGGAAGTAATTGAGGCAGCGATCAATGTATCTTTTAAAAGAAGAATAGATAAGCATTTGAAGTAGAGGCTGATACCGAGATATTGGGAGATAGCAGAGCATGGGATTAGTTTAGGATTGCTCTTGAACAAGGCCCAAATAACTTGTTTAGTTCTTAATACTGACTTTCAGTTTGCTTTTATCATACACTACTGGCCTTAGATCAGTAGCTATATAATGTGTTTTGCAACCATCAGTACATTCGTACTGCTTTGATCTGTAGATCACATTCTCACAGCCTGGAGAGAGCTCCAGAGCTATACATTTACAAAGATGTGCTGAGCATTTACCTGATATTAAAAATGAGGTTAGGTTGAAAAGCAACAATTTCCTGTTTGATGCTTTCTATTCCATGACAATGTCATTTTTGTAGTTAATAGCACAATAATTTGTAACATACATTGTTGTTAGAAGCTGAAAAAGAGAAGACTGATTTTTGTGTTCCATTTTGGCCACCTAAGTTGTTCACATCTTGTGGTAATTTGGGAGTTATACATTCGTGTCTCCTGTAGGTGTTTCAGTGAAACTTATGTTCGGTTTCCCCATGCATTAGTACTGCCAGTCATGCACCAGGGCCGTTGGCAAGTATACATTTAATCTTCTGGTGCTCTCATAGTAGTTTGAGGAGAAATTTGGCTCAGTAATGCCTGTGTTTAGGTCCTTTGCAGCTTCTTAAATGACGTCCAGGATGCATGCACACACTTCCAATGGGAAGTGCAGCAAAGACCATCTTAGTGAAAGGGTTTGCATGCACTAAGGAACAATCAATGACAGTGTGCAGAACAGGCAGATAATGACATCAGACAATGTGGAATGCTGATCTGAAGCCCATGTTGCCATTTTCAAATGCCATGCCCCAGCCCTGACTTAACCTGATGGACTGCACACCCACATCAGGATCGTGAACTATTTACAGGTCAGCAGCTGGATTATTTCTTCTATCTGCTCATGCATTTGCATCCATTTTTGGAGCTTTGGTTGCCTAAACTTTCAGTGGTCTACAGGAAGTGGTTTGGCTGGTGCTGAAGTACTTTTTGTTGATTTAAAAGCTTGTACTGAAGTAAGTTGCTTCCTGATGCTGGTGGCTTAGAGGCTGTCCACTTGGAATTGAATATAACTGTAAAAATAAACAGAGGTTATGCAGAGCATGGCAAACTGCTAGAAGAGGAAGAAGTAGGGGAATTGGAGGGCACTCATCAGATTGTTATATTCACCAAGGGTTTTTAGGGAGCAATTCTCTTATCTCATTATCAGCAATGACCAATGGTTGAGATTTTTTCATTTCACTAAAGAGGTCATGGATGTGTAGTATAATGGTCTGGCACATATAGGGTTAATGTGGGACTGAGTACAGTACCGCCCACACAGTGATGTAACAGAGCACAAAACCTTCACCCAGAGTCAGTTGAGTGTTGGACAGAGCTGTGTGTACCAACAAGCATGGAGACAGCTCCTAGCTTGTATCCTTTCCTATATATTTGTAAAGAGTCCTAAGAGTCAATAAAGACTTACAGTTAACCTATGTATGACTATGAAGACTTCTTCAGACCTACCAAACTGTAACCAACACCCTACAACAGAATGAAACCTGCAAAATGCTACATCCACAGCTACAACCATAAAACAGGGCAAGAACTGCATTGTCTGTGGCTGCCAAAGTGGCTCTGGCTCTTTTATACACCTGGCTCCTTCTAGGCAGCTGCTGGCAACATAAGCAACATCTCACAGTTTACAGTAAACTGCTGCATAAGGGAGGTCACTGAGGCTCTCTTTATAAAGGGAGACAGCTTCATCTCATTCCCACTTGCCAGAGGCAAGCAGACAGAGCAAGCATGAAGCTTTGTTCAGATTGCAGCCTTCTCAATAGGGCAGGGTGCCATTGACTGCACACACATTGCCTTACATCCGTTTCCTGTCAAATTGGATATTTTCATGAACTAAAAGGAATTCCAGCACTGTAAGAGACCCTACAAGTCTCTTTGACCACTGGTATCCATAGCCATGATGGCAGCAAACTGGACTTGCAGAGCAACAAGCAGAGGTTTCATGACCTCAGTTGGAGCTTCCACTACAGCACCCAGACATTGGGTAGATTCAGCTGTATTGGGGGCTGAGACATTGTCTATCAAACATTACATCATGGCTGGGTCTACAAGTGTCATGAAGTTAGCAAGTGCTACCATGCTAGAAAATATTGGCTCCAAGTCCTGTGCCAGGTTGGAGCCAGACTCCTCCACGCTCCTTGATGGTGACAACAGGTTCTCTAGCAGGCCTGCCAATGCACTGAGCATTTCTGTGTTCATACCTATCAATGTTGTCCAATAGACTGCCCCATCATGGTGCCTTCTGCAGCAGAGCACGTCTGTCACCTCACCCTCTGGGCAACTGGCACACGCACTATCCCCTGCCTTGCGGCTGCTTGCTTTTCCCTGGTGAGTCATCACATGAAGATCCCGACTCTATACAACCCTCTATTTGCAATGCTAGAATCTGAGCTGGTGGCTGTGAGTGTCAGGTCACTTGATGGTGCTTCTTCCTCAGAAGTGTGTTCTGCTTCTTGCTTTTCATTCTGAGGCTGCACTGGTTGACCAGGTGGCAGATCCTGGTTCCCTGAAAGCATAAATGCACAAGGGGAAGATTGGGGGAAGAAAGGTGAAGGATGGGAGTGCGTGGATGGCTGGAAAGCAAGGGGTGCATGGTGACACCACCTGCAGTTTGTACATCATATCAGATGTTGTGGGAGGATGCTATACTGAGGACTATAGCTCAGTATGTCAGAGTTCACTGGAATAATAGTGCACTGAATTGGCCAAGCAATTGGAGGAAGAGCCTTTTGCTTTGAGCCTTTCACTTGATATCTGTTTTTGATTCACAAAATCCTCTGGGTCGTTTTTGATGCGGCAGAGAATTTTAATGTATTCCATTTGTGGAAAAAACTTTGTCAATTTTGCCCTACATCTGTTTTTCAAAGTTTTGCGAAGAGAAGGCAAGATTAGAAACAAACAGAAATATTATGGAGTTTTTAACATTTTCAGGTTGTCTATATTTAATTTATCTCTTTGATTGTAGGCTGTTACATAATCTGCAACAAAAGTATATTTTTGAAAAACACACTATTGTGTTGAACTCACAGTGAGGTATTAGCAATTAAAGTTAATGGGTTTGGATTTTATTTCAAATAACTTAAAAAGTAGCAGATGGCAGAATGCAATAGGAACTCATTAATGAGTTTGCTAAATTATAATTGCTCAATGCAATATTATTATGAGGGCTATACTATTTTTAATATCTTTTATAAATAATTTCTTCATATTTTATAGTTGCAGAATGAAGTTTTATGTTGCATGACATCGCACACTTAACATGCTTTCAAGAAACACACTGGGCAAAATTTTGCCCTCGTTGGGCAGGTTTGGCGGGGGGTGCGGGTGGAGCGGTTGGGAAGCTGACTGCCACCCGTGATCGGGGCCGGACCTCGATTTCATGCTGGTGGGCCAATTAAGTCCCGCCCAGCGTGAACGCCGGCTGGAGAACCTCCGAGAAGGGGCGGGCGGGGGTGGGGGCCTGTTGTCCACCGGGTCCAATGGCGACCTGGCGGCCGGTTCAAAAACGGCGCAGGCAGCCCCAGGGAGGCTGCCCGCATCGGAGTTGCTGCAGCACCATGGCTGCAAACGAGGATGCAGAGACCAGGCGGGAGGTGAGGTTGGCTGGGCACTCAGCCCCCTCTTTTTCCGATGAGAGCCTTGCTGCCCTCCTGGAGGAGGTGGCTGCCAGAAGGGATACCCTTGTCCCCAGAGATAGGAGGAGGGAGCCACTGCACCTCACAAAGAGGGCATGAAAGAAGGTGGAAGGCCAGGTGAGCAGCCACGATGTGGTGCGTTGCTGGAAGCACTTCAATGACCTGCTGCGCTCAGGAAGGGTGAGTACCGTGTTGACGTGGGTCAGTGTGTTCAATTGTTTTGGGCTGGCCGTCCCCCCGTGGAGCTCAAGGGTGTTAGAGCCTGAGTGCCAACTGTCAATCACGCTGGAACTGGCCAAGAGGCTGAGCCCTGGCTGCTTCGACTGAGTGTCGTGCACCTCGAGAGCCACGACTCGGATGTGCCCTGAAAGGTGCTCCTCAGCAATGGCGCTGCAGGTAGAGAGTCGACTAATCAATGCTCCTTTGTCCATTCAGGAGAAGATGACCCATAACGATATTGAGAGGTTGCGGACTGGTCGGGGACCCCCACACCTCCTCATCCTCTCCCGGTACGAGCAGGAGGCCTTGGAGCTCGAGAGGCGCCATGCACCTCGGTCAAGCAGCAGCGGAGAGGCTGGGGTGTAAGACGAAGGTAAGAGTGCAGTGCACAGAGGTGAGAATTTCGGCTTGTGCAACCATTCTAGCATCGTCTCTTCATTGATGTGAGCCTCGAACCTGGAATCCCCATTGATCATTGAAAGGTGAGGGCACCATGATGCAGATCTCCCTTGTCTTGTGTGATGACTTTAACTAATGACATGCCCTTTTTTTCCCATTTAGGTTCACCAGCGGGCGTTTGCCCTCCAGGCCCTGAAGGGCCACCCCTGACACTGGAGGTGTCCCCAAGAACCTGCATCACAGCCACTCTCTGAACCAGGCACCTGCGCAGATACCAGCATCTCGGTGGGCATTAGTTCAGTGGCTAGTTTCTCGGTGCACCTTGGTGAGGGCACTTCACACTCGCTTGAGGAGCAGGCGGAGGCAGAGAGTGCCCAGGACGCCGGCAGTTGGAGTACTGCTGAAGACCAGAATAATGCTCAGTCGAAGGCAGATGATGAGCCTCTAGAGTCATCCGTTAAGCAGCAGGTGTTGGATGTCCAGCAGGGTGTGTGGGAGGATCTGGCGGAGATCCAAGAGGGTATGCATTGTGGAGGAGTCCCTGTGTAGGTGAGCACTGTGTTGACCCTCTTGGCTGAGTGCAATGCCTCCTCCATGGAGAGACTGGTGACTCTCATGGAGAGGCAGCTCCAGGAACAGAATCAGGGGTTCCTGGGGTTGCGCTCAGGCCTGCAAGCCCTCACACAGGCACTGACCTCAGCTGGTCACTGTCCGTGTATGAGATGGATGGGCCACCCAGTATCCCAGCTAGGTGCCCATCCATCAATGGTGAGCAGGGAAGTCCACAGAGACCTCACATTGGTGCACGAGCTGCTTGTCGTCTCTGCGGGCTCCTCTCAGGGCGCTCTGGAAGATGGCAGCAGCTCCTCCACCCATCTGGCATCTGATGAGGCTGCGGTGACTGGGGAAATGCCAGCCATGGTACTAGCCGTTCCCTCCCAGGTGGGGCCAGCACAGGCTCCACTGGCCAGAGGACGGCCGCCAAGGTCATCAAGACCAACTAGGCAGCAAAGTCACTAGGCTGTCGCCAAGGCCGGTGCCAGCAAGGGGGAAGCACCTAGATGTAGCACCCATAACCATAAGTCTAAAGCACCTTAAGCACAAGAAGGACTGGTGACGGGTGATCTTTTGTTACCCCATTTTGCTTTTCTTTTTTTAATGGTGTGACTACCAGTATGGATATTGTTCTATTCAATACTGTGATTTCCAACATTAAATTACATTTGCTTTTGTGTTATTGGCCTGAGTATGCTTCATCTGTTTTGTAGGTGCAGGGTAGGCCAATATGTAATGCTGGATGTGGGTGGCTCGAAACTTTATTGCACAGGCACTAAGTGTATCTTGGGGGCCAAGGAAAGGGTCATTTCTGCGACCCAGGATGGAGACGGCAGCCCTAGCATAAGGTGGTAGTTCTTATCTGGCAGCCTAGCTGAAGGAGCATTGGATCAAGGCATCCCGGGTGCCCCTGCCTCCCTGGAGGCTACTGAGAGCTGGCTCCACGCCCTCAGATTCTCCTCACCGTGCTTCACTTCTGACTCACTACTGGATTCATCCTCTGGGGTCTGTACAGCTGCATCAACATCCTCTTCCACCAGAGGCTTCCCCCTGGCCAGTGCCAGTTGGTGGAGAGCCCAGCAGGCAACTACTATCAGTGACACCCACTCTGGGGGGTATTGCAGTGCGCCTCCTGAACATCCCAGGCATTGGAAGCGCACCTTGAGAGGACCTATTGTTCTCTCTACCACAGCCCTTGTGGAGGCTTGTATTGTATGTGACTTGTATTGTCACGCTTCTCTGCTTCTGTTCTTGGGTGGCGGAGAGGCGTCATGAAGCGCCTTTTCAAGCAGCCATCCATCCAGTCGGGGCTGGAGCGCTGAAGAGCCTCGGCGCATGGGAGTGCCTCAGGATGTAAGTGTCATGGGGCTGCCTGGGTACCTTGCACAGACCTGCAGAATATGCATCCTGTGATCACACACTATCTGCACTTTCATGGAGTGGAAGCCCTTCCTGTTGATGAAGGCACTGGACTCACCTACTAGCGCTTTGATGGTCAGATGTGTGCAGTTGATGGCACCCTAGATGCAGCAATCATTGCAAAGCCTCTGGCTTGCTCAGCCTGGCTGGTCTCGTCCGGACAGAAATGAATGAAAGTCAATGCCTGCCTGATGCGAGCTTCTGTCACCAACTTGATGCAACTGTGGACAGCTGATTGGGAGACTCCACACAGATCCACTGATCCCTGGAAGGAGCCAGAGGCATAGAAGCTGAGGGCCACTATGACCTTTAGAGACACTGACATGGGGTGTCCACCCACAAAGTCGGAGCTGATCTCAGGCCTGATCATCTGACAAATGGAAGTCACTGTCTCCCTGGAGAGACAGTCTCCTTTGGCATTGCATGTCGGACATATTGAAGTAACTGCATCATCACCTGTAAACCCTGGCAGCAGGATGGTGGCATCTTCTGCGGCCTCTTCCGCCTTGGACTACCAACTGGTCCTGCGCCCCTTGTGCCTGCGCCTCTCTTCCCACATGTTCATCCCCTGGAAGCTGACATGTGGCCTCCTCTCCCTTCTGTCTCTCTCTTCCTCCTCAAAGGTGGTGCCTCCAGCGGAGAGCACAATACCTATTACCAGGATAAGGGAAGGCTGTCTGATACCTGTAAGGGTCCACACAGTCTAAATCCTCAGGGGGCCAGGAAGACACCAATGATTCCAGAAATGAAGCCTGGAAATGCTAAGAATGAAGCCCCAATCAGAGATTAAGCTGCCAAGTCTCAATAAGTCACCAGCAGCAAGTTATCTCCATAACTCCTCACTACTCACAGTGGCAATGCTGCTGACCCTTCTTATCCCGCCTGTGGATGAGGTTTTGCAAATTGTGGGCTGGCTGCCTGCCTGTTTTGCCTATGCGACAAGTGAAAAATCACACGAGCTATGTTAAATCGCCGTCAGTTGGGTTGTCAAGGGCTTTATCTGGCCTGTTAATAAATGGCTGGCGTGGCTCTGAATCCAGCGCACACCCGCCGATTGTAATATTGCTCGGATGCGTGATGACGCCGGGACGCTCGCCTGACGTCATCGCGTGTCATTTTATGCTCGTTCGGGTCGGGCACGTGCCCTCCCAATGAGCAAAAAATTCCGCCCACTGTTAGCACAAGTTTTAATGAATTAAAATAATTAACAATATTTGATTACTATTTAATAGTGAAGTGGTTAGCTACAAAACGGAAGTGCCAAGGAATGGTAAACTGTAAACAAAGCTGTAAAATACTTGGGGGATGTAAGTTTTACCCTTTATAAATCTGATTCCGTGAATGCTAATACGCGTGTGGGGAAGCTTAGTCCGCGGAGTTTTACAGCAGCGGGATTTTCCGCTCCCGCCGACGCCAATGGGAATTTAGAATGGCTCGCCGGATTTTATGGCCCTGTCCCCACCGCGACGGGACCGTAAAATCCCAGCCAGTGTTCCCTTTATTTTTCTGGATAACATATCAAAGAAAATATTTTTACCAGCGATCAGTAGTGACCATCTTTTTCCTTTTGTGAATGTTTTGCTCATCAAATTTAGCTGATTGTATAATTGACAATAATAATGCTGCTGCATTACTTTGTTTAAATGTGCAATGCTGAGGGATTTAGTTCAAATTTGCAATTGCAGCCCTGTCCAAAAATGATAAGATATTAAGTGAAGGATAATATTGTTCCCATAACTAGCCAGCAACAAATAAATTACTAAAGGACTAAACTAGGCAAGGCAATATAAACACTTTTTCCTTTTATTAGGGAAGTATAGTTAATGGTACCACAGCTCTACAGCAATGAAACAATATAACCAGACCATCGATCCTCTTCAAGATATGACAGGACCATCACTACAAAAATTTCAAGTTCTTAAGCTGCACCCTGATACTTAGAGCAGGGAAGCAAGAAACTGCTGTAAGTACCGTCCTACTTAACACACTCTCGGGGTGAAACTCATCTTGGACAGTGGCAGTTAATTCTCATCAGTGACTTTAAGAACCATTTCACGTTACTTGCCCATAGAAAATTGGGCAAGGTATAAAACGGGCTGCTGATTTGCTATTCCCCGCTTTGCATTTTGCCCAAGACGAATTTCACCCCCTTTAAGTTTGTGTCCTCTATTACTTTTTATCTTTATGGAGTATGAGCAGAGTAGCTGAACACATCACAGTGCTTAGTTTCGTCTCATGTGCACCAAGGTTACGCCCAGTTCCTTGGTGCAAAGGTAAGAAATCAGTGAATGCCAGATCTCTACTCATTTGTGTTAAATGGGATAGATTTCGAACAGATCTAACAAGTCAAGACTAATGGTCCACAGCATCCATGAGGTGCTGTGGGCCATCAACAGCAGCAGAAATGTACTCAACCACAATGCGTAACCTCATGGCCTGGCATATCCCCCACTCTACCATTAGCATCAAGCCAGGGGATCAACCCTGGTTCAATAAAGCGTGTAGGAGGGCATGCCAGGAGGAGCAGAAGGCATACCTAAAAATAAGGTGTTAACCTGGTGAATCTATAACACAGGACTACTTGCATGCCAAACAGCATAAGCAGCAAGTGATAGACAGAGCTAAGTGATTCCACAACCAATGGATCTGATCTAAGTTCTGCAGTCCTGCCACATCCAGTCGTGAATCATGGTGGACAATTAAACAATTCACTGGAGGACGAGGCTCCACAAATATCGCCATCCTCAATGATGAGGGAGCCCAGCACATCAGTGCAAAAGTTAAGTCTGAAGTATTTGCAACAATCTTCAGCCAGAAGTGCCGAGTGGATGATCCATCTCAGCCTCCTCCAGAGGTACCCAGCATCACAGATGCCAGTCTTCAGCCAGTTCGATTCACTCCACGTGATATAAAGAAATGGCTGAAGGCACTGGATACTGCAAATGCTATGGGCCCTGACCATATTCCAGCAATACTACTGAAGACTTGTGCTCCAAAATTTGCCACACCCCTAGCCAAGCTGTTCCAGTACAGCTACAACACTGGCATCTACCTGTGTGGAAAATTGCCCAGGAATGCCCTGTACACAAAAAACAGTACAAATCCAACCCAGCCAATTACTGCCCCATCAGTGTACTCTTGATCATCAGTAAGGTGATGGAAGGGGTGATCAACAGTGCTATCAAGCAGCACTTGCTTGACAATAACCTGCTCACTGATGCTCAGTTTGGGTTCTGCCAGGGCCACTCAGCTCCTGACCTCATTACAGCCTTGGTTCAAACATGGACAAAAGAGCTGAACTCCAGAGGTGAGGTGAGTGTGACTGCCCTTGACATCAAGACAACATTTGACCAAGTGTGGCATCAAGGAGCCCTAGCAAAACTGGAATCAGTGGGAAAACTCTCCATTGGTTGAAGTCATACCTAACACAATGGAAGAGGTTGTGGTTGTTGGAGGTCAATCATCTCAGTTCCAGGACATCACTGCAGGAGTTCCTTGGGGTAGTGTCCTAGACAGATCCATCTTCAGCTGATTTATCAATGACTTTCCTTCCGTCATAAGGTCAGAAGTGGGGATGTTCGCTGATGATCGCACAATGTTCAGCACCATTCGCAATTCCTCCGATACTGAAGCAGTCCATGTCCAAATGCAACAAGACCTGGACAATATCCAGGCTTGGGCTGACAAGTGGCAAGTAACATTCGCACCACACAAGTGCCAGGCAATGACTATCTCCAACAAGAGAGAAACAAACCATCACCTCTTGACATTCAATGGCATTGCCATCACTGAATCCCCCACTCACAACATTTTAGGGATTACCATTGATCAGAAACTGAACTGGACTAGCCATATAAATACTGTGGCTACAAGGGCAGGTCAGAGGCCAGGAATCCTGCGGTGAGTAACTTACCTCCTGACTCCCCAAAGCCTGCCCACCATATACAAGGCACAAATCAGGAGTGTGATGAAATACTCTACACTTACCTGGATGAGTGCAGCTCCACCAACACTCAAGAAGCTTGACACCATCCAGAACAAAGCAGCTCACTTGATTGGCACCACATGCACAAACATTCACTCCCTCCATCACCAACACAGAGTGACAGCAATTTGTACCATCTACAAGATGCACTGCCAGAACTCACCAAGGCTTCTTAGACAGCACCTTCCAAGCCCACGACCATTACCATCTAAAAGGACAAAGGCAGCAGACACATGAGAACACCAGCACCTGGAAGTTCCTCACCAAGCCGCTCACCATCCTGACTTGGAAATATATCGCCGCTCCTTCACTCCCTCCCTAACAGCACTGTGGGTGCACCCACACCACATGGACTGCAGCAGGTCAAGAAGGCTGCACACCACCACCTTCTCAAGGGCAATTAGGGATGGGCAAAAAATGCTAGCCTAGCCAGCGATGTCCCATCAACAAATTTTTAAAAAATGTGTTCCCTAGGGATTTCTGAGGTTTAATAGACAGGAAATTAGGTGGGATATGTCACAGGCACCTGGTTCACCACATTTGATCCTCCTCTGTTCACTTCATCCGGATGTTTATTTCCTTCCCAAATATAAAACTGGAAAATGTGCCCTGGACGACTCCTTGTGGAAGCGGCAGAAGCACTCCTGCCATATCCTATTATCTGTTTAAATAGATAATTAGGAAGTCCAGGATTCTAAACGATAGTTTATTTTCCATTTACTTTAACAATAAAGTGAGTGAAGATAATTTAAATATCTGCTTTATATAACTTTCTGAGTTTCTATTCTTCAGGGGTGGAAACCATTTTGGAATAACTAATTAGTTAAAAAATATGAAACCTTCCTTTGCAGATGGGAAATACCAGTGAGGAAACTAACATCTTCCTGTCATCAATATCAAAGGAAGAAGATATTATTTTTGGAATAATTTATTCCATGTATGGTAAGAGCCAGTTAATAACATAATAAGCTACATTAGGCATTTTAATATACTCTGATAAATTTAATGTTGTAAATTTTAAATGGTCAGATTAGGGAGGAGCATCAATAATGGCTAAATTATTGAATTCAAAATGAACTCTGCGATGTGGAATAATTAAGAAAAACAGCAATTAGATTGATTTCCAATGTAAATAATTAATTTCAAACTTTTGGCCAGACATCTCACTGAATATTAGTTTAACCCCAGCACTTTGCAGCATTATCTTGTTTTGCAGAGAATTTAAGAATAATAAGATTCCGCTAATAACATTACAATGTTAATTCTAACAATGAGAATGTAATTGTATATAATTCCTCTTAAGTATAATTACATAATAATTTATACACCCCAATGCCATGGAAGCTCCTTACTATGTGATCTGAATTAGTCTGTGGAGAATCTATTAGTGGATTGAAGCATTATTCAGAATGAATTACACATCAGTATTATTTTGTTTCTATCCTGATGTTATTTTATAACAAAGTACTTTAATGCAATGACACTAACTATATTTTCAATTAGTCATTATACAAACTGCCATAAGAATTTGACATTTTTTATAGAAACCATCTTGTTTAATTTGAAATTTATAAGCATTGTAGCTAAGCCTCATACATTTAATACAAAATTTATTAGGCCAGATCTTACAAAGGGCGGCAATCACAGTCGGATCGTCACTCCGCTCTTTTTACTTACACTGAAATGCAGCCGCACCTTTCCCGCCCAACCTTTCAACTGGGGCCGGGGGAGAATAGTGCAATGCAGCGGGTTCCCAACTCCTTCAGTTGAGTACAGGAGAGCTGGGAGAAAGGAAGCCATGCTCCCTCTTTACAGTGCTGGCTGATGTAAAGCAGGGAGGTTTAAATGTTCAGCCACCTTGCAAAACCATGGAGAAGGTAAGTGGGTAGGATGGGGGGGGGGGGTGGGTGCTGGGGCGGGGGGGGGTGGGTGCTGGGGGCGGGGAGTGGGATGTAGGTCGGATGGTCGGGGGTTGAGGGTTGGCTGATCTGTGGGGTGAGCAGTGGGGTTGGGCAGATGGTTAGTGGGGTGGGGGCAGTGTCGAATGATCAATGGATCAGTGCAGAGGTAATCAGTGAGGGTAGGTCGGGTGGTTGTTGGGGGTTAGTTGGCGGGGGAGTGGGTGGACTAGTCAGGGTGGATACTAGTCGGAGTTTTGGGAGGGCGGGCAGGGGTTGGGAGTGTAGTCGGGGGGGAATAGTCAGGGAGGTAGGGGTTGGTCGGGGAGTCGAGGGTGGGTGGATATTCATGGGGGGTTGGCCGGCTAGTCGGGGGTGGGGTGGGGGGTAGTTGATGGGCGGGAGGGTAGTCGAGGGGTGGAGATGGTAGTCAGTGGGGTGGGTGGTGTAGTCGGGGGCTCCAGTGGGTGGTTGGGGGGGGTGTCAGTACTATAGTTACCCAGGAGTTAGAAGAGGTTTAATTTCTTCTACCCTTTCCTGGGCCTGAATTTTGTGCCTGTTGGGCAGGCACAATCTACTCCCAGCCAATATTGGGGAAGAAGCGTGATTTCACACCAGATGGCCAATTAAGGGCCGCCCAGCATGAAACATGGCATTTGTTTGGAGAAGCAATCCCGGTGGGGGGAAGGGGGGGAGCGTGTTGGGCACCAGGTCCAATGGGGACCCAGCGGGGTATTTAAAAGCAGCAGAGACAACATCCTGAAGGCTGCCAGGGGTTACATAGGGAGCTATGCTGCCAAAAAATTAAAGCTTGGGATATAATTATGGCATCTGCACCAGCTGGGCATACCAGACAGGAGGGCAGTGCAGGTGGGCGCTCTGGCCCCCCCACTGCCCCCCCCCCCCCACACCCACTGCACACCCCCCCCCCCCCCCCCCCCACCACCACCTGTTCTCTAATGAATGCCTATGCATTCTGGTCGAGGAAATAAGTACCAGGCGTGAAGTCCTAATGCCATGGGATGGCAAGAGGCCACCACACCTCACCAAGAAGGTTTGGATGGAGGTGGCAGCTCAGGTCAGCAGGCATGACGTGGTGCACCACACCTGGATACAGTACCACAAAAGGTTTAACAATCTTCTTTGCTCCGCAAGAGTGAGTACTGAGTTGGCATGGAATTGTGTATAGATGTGGTAAGGGGTGGCCATTCACCATGGTGCTCAGGGGCACAAGAGTCTGTGTGCCAAATGGCACTGAAACCTGCGCCAGCCAGGCCACTTGCCTTGAGATGCATTAATCTGATGTGCACCTCAACCTGGATCTCAGGGGTGGTGGGCCAGATTGGAATGGTGTTGTGGGTAGAGGTTGGATTAATGAATTCCCTTCTACCCGTTCAGAAGAGAAGCCATAATGCTGTTGAGCAAACCACAAATGGGTGGTGGGATGGCCAACCTCCTCATAATGATCAAATATGAGATGGATGCCTTGGAGCTTGTATACCATCATGGAGCAAGGTCTCCAGGTCGTGGAGAGGCAGAGGCCTCAGAGGAAGGTAAGAGTCCCGTGGCCAGATGTGAGACTGGCGGAGAGTGCAATAAATGTAGGATCACCTTGTCTCAAATGAGAATTTTTAAGGAAGGGTCACAATTAATTGTCCAATCACAATGTCTCTGTGAGGCAGTTGTCCATGGTGTCAGTCTGTCTTGCATGCACATTGACAATGTGATGATTTTCTGTACTGACATATTGTCTTCCTCCCTCAGATGAGCCATCCTCAAGAGGCTGCCAAGACCCCAAGGACCCACCTTTACCACCCAAGGAGGACCCCCAGCTAGATCCACCCACATCACATCCTCTCTCAGAACCAGGCACCAGCGCAGACACATGGATGTTGGTGGGCATTATTTTGTTGGCTCAGATGGTAATTCACTGCTGGGAGGATACGGCACACTCACATGAGGAGCTGGCAAAGGCAAAGAGTCCCCAGGGCGCCAGCATTCAAAGGATTGCTGGAGGCCAGGACCATGCTGAATCCGATGCAGATGATGAGTCTCTGAAGTCATCAATCAGGCAGCAGATGCTGGATGTCCAGCGGGATACGCAGGAAGATCCAGCGGAGACGCCTCAAAAAAATTCCACCCTATATGACTCAGTGAGGATTCTTCAATCTGATTGGTTGAAGAGCCTCACTAATTCTGGCCCTGCTCACAGACACCACAAGTCCCCAGTAGAAGGTGTTGGATCAGACACCAGAGCAAGCATCCACTTGTGGACAGCTGTCATCGAGGTGAACAATGAGTGCCGTTCCTTCACTGCTGATCAGCTCCTTTTTATGTGGTGTGTTTCAAATTACAAATCGAATCATGAATAGCAGTCAGCTGTACCACTCATGTTCAGCTGCAGCAACCCATCAGCTTAATAATCAATTTTTATTCCATTCATTTACCCACAGAATAGGAATGCTGTCAAAAATATGATTAGTTAACCTGATGTTATTCATTATTCATAATTCTTTACACATAACACACATGGTTCTTGAGAAGAATACATCCCTATAACTGGAAAAATGCAATACATAATATGTGTAAAGTTACAATTAAAAACTCATAAGTTATTGGACTTGTGGGGCAGAAATTTTCACTCGGCACGCGCCTGACTGCTCAAGTGTGAAATGACGTGCGTTGACATTGTCAACAGGCAGTTCTATGATAGTTGGGGCGGGGGGGGCACGCTGCCATCTCAGGCATGTGCCCGCTGAAAACGAAAAGGCCTGTTAAGGTCATTAAGTTAGCAACTTTTCGCTGCCTGTCCAATCTAACATTTGGCAGGCATACGAAAAGGCCAAGTGGCCTTTGCATTTTTTTGGAAACCTCATCCACGGGCGGGATGAGGTTTCCAAAAGCAAATAAAAATAAAATAAAAACTTAATTTTTTCATTAAAAACATGAACCTGCTCAGAGGCACATGAGGGGGCATGTTTTATTACATTTCTATGTTCTTTATTTTCTTTTAATATTTCCTCATCTCCCTGAGGCAGCTCCATGCCTCAGGGAGATTATGCAGCGCTCAGTTGCGCACATGCGTGAAGTTCACACTCGGCCCACTCACTCTCCTCCGCCCCACTGCGCAGGCAGTGCTCAGCACTGCCGCTCACGTATCACGCTGGGCAGTCCTTAATTGGCCCACCAGCGTGAAATCGTGGTGCGGTGCACGCCAAGGGTAAAATTCTGCCATTGATTTGGTTTAGAATATGAAAATACATAGGCAGTCACAATTTATAGGAATTAATTGCGTCATTTCCAAAACTGACACATCTAGCAGTCTATCAATTCATGGATTCTGAGGCTCTGTTTAGAGCTCTCTCACCCTGTCTTCACTTACCCACATTAAAAACTAGGCACGCTGAGTTGACCTGTAGATCTGAGCGCCAGATCCACAAATTGCCTTATCCAATGCTGTAAGAGCTCTTCTGCTTTATTGGAAGTCTATCAAGGAACATTTGAGAGCTAATTGGACCCCTTTCATTTAATTCAATCTGATGTAGATTGGTCCTATGCTGAAGTCACTAATTTATAAAAATGGACTCTTGTTATGTGCTCTGTTGTAAGATATGTATAGTTTGGTAGGGTTCATGAAGGAGTCCTGAGTCTTGTATAGTTTAAGTGCTTACTAACTACTGGTAACTATATTCATATGTACAGTAAAAGGTCTAAGCTAGGAGCTGTCTCCATGCTTGCCCCTGTACATGTCTCTGTCCCATACAAGACTGCCCTCTAGATTTGGGTTATGTATTCCTTTACATCGCAGTATGGGCGGTACTGTACCCAGTCTCAAGTTAACTCTTTCTATGTCAGACCCTTATCCTCCATACTCCTCCCTTTAAAAGATATGAATTTTTGCATCCAAAGTTGAGTTTGTTTTAGCTATTTGGACATTTGCATCCACATTGTTATTGGTGCATAACTTCCTCCTAGCTGTCATTTACCTCTACTCCTAACATCAGACCCAGGAAGACTTCTATTACCAGCTTCAGTCCCAATGCCTCAGCCCAAGTAGGTCCCAGATTATTTTCACTTATAGTTGCCAGCTTGTGAGAAACCAATGCCATTCGAACCCATGGGCAGAATCTTGCCCTCATCGGGTGGGCTCGGTGGGAAGCTGACCACCGCTCACAATTGGGGCTGGACAGCGGTTTAACGCTGATGGACCAATTAAGGCCTGCCCAGTGTGAAACATGCGCTGCAATGCTCAGCGCTGCCTGTGTGTTGGGGGGAGGAGGGCAAGTGCGGAAGTTCGCGCATGCATGAAAGTGCGCACAGGCAAAGCTGCCTCAGGGAGCTGAAAGTGTAAAAAATTAAAAATTAACAGTTATAAAATGGTAAAATGCATGTCCCCTCCTATGACTCAGAGAAGGGACATGTTATTAATGAAATGTTAAAATTTTTATTTTATTTTTAATTGCTGTTGGAAACTTCATTCCACCTGTGGATGAAGTTTCCTAAAAAGTGCAAAGACCGCTTGGCCCTTTGGTTGGACGAGCGGGCAGCAAAAAATTTCTTTCAATTCCACTTTAATGGCCTTAACAGGCCTTTTAATTGTCGGCGGGCGTGTTGCTGACTCCTGCCCGCGCCCGCCGACCAAAATATCGCGCAAATGCATGATGTCATCGCACATCATTTTATGCTTGTTTGGGTCAGGTGCGTGTGTAATATTCTGGCCCATGTCTTACCTCCCTTTACATTCCTGCTCCAGTTCCAATAACTTTGCGATCACACAGAATGAGCAGTTTATCTGTAAGAACGCAAATAAGATAAAGAGTAAGGGATCAGTAAAAGAGAATCAAAAGGGAAGGAGATAAACGTAGAAGTAACAGGGAGAGAAACAGAATTAGTATAAGCGAGAGAAGTGAAGGAAAGAAAATCGAAAGTGGTAGAAATGAAAGGAGAGGGATGCAGAGCTGATAGGAAGAGAAAATGAAGTAATGGAGAAAGGAGAGTGGCAAGGAATGAATCAGAAGTGAAGAGAAAAGAAATAAAAGTTAATAGGGAGAGACGGAAAATGCAAGAGAAGAGAGAGAAAAAAACAGGAAAGGGTGAATAACATTGTAAGCTTTAAATTTAATGTTTTGCAGACTTACTTGTACCTGGATCAATATTTGTGAGATTAAAAAGCTTTGAGAATTTTCTGACTGGCCCTAGCCCATAAAAAACATGATGTGGCCTGAATCATGAAAACCCTGCTTTAAGCTGCTAATATTATGTCCTGTCTGTGATTTTTGCTTCTGGCCACCTTAAACATTTGCTCAATCAGGATTGATGAAATGGAAACACTGGAAAGACACACAATGATTGGAGAAGCATAAAGATCTTGTTATATTCTGAAACTTTTATCCGCAAGTGATTGCAATCATCCAGTTCCTGCCAAACTAGCGTGTGGGTATGCTAGTTTATTGTAGTGGTATGTGTCTAGTCTCTGGTGTTCTGGTCAATGAGTGGCATTGATTTCTGGTAAGATGCCTAGTGTGCAAGCAGTTGCCATTGATATAGCATGGAAATTGAGTTTCATGATAGAATTCAGACAATTCTCAATAGTTCAGTGGCAGATGTATAATTTAACATGTATCTAAATACCTAGTGGTTTATTAGTATATGTTCCAGACTTTCAGATGCTAAACAAACTAATTTTTCCATGTCACGGGTGTCTTAATATATCAAATTTGGATCTAGTGAATCCAAATTTCAGATACTTCATGATATATTTTCCAATCATTGGGCATAAAGTGTTGAACCCATTGTAAAAGAGTGGGTCAACATCCTTTGCTTCAGATTTCCTCCCATTTAACATCTGACCCAATTTTCTGGATTAGGTTTGCACTAAGACTTATTGTGCTGTGTTCTGGCTGCAGCAGGGGCAGAAAGGGGTGAAAGAAGAGTTAATGAGCTGGAAGAACCTTGAAAAATGGGGCAACCGGCCAGAGAGGGTGACCCGAGGCTTTTTGATGCACCACTGAATGCTTTGTTGCAGGAGGTGCACAGGGGGAGAGAGACCCTTTTCCTTCAGGGGACCAGAAGTCCCTTTAGGCAGGCACTAATAAGGCAGTGGAAGTAGCCATCATGGTCAATGCCAGCAGTCAAGCCCTGAGGAGCTTAATGATGAATAGACAAGGTCAAGTCAATACATCTTCATATCCCATTTATTTACAAATGAATCACTAGCCTCATTTTCTGCTCCATTCACCACACCCCCTTTATTCACATACTGATAATCCTCTATCAACTACAACTCATGCTCAACATTCTGTCTCACTTCACCCTTACACAATTAGCATGACTGCAAGCTTCACAGTCACATCTCACAGGTTGCACATGCTGCCAGCTATTCAACTGTGGCAGGCACATTACCCAAACACAGTGCAGCACACTGACATATTTCTTTCTTGCAGGACAAGGTGGCTCATAATCAGAGGCATTCAAAGTGGAGCGGGGGAGGGGTGGCACACAGAGCAGCATTTCCTCATCCCAATGGAGGAGATGCTGTTTGCTACCAATGGAGTGTCTACAACTGAGGCTGGAAGCTGATGGTATATCACTAGTTAGTCTTCCTTCTCACATTCCACTTCCCCTCATCACATACTCTCTTCTGCAGATGGTGCAGCCACACACCTCTTATTTTCCCCAGCTTCCTTCACTCCAACCCTACCTTTTTGCATTTGTGCTTTACAATCCCCAAGAACTGCTACTTTGGGAAGAACTGGTGCAGAAGCATGAAGTCCTAGAGGAAGAAAAGGCTGATGAGGGAGGAACATCGTCACTCACTTGCAGACAACAGCTCAGATATTGACACTGTGTGTACTTTAGAGAGTAGAACAGGGGAAGGACCTGCACTTTGTGACTGACTGGGCACAAGTGGGCTGCAGCCAGGCCAGGAGGAAAGGGTAGCATGGTTGCTAACTCACCAGAGGGTGAGCTCACATATGAGTTTTGCTGCAGAGGAGTCAGATGAGGAACGTTGATGAAGCAATGAATAGAGAAAACCTGATGGATATGCACACAGAAATGTTAGATGCATTAGTAGGCTGGCCAGAAAGCCTGCTATCAAGGATCATAGAGGAGTCCAGCTCCAACTTTGCAAACGGCTTTGCACAGAGCATGAAAGCCATGCTTTCCAGCATGCAAGTGCTGGCCAACTCAATAAGGACACTTGAAGACCCGACCATGATACAGCACCTATTGGCTGATGTCTCAGCTTCCATTGCCGCACAGGCAGAAGTCACCCAACATCTGGCTGTTGTAATGGAAGCTCGGACTAAAGTAAAGAATTCTCAGATAAAAGCAAAATACTACAGATGCTGGAAAACTGAAATAAAAACAGAAAATGCTGGAAAAACTCAGCAGGTGTGGCCACATCTGTGGAGAGAGAAACAGAGTTAACGTTTTGAGTGCGTATGACTTCGTCAGAGCTCTGCTGCCAGACCTGGTGAGTTTTTCCAGCATTTTCTGTTTTTATTTATCATACTGAAATCTCAGTTTGTTGCCATGCAGGCTTAGACTGCTGCCATCTTGGCTGTGGATACGACTGCTCAAAGGGGCTTTCAGAGTCTCACAGCAGTCCAGCAATCTGCTGCAGCAGACTAAAATTTTTGAGTCCCCCTCCCTGGGGAAGTGGCACTGACTCCATGCAGCATTATCCTGTTGCTCTCTTTCAGCATGACCGCATTTGTCATCCCGTCACCACCACTCCACCGTGCCTTTGCTGTAGCCTGTCAGCCGGCCAGCCTAGACTGCTGCCGCCCATGACAAGGTAGTGCAGCCCAAAGCTGCACATTCTAGGCCCACAGAAGCTCGATGTCACCCTATAAGGCCATCTGCAGTTCCCCTAATGAGAGTAGCATCCCAAAACTGCCATGCTGCTGTCACTGGGGTAGCATGGAATTAGAATACTAGGACAGGTAAAGGCAGCCACAGGACAAGCATTAAGAGAATGTACAAGGGTGATTAGTTGATTTTTGTACAGAATATTTGATGTTTTGGTGGATAATATTGGTATCGAATTGTTGTATTGTGATGTATTTATTTCACAATTTTGGCTGTGATGTAATAGAGCGATGGTAAGGTGTGGGGTTGTTGTACAGTAGGGTTTTGGGGTTGTATTCACAGGGCCCAGAACAGTATGAGGAACTCACGGATAGCCAGCCCATCCTTACCGAGGAGGCATCAGCTGCTTCCTCCTCTTCCTCTTCCTCCTCCTTCTTCTGAAGTGTTCACTGAATCGCTAGTGGCGAGGGCTGATGTCTCATGATGGTCAGGCTCTGAGAGGATGCAGCAGACCACCATAAAATGCCACACCATTCTCCCGAGTACTGGAGGGCTTCTTCAAAATGGTCGAGGCATTGGAAGCATTGCTTCAGCTCCCTAATTGTTTGCTCAATGATATTCTCATGACAGCATGACTCTCATGCTGGCCACGTATGGTTGAGTTGAAGAGTGGAGTCATAAGCCAGTTGTGAAGCAGATAACCCCTGCTGCCCAGCAGCCACCCTTTGGTTTGACATGATGACTGAAAGATTGAGGAACTGTGAACAGGTGCAGAATGAAAACATCACTAGTGCTGCCAGGATCCCAGGGCCTTCACCAGCATGATATGCTGAGCATGCTCACTCAACAACTGCACATTCAATGAATGGTAACCTTTGTGCTTTTGGTACACCTCAGATTTGAGATTTGGCACTCATAAAACTATATGTGCAGAGTCAGTGGTGCAGTGCACCATGGGGAAGCTTGCTATCCTGTCAAAGCCATGTGCACACTCCATTAGCTTCCCTGTTTAGAGAGAACACGATGAACTCCCTCCCCTGGCAGAAAGCCTCTGTCACCTCTCTAATGCAACAATTGATGGTGAATTGGGAGGTGTTAGATATTTTGCCTGCTTTGACCTGGATGGATCCTGACACAAAAAAAATTCAGGGCCATGGTTATCTTCACAGTGATTGGCAGTACTGTCCTCACCCTACTCCAAGGCTGCACGTCTGGTTCCAAGAGGCGGCAGAGTTTTGTGAGAATCTCCTTCATGAGTCATAGGTGACACACACACTACTCCTGGTTTAGGTGGAAGTAAGAGAAGTGCTCCTGGAAGACTTTAAGTGGATAAAAGAGTCCTTCAAAGAGTCCTTCTCCCTTTCCTCCTCCTCCCTCTACAGGCAACTTGTTCTCTTATTTGCTGCTTCTGCACCACCTCCCTCTCATGGTCTAGTCCAAAGTGGAATGCTACTATAGCAGCAATGATTGAGAGTAAGTAGTGTGCCCAGAGCTCTTGCAGTCAAAACCAAGACCTTTTCCACATTCAACATCACTCTCTGCAGACTTCACTGACTGTAACAAACTCCTTAAAACACCGTTACTTCCACAAACTCAGAGTCATTAGAAAGTAATCAATAATTAACCTGCTAGTTGATGATGATCCTTTTAAGTAGAGCTAGTGAGGTGCGTCTCAGTTCATAGCACCCTCACCTTTGAATCAGAGGGTTGTGGGTTCATGTCCCACTCCCGGAAACCAAGAACTGTGATTGTACTTGAAAGAGTTGCAATCTGTGACTGTTGATAACTCGAAAGAGTTTCATGTTGCAGAATGCATTTTCAGCTGTGTGTGTTTAAGAGAGTGCATTAACTAAAGCAGCGAGGTCCTAAATGGCTGCACTGGTATCAAATCAGCCTTACACGCTGACTGGCATCATGATCTGCTTACTCTGCATACACCCAACTCCTAATGCATGTGTTAGCACCTCCCCAAGATGGCACTTAGGGTGGAACACACCAGAAGTGAATGTGACTGGCAGGGGTACCATTTGATACCAAAATGGCACCTGTAGCCCCAAAACTAGGGGCACTATAGAATCCAATTTTGCAGCAATTATACCTTCCTGCAAACATTTTCTTTGGCTTATCAATTCAAGAAATTCAGTTTGCCTACTTCAGTTCGTTAATCTAAAAAAGCATTTCAAATAATCTGTTCTTGTTATTTTACAGTTAGTTGCAGATTTGATTCTTCCATGGGGTGCCTGCATGTTGGCTAGACCAGCATTTGTTGCCCATCCCTATTTTCCCTTGAGAAGGTGATGATGAGCTGCCTTCTTGAACCTGCAGTCCATCTATGCAGGTACACCCACAGTGCTGTTAGGTAGAGAGTTCCAGGATTTTGGCCCAGCAACAATGAAAGAGTGATGATATAGTTGCAAGTCGGGTTTGATAAGTAAATTTAGTCTGTTTAACAAGCTGAAGCTAACATTTATAATACACAATTATTTCTGTTATAATTATGATGTTTATCAGATTGTTATGTTTTGGGACCGTGTTTTAAATTTTAGGTAAAATGAAGGGGGTCATGTGACCTGTTCTGAAGTCTGCCTGACAGCAAGCCTGGGTGGTTTGATTGTTAGAAATTAAAGGGGTCCCAGATTGCTTTACTGCGAAGGAGGTGCAAGCTATTTACATTTGGAAACAATGGCAGTAGCCTTTGTGCTAACAGTGGATAGACTGTGATTCTCCAAAATCCCAGAAAAGTGTTGAGAGTGTTGTGTTGTACTTTAAACTGTCCATTTACTTTCAAGACAAAAGAGAGTTGTTGTCTCAAGGATAGCTAGTCAGCATTTCTAGCTGGATACAAGGCCCATGTGATTCATGTTGCCATAGAGTTGGGCTTTGTGAGGGGAAGCTTCTAAGATAACCTTGAACATTCATATACAAGGTTAGCCTGCCAGGATCCAGGAGAGAGAGAGCAGCAGTAGGCAGCAAGATGCTGTGTTTCACCACAGAGGAATGTGGGTGGGATCTTGCGCTCAGATTGAAAAGACTGAATTAATGAGGAAGTAAAATGAGGCCAGAAGATTCGCCTAGCTTACTTAGAAGTAGAATCTCTGGGGAAAGAAAGCACACTGTTAAAAACAGTTCTGAGATTAAAAGCACCCAGGTTGGAAAGAAAAAGAACAGAAGTAAACCCTCAGATGCTAAGAAGTACCTTAGCAACTTAGACTGGTTCCAGGAGAACTTAATTTCTACTTATAGGACAGTGTAAAGTACATCTGTGAAGTATGTTTTCAGTTGTGCTTAAAAGGAAAAGGAGTACGTTCTGTTTTGTGATTTAAAGTATAAGCTGCCTACGAAGATAGTGTTTAGTCATGGGGTGCTTTAAGCCTTTTGTTACAGTAAAAGTCTTAAAAATTGAAATCTTGTGTCATTCCTTCAGCTATTAACTGGAAATTCAAATTTCTTTCTAAAAGTTTTGGTCCCTATGGAGATCAGAAGACTTCAAAGTGAAAATATTTTAATTAATTTGGGTTTGACATGTAATGTGACTTGGCCCAGACATCCCACCTACAATCCTGATTGTTGAACTTCAGTTAGGGAAGCCCAGTTTCATTTTAATTCTAGATATTTCGAAAATGATCTGAAATGCACAATTTGCCTATTTGCCACAGGTAAAATGTCTTAAATTTACACGTAATCACTTAGCTGCCTGGATAAATGTAAAATTTAAGTCGTAAATTGCTAAAATGTAAATTTGAGGTTTGAATCAAGGAGAAAGAGAATCCAGAAAAAAAAGGTTAAAAAAATGGATGGAAGAGCTCGAATAAAATAAACAATCTATTTCTAGTGCGTTTTTAGTGGGTTTGAAATTAGGATTGTTTATTTTTAATTGTTATAAGTGACATATTTGTTCCAGGATGCATGCTGAATGACCACTGCTCTTAAAGTACCTGCATGCTGTTTTGTGATAGGTCATATTTGATTGCTTTTACCCATCACCATTTACCCATTGACACAGGCTTGTGCTGCCATGTGGTGTTCAAGTTGTTTGTCAATGTGAAACCTGCAAATAGTTTTTATTCTAGTGAGAGAGGGTCTTTGCAGTGGTCAGTCTCAATCATGTCCATGTTGAGGAGTACCTCAATGAGGGGCCTGGTAGGCCTGGATTTAACACGTTGGAAGGAGGCTAGGGGTCCACAGATTGAACAATTTAATGACCACAATCTAGCAGCAAAGCTCTGTTGCAACACTACGCAGGTAATAATCCTGCAGCACTGCTGTACATCAGATATTTAATCCAGTTAAGGTTCATGAGATCAATCTTGCTGGGAACAATTTTACTTGCAAACAAGGGATTATTGTCAAGATCCAGATATCCTGCACCTCATGTGGGCAAATACTTTCTTTCCCTGGGAATTGAAGTTCAGCACCCCCACCCACAACCCCATCTCCTTCCTAGTTAAGCATGCAGGAGGAACCCATTCCTTCACTCCTGTACTAAAAGTCATGCATTACCCTCACTTCATTTAAGATAATTTTGAAGGAAGAGATCAATAGGAGTATGTTATGCCTGTCATCGCTTTCATTTGTGCGAACACTTAAAAAGTATAAACTACTGATACATGTAGTATGGATACTCCCAAATGTTATGTCCAAATTTTTTTTAACAGCAAAAATATTTAATTTTCAGGTCAAGGGTGAATTGTGAACTTTTGGTACAATTTCAGTAAGTTAATGGTTCACAGCACACTTCTGGTCTTAAAGTGTGATTCACGGTATTTCAGTAAACTGGAGCATAATTAATGGCAGAAGATAATGGTAGCCTTCTAATTTTATCAGTATAACTAATTAGCAGATAGTCTATACAGTGCTTGCAGCTGAGACAAATACTTAAGGGCCTGAATTTTCAGCTCGGCGGGAGGGCGCGATTGGCGGGCCCAGAGGCAGTTGGGAAACAGACCGCCGACCGCGATCGGCCCCCGACCGCGATTTCACGCTAGTTGGCCGATTAACAGCCAGGCAGCATGAAACGTGTGCTGAGAAGCTCAGCACTGCCAAGGTGGGGCCAGGAGGAGGGTGGGCGATGATGTTCCCATGGGCCCGGGTGAGCGCTGAGAGAAAGCTCCCTGAAGGCAGCAAGCTGCCTCAGGGAGCTGCAGACCCGAAAACCATGAAATAAAGTTTTGAAAATCAGGACAAAAAATGTCCAAGCATCACAATCAGGCACCTGAACATATGGCTGATAAAAATGCTGTCCATAGATTTTTATTTTATTTAATAATGGAAACCTCATCCTGCACTTGGATGAGCTCTCATGAAAAATGCAATGTCAGCCTTGCCGATTCACCCATCCGCCAACCGTAAGGTTGGATGGACCATGAAAAATCAGAGTCAATTGTGCCGTTGTTGGGCTTAATTTGCCCTCTGAGTTGTTGGCAAGCGCGCTTCCAACTTTTGTGCATGCCCACCGGACAAAATATCGCGTGAGCGCGGGATGACGTTGAGATGCTCGCCCAACCTCTTCTCATGTGATTTTACACCCAATTGGGTCAGGGATGTGCCCGCCTGTGGGACGTAGAATTCTGCCCAAGGCTTTAGAATAAGCATCAATTCTTTAGAAACAGATTCTCTTTAGTTGATCCTGTCCTTATTCATTATTGACACACTTACACTTCCAGCAAGGAGTGTGATGAGTAGCTCATCTCTCTCCCTAGTGATGTGGAATTGACGAAATTATAGCTGCCCTATCAACACTTCAACTGAGATCAATTAAATCATCTGTGGGATGAAACCTGGAACCTTTGTATAGCTCAATAATCAATATCTTAACTAGCTAAGAGATTGGGAAGCAGCTGACAATCATTTGCAAGTGTCAAACTGCATTTAATATATGAAAAAAATTCATAAAGAATGAACTTGCTTAAGATCTCTTATGCCTCATTGTAGAGCAACTAAGCCAGTTTCTTTCGTCCACCATCAGAGAAATTACACTTTGGAAGACAATGCTTATTTCATATATTTATTTGGTCCAGATCGTATCCATCAGAAGAATCTTGCTGTCAGATATCGGTAACAAATTATTTGAAATGTTTGTAAAGGCGGATTAACAGACTGTATAATAAAAGGAAAATACTAAAGACGCTGGAAATCTGAAATAAAAACCAAGTGCTGGAAATACTCTAAACAACTATAAGACTCATGATGATTTAGGGAAAAATTGGTTCTTCATACTGCATTATACAAAAGGCATTCCCAGTTAATTCCATTTGATTTCAACGAGCTTGGACTGGATTGCAGTGGGGTCAGGAGTGGGTTAGGCAGGTCTGGCAGCATCTGTATCTCCCTCTCCACAGATGTTGACAGACTGGATAATTGACAAATATAATTTTGATTGCTGAAGCATTCCAAGAAAATACTTCAGTTGCTTCATAAAGAGGCATAAGAAAACTTAAGCTTCATTCTTTAAAACAAAATCGATGAAAAGCGGTTGACTCCTGACCTTGGAAATGATTGTTATCTGTTCTCCCAATTTCTCAGTTAATAAAGATGGTTATTAACTGAGATATACAAGATAGGAAGATCCAAGATTTGACCCCCAATATGTGTAGCGTTAAATAAAATCAGCATGAGTGGTGATAGTTATCTTCAGTGTCCTTTGGTTAGGGAGAGAAATACGAACTAGGTGTGAGAGGTTGGGAATAAGGGAAGGAACAGGCTTGGCTGTAATTGAATAGCCTATTCATGTTTATAAGTATGATCACAGATGACAAATTTGTTACTTAGGCAAGGTAATGGAGGATGCCAACCGCCTTCTTCTCCTTCAGGTACCTTAGAAGGCATTGGCAATCATGAGCTTCCATTGGATTGGTCCATTATTATGCTTGGCAAAGTACTGCAGTGATTAGCCGTTGCCTTCTGCAGTACAGCTGATCAGGAAACTCTCCTGCTCTTTACTATCTGACATCAGGTATATTGGAAGGATTTACAGGCTGATCATCAACCTGCTTGGCCATATTATGCATGCACCTTCCATGAGCATTAAGTCCTGAGGTGGGACTTGAACCTGGAGCTCCTGGTCCAGAGGTACGGTTGCTACCACCATGCCACAAAACCTCATGGTGACTACCTTATTTATTCTAAATAAAGAATGTAAATAAACTATGAATCGATTACAAAGAGATGCCTGGAATATGTAACTATATCAGACTTATGACATTATAGCTAACAGGCAATGGGGAATATTTCCTTGATACAGGTGATTTGATTGTACCATGTAATGAAAATACAAACAAATGCATTAAAAATGAGCCAATTATAGGGAATAATCTTGCTCATATTTAAACAATAAGGTTATGCAATTCAATGATGAGGTGATCGACCATCTACTTTGTGATTATCCTATGTTAAACAATTAATAAGGTGACCAGATTCCCTGAACTAACTTTGTTAGTGTCAACGTTAAAGTTATTGTTATATTGAGAAAAAGGAATCTTAAGTCAAAGATATAAGAGGAATCAAATTCAACATAAAATTTTAGAGCTGTTGGTCTGGATTTTGTGGTCAGCGGTGATGAATGGCATTTATTGTTCATTACACTGATAGTTACCAATAGATTTTTCATGGGTTTTTAAGCAGCAGCTTTTGGTTACTAAAGATCCTTTCAAGCATAGCATCCTCTACAGGGCATGTGTGAGCAAGGCAAGCAACAGCATGTCTCTTCAACCAATCAGATTGAAGAATCCTCACTGAGGCAAGCAGAATCTGAAACAAGGAAGTAAAAATTAGATTATTTAATTCAATGTAAAGCATGTACAGAAAGTGAAATTAAGTTATGGAAAGAAAGATGGATTCAGAAAGAGAAAAATGCCAGAAAGAAAAATGTAAAAGAAAATAATTTTTAATTTTTGAAGAATCTCTGACAATAATTAAAATCTGAAGGAATGAGGCTCCACATCTGTAAAAGTAACCTTTCAGTACCAATAAGATTGTTTGGTTGTAATTAAGACTTATGCAGTTAAAAATTCACTTACATCTGAATACATGGCTGTTAACTTTCTCTTGTGTTTTTTTTAATTATTCATTTATGGGATGTGAGCATCGCTGGATGGGCCAGCATTTGCCCGCCTCTAATTGCCCTTGAGAAGGCAGTGGTGAACTGCCTTCTTGAACCACTGCAGTCCATGTGGTGTAGATACATCCACAGTTCTGTTGGGGAAGGAGTTCTAGGATTTTGACCCAGCGACAGTGAAAGAACGACAATATATTTCCTAGTCAGGATGGTGAGTGGCTTGGAGGGGAACTTCCAGGTGGAGGTGTTCCCATGTGTCTGCTACCATTGTCCTTCTAGATGGTAGTGGTCATGGGTTTGGAAGGTGCTGTCTAAGGAGCCTTGGTGAGTTCCTGCAGTGCATCTTGCAGATTGTACACACTGCTGCCACTGTGTGTCGCTGGTGGAGGGAGTGAATGTTTGTGGATGTGGTGCCAGTCAAGCGGGTTGCTTTGTCCTGGATGGTGTCAAGCTTCTTGACTGTTGTTGGAGCTGTACTCATCCAGGCAAGTGGGGAGTATTCCATCACACTCCTGACTTGTGCCTTGTAGATGGTGGATGGGCTTTGGGAGTCAGGAGTGAGTTACTCGCCACAGGGTTCCTAGCCTCTGACCTACTCTTGTAGCCACAGTATTTATATGGTTAGTCTAGTTCAGCTTCAGGTCAGTGGTAACCCACAGGATGTTGATAGTGGGGGATTCAGTGATGGTAATGCCATTGAATGACAAGGGGTGATGGTTAGATTCTCTCTTGTTGGAGATGGTCATTGCCTGGCACTTGTGTGGTGTGAATGTTACTTGCCACTTGTCAGCCCAAGCCTGGATATTGTCCAGGTCTTGCTACATTTAGAAATGGACTCCTCCAGTGTCTAGGGAGTTGTGAATGGTGCTGAACATTGTGCAATCATCAGTGAGCATCCCCACTTCTGGCCTTATGATGAAAGGAAGGTCACTGATGAAACAGTTGAAGATGGTTGGGCCCAGTACACTATCCTGAGGATGTCCTGGAGCTGAGATGACTGACCTCCAACAACCACAACCTCATTCTTTGTGCTATGTATGACTCCAACCAGACCAGTGGGGAGTTTTACCTTGGTACCCATTGACTCCAGTTTTGCTAGGGCTCCTTGATGCCACACCTGGTCAAATGCTGCCTTGGTGTCAAGGGCAATCACTCTCACCTCACTTCTGGAGATCAGCTGTATTGTCCATGCTCTGTCTGAAGGAATGAGATCCTATGCTCGTAAAATGTATTTTTCAGTGCCTGAGAGATTGTTTTGCATTAATTAAAATATATCACACTATTAAACGTGAATGAAGAAGCCCGTTTGCTGGATATCCATCACAAAAGTACTCCAACAATGTGCCACTGCATGTAGTAGTAATCTAAAATCTCTGAGCATACATACGGATGCTATAAGTTACTGTTCAGTTTTCTCCTTCATAATGATGAGCAGTGGTAGCCTCAATGTTATTTCTACTGCAAAATCCAAGCCATTGTAATTTAGCAATATTAACCAGATATTTTTAAGTGAATTCCATTGGAGGGCAATGGCAAAAAAAATCTTCCTGTTGTTCGGCTGCTGTAAAATATATTGATGTTTTTAGCGAGTACCAATTTTATGAATATCCTAATTTGAATGTTCTAATTTACATTATGTAACCCAACTGGTCCAATTATCAATGTTTGTCAACGAGGGAATCACAGCTTTGCAAATGTAGTAAATTGCCAACCCTTATATCCCAAGATAACTGCATATAAAAAATTTCATGACTGCCTTATGGTAATCTTTCCAGTTTTACAGAGCAAATATTACTGCATTGTGATGCATGAAATTCAGCATTTGTAAGATGATATGTTAGAATAGTGTGGAGCATTTGATTAGCTGTCTTATTAGGTAATTAGTATGATAGTATAATAACAAGCATGGATTGAAAACTCAATATTATCTTTAACATAGTATAGCCCTCTTTAAATATGAAATAAATTAAATGTATCAGAATTTCATTCTACCTAGGGAGACAGGATTACAAGGCCAGCAGTGCTAATTGCATCTTTCTATACAGATATTGGTGACAAAATTCAGCTCCACAACGCCTATAGTTTCAGTGTTACTGGTGCCATTACGGTTCCAACCATATGGTTCACACTTCCACACAGCTTGAACGGATTTCATTTTGTCAACGGCAATAGTGCTGGCCTTAGGAGCATACACTGGAAGTAGGCATATCATGACACCAGTCAGTATGTAATGCTGCCATTTTTGACCTCACCTCTCCACTTAATTCTCTCTTAAACAAGCTCGGCTGAATATGCATTCAGCAACAGGAAGGATCCCCATCAGCACAATTTAATGGGATCAACTACTTTCAGGTTAGTTGATGATTGATTTCTACTGTTTCTATCTGAGTTTGTAGAACTGCTGTGTGTTTTGGGTGCTGATTAACATTGATGAAGGAATCAGAGAGTGGTGCTGCATGTGGTGTGGGCATTAGTTCTGATTTCAAGGGTTCTGGTCAGTCATTGTTCTGCTCCCAGTCTTGGGTTGCTATTGTTACAAATGCTGTACTTCTATAGACTATTATGTTTTAAGCTGTCTCCTTTAATTCAAGGTAAAATGGAATAGTGGGGTATGTGGCTTCCATGAAATCTGCCTGGAGACAAGCTCATTGCCAAGTCTGGTTGCCATTGGGGCCAGGGCCTAGGTCAAGATTTATTGAAAGTAATGTGAAAACTTTTAACACCTGGGCACAAAGGAAAAAGGTACTGGCTTTGCTGCTGCCCAGAATTTCAGACTCTTACAGTAAGTCAGACCAAGGTATTTGGGGAGAAGATTGAAAGCAGGTGCTGCTATGCTGGGCAGAAGAAAAGGTTGGCTTTTGGGTTAACCACAAAGCAGATAATTGATGGGGGCAGAATCCCTGTTTGAGAAAGCAAGTATTGTGAAAGCTAAAGACCATAGAATCACCAGAAGGTACCTTGCAACAGGAAGTCCATTCGAATATGCTCAAAGGGTTGAGTGAAGGAGACTTTGTTTAAAAGGACACTGGCAGATTCACCCTGGTGAAGCAGAAAGAGATCCTGTTAGAGCCAGGAGAAGGTTTGCACTTCAAACTCAAGGCTCCATGTTGCGGTGTAATGTATAAAAGTGGAGTGGAGCTTTTGGCTATGTTAAGAAGTTACCAGGGAATGTCTTTTCTGTAGTTTAGTGTATTAGTTGTTACTAAGTAGTGTTCAATCTATGTTTCTTTTACGGTGTTTGTCACAGTAAAAAGTCTTAAAATATGAAATCTTGTCATGTGATCCTTTGAATCAGTCACTGGGAAATTCATATCTCTTAAAATTTATCAGTGTCTACAGGGATCAAAACGCTAACTGCCTTGGCCTGTAGCATGAGAGGGAGATTGTGCCGAGACAACACAGTAGAGGACAATCTGCTTATAGAAAGAGGTGGAGGAGGGGAGAAGGGCTCGCGGCAGAAGGCCAAATCCAGCTAAGGTCTTCAGAGGGCTTTTTTCTAATCTTAGCCTAAGCCATGAACAATGCAAGTACACCTCCATTTTATAAAGGAGGCACTCATTGAAATCTGTTATCTCTTGCAAGCAGACCTGCAGCTTGAGAGCACAGTAAGGAAGGATGCTGCCATTGGCTGTGAAAGTTACCATGGTCATACATTGGGATCCTTCTGGAGTGGAGCAGGCAACAACTGCAATGCTTCCCACTTTGCTGTCCACTACTGCACAAGGGAGGTAACTAATTCTCTTTATGCCAGGAGAAGGAAGTATATCTCTGACTAAATAGAAGCAGGCAGAATGTGCACGTGGCTTTGCTAGAATAACGAGCTTTCCCATGGTGAGGAGTATGCCATTGACTGCACACATGCAGCTTTGGAGTTGCTGTATCTAAATGCAGGGATGCACAGGAATTGCTAAGTTTTCCATTTCCGGAATGTACTGTTGATGTGCGATCATGCTCAGTGTCATGTCCATGGTTCCTTGCAAGAGCAATTCAACTAGTTGCACTCTCCACGCTTTCCCCACAACCTTACAACCCTTTTCTCTTCAGGTGTTTATCCAATTCCCTTTTGAAAGCCACAATTGAATGGGCCACCATCATGCTCTAAGGCAATGCTTTACAAATCCTAACCACACAAAGTGAAAAAAATTGTTTTTTCATGTCGCCTTTGTTTCTTTTTCTTCTTTCTTCCCTCAGCATCATTGGATGTATCCCATCCAGTCCAGGTGACTTATCAATGTCAAATGCAGTCAGCCTTTCTTATGCCTCCTCTTCATCAACTTTTAGCCTATCCAGTATCTCAACTGCTTCCTTTTTCACTATGACTTTAGCAGCATCTTCTTCCTTGGTAAAGACAGATGCTGAGTACTCATTTCGTACCTCAGCCATGCAATTCGTCTCCATGCATAGACCTTCACCCCCTCCCCAATCCCTTTTTGGTCTCTAATTGGCTCCACCGTTCCTGTTACTATCCTTTTACTATTTATATTCCTATAAAAGACTTTTGAACTCCCTTTTATGTTTGCTGTCAATCTCTTCTCATACTCTCGTTTTGCCTCTCTTGGTTCAGTTTTCACTGCCCGTTTGAATTTTCTATAATCTGTCTGATTCTCGATTGTATTATCAATCTGACATCTGTCATATGCTCATTGTTTCTCTTTACCTCACATTAACTCTTTCATCATCCAAGGAGTGCTGGTTTTTGTTGCCCTACCTTTCTCCCATGTGGGAATATTCTTCATCTGTACCTAAATTATTTTCTTTTTGAATGAATTCTTCCATTGCAGTTTTGCCTGCCAATCTTGCCTTACCCATGACCAGTCCATTCTCAATCAACTGAAATTGGTCCTCCTCTAATTTGGCATTTTAAATCTAGATTGTTCCTTGCCTTTCTCATTGCTAATCTAAACCTTATGATACCATGATCGCTGTTCCTTAAATGTTCCCCTACTGAGTCTTAATCCACTTGATCCATCAGAATCAGTTCCAGCAATACCTCCTTTCTCGTTGGATTGGAAATGAACTGACATAGAACATTCTCCTGAATACACGTCAAGAGCTCTTCTCCCTCTCTGCACTGTACATTATTGCTATCCTCGTTTATATTAGGATAAGTAAAGTCTCCCATTATTTTGCTCTATAGTTCTTGCACCCTTCTGTAATTTCCCTGCAAATGTGCTGCTCTTTATCCTTCCCACCCAGCATAGAATACCACCTGGGTGTATAGAACACTCCCAGTACTTACCAGGCTGTGTGCCACGATTCATCGTGATCTGCTACATCCTGGACAACGCCGTTGTCATTAGAGACAGCATTTACTATCAGGGAAATGGAAAATAGCTGAGGAGGAGGAAGGGAGGAAGCAACTAACATATCCCCTTTCTAGCCGTGCTGTCTGTGTTCACCTCAGCATCCTTGGATGCATCTCCTCCAGTCCTAGCTATTTATTATTGTTTGAGGCACTAGTCAACACAATTCCCCATTCAGCAACACTGACATGCCTTACCTACTCTCTGTCACTGACCATCACTGTGTGCTCTTGACCACAGAACCTTTCCAACCCAACTTTCTCAAACAAACTATCCAATATTCCACACAAAACTCAGCTAATCACCCTTGCGCATTCCATTAGTGCCTGTATTGTGGAAGACTTTGCTTGGCCTACAGCACTGACACACTGCTACCCCAGTGTGCAGTGGCTGCAGTGTGACTGGCAAAAGACTACTGACTTTCACTGAAGGAGACTGCTGATGGTCTTGCAGGATGCCCTTGAGGAGCTCTGACCCGAGAAGGCCTGGTTTCAAATTGCACCATCTCGGCATGGACGGCAGCTGTTTAGGCTGGCTGGCTGACAGGAAACAGCAAGGGCACTGGTGGTGTGGCAGTGTTGAGCAGATGAATTATGTTGCCCTGAGAGAAGACAGCAGGTTCGTGCTCCACAGAGAAACTGCCACTCCCCAAGGGCAGCACATCTGCAATACAAGTAATTAGTTAGAGGAAAGAGTGCTGGACTGCTGTTGGGCCCTGTAAGCCCTTTGAGCATGACACTTTCATGTCACCAAGATGCATTTGTATGACCTCAGTCTGAGCTCCACTGCCGCATCCAGACATTGGATAGCTTTAGCTTGTGCTGCAGTGGAAGTTGATATATTGACCAGTCACTGCATCAGAGTTGGATCATGGAGGTTTTCAACAAGTTGGCTACCACTTCCATCCTGGAAAGGATGGGCTCAATGGTCTGCACCAGTCAGGATGGTGCTAGACTCCTCCATGCTGCTTGCCAGTGTCAGCTGGCTTTCTGACAGGCCCATCAATGCACCACATATATTGTTGTGCATTCCCAAAAGTCCTTTTGTGTATTCTGCTCCAATAAAGTCCTCATAGTGAGCCTGTCAGCAGCAAATATGAGTGGGAAGCAGCCTGTGATTGGAGGAGCAGTGAGCTGTGGGAAGGTGAGTGGCAGCAGTGCCAGACCAGGAAGGATGAAGCCAGGGGGATGGTGAGGCCAGGGGACACGTGGCTGGGGAAGCAAGACCAGGGAGGAGCAAGTCCAGGGGATGCCAAGGCCAGGAACAGGGTTGTAAACGGTGCTGCAAAAGGGGAGATAACAGTTTTAAACTTTTCAACAAAGCAATCCTTATTCAGCTGGGAAATCTTGAAACCACTGAGGTAATGAATTCCTTGCAAATGAGTGTGGAGTCTCCAGCTTAAGGTTGCATAAGTTTAGGAACTGCTATATGGTGTCAAGGAAGCAATAAATTGTAATATTTTTCTTTTGGTAATAACACTGTCATATTTCTTATGTACTGAAAGACAGGCCGCTGAGGGTTGTAAATATGGTAATTGGAGTAAGAGCCAGAGTGACTGCAAGAGTCTAAAACCAACAGTAAGAAGTGGTTTTGATATGTTAATGAACCAAGAGGAACTTCAATCAGGGTTTTACATAAAACAATAACAGGAGTAGTTTTGAATTAAGTTGTTTTAGCTCAAAGGGGGATGGATATATGCAGGTTGTAAAAGGTGTAAGTAAGTTAGGTGAAGATAGGGTAAGTTTGTTTTTGTTAAGTCTAAGAGCTAGAGTAAAAAAACAAGTTTCATCAATTCTGGGAAGAAAGCATTTCTGAAGAGACTGGTTGACACAATAGAGAGATCGAAGGGAAGAAATGCATTTAAGGAAATACTGAAGCCTATGTGAGAGGGTAGCTAGTTAGATCTCCCAGAAAACAGCAGGATAGCTGGTCAGAACTCCCAGAAGTCAGTGTGAATAAGGCCAGACCTGGGGAGCCAGTTGCTGTCAGCCTCAGAGGCCACCCTAAGGGAAAAGACACTATGTGGTAAAAATTACTGGTATTCTATAGATTTTCAAATCTGTGAGGATAGTTGCTGAACAGAAAAGGGAAAGGTTAGCTCTGAGGGTAGTTAAGATCTTGTGGAATTGTTTTAAAGCACTGTTAACTGTGTGAAGCCATTCTTGTGTTTAAGCGTAATTGTGTTTTTTTTTTGCTTTTTATTAAATAAAAGTGTACTATAAAATCATCACAAGTAGTCAGGTACATCCTTTTCTGATTTCAGAACCTCTCCTCATACGAACTGTGGAAACCATTTTGGCAGTTGTTTCAAGTTTCCCTTTGGGATTTGAGCAGCTCAGCATTTACCATCAGCCATGCCATAACAAAATTGGAGGCACTTTGTGGGATATTAAAAGAATAGTTCCTTGATTGGCTTGGAATTGGTGAATTTAAAGGCAATGAGAGCAAGGAATATACTGAACCAGGAGTGGTATTGTGAGATTTTAAAGTGGGAGACTGCAAAATGGCTTTGGCAGTTGCTAAGACTTCTCTGGGAGTAAAAGGTATAACCTTGGATGGTTTACAAAAGGTAATGAAAGCTAAATTATTAGAATTGGCAGATAAGTTACAATTAGGGTTACCTGCGGGGGTAAGGAAATCAGACATAATTGAAGGTATAGCACAGCATTTAAAACTGGAAAGGATACCTGAGAGACCAGATTCTTCAAGGGGTGGATCATTGGAATTGGCTCAAATTCAATTGGAAATAAAAAAGATAGAATTGGGAGAAAAGGAAATGGAACAAGCATTTCAAAGGGAATAGGCAAAAAGGCAGGAGACAGAAAAGGCAAGAGAACAAGAAGAAAGAAGACAGGAAAGGGAATTTGAAATGGCAAGGTTAAAAAAGGAGGAAAGAGAAAACGAGAGAGACAGAGAATTCCAGCTTAAAAAGCTTCAGTTGAAAAAGAGACACCAGAAGGTGTGGAAGGGCTTATTTCCAGATCAGAACCCAGTGGGAAGATGTTTAAATTTGTACAAGCTCTTCCAAAGTTTGAAGAAAGAGATGTCAAAGCATTCTTTATCGCATTTGAGAAGATAGCTAAACAAATGAAATGGCCAAAAGAAATTTGGACATTGCTATTACAGAGCAGGTTTATAGGTAGAGCTAATTAGGTATATGCATCACTGTCAGAAGAAATATCTGGGGAATATGATGCAGTGAAGAGTGTCTATGAGTTGGTTCCAGAGGCATACAGACAGAATTTGCAAAATGTGAAAAAACAGCCTGGACAGACTTAAATTGAGTTTGTAAGAGTCAAAGTAATTTTGACAGGTGAATAAGGGCATTAAAAGTAGAGGGAACCTATGAAGCCCTTAGAGAAGTTATTCTTTTGGAAGAATTTAAAAATTCACTTCCTTCAGTAGTAAGAACCCATGTGAAGGAACAAAGGGTTAAAACTGCTAAGCAGGCAACAAGGTAGCAGATGATTATGAGCTGGTCCATAAATCTAAATCATTTTTTCGATACCCTTTTAAACCTGAGAAGGATAGAAAATGGGAAGGTAAGAGGAAGGTAGGTAGTCAAGGAAGAGAAGGAGAAGCTGGAGATTCTAAGGGGATTTCACCTCAGAAAGGAGGGTGCTGAGAGTGGAAGGGATGTAAGAAAGCTTAAATGTTTTCATCGTAATAAAATTGGCCATATAAAGTTCATGTGCTGGAGGTTACATGGGAAACCTTGTGGAATGATAGGAACTACAAAAGGTGATGTAAAGTCAAAGGCTGTGGAACAAGGCAAACTGGTAGGTGTGAAAATGGGTTCACAGCCCATTCAAAGGAATGTTGCAAGGCAGGTTGCAGACATGTTTAAAGATTTCATCTGTGAGGGAAAAGTCCTGTCATGTGTACAAGGTGGAGTTAGCAAAGGTATACAAATTTTAAGGGATGCAGGAGCTAGTCAATCCTTAATGTTATGAGATAGTGATATTTGATGTCCAGAGGGAATTTTGCAAGATAAGGTATTAATAAGTGGAATTCATGGAGAAACAGAAAATGTCCCATTGTCTAAGGTGAATTTGAAAAGTAGCTTGAAAACAAGTAAAATGATTGTAGGAGTAGCGGGGAAATTGCCTATTTCAGGGGTTCAATTTATCTTAGGAAATGATTTAGCTGGGTCACAGGTGGTGTGATGGCTATTGTAGTTGAGCAGCCTGTGGAAAAGCAATCCACAGAAGTGTTGCAGGAAGAACACCTGGTTTGTTTCCAGACTGTGCGGTGTCACGATTACAGACTCATAAGTTGAGACAGAAGGAGGAGGAGCCTAGAAGACAGGGCAAAGAGACTGAAGTGCAATTAGCTGATATTATGTTTGATAAGATTGTTCAGGAAGACAGAATGGAGGAGAATGAAGCTGAATTGTTTAGCTCAAGGAAATTGTTAAGAGTTACAGCGAAAAGATCCAAAAATAAAGCAGTTATACCAAACAGCTTATTCAGAAACTGCGCTCCTGGTCTATCAGCGGAGATTTTCCGCACCCGCCCGCCGCCGCGATCTTCCGGTCCCGCCGCAAGTCAATGGAATTCTGGCTGGGGCGCTGCCTCCCTGTGGCGGGTCCCACCCACGACAGGGCTGGAAAATCCCAGCCTATGTATCAAAGTTCAGGGAAAGATTGAACAGAGCATGCAAATTGGCTAAAGAGTATTTAAAAATATCATAGGAAGTGAGGAAGACAGAAGCAGATAGGAAGGCAAAGACTCATAGCTTTGTAGCTGGGGAAAAAGTGTTAGCTTTGTTGTCAGTATCAGGCGAACCGTTAAAAGCCAGGTTTAATGGGCCTTACCAACTTGAAAAGAAATTAACTGAAGTGAATTATTTGGTAAGAACTCCACATAGAAGAAAAATCCAGAGGGTATGTCATATAAATATGGTCAAAAAGGACTTCGATAGGGAGGATAACCAAAAAGAAAAAGTATTAGTAGTGATGAATCAGGAAAAGGAAGTAAGGATGGAAGATTCTGAAATTGACTTTCCTCGAATTCAATTGGACAATGAGCAAGTGCTTAAAAATCTGAATGAAATACTGAGTTACCTTCCAGATAAGAATCAAAATGACTTGAGAGTGCTTTTACAGTCACTATCTGTGGGGATAAATTGGGAAAAGCAAAGGTAACTGTACATGATGTAGATGTGGGAATTCTGTTCCAATCAGGCAACATCCTTATAGGTTGAATCCAGTAAAATTATCATAAGTGCAAAAAGAAATTGAATTTATGCTCAAGAATGACATTATTGAGTTTAGTTGCAGCAGTTGGAGTTCACCTGTTGTGATGGAACTGAAGCCAAACAGAACACAAAGACTGTGTGGATAATTGAAAGTGGATGCAGTGGTGAAAGCAGATTCATACCCTATTCCACGTTTGGAAGACTGCATTGAGAAAGTGGGACAATCAAAGTTCTTTACAAAGATTGACTTGCTGAAAGGACATTGGCAAGTACCTCTATCGGAAAGAGCAAAAGAGGTTTCAGTTTTTGTAACACCAGATGGGCTCTATCAGTTCAAAGTCATACACCATATTGACCTGCAAGAGAGACAAGTGTGTAAGTGAGGATGGTGCAATGTGTTTGGGTGATGAGGCTGCTATGGTTGAATAGCTGGCTGCGTGTGCAAACTGACTTGTGGGTGTATGGTTTGCAATGGTGCTAAGTGCATGAGCCTGAGATGAAGCTGTGAATGTGATGTAGGAGGTGTGCTTGACAGAGACTGTTGGCAGGTGATTAAAGATGTGTGGTGAATGGAGCAGTATGTGAGGCTAGAGGCTCTTTTGTAGGGATGTGGCATTTGAAGGTAAATTCACTGACCTCGACGACTCATGTGAGGTCATGAAACTCCTTCCTGCACTGCATCAGGTCCTTGGGGCTACACTGCTGTTTTTAACAGTGATGGCTATCTAGTTCTCTGCCTTCTCAGTGTCTGTCTGGAGTGTCACCTAGACCTTGTAGATAAAGGACCCCTGTCCTGTTCACCTCCTGCACCAAGGCCTCCAGTGGTGTGTGAGAGAACATTGGAGCACACTCTTTTCCCTGTTGCACCATTTCATTATACTTCCTGTACAGAGGCCCTTCCCCAGCCACATCCAGCAGTTACTCCTGCCAGAATGCACCTCCCCTTTAAGAGGTGTAGGTTGGTTTTAAGTAGTGCAGGCTGACTTTAAGTAGTGCTTATCTAGCATAAGTTTGATATGCAGCAACTCAGCAGTGTATTTATTGATGGGTTGCATGCTCCTATAATTTAAATTAGCAGGCAGTATGAAGTTTGTGTGCTGTCTGCATTGGAAGGAATGGGTGTGGGTTAACCATGCATTATGATCCCCAATCCCATTATTTGGCCTTATCCAAAGACTTAATCTGTATCAATCTGTTATCTGAAGTATATTGAAGTTCTTAAGTGTTAATCATTGACAAGCCATATAATCGAAGTATACCTAGAAATCTGTGGCCTAACTGAAGTATCTTTTTAGGCAGTTATGTCAATTCATTTGACAAATTGTTCAATACCAAAGATTACCCTGGTAGCTATAGGTTACTAGGAAAATAGTGATGGTATATTGAACTGAACTCTTTAACTGAAATGTTTGCAATGCATAAAAGAAAAACCTTCAAATGAATTGCAATCCATATAGTATGGATTACTTCACAGTTATTATAATACATATGGACAGGATTTTCCACACCCGCCTGCCGCTGCGATCTTCTGGTCCCGCCGCAAGTCAATGGACTTCTGGCTGGGGCACCGCCTCACCCACAGCAGGTCCCACCCGCAACGGAGCCGGAAAATCCCGGCCTATCTTATCTTGCTAGTGTGTATTTTTAGTCTATTGGAAGTCATTTAATAAATTAAATCTGCATTTTGTTACAAACTGACATTTTAATTGACTGGTACCTACTATTATAAATGAAGCTCAGATGAAATGGAAAAAATATTTTTTTCACAAAACTATTTCCCTTCGGATTAATCAATTTAGTAACTTTACACATGAATGGAGATGGTATGAAGTGAGATAAAACCAACAACTGACTAACTTTAGCCTTTTCTTGTATTTGGTGTTAATTGAATTGTACTCACATCAGAATGTTTTACTTTGTTGTAGTATATCTTGGAGATTTGGCAAGAGAATGATCTAAAAAGAAAAACTAATAATGACGGTGTTTCAGTGAATTGACAGATTAGCAATTTCAACTTTCAATCAAGATTTTATCCCACACTTCTCAAGAATACACAATGGAATGGGAAGCATAGGGGCATCAAAATGAATACCTTTTTAATGCTTTATAGTTTCTGAATGTTCAAATTAACAGCTCAAAATGGCCAGAAATAATCATGCTTCAATAAATGTTGAGGGCAGACACACATACTTTATTTGGATAGGGAACTTTATTTGGATAGGGAACAATATCTTGGTAATAGTTTGGGTTTTCTTTTTCTTCTTTCCTTAATTTCCTTGCACATTGACCACCCCTGAGAGACTTGGAAGGTCACTGTCTCCCACGTTTCATCTTATGCCTCTGATTCACTAATCATCCAGGATTAGCCTAGAGTCTCCAGGAAATGAGCTTTAATCTGCTGAATACCGGTCGGTAAAACCCAGGGGAAATATTTTAGGGGAGTTATAAAATGTTTTCCTTTTCATTTTCTTTGAACACTTTAATTTATTAGTTATAGAAATATTGGAAATGGGAAACTGTTGTTTGATTATGCAGTCCTGTTGGAGGTGGGAGATCCTGCATTGAAACCCCTGGGAATATAGTCAACTTGTTTTGGCAATTCCAACTGTTAGATGGTGAATATCCCTTAGTCCTGGTGAACATTTCTGCCTGAAAGCATATCTCAGGAATTATTATTATATTTGCAAATACATACTATGATGTAGGACAGCAGAACTACTGAACTTGGTTGATAGTCTTGCCCTCAAACTCTTTCAGTGTTATTCTAAGTGAAAACAAAAATTCTTTCCTGCTGCTCCTTCACTGTCTCTTCTCCTCCTGTGATTGAACGTCCCATCACAGATGCCTGGATTTTGCAGTCAGCAAAAGTGAATAAATGCTGCTCATATTCACATAGAGAAAAGCTGCCCACAAAGTTTTAATGGACTCTAGAGTGTAGACTTCCTCTTTTCTGATGTCAGTTTAAATTTGGCCTTCTATAGGGGATCTGTAACAGAGCAGGTAGCAAGGAGCCCGATTAACCAATCAGGTTGAAGAATTCTCACAGTTAGCAAAGCAGGAAACATAAGTTACAAAAAAGCAAAATTAATGAAATTACTATGGGGCATACACATGGGATTAAGGGAGGAACCGAAATAGCAAAACACAAACTTTATTTTTTTCCCTAAAAAGTCTGCAATATTTGAATTAGTGGTTCTCAAAATACTTTGACCCAGGACCACTTAAGTGGGGAAAAAGACTCATAGATCACTTAACAGTGCTACCCAACTCGCTTTTGCTTGCCACCACAAAAAAAAATCATCAGCGTTAATAGGAAGATTGGCGTTGCTTTTGGTGAGACACCAATGAGGTGATGCCTGGTTCTAAACTGGAGAGCTTCAATCTCATTTCAGGCTCCACATTTAGCCAGTTCATCTTTGTTTTCAGCCCCACAAATGTTGAAAGTCCAATTTCACAGTTGGATGTTATAACAGTAGCATAAATCTTGCTTGTAAAACTACATTGATGTTGCTCGCGCCGTGCCACACACACGAGAGCAAGTCTGGTTGTGTGGCATTACAAGTGGTGAGAATAAGGGTTCTGACCTGTTCTCTCATATGCCTTCAACCGTGGCATTACATGTCTGTTACTCGTATTTTGGACCAGCGCATGGACCGACTGGAGGACCCTCATGAACCACACTTTGAGAACCACTGATTTAAATTTTCTTCTGAAGGAATGAGACTCCATTCCTGTAAAATTAAATTTTCAGGGCCAGAGAAGTTCTTCAGAAGTAATTATTACTTAGTACAGAATTAAAAGCACAATAACCTCTGATGGAAAAAGTCTTAAATTTATTTTTTAAATAAATCGCTGGCCAGGCCAGCGTTTTTGCCCATCCTGAACTGCTCCTGAACTGAATGGCTTGCTTGGCCATTTCAGAGGGCAGTTAAGAGTCAACCACATCACTGTGGGTCTGGAGTACATGTAGGCCAGACCAGGAAAGGTTGCAGATTTCCGTCCCTAAAGGGCATTAGACCAGTTTTTACAATAATCAATGATAGTTACATGCTCACCATTACTGAGACTAACATTCAATTTTCGAAGATTTTTATTTTTTAATTGAACTTAAATTTCCATGAGCTGATATAATGGCATTTGAACCCATGTCCTCAGAACATTGACATTACCATTAGACCACCACCTCCCCTCAAATTAGCAACAAATGCAAAAGTACAGCCTTTGGAAGAGTAGGCAACTTCCGGATATCCACATTCAACTGCACATGTGCAGACACCAGAAATTGCTGTCAGCTTTACCCAGTAATTACAGCGAGGGCTGACAGCTTCACCATTATTACTACTGCCCAGGCCATTGTTTATCTGGTGGTCAAACCAAGAATTCGCACAACTCACACATTACGCGTAACTTAGATCAAATATCAGCCAAGTTAGATGTCAACTTTCTGCCTAATAAATGGAAGCTTATGCTTCACTAGCAGTTGTGCATTTTTCAGTTTATACTTGCTAAGGCAAACTTGGTTCATGGACAAGCATAAGTTTTAAAAGGTTTTGAAGCAAGTGCCTTTGCTTGGAATTATGTATATATGAAAATATTCCTGTTGCCAAGTGCTTTTAATATTAACTGTAGAAAGATAATCATTGTGTTTTCACAGGTTTTTTATCCGTGTTTGGAAACAGCATTCTCTTGTTTATAGCATACCGGAAAAGACACATCCTTAAACCTGTTGAATATTTCATTGTAAACTTAGCTATCAGTGACCTTGGAATGGTATTAACTCTATTACCACTGGCCATACCATCATCTTTTGCACACAGGTAATTAAAACACACCAATTAATTCATACCAAATTCAATTTGAGCATTTCAAGAGTTGTTGTCACTAACAATGTAAGGATCTGCAAGGAATTAGATCAGAAGAATTGCTGGCCCAGATTTGTCCAATTCAGTTAGACTTGGCTGAACTTTACACATTATCTTAGTTTCATAAATATAATACAACATTCTCCAAGATTTTATCTTATGGAGGAATAGGAAATTTTAACTCTTTTCTAGTCCTTTAACAAATATAGACCTGATGTAATCAAATAACAGAAAGAATACATCACAAAACACATATGGGAAGTTGAAATTTGGACTGCAAAATTTGTCTCTGTAGTTTTTATGTTTTTGATGCTGTGGATGCTGTCTTATATCCAAAGTGGCGTCTACACCATGTGTACTCAATTCTGGACCAGGCCATGCTGCAGATTCCATTTTGGGTAGGTCGCTAGGAGTGTGCACTGGAAGTATGACTGATGTCAGTCAGTGTGTAAGGCTAATTTGACCCTATCAGTGTCACTTCAGAAGTCTATGCTCTGGCCAACCCTCACACAGCTGAGCATCCATTCAGCATCAGGAAGGGCTTCCTGTCAGTGCCATTTAAAAAGATCATCAACCACACTCAGGTTAGTTGTTGATTGATTTCTGCTGATGTTGCTGGGCTAATAGAAGTATTGGGTGGCAGTTTGTACTGTCATTTAAAAGTGGTAAAGTGTACATGGTGTGGCATGTGGTGAAGGATTTGGCTTTCATTTCAAGGGTTCTGCTCAGACTGATTACTACCAATCATGAATTTCGTGGTTTCCATCCCTGTTGCCCTGCAGAAGGATAGGGGTTATAAGCAGAGATGACACAGAGGAGGACAAGCTGCTTTTACAAAGGATAGAAACGAACAGGATAAGGTCATAGGGGTTGATTCACAAAGTTATTGCTGAATGAAAAATTATTTCTTACACATTTTTCACAATACTTTTATTTTTTTTTTAACACTCCATGTGTTGCTTATTGTGGGAAACTTCAAAAAATCTTTATATAAGTGGAAGAGCAAGAGAGCTGAGAATTGAGGTTCAAGTAAACTAATCAATGTATAGATGTAGAAAGTAAGTGAGAAAGAAATGGAGGTATCTACCCGGCTATGTGGAAAATTGCCCAGGTATGTCCTGTACACAAAAAACAAATTCAACCCGACCCATACTGTCTACTGCCCAATAATCTCTCGATCATCGGTAAGGTGATGGAAGTGGTGATCAACAGTGCTATCAAGCGGCACTTGCTTGGCAATAACCTGCTCACTGATGCTCAGTTTGGGTTCCGCCAGGGCCACTTAGCTTCTGACCTCATTACAGCCTTGGTTCAAACTTGGACGAAAGAGCTGGACTCCCGAGGTGAGGTGAGAGTGATTGCCCTTGAAATCAAGACAGCATCTGACTGAGTGTGGCATCAAGGAGCCCTAGCAAAACTGGAGTCAATAGGGATCAGCGAGAAAACTCGCCACTGGTTGGAGTCATACCTAGCACAAAGGAAGATGGTTGTGGTTGTTGGAATTCAATAATCTCAGTTCCAAGACATCACTGCAGGAGTTCCTCAGGGTAGTATCCTAGGCCCAACCATCTTCAGCTGCTTCATCAATGACCTTCCTTCCATCATAAGGCCAGAAGTGGGGATGATCGCTGATAATTGAACAATGTTCAGCACCATTCGCAACTCCTCAGATACTGAAGCAGTCCATGTCCGAATGCAGCAAGACCTGGACAATATCCAGGCTTGGGCTGACAAGTGGCAAGTAACATTTGTGCATCACAAGTGTCAGGCAATGACCATCTCCAACAAGAGAGAATCTAACCATTGCCCCTTGACATTTAATGGCATTACCATTGCTGAATCCCCCACTATCAACATCCTGCGGGGTTACCATTGACCAGAAACTGAAGTGGACTAGCCACATAAATACTGTGGCTACAAGAGCAAGTCAGAGGCTAGGTATCCTGCGGCAATAACTCGCCTCCTGACTCCCCAAAGCCTGCCCACCACCTACAAGGCGCAGGTCAGGAGTGTGATGGAATATTTTCCACTTGCCTGGATGAGTGCAGCTGCAACAATACTCAAGAAGCTTGACACCAAACAGGACAAAGCAACTCGCTTGATTGGCCCCCCCTTCCACAAACATTCACTCCCCCCACCAGCAATGAACAGTGGCAGCAGCGTGCACCATCTACAAGATGCATTGCAAGATCTCACCAAGGCTCCTTAGGCAGCAACTTCCAAACCCATGACCGCTACCATCTAGAAGGGCATGGGTAGCAGATACAATGGGAACACCATCACTCCTCCAAGCCACTCACCATCCTGATTTGGAAATATATCGCCGTTCCTTCACTGTCGTTGGGTCAAAATCCTGGAACTCCCTACCTAACAACTCTGTGGGTGTACCTACACCATAGAGACTGCAGTAGTTCAAGAAGACAGCTCATCACCACCTTCTCAAGGGCAATTTGAGGTGGGCAATGGATGCTGGCCTAGCCAGCAACAACCACATCCCGTAAATGAATTTTAAAAATGCGAAATACTGTTTAACATTAGATTACAGAAGTGCTTAACAGCAGATAAAATACAAGAGAATAGCATATAGAGAAGGAAAACTGTATGAATATATTTTGGGCTGGATTTAAAGAAGGTGATGTGCCTGTTTTGCCACTGGCTGGAAGGCTGGCGGGAGCACTGCAATGTCTATTTTATGAAGGTCCACCAAATTAAGTGCCCAAATTAACGGGCCTTCCCCAAGATCAGTGGCCCTGGGAACAGAGGTACCGCCTGCCGAAAGCTGCCAGCCAATCAGAGACCAGCAGCTTTGTTGAACGGCAGCACCACTGGGGAGGTAGTGGCTGCTACTGGTAGTGCACCACCTGAGGCCCAGGATCATTGGTGGATCCCAGTGCGTGAAGGCGGGAAGGGGCATTGCAGAGTTGGGGTCACAGGGGAGGGGGTCAGCAGCAAGAGCAGGGGGTGGCTTTCAGCAGGTCCTCACTTCCCAATTTCGCTTCCCTCCACCAGGCCTTTGAACAAGGGATCCCCCATGGGAGCCTGCAAGCAACCTCGACAGGGTTTGCTTGTCATGCTCCCCACATGGTGAGCCTCCCGCCCCCAACTGATATAATGCCATTGATGGTAGTATGAGGCCCTTAAGTGGACATCCATTGCCCACTTAAGGACCTCAATTGGCAGTGGAGTGTGAAGGTCATTCATGGGACTTCCTGCTGTGGATTTAATTGAGGTAGAGGCAGGAATGTTGCAGGGTTACCACCCGCCACCATCTAGCCTGATTAACTGTCCCCTTAACACCAAACTTGCCATGGGGTAGGGCATTAAATTCCTTTGGCTCTTGGTAACAAATAATATCTTCCAGTACAATCATTTGATTCAGCGCTTAATATCAAGGATCAATCATCAAGCTGAGTTCGAAGTTTTTGGCGTATTTATGAGAGAAGCACGAAGCATCTCCAACTTGAAATGAGAAAACCAGATGCGAAAAGGAAGTTTGACAACTTTATTCAATTAAAAAGTTTGGCATATATATCTCAGAAATGTGAAGCATTTAAATTAAGTCATGCCCTCCTTAATCCAGGATACAGGATTCTTTAACCTTATAAATACTCTTGCAAGATGACTAACAGAACATCTTTCTTCCAGATGGTTGTTTGGCCAAGGATCGTGCATCTATTATGCTTTCTGTGGTGTGTTGTTTGGTATCTGCAGCATTACTAACTTGACGGTTTTGAGTGTTGTCTGCTGTATGAAAGTCTGTTACCCTGCATATGGTAGGTTCCAAATTCTTAGTATTTAGTATTTGAACAGCTTTACAGTGTATATTGAATTTCAAATACAATTTCATGATTATTTGCAATAATACATCAGCCCTAGACTGCTTCATCTACAGAGAAGTGCATAGAATTTGCAGAAATAGACATTCAACACAACTGGTCTATGACAGTGTTTATTCTCCACATAGCTGGGGGGCCCTGGTGGTGTAGTGTTAATGTCACTGGTTCAGTAATCCAGAGCATCAAGCTAAAGTTCTGGGGACACAGGTTGAATTCCACCATGGCAACTGGTGGAATTTAAATTCAATTAAATAATCTGGAATATAAAGCCATTCTCAGCAATGGTGACCCTGACAGCTATCACCCCGATGCAATTTTGGGTTTCTAATAGGTTAAGCGTGCCATACACCAGGTTCACCCAGTGGAGTTTAGAGAACTTTTGAGTAAAGGTAAGTCTGGAAATAACATAACGGCCCACGTGTAAGCGATTTTTCGTGGTCCATCCAACCTTACAGTTGGACTGGCTAATCGGCCAGGCAACCTTTAAATTTTTGATTAAACCTCATCCAAGGGTGGGATGAAATCTCTGTTAGGATATAAAATAATAAGAAATATCTTGGGACAGCATTTTTACGAAGTATGCTTTCAGGTGCTTGATTGTGCTGTATGGACATTTTCTTTTATTCTGTGGAGGTCTGCAAGCCCCTGAGGCAGCTGTCTGCCTTCAGGAAGCTCAGTGGGAGTGCTCACCTATTCCCATGGTGACATCGTAGCCCGCCCTCTTTCCACCCCCACCCCCACCCTGGCAGCGCTGAGCTTTTCAGCGCGTTTCATGCTCGCTGGCCTTTAATTGGCCAGGAGGGTGAAATCGCAGTCGGGGGTTGATTGCGATTGGGGTCCCATTTCCTGACCTCTCCCGGGCCCACCGATCACGCATGCTTGACGAGGGAAAGATTGAGGCCATAAAGTACATAAGAGTACAACTTGTCTTCGAGTGGCCTAAACAGCAATTATTAAATGGAAACACTAGAGGACTTCTGCAAATGTGAAAAAGTTGGCTAATTTGTGTGATCCTGCCTGCTATCCCCCCCCACCAGTCCTCTGAGCTATTTCCTGCCTGACTAGCTCCAGACATAAACCCACCTTGTTGAAGACTTGTTAATGAGGTCTGGCCAGTGCCCTTCACCCAATGACCATCTAAACTGGTAATTGGCTGCACTGTGTTGGGTGTGGAGTTGGGGGTAAGAACATGCTGTTCTTTGATGGCATTTCCTGTAGATTGCAGCAGGCCAGGGTCAAATTTAGCCATTGATAGATATTTTGAAATTTAGCTTTTCTGGGAGATGATGGAATATTTATGAAATACATTCCCTGAGGAAAGTAAAGAGGTGGGGAACAGCTCAAAACTGAATAAATTGAATGGGCTCTTTGAAAGGATTGGGTTTTGATGGATCTTTCAATGTGCCAAAGTGTTTTTGTGCATCATGTTGTAATTAGTGCTTCCTGTTTGATTCTAATCCAGTGTTTTTACATTTTTATTCTATAACAGGCAACAGATTTACATCAGAATATGCGTGTCTCCTGACTACCTGTGCTTGGGCATATGCTTCCATATTTGCCATTTCTCCTCTAGCAAATTGGGGTCATTATGGCATGGAGCCTTATGGGACCGCTTGCTGCATAGACTGGAAAGCACCAAATACAGATTCCAATGCAATGTCCTATATCATGGCACTCTTTCTGTTTTGCTACATCTTCCCCTGTGGTATAATCACTACATCATACACTCTCATCCTGTTAACTATAAAAGAATCAAGAAGAGCAGTGCAACAGCATGTATCCCCACAAACAAGCACAAGCAATGCACACAATTTAATTGTAAAGGTAAGTCTGGAAATACCATAAAGTAATGAGGTGAACAACTTGGCTAGAAACTCTTAGCCTCTAGTAAGGTAAAGACAGCATTAGAATGACTTGTGGGAGGAAGAAATTGGGACACAAAAAGTTTGAGCTCAGTGTCTGCTCTTTTTTTATGCACAATGAAATGCTTGGTGCATTGGGGAGCCTGCCAGACAGCCTGCACACAATGTCAAGGGACATGAAGAGGTTTGATACCAACTTGGCACACGGTTCTGTGCGAAGTGGAGCTCATGCTTTTGAGTGTGGGACTCCATTAGTGCACTTGTGGACTCAACCATGATGGCAGCGTTTGATGATCGATGCATCAACCTCCATTGTGACACAAGCAAAAGCCATTCAACATCTTGGTGCTGCCATGCAAGCTCAGACTACTGCCATCATGGTTGCAAATACAGTATTCAAAGGGACTTACAGGGTATCACAGCAGTCCAGCAGCCTGTCCTCCAACAGATTACTAGAATTGCTGCGGAACTCATGGTGACAAAGTTGCGCACATGCAGCAGACCACCATGAATCTTAACACCCACACTCTGCCGAGTATAGCAGGGCTCCTCCAGTGTGGTCTAGACAGTGGAAGCATTGTTTTGGCAAGCCAATGTCCTGCCCTATCACATTTCATGTGGCAATGTGGCTTTTGTCAAAGGTGTGCTGCTCATATGTGCTTGAGTTGTGCACCAGAGTGATGAGCCATGTTGACAAAGGATAGCGCTTTGGTTTGTTGTGTGACTCAAAGTTAGACTGCTGTAGACAGAAGACGTTATGACTGCTTTCAAAATACTGGGTATTAAGCTGCATAATATGCTGTGTGTGGTCACACCGTCAGCTGGATGTTGAAGAAGTGAACCCCTTTGTGGTTATGGTACATCTCAGTGTTAACATGTGGCACTTGCAAAACGACAGTTGTATCCTGTATTATGGGGAAGTCCGCAATTCCCGCAGAGCAACATGCTGTAGTCTGGCAAAAGAGAACAAAATGTATTCAGCTCTTCTGGCCTCAGCAACAGCAGACAGCACACTGCAAGATGTTGCAAATATCATGTACTCCAGCCTGGAAGGAGCTAGACGCATAAAAACTCATGGCTATGGTCAGCTTCTCAGCCACTGGCTGAGGTGTTCTCATCCAGTTCAGAGGTTACAGTTATAGCTGCAGCAGGTGACAGATTTCAATGAGGACCTCTTTAGTAAAGCGTACTGTTCCTTGCTGAGGTTCAGGTCGGAAAACTGGACAGGTATGGTCACTTCTCCGCCTTCTCCTTCTTCCAGCAGCTGGTCCTGCTCTGTGTTGCCTCTCCTTTTCCCTGTCATTTTGTACTCTAAGGGGAATGCAGACTATTGCACCCATGTATGGTAGCTAGTAGTTGATGTAGAATCCTTGTAGTCAGGACAAAGTCCTTCAGTAGCTGCCACACCACTCCCTGTAGACTTTAGCAACTTTAAATATCTCTAGAAAGCACCAAAAGCTTCTACAATTACAGCAAGAGCCAGTAGAAACCAATAAGCAATTAACTTGAAAGTAATGATGTCTCCTGTAAATAGTGCTGGTGGGGATTCCTTCCTCCTATTGAATGTGTGATCAGCAGTGCATGCTTAAGAGATGGTGTTGGCTAGAGCATTGAACTCCAAAATGGCAGCGCTGCTATCAAATCAGCATTAGCGGCTGATGGACATTATGATCTGCCTATTCTGCATTCTTCTGGCAGACAATCCCTGCATGCACTCTAATGCCATCAACAAAATAGTGTCCAGTGCGGTTCACAGCAGAAGTGTGCACATGTCACAGATGCCATTTTGAAACCAAAACTGTACATGTAGTGCCAAGAAACTTGATGCTAAGCAGATGAATTTTGTGACATATCATTGTTGTTTCTTTTGGGTTTTCCTTATCCTTATTCATAGAAAATATTTTTGATGATTTTCCACTGAGTAGATTTTCAGCTCTGATAGCCTAACATTTAGCATCATCTAAGCAGAGTGCAGAAAAGAAAATCAGGCAGGGAAGATTACACAGCCCTTAAAGAACTGCTGGATTTTTCTTCCACTAAATTCAATGGAGGAAAAGTGAAGCAACGTTCTATTAGGGTCACAGGAATATAGGATCAGTAGACCAATTAAGCCCTTGAGCCTGTCATGTCATTGAGTGAGATCATGGCTGATCTGCCACTTAACCCTACATAACCACCTTTGCTCCATAACCATTAATACATTTGGCTAACAAAAATCTATCACATTCATTTCTTAAATTAACAATTGCACTTTGTGGCAGGGTTCCAAACTTCTACCACCCTTTCTGTGTAAAAGTGTTTTCTAATTTCACTCCTGATAAGTGTGGATTTAATTTTTAGACAATACGAACCAGGAGAAATAATTTCTCCCGATTTACCCTACTTATTCCCTTAATATCTTAATAACTTCCGTCAAATCAACCCATAACCTTCTAAATTCCAGGGAAATCAAGCCTTGTCTGTTTTATCTCTCCTTGTAAGCTTAAGCCTTGAAGTTCATGTACCAATCTAGTAAATATATGCTGCACTCCCTCCAAGGTCAGTATATCCTTCATAAGGAGCGATGCCCAGAACTGCTCACAATAACTCCAGGTGTGGTCTAACCAGGCCTTTGAATAGCTGAAGCATGACATCTACCCCCTTGTATTCTAGCTGTCCATTTATAAAGGCCAGCATTCCATTGGTCTTTTTGGTTATTTTCTGTACCTGTTGATAAGATATTAAGGACCTGTGCAACTGGACTCCAAGTCTCTACTGATCTTCATTGCTTCTAGCTTATCACTATTTATCTTTCTATCTTTTATGGTCCAAAGTGGGTGACCTCATATTTGCCTACATTGAAATCCATTTGCTACAGTTTTGCCCCTTCACTTAATCTATTAATATTTCTTTGTAATATTATGCTTCCATCTACACAACTTACAATACCACCTGTCTCTGTGATTGGCAGATGTAGATAGCTGGCTTTCTATTCCAACATCTAAGTTGTTAATGAATACAGTGAAATGTTGAGGCCCCAACACAGCTCCTTGTGAGACACCACTAGTCACACATCCTGTTAATTATCCCTACTCTCTGTCTCTTTCCACTCAGCCAATTCCCTAACAGGTCAATAACCTGCCTTCAATTCCATGAGCTTCAAACATCCATAGACATTCCTCTGTTCACTATTTCAGTTACCTCTTCAAAAAATTCTATCAGATTCATCAGGTGTGATCCACCCATGAGAAAACAAGACTGGTCTGCCAGGTTTTTCTTTCTGCTCTCCACCTAGGCGATGCTTAATGCCCGGGCACTGAAGGGGAAACACATCCTCAGCATGGTCTGAATTTTCCGGGCCCATTGGGGACAGGCTGGGGGGGCAGGAGGGCTAACAAAAGGCGTTGGGAGGGGAGCCCATTATCTAACCACTGTCATGCCATATTGCCAGCGGCAGCAAAGATGACAGTTCAGACGCCTACCAGGAGGCCAACTGAGCCACTTAATTGATCAATTCACAGAATCACAGAATCACACAGTGCAGAAGAGGCCCTTCGGCCCATCGAGTCTGCACCGGCACGTGAGAAACACCTGACCTACCTACCTACCTAATCCCATTTACCAGCACTTGGCCCATAGCCTTGAATGTTATGACGTGTCAAGTGCTCATCCAAGTACTTTTTAAAGGATGTGAGGCAACCCGCCTCCACCACCCTCCCAGGCAGTGCATTCCAGACCGTCACCACCCTCTGGGTAAAAAGGTTATTCCTCACATCCCCCCTAAACCTCCTGCCCCTCACTTTGAACTTGTGTCCCAGGATTCAGGATGACTTGCTGCCTCCGCAGGCATTTTACCTATGTCAGGAGGACCTGCTGCCATGTGGGGAGACTGCCCACTGAAACCTGGTGGCCAGTGGGATTGGGTATGGGCACTCCATAGCCCACAGAAGGTCTCCACCAGCAATGGGTGCTGTCATGCAAACTTGCTGCTGGTACTTCACAATTCTACCACCTCCCCCCCCCTCCCCCCCCCACCCACCCCCCAACACACACACACACACACAATTGCTGAGGCCAGGCTACCTAGCCCCAGCTTCCCCCCCCATCTACCTCGATGCTCATCAAGGGTTTTCGGCCATTGATGTGCCTTCTACCTGCCTGAGCAATGACTATTGCTAGCAGTGACACAGCTGGCTCAGCTGATTTGCCAGATTTTTTCTGGGGGCTGGAAGCTCTTGGGAGTGGGCTACCATTCTTAACTGAACAGTGGCCCCGCCTGGCATCCCATTAATTAGCCTCTACCAGAAATATGCTAGCCTGGATCCCATTGCCGATTGAAGTGAGGTCACCTCCCACTTGTAGCGGGGCTTGCCAGCAATTGACAACATCCAGCTCCATTTTCAGGCTATTCTTGTGGATGAGCAATATGTTGTAAGAAATGTTGTAATGCAACAGTTTCTTGCCATTTCTCCTCATCTAAAGAAGCTATCTTTCTTGACTATTTCTCCTTGAAAGCTTCAAAGAAACTCCCTGATTGGAACAAGGTGGGATTATTAATGCTTTCAAAAACATTATCAGGACTAATCAGATTTTAATAACAGGAAATGCTGGAAAAACTCAGCAGGTCTGGCTGCATCTGTGGAGACAGAAACAGAGTTAACGTTTTGAGTCCATGTGATTTTTCATAGCTTTTGCTTTATTTTAGATTTTAATAACTGCCCGATCATTTTTTTTAGATTGGCAAAATTCTGTAATTTCATATGAAGTTTAGACAAGATTTCTATCATTGAAACTAACTCGTTGTGCACTGTGATTGAGTTAAAGATGCTAACATCAACCTTAAGCAAAAATGCTTCATTTGTGTCACAATCATTACTACTGTGAACTAAAGTAATGTGACCATTCACTTTTCATTAATTTACAGTTGAGTGTGACTGTGTGCATCGGATTCTTCACATCATGGACACCATATGCGGTTACAGCAATGTGGGCGGCGTTTGGGAATGCTGATGAGGTTCCACCTCTAGCGTTTGCTCTGTCAGCTATATTTGCAAAAACCTCTACCTTATACAACCCAGTCATCCATCTGCTGTTTAAACCGAACTTTCGGAAGTTTCTGAGCAAAGACATGGCACATTTAATCGATCTGTGCAGGCGGCAAAGTGGACCTTGCAGTAATGGACCAGATCTGTCTTTAAAATCAGTTTGCGATCAGACCACATTGAATTCTTGCAAACTTCCAAATGGAATTGTGGATCTGCAGGATGCCTGCGACACATGCACTGATACATTTGAACATTTCAGTAACCATCCAAAATCTCAGAGTTCACAAGGATCCTCACCCAAAGCCAGTACTGATATTTCAAGTGATAATGGTACAGCACATGAACAGATGAAAACTACCCTTGTGGTGCTAACTGGAAACACTTCATCCGAAAACATTGAAGTTGCAATAGACACACTGCCCACCAAGCTTACTAAGGATCTAATATAACACTATGATAACATTTCAATACATTTTTTTTTATCGCATTAAACACTGAAAGCATTGTACAGATCCACTGACAAAGTATATTTCAGTATGGTGAAGATGTATAAGATATTTATAAAAATCAAGAGATGGTATAAATTGTTTTGTCATAAAGTTTGCAATTTTTAGTACTACTTTAATTCTGTATATTTGGAATAAGTTTTTAAAGTGTTAACACATCACATGAAATTAAAACAGTAAATAGGGTTTATGAATGTGTTATTGTGTTTGTATGTTAATATCACACCAGTTTCGCCCTGTGTACGTAGCAATATGTTGAAACATTCCATGAGCACTGAGTGGAATTTTAACTCTCAAGAACAGGTGAGTTGGGGGAGGATAGACTGTTCAGTAAAGTATTTTTAGATTGTGACCACAATCCAGCTCCAGTGAGCCCACTTTCGTGTTTAAAGATGGCATTTGAGCAACCTAATCACTGAAGCCAGGACTTTAACTAGTGTGGTAGTGAGTGTACTAATCACAGCAATTACTTTCCTTGAGAGGCATTAATTAATTTTTCAACTGGATTTTACTTAGCTCTAAATTTAACATCTTCAGCACAAGTTTTCTAGGGACTTGGGAAACAGAGGTGAGGTGCTGTCAGCTAACTATCTTCTGTTCTCCGTCAAATCGCTATACAGCTCTTTATTCCTTTTCATGTGCATGATTTTTTCTCCCTCCATATTCTGTTGTTCTGTTCCATCTGAATAGTTATTCATCCGTAATATTTTCAGATCCTGATGTCCGGCAATGCCTGAAAAGTTGACATGTCACCTCTTTACACCGAAGTTGTGCCTGACTTGCTACACATTCCCAACATTTCCTGTTATAGCTTCACTGACATATTGGCCAGAAGTTGCCGGGTCCCTGTCGGCAGGTTTGCAAAAATTCTCCAGGCAGCCTTCCTTTTTTTAAAATTCATTCACGAAATATGGGCTTCACCGCCTGGGCCAGCATTTGTTGCCCATCCCTAACTGCCCCTGAGAAGGTGGTGGTGAGTTGCCTTCTTGAACCGCTGCAGTCCAAGCCGCTTACCCGCCCGCTCCCTAAGTTTTATAGGGGTGGGCGAGTCCTAAGATGGCCTGCCCACCTCACACGCAATTAGGCCCTCAAGTAGCCAATTATTGTCCACTTGAAAGCTATTTCCCACCCCGGCTGCAATTTTGAGACTGGCGGGAGGTGGTCAGGGATGTAGGGGAAGCCCAGCAGGTAATTGATCAGGCCTCGGGTGGAAAAGCAGGGGACAGTCACCTCCATCAGTGTCCCCCTCCTCCCCTCCCCCAGGATGTTCCCTCCCACATTGGTCTTTCCAAAACCACCCCCATCCTCCCTCACATCCCTCCACCACTCAGGGCCTTCGTTCCTGTCCCCAGCACGAGACCCCCAGACTTACCTTTATCCTGGGCTCGAAGATATGAACATACAAATTAGGAGCAGGAGTGTGCTATTCAGCCCCTCAAGCCGGCTCCACTATTCAATAAGATAATGGCTAATCTGATTGTGGCCTCAACTCCACATTCTGCCTACACCCGATAACCTTTAAATGCTCTCAGCACTTAGAATCTGGGGACTGCCTGTAGTCTCAGCAGTGACAAGTACTCCCAGTGGGTTGGGACTACAGAGCTGTCAGCCATTCAAATTGAAAGGGGGAGGTGGGACTTCCTCCCAAATGAGGGGCGGAAGTTCTGTCTCCAGCCAATTAATGCTCAAATGGCCACAAGGCTGCAATCATTGGTTGGGATGTGTTCGCATTGCCCTTTTTGTATAGAAGTTGGAAATGCTGCCATTTGAAAAATCCTGCCCATTGTGTTGCTTACTAAGTGGTTCGCTAAGGATCTCCTAGTATTTGCTGTCCACATAATGATGACCCAAAACCACACTTAGCACAGTGACTATCATAATTTGAAGGCTAACAGTATCATCTAGAGGATCATTGGTGAATTGAAAATGAAGGGTGCTGGTTCAGTAAATGAGAACTTGGCATTCAGATCAGCTATAATCAAAAATCAATTTTATGCAAGGTTAATGAATTCAAGTAGAATAAGAATGAGCTTGTGCACCATTAGTCAATTAATATCACAGCACTGAAAGCAAAGATCATTGTGAATACTTATAGGTGGAAAACAGAATATCATCATTTGAATATTTAATTTTGACTTAAACTTTTTGATGCATTATTCATTTGTAACAAGTTATTTCATGCTGGTAGAGTCACCTGCTGAGTTATTACATTTGGTGTTTTTATGATTTCCAGCATCACCTGAAAACAGGGTTCAGGAATTTGACCAAATTGCTACAATGAACATGTTAAAATTTCACAATTGGTTATCAATTGGCTGAAGAAACTGCCTTTGGAAATAGTTTTAACTAAAAAGAGACCAAATTTTATTAATGTAGGACATAAAACAAAAAATGCTGGAAAAACTCAGCAGGTCTGACAACGTCTGTGGAGAGAAAGACAGAGTTAACGTTTCGAGTCTGTATGATTTCTTTAGAGCTTTTGACATTTTTTGTTTTTGTTTCAGATTTCCAGCATCCGCAGTATTTTGCTTTTATTAATGTAGGTCCTTGTTTTAAAATGTGTGATATCAGTATAGTCACTGAACGAAGTTTATAAAACAACAGATGCAAAAATATTGTCAAATTAATAAAACATTGATAAGAGATAATGTAGGGGTTGAAACAAGATAAAAAGGAAGAAAATATGGAAGTAAACAGAGGAGAAAAGAAATGACAGGCAAAGCAGAAAAAACATTTTGATAACTTATTTAGGATTCAAGTGCTAATTTATAACATGATATTAGAGCAATAAAGCCAGCATCTCTAACATTATTGTTCCTCTAATAAAAATGATTCTTAAGCAGCACAGTATATGAGCTGAAATCTTAAACAAATAGCAGTACAGAAATACAGAACTCCCAGGTGCTGCCAGTGTTGTAGGGATTAAAGTGATAGTAATGATTAATGCTTTGGCTCTTGGGTCTTTCGGTCACAGTGGCATTGGTTAAGCTACCATGATGACTTACATTTGGAAATTAAGGGTCGTACTATACTAGAATTCTAGCTGACAGCTTCAGTTATTTCCTTTAGAGTTCAGATAACCAGACCACAGAACTATTATATCATTGTAAGCTTTCCCAGAATAGTGAGCATTATTGACTGGATTCAAACGGCCACAGGTGCTCTCAGTCAATCTGATGAGTTTTTCCATTAACTCAATATGGAGGTGCTCTATAGTACTCAGAAAATGATCTTCCTGAAGTCTGCCAAATTTCCAGTTCAATCATGACTCCCTTTATTGTTAATCAATGACTGTTTCTGCTTGGCTAAGTACTGTTTTGGTGTCTGCAACAACTAACAGGTGAGTCATGAGCAGCAGGCAGAAACACTAAAATGAACTTGCCAGTTTTGCACTAAACATTGGATTGAAAGACTTCTTACTTTACTGAGATCTTCTGGTAACCACCCTTAGTAAGTCCTTGCAAGTTTAAGGTGGATATGCCACCACCTGTGCAGGATCCATGAATCAGGACCTAGTTTTGTTTTGAACAAGACAATTAGTTGTGAGAAATTTATACGGGCCTGATTTTTACTCTGTCAGTGAATGGGTTTTGAGTGAGTTAAAATCTCACCCATACAGTGAACAATCTGTTTCTGCCACTGTCATGCTGAGAGTTAGATGGGCTAAAGAATATAATGCCAGCCTACACACACTGTTATAGAATGCATGAATAAGCAGCTCAACTCTTTTCTCCTTTTGACTTGATCTGATGAATAATTTTGGTTCTTTATCATAGGAATTGCCAAACCCATTAACCTGCCTGTTCATTTTGGAGTGTACTTGCTATGGGAATAGCAATCTGACATTGTCACAAGGCACTGACAGCTATAAGAATCTTCATTATAATCCATTAAGACATTTCCCCATTTGACTTCACTACTTGTTTAATATGCAATTTTCTCATTTTTAACATGGTTAAATTATCTTGAAGTGTCTTTCTTTTCTTTAACTATTTTTGCATCTTTATATGTTTGAAAAGGAGAGAGTTTAAAATAACATCAAATTTGGCCATATGATACCAGAGTTATCAGCAGCGATGTTCAAAAGTGGACACATGCTATTATCGTGTAAAATCATGCTGATGTTATGGTGCATAGTCACCAAAACAGGCTACACCAAGATACGAAACTGAATTAATCTTCTAATTCGTGGCCTAATAATGGAAAATATGAACTTGAAAGCTTTTGGATTGTTGTGGAAACTCACTATTTTTTCCTTCAGGGAAGGAAAGTTGCTTGTACTAACCTACATGTGATTCCAGTCTCAGTTACATGCAGTATTGTCATCCAGATTCCCTGAAAACAATAAACCTCACTTTGTGATCAACTGCAGATTCTAAGCTGAGCAACAGTTCAGGGCCAACATGAGCACTTGCTGAAGTAGGTTCCACTCAGACTTGTGGAAGCATTGCAGCTGGTACTTTGTTAGTTTCACAAAACTGCAGCATAACTATAAGAGGCTGAAGTTTCCCAGATGCTGGGTCTCTGCCATTTCTGGGTGCATCCACATAAATGTGTAAGGAATAAAAGTTTCTAGGATGAGAATTCCCACTCGTATTCCTCAGTCAGGACCTGGTGTTTGTGTGTTGTTGGTGTGCTGACTGAGTGCAGGGGTATCAACCTTCAATGGCTACATAGGCTTACTGAGGAGGAACCAGTACAAAACCAATATATTGGTCTTGGATGGGTGCAGCTCAAATTCACCAGAATGATACTCAGGCTAAAAAATTATTAGGACCGATTGCATCTACTGGGTTTGTATTGCCTTAAGTATAGAAGTAAAGGAGGTGGCTGGGATTTGTCCTGACTTGGTGGGGATGTGAAGGTGAAGCCGGAAGCGAGTGGGGAAGGCCCTCTCACTCCAACCTTCGTTTGCGAAGCATTCTCACACTGACTCCGTAGGCCTGCAGGCAGGGTCACCAACCGCTCAGCTTCGTTAGGCAGGTTTTGAGACGGTGGCAGCATCATCAACAGACACAGGAGGAAGTGCTGTCAGCAGGCCTGCAAGAATCCGGCAGCTTCTGACCCCCAACAGTCGGCAGCCTGTGACTCCCAACAGTCAAGCAGTCTGTCCCCCCCAACAGTCGGCAGCCTGTGACCCCCAACAGTCAAGCAGCCTGTGTCCCCTAACAGTCGGCAGCCTGTGACCCCCAACAGTCAAGCAGCCTGTGCCCCCCAACAGTCAAGCAGCATGTGCCCCCCAACAGTCAGCAGCCTGTGACCCCCAACTGTCAAGCAGCCTGTGCCCCCCAACAGTCAGCAGCCTGTGTCCCCCAACTACTGTCAGCCTGTGTCCCCCAACAGTCAGCAGCCTGTGTCCCCCAACTACTATCAGCTTATGTCCCCTAACAGTCAGCAGCCTGTGACCCCCAACAATCAGCAGCCTGTGTCCCCCAACAGTCAGCAGCCTGTGTCCCCCAACAGTCAGCAGCCTGTGTCCCCCAACAGTCAGCAGACTGTGTCCCCAAACTACTATCAGCCTATGTCCCCTAACAGTCAGCAGCCTGTGACCCCCAACAATCAGCAACCTGTGAATCCTAACAGTCAGCATCCTATAACCCCCAACAGTCAGCAGTCTATGGCCCCACCCCCCCAACAGCCGGCAGCCTGCGATTCCCAACAGCCGGCAGTCTGTGATTCCCAACAGCCGGCAGCCTGTGACCGCCCATGATTTTACAAGGAAGCCCCAGTGGAAGCCACTTGTGGGCATGGCAGAAATAAGATCCCGTGTGGCTCCATGGCTCAGTGATGAATCCCCCCATGTACTCCGCCAGGCTACTCGGACAAGGCAGGTAGTTCTCTCCCCCAGAGACAGAAAGAGGAGATCTCCTCATCTAACCAAGAAAGACTGGATGGAGGCAGCAGAGGAGATCAGCAGCCATGGAGTTGACTGGGGAATGTGGCTGCAATGCTTCAACTGGATCAATGACCTTCTCTGCTCTATAATGGTGAGTGACAAACCTCAGTCCCCTTTGGCGGTAGCAAATGGATAAACAGGCTGTGGATGCTAGGGAGGTGGAGCCCACCATGTTGGTGCAATGACTGGAAGCTGCAGCATTTCCTGAGAAAGGAATGGCTGCAGCTCTGTCAGGGGATGCAAGCCTGGCCCTGTTGACCCTCACAAAGTTGCTTCAAAGTGGCCCAGTGCCACATGCACGCCACTGGCCACAGACACAGCAACTAGTCTACAAGGTGATTAGACATTGTGCCTACTCAGGTGTGGGCACTAACATTATTCTTCTGTGTTCCTGCAGGAAAAAAAGGGCCCAGAATGCCCAAGAGGGTGCTCAGATTGGGGATGGGGTCCTGATCATTGCCATCCTAACTCCAGGGAGGAGGAGAAGGTATTGGAGCTGGCAAAGTATCAGGGTGGCCCTCCATTGCAGATAGTGAGACCAGAGTGCAGCTGCAACTGGGTAAGTTGCCTCATCACAGGGCATAAAGGAAGCCTTAGGTGAGTACGAGGGATGGTGTTCTTTGTCCTCCAAAGTACAGACATCAATGTGAAATGCAGGCTACACTGCGGGCTTCCAATCTGTTCTCTCTTGCAGGTCAACCACAGGAACAGAGAGCTGCTGTCTCCAGGGAACACTTGTCCACCACAGAGAAGGATGAGACCTCAGGTCACATCATTCCCGCACGCCATCCATCTCCCCCATCCATAATTCACCAATGCAGATATTTTCACCTTGGCTGGTACGTGCTTGTGATTAGATTCAGGACCACAACCTGTTAAGACCACTGCATGTGCCTGATCAGCTGTTAGAGACTGTGATAGCCGAGGCCACTAAGAGTCAGAGGACTATGAGAGGCCAGGCTCACGTTGAGCCCCAGGCTGGTGAAGTGTCTCTGCAGTCGTCTGTGAAGTGGCAGATGCTGGTAGTGCAGCATGAGGTACGTGAAAATCTGGTGTATATTCCAGAAGGTATCCACACCCTGGCTCAAACAGTGGGGAATCCGCCCAGGCCATGAGTGCTGCAATCTCCCTATTGTCTGCATGTGTGGCAACCTCTATCAAGAGATTGGTGACTCATGGAGACCCAGATCCAGCAGACGAGTCAGTGGGGTAGAGTATGAAATCTGTAGCAAGAAGAATTGTAGTTCATGTGATTGAGACTCACCTAGTCTGTCCAACCATTATGGTAAATATATATATATATATATATATTTATCATCAATAAATGCTCAAGATTAATTAACATGGTCCATCAAGCTTTGAGACATTGGGACCAGGACTGATGGGAGACAGCTTGTTTTCTCAAAACTGCTGAACTGTGAGAAGTAATTTGTTCTCAGACAATCTGATTGGAAAAGGACAAAGACAGGTTATTAAAATGCTTTAAAAACAGGCCTTGAGAGTCTGGAAAGGCAGATACAGGTCAATCAGTGTCCCTTAGACGTGATAAACTCAAATAATTGCTTGCCAGTAACCGAAGCACTCAGGCTTCTTATCAGAACAATTGTCCACTTAGTCAATCTGAACCGAGTTCTGCTGAAGGACATCAGAAAGTGAGATTTCCCCCCAAATTAGCACATGCTGATCTTAACTGTATAAAAGATAGTGACTTTTAAATTTTGGTGCTGCCTGTCAAGACAGAGGAATGATCCAGTCAATCATTGAAACCTAGAATCAACATGGAACTGACCAGTCATGGGTGACTTGTAGGTGCAAGCCTCTTGTACCTCCATATTTCTGTATGTTTTTTCACTTGACTAACAGTGCATTGTATGTATTGCATTGCAAAAGAGTAGTAAAGATTTTTGATGGTTAATTTTGTTGTTATTTCTGTAATTCTCGGGAGAGAAATCTTAGATCTGTTAGGACTGAGAAGAGTATTACAGTGGATGTTGGAGATGTACACAGCTCTGCATTCCATCGCCTTGCATGAACTCAAGGGTGCAGTGGCAAGGCGAGAGGGGATGAGGCACTTGGAGTCTCCACCAAGTGCTCATCCTTAGGTCAGCAGGGAGGTACAAATGCGCCATTCAAGGGAGGAGTACTGGCTGCCTTCTGCTTCTGTGGAGCTCCTCTCAGGGCGCTCTGAGTGTGGACAGCAGCTCCTCAGCCCCTCTGCCAAAGATACCAATGCCTCAAGTTGCCACGGCAACAGAGCAAGGTCCTGTACAGGAGCCCCTCAGCATGTCGGGGCCCTCCAGCTTCTCAGGCTGCCAGGGGACGACTACCACGGTCACCCAAGCCACGGGCAGCAAGGTCAGCCATCTGCTTCCATCACAGGTGGCAATGAAGTGGGAGCACCACATGCAGTTCACATAAAAGAATTAGGAAAACACACTAGGTGTACCTGGGCCTTGGCGGTGATTAGGCAGTTAATGCTTCTATGCTTGTGTGTGATGATTAACATAGTAAATGTCTGGTTTGGTTTTTGAAAGTTTCCATCCAGTGTTGGTGGCCCTCTGGCATTGCAAGAGTGATATGTCTCGACCCAAGGGCTGGCTGATGGGGGCGACTACAGTGTGTGCATCATGTTTTGCACATTGCAGAAGCACTAGGTGCTAGTGACTGAGTGGATCTGGGCTTCCAGCAAAGTTGAGTGACTTCTGGGTGCTTGTAGTGTGGATCTTTATCTGGCTAGATGACTGGTGATGTCAGACAAAATGTGTGAGTATAAGTGCCTCCTGCGCCTTCATTGCATCTATATCGTGGAGCCCCCCAAGCAGCTGAGTGCATGTATCAGAGAACTGGACCATGAACCAGTGTTGGTGGCCCGCCGGCACTGCAAGAGCGGTATATCTCGACCCAAGCGCTGGCTGGTGAACCAGGTGTGTTGGTTGGTCGGATAAAAAGGAATACCTATGCCATCAGGACTGTTGTGACCAGAGCGAGAGAGGGTTCATAGACGTGCGCCTTGTCAGTGTCAACCATGTCCATGGACTTCGGCTGCTGATGAATGCGATTCAAGGGCCGAAACAATTGAGTGGGAAGTGAAAGATCCTACATAATGGAGCCAAGTTGGAAAGCATAGCTCAGCTGGCAGCTTTAGATGTGTTTTGCAACATCGTATCCAATTGGTTTCCTTTTATCATCATCACAGTAGAAATTACACTGAGTTTTGCAGCGCCTAACCTCAACAAATTGCATCCCTCTATCAGAGTAATTCATGGACGTCTTGTGAGAATTTTTTTTTCACTGGTGCAGTAGAGGCTGCTCCTCTAAAGGAGCATAGGAAGTTCATGTTAGGAAGCTTTACTCTTAAGTAAAACATGCCATACTTGATCAGGAAGTCATTGAGGTCCACTGACCATCAATAGTCAGCAAGGTGACATTCATCAGCTAATTAAAATAACATTTAAAATGGAATGGAGAACAATTTGAAATTCATCCAATTATTTTTTCCATTTCAAATTCAACAGTTGAACAGTGAGTGTTTAAGGTTGTTTAATCTAGGTTTAAGGACAACCCAGCATTATAAAAATGTTCACATACTGAAGTCTCATTCAGAAAGAACTGCACATAACAATGACTTATTAATTGTAAAATACTTTGCATGTAGTAAACCATCCCAAAATAATTTAACAAAGGGGAAAAGGAACAGATGAAGTGCCTTTGTGGGAGCATGAGGACAGTTGATCAAAAGCTTGGGGGAAGGATATGTTTGAAGGCAAGGAAGGAGATACAGATGTGTAGCAATTTAAGGATGGAATTTTGGATGGTGGCTGTAGACTATGAAGGTTGGAGTCATTCTTAGCACGAAAAGAAGATTATTGTAGTTGTTGGAGGCCAATCATTTCAGTCCCAGGACATCACTGCAGGAGTTCCTCAGGTTAGTGTCCTGGACTCAACCTTCTTCAGCTGCTTCGTCAATGATCTTCCCTCTATCATAAGGTCAGAAGCAGGGATGTTCGCTGATGATTGCACAATGTTCAGTATCATTCGCAACTCCTCAGGTATTGAAAGAGTCCATGCCCATATGTAGCAAGACCTGGACAATATTCAGGCTTGGGCTGATTTGTGGCAAGTAACGTTCATGCCAAGCAATAACCACCTCCAACGAGAGAGAATCTAACCATCTCCCCTTGACATTCAATGGCATTACTATCGTTGAATCTCCCACCATCAAAATCCTGGGGGTTGCCGATGACCAGAAACTGAACTGGACCAGCCATATAAATACTGGCTGGAATTTTACAGCCCCTCGAGGGTGGGACCTTTTGGTCCCATCAATGTGAATGGAGATTTCAATGGCTCACCAGCCCTGCTGGGGGAACCCGCCGCGCGGGGCGGTGTCTGGAAAATTCCAGCCACTGTGTCTAGGAGAGCAAGTCAGAGGCTGGGAATTGTGCAGCAAGCAACTCACCTGACTACCACAATCCAAAAGGCACAAGTCAGGAGTGTGATGAATTACTCTCCGCTTTCCTGAATGAGTGCAGCAACAATAATACTCAAGAAGCTTGACACAATTCAGGACAAAGCAGCCCACCTTAGATTTTCACTCCCTCCACCACCAGTGCACAGTAGCAGCAGTGTGTATCATCTACAAGATGCACTGCAGGAACTCACCAAGGCTCCTTTGACAGCAACTCACAAATCCATCATCTTTATATCCTTGAAGGACAAGGGCAGCAGATGCATGGAACACCACCACCTGCGAGTTCCCCTCCAAGTCACACATCATCCTGTCTTGGAGTTACTGTCGTTCCTTCAGTGTCTCTAGTTAAAATCCTGGAACTCGCTTCTTAATCACACCAGATGGACTGCAGCAGTTTAGAAGGTGGTTCATGACCACCTTCTCAAGGGCAATTAAGGATAGGCAACAAATGCTGGCATTGTCAGCAATGCTCACATTCCATGAAAGAACAAAAAAAGTGGAAAAAAAGGATTGGGGTCCACAAAAGGTTAGTGTCAACAGATTAGAGGATAAGAGAGGGATTGGAATTCACAGGAAATTCACAGGAGTTGGATGGTCTAATCACTGGGAACAGGGATAAGGCAGGGAAGAAAGGTAGCAGTAATGACCATAGGCCATTTGAGAGCTAGGTTACAGAGGAAATTAATTAAGGAAATGATCTGTTCCCTCCCTTTAAACCTCCTGCTGTAATGGTTTGCAGGTGCCAGCTGGAGAGGGTAGCTATGCTGAGTCTTAAGAACATAAGAACATAGAAATAGGAGCAGGAATAGACCATATGGCCCCTCAAGCCTGCTTCACCATCCAGTAAGATCATGGCTGATCTTGACTAAAACTCTATTCTCCAGCTTGTTATCCATAACTCTTGACTCCCCCATAGTTCAAAAATCTATCTGTTTCAGCCTTAAATATATTCAAGAAATCAGCCTCCACAGCTATTTGCAGTTGAGAAATCCAGAGATTCACAACCCTCTGAGAGAAGGAATTCACCCTCATCTTTGTATTCATAGGGAAACCCCTTATTCTGAAACTATGCCCCCTAGTTTTAGCTTCCCCCACAAGGGGAAACAGCCACTCAGTGTCTACCCTGACAAGCTCCCTATTCTATTTCTCAATAATTCTTCTAAACTCCAATGAGTATAGGCCCAACCTGCTCAATCTTTCCTCATAAGACAGCCCCTTCTATCCAAGAATTAACCTAGTGAATCTACTCCGAACTGCCCCCAATGCAAGTATATCCCTCCTTAAATTAGGAGACCAAATCTGTATGTAGTACTTTAGGTATGGCCTTACCAACACCCTTGTCTTGTACTTTAAGTGCGTCAGCACTTGGTTCATTTGTTCACAGATAAACAGCCATAATTTATTGGTGTTTATACAAACCATGATTTAAAAGCATCTGCTGCTACAAATAATTTCACATTGTTCAAAATAGAATGGCGTCCTTTACTGGACCAAATAAATATTTGCACTCCTTGCACCCTTACAGCTCAATCTGTGTGTTGTTCAAGCACAGGACATCCAGTTATGTATTACAACAAGGCACTTGAAGAATGCACAAAAATGCGTATCATGCCCGATGAGGAAAACATTTTTTATACCCTGTGTAGCAAGACGTTTCTTACAACATGTTACCTACACATTGAAATGACATTTTTCTCAGCTTTTTTGATGGTGAGTTATTCAGTACAAATGAAAAACAAAACACAAAGGGCGGAATCATCCCAGATTTGCACAAAGTGCAGTAGAGAGTGGGAAAAAATTTATTTTACCAGCCGGCTGCAATGGTGAGTTTTCGCATCGTCCCATTCCCGCCTCATTAATTATGCAGCCACAGGAAACACGCAGTCTCGCTGGCGGGCGGCCACCGATTTGCCCGTCATGCCGTTACTTCACCGCTTCCTCACGCAGGATTCCATATTTAAACTGCAGCTGCACCACGCTTCTCAATGCTTGCAGCCCAGGACTGCTCTGATGAAGACATGGCCCCAAAAGCCAAGAAGAGTGCAGCCCCCCGATTCAGTGACACATCACTGGGATGCCTTCTGGAAGCCATGGAGACCCTCTGCGATGGCCTCTATCCTCGCTCTGGTCGCAGGAGGCCCATGAGTCTCAACACTCTGGCTTGGGAGGCAGTGGCAGAGGTGATCAGTGTCAACGCTGAACGCAAGAGATCAGCCATCCAGTGCAGAAAATGGATGAATGATCTCATCTGTGCCACCAGGGTAAGGCAACCATCTCATCACTCTAAACTCACATACCTATAAGACCATCACACATTCACTGACACCTCACTCATTGCCAGCTCAAGGGACATCACCACTCACATTCTCACGCAAACCCGCACATCTCCATTTGGCCTCATCTCCTCTGGAGGCTCCCTCCTCAGCTCTCACTACCTTGAGGCCAATTGCACAGATCAACATCTGCCCCCACACACGCCCTGGGATATCCCCTTCCCCAGTACAGCCTTCAACCTGTAGTCTCTTCCCTTGCCTGAGGCCACTTTCCCCCCTTCGCTGAGCAAACCATAGCCTGTAGCCATTGAAAAGCCCCCCCTGCCTTATGGCTAGACTGATAGGTAGAGACCTACCTGTGAGCTCCCTTAAAAGTGATGTGGTGCTGCCTGCGAAGCCTGGCACTGATGACCGCGAGTGCTGCCTAGAGTAAGTAAGGCAAACAAACCTCGAAGTCCTGAGCGAAGTGCAGCTCGCCAGGCACACGTCACTTATTCACAGTTATGAAACATGTCGGCCTGATGCCCAGGTGTTCGAGCGTGGGGGGATGATTCCAGCGAGCAGGGCTTATAATGAGATGCTAAATTAGGTTTCCAACATGCAGCGGTGGGAAAAGCGGCCTGTCATTGATGGGTGAAGCAGATGCTTGAAAACTGGTTTCACAATGGCGTGAAACCGATTTTTGTCTTCTCGCCATATTGTCTCATCCACCCTTCCATGATACCCGTCACCAACGGGGCCAGAAACTTCTGGCCAAAATGTGTAAAAATTGCTATTAGGCAAATCAACTACTGGGATGGGCAATTCTAACCTGCCTGGCTAAAGACATCAGGCCAGAATTTGCTGCAAGAATAACATCAAGTTTGTGGCACATGCCATTAGTAATGCATTAAAAATGATAGTAATTTGTAGTGTGGAAGAGATAGCATGAGTTGTGAATCACCAGAAATTGTTGGACACTTTGCTGTTAACTAGACAAAAACCAGGGCTCACTATTAATTCTCACAATGTCAAGAAATTGCTGCACTTGTGCTGTAAAAATGAATGAATCTCACCATAGAAAGTTACAGCTGCTATTTCACTGTGTAAGGGTTTTTAATGAGGTTACGTTTCCAATAGCCTTCTCTTTTTAAACCAGCTAGCAATTAGCTGTTCTTTGCATAAAATGTGCAACTAATGCCCAGCTGAGCATTATCAATTTGCAGCTCCAGCAATTTGCAGCAATAGATTAATTGCTGAAGGGTGAGGGAAAAAATCTAAACCCAGGTGCTCACCGCGCGATTTCCCAAATTCAGGGCCATTACTACTAGGAACCTCTGAAGTGGAGCAGTATATACGAATCGCTCGATAATCCTGTCATTTCAGAAGTTGCAGGCCTTGAGGGAAATCCTCCATGTAACATAGCTGTCAACAGTATTAGATAGTAGGCTGCTAATGTTAGTGTGCTACCAAGGGCATCAATTTATTCAGCAATCTGCTGCCAGTTGGTTTTCACACAGTGATGCAGAGTGATCAGATCATTATATGGTCAAGGGTGCTAATTATATTTCTGTGCAAGGAAAATAAAATGTTAGCAATTTTAAAATCATCTTACACACTTAGTCCAAGAAATTCCATGCAGCTGGGCTATCTTGCTATCTGGTATTTTCATGTTCACTGATTTTTCTTTGCTATTAATTATTAACCATTTTTGTGAGCTGTTTTCTTCTTTAGCCTATTTTACATGGTGCACATTTAGTTCAGTAGGCGCTCCTCTGCTTTCCTCTATTTTTGTTGGGGGCAATTTTATCCAAGATACGGTTGTTGAAGGGTACTTTTTGACCAAGATTCCGTTCTTCACCTCCATGAATTCAGGTCTCATTTTGCTACATTATTGCTAACTGTAAGAACTTATTATTATTAATATTTATCAGGTGGCTCAATTTCGGTTTGAAATGTACGCCAGTGTTCGGGGAAACAGAAAATACCACATTCACACATCACTAGTAATTTGCCAAGAGCATCCTGAATTAATGCCCAAATATCATAAAGCCACTGGAATCACCAGCCTGTCCATATTAAAACTCAATTTAAAAAAAAACTCAGGTTTTTAACATAACGAATAAGCATTCTTGTAGATTTAAAATTATGACACCCTATTCACAGCCTAGAGAATATATTTGTTGAGTATTCGCTTCACATCAAATCAGTAGCATAACTCACCACACTTATTCAGGTATGCAGCTCCAATTGTACATCCTTTGCTACACTTTTGTAATTAAGAAATTGACATTTCTACTTTGATCTCTTTCATGTGATAACTTGTAATTAATTAAATACACGCAGAAAAGCTGACTTTTTTTCATTTGACTTTTGGCTTCAAATCTACAAACATGCAATTAATATATGCCAGGTGAATGTTAATTGGAGGTATTGTGGCGCAGTGGGTAGCAACCCTTCCTCTGAGGCAGAAGCTCTGGGTTCAAGTCCCACTCCAGGGCCTAAATCTTTAGGCCGGTGGGCCCAGGATCAGCTGGGGAAACGGACCACTGACTGTAGTTGGCCCCCAACCGCGATTTGAGGCTGGCTGGCTAGTTAACAGGGTGAGGGTGGGAAGAGAGTGGGCGATGATGTTTCTGCGGGCGTGGGTCAGCGCTGAGAGAAAGCTCCCTGAAGACAGAGAGCTGCCTCAGGGACCTAAAGACCTGAAAAATCAAAAAGAAACTGAATGAAAGTATCCATGCATCATAATAAACCACCTGAAAACTTAGCTACTGGAAATGCTGTCCACAAAAATTTATTTATATTTTGTTTCTTCACGAAAACCTCATCCCGTCTGTCAATGAGGTTTCATGAAAAATGTAAAGTCCGCCTAGCTGATTTGCCTGTCCGCCAACCGTAAGGTTGGACGGACCACAAAAAATCGGAGTCAATTGCTCTGTTAATGGGCTTAATTGCCCTCTTAATTGTCGGCGGGAGCGCTTCCGACTTTTGCGTGTGCCCGCCGAATGAAATATCACGCGAGCGCGGGATAACATCAGGATGCTCATCCGACGTCATATCGCGCGATTTCACGCCAGATTGGGTCGGGTATGTTCCCGCCCATCAAGCTAAAAATTTTGCCCCACTTGATGGCCAAGGAAGGCACATTCAAACAGGTGGAGTATCAACCTGCAAATCCTCCCAACACATGCCAATGGCAGGCAGTAAGAGTGGGAGAGATTCCAGTTCAGCCACCTGATGGAAAGAAGAATGGAACCTCTACCATCATTATCCATAGCTCCGGATTACAACATCCATGTAAAAGTGTATGTTGCCACAGCAACTTGGACTCCATGCCCGAGGGACCTTTATATACTGCTCAGTTGGCTGGATGGCCAGCGTGGATCAGGTTGGTGCCAACAGCACTGGGTTCAATACCTGTTCCAGCTGGGGTGGATTTGGGACCTGCCCCTTGCCCTACCCATAGTGGTGATCATGGCACTGTGGGTCAGACCTGCCTTTGAGCAGAGAACTGAAGAAATGTTAATTACAAGAACTGGTAGTTTCTCATGTGACCATGTTTTTCTGCCATCAAAAAGTGCCCTGCTTGACTCCAGTGCATATACTATTTGGCTAGGGCTGGGTTTTCCAGTTCCAGTTTGAAACAACTGTTTCCATCTGAGATTGATGCTAACTGGACCAATGTCCTTAAACACAGTCTTGGATGGTCAGACATTCCACACAATGTGAGAAGAGATGCAGAATAAAAGTTGCTTCTTCCCCTTCTGCATACCTGCAGTATTAGTATTCCCATAATGTATTTGGAGGTTGCAAAAGCATGCTGGCTTTCCATAGGGGAGGATTAGGGGGTAGACCCATAAAAATTCAAGGTGAAAAACCTCTTGAGTTCAAAAGTGAAAACAAGCAATAGATAACTCCAAGAGCAAGCAAATTATACATGGATGCCAGGTTGCCCTGAGGTGACTTCAGGAAGATTGAGTCAAAGTTTAAGTCACCTTCTGATTCTGGCTTCCCTCCAGCAGAAATGTCTTTAATGTTAGAATCCTCCATTGCTGTTCATGGAAGTTAAAAAAATAGAGCAGCAGAAAGATCATTCTTGTTACCCAATCCAATAGAGTGGTCTGACCTCTGGCAAATGTGGTCCCTGGAGAACTAAAGTATAACAATACACCCAGAATATAGAGGAGGTTCAGACAGCATAGGTCAGAGGGGAGAACTAGTATTGGGATAGGTTAAAGGAAAGCAAGTTGATAGTATAGCCATACCTATAACTATTTAGAACCCTATTACATAGGTGCTACAAATCAGACTACTTTGGACTCATACTGTTCTCCTCAAATACTTCAAAAAAATAAAATCTGGTTTAAAAAATGGCACTACTGGTGTCTAAAATTGGGCATTGGAAATGAAGAGTAATGAAAATCGTATATACATTTCAGAATAGCTATCAAAAGCATCAACAATTTCAGCAGTAATATTCCTGTACATTACAGCAAAGGTTATATGCAGTGAAACGTATGTAATTTAATCACTCAAATATCACAGTTGAATACACAGAATCATACTGAAACTGTTGGCTTTTAAGAGCTTAATTACAAATGTTCCCTGCAATAGAGTAGATCACAACATATAAACTATATTACCAGGGTAAACTGTTCACATGCAATTTATAATTTATATTATAATTTCAGGTTTAATAAATAAATTGTAAGTGTAGATAAATAGCTGATGATGTTTACTTATTATTTTGTGTTAAGGCACTCAGAGAGGGAGCAATGTGCCAATAATAGATTCAAATTGTAATATATATACCGAGAAAATAAAGGATAAATAACTGACTAGCAGCATGCTGTAATGCAATTGGGCAAATAAAAATTCTGCCAGTTTTTTATAGAAGCTTAATATCTGTGTGTAATAATACAGTAGCAATGGCTAAGGTTAAAAGTATAGCGTATGCTGTAGCAGTATTGTCACTGGGCTAATAATCCAGATAACACAGGGTAATGCTCTGGGGATTCAGGTTCGAATCTCACCATAGCAAATGGTGAAATTTGAATTCATTTAAAAAAAATCTGGAATTAAGAGTGTAATGATGACCATGAAAGAATTGTCGATTGTTGTAAAAACCATTTGATTCACTAATGTCCTTCAAGGGAGGAAATCTACTGTCCTTACTTAGTCTGGCTTACATATGACTCCAGACCAACAGCAATGTGGTGACTCTTAAATGCTCTCTGAAGTGGCCTAGCAAGCCACTCAGTTCTCAAGGTCAATTAGGGATGGGCAATAAATGCTGGCCTAGCCAATGACATCCACACCCCATGAACGAATAAAAAAAAATCGGGGAATAGGCTGACAATCAATAAACTGCTATGGTTCAATTATTGATACAGATGAAACCAAAATATTACAAGGATGGAACAAAGAAATAGCTAAGCAGAATTGGAAGAATACAAAGATATGGCTATGATATTGAGGAAAAAAAAATTCAAACAGTGAACACAGCAATTTGTGGATGACCAAAGTAAAGTCCTGTTTGGGAAATTGTGAAGGTACGGCCCTGGTAAAATTTACAAGTTCATTATAAAAAATAGGTTCTCTAGCAAGCCAAATATTCACAGGTTAAGACCGACCAAATTAGTCACAATATGAACCTAAATAGAATTTACTTTTAAATCAATTTCAAATAATTGATGTAATCTGGAATATGTGGGACTTCACATAAAATATGGCTAATTGGCTTTGCAGATTGCCATTCCATGAAATTTTTCCACTTTGTTTTGTAAGCCCCAATACTAGCCATTTTGTGTATATTGACCTTGGTATCTAACATCCAAAGGCAAGGATCAAGTTTTAACAGCCATTTCAATATTTGTTTGTTCATTGTTATTCAAAAGCCAGGCTGTCAACTGGAATATTCCTAATTTTGGGCATAATATTTCATGCCAACTCCTATCCCAATGGTAAGATAAGATCACTTCAGTTCTTTCAGATTATCATGATTTCAAATAACATTGTCTTGAGAAACCATAAAAGGATTATTAGAGTAATATTTGCTCATTTCTTCTGCATTACTCATTGGTTCATAAACATGGAGGAGACACAAATTAAACCTACATATCCAAGAAAAGGAGAATCTATCATTAATATGAACATGATACTTGAACATTATCTTTGACCACTCCCATATCCTGAATAACAGGATCTTCCACTTGTAAAGGTGAATGATGAGATGACTCAGAACATCTGCTGGTATGCTTTCTACTCTAGCAAAGTATTACTTTACAATACTACTTTGGATCCTAGCATCAGTAAGCTATATGGTCAGCAAGCAAGTTCCATTGTTTGTTGATGTAACAGACTATGTAGTATTGTTTGCCTAGATGCACACTGATTCATCTAGCGCTATGACCTGGAGACATTTCAGAACCAAATTTACTGCCTCATTTCCAATCTGGTCGACATATTATTTCTTCATCTATTTGCTCAGAATAAATCCTCCTATAGATGAACACCCCATCTTAACAGATTTGGATCTATTGTAATCATTAGCTACAGGTGTGGATTCTGTAAGGGGTATGAAAGACAGAACATTCCTTTTCCATGCCACCATGTGATATGCAGGGCCAAGATCCAATTGATTCTCACCAACTGATGACGGATTACTGAACACTGACTCAGTAAACTCAGATGTAGGGGGGCTCTACAGATGATGTTGGAAACTACTTTGAATAAAATGTTACCCCTAAGAATTTTCTTTCCCTTTAATGAACTCGATATGCCATTGCACAATAAATAGTAGTTTGCAATATTTCATATAGAGTCATATCGTTATTACCTGACAAATTTGTTGTACAGGTTTGTAATTTAAAGCTAAAAATAATGCCTAAATACTGCCATCTGCTGTGGTGAAAGACGCACATTTTCTTTCCACTGTTTTTTTTGTCTGTTACATAGTAGAAAAGGAGGTGGTATTCTGCTGAATATTTAATTGCTTTATATTTGTGAATTGCATTGGTGAGGCAATTCTTCTATTAACACAAAGTTCACTGGAGGCAAAAAAAGACCTTCCAAAAGGCTACTTGAACAGCCCATTATCAGAGAGCTATGCAATGCTAACAGATACATTCTGTGAGAAACTATCCTGTTCTGTGGATTATTCTTCAAACAGACAAAATGTTTCGCAGTTATGGAAGTACTTTTGAAGCGTAGTCTCTGTTGTAGAGAAATATGGCAGTTAATCTGCACATAGTATGGTCTCACAAATACCACTAAGATTAAGGGCTAGATGATCTATGTTAATACTTTAGTTGAAAGAAAGACTGGCATTTATATCGTGCTTTTCTCGGCTGCTGTATGTTTCAAAGTGCTTTGCAGCGAAGGAAGTACTTTTGAAGTGTAGTCACTGTAGTAATGCAGGAAACACAGCAGCCAATTTGTAGACAGCTAGCTCCGATAAACAGCAATATGACGACCAGATAATTTGTTCTTGTGGTGTTGAGGCATAAACATTGACCAGAACACCAGGGATAACTCCCCTGCTCATTGAAATCTTACTTTACATTTACTGCCACCCAAGAGGGCCTCGGATTAACATCTCATCCAAAAGAAGGAACCTCAAACAATGTAGCATTCCCTCAGTACTATGCTGGAATGTCAGCCTTGATCTTTGTGTTCAAGTTCTGAAGTGGACTTGAACTTGGGACCTTGTAGACGAAAGTGCTACCAACTGGCTGGCAATAATAGTTGAGGTGTCCTCCATCACAAATGCCATCTTCAGACAATTCAATTCAATTCACTCCATATGATAAGAAATTGCTGAAGGCACTGGATACAGCTAAGGCTAGGCCTGAAAACATCCTAACTTTAGTACTAAAGACTTGTGATCCAGAAATAGCAGCACACTTAGCTGTTGTCCTTATGTCCCAACTCAGCAACAACATTGGTGTCTACCCAACAATGTGTAAGATTGTCCAGGTATGTCTGGCCCAGAAAAAGCAGGGCAAGTTCAACGTGGCCAATTACCACCTGATCAATCTACTCTCAATCGCTGGCAAAGTGTGGAAGATGTTGTTGACAGTGCTATCAAGCAGTAATTACTGAGCAACAACTAATGCTCTATTTGGGTTCTGCCAGGACTACTCAAGTCCAGATCTTATTACAGCCTTGAACCAAACATGGATCAAAGAGCCAAATTCTAGAGGTGAGGTGAGAATGACTGCCCTTGACATCAGGGCAGCATTTAAATGAGTGTTAGGCCAAAGAGTCCTAGCAAAACTAGCGTCAATTGGAATCAGTGGAAAACTCTCCACTGGTTGGAGTCATACCTAGCAAGAAGGAAAATGGTTGTGGTTGTTGGAGGCCAATCATCTCTGCCCTAGGGTATCACTGCAGGAGTTCCTCAGGGTAGTGTCCTAGGCCCAACCATCTTCAGCTGCTTCATCAATGACCTTTCTTCCATCATAAGGTCAGAAGAGGGGATGTTTGGAGATGATTGCAGTGTCAATTCCATTTGCAGACTTCTAGTGAAGCAGTCTGTACTAGCGTGTAGTAAGATGTGGGCAAGATTCAGGTTTGATAAATGACAAATAACGTTTGTGCCACACAAGTGCCAGGCAATGACCATTTCCAACAAGAGAGAATCAAACCATCTGCCCATGACCTTCAACAGCATTAACGTCACTGAATTCCCTACCATCAGCATTATGGGGGTTACCATTGACCAGGAACTTAACTGGGACAGCCATATAAATACTGCAGCTATAAAAGCAGGTCAGAGGCTGGGAATGCAGCAGAGGGTAACTTACCCTCTGACTCCTAAAGTCTGTCCACAATCTACAAGACGCAAGTCAGGAGTGTGATGAATCCCTCCACCACTGCCGCACAGTGGCATTAGTGTGTATAATCTACAAGATGTATTGCAGCAACCTGTCAAAAATCTTTCAACAGAACTTTTCAAGTGCGTGACCTCTATCATCTGACAGGACAAGGGTAGCAGATGCACAAGAAAACCACTATCTGTAAATTCCCCTCTAAGTCACAAACCATTCTAACTTGGAGTGATATTGTCATTCTTTGACTGTTACTAAGTTGAAACCCTGGAAGTGCCTCTCCATAACAGCATTGTTGGAATACCTACACCACATGGTTCAAGATGATGGCCCAGCACCACTTTTTCAAGGGTAATAAGGGGTGGGCAATAAATAGTCCCTTGTCAGCAATGTTCACATCCCAAGAACGATATAAAGAAATACTGGCCTGAGCACCAGGAGAACTCTTCTGCTCATCAAATAACACTCATGGGATCTTTAAAAGCAGACTAAACTATGATACCTTTTTTTGTATTCTTTCACGGGAGGTGGGCGTCACTGGCTAGGCCAGCATTTGTTGCCCATTCCTAGCTGCCCTTGAGAAAGTGGTGGTGATCTTTCTTCTTGAACTGCTACAGTCCCATATAGTGTAGGTACACCCACAGTGATGTTAAGAAGGAAGTTCCAGGATTTTGAACCAGTGACAGTGAAGGAACGGTGATATCATCCCAAGTCAGGATGGTGTGTGACTTGGAGAGGAACTTGCAGATGGTGGTGTTCCCATGCATCTGCTGCCTTGCCTTTCTTGGTGGTAGAGATTGTGGGTTTGGAAGATGCTGTCGAAGCAGCCTTGAACAGTACAACATTGCACTGAAGTGTCATCTTAGAAAACATGCTCAAATCTTGAGTAAAGTTTGAGGCCACAACCTTCTAATTCAGCTAAGAGCGTTACCACTGTGTCAGCGCTGGCACCTATCTAAAAGAGACATTTTAGAACCATAGAAAAGTTACAGCACAGAAGGAGGTCATTCAGCCCATCTTGTCCATGCCAGCCCAAGGACACCCTGGTAGATTTTCAATGAAATCTAGACATAACTAAGTAAATGAATGTCTGTGGTGAGAAATTAAAATTTGGAACACAATAGAGATAAAATTATGCCTATTACACAAGGAATGATATAGGATTAAGTATGGTGCAGCTGGAAAAAATATAGATTGTAATAGTCCAACAATCATTGAAAATATTACAATGGAAATGAAAGTGTACATTCAAGTAAGGAATTGGTCTGTGGAATCTAAGGCCAAGGATATTATACTGACATTTGTTTGCTGATGACAGGATACTAGGGAATAGAGTATTTATACACAGGCAGGTATAAATGAGGCAATAAAGATAGTATCAGGTGTTAAACCAATGAGCTATGTGGGAGGTATAGGACATGGATGTAGTTTCATTCAGGAGTTATCTCTACATAAGTACCAAAGTGGAGCCTTAGGATTGAACATTAACAAGTGCAATCCTGATTGCAAAGAATGTTGTTAATTATGAACCTGGGAATTATAGACAAAGTGGCATTTTATAACATTCTGTCAAAGGTCCTCAATAGATCACAGACAGCAGTCTGCATTGAATTAAGTCAAATTTAAATTTTTTAATAGTTTTGGTATTCAAGTTTAATATGGAGGTCTTGTGGTACAGTGAGTAGTGTCCCTGCCTCTAAACCAGAAGCTCTGAGTTTGAGTCCTCTCTCAGGACTTGATGGCTAAGGAAGTTGCATTCATAACACAGCCAAGCAGGCTGATTAACAAATAAAAGCAATATACTGTAGATGCTAGAAATCTAAAATATGAACAGAAAGTGCTGGAAAAGCTCAGCAGATCTGGCAGCATCTGGGGACAGAGAAAAAGAGTTAACTTTTCAAGTCCAATATGGCTTCTTTGGGAGCAGCAGAGGTAGGAATGTGATGGGTTTTATGCTGTTGAAAAAGGGGGGAGGCAGGTGGAGCAAAATAAAAGGTCAGGGATAGGTTAGAGGGCAGGAGAGATTAAATGACAAAGATATCATGGAACACAAGACGAAGGGAGTGATAATGATAGTAATAAAATCTAAAGCTTTGGTCCAGAGTAGTTATTACTAGCAGAGTGAAGGTCAGCACTGTCTGAAAGCAAAAAAGCAGAATGTGTTAATAGCAGAAAAAGAGTCAGTGCTGTTTGAAAGCAAAAACATGAGAACAAAATGCAGACCGGCACTTGGGGGGAAAAAAAAATTCAAAATGGAGGACAGAGTTCATGGTCTGAAGTTGTTGAATTCAATGTCGAATTCAGAAGGCTGTAAAGTGCCTAGCTGAAAGCTGAGGTGCTGTTCCTCCAGCTTGAGTTGGGTTTCGCTGGAATATCGTAGCAGGCTGAGGACAGAAGTGTGAGCATGACAGCAAGGTGGTGAATTGAAATGGCAAGCAACAGGAAGGTCTGGGACATGCTTGTGGAATGAGTGAAGGCGTCCGCACAGCAGTCGCCTAGTCTATGTTTTGTCCCCCCAAAGTAGAGGAGATCGCAATGTGAGCAGCGAATAAAGTAGATTAAATTGAAAGAAGTGCAAGTAAATCGCTGCTTCACCTGGTTGGTTATCAATCTACGAATCCCTCCAACACACGCCAATGGCAGGCAGTGAGAGCGGGAAAGATTCCTGGTCAGCCATGCAATGGAAAGAAAGTTGGAGCCGCTACCATCACTATCCAAAGCTCCAGAATAAAACATCAATGTAAAAGCTGTGTTGCCACAGCAACTTGGGATGCCAAGAGATCTGTAACACACCACTACCATTCAAGTTTAATAGTATTTGCTTACAACAATCTTGCAGTAGAGAATTTAAATATAATACACCAACTTTTATCATAACTTTCAGTGAGAAGAATGGAATTAGGACAGATGAATAGTGTGGAAAACAACAGTGATACAAAGCTGATGGACCAAATAGTCTGTTTTTAATCAGCATTCTATAGTTCTATATAAAAAGAAAATCAGAAATGCACTGAATTAGTAATGTAAAGATTTATTTTAAATTGTATATCCCCATATTCAACATCTCGTGAAAATTCATTATAAATATACAAAAACATAAAAGGAAAAAAATTCTTGTATAGCCAAAACATTTCATATAAGAAACTGTAAATTTTGCTTTCACAGGCCTAAATCTTCTTGAGGAACATATTAGTACATAGGTACATATTAGTCAAAGTTATGAATTAGTCACAATGCTGTATGTGGAAGGTAAAAGACCAAAAAATAAAATGTTGATAGTGATCAACCAGCATCTTTATTACAAATTACAGATTCGTTCATACAATTTATTGCAAATTTGTACAAATAGAAAAAAATATCAGCCAGAAGCAGTGCAACAATAGTGACAATTTCACACCTACAGCAATGGAAGCTCAGTTTCCAGCTTGCCCAAAGTTTAATCTGTGTACACTGCTGTAAGGAGCTCTGTTTGTACTCTAATGCACTAGATGGAGCACTCCACCTCAGATATAAAGCAGGATACAACACACAAGTCAGGTGATCACAGAGGCTGTAATGGCAATCAAACCAAAAGGAAAAGTCTAGATAATCTACACTTACAAATACCTCATGCTATGCAAATACATGTTGCATTAGGACTAAAGCTCTCTTTCTAGTCCCAGCAAAAAGCTTCCACTTACAAGAAAAGGTGGAATATCTAAATTTAATATATGTTTTACCAATAATTCATTTACATAATGTGTTAATACTTCAAATCAATATTGCTCAACTGTTTCAGTACTATTATCATTTGATGTACTAGAAAGCAAAGTGACTAGTTTACAATGATTCACATAGGCAAGGTGAAACTCTAAAACCAGTTTTATGAAAATGCTCATCAGAAGGCAATTTTAAAGTTCAGCAGCTACTTTGTTGCTTAAAGCCCAAAACATTAAATTATAAAATATTGTTTCACAATCTTTTCCCAGTTCATCACAAAATATTTTCAAAATCATGTGGATACATTTACAATATTAATAATGATAAACTTAATCGAGCACAAAATGATACTGTTTTTATTTTATATTTTACTAATTTTACTAATCACCATTTGGTTTAAAAGGAACAAAGTGCTGGAAATGTACAGCATGTCAGTGAGCTTGTATAAAGAAAAGACAAGTTAATGTGTTAGGTGTATCCCTTCCTGACAGTTGCAACTGATCTGCTATGCATTTCAGGCATCTGTTTTCATTTCTGATTAGTGTTAAGTAACTTTGTATAACTTCTGCATGTTTGAATCATGCAATGTGTATGCAAAAGATTAGAAAAGATGGCATTGGAAATAATTCTTAGAAGGGATAATACAATATCTACTGCAGGAAGAAGTTTGAGAAACAAGCATGAGAGGGGTTATGCATAGAATATGATGTTTTATGAGAATACATATTTAATCCAGAGTTGTAAATGAATGCACAATTTTGTTTTTATTTTAGTAATATCCCCCAGTTATTACTTAATTCCTAACCTTTAATTCTTTTCAAGGTGGCGTAGTGGTATTGTCAGTAGACTGGTATTCCAGAGACCCATGGTAATGACCCAGGGACCGGGGTTCAAATCCCATCACGGTAGATGAAGAAATTTGAATTCAATAAAAAAAATCTGGAATTAAAAGTCTGATGATGACCATGAAACCATTGTTGATTGTTGTAAAAAAAAACACCGTCTGGTTCACTAATGTCCTTTAAGGAAGGAAATCTGCCATCCTTACCTGGTCTGGCCTACACGTGACTCCAGACCCACAGCAATGTGGCTGACTCTTAAAAAAAATGCCCTCTGGACAAAAGCAATTAGGGATGGGCAATAAATGCTAGCCTAGCCAGCGACACCCACATTCCATAAACAAATTTTAAAAAAACATAGGGCTTCTTGCTTTTGTGGATTTGCTTTCAAACACAAAAAGATGCCAGGAAATTCAACTAATGTTGGAACTTACATAATTCATTAAAATTCATTTCGATAGTGCTTGCCTGTAAACACGTGTTGTCTTTATAATTGAGGTAGTGGACTTATCAAGTTTTTTCAATGTCTGTAAAAGCCTGTACTATCATAAAAGTTCTGATGATAGTATCATAATAGATAGGTTGTGAGTGGGCAAAAATTTGGCAGATGGAGTGTAATGTGGGAAATGTGAACTTGTCCACTTTGGCAGGAAGAATAAAAAAGCAGCATATTATTTAAATAGGGCAAGGTTGCAGAACTCTGAGGTACAGTGGTATCTGGGTGTCCTGGTATATGATTCACAAAAAGTTAGTATGCAGGTACAGCAAGAGATTAGGAAGGCAAATAGAATGTTTTCAGTTATTACAAGGGGAATGGAATATAAAGAGATGTTTTGCTACAGTTGTACAGGTTATTGGTGAGACATGAGTACTGTATAGAGTTTCGGTCTCTTTAGTTAAGAAAGGACATAATTGTATTAGCAGTTCAGAGAAGGTTTACTTGACTGATTCCTGGAATGAGGGGGTTATCCTATATGGAAAGGTTGGACAGATTAAGCCTGTACCTATTGGAGTTTAAAAGAATGGGAGATGATCTTATTGAAACATATAAGATCCTGAGGGGACTAGACAAGGTGGATGCTGAAAGGATGTTTCCCCTTGTGGGAGAGACTAGAACTAGGGGGCACAGTTTAAAAATAAGGGGTCTCCCATTTAAGATGGAGATGAGGACAAATATTTTCTCTGAGGGTTGTGAGTCCGTGACGCTCTCTTCCCTAGATAGTGGTGGAGGCAGGGACAATGAACATTTTTAAGGCTGAATTAGATAGATTCTTGATTGATAAGCCATTCAAAGGGGGTAGGAAGTTAAAGTGGAGTTGAGGCCACAATCAGATCAGTCATGATCATATTGAATCGCGGAGCAGGCTCAAGAAGCTGAATGGCCTATTCCTGCTCCTAATTTGTGTTCATATGTAAGTTCCAACATTAAATGTAACTAAATATGAAGGAAACACATAGCAGACTTGATAAGTCAAAGTGATATATAATCTTCTTCTAGCTCATTTGATCTCGGGTGAAACAGATTTATAATTTTAACTTCTAGACTTTTTGCTGGAAGTGGTAAAAATTAACCACATCTTAAATTATCCAAATACTCCACATTTCTCCAGTTTCCCGTGTTCTAGAAAATGACATTTCACATTGATATTGGAGGTTTTACAGTGGTAGGACTTTTGTATTTCTGTTTTGACACATGAATGCTTTAAATGGTTAAGTTATATTTTTGGAAATTATGGTTTCAAAAGTAAGATTACCACCATCATAATTGTCTTTTTTGACCAAATGCTTGTTGGTATTGATATATTCCCCAAATATGGTATAGAATTCATAAACAAAATGTCCAGTTCACAGCATGTTTCTACAAATGTGGGCTTTAATTATGTCATTAATGATGTTCTAAAAATATATTGACAGAGTTTGAAATGAGAGTGCGTGTCTTCATGAATATTTACATTTCAACAGATCACGTCCTTTTGCTAAACAACAGAAATTTTAATATACTAAAAAAAACTTTTCAAATTAAAAATGCAATCAACAACAAATTAAATCTACTCATCAGACGTTTAATCATGGCATGGTAGAGAATTATACACAACTAATTTGGCCATTTAAACTTTTGCTGTGCTGGTTATGGTCATTATTCATTTTAGCAACTTTTGCAGAAGAATCTTATCGCAGATTTTTGAGTTCAATATGTGCAGCAACTGACTGTAAAGCTAAAAATTTTGTTTTGTTGTTGTGAAGCATCCTTGCCTGATGCCCCTCTTAAATAAAACTCTGCCCACAAGATAGCATTTTAAAATTGGGAAGCCAATGTAATGGGCAGTGATTAAGTGACGACTTGGATTTTGAAGCCTGAAGGGAGGAAAGAAAGATTGAATGGTTAATTAGTTCTACATTTTGGAAAAATGAGATGAGGGGAGGCTATGTAATGAGTCTTGAACAGGCATCAATAAACCAAGACACAATACAAACTCTGATGTTGTCTTTAGCAACAATAGTGGGAAAACTGTGTCTATACTATAAAAACAGAAAATGATGGGAATACTCAGCAGATTTGACAGCATCTGTGGAAAGAGAAATGAGTTAATGTCTCAGGTCAATTCTGATGAAAGGTTATTGACTCAAAATGTTAACTCTTGTTTCTCTGGCCACAGATGAGTATTTCCAGCATTTTGTTGTTATTTCAGATTTACAGCATCCACAGTATTTTGTTTTTGTATAAGCCATGTCTCTAGCTGGAAACACTAAAGTAAGCATTGATGTAAGTTGAGAAAGGGAAAATATATTGCTTAAGTCAAGTTTATTATAAGGAGATGTACAGTGTTTAGGAAGGCCCCTTGTGATAAACTGGCAAAATTTCTGGTCTTCCAGTCAGGATGTGAAAATATAAACAAATGAATTTGTATTAAAAGAAAGTTAACATTTTACTGTCCAAGTTCCTGAATTGGAAAACATTTAATCTAAACATTTTAGTGGCTTCATATGTATCACAGCATTTGATAAACATTTTTCTGTTGGAAGAGTTTGAGCTGGTTAAAGAAATACTTCAGTAATCCTAACTCATTAACCATACATTTTATAAATAAGACAATTTTCCTAGAGCATGGTTTAATACTGAAATTTGTCTACTTAAGATCCCATACATTTCATTCATCAAAATTTCATGAATTTGGAATCACAAATTGTCAGAAATTATAGGCATTAATAACAGCTTGGATATTCCAGTTAATAGCAATGTGGAAATGACTTCCAATAACTCAGCAGCACCATTAACAAGAATTCTGTAACCATGCAGCCTTCACTTTGAAGTTGTTAAACTTTGCAAAGACTGAAAAGGGCTATAGTATTTAATATTTAATTTAAATGTAGTATTTTAATTTAAGAGAGAACGGCTAATGATTTCAAATACTGAGTTTGAAACATTTCGACATCTGTCAAAAGTTGGTAGATTCTAAGAAGCACAATGATTTGGGGAAGAGGTTGAAAGGGGAGAGGGCTAAAGACACAAATGATTGAAATCCAGTATGTAATTTATCTTTGTTTTCAATGTAGCTGAAAATATAGGGAATGGACTAAATTTTCTTTTTTTAAATTTTTTTTTTGGTAGACTATCTTATCTTCACCATGGTGTGTCATCAGTATTCTAGGTTTATAATCAAATATCAGATTGATACCCTTTTTTCAAAAAAGCAAATTTGAAACTCTGCCTGCTCTATTAATTGCTACACAAATTACAGTATTTGATGCATGTTCCATATGGACAACGGGGATTTGCAATCCTTACTTTGAAATATTCCTCCATCTCAAGCTTGAATATATAATGTTGGATAGCGTTGCAGTGTCAGCTTCTGCCAATAAATATTTCACCATCTTTAGGCTAATATGAAACTTGCATTCGGGCTAATTTAAAATACAGCTGTCACTTATAAACCCTAGCAAACTGAAAACACTGGTCTGAAAATGATATTTATATCAGAATATTGTTTAAAAGGGGAGAGACTGATGAATGCTGTGGTACAGAGGGATACGGGTGTCCTTGTAAACAAATCACAAAGTTATCATGCAGGTTCGGCAAGTTATTAGGAAGGCAAATGAAACGTTTGCCTTTATTGCAAGGGAGATGAAGTATAAATGTAGTAAAGTTTTGTACAATAGTACAAGGCATTGGTCAGACCACACCTGGAGTAGTGTGTACTGTTTTAGTCTCTTTATTTAAGGTGGGATTTTATACTTGCATTGGAGGCAGTTCGGAGAAGGTTCGCTGATTCCTGGGATGAAAGGGTTGTCTTACGATGAAAGATTGACCAGATTGGGCCTATACTAATTGGAACTTAGAAGAATGAGAATTATTGAAAGATATAAGAGTCAAGGCAGCCGAGAAAATGTTTCCCCTCGTGGGGGGAATCTAGAACCAGCAGGCAGAGTTTCAAAACAAGGGCCCTCCCATTTAAGAAAGAATTTCTTCTCTCCGAGGGTTGTTAAGCTTTGGAATTCTCTACCCTGGAGAGTTGGGGAGTTGAATCACTAAATCTTTTCAAGGCTGAGTCAGACAGATTTTTGATCTGCAAGGGAGTTGAGGATTATGGGGCGTGGGGGGCAGGCACAAAAGTGAAGTTAAGGCCACTAAGATCAGCCATGATCTTATTGCATGCTGAAGCAGGCTCATTTTCATACACAATGTATAGTATTAGTTTTCTGTGACATTGTGCATCGGACATCAGTTTTTATGAGCACGATTGTAATGTTTAGTTGCTATGCTGGATTTCTCCTACAAGGTGTGGTTTAATTTTACCTGCTTGCAAACTCTTGATATCAGGGTGAAAATGGAACTGTATTTGTAAAGTTCTGTCTCCAGGTCAGGACTTGTAATATAATGATGTGGCATTTTTTTTTCAAATAAAATAATGGAGATATTTTGTATCCTTGACAAAAGTATAACATTTTGATGTGCAATGGACACACATTAGATACAGCATCAAAAAAGTAAAAACTCTCCCATGGCATTACTCCCAAGTCAGATGAGATGCTATTTTATAAAGACAAGAATGTTTTCCATGTAATGTACATTATATTATTTTGCTGAAGTGCTGCTGTGTCCTTTTAGAGCCACAAAGGTTGAATTGTTCTCAATTAAGCACAGATTAAGGTCAGTTTGGTCTGGAAAACTTGGAAGTCAGAATATGCACATCCCGATGGTATACATAAATCTGCAATGCCTCAAATATTCTAGTTTTAAATCAATTGCTACTTAATGAAAAATCGCTTTGCAAATGTATTTGAAACGTTTGTTTGGAGTACCCAATACATTATATAGACAATCTGGGGATGCAACAAATTAAATAAAATCTGGGAAAACTGGGTTTGAACCCTACTGGAGTTAAAATTTACATTGGAGTGTCACTTTTTGTCAAATTACTGATGTGATCAAAGTTGAGATAAATTATGAAGCAAAAAAAAAAGTAAATTCATCTAACAATAGCAGTAAGGAGAAAAAAAGCAGCAGGGCTTCCTATTCAGCAGCTCAATGAACTAACCATGGAGACTAAGTTTCTGCAGTATCAGAATGCTCAGAGAAAGTGGGAACCTTGTAAAAGTGTAATCTTATTTACAGTAAAGTGCTTGTCCTCTTGTGGTACAAATGTTCATTTACATCGACAGTTCTTTTTAAATAGATATTCCTTAGATTAGGGTTAACTGTTCACCTTCACAATGATAAGCTAAACATGCAAAATATTATCTAGAAGAATTAAGTGCACAGATTTATTTGCCTTTTTTTAAATACTAGAACAGCCAACAGATGGCACTAAGCACATTTTGAGAGGCTCAGAATGCAATGCGGTGTAATTTAATTAAATTGGTGCCAGCCCTTCTCCTGAATCTTTATGGAACTTAAATGCAGTGGTGCAAAATTTGGAGTAAAGTCCAGATGTTTGGTCAATCCATATGCTAGAGCAGCTCCTGTTCATCATCTTCAGAGCCTGATGGTCCCTGACGCACCTCCTCATACCACTTGTTGGTTAATGTTTTCATCTGTATTCGTCCATGATGGAGATCCTAGAGTACATATATATGAGATATGAATACATCTTAGTATTACATAGAAATTTAAGCTACTTAGACGTGTTGTTTGATTCAGCTGAGCTCTGGGAAAGAAGCTGAATATTTCTACCAACTTGAGCTGAAACAGATCTTTGTAAGGGTAGCATTCTACTAAGACTGTGTATGCACTCAAGACAGAAGTGTCACCCATTTGTCAAAGGGCGAAGGCGCTGCAGATTTCCAGCTACAAAACTGGGTGCTTGGCCTTCCAGTTTGACATGCTGTGTTCTGCTGGGCAGTTACTATGTAATGCGTACAAGCATGTTCCTTTATCATGCAATGAGTGTCAGCTCAGTGTGGCTGAAAGAAATGTTTTAGTCAGCAAAACAGATAATTTCATGATGCCAGCTTGGACATCAAAAGGTCAGATCACAACATTCAGAAAACAGATTTTCTCAGGAAACCAAAATCACAGATAAACAGTTTTAAGATCGCCATTCACCTGGCCTTGTAGTACATACAACAAAGTCATAAATTACATTACTGTTCTGTTTAAGAAATTTACAGTTTCAGCATTGAGCTTTAAATAGCAATTTCTATGTTTCTTTCATATTTAAAGGTATAAAATACACTTTAATCAAAATAGTATATGTCCTTCCAAATATTTTGAGAAAGACCTACTTATTTAATCTTCTAAGTAGCAGGTTACTATAAGCAAATAATTCCAACTGTTTTGGATTGGATTTCTTATTAAATAAAGAAATACAAAACAAGAAAATGTAAATTAATTTGTAGCTATGCTTCTTACTATGTCTGCAACAATGTTTAGTGTAACTAAAAGGACTGTTTAAATAAACTTTTGATTAAACAAACTCAAAATGTTTATTTAGAATCTCTCTCTCTCCAACCACAAGTGGTGCTGTTCCTCCTGAACATACTTTTTCCTTTCTGCAGGTTGCTCTATAAACTACATAAACATCAAAGAATAGCAACATTTTACTTCAAATGTCATTGAAACGAAAACAAAATCATCCGTCATATTCCACTTTCAACTGTTGTATTGCATCTACAGCAAAACATTATGTCCATATCATGCTAAACCAGTTGAAACATAACCTGGCTGGAATTATAGACATTTATTGTGAAATGCTGCTGGTTTGCCATGCTCAACATCAAATTATACAAATCTATAGAGTTAAACATTATAAATGATCAACCATCAATTATGTTCTATGGGAGCAGGGGTGTACGGTGTAATGGAAGTTCAAAACTAAGTTGACTGTGATAGACTTGGTAATTGAAACCTGAATTAGGCAGTACTCCATGGCACTGTTGATGATTTATCAGCCAGCTGGTTCATTAACAGGACTAGACTTGTTACTAAGGCTCAGGAAACTTTCCACTCAAATCCAGATAACCCTGCAAGTCAATGCCCTAACAGGTAGGCAAAAGCAAAATACTGCAGATGCTGGAAAACTGAAATTTCAGGGAAAACTGGAAATACTCAGCAGATCTGGCAATGTCTGAAAAGGAGTTAACTTTTCAGGTCTCTGACCTTGATTTCTGATGCAAGGTCACCGACCCGTAACGTTAATTCTGTTTCTGTCTCATCTACTGCCAGATTTACTGAGTATTTCCAACACTTTCTGTTCATATCCCTAACTGGTAAGGGTTGTCCCAGCTGGACAAATTTCTCTGCAGTGGTAAACTGCATAGATTTAGCTCATTAAACTCCAAGCATATTCCTGTGTTCATTTTGGTTCTCAAACCTTGGCTCTGTAATCCTGTACCTTCTGGATTTGGCTAAATGGGAGAAAATGTGCATTCTAATGGACGTTCCACCCACTGGACGATAGTGGAGAGGTGTTGGAGGCAGATGGTAGGAACAACTATGTTAAACGCTGCAGACAGGTTGAGAAGAAGTTGTCACTGGACTAGTAATCCATAGGCCTAGGTTAATGCTCTGGGGACACAGGTTCAAATCCCATCACAGCAGCTGGTGGAAATTCAATTCAATTAATAAATCTAGAAATAAAAGCTAGTCTAATGGTGACCACGAAACCACTGTTAATTGTCGTAAAAACCGATCTGGTACATTAATGTCTTTTAGGGAAGGAAATCTGTCCTTATTTGGTCTGGCCAACACGTGACTCCAGACCCACAGCAATGTAGTTGACTCTTAAATACCCTCTGAAATGGCCCAGCAAGCCACTCAGCTGTATCAAACCGTTACGAAGCCTGAAAGGAATGAAACTGGATGGATCACCCGGAATTGACCCAGGCAACAGAAATGACAAGGGCACATTCAGCCCTGTCGATGCTGTAAAGTCCTCCTGACAAACATCTGGGGGCTTGTGCCAAAATTGGGAAAGCTGTCCCACAGACTGGTCAAGCAACAACCTGACAACGTTATACTCACGGAATCATGCCTTACAGACAATGGTGCAGACATCACCATCACCATCTCTGGGTATGTCCTGTCCCACCGACAGGACAGACCCACCAGACCCCTGACTCCCCAAAGCCTGTCCACCATCTACAAGGCACAAGTCAGGACTGTGATGGAATACTCTCCACTTGTCTGGATGAGTGCAGCTCCAACAACACTCAAGAAGTTTTCACCATCCAGGATAAAGCAACCGCTTGATTGGCACCCCTTCCTCAAACATTCACTCCCTCCACCACTGATGAACAGCGGCAGCAGTGTATACTATTTACAAGATGCGCTGCAGAAACTCACCAAGGCTCCTTAGGCAGCACCTTCCAAACCTACGACTACCACCATCTAGAAGGTCAAGACCAGCAGATCCAGGTGGTGGTGTTCCCATGTAAGTTCCCCTCCAAGCCACTCACCATCCTGACATTATATCACCGTTCCTTCACTGTTGCTGGGTAAAAATCCTGCAACTCCCTTCCTGACAGCACTGTGGGTGTACCTACACTACAGGGACGGCAGCGGTTCAGGAAGGCAGCCCACCACCACCTTCTCAAGGGCAATTAGTGATGGGCAATAAATGCTGGCCTAGATAGTGACGCCCACATCCCGTAAATGAATTTAAAAAAAGGTGGTGACATAGTGGTATACAGTCGAGATGGAGTTGCACTGGGAGTCATCAACCTCAAATCTGGACCCAATGAAGTCTCATGGCATCAGGTCAAAAATGAGCAAGGAAACCTCCTGCTGCTGACCACCCACCGTCCCCCTCAGCTGATAAATTGGTACTCCTCCACGTTGAACATCACTTGGAAGAAGCACAGAATGTACTCTGGGTGAGGGACTTCAATATCCATCACAGAAGTGGCTCAATAGCACCACTACTGACCGAGCTGGCAGAGTCCTAAAGGACATAGCTGAGAAGCTGGGTCTTTGGCAGATGGTGAGGGAACCAACAGTAGAGAAAAAACGAGTTGACCTCATCCTCACCAACCAAACTGTTGCAGATGTATCTGTCCATGACAGTATTGTTAGGGATGACCCATGGCACAGTCCTGGTGGAGATGAAGTCCTGTCTTCACATTGAGGGTACCCTCCATCATGTTGTGTGGCACTACCACTATGCTAAATGGGGTAGATTTCAAACAGATCAAGCAACTCAAAACTGGGCATGAATGAGGAATTGTGGGCCATCAGCAGCAGAATTGTATGCAAATACAATCTGTAACCTCATGGCCCAGCATATCCCCCACTCTACCATTACCACCAAGCCAGCCTGGTTCAATGAAGAGTGCAGGAGGGCATGCCAGAAGCAGCACCAGGAATACCTAAAAATGAGGTGTCAAACTGGCGAAGTTACAACACACAACTACTTGCATGCCAAACAGCGGAAGCATCATGTGATAGACGGAGCTAAGCGATCCTCCAACCAATGGCTAAGATATAAGCTCTGCAGTCCCCCGCATCCGGTATTGAATGGTGGTGGACATTAAACAACTAACTAGAGGAGAAGTCTCTACCAATATACTCATCCTTAATGATGGGGGAGCCCAGCACATCAGTGCAAAAGACAAGACTGAAGCATTTGCAGCTAGCTTCAGCCAGAAGTGCTGAGTAGATGATCCATTATGGTCTCTTCCTGAGGTCCCCGGCGTCACAGATGCCAGTCTTCAGTCGATTCAATTCATTCCATGTAATATCAAGAAACAGCTGAAGGCACTGGATACTGCAAAGGCTATGGGCCCTGACAATATTCAGGCAATAGTACTGAAGGCTTGTGCTCCAGAACTAGCTGTGCCCCTAGCCAAGCTGTTCCAGTACAGCTACAACACCGACATCTACCTGGCAATGTGGAAAATTGCCCAGGTATGTCCTGTACACAAAAAGCAGAACAAATCCAACCCGGCCAATTACCACCCCATCAGTCTACTCTCGATCATCAGTAAAGTGATGTAAAGTGTTGTTGACAGTGCTATCAAGCGGCACTTGCTTAGCAATAACCTGCTCACTGATGCTCAGCTGGGTTCAACCAGGGCCACTCAGCTCCTGACCTCATTACAGCCTTGGTTCAAATATGGACAAAAGAGCTGAGCTCCAGGAGGTGAGGTGACAGTGACTGCCCTTGACATCAAAACAGCATTTGACTGAGTGTGGCATCAAGGAGCCCTAGCAAAACTGAAGTCAGTGGGAATAAAGGGGAAAACTCTCCACTGGTCGAAGTCATACCTAGCACAAAGGAAGATGGTTGTGCTTGTTGGAGGTCAGTTATCTCAGCTCCAGGAGTTCCTCAGGGTAGTGTCCTCAGCACAACCATTTCAGCTTTTTTAACAGTGACCTTCCTTCCATCATCAGGTCAGAATGGGGATGTTTGCGGATGATTGCACAATGTTCAGCACGATGTGCAACTCCTCAGACACTGAAGTAGCCCGTGTCCATATGCAGCAAGACATGGATAATATCCAGGCTTGGGCTGACAAGCAACATTTGTGCCACACAAGTGCCAGGCAATGACCATGTCTAACAAAAAAGAATCTAACCATCACCCCTTGACATTTAATGGCATTACCATTGCTGCATCCGCCCTAACAACATTCTGGGGTTACCACTGACCAGAAACTGAACTGGACTAGCCATATAAATACTGTGGCTACAAGAGCAGGTCAGAAGCTAGGAATTCTGCAGAGAGTAACTCGCCTCCTGACTCTGTCCACCATCATGAAGGCACAAGCCAGGTGCGTGATGGAATACTCTCTACTTGCCTGGATGAGTACAGCTCCCACAACACTCAAGGAGTTCGACACCATCCAGGACAAAGCAGCCCGCTTGTTTTGCACCCCATTCACCACCTTCAACATTCGCTCCTTCTACCACTGACACACAGTGGCAGCACTGTATATCATCTACAAAATTTACTGCAGCAACTCACCAAGGTTCCTTCGACAGCATCTTCCAAACCCACGACCTTTATCACGCGGAAGAACAATGGCAGCTGATGCATGGAAACACCACCACCTGCAAGTTCCCTCCCAAGCCACACAGCATCCTGACTTGGAAATATATTGCCGTTCCTTCACTGTCACTGGGTCAAAATCCAGGATCTCCCTTCCTAACAGCACTGAGTATACCAACAAAACATGGACTGCAACGGTTCAAGAAGGTAGGTCACACCACCGTCAAGGACAACTGGGGATGGGCAATAAATGCCAGCCTAGGCAGGGACGCCCAGATCCCGTGAACAAGTAATAAAAGAATAATGAGGAGAAATAGTTTATTTTTGACATAGTTACATATCAAAGTCAAAAATGATGTCCTAAGAGCTGTTTCAGTAGTGTAGCGGGAGGGGGGGGAAACTGATGGAGAGATTCAAAGATGTAGCTCTGGGAAAGAAGAGCACAGATTTGGGAGGTGATTACACATTCAAGCAGGACAGGGATAGCACCTGAATAAGAGATCCATGAACAATACCAGCCATCATGGGAGCCAGAAGGGAATTTGGGTGATGAGTAATTTCGTGGAAACTGTGTCAGGGTGCAAGAATTTTATTAATGATTGGTTAGTCTCATCAGTGATTAAACAGATCTTATTGCATAAATTCATTAAAGGGAGATTAACCAGGCATTGTTAGAATGTGTTGATGTAATGACATTGCCAGGAGCAAGTAATTATTTATTTAAAAAGGTACAGACAGTGGAGCTCTCTGGAGATTTTCCTTGGCTTGTTGAGGCTAATGTAAACAATTAATACTGACATACTCTGAATCTCCTGAACAGATTTCTAGTATATGATATATAATTTTTTTTATTCATTCACAGGATGTGGGCTTCGCTGGCTGGGCTAGCGTTTATTGCCCATGAGAAGGTGGTTGTGAGCTGCCTTCTTGAACTGCTGCAGTCCATACATAGGCATAATGTAATTAATGTGTCTATATCTCATATATACTGCATGTAAAGAGTTGTTTTATCTCATTGACTTGATTTTGTAAAGAATACTAGCCAGTGTTTCAATATATCCTAGTCCTTGAACTTGTATTAGAGGTGAAGTATGTATGATAATATTCTATATAAACCCAACATTTCATCTCTGCAATATATTAAGGCACCTCATTATTTCAAACTGATCTGGTTTGCTGGAAACACCATCCTAGGCAGATTTTTCAATCAGAACTAATTTGCATTCCCAGCATGTGGCTACTTCTGTGCATTTAATCCCTTGTGGGCTGAATTTAACGAAACAGAAATATCTTAATACAAAGTTACCCAAAATTCCTCTGCCAATAATCCAAAATATTACAGCCGCTACTGACAAAAAAGATGTCATCTATCATTATCACACTGAGTTTAATCAAAAAGGAATAGGAATAGCAACAGGCAATTTAGGTCCTTGAGCCTGTTCCATCATTCAATGAGATCATGGCTGATCTGTGACCCAATTTCATATACTCACCTTTGCCCATATCATAAACCACCATTTGCAGAAGCGTGTTCCAAACTCTTACCACCCTTCTTTCGTACAGATGTTTCCCAACTTCACTCCACAAAAATCGAGCTCTAATGTTTAGGTTATGTCCCTTAATCCTTGACCTTCAATCAGCAGGAATAATTTCCCTCTAACGACCCTATCAGTTCTCCTTAATAACGTGAAGACATTTCCTTGAAAATTGATTAGACGTTTTACATGGGATTCAATTAGAAAATTTAAAGAAAAATGGTTTGGAATTTTGAGCTTCACCACATCGGAATACATGGGAGAGGGGAAGGATCCTTCTGAATTTAGTTATCACCAAAAATAACCTTTAACTTTCTATTCCATTATTAAAACATACAGCAAATTCTAGTACTTGCCACACAATATTAACAGTTTCTGCATTGCATTGTGTAAAATATTGATTTATTGATCAGAGAAATTTAGAATGGCCAACCTCTGGAGTAAGTCTTCGTGTAAAAAAAGGGTTCAAATATCTAGCATCCAGCCACATGAAGCCTTTGAGATCATGTCGTTTGATGTACTGTGCTTCATACTCTTCCTCAGTTAGCTCTGATAAGTGTTCAGATTCAACAGTGTTTCCCTGGAAACAACAGCAATCAATTAGAACTATCTATATACTTATGACTTTGACTTTATAATGAATTGGATTTCCAGCCAGAACTTATTTATTATATTCTGGAAACTAGTGCTATAATTTCTACTTCCGAATTGTATTACTTGGAGCTCTGCACATTAACTCGAACTAAAATGGAAGAAGATAGATAGTAAATTCAAAGAGTTAAGCTCATACCAAACAATGGCTAAGAAAATGCTAGGCCTGAACTTCCTCCAAGTGCCCCGTGCTCAATTTCTTACTTTAATTCTTTTTCGATGCTTTCATGCCCGACCTTCTGATACAGGCCGGGTGAGATCCAGGCAGTGCAGCGTGTCCCTGGGGCCGAGAGTCAAAGTGCAGGAGAGTCGAAGTACAGAAGGCTGCGCCCCCTTGTTTACAGCATTAGCTGCCCTAAACCAGGTAAGTTTAAAGGGTCCATTGAAATGTAAAGGTCCTTGAGAGGCCAGGGAGAAGCTAAGTGTCTAAGGTAAGTGGATAGGATTTGCGGGGGTGGGGGCTGGGGGAAGGATCGAAGGTCAGTGGGGAGCTTGGAGGAAGGATCAAAGGATGCTGGGTGGGGGGGCGGTGCGGAAGGATCAGAGGTCGGGGAGGACCGAAGGTTGGGGGTGGGAGTGTTGAAGGTCGGGGATTCCTCAGCGCATCTTTGGGGTACCTGCCCAATACGACACTGGGAGGCTCAGAAGTTACAGCCTGCTGTACTTCAGCTCATTGTTTTAGTTACAAATTGAGCAATTAGGTTTTTTATTCCAAATACTGTTATAATTATCAAAATTTTTGCCATCAATTTTCTGATTTAATGCCTACAGTAAGGTCCTGTGTCAAACACAAAGTGCAAAAAAGACATGAAGAGAAACAAGGCAAATCAATTACCATCTTCTCAGTTTTGCTGAGGGTAATATCTTTCTTGTTTCTTCTACGAGCTTTGGGATCTTCTATATCCATCAGCCTGGTGAGAGGCATTGTTCCTCCACCCAAAACCAGAATTGTGAAAAGCACAATGACTATTGTAGTTGTTCCAATAAGTTGTCGCTTCTCTATTGGCTCCATCTCCAAATGTAGACTCAAAGCATAAGGAATGGCACCACGGAGACCTAACATTAAAGAGGGTAAATGAATCCAAAACCTTTGTGTAGGAACTAGAAGGTAAAATCATATAAGTCATTGTGTCTTTTGATTTTAATCAGAGCTAACTTAACCTCAACTGAGGATTCAGCTCAATCAATATGAGGAGGCTTTATTAAAAGAAAATCACAATATCTTACAAAAATTTTGCAATAGAGACAAAACTTCTCAATTGTAATAATGAACATATGGTTATGCAGTAGATGATAATTACAGACAAATTAAAATGTGATTGAGTTATCTACTGTTATACTAAATTCTTGCTCATTTATCATAGTTTACACTTATGGAGATCAAATGTGAGGATCAGCAAGTTGATTTTTATATTGGTGGGAAGTTTTGAGGTGAAACATGAAGATTAGAGAAGCAACAATTTGGAAACCATAGCATTCAAAGAAAATGGCTGATAGAGGGGCTGCCATTATAAAAATGTAAACTTATATAGTGCCTTTCACAAAATCAGGTTGTTCCAAAGTGCTTTACAGCCAATTAAGTACTTTTTAAGCATTGTCACTATTGTAATGTAGGAAATACGGCAGTCAATTTTTACATATCAAGCTCCCACTGGTAGTTTTGGTTAAAGAATGTTACAAATGTGAGGTTTTTTGAGATTATGTTTTGGGACTGTGCCTTTAAATTAGGGTAAAATGAAGGAACAAAGGGAGTCATGTGACCTGTTCTGAACCCTGTGTAACAAAACCTAGATGGCTTGGTTGTTAAAGGTCAAAGGGGGAAGAAGGTGCAAGATATTCACACTTGCACCCAGTGATCAGAGCAGCTGTGCTAATGGTGGATAGGTTGTTAGCCTCCAAGGGAGGTGTTAAGAATGTCAGATTGTGTAAACAGTTATATTTTGAGCTGACCATTTAATTCCAAGATAAAATGGAGTGGTGGAGCAGGAGTGGGGGGGTGATAGATAAACAGCATTTCTACCTGGATACTACATGGAGGGGGAAGATGGTGGCGTAGTGGTAATGTTACTGGGCTAGCAACGTAGAGGCTCAAGCTAATGCTCTGGAGTTCAAATCTCACCATGGCAGCTGGTGGGATTTAAATTCAATTAAATTGATCTGGAATTGAAAGCTAATTTCAGTCAATTTCAGTGACCGTGACAACTATCATCGATTGTCGTTAAAAACCCATCTGGTTCAGTAGTGTCCTTCAGGGAAGGGAATCTGCTGTCCTTACCTGGTCTGGCCTGCATGTGACTCCAGACCCACAGCAATGTGGTTGCCTCTGAACTAGCCTCTGAAGTTATTTAGTGACAGATGAGTTTTTACAACAATGATGGTTGTCATAGTCACCATTACTGAGACTAACTTTCAATTCAAGATTGATTAGTTGAATTTAAATTCCTCCAGCTGCCGTGGTGGGATCTGAACCCTTTGAAACGGCCTAGCAAACCAATCAGTTCAAGGGCAATTAGGGAGGGCAACAAATGTTGGCTTTTCCAGCAACACCCACATCCCATGAAAGAATAAAGAAAAAAAATACAAGGCCCGTGTGGTTCAGATGAGCTTTGAGAGGGGAAAAGTCCATTGGAAGTATTCTGGGATTGGGTTACAGGTTTTCCTAAAAATATCATTTAACCCCAGACAAGGTCAGTCTGCAAGAATCCATGAGAGAGCAGAGAGATAGGGTCAGCAAATCTCTAATGTTCACCACGCAAGATGGGAGTGGGAGCTCGCCGTCGGACTAAAGAGACCAAAGTCTTGAGGGTTTAAATGAAGCTGGAAGATTTGCCTAGCTTTGACTAGAGAGGGGGACCTCAAGCATAACCCACACCGTGAAAGTCAGTTTGGGGATTAGAAATTATCTGGCTGGATAAAAGAAAAGGAATTAAGAATCAGTCGGGACTGATTCCTGGAGAATGAAGTATCTACTTAAGGGACAGAGTAAAATTTAACTGGAGGAGATTTTGGTTGTTTTAAATTTTAAACGGGAGATCTTCTCTGTAGTTTAGAGAATAGGTTGTCTACTGAAATAGTGTTTGATCAATGCTGCTTTTTGTTTATGTATTACAGTAAAAGCCTCATTGCGCAATCCTTTCAGCTATTCACTGAAAGTTCGAATTTCTTTTTAAAAGTTGAGTCTCTATGGGGATCGTAATAGGAATAAACAGTGCCTAAAACACAAGAACAACTTTTCTTCAAAAGGTGCCATGGAATCTTCTATATGCGTCTGAGGGGGCAGATGGGTCTTGGTTTATCATCTCATCCAAAACATGGCATCTCTGACACTGAGCCATCATTTCGTTAACGGACTGAAGTTTCAGTCCAGATTATATGCTCAAATCTCTGGAGTGGGACTTGAATCCACAACCTTCTGATTCAGGCAAAAAATGCTACCAATGAGCCAAGGCTGAAATGGATATTAGCTCCCCATCTACTGGTGAGGATTAGGAAAGATTTGTGCAGGCAAGTTCCTGGTGCTAACAAAGAAATATAGAGCAGCCAACTAGCAAAAATTGGCTTTAGCTGCGGTTCAGTATGAGAGGAAAATGGAAAAGCAGAGGGATTCCTTCCCTTAACCCCCCAGGTCCTCTCCATTTCTCTCTCCTCCTTTAAGACCTTCCTTAAAATCAAAGTTACCAAGTTTTTAGCTATACCTCCTAATATTTCCTTTTTCACTTAGTTTCAGAAGTTTAAATGGACAAAAATTATCTTGGGATGGTTTTTCTACATTAAAGACACTATATAAATTCAAGTTCTTCTTGGAAATTTGAAGCACTGTCATTTGATACAACAATTTCATGTGATCAATCCTTGCTGTAAATTTATGCCTCAATCTGGGTGTAATACAGCATATTTATATTTCCAGAACACAGCAAAAAGTAAAAAACCTAAATTTTCTACATTTAATAAGTATTCAGTACTTCATATTACTATGATGCTATACAATTATGATTTAAAATTTAAATTTACATTTAGTTATGCTGTAACAGTTTTAAATAGCTGTAACTCTGATATCCACTTACCACTAAACCACATAACAAACATCATTTTTGGGGTAATTTTATGATCTCGAAAGAAGTTCAGAAGGTAGGAGAGGGGAAAGATATTCACTGCTCTTCCAAATAAAACAAGAACCTGTCAATCAAAGTGATTTTAGTAGAATTAAATGTGGATAATAAACAGTACTTATTTGTGTATTTATTATATATTTAATACAGTACTAGCAGACAGCAACGTATTTGCCCCAATATTTGGTATACATTCTCCATTTGCAGTTAGTAATTTAATTTTGTTTCACTATCAGCATCTACCTCATTTGAGATTTGGGGAATAAAAGATCAAAGAATGTGTCTGCAGGTATCATCAGATATACCAGTAAGGATTCTCTTTGACTTCGAAAGCCAAGCTGTTTATAATGAAGGCTGTAAGGATCCAATACCATAATAACCCATATGTGCATTGTGATGAGCTTTGCACTTTGCAAAAAGGTTGTATTTGTAAGATAACCCCTTAACCCAAAACGAAACTGAGATAATTCTAAAAAGGGAGGATATAATTGGATTTCCTAGCTGCAAGGTCATTTTTGAGAAGTGACCCAGTGACTGACGTTGCTACGGGGGTGAAAGCTAGGTAACAAAAAAAAAGGCAAATAAAAGCTAATGGAGTGAGTGGGGTATCATATTTCTGCCTGTTGTGCTGCAGTAGAACACAGGCACAGAACTTCTAGTGTGTTCAGGAAAGGCAATCAAAGCTCTCTACAAAAAAGGTCAGTTTTCTGTTTGGCTGTAAGAGAACTCATGGAGCTCACTGTCAATCAATGTGCAAGTGAGCTAAAACGGACAGAAACCTAAAAGTGGTGTGAATAGCTCAGGTAAGTTAAAGAGCTGAATGTTTGAAGTAGAGATGGTCAGATTGTGAACCAGGAGTTGTTGGTTGGTCAGTTGAAAAGGAACTCTGGAAAGCTATGCCATCAGGACTGCTGTGACCCAGGGGAGAAAGAGGGTTTGTAGAAGGGCGTCTTGTAAGTGTTAATTGTATCTAGGGGCCTGGAATAGAATAAAGCTACCAGTGAAAGCAACTTGCGGGCCAAAAAACTGAAAAGAAAAGAGAGCCCAGGAGAGGCTATTAAAGTCTCCAGAACACAAAATAGGACAGAGTGTTTGGAAAGGGCTAGGAATCTAACTTCAAGCACATCAGATAAAGGGACGACAATGAGAAAGGGGACGGGAAATACAAGACTGAAGGCGTTGTATCTGAATGCACGCAGTATACGAAATAAGGTAAATGTGCTTGTGGCACAGATTGAAATTGGCAGGTATGATGTGGTGGGCATCACGGAGACCTGGCTGCAAGGGGATCAGGACTGGGAGCTAAATATCCAAGGATATACATCCTATCGAAAAGATAGGCAGGTTGGCAGAGGGGGTGGGGTTGCTTTGTTAGGAAGAAATGAAATTAAATCAATAGCAAGAATGACGTAGGGTCAGATGATGTAGAATCTGTGTGGGTAGAGTAGAGGAACTGCAAAGGTAAAAAAACCATAATGGGAGTTATGTACAGGCCTCCAAACAGTAGTCAGGATGTGGGGCACAAGATACACCAGGAGATAGAAAAGGCATGTAAGAAAGGCAAGGTTACAGTGATCATGGGGGATTTCAATATGCAGGTAGACTGGGAAAATCAGGTTGGTAGTGGATCCCAAGAAAAGGAATTTGTGAATGTCTACGAGATGGCTTTTTGGAGCAGCTTGTGATTCCCCACTAGGGAACAGGCAATTCTAGATTTAGTGATGTGTAATGAGGCTGATTTGATAAGGGAGCTTAAGGTGAAGGAACCCTTAGGAGGAAGTGACCATAATATGATAGAATTTACCCTGCAATTTGAGGGGAAAAAGCTGGAATCAGATGTAACGGTATTACAGTTGAATAAAGGCAACTACAGGGGCATGAGGGAGGAGCTGGCCAGAATTGACTGGGTGATGAGTCGAGCAGGAAAGACAGTGGAACAGCAATGGCAGGAGTTTCTGGGAGTAATTTGGGAGACACAACAAAAATTCATTCCTAGGAAGAAGAAGCATACTAAAGGGAGGACGAGGCAACCCTGTTTGACAAGGGAAGTCAGGGACAGCATAAAAGCTAAAGAGAAAGCATACAATGTGGCGAAGAGCAGTGGGAAACCTACAAAGACCAACAGAGGACAACTAAAAAAGAAATAAGGAGGGAGAAGATTAAATATGAGGGTAAACTAGCCAGTAATATAAAAGAAGATTGCAAGAGGTTTTTTTAGATATATAAAGGGTAAGAGAGGCAAAAGTGGACATTGGCCACTGGAAAATGACACTGGAGAAGTAGTAGTGGGGAACAAAGAAATAGCGGAGGAACTGAATAGGTACTTTGCGTCAGTCTTCACGGTGGAAGACACGAGTAACATCCCTAAAGTTCAAGAGAGTCGGGGGGCAGAGGTGAGTATGGTGGCCATTACCAAGGAGAAAGTGCTAGGAAAACTGAAAGGTCTGAAGGTGGATAAATCACCTGGACCAGATGGATCACACCCCAGAGTTCTGAAGGAGATAGCTGAAGAGATAGTGGAGGCGTTAGTGGTGATCTTTCAGGAATCACTCGAGTCAGGGAGGGTCCCAGAGGACTGGAAAATCGTTAATGTAACCGCCCCCCCGTTTAAGAAGGGAGTGAGGCAAAAGACGGGAAATTACAGGCTGATTAGCCTGACCTCGGTCGTTGGTAAGATTTTAGAGTCCATTAATAGAATATTAATCCTTAATAGGATGAGATTTAAGAATACTTGGAAGTGCATGGTAAAATAGGGCAAAGTCAGCATTGTTTCATCAAGGGGTGATCATGCCTGACAAATCTGTTAGAATTCTTTGAGGAGGTAGCTAGTAGGTTAGACAAAGGAGAGCCAATGGATGTTATCTACTTGAACTTCCAGAAGGCCTTTGACAAGGTGCCGCACAGGAGGCTGCTCAGTAAGATAAGAGCCCATGGTGTTAGAGGCAAGGTACTAGCATGGATAGAAGATTGGCTGTCTGGCAGGAGGCAGAGAGTGGGGATAAGGGGGTCCTTCTCAGGATGGCGGCCGGTGACTAGTAGAGTTCCGCAGGAGTCAGTGTTGGGACCACAACTTTTCACTTTATACATCAATGATCTAGATGAAGGAACTGAGGGCATCCTGGCTAAGTTTGCAGATGATACAAAGATAGGTGGAGGGACAGGTAGTATTGAGGAGGCGGGGAGGCTGCAGAAGGATTTGGACAGGTTAGGAGAATGGGCAACGAAGTGGCAGATGGAATACAACGTGGGGAAGTGTGAGGTCATGCACTTTGATAGGAAGAATAGAGGCATGGACTATTTTCTAAATGGGGAGAGAATTCAGAAATCTGGAGTGCAAAGGGACTTGGGAGTCCTAGTCCAGGATTCTCTTAAGGTTAACTTGCAGGTTGAGTCAGTAGTTAGGAAGGCAAATGCAATGTTGGCATTTATTTTGAGAGGACTAGAATATAAAAGCAGGGATGTGCTGCTGAGGCTTTATAAGGCTCTGGTCAGACCACATTTAGAATATTGTGAGCAATTTTGGGCCCCGTATCTCAGGAAGGATGTGCTGGCCCTGGAGAGGGTCCAGAGGAGGTTCACGAGAACGATCCCAGGAATGAAAGGCTTAACATATGAGGAACGTTTGAGGACTCTGGGTGTATACTTGATGGAGTTTAGAAGGATGAGGGGGGATCTGATTGAAACTTACAGAATACTGAAAGGCCTGGATAGAGTGGACGTGGGGAAGATGTTTCCATTAGTAGGAGAGATTAGGACCCGAGGGCACAGCCTCAGAGTAAAGGGAAGACCTTTTAGAACAGAGATGAGGAGAAACTTCTTTAGCCAGAGCATGGTGAATCTATGGAATTAATTGCCACAGAAGGCTGTGGAGGCCAGGTCATTGAGTGTATTTAAGATGGAGATAGATAGGTTCTTGATTGGTAAGGGGATCAAAGGTTACAGGGAGAAGGTGGGAGAATGGGGTTGAGAAACTTATCAGCCATGACTGAATGGTGAAGCAGACTCAATGGACCGAATGGCCTAATTTCTGCTCCTAGGTCTTATGGTCAAATCCAGAGAGTGGCAAAAGTGAGAGACTTTGCGTACCGGAGGCAGGGTTTGAAAGACTGCATGTGGTGCCACGTTTGTGGTGGGAGTAATGCTAGGACAGCGGTGAGACATATCTTTGTTGTGTTGCCTATTTAAAGTGAAATTCATTATTTCTATTGAAATACCATTTATCTGTTAATGCATGCTAAATTTTATATTGATTTGTTGAGTTTGCTTCAGTAAAAATTTTAAAAAGTGAAATTTTATTCATTGGTTTCTTTCATCAGGGTCATTTGGGGGTCCCTTCTTTTTCAGGTTATTGGTCTCTGTGGGGATCATAACAATTACTAACCTGGATGAAACTCAGTGGAATATGTCAACTAGTGAGACGATTAATGTATACCGTTTGAATGTTTAAACTATGCAAACCCTGAAATTTGTCATACAAACATTAACATAAAACACACATTCTATACAATTCCTTTCTTTTAGTCCATCATGGGATGAGGGCATGCTGGCAAAGGCCAACGTTTTTTGCCCATTCCCAATTGCCCTTTACATGTTATTTTATGGAAGAGTTAATCAGTGTATTTTAAATAGGTTAACAGTGGCATTTAAATAAAAGGGATTACACAAAGTCTCTAAGCTAATATTTCTAAAGCATATTAATTAACTCTTGTCCAACTTCAGTTTAATCTATAAATTCAAAACATGTATTTTAAAGATTAAGTATAATGTTAAATCTAAAAGGTAATAGTCATTAGATAACTGAAAACAGACAATGTAATCAATAGATAATTGTGTCAAATGGCCTTTTGCAAAAAAATCTCTCTTGGACTTGGATTTTAAAACTAGACATAAGTGAATTAAATTCTCTATGCATTAAGTTAAACAAAGTTTTTTAAAAAATGACTTAATGAAAATAACTTCAGCAATCACAAAGTAATCTGGATACAACTACTATGTTTTATTTATAGCAGACGGTAAAGAAACTTTCACGTAGCGGAGGCAGAACATGGTTCTTCATACATGGACTTAAGTGGATCACACCTCCCAATGCCACATTCAGGTAAGTAAATTCCAAAGACTCTTTTAGAAGTGGCAGTCCCAAGGTCTGGCGTTGAATACCTCAAGGCAAACCAATTTTGCATGGGGGTTCCATATAGTTATAGGCTCCTTGTTTGCAAATGTAAAGCTCCTAACAACTAATTCAGACATGGGGTCTTGGCACCTATTTTCCCTTCACCAATTTGGTGGGCAGTGCAATTTAGGCCAGAAGAATGCATGGGCTTCCTGGCTACCACACTGGGGGCTTAGTAAGTTGCTCAGCATTCCAATAACAGGTGCTTGCACAGCCTGGTCTATAGGCCATGGTTGTCAAAGTTTTCCACCACTGGGGGATTTCCTGATGTCATGTCTGGATCTATGGTAGACTAATTGATAGAAATTGATCTCTATGATAAGTCAACAAGCCCATTATTACTGTAAGCTGTGAATACCAGGATGGTAGAAGGAAAATTAGATGGACCTTGATCTTTCCTTATCTAGCAATTCCTATATTTCTTCCAAAAAAATTCTGGGGATAGCTTTAAACTTTATCAGTAGGAGAGTAAAACTGTTTAAGATGTAAAAGAAGCACCCCAAGCAAATCCACCAGTTTGTTAGGTCAGCTGGTTAGGTCAAAATTACCCTCAATATCTTTAAACAAGTATGGGGCATAATAGTGACTTATATTTATGCTAGTTGGTACAACTTATATAGTAAATTTGGTTAGTTAAGAATAGCAGTCATAATTAGACTGATCATGAGTGCCACAAAACTACACCATCACATTCTCTCCTGCCAGTTAAAACACACTTCCCCTCAACAACACGAAAGCTTGGGAAATTGTCAGCAATATCAGCTGATTGCTTAAAATGCTCATAGGACATTCCTAAGGGAAATATGCTGGGTTCCGATAAACATTCAGAAATCAATGGACAGTAAAGCAGGAAAGCAGTGGAAGACAGCCTAACACATTCATAAAATAAACAGAAGGGTAGACCTTTTAGGCCAATTTGCCTTACATAAGGCAGACAATGTGGGAGCTTAATGTGGAAGAAATGTCCAAGCTTGGTCTTTGTGATTTGGATCAGACCTCGGGGGGCATAACATTTATTTCTATGTAAAGTAATGGGAATGTAGATCTCAAACTACTAAGATAAACATATCACACATTCCAGTTGAGGATTGATCTCCTATTGTGGCAACAACACTAATAATATGCCTTTTCAAACTTCCAGGAAAAGTCAGAAATATAAGCACATATTATAAGACCGAATTGCATGACTTTGAGGATTAACACTATGTAACGTTACAACTACATAATTGACATCTTTGTGATATGAAAGACTATCAATGTTCATCAAAAGGCCATAGTAGTCATAAATAGTAGTCAACTAGATTTAAAAGCAATAGATCATGCCTCTTTAATCTGCAGTTCGTTGACTAGGCAGCCATATAAAGTATACTGTACTGCAGCCAGTTTCAAAAGCCTGCTTGAAGACACAAACCACATCAATAATGACCAACTAATCTCTATAAGGGGAATAAGATAATGTTTCAAACTAATGAAATAAGGCATCGCTGGTTCCAGATGTCCAGAAAGAAAAGCTTAATCTCCTGTCAGAGTATCCAATGTACGCTGAAAGGATCTAAAGTTTTCAACTTCAGTATTTTACCTAGAAGTTGGTCCAATGTTGGCTACTTGTGTGATGAAATTCTTCTGAAGTCAGTACTAAATCCATCTCTCACCAGTTTGAACCTTGGCAAAGTGTGCCAAAATCGACCATTTCTATGCTGTTTAATATCTCAAATTTCTGCAAGGTCTGAATTCAATCTTTGTTCAAAGCTAAACGGCATCAGTTTCTCTGCTTTTGTCTTGTAACTCAACCCCCTAATGTGGTGAATCAGCCTCATGGCTGAACTGCATTGTCTTCAGTGTGAATATTTCCTTTGTGTCTTGATAAGCAAAACAGAAGGTGCATTCTGTCCAAAACAATTTCAGTACACCATACCCTAGCTTATCTTTTATTGAATTAGCAATAAATTTGAGCATTCTATTTGTTCTATTGATTGCTGGCCCACTGTGACTTGACATGTTACCATGTTTTAGGTTAAAAGTTGCAGGGGGAAGAGAAAAAGGGAAGTGGTGGTAGTCTTATACAATGTCATATACTTGCACAAATTTCTCCAACTTTCTCCCAATGTCTCCAACGCGTGTGGACCCTGAAGTAAGACCTCATCAGTGCCTTCTTGTCAGCTGTTGCTCACTCTTCCAGCACTGCATTATTTAAATAGCAAAGTCCATCCGAGCTTCTCCCTTTAATTCAGGCTTTCATTAACTTAAAATTAGAGACAGCTGAGTAGGTTAAGAAAAGTTGACAGTCACTAAATCCAGAATTTATGCATCTTGGAATACTCAGATAAATTTGGAAGATAGCAAAACAGGCATTAACTGTAAGTTTCCAAAAAAAAAAATGGAAACAGGAGTAGTGCCAAATATTTGTGGATGTCAAACATTGCATCCCTGTTCAAGAAAAGGTAAAGCAATAAGCAGGAAATTATAGGTCCCAATTATTTTGGGTAAGCTAGAGTCCACAGCAAGGCATAGAGTGAGTGAATATGGAGCTAATTTAGTTGACATTTTTTTTGAGGAAATCAGAGTGGATAGGTAAAAAGAATATAGTTTATTTTCTGAGTTTTTGTTTTTTTTTTGTTTTTGTCAGATAGTGGTGAATAAAAAACACTTAAAAATAGATCAGCTTATCAAATGACTATTTGTTTTCAATGACTCAGCTGTTTTATTTACTCACTATACCTTCCAATGTGCTTGTATTCTGTTCTATTCTAGTCCAGTAATACATCAAATGTTACAGTAGTGAATGATGAACTGTACTGGATTAAAAAGGTTAAGAATTAAGTTTAATATAAAGAATTGTTAAAATATGTACTCACAATGCACCAGATAACAAAAGAGATCTCAAGCTTGTGAGGAAAGCTGAATATTGCCAGGCCAATATAAGCAAAAACACACGTCTCTGGGAAAAAAAAAGGTTTCATGTTACTGGGTAAAAATATTACAAAGATTTTAAGATAGTAGTGCAATCAAGCAAGGCTTTGCACACCGCCCATCTGCCCAGGGGCATAGGTTTGAAGCTAGTTCAGATTGAGAGCATGAAATTCCTCTTGTTCTTCTGTCAAGTGTAAGGGGCCTGCAGACATGAACAGTGTGGATCATCTCAACCCACTTCCTAAAAGGACAAAGGTTCACAAAATTATATGCAGTTCGGTACAAATTGGTAACATAAGTCAGATAAATCAAAAAGATGATTGACGTGGGGTGGAAATCTCAGTGTAATAATTGATGCTTTTTTGAGGATAAGGCATATTGTGGTGCAGTCGAGAAAGATTTACTCAGCACTTGGTGTGCCTTAGCTGCCATACAGATGCTGTATGAGAAAGAAACATAATTGTTCTCTTTCTAGCACCAAACTGCATAGCCTAGAGATTTCTTCAAAAAGTTTAAATTTAAACAATTGCATTTAAATTCCGAAAGCATGATGTTGATGTATTGTGTTCAATTCTTCAACTTCATATGTTGGAAAGCCCTGATCCTGGCACTGAGGGAAGCATATCATGGAGACTTATGCACCTTTTAGGTGCTATGAAATCTGTTATGGACACAGGTGTTGCAGCACCTACACTATCCCAGCGGTTGGGAAATAGTGCATAGCATAGCAAAAACCAAGAAAGTGAACATAATAAGGTATCAAAGTTAGCTTAACATTATACATAAATAACATTGAAAGAACATTATGTTTATATAAATATAAAAGGTCATTTACGTGGGAAAGGTCCTCCATTTTTTCAAGGTTTTAATTTGAAATTTTATCAAAAACATTGTTCTCTCAAAGCAGATTAAAATAAAATAACAAAGAAAATACAGCACAGAACTAGAAAATACAAACAGTTTCTTTCAAATTTTCTTTCATCACTTGCACAGCACAACTCTTTATCAATTAAGACCAAAAGGCGTAGGAATAGAAGTAGGCCATTTGGCCCATCGAGTCTGCTTCACCATTCAATGAGGTCATGGCTGATCTGATAACCCTCAATTCCACTTTGCTGCCTTTTCCCCCATGACCCTCGACTGCCTTACTGATTAAAAATCTGTCACCTCAGCCTTTAATATACTTAACAACCCAGCCTCTACAACCCTCTGCGGTAAAGAATTCCACAGATTAACAACCCTCAGAAGAAATTCTTCCTCATCCCTGTCTTAAATGGGCAACCCCTCACTCTGAGATTATGCCCTCTGGTCCTAGACTCTCCCACAAGGGGAAACAACCTCTCAGCATCTACCCTGTCAAGCCCCCTAAGAATCTTTTATATGTTTCCATAAGGTCACCTCTCATTCTTCTAAACTCCAATGAGTACAGGCCTAACCTACTCAACCTCTCCTCAAACGAAAATCCCTCCATACCCAGGATCAACCTAGTGAATCTTCTCTGGACTGCCTCCAATGCCAGTATATCTTTCCAAAGGTAAGGGGGCCAAAACTGTTCACAGTATTGTAGGTGTGGTCTAACTAGTGCCTTGTATAATTTTAGCACATCTTCCTTATTTTTGTACTCCATTCCCTTTGAAATAAAGGCCAACATTCCATTTGCCTTCCCTATTACCTGCTGAACTTGTATGCTATCTTTTTGTGATTCATACACAAGGACCCCCAAATCCTTCTGTGCTGCAGCTTTCTTCAGTCTTTCTCCATTTAAGAAATATTCAGCTCCTCTATTCTTCCTGCCAAAGTGCATAACCTTACATTTTCCCATATTATATTCCATCTGCCAAGTTTTTGCCCACTCACTTAACCTGTCTATATTCCTCTGCAGACAGTGTCATCCTCACCACTTGCCTTGCTACCTATTTTTGTGTCATCCGCAAACTTGGCGATAGTACATTCACTTCCCTCATCCAAGTCATATAAATAATTGTGGTCCCAGCACTGGTCCCTGTGGCATTCCACGAGTTATAGGTTGCCATCCTGAAAATGCCCCCTGTATCCCCCAACTCTCTGTCTTCTATTAGTTAGCCAATCCTTTGTCCATGCTAATATACTACCCCCAACACTATGGGTTCTTATCTTATTAAGTAGCTTTATGTGCAGTACCTTATCAAACGCCTTTTAGAAATCCAAATATATTACATCTACTGGTTTTCCTTTGTCTATCCTGCTTGTTATTTCCTCAAAGAATTCTAATAAATTTGTCAGACATGGCTTCCCCTTCATGAAGCCATGTTGACTCTGCTTGATTATGTTATGCATTTCTAAATGCTCTGCTATTACATCCTTTATAATAGACTCTAACATTTTCCCAATGACGGATGCTAAGCTAAATGACCTATAGTTACCTGTGTTTTGTCTCCCTCCCTTTTTGAATAAGGATGTTACATTGGCAGTTTTCCAGTCCTCTAGGACTTTTCCAGAATCTAAGGATTCTTGGAAGATTATTACCAGTGCATCCACTATCGCTGCAGTTATTTCCTTTAATACCCTAGGATGCAACCCATCAGCTTCAGGCCTTTAACCCCACTAGTTTCCCTAGTACTTTTTCTCTAGTGATAGTTATTGTATTTATTTTCTCTTCCCCTTTTGCCCCTTGATTATTTAGTATTTTTGGTATGCTATTCGTGTCTTCTACCGTAAAGACCGATGCAAGTATTTATTCAACTGCTCTGCCATTTCCTGGTTCTCCATTATTTCCCCAGCCTCATTCTCTAAGGGGCTTGTACTGACTTTGGTCTCCCACTTCCTTTTTATTATATATTTAAATAAGCACTTACTGTCCATTTTTATATTACTTTCTAGTTTGGCCTCAGTTTATATTCTTCCTCTTTTTTATTTTTTGGCAATCTTCTGTTGGTTTTTAAAAATTTCCCAATCCTCTGGTTTACCACTAATCTTTGCCACATTTAATGTTTTTTTTCTTTCACTTCGATACTATCCTGAACTTAAAAACAAAAAACTACTGCGGATGCTGGAAATCCAAAACAAAAACAGAATTACCTGGAAAAACTCAGCAGGTCTGGCAGCATCGGCGGAGAAGAAAAGAGTTGACGTTTCGAGTCCTCATGACCCTTCAAGGGTCATGAGGACTCGAAACGTCAACTCTTTTCTTCTCCGCCGATGCTGCCAGACCTGCTGAGTTTTTCCAGGTAATTCTGTTTCTATCCTGAACTTACCTGGTTAACCATTGTTGGTTTATCCCCTTCCTAGAATCCTTCTTCCTCACTGGGATACATCTTTGTTGTGAGTTATGAACTATTTTCTAAAATGCCTGCCATTGTCCATCAATCGTCTTCCCAGTCCACTCCAGCCAACTCTGCCCTCATTCCTTTGTAATTACCCTTATTTAAGTTTAGCGCTGTTGTTTCCGACCTAAGTTTCTTACTCTCAAACTGAATGCTAAATTCCACCATATTATCGTCACTGTTTCCTTGGGGCTCTTTTATGCTGAGATCATTTATTAAACCTGCCTCATTACACAATACCAGATCCAAAATAGCCTGATCCCTAGTTGGATCCACAACATATTGTTCTAGGAAACTGTCCCGCATACACAATGAATTCTTGCTTGTGGCTACCTCTACCAATTTGATTTTCCCAATCTACATGAAGATTAAAATTATTCTTTAGACTATTACAATTGTGATTAAATCATATTACACAAAGACACAGTATTACATTTTTACAAATAAGGAAGAAATAAACCCTTCAAAATTAATTTTATTTAAAAATAGATCAGGCTGAACTGTTCTATTTTTCTATTTCCACACATGGGTGGCTGCTAAAGAAAGTTGTTAGATACCCAAATTCACCTACTAATTTCAGTTACTTTACATAAAGCTACTATTTTCTCTTCAATTCACCATAGCAAGGACTTTTAGTTAATTTATACTCCATTTTTTTTAGTATAGAGCTTTGGTTCCCTTGGTACCAAATCTGCAAGATGCTTTGTCTGATGTTGAGAGATCTGAACAGATCGAATAATGACAAAAGCATCTTACATTATTAGTCCATTGAAGTGATCGGAAGGTGCGAGGGCAGGGGGACAAAGACCAGACAATAACAAGTCAAAATGTCCATGCTACTCTTGAATAGTTGCTCAGTCATTTTTCAAATCGTATCAAAGTTAGTTAGCTCTTGAGCCAAATTAAAATCATGTTACTGCAATTTTAAAAACATTTTCACACTATAATTGTAAAGACTGGAGTAATGCAAACCTCACCCAAAAATACATACCACACATAAAAGCAACAGTCCGCAGTGTCTGCTGCATAAGGATTTGAGTAACTGGAGAGAGGTTATGGTGAGCATAGTGTGACATCACAATGCCAGAAAACAGAATAGCCATGATTCCTAAAAAGAAACAAGGAAACAACAAAAAGCAGTTTTGACACAGGTTTTAATCAAAAAATCCTAAAATATCAAGTCAGTTAAATTCATTATTACTGCAGCTGTGAAATAAACACAATTTATGACAAAGATTCATGTACGGAACATCGACATTTTTGTTCTGTGAAATGGACAAAGTTGAAAATACTCAGTACTTACACATGGCTTCAAAAGCTTGGCCCAGATTTTGTGGTCAGCAGTGAACGAACGGCACATATTATTCATTACACATGCCCACAAAATTCCTGAGAGTTTTCACATTGCAATAAGCAGTTATCAGGCAATCAAAACAGTACACTGCCTTCTGACCTGTGAAAACAGAGCAAGAGACAGAGCATCTCCTCAACTAAGGATAGAGAAAAATCCTTGGAGGGCTGCAGTCTAAACCAGGAAGTATAGCTTAGAATGGTTAATTCAGTGTAAAATCACCTATGAAAAAATGTAATTGAAAGGCAAAGAAAGATGGGATTGTGAGAGATAGAAGAGACAAAGGAAAAGTCCAACATTTTTTAAGTAAAAAAAAAAATTCCCAACAATAATTAAAATGTGAAGGAATAGAACTACACATTTATAAAAGTAAACTTTTAGTACCAGAGGGGTTGTTTCACAGGAGTTAAAAACTTAATCACATGGTTAAAAAATAATTTACGCGTGAATGGACATGCCCTATCTTTTTTCCCCCCTGTATTTAATGGGTAAAAACCACAAAGCCACGCCCTTCCATGTGTTTGAATGCAGTTTATCAGTGAGGTGCTGTAATGGAAAAGCTCCTGAAGGAGCAGGGCAAATTGGACAGGAACTAGCAGATTCCTGTATCAACTTGTGCACATGTGGGCGGCAGAGGTTGCTGTCTGATTTACTGCTTAACAACAGTGAGCATGGGTAGGGCATACTGCTAGTTCAACGCAAAATTCAGATCATAAATTCACCTCCATCCCCACACAGCAATTCACAAAAATATGCATCATACTGAATATTAAATCAGGATCATTCCAGCAATGTAGAGATCATGTTTAAAAGTTTAACCAGAGACTGCCACAAACCAAGTCACTTATAATCCTGGAAAAGCTACTAGCAAAAACAGACTTTGATCTATTTTTTTTCCCTTTGTATTTGAACTAGTTCCTCCAGACATTAAAATTAGCAAGCTGCTATCTTAATCAAGTACAATTTTAACCAACTCCCTATGATTTCAACAGCAGAAGTATTACTTGCAAGATGATTGAAACATTGTAATTTTCCTAATGTAGCATTTTAACTGTCCAAGCAAGATTAACCAAATCAAGTTATGCTCTTACAATTACATTTTATTATGGTGTTTCATATTTCTTAAAATACTCAATTCATCTTGCTATTCTTGGAAGAGATGGTCAAAGCACATATTATTCCATGAAAGAAAACACAAGGAAAAAGTATTTTGGTTTACATTAAATCTACTGCATCACATACATAATTGAAAAGGTTACTGAATGAAGTTCCCAGTGAAAAGAATCAAAAACCTGAAAGGCAACATTGTAAAACTTTTGGAAGGGGAGAAATCTTAAAGTATTTAAACAAGACAGTAACAAAAAAGGTGGTAGGTTGATTTATCCAAGTTAATTTAGATATTAAGGATTTCAATGTATTCGGGTTCTTATAACAATATTCTATACTATCAGCTGCAATGGCCCAACTGGTTAAAGTTCACGAGTAGCTGCCAAAAGAAGCCAGAAAAATCCCAGATTTGATTTCCAATTTGGGCTCTTAGTTGAGAGAATAAATTTTACTGTCAATCATTAATTTCTTCATTGGAGAGAATATAGGTTACCTACACAAGCGAATACTTGACTGTGGAAGGTGTGTGGAACAGGCACTCCTCTCCCCAAACAGTTAACAGCTCTAAACAAGGGATTAGCATTGGTGCTGTTCGAGAGTCTAGAATGAGGTTGGCTTGAACCATAAAAAGTAGTTTCTTATTGTTTCCGAATGCCCATTAAATACTAAAGCAGTAAACTTCAAAGATTGTAAAAACCAAGATAGAATCTTCTTGGTTTTGATGTCTGTTACAGTAATAAATAAATGTGGTTGGAAGAACTAGACCAATTGATTTTAATTACAACAAATTAGTTAACTGGTGTATTTTAGCACTAATTTTACTTCAATCTTCCAATTTTGCTACGAATGATAACTTATATAGAATGCACTAATATAGCTCACTGAAATGTAGAAGATATGGCTAAAGGTTTCAATGTACTAAGACTAAAATACTACTTGAAACTTGACATCAAATTAAATGAAACGATGGATAAGGTTTTGACTTGAAAACATGATCCAAGTATGAAAACACAAACCTATTGACAGCATTATGTCTAGAACTTATCTACAAAAAAGAATCTTAATTAAAATCTGCTCATATTTAATGCCACCTAATTCTGAAGAAAGGTTTCTTTTACCACAGATGCTGCCTGACCTGCTGAGTGATTCCAGTATTTTTGGTTTTTATTTCAGATTTCTAGCAACCACGGTATTTTGCTTTCATTTATGCACTAAGTTCTGTGTTTAGATGAGTTTTAAAACACCAATGCCTGCCTTAGTAAATGCACTTGGCCTTCATGGCAATAATTTGTTTGTTCATTTTCTTTTCATTATTCCAGGAACTATGTCTCTCTTTCTTCTCTCATTTGATTTGTTCATCTCTGTTCTATTCTCTAGATTATCATTTTTACTTTTAGTCCTCCTGTTTCTCTTTTACCAATCCTGCTCCTCCCAATTTCAAACTTTAGTGTCATTTATATTTCATTAATATAATGAAATATTAATTATTTCATTAAAAAGGTAACAACTTTGTTTACTGTGTTGCATTATGATTTTTTTTCTCCATCTATATGGAAAAAGCAACATTATACAGCTTTTAGATGGCCCATTTCGACACTTCCCTTCCTCGACTTCTCTATCTCCATTTCTGGCGATAGGCTGTCAACCAATACCTAAAGCCAACAGGCTCCCACAATTACCTTGATTACACTTCCTCCCATCCCACGTCCTGAAAATACTTCTATTTTCCCAGCTTCTCCATCGCTGTTCTGATGGTGCCATGTTCCACACTAGTTCTTCTGCCATGTGCTCCTTTTCCCTCAAGCAAGTATTCCCCTCTATTGTGGTTGGCAGTACCCTCCCAGTTCCTACATCTCCACCCTCAGCCCTTTCCCTCCCTTCGGGGAACAGGAATACCTGTTCCCCCTTTCTATGGCACCTTCTCATGTAAGCATGGGAGAAGCAACATTTGGCATTTCAACTCCTCCCTCCCCAAACATAAGAGCCACATGACACCACTTAGAACGCAAGAAACAGTCACCGTTTAGCTGAACTCCATGGCCTCTGTTCTTACTTACAAGATCACTTCAGTGAATAAAGCTGTAAGCCAGCACAAAAATTATTGGAATCCTTTTGTTTTATTCTATGCCATTGGTCTGGAAACTGCTGGATAGCAGCTGGAAATCTTGAAGAATGCTTCTAACTTGTATACAACATGAACCTAACTGATAGTAAGTGATTTACACTGAGAATTTTGAGAATGTTGAAAAGATTGTTCATGATTGCCAATACTTGGGGTTTCTACTCCATTTGAATTAGGCCAATTATTGTTACTTTGGAAAACTCAAATGCCATTTTACTTTCACATTTTTTAAAAATCATCACCCCCCAACTAACAACTCTACTATTAGCATTGTTACGACCCATTGACCCCATTGAGGATAGGTCAAAGGGCTCCCCTCTTTTCTCTCTGCACATGACCACAACAGGGTTTTTGTTTTGAATAAGGATATCCTTGCCAACTTTAGTGCATACTTAACTGTCAATGTGCTCTGATTATAAAAGAACTAGTCAGATAGGTTCTGAGTTTAACAAAGTAAGGTGCAAGCTTTATTACCCTAAAAGAACTGGCTAAAATATTAAAATTACACCCGACTTCCACAAACGTATGGCATGCGCACAGACACACGCTCTAAAAACACACACACAAATACAGATTACAAAGTAGGGAAGATAAATATGGGCAAATTAGAGTTAGTTAAAAACTAAAGCAAGTTCACAGCTCGTAGCTCGCTGCCTTGTTGGTTATAGATGGGATCTGAGTCTTGAGAAGTCTTGAGACTTCTGCTTTAAAGATGTAGATGACTGAGTCGATTGTTCCTCTGGAGTCCCAGCTATGGAACTGAATTCTTTTAGTTAAAAATTATTTGCCCTTAAAGCCATGCTGGCTTTCCTTAATTAACCCACATTTTTCCTAATTGACTATTAATTTTGTCCCAAATTATCCTTTCTGAAAGCTTCCCCACCACTGAAGTCAAATTAATTGGCCTGAAGTTGCTAGGCTTGTGTCTTTACTTACCCTTTTTTGAACAAGGGCGCAACATTTTCAATTCTCTCGTCCTCTGGTATTATCCTTGAATCTAAGGAAGATTGAAAAATTATGGCTAGTGCCTCTGCAATTTCCACTCCCACTTACCTCAGTATCCTTGAATGCATCTCATCTGGTCCTGGTGCCTATCAACTAAGTACAGATAGCCTATCCAATACCACCTCCTTATCAATTTTAAACCCTTCAAGTCTTTGAGCAACCTCTTCATGATCTGGACAGCACCTTCTTCCTTGGAAAAGACAGATGCAAAATACTCATTTAGTACCTCAGCCAGGCCCCTGCCTCCATATGTAAATTTCCTTTTTGGTCCCTAATCAGCTCCATGTCGCCATTTACCACCCTTGTACTATTTATATGCCTATAGAAGTCTTTTGCATTTCTTTTTATGTTATCTACCAGTCTCTTCTCATACACTGTTCGCTTCTCTGATTTGCTTTTTCAATTCGCCTCTAAACTTTCTGTATTCAGCCTGGTTCTCAATTATATTATCCACCTGACACTTTTGTTGTTTTATCTTAATTTTTAACTCTATCATCATCCAGGAAACTCGAATTGTTTAGCCTACCTTTCCGCTTTAGGGATATACCTTGAATGAACCCAAAATGTTTATTCTTTAAAGGCAGCTCCATCGTTTTTGCCTGACAATCTTTGATTCCAATTTATTTGAGCCAGATCTATTCTTTCAAAGTTGGCTTTTGTCCTGTTAATTATTCTTACTCTGGATTGTACTTTATCCTTTTCTGTAGCCAACCTAAACCTTATGATGCAGTGATCACTGTCCCCTAATTTGGCAGATGTTGAGAGTAATAAAGTGAGAGATTAGAGCAACACTCTTGGAAGGCTTTAGATTTATAGGTAAGGAGGTAGAAAAAGTGGCAAACAATTTAACAGGAAGTGGGAACAAAAGATCAAGATGTGGGAAGTGACGTTTTCTTCCAAACCCAAGGCTCTGATTTTAATCACCATCCAGTTTTTGTAAAAATCTTTGTTCCAGAGCTAACTCAAATCAGAAATGTACCCAGGGATAGGTGAATGCCTCATGAATAAATTCAACTCGGTGATTTGGACAAGATTTGAACCTGACATGATTCTAACAAGACAGTCAGATGGTGAAGCTGCAACACAGGACCATTTGCATGCTCTAAAGTGCAAACAACATTCTTCAGACAGGGCTAAGTGATCCCACAACCAACAAATTAAAGCTTTGCCACATCCATTGGTGGATGGTGGTGGACAATTGAACAATTAACCAGAGGTGGCTCCAAAAATATCTCCACCCTCAATGATGGCAGAGGCTGCATGTCAGTGTAAAAAACGAGGCTGAAGCATCTGCAACCATCTTTAGCCAGACCATTAATGCCCACCATTACAGATGCCAATCTTCAGACAATTTGATTCACTCAACTCCAGACTCCATTACAGCCTTGGCCCAAACATGGAGAAAAAAGCTGAATTTCAAAGCTGAGGTGAAATGACTACCCTTGATAACAAGGCAGCAACTGACCAAGTGTGGCATCAAGGAGCCCTAGCCTTACCAATGGGGAAAAAGGGAGAAAACTCTCCGGTGGCTGGAGTCATACCTACAGAAAGGAAAATACTTGTGGTTGTTGTGGGCTAATCATATCAGTCCAAGGACCTCAATTTATGAGTTCCTCAGGATAGTGTCCTAGGCCCAAGCATCTTCAGCTGCTTCATCAATGACCTTCCTCCCATCATAAGGACAGAAGTAGGGACACTTGCTGATAATTGTATACTGTTCAGATCCATTTGCAGATCCTCAGATACTTAAGCAGTCAGAGTCTGCATACAGCAAAACCTGGACAACACCCTGGCTTGTGTTGATAAGTGCCAAGTAACATTTGCGCCACAAAGGTGTCAGGGCATGGACATTTCCAACAAGAGAGAATCTAACCATCTCCTCCAGACATTCAATGGCATGACCATTGCTGAATCCCTTACCATCAACATCCTAAGTGTCTACCACTGACCAGAAACTTAACTAGAAAACCATATAAATACTGTGGCTACAAGAGCAGGTCAGAGGCTGGGAATTCTGCGGTGAGTAAATCACTTCCTGACTCTCCAAGGTCTGACCACCATCTACAAGGCACAAGTCAGGAGTGTGATGGAATACTCTCCATTTGCCTGGATGAGTGCAGCACAAAGAAGACTCAAGAAGCTCAACGCCAGCAAAGACAAAACTTGATTGGCACCTCGCCCACCATTTTTAAACCACTGGTTGTGATAATGCATCCATTTCAGTATTTGCATGTTCATTTATGCCAGCAGAAGGAAAGTTCATATTTGGTCGATGGCAGAGGCATCATTATCGTGGCAAATGGCTCTACAAAAATTTCAATTTCACATCTAGATATAGCAGGGAAATTTTATATTTCTGACTCAAACTATCTTCTTGCTGGAGTGGTTACATATGGATACCAACAGCTCAGTGACCTAACTAAAAGAAAACCTCTCTGTGCCAATTGTTCTCTGGCATGTCATCCAAATGGCCACGGTCATTATGTAAACACCTGCAGACTTGGCAGACTCTTTCATTGCAGGGGCTATTCCAATCCAGCCTGACCTGGCCTTCATCTGTGGTGTATAGATGTGGACTTCCGACATGGATCAAAGGATAGCAATCCACAGTAAGAATCCTGGGAAATTCTGTTGCCTGAATTAAATGCTGCTGAGATCAATTTCAAAAACCTTACTCCTGCACAGGCTGCTTTTAACTAACTCATTACAGACCCTTGTAGAAGCTAGTTAAGACACTTTTAACCAATGCAATATAATTGGCATATTCAACTGATTTTAAAAGCAGTAAACAAACTTAAATCAGTCTGCGGGTTTCAGTATTCGAAAGTCTTTACTCCAGTGTCCTGGAACATATTTTGTTACCATTATTTACGTAACCAGGCCTATTTAACTCCCATTTTCTCTGTGTCCATTCACATGTGCATTTTGACTGCCATTCCAGATCTTAGCCAATGAACACTATTTTCCCTTTTATTCCAAAAAAATTTTCTCTTCACCCCACCTAGTTTTCATTCTCCTGTCACCAGGTCTCCTTTCATTTCTTCCCCTCTCAGGTGCTCTGCTCCAAATCCTTTCCCCAACCCTTCAGTATTTTTTAATCTTCCTATTTTCCTGCCGCCATCCCAAGCTTGACTCCCTCTTAGTAAGCCCATGGCATCTCTGAAGGGTGCATCTAAGTACTCAGCATTGCCACCTTACAGGGAGCCCCAACTGCCCAATTTTACACTCTCTTGTTGATCTTCCTACCCATTGTTTGGGGTCTAACCTTGCCAATCTTCTCCCTGTCGAATTCCCCCTCCCACTGTTGACCCTATGGACGGTCAGCATGAATCACCTATCACCACCTCCATTCAGATCTCCCTGCAGGATATCTGTTCATTTGTTAACTAGGCCCTTGCCATCCATGAGCTTATTGTGGATGATTGCATCAACATTATGACCCTGATAGGAACCTGGCTGAGAGGTGATGACACTTTTCCCTAAACAAAGCCTCCCTACTTGGCTATACTTACCACCATTTGCCTCGCTTAGATGGTGCGGTATGGCTCTCATCATCAAATCACATATTGGTCCACTTTCTCCTCTGGCATTTTCAGCTCCTTAGCATCTGACCGTCTATCACCCCTTTCACCTCTCATTTCAAATTCTTGTCCTTTACCACCCACCAAATAAAATTTTCTCCAAGATATCTTCACTGCTTTCTTCTTTCAGCCTCGGCAACAAACAGCTTCTCATCCTCCGTGATTTTAACCTGCATCTCAATTCATCACATTCTTTCTCCTCAGTTCACTGCCCTCTTATACTTCCTTAATCTGATCCTTCATTTAAACTCCTCAATCAATATTCATGGCCGCCCTTTTGAGCTCCATCTCACGTGAACTCCCTACCCACATCACATCAACCACAAAGAAGGTCTTCTCTGATTGCTTCTTTGCATCATTCTCCACCCACTTAACTCTTTCCCACTCCCAATCCAACTTTTTTCTGTGTCCATTCTGAGAAAAATTTCTCTCTCAATTCACTTTCAAACTCCCAACTGTCTAGCCTTTGGGTCCTGCTCTTGTCTGCCAAAACTACTCACTATTCAAAGGCAAAGAAATCCCCTAGCTTCTTTACTCTGCTGCAAAATTGACACCATCCAAAACTCTGCTGCCCATGTCCTATCTCACTTATCCATCATCCTTATTCTTTCTGACCTACATTGACTCCCAATTAAATAATGCCTTGATTTTTATATTCTCATCCTTGTTTTCAAGTTCCTCCATGGTCTTGCCCTCCCTATTGCTTTATTCTCCGTCAGCTGCACAACCCTCTAAAGTATCTTCACTCCTATAATTCTGGCCTCTTGAACATCCCTGATTTTAAATGCTCCAGCATTGGCGCTCTTGTCTTTAGCAGCCAAAGCTCTAATCTGTTTGAATTTCCTCTCTAAACCTCACCCCCTCTCTCTTTCTCCTCATTTAAGACACTACTTAAAACATTCCTCTTTGAACCAAGCTTTTGGTCATCTGCCCTAATATTAAATGCAATTCAGCATCAAAGTTTGCTTTAAAATGCTCCTGTGAAGCACCTTGGCATGTTTTGTTACATTAAAGGCACATTATAAATGCAATGAGGTTAATTTTGACGTTTTCCATCATGTAAGATACAAAGTAGATCTTTTAACTTTACCATAGCCTTATACTGCATCACGTAGCAATGGATGATTTTTTATAACATTACTGATCTGCCTAATATATTTACCTCAACTTACTTCCATTCCAACCCATCATTGCAGTGTTAAGAACGCAGACAGAAGTTTGCAATTGTAAAATTGTGGTGGAAATTACTCTGGTTTGAAATGGCCAAACCAAGTCACTTCTTACAGTAAAGCATAGGAGGAAAAAAAGAGAGCCATTTGATAGTAACAGTAAGAGCTACAAAAGGAGGTTGAATTGAAAATATCCTGCAGGTTTACAATCTGTATGTAGAAAATGGAAATTGGTGCGTAGAATGAAGAAAAACAGGAAACAGATGCATTGGGAATGATTATCAAAAGCAACGACATAGAACTTCACAAGTTAATAAAAACATTTTAGCCTCTCAAAATTCAGTTTAATTTACTTCTTAAACAAATAAAATGACATATGTCTTTAAAACTGTTGTAACGTGCACGACTATACACATGATGAGCCAGCTTGTTGTTCAAAATATATGGCTAATGCAAAATAAAATGCAAAGCTACTAAGAGCTAAAATTTTGATCCTGCTCAATGTTTTTCTCTTCCAACAAATCTTTTACATCCTCATTTTCAGGCAAAGATCAAGGAATCATTCTTCGTATAAATTTAAAGAAAAACACTTACCAGACAACTTTATACCCTCTGCAAGCCCATAAGGAAGATAGGCAAAGATTATCATCATCCCAAACTCTAGTGATGGAGTCTTTCTGAGGTCTATGTGCTTTAACAGGTACATACTTAAATATTAAGGAAAACAAATGTTCACTTATTCAGGTACACAAGCATAAACAAGCAATTTCATCTTGTGAATTGTGTTCAGTTCCCAGTTTTGAATATCCAAAATCCCCACTCCAAATCTAAGGGGGGAGGGGCGGTGGCGAGGACTGCAGGTGGTCTATGTTTATAGAGATTTCAAAGATCTATTTGTGGTGGGAACACCATCACCTGCAAGTTCAACTCCATGTCACACACCATCCTGACTTGGAACTGTATCGTTGTTCCTTCACTGTCGTTGGGTAAAAACACTCCTGGCACTCCCTTGTGGGCGCACTTGCACAACATGGACTGCATCGGTTCAAGAAAGTGGCTCACCTCAAGGGCAATTAGAAATGGGCAATAAATGCTGGCCTAGCCAGCGATGCCCACATCCCATGAAAGAATAAATAAAAAACATTTACTTTGTTACTCTTTCCTTTGATATTACCTTATACTGAAGTAATATTGTATATACAGACAGCCTAATTATGCAAGATTTTTACAATGGATGTATCTATCTCTCATGTTATACAAATACCAAGACTCTGAATTTCTGTGATGATAGTTTGAATGCTTAAATAGTTTAAAACTCCTCTTGCATATTTTAGTGCAAATGTTAACTTACTTATTTTAAATGGGTTAAAATGTCCATTAAAACAGCTGACTCAAATATCTTAAGCAATCATGTACTAGCATCTCATGGTATAATTTCAACACCTCAGTATCTCTTACCACAACAGTCTGTCCTGCTGTTCACTACTGCCTCTGGACTGGTAAGTAAAACATACTCAATATAGAACATACTGATCTTGGTGCCATATAAATAGGTAGATAAATGATAATAAAATTTGAGCTTTAACCTAGCATATACTTATTGAGCCAAATGGGCAGAGCTCAACTCTTGACTAAAACAAATGTTTTAATGTCAGGTCATGAAAGCAGTACAATTCTCTGGGACTCTGTGGAAATAATAAGGTGTTGCTTAAGGTTGTTTGGTAAGAATTTTCGTTATACATGCTCATTTCTTCTATCAAGTCATTTCCATTGATATTTTTTTAAAAATGTTGAATACCAAGAATATATCAACTGGAATGGTAATATTCACAAGCAAAAAAAAAAGATATCAATGCAGAGATGAGACCAGTGAGTGTTCCAAGTGCTGCAGATCCAAAAAACATCTTCAGAAAGTAGCCCAATGCCTGTAGGAAGGTTTGCCATCCACTCACATCAGGTGCATTTTCTCTGGCTAAGCCTTCTGCCGTGCTAGAATACAGCATTTGAACATACATTGTTAAAATGTGAAATTATAGCTTTGCATGCTAACCAATATTTGTCGGAATCGATATTAAATAAACATGACATACCTGGTCAGGGAAAACTGGAAACCAGGATTAACAGAAACAATACAAGTATTACGGAAATAAGGGAAGACTGCACCAAACAGATCGTGAAATTATCTGACAATTAATGTTCCAGGATAAGTATCTGCTGTAACTACGTTGCAAATTTAAAAATTCAATTGCTAAATAAAATGACATGTTCAATGCACTATAAGGGGGGGTGGGGGGTAAACAAAATGGAGAAAGAGGAAATGAAAGCTTACTTTGTAAGGACTATAGAAACTGCATCATTGAGGATGCTCTCCCCAAATACCAACATGTTCAGAACAGGATCCACATTCAAAGCATTAAAAATGGCAATTGTAGCTACCGGGTCAACAGCAGATATTAGGGAACCAAATGCAAAACTGCAAAATATAAACAGTGCAACAGCACAGATCAGAAACCATAAGAAAACTTAAATCATCTATTATTTGTTCAAGATTTTTTTACACAAGAAATATTTATTCTAAACTGCGAATGAATGACTTTTCTTGAATGACGGTTTATATTTTTCAGCACAAATAAATCTAACGGAAAAATACCATTTCATTTCAAACTGCAAGATAACCTGATTGTACATTATAGGAAATATTTGAGTCATGGCATGAAATCCTGCTGGCCAATCTTTCAAGGTTTCTTGAGACTAACGAGTTATATATCCAAGCCAAGTATCCAAACCAAAGTGAGGCTGCCTGCAACAGCTCTCTGTTGAGGGGAATAGCATGCTGCTCCAACTTGGGGTTAATTGCTGCTGGGCAGGGAGTGGAAAATGGCTGCCAGGAAGAAATGGGCTCTGTGGTTGGATGCAAGTTTTGAGGTATTCTTTGAAGAAACGTTGCTCACTTGGTCACTCCAGGGCATCATCCTCTCAGAAGAAATATCAGCTTTGAAAGGAGGTAACAGTCAGAGTAAATATACATTCAAACAATGAACAATGGACTCAGGCAAGGTACTAGAGGATAACCAGCACTTGTGGTATCATAGCTCTGTATCAGTCAGTGCCTTCAGGAAAGGAAAGGAAAAAAAATCTTTATATGATCAGAGTCTTTAATGTGGTACACTCTCAGGATCATCCATGAAAAGCTTCAAACTTTCTATATGATCTATGAAGAGTTATGACACTGGACTTTTATAAGGTCATTATGCTTTAAATTATTTCTTTTAAGGTAATATGGAATAGCCTAGAACGGGGGAATAGTGTGAAGTTGTACTGAACTCTACCCGATGACAAACCCATGTGATCTGATTATCATGGGGGCAGGGGCCCAGGTCAAGACCCATTGAGCAAGATGCCACATGTAACACCTGGAAACAAAAAAGGCAGCTGTTTTTGCTGCTTACAGATTCGCAGAGGCAGTCAGGCCAAAAGCAGGTGCTGCTGCGCCAGACAGAAGAAAATGATTGCTTTTCGATTAATCATTAAGTGAAATGCTGCTGAGGATGGAACCCCTGTTCGAAGGAAAGAAGCTTGTTGTGGAGAGTTGAAGACCAAAGGAATCACTAGTGGGTGCCTTGCTGGTGGAAGCCCATTTAAATATGCTCAGAAAATTGAGTAAAGGGAACTTTGTTTAATAGGAAAATGGAAGATTTGCCCTGGCAAGGCAGGGAGAAGAGAGCCTGTTGAATTGCAGGGAGACATTTGGGACTTTAAATACTAGGCTCTGCATCTGCTTAGAATGTGCTACAAAGTAATAAATGGTTGTGTTAAGAAGTTATTGGAAAATATCTTTTTTGTAGTTTACTTAGTACGTAATTAATACACTAATGTTTAATTGATGTTGATTTTAATTTGTTTATTTCAGGAAAAAGTCCTACAATGTGAAACCTTGTTATGCGATTCTTTTGCTTTGGTTACTGTGAAACTTTTGTCTTTTTTTTTCAAAAAAGGAGTTATTGGTCTCCACCAGGATTGTAACAGAACCCACAAGTAATGATTAATAGAAACTGTGCAAATTCTCGGCATGTGATTTTAATTTCTCCAAAGCCATCTTCAGATTAATGAATAACTCTTATTTTCTAATCTCATCTTTTGGAAGCAAAATGTTATATCCTAGTGATAGAACATACTTGTTTCTGTAAGCACTCAAATAGGTAATATTAGCATTTAAAATAATTTTCAGGCCCTAAGTTCATGATTTCAAACATTATTCGACAAACTGCAGAAAGATCCATTTACAGAATGATAATTTGCAAAATAATTACCTGTCTGTCATTGTGAGTTTATAGATAACTTCAGCCTAAAATGAGAGGGAAATGAAATAAATGAAGTATACTTCTCTTTCCAAAATCAAGTTTTTTGACTATTTTGTCACAGCAGGAAATTGATATTATTTATATTAAAATGTGACTTGTAAGCTAAATTTAGCTTTCAAGAGGTTAAATTCACAATAAAGCAGAGCTGTGAGACAAGGATTAAAATTGCGATTTAAATGTCTACTATCCAGAATGATTGAGACAAGAGTCAGCTTGGCTTAATGGTGGCATTTACTGCTGACTCAATTTTTACACCACAACTTTAATATATAATCTAGACTCAGATGTTTACAGCACAGATGGAGGCCATTTGGCCCATCATGCCCATGCTGGTCAACAAAGATCTGACTACACTAATCCCATTTTCCAGTGCTTGGCCCATAGCCCTGGAGGCTATGGCAACGCAAGTGAATATCTAAATACTTCTTAAATGTTACAAGAGTTTCTGACTCAACCACCCTTTCAAACAGTGAGTTCCAGACTCCCACCACTCTCTGGGTGAAAATATTTCTCCTCAACTCCTCTCTTGGCCTTCTACCTCTTACCTTAAATCTACACCCCCTGGTTATTGATCCCTCTACTAATTAAAGTGCCTTTCTATCCACCCTATCTATGCCCCTCAATCTTATACATCTCTATCAGGTCCTCTCTCAACCTTTGTTGGTACAAGGAAAACAACACCAGCCTATCCAATCTTTCCTCATAGCTCAGACCCTCCAGCCCAGGCAGGATCCTGATAAATCTCCTCTGCACCCTCTCCAGTGCAATCACATCCTTCATATAATGTGGTGGCCAGAACTGCACACAGTACTCCAGTTGTGGCCTAACTAGCATTTTATACAGTTCCAGCATAACCTCCCTGCTCTTGTATCCTATGCCTGGGCTAATAAAGGCAAATATCAAATATGCCTTCTTAATCACCTTATCTACCTGCCCTGCTACCTTCAGGGATCAGTGGATATGCACACCAAGGTCCCTCTGATCTTCAGTACTTTCCAGGGTCCTACCTTTCATAGTGTAATCCCTTGCTTTGTTAGCCCTCCCCAAGTGCATTACCTCATACTTTTCCAGGTTGAATTCCATTTGTCACTTCTCTGCCCACCTGACCAGTCCACTGATATCCTCCTACAGTTTACATCCATCCTCCTCACTATTTACCACCCTACCAATTTTAATGTCATCCACGAACTTCTTGATCATACCCCCTACGTTTAAGTATAAATCATTTATGTACACCACAAACAGCAACAGCCCCGGCACCGAGCCCTGCAGAACCTAACTGGAAATAAACTTCCAGTCACAGAAACATTCCTCTAACATCATCCTCTGTTTCCTGCCTCTCAGCCAATTTTGCATCCAATATGCCACTTTGCCTTGGATCCCATGGGCTCTTACTTTCTTGACCAGTCTGCCATGAGGGACCTTATCAAAAGCCTTGCTAACAGATTAACGCTTAAAGTAATACAAGACTCCACTGGTGCTAAGTCAAATCAGACAGGTTCAGGTTGATGAATGAAATATTCCACAGGTCTAGTGGAAAAAGGCCAGATGAGTTCTCCAATTTCCTGACCAGCATTCTGTCCTCAAACACCGCTACCAAGTCAGGTTAAGTCGTTGTTTATCTCATTGCTGTTTGTGGGACCCTGCTGTGTGCAAATTGGATGCCCTATTTGCCTGCATAACAATTGCTGCACTTCAGAAGTGTGTCATTGCTTGTGAAGCACATAATGATGTCCTGAAGATGGCTTGATAGCCAAGGTCAAATTAGAGGATAATTGCCAGTTTATTGGGAACATTTATTCAACCATTCTTGAACTGAGGTGACTGATTTACAATTGAAGATGGGCATTGTTGGATTTATCTGCCTTGTTACAACTGCAATGTACTCTTCAGCCTCAGGCTCATTCCCATTGTCCTCTTCAGGGTTTGCCTAACCCCTCCTCTTCCAACTGCATCATGATGTGTCCTCTCCCGAAAGTATAATTGGGCTGCATATCATTATTACTTTGGAAAGTATTGTGGAGATGTACAATAGGACACTCTCAGACCTGACCAAGCAATATTTTTATTTTAGCAGGTTTATGATATATTTATAAACAACAGGTTGAAAGGCTATCCCAATGGTATCTTGTCTAGATATTCCATTAAATAATGGTGATACTGTTGACTGTTGTGGAATAAATATATTATAGTAACTTCTAGGATATTTAGCATCCATTTGTTTGATGTAATGCTGATAGGGTACAGGTTCATGTAACTAAAGGATGGAACCAATTCCTATTCTTATAAAAATACCATATTGTTGAAGATGCCTCATGTCACATGATTCCACTGTTGAGGCCCTGCGCTGTTGGAAACACATGCTGAAAAATTGCAATGCTGTCGCCTGCTGCTTTTCATGGGAAAAATGAGCAAGTCATTAGCCCTGGTTAAAAAAAAGGCATCAGTCAGCTAATATATGCAGTGGTTGATGTCAATGAGGCAAATTGAAAGAAGCTTGCTGCATTTCTCAAAGCCTTAATGAAACCTGTGTGTGTCAGTAGTGCATGCACCTCATGTGACACCAACACAGCCTAGCCATAAAAACAGGTAACCATGATTCTGGCACATGGTTGGCACAAAGCTTGCACTCTTCATGTGCTGAGCGCAGGCAGTTTGCACATACCATCAGAAGTATCCCATTATACGTTTTGTTGAAACAGTATGATATCAATCTATAAACTCTAAATAATGTCTTTAGTAAATTAGGGGTGACAAACAATTAATGCTGTATTCTTTTAACCACAGTTCAGGCCAGACTAGCTATATGCAGTTCTATGTTCAAGTTTCCTCTAAATTTATAATTTCCAAGCATGCATGTCGTGAGTCACGTACATGTCTTGTGCATTCACACTGATGCTCTGAGTTTCTTCTGCAAGCACAAATTCAAGCAGAAAATTAAGATTTAAGCAAAGTTATAGGTTTTTATTGCAGTCAACACTCACCTTACCGAGAAAGTACACTCCACCTCCCACAATGAAAGCTGATATTGCTGTGCCAAATACAGCAAAGAGGGTAATGGATCCAATATTTTGGAAGAAGTTACCCTGAAAATGAAAACAGTAACCAATCAATTAACTTTTAAAAAAATTCTTTCACAGGATGTGAAAGTTAGCTAGGCCAGCATTTATTACCCATCCAAAATTGCCCTTGAGAAGGCGGTGGTGAGCCACCTTCTTGAACCACTGTAGCCCATGTGTTGTAGGAGCACCCACAGTGCTGTTAGGAAGGGAGATCCAAGAATTTGGCCCAGCAACAGTGAAGGGGCAGCAATATAGTTCCAAGTCAGGATGGTGTGCGGGTTAGAGGGAAACAGCACCAAAACACAATTAGCCATATTTATGAGCTAAAGAACGCACAAAAGTATAACTAATAATGTCTGTGTCAATTCTTTTCCGTCTTCCTGCAGAGACTTTCCTGTAACATCTAGAAAGCAGCGCAGCACTCCATACCTTGTTAAATTTCTATTTGTCTGGTGAGACGAGACAGCAAATGTTGACAAGGTATTCCAATGTGGGAATCACAGCAGAATCAGATCCTGTCCAATTCCCACTCTCCCACTTCTCCCATCCCTCACATCGAACTGCAGTTAAATAAATGAAGGGCTTTTCATTTTTATATTTCTAACCTCAAGCCATAATAGTTGGACACAATTTGAACATACATAGGAACATATGAACAGACGAATTAGGAGAAGTAAGCCACCCAGGCCCTTGAGCCTGTCCTGCCATTTAATAACATCATGGCTGATCTGGTTGTAACTTCAACTCCACGTTCCCACCTACCCCCTATAACCTTTCGCCTTCTTGTTTATTGAGAATCTATCTACCTCTGCCTTAAAAATATTCAAGGACTCTTCTTCCAACACCTTTTGAGGAAGTGTTCCAAAGACACATTACACTTACAGAATAAAAATTCTCCTCATCTCTGTCTTAAATTGGCGATCCCTTATTTCTAGTTCTTAGTTCCCTTATGGAACAATGGGTGATCGCTTAGTTCTAGATTCTCCCATAAAGGGAAACATCCTCTCCACGTCCACCTTGTCAAGACCCCTCAGAATCTTATATGTTTCAACAAAAGTAAGAGGAGACTTGATTATGACTTGGCAGATGATATGTGCCAGGCGGACCAAATTCACAAGGGAAACTTGATGGCCTATCACAACGGTTTTGCAATTTGTATTTATTACGAGTTGTGTGCACTGAATTCAGAAGTGATAAGTTCACCAAGACCTTTAGAGAAGCACATACATAAAACTACAATTACTAATATAATAACTTCTAAAACTCCTAATTAACCTGACCCAACTATACTTAACCCCATAAACCTACTTCACAATAAACTAGAAAATTATTATTAAAAAATGTTAGTTTCATGGCACTCTTCTAAATTCCAGTGGATACAAGCCTAGCCTGCCTAACCTTTCCTTACAAGACAACCCACCCATTCCAGGTATTAGTCTAGGAAATCTCTGAACTGTTTCTAATGCATTTCCATCCTGCCTTAAATAAGGACACCAATACTGTACACAGTATTCCAGGTGTGGTCTCAGCAATACCCTTTTTAACTGAAGCATAACCTCCCTACCTTTGTATTCAATTCTCCACGCAATAAACAATAGCATTCTATTAGCTTTCCTAATTACTTGCTGTACCTACATATTAGCTTTTTATGATTCATGCACTAAGACACCCAAATCCCTCTGCATCTCAGACCTCTGCAATGTCTAACCATTTAGATAATATGCTTTTTTACTTTTCTTGCCAAAATGGACAATTTCACATTTTCCCACGTTGTAACTCCATTACAGCTCCAACAATTTGCTCAGTACCACATTCCTAATGATTGTTATTTTCTGGAGTTCCTCCCTCCCTTCCATTTCCTGATTTACAACTATTTCTGGGATGTTACTTGTATCCTCTATAGTGAAGGCCAATGCAAAATACCGGTTCAATTCATTTGCCATCTCCTTATTTTCCATTATTAATTCCCCAGACTCACTTTCTATAGGACCAACACTCACTTTGTTAACTCTATTTTTTAAAAATATCTATAGAAACTCTTACTATTGTCTTTATATTGCTAGCTAGCTTTCACTCATACTCTAATTTTTCCTTCCTTATCAATCTTTTAGTTATTCTTTGCTTTTTTTTTCCATTTTCCATCTAATCTTCTGACCTGCCACTAATATTTTCACAATTATCTGCTTTTTCTTTAAGTTTGATACTATCTTTAACTTTTTTTAAGTTAGCCACCAATAGTGGGTACTCCCCTTGGAACTTTTCTTTCTCGTTGGAATGTATCTATTCTGTGTATTCTGAAATATCCCCTTAAATGCCTGCCACTGCATCTCTATGGACCTCTCTCTTAACTTAATATGCCAGTTCACTTTAGCTAGCTCTGCTTTCATGCTCTCATAATTGCCCTTATTTAACATTAAAATACTAGTCTTAGACCCACTCTTCTCTCCCTCCAACTGAATATAAAACTCAATCATATTATGATCGCTGCTACTTAGGAGCGCCTTCACTATGAGATCATTAATTAATCCTATTGCACAATACCAGGTCTAATATAGCCCGCTCTCTGGCTGGCACCAGAACATGCTGTTCTAAGAAACTACCCCAAAAACATTCTACGAATTCCTCATCTAGGCTACCTTTGCCCATCTGATTTTTCCAATCTATGTAGATCAAAATCCCCCATGATTATTGCCATACCTTTCTGATAAGCTCGCATCATTTCCTCCTTTATACCCTGTCCTACCAGCTGGTTAGTTAGGGGGCCTGAATACCATTCCCGCAAGTGACTTCTTGCCTTTATCATTTTTCATCTCTACCCAAACCACTTCTACATCTTGGCTTCCTGAGCTTAGGTTATGCCTCTCTATTGTGCCAATACCATCCTTAATCAAGAGAACCACCCCTCCACCTTTTCCTAGCTTCCTGTCCTTCCTAAATGTCATGTACCTTTCAATATTCAGGTCCCAATCTATGTCATCCTGCAGCCTTGTCTCTGCAATGGCTATCACATCATATTTATTTCTATTTGCATGTCAATTCATCTGTTTGTTGCAAATGCTACATGCATTCAGATACAGAGCCTTTAGTTTTGTCCTTTTACTATTTTTGCAACCTCTAGCATTATCTGCTGATTTACTCTTAGATTTGTACTCTGTCCCTTCCTGTCATGGTCCTTTTATCATTTCCCACATTAATACCTTTCTCTCTTGCGTTGCCTCTACTCTAATTAACACATCTTCCCAAATCTGATCCTTTTCCCCCACTCTTTAGTTTAAAACCCTCTCTATTTCCACATTTACGTAGCTCACTAGAACACTGGTCCCAGCACGCTTCAGGTGTAGACTGCCTCAATGGTAGTCTCCGCTTTCCCCAGTACTGATGCCAGTGCCCCACGAACCGGAACCCACTTCTCCAACACCAGTCTTTGAGCCATACAGTCATCTGTCTAATTTTATGTGCCCTATGCCAATTTGCAAGTTGTTCAGGAAATAATCCAGAGATCGTACTTTATAATAAATTTTCAACACTTTAACACTACATTTCCCAAATTTGGGTGGGGGAGGGGGGAGGGAAAACAATGAAAAATCTACTTCATATCAAATTTAAAAATGATCTGTGAAACTAGTATGCATTGCTATTCTAATGCTTTCACACCATGTAGTTTCCTTTACAACTGAAAATTCAGTCTATTTTTTCACTGTCAAAAAGTAAATGAATGCCTGTGGTCACCTCCTGTTTCCTCGATTCCCTTTTCACTCAACTCCTGATCATTCAAATATCCTTCCCGGCCCTCACATATTTATGAGCCACTTACTCAATCCTTTTACTTTCACCATCACTTCCTCTTGAGAAGGTCTATCTTGAACTCTCAACGTATAAAATTACTGCCACATTTCTAAACTCCTTTTCCTCTTCAAAGAGACTGAATGCTTCCCAATTCTGTACCCAACTGTTTCAACTCTTCTTGCCCAATGCCTTAGTTTGGCTTCTACTTTGCTAAGAGTACTAAAATCACTCTGGCCAGAGTCACAAGTAACCCGCTGTTACTTTGAACATGACGTAGTACACCCCTTTTGTCTTCCTCAACCTCTCCAAAATATTTGATTCAAGTGTCCGTATCATCCACATGGACTGCAGAAGAGAGACAATCTCTGTGGATTGTCTTCATATGCTGTTAGTCATGCCTGTTCCAATGCAGCCAGTGAATCTTGAGCAAATTAATTCACTTCTTAGCTCATCATGAGTGTTGCTGAAGAAGCTAATGAGGCTCCCTCCTTCTAATCTATCCCTCAATCACATCATCTTCAGAAACAGAGTAAAATTCTAGATGTAGGCTGATGACAACTCACTTTATTTCTAGAATTTTCCATCTGAACATTGGGAAGACCAAAGCTCCAGCCTTACCTCCTCTGCCATTGAAACCCTAACTCACCCTTTTGTCATCTCCATACTTGATTTCTCTCATGTCTTCCTCACCAGCAGCCCATCCTCCACCTTCCATAAACTCATTACAACTGAAACACGCCAAGAATTTTTCACTGAAATTAGGCTAGTTCTTCAGTGCAACTCCAGCAGACTACTGTGGGAAATTGGTCCAGGTAAGACTGCCAGCTTCCTGCTGTCCTCTCACTAAAGATATTTTCCACATGAAGTGATGGGAAAGGTAGAATATATCTACTTTAAAACAGGTAGACAATATTTCATCCAAATTATTATCCTTAATTTGAGCCCCAGTAACACTGGCTGCTAGTCATGCCAGTGCAGTCCCAAAGTCCAGGATTGCCAGGTTGATATCTCCTGAATTATGTTGTTACTGGCAAGTGATACACTACAATATTATACTTTAATCTTAGAGAAATACTAGAAACCTTCACCTGTTACTTAGATTTGCCCTTTCTTGATTAACAATCTCAATTTCAAAAAGAACAGTGAACAATGAACTGTGCCTGCAGTTCATTTCTCAACCTAATTCCATTAGAAAGAAGAGCTCTAAAATATCCCACAGATATCTGCACACTAAAGCAATCAAGGGATGTGGGGATCAGGCAGCAAAGAGAATGGTAAAGCAGGCTTGAGGAGCTGGGTGGACTACTCCTGCTTGTTTGTCTAATGTTCTTACAAGGAAGTCACCAAAAAACTGAACAACGTTGCTGGCGTGCTGGCTTATTAGACTGCTCACATCATGAAAAATACATTTTCTACTGAAGAAATGAGTTTCAATGGCTCTGACAGAGAACTTCTCTACTGCAAGAATGGCCATAACTTCTGAGCTCCAGGGCATCGCAGTGAGCGGTCCAACACCCCACCCCCATGCAAGAGAGTAATGAGATGGTTACTGCTGTATCTGCATTGGATGGCCAACCTCTTCTGTGTAGCATTGGCACTGACCACCACTGCCACTGCCTGCCATGCTGGATTTGTGATGCCACTGCCTGTCGTGTGGCCAGAACAGGGGTAGAGGACGTCACAGTGGGTCTCCACCGAGTCCAAATGGCATCCCAGTGATGCGTCATTAAACCTGGGGGCTGCCATCCTTTTGCCTTTCATGGACATCTTCCCTGCAGCAGTCGTGGGCTGGAAACACAGCCATGTGCGCATGGCTAGACTTTAAATATACCACCTGGCGTGATGAAGCGGCAAGGTGATGGCATGGCCCACTATGGAAATGGCGTGTTTCCAGGAATGCATAAGTGGCAGGTTTGGGACAATACGGTGTGAAAACCAGCCTTTGTGGCCAGCGGGTAAAACATTGTTTTATCCACCCGCTACTGCACTTAGGGCGGAATTGTCCCAGATTTGCACTGTATATTGTACTTTTTATGCAACAAATTCACAAGCATCTTTGTTTACAATTTATGAAGAAATAACTTTGGGCAGCACAAGTCTGATCTATGCAGTAACATTCCATGAACCAAAGTGCTTCAGATGGGAGTACAAGACTATATGAAGTTCAGTGACCAACTCTCCACAATTCAGTTGTTAGGCTCAGCTATGTTATCTTTGCAAGCAATCTCTGATTGTGAAGTATGAAATGGATAACATTCAAAAGTACTTAACTCAGAATAAACTTGAGCTATGTTTTTATCTGCCAATTAAGTTTAATTGCAATCATAAATTGAAGGCTTTTTTGTAGTCCTGGAAGCACTATATTTGAAATAGTTAAGCAGATGTGCTACTTGAGATGCAGCTTTAATTATATGGGAGCCTGGGGTAAAAGCAGGGAAGAGAACACAACACTGATCTAAGGTTGAGCATTCACTGTACATTCACTCCAAAATTACATAATGTTATAACTGATTTAAAATAAGGTAAGAAAGATACATAAATTAAAGTTTTTCCAAATTGGTTTAAAAATATTATTTACAAAATAAAATGCCACACACAAACAATCATGTCCTTACAACTTCTCACACTTACCTTGTGTAATGAATATCCGGACTCAAATATAATGGGTGGAAGCAACAATAGAAAGAACATGTTCGGTCGAAACATTTCTTCTTCCTGTGCAGAAAGGAGATCAAAAATGTAATGGATGAAGATCAATGGCCCTACAGTTCTACATAGGGAGAATGAAAAAGGAGCCCTTGAAAACCAAGAAGTAGCCCGCGAAAAACAAAACGGCCCTTGAGAAAATCTCAAGAGAGCTCTCAAAAAAATGACTCCTGTCATAACCAGACAGGGCAGCACTGGAAGCTTCGGTGAACAGAATCTACCGATCACTCACTATGCTCCTGATCCACTAACTTCAAAAACATTCTTCCAGCATAATTATATGTTTCATGCACAAAAACAAAGCGGGCTAGGGGAAGGGAAAGTATAAGTGTTGCAAGAAGCTACTGGCTATTTATGCTGCCCCCACCCTACCCACTTTGGGATGTTTTTCTATGCTAAAGGAATTGCACAAATGCAAGTTGTGCTTGTAGTAAGATTTACGAGCAGTAGCAGTGTTTATTAATTATAAACGAATAAAGAAAGTTAATACATAATAAAGATGGCAGTGCAGGTGATGTGAAAGCAGAAATGCTGGAAAAACTCAGCAGGTCTGACAGCATCTGTGGAGAGAGAAAGAGTTAACGTTTCAAGTCCGTATGGCCCTTCTTCAGAGCTGTCAGACCTGCTGAGGTTTTCCAGCAATTTCTGTTTTTATTTCAGATTTCCAACATCCACAGTATTTTGCTTTTATCTTAGTGCGGGCGATGCGTTGCGACTGCAGAATGTCCAGACGGCTGTGTCACCTGCCTGGTAAAAGGTTTGGGACATCAGCTCTGGTCTGCACAGGAACTTGCAGTGGAAGGGGGAGGATCCAGGGGTTGTGGTCCACGTATGTACCAACGACATTGGTAGAACTAGGAAAGGGGTTCTGCTGAGAGAGTATGGGCAGCTAGGGCCTAAATTAAAAAGCTGAACCTCAAAAGGTGATAATCTCTGGATTACTAAATGAACCACAAGCAAAATGGTGTAGGGTAAGTCAGATTAGAGTGTTAAGTGCGTGGCTCAAAAAGTGGTGCAGAACAAATGGGTTTCGATTCATGGGGCACTAGCACGAGTACTGGGGAAAGAGAGAGCTGTACTGTTGGGATGGTCTTCACCTGAACCAGATGGATTACACCCCAGAGTTCTGAAGTAGATAGCTGAAGAGATAGTGAAGGCGTTGGTGGTGATCTTTCAGGAATCACTGGAGTCAGGGAGGGTCCCAGAGGACTGGAAAATCACTATTTAACCCCCCTGTTTAAGAAGGGAGTGAGGCAAAAGACGGGAAATTACAGGCCAGTTAGCCTGATGCGGGTCGTTGGTAAGATTTTAGAGTCCATTATTAAGGATGAGATTTCAGAATACTTGGAAATGCATGGTAAAATCGAGCAAAGTCAGCATGGTTTCATCAAGGGGAGGTCATGCCTGACAAATCTGTTAGAATTCTTTGAGGAGGTAACAAGTAGGTTAGACAAAGGAGAGCCAATGGATGTTATCTACTTGGACTTCCAGAAGGCCTTTGACAAGGTGCCGCACAGGAGGCTGCTCAGTAAGATAAGAGCCCATGGTGTTAGAGGCAAGGTATTAGCATGGATAGAAGATTGGTTGTCTGGCAGGAGGCAGAGAGTGGGGATAAGGGGGTCCTTCTCAGGATGGCGGCCAGTGACTAGTGGAGTTCCACAGGGGTCAGTGTTGGGATCACAACTTTTCACTTTATACATTAATGATCTAGATGAAGGAACTGAGGGCATCCTGGCTAAGTTTGCAGATGATACAAAGATAGGTGGAGGGACAGGTAGTATTGAGGAGGCGGGGAGGCTGCAGAAGGATTTGGACAGGTTAGGAGAATGGGCAAAGAAGTGGCAGATGGAATACAACATGGGGAAGTGTGAGGTCATGCACTTTGATAGGAAGAATAGAGGCATGGACTATTTTCTAAATGGGGAGAGAATTCAGAAATCTGGAGTGCAAAGGGACTTGGGAGTCCTAGTCCAGGATTCTCTTAAGGTTAACTTGCAGGTTGAGTCGGTAGTTAGGAAGGCAAATGCAATGTTGGCATTTATTTTGAGAGGACTAGAATATAAAAGCAGGGATGTGCTGCTGAGGCTTTATAAGGCTCTGGTCAGACCACATTTAGAATATTGTGAGCAATTTTGGGCCCCGTATCTCAGGAAGGATGTGCTGGCCCTGGAGAGGGTCAAGGGGAGGTTCACGAGAATGATCCCAGGAATGAAAGGCTTAACATATGAGGAACGTTTGAGGACTTTGGGTCTATACTCGATGGAATTTAGAAGGATGAGGAGGGATCTGATTGAAACTTACAGAATACTGAAAGGCCTGGATAGAGTGGACATGGGGAAGATGTTTCCATTAGTGGGAGAGACTAGGACCCAATGGCACAGCCTCAGAATAATGGGAAGACCTTTTAGAACAGAGATGAGGAGAAACTTCTTTAGCCAGAGAGTGGTGAATCTATGGAATTCATTGTCACAGAAGGCTGTGGAGGCCAGGTCATTGAGTGTATTTAAGACCGAGATAGATAGGTTCTTGAATGGTAAGGGTTACGGGGGGAAGGCGGGAGAATGGGCTTGAGAAACTTATCAGATGTGATTGAATGGCGGAGCAGACTCGATGGGCCGATTGGCCTAATTTCTGCTCCTATGTCTTACGGTCTTATGAACCGTCCAGAACAGTGTTCTGGTGAGTCGTATAACCAAGGTGGTAGAGAGGGCTTTAACTTAAATAGTGGGGGCGAAGGATCAAGTTTGGGAAGATATAATAAATTAAATAGAGAAGGCAAGGCAAGAGAGCAAGATAGGAATAAGGGAAATGATGATCAGAGTGTGGCAGGAAGGGACGAAGTATACAAACCTAAGAGTGCAGATAAGACCAGAAGTTTAAAAAAAAGTAAAAATACAGAACTAAAGGCTCTGTATCTGAATGCACATAACAAAACAGATGAACTGACAGTGCAATGACAAGTAAATATGTATGACCTGATAGCCATTACCAAGACATAGCTGCAGGATAACAAAGTCTGGGACCTGAATATTTAAGGGTGCATGACATTTAGGAACAACAGAATGCTAGAAAAAGGTGGACTAATAGCTCTGTTAATAAAGGATGACATTAGTACAATAGAGAGAGATAATCTTAGCTCTAAAAATCAACATGTAGAATCAGTTTGGGTGGAGATGAGAAATAGCAATGGTAAGAAGTCACTTTTGGGAGTGGTTTTTTACTAACAGTAACCATATTGTAGGAGTTTCTGAGTATTGAAATATCTCCTTAAATGTGTTCCACTGCATCTTTACTGACCTATCCTTTAACCCAATTTCCCAGTTCACTTTAGCCAGCTCTGTCTTCATAATTGCCCTTACTTAAGGAAGAAATAATGGGGACTTGTGAGAAAGGTATGGCGATAATCATGGGTGCCTTTAATCTATGTCTAGATTGGACAAATCTGAATGGCTAAGGCAGCTTGGATGAGGAGTTCATAGTGTGCTTTCAGGATAGTTTCTTAGAGCAACACATTCTAGCATCAACCAGAGAGCAGGCTATCCTATACCTGATAATGTGCAATGAGACAGGATTAATTAATGAGCTCATAGTGAAGGCACCCCTAGATAGCAGTGATCATAATACGACTGAACTTCGCATTCAGTTTGAGGGAGAGAGTGGATCTAAGGCTAGTGTTTAAACTTAAATAATGGTAATTATGAAGACAGAGCTGGCTGAAGTGAACTGGGAAATTAGGTTAAAGGATAGGTCAGTAAACATGCAGTGGCACACAGTTAAGGAGATATTTCAAAACTCAGAAAATCTACATTCTAGTGAGAAAGAAAGATTCTATGGGAAGGATGCACCATCTGTGGCTAACTAAGCAAGTTAAAGATAGTAAAATTGAAAGAAAAAGCATATAATGCTGCAAAGATAAGTGGAAGGTCAGAAGATTGGACAGAACATAAAATACAGCAAAGAATAACTAAAAGATTAATAAAGGGAAGAAATTAGGGTATGAGAGAAACCTAGCCAGCGTTTCTACAGGTATTTAAAAAGAAAAAAATAAGTAAGCCTTCATCCTCTGGAGAGTAAATCTGGGTAACTAATATGGAACATAAGGAAATGGCTGATGAATTGCAGTCCATGTCCAAATGCAGCAAGACTTGGACAATATCCAGGCTTGGGCTGACAAGCGGAAAGTAAATTTTATGGTGCTCAAGTGCCAGGCAATGACCATCTTCAACAAGAGAGAATCTAACCATCACCACTCGACATTCAATGGCATTACCATCATTGAATCCCCCACGATCAACATCCTTGGGGTTACCATTGAACAGAAACTAAACTGGACTAACCATATAAATTCTGTGGATACAAGAACAGGTCAGAGGCTAGGAATCCTGTGGAGAGTAACTCGCCTTCTGACTCCTCAAAGCCTGTCCACCATCTAAAAGGCACAAGTCAGGAGTGTGATGGAGTACTCCCTACTTGCCTGGATGAGTGCAGCTCCAACAACACTCAGGAAGCTTGACATCCAGGGCAAAGCAGCCCGCTTGATTGGCACCCCATCCACAAACATTCACTCCTTCCACCACCGATACACAGCGACAGCAGTGTGTACCATCTACAAGATGCACTGCAGGAACTCACCAGGCTCCTTAGACAGCACTTTCCAAACCCACAACTGCTACCATCTAGAAGGACAAGGGCAGCAGACAAATGGGAACACCACCATCTGGAAGTTCCCCTCCAAGTCACTCACCATCCTAACTTGGAAATATATCGCCGTTCCTTCACTGTTGCTGGGTTAAAATCCTGAATCTCCCTCCCTGACAGCACTGTGGGTTTACTTACACCACATGGACTGAAGTGGTTCAAGAAGGCAGCTCACCACCATCTTCTCAAGGGCAATTAGGGTGGGCAATAAATGCGGGCCTCGCCAACGATGCCCACATCCCATGAATGAATTTTTAAAAAATACATTTTGCGTCTGTCTTCACTGTAGGGGATACAATTAACATTCTAGAGATAATCGTGAATCAGGAGGTGAAAGAGCGGGAGGAACTTAAAACAATTGCAATCACCAGGGAAAGGGCACTAAGACAATAACTAGAACTAAAAGCTGACAAGACTGTTGGACTTCACCTTAGAGTTTTAAAAGAAGTAGCTGCTGAAATATGCATTGGTTTTAATTTTCCATAATTCCTTACAATCTGGAAAGGTTCCATCAGATTGGAAAATACTGAATGTGACTCCTCTATTCAAAAAAGGAGACAGGCAGAAAGCAGGAAACTCCAGGCCGGCTAGCCTTACATCCATCATATAGAAATTGCTGGAATTTATAATTAAGGAAGTTATCGCAGGGCACTTGGAAAATCTCAATGCGATCAGGCAGAGTCAACATGGTTTTGTGAAAGGGAAATCATGTTTGACTCATTTATTGGAGTCCTTTGAGGAAGTAACGAGCAACATGGATAAAGGGGAACCTGTGGATGTGTTGTACTTAGATTTCCAGAAGGCATCGAACAAGGTGCTACATCAAAGGTTACTACGCAAAATAGGAGCTCATGGTGTAGCAGGTAACATATCAGCATGGATCGAGCATTGGTTAGCTAACAGGAAACAGAGAGTTGGCATAAATGGGTCATTTTCGGGTTGGCAACATGTGATGAGTACAGTGCCACAGAGATCAGTGCTGGGACCTCAACTATTTACAATTTATATCAATGACTTGGATGAAGGGGAAGAAGGTATCGTTGCTAAATTTGATGAACAAAGATAGGTTGGAAAGTAAGTTGTGAAGAGGACATAAGGAGTCTGCAAAGGGGACATAGATAGGTTAAGTGAGTGGGCAAAAAATTGGCAGATGGGAGTTTAATGGGGGAAAATGTGAACTTGTCCACTTTGGCAATAATAGAAAAGCAGCATATTATTTACAAGGAAAGAGATTACAGAACTAAGAGGTACAGAGGGATCTGGGTGTCCTAGTACATGATTCACAAAAAGTTAGTACATAGGTATAGCAAGTGATTAGGAAGGCAAATGGAATGTTGTTGTTCATTGCAAGGGGAATGGAAGTAAAAGTAGGGGTAAAAGCAAAATCTGAAATAAAAACAGAAAACACAGTTTTCTCCGAACAGACTGTTCCCTCCATTCTGGTCTACTCCTCTATCATCCCCAACACCTCATCCCCTTCCTACAGCACCATCCCATGCAATTGCAGGAGATGTAACACCTGCCCCTTTACCTCCTCCCTTCTCGCCATCCAAAGCCCCAAACACTCCTTCCAGGTGAAGCAGCGATTCGCTTGCACTGCTTTCAATATAGTCTACTGCATTAGCTGCTCACAATGCTGTCTCCACTACATTGAAAAAACTAAATGCAGACTGAGTGACCACTTTGCTGAACACCTTTGCTCAGTCTGCAGGCATGGTCCCGGCCTTCCTGTCACATGCCATTTCAATTTGCCATCTTGCTCTAATGCTCACATTTCTGTCCCTAGCCTGCTACAATATTCCAGTGAAGCTCAACATAAATTGGATGAACAGCACCTCATCTTCTGATTAGACACTTTTACAGCCTTCTGGACTTAACATTGAGTTCAGCAACTCCAGACCATGAACTGTCCTCCATTTTGATTTTTTTTGAGAGGTGATCTTATTGAAACATATAAGGTCTTGAGGGGACTTGACAAGGTGGATGTTGAAATGATGTTTCCCCTTGCAGGGGGTGGGGGGGGGGGGGGGGGGGGTTGGGTGGTGGGGGGAGACTAGAACTAGGGGACACTGTTTAAAAATAAAGGGTCTTTTATTTAACAGATGAGAAGAAATTTTTTCTCTCAGAGGGTCATGAGTCTTTGGAACTCTCTTCCCCAGACAGCGTTGGAGGCATGGTCATTGAGTATTTTTAAGGCAGAGGCAGAAAGATTTTTGACTAGCAAGGGAGTCAAAAGTTATCAGGGGAGGCAGAATGTTGAGCTGAGGCCACAATCAGATCAGCTATGATCTTACTGAATGATGGGGCAGGCTCGAGGGGCAGAATGGCCTACTCCTGCTTCTAATTTGTATATTCGTATGATGATCATTTGATGCTGGTCACTTATTCTCCAATTTTTACTGCAGATTATCAATGCCTGTTTTCAGTCAGCAAGAATGAACAGGACTCAAGTTTCTTCATTATATATAAGCAGCAGCACAAAAAAAACTACGCATGCACATTGAAACACATCTTCAAAATTCTTATCAGAGTGACTGAAAGATTTAGAGTTGGGGGGAGGGGTGGTATCATCTCGTTTCAAAATGTCACAGAAGTACAGTCAAGTATTTGCTCAATTTCAAAATAGTCTCAGAACAGAGGCAAGGAAAATGTGAAAATGTATGGTCCAAATTTTGTGGGCATTGGCGAACAAGCAGCACTGTGTCATTCATTATACTTGTACTTTCCCATAGAGTTGCAATTATTAGAGAACAAAAACAGGATGGCACCTTTTATTGGAAATTTTGGACCCGTGTGAAAAAGCAACCAAAGGTGTGTCTCCTTAGCCAAAAGAATCCTTGGCTGAGACACGTGTCTGAAACAGGAAGTGGGAGTTAAAATAGTTAGAATGATAGAATGGTTACAGCACCGAAGGGCGCTATTTGGCCGTTGTGTCCGTGTCAGCTCCCTGTAAGATTTACTCAGCTAGTCCTACTTCCCTACCTTTTCTACATAGCCCACAAATTTTTCTCTTCAGATAATTATCCAATTCCCTTTTGGTAGCCATGATTGAATCTGCCTCCAGAGTGATTAGGATATAGAATGCACTTCAGGCAGTGCTTTCCATATCCTAATCACTTGCTGTGTAAAATAGTTTTTCCTCACGTTGCCTCTGGTTTATCGGCCAATCACCTTAAATCAGTGTCCTCTGATTCTCGACTCTTCCATCAACGGGAACACCTCTATCAAATCTCTTCTCAATTGTCTCTTCTCTACAGGGAACAACCCCAGCTTTGCCAATCTATTTAAGTTAACTGAAGTCTTCGTCACTGGAACCATTCTTGCAAATCTTTTCTGCATCCTCTCCAGTGCCTTCACATCCTATCTGAAGTTTGGGGGCCTGAATTGGGCATAATACTTCAGAAGATACCTAACCAGTGCTTTCCAGGGGTCACCATAACTTCCTTGCTTTTGTCCTTTATAAAGCAAAGGATCCCAAACATTTTTTTAACCATTTTCTCAGCCTACCCCACCACCTTCAATGATTTGTTCACATATACTCCCAGGTCCCTCTCCTCCTGCGTCACCTTTAGAGTTGTATCCTTTATTTCACATTGGCTTTCCTCGCTCCAGCTACCAAAATGTATCACTTCACACTCCTATGCATTAAACTTCATCTGAGATGTGTCCATCTAATATGCTAACCTGTCTGTCCTCATGAAGTTCTACACTAGCCTCCTCGCAGTTCACAATGCTTCCAAGTTATATGTCGTCCAAAAATTGTGAAATTGTGCCCAATACATCAAAGTCTAAATAATTAAGATATATCAGGAAGAGCAGGGGTCCGAACAACTTAGTGAACTCCATCCTAATCCAAAAACAACCATTCATCACCACTTTGTTTCCTGTCAATAAGCCACCATGCTGCCCTTTTATCCCATGGGCTTCTACTTTGTTGACAAGCTTGTTTTGTGGCACTTTATGAAACATTAATTCAATGTAAAATCATGCACAGAAAGCAAAATAAAGAGAGGAACATATGGGGTTAAGAGAGATCGAGATAAGAGACCAAGAAGTTGAAAAAAAGAATTTTAATTTTTTTAAATCTCCAACAATAATCCAAATTTGAATTAGTGAAAACCCCACACCTGTAAAAGTTAATTTTCAGTACCAATTAACTTGTTTGGCAGTTGAAAAGCCTCCAACTTCTGATCATGATCCTGCAGAACTCTCACAGTGCAGGAGTCCTTGCAGATAGCAGTGAACAGAATCAGTGCAGAAGCCAGCCCCTTTTTAAGGCACTGGCTGGTAAGGATTTAAAGCCCCCGAGCTTCTCAGTGTGAGAGTGAGTACAAGTGAGTGGGCACGTGAGGGTGGGCGCGTGTGGGTGGAGTGAGTGGGTAGGTGGGTGAGGTGACAGTAGGTTGGGAGGGTGGCAGCTGAGTAAGTGGTGGATAGGTGAGGTGGTTGAGTGGACAGGTGGGCTGTTTGGTTTTCGGGTCTGGTTGGGAGGGGTTGTCTGGCCAGGGGTCAGTCAGGTCCGGTCAGGGAGGAGTTGGGAAGATTTAGGGGGCAGGGTTGGGAGTTGTGTGGTGGGAGCTAGTCAGATCAGGTGATGGCGAAGTCAGTAGGTTGGGGGTGGGGGGAGGCAGGTGGTGGGGCTAGTCAAGTTAGGTCAGGAGGGAGTGGGGGGGGTGGTGTCAGGGCAGAGTCGGGTGGTGGCGCTAGTCAGGTTGGGTGGGGGTGTTTTTGGGGGGGGTCTCAGTGGGGTGAAAGTGGGCATGTCATTTGTATAGTTAGCCAGGAATTAAACTAGGGTTTTTCTGTTCAACATTTCCTGGGTAACTATATTAGTTAAGTAAGTCAGAAGCAGGAGAATTGCCCATTGGCAGTTCAAACTTCCTGGTCAATTCCCACGGAGTCACTGCATTGGGACTTCGCGGGGTTCCGAAGTGCATTTTGGGGGGTACGTCTGGTCTCTGATGAGAGACTGGAAGATCTGTGCAACTGTATGCGTGGGATGGGATAGCATCATTACACGACCATTTTAAAAAAGCGTCACCTCAGATTTGGTAAACTAAGTTTTAAAGAAGTTACCTTTATCTTATTGCTTTTTCCCTATTCTGTAACATGCAGTCATAATGTGATAAAAACTAACAAGATTTAAAATAATAATCTCCATAACACGGAAATTAAATCCACTTACATGCATTGCTTCAATCAATCTTTTATAATCAGCACATTTGAAGCAGAGATTTGCTAGGTACCATTCCTTAGCAACATCTTATGCTATTTTTTTTAAATCAAAACATTTGTTACAATTATTAAATTATTTTAGTCAAATTACACAATTGTATATATTTGAGTTCACAATAGTATCATTAGAAGTCAGCAGCCAAAAGTCTTAAAATTAAATAGATAAGGGACATCAAATTCATGCAGATGCAAATGCAGACACAGACATAGACAGTACAACTCCAAAATCATCCTGGGAGGTTGCTATTTAAAGCAAATGCCTATCGTAGGTGTTTGGTTGGAAAATATCAATAAAATGATCAAATTTGCTGTCAAATAGTTGTCACATGTAAGTAATAGTTGCTCTTCCTCAAAATTTTCGCTTGGCACTATATAAATTCAAGTTCTTTCTTTCTTATTTATTCTTCGATGCTACATCTGGATGATGCCTCACAGACCAAAATTATGACTATATTAAAAAGACTTTTTATTAGCGATACAAGATGCAATTGGGCACTTTAAATTTGGTTACTGCTTGATAGGAAAGACCTGCAGCTATTTGTCTTTTTTTCAACTAATTTTCTACTTTTCTTTTGGAATGAATGTGCGGACCAGTCCGGTATGCAAAATATCATTTCTAAAGCATTATTCCAATGCAAATAAGTTGATTCCATAGCAAGTAAAAGGCATTTTACACTGCTTTATTTTGAAACCAATTTAAAGCTAAAATATTTTGTAAAGTGTAAAAACCGGCTAGGGTCTCATCTAAGTGGAGATCAGGGACAATTTTTAATATCTGCTGGGCTTTGTTCAACTATGGACAATACCTTTTGCTTTCTCGATTCCAATTTTAAACAAAAAGGGTGTTACAGGTATAGGCCAGACTGACGGATAGACAAAACCTCCAAAATAACACGTTATGGACACTGGTTTAGATTTAGCGTCAGGAATTTGCCAAGTATTGTTCTTCTGTTGATTTTGAATTTCCATGGAAGTGGAAGTTAAATGTTTTTAAATCAAATCTGAAGTAATGTCATTGTTTAATATTTTCTTTTAATAAAATCTGATTTATATCTCTCATATCTAGTCATAAAATCTGATTGTGTTTATTCTTCTGATATTGAAAAATTAGAAGGCCACAAAAGTAACAAGAGGGATCGGTTTAATCCCAGGCAATGCTATGTGAACAAATATAGTACCTATCAGGTGAGAACTCAGGTGGGAGAAATATTTTGTGCAACGCTTGATTTTCATGTCCTACAAATCATGTCCAGCTCACCAACACTTAAGAATTTGTTTGTTTTTTTTTAAAAACACTGCATAGAATCTTTGAGGAAAAAATGTGAAAAATTGAGGTTACAACTAGTTACTGCTGCCATAATTTATGTGATTCATTTGAAAATGTTGATTTTTTAAAATGGATAAAGATAATTCTTTCAGAGAATATAAATATTCCTAAAGAGACAAAAGCACATCACACACATTACATGTTCTGGCACTTGATAAATAATAGGAACACAGGACTTTTATGCTGTTCCAAACAACATTGTTAGCATTGATTAGGCAAGTAGAAAGAATCTACTTCCAAAAGCGTTAATCTTCGAACTAAACTTTTACTTTTAATTTTTCTTTCAGAAAGAAATAAGGAGATGAAAATAGGAAGGGGTCCATCAGTATTTGACCTTTGGCATTTTGGTGGCTGTGATCTGGAATATCTGAATGGGTGCTGGTAGCCAACTCAACAGTAACTTTCAAAAGGAAATACTTGAAGAGAAAAGCATCACGGGGATATGGGTGAAGAGTAGGGGAGTGGGTGAATTGGATAATTGGATAGCTCTTTCAAAGAGCTGGCACAGGCACGGTGGGATGCATGGTCTCCGTCTATGCTATGCCATGTTATGGTTCTATTAAAATCTTAGGATGTAGCAACATCACATATCAGCTGCATTAGACATGCATACCACAGCATTTGAACCTTTCCAATTCTGCAAGCCTGGAGAATGGTTAGATCTTCCTCCGATTATACAACTTATTGCAAGAAGATAAATGTTGCTCATTTAAATTATCTTCTTCCATCCAATGAAATGAAAATAAAATCTCAAGGCAACTATTGTCCCTCCAGGAAATAATTTTTGGAAAGTCTGCTAAACTGGTTGCTGGAGTCGGGAACACAAAGCAAAATCTGTTTACTATCATCCTCAAAACTTGGAATGAGGTTCGTGCAGTAATCATCTATTTTGTGCACCTACTTTAAAAGCTGTGTTTTTAACGTGTGTATAGCATCACAGCAAAATGCTGTTATATGATATTTTGCTTGTTTTAAGTATCTTAATTGTTTTAAATATTTTAATTTTATTTTTAAAATAATTTGATTAATTCTATTCATTCTACAGTTACACTGCTTACAATTTTACAGACGGATTTATCTTCCATGGTTTTTGTAACTGCATAAATTCAATCCAACTCATGCAGGACAGAACCCTTGGGTGGTAATTTGCTTGCATTTATTTTTCTAACCCACAACAACCACACAAGGGTGACTGCTCCCAGGGCAGATCAACGTCGCTGGATAGAGCCTCCAGAGACCTGTGTACAGGATCAGTGATGTTTATGCTTGTTGCAACAGGTTAAAAGGGCAGCAGAGAGCAAAACAAAAACAGCAGGTTTATGTCCAGTATGTTTTGAGGCAGAAGCAGCAAGGTGAGCAAATCATTCAAAAAGTCAGTGCGGCCAAAGGAAAATTGGACAGCGAGCCTATGACCCATCAAGAAGCGGCAGAATGAAGGATATCAGGAATGGCCAAACGGAGTTACTTTGGTTTCTGTGCTCTGAGTGAAAACCTCTTGAATGAGGGGTTACTTTTGGTGCCATTTGCTTATTAATTATTATTGATCCCTCACAATAGGCTTTCGGTTATGTTTATACTCAAATACAATACTAAAGGCTAACTATCCTTACACTATTTCTGTATCATCAATTTAAAAAAATAAATCACAACTTCAAGAAAATTAGTTATTTTGTACCTTCTATAATTTTTGTGCTACTTAAATGTGTGTGGGGGAATTGTATCTTTACAGAAATTTAATTTTTAATTGGTTCATCAACTTAGAATATTTTACCCAATGAATATGGATATTTTGTGCACAAATCGTGGCAGTTAGGTAGCATAGCAACAAAAGCATTATACATTTCTTAATTTCTGTATTCTTCTTTCATCTGTAAGTATTTTACTCAGTTATTTTCATAATAAAAAATTTTTATTCTTTACTTATTTCCCAGAATTAGATCTGAAGCCATCAGCAACATAGGGCAGGATTTTGCCATCGCCGAGCAGGGGGCGGGGTCCTCTTGCTGGCACGTAAAATGATGCAGGATGACATAGGGCGGAACCCTCGACGTCATCCCACCCCATTTAAACTTTCAGGAAGGCGGGGGCACAGCAAAATCAGCTGCGGGCCCGCTGACCTGTCAATGGCCAATTGAGGCCATTGACAGGGTCATTTAACCAATTAAAGGACCTACCCGTCCAACCTTAAGGTTGGCGGGCAGGCCAGGAGCCCCGGCAGCAAATAGGAAAAACATGAAACCTCATCCAGCGGTGGGATGAGGTTTCATGCAGGGTTTTAAAAATTTTATTAAACTTATTCTGTAAATTATGAACATGTCCCAACTCATGTGACATTGTGGGGGACATGTAAGGGATTTTTTTTTTCTCTATTTTTAACATTTTTCAAAGTCCAGGCGATCTCCCTGAGGCTGCACTTGGCCTCACTGAGATGTGCGCTCTTTCATGCGCACACGCGAAAGAGCACACTCTCGCTTTTAGGGAATCCTCCCCTGCCCGCACAGGGTGCGCATAGCACCTCCCACCGGACGTCACGCTGGGCGGGCCTTAATTGGCCCGCCCACGTAAAATGGCGGTGTAGCCCGCTTCGCTGGCGGGGATCGGCTCCACGCCTGCCGGAGATAGGGTCAGGCCTGCCCACTTGACAGGCAGAAAATTCTGCCCATAGAATAGCCCACTGTCACATATCTAATAATAAACAGCTTGAACAGAGGACCATTTGTATAACCCACTTGACTAAATGACTGACATTGCAACCAAATCAAAGCTCAGCAGCAATGATGTGACAACTGGTTAACCAAGGTGGATTCTTCTGAAATATGAAACACACGTTGTATGAATGGTATTCAAATAGTTAAGGATGAAATTCAAAGACTGAGGGTTCTTAGCAGACTCAACATTGTCATCATGTCCAAGCACTGCAGAGCAGCAATATGAACTAGACCTAGGATTAAGTCAATTTGCTGTTGAGCCTGTTCTGCAGTTCAAATAGATCATAGCTGTTCTGCATCATAAAGTCATTTAAATTCTTTGGTTCCACTTCTCTCAATGCCCTTGCCCAACAAAAATCTATCAAACTCAGTTTTGAAATTTTCAATTAACCTAGTCCCAGCAGCTTTTTGAAGGAGAGAGTTCAGATTTCCATTACCCTTTGTGTGAAGTAGTAATCCCTGAAATCACTCCTGAACAGTTTAGCTCTAATTTTAAGGTAATTCACCCTTGTTCCAAACTCCCCCACCTGAGCAAATAGTTTCTTTCTATCCACCCCATCAAATCCTTCAATAATTGTAAACGCCTCAATTACAGAACCCCTTAAATCAAGAACACGTGACGGAATACAAGTCTAGTTATTTTTTAAAAATACTTATTGTGCTCCCTATGCTTCAGTTATTTCTAATATTTTTTGCTTTGCAATCATATAATAGATTGGCATCATGTAGTCATGGTATTATATTATACCCCACTCCAGTAAGATAAAACTAGAACTTCCATGATGCGTCTCTAATGCACAAAGAATCTGCTAATAGGGACTAGCCCAAGGCCTAAACAGTTAGACCTGTGTGTGTAAAACTTCTTTTAGGCACCTTTAAATGTTAAAGGAACTTTTAAAAACAAATGGATAATTTTACAGGGGGCAGGCCAGGAAATGCGGCAAGCCGTTCAAAACTCCATTTATTTCAGCGGGACCAGAAAATACCGCCAGCAGGAGGGGCCATAAAATTCAGTCCAGTGACTGGAAGTAGTTTCAACAAAACTGTTTGAGCAATTTGTTTGGTTAATGTTAACATAGGTGCCAGTTCAATCTTTCCAGGAATGGATAGATAATGAAAAAAATCAATTCCATCCTGAAAAAGAAGATTGTGATGGGACTTTCATGGTATGGGAATAATTATTATCCACTTTGATGCTCTTTGTTCTGTCACATAACAATTGGAAACCTACCTTCCAGTTAGCCCAGTGCTGTGATTCTATAATTTTAATCACAGCTCCCATTAAGATCCCTGAGGAAAAAAGAAAAGGTAAAAATGTAATACCATGATTTAAAACACAATCTCATAAGATGATCGTCCTCTCAAATAAATGTTGGTTCTAAATTGGACACAGAATCTGAAACCAATTAAAACATCCCATCTCTCACTCACTGATCCACAGGATTAATGCTAAAACATAATATAACCAAATGTAACACACTTAGGAGTGGATATTTAATTTCTGTTTCCTAAAACCTTAATACTTCACAGAGCAGTTCCTGTATCCTATTGTGTACCAGACTGGATTTCAGGTTCAAGTATTATTCAAGGACTTCTGTCCTCTGACTGTCCAGTGTTGAATAGCTTTAGAAGCATGAGCAATTTTTGTGCCACTGCACTGTGAAATAGTGTACTTAAGTTAAATTTAGTTCCAAGCCAAGAAATGGAAATTAAAATATGAATCAAAGAATTTTACGGTACACATGTAGGCAATTTGGTTTGCCTGTGTCAGCTTTTTGCAAGAATTATCCACCATCTCATATCCCTGAAGTTCCTCCATAACATTTATTCATCCTCAAAAAAACTTAAACAGCAGCATCTGTCACAATTAAGAAAAATCAGCTTGTGAAATGTTGTTTCTTTAAACTGTTCAGTTCCCAATGCAGTATAGGACTCCAGCTTCTGAAAAGCAGAACAAAGTTTATGGCAAGTGTGAAACAAAGCATGTTGTTTGAGAAAAAAATTTGGCTGGTACATATTGAGCAAAGTTTATAAAAGATACTTTGTTTAAAGGAGCAGTTAGATTATTAACAATCATGGACTTTCTCATGGCTTGATTATAAATTATCCTCTAAGTATCAATATTTTGACAGCAAACCAATGGGAAAAAAATTACACTGATGATTCTTTTTCCTTTCCTTCCCAACAATCCCAAGTTCTCCCCACCATTAATACTACTCAAATTTATTAGCACTTCAGGTCAAAGATCGAAAGGAGGAAAATTGGGAAGGGGTTTCTATTTCCTGGAAAAAATAAACATGGTTACATTGCCTAATCTTATTTTGAATGTAGGTTATTCCCCATGTACCACAAAAAGAGGTAGTCACACCGAAGGTGCTGCAATTCTATCACTTTAATCAAAGAACTAAAAATACACAAAAGAGAACTTGTCTCCTTTATTGATTTCATGTACACACGTTAATGGATTTTATGATGGTAGTAGCAACCAAAATACATTTGTGTAACCATATTTCATCTTAAAACCAGCATTAAGGATCAATGGTCAGAGGGCAATGATGACTAAAGTAGGACACGTCAAGACTTTACGCAAATATGTTAATGCCCTTTCCATAGCTAAAACAACCCATTCTCTGCATGCTTTTATATCCAGCAGATCATACTTAGGTTTTTTGGTAAAGACTCTTTTTGATACGTGTAGGTCGTTAGCCTAATTAGAAGGACCGAGATAGGAGGTGGGGGCTCACCATTATATTACCACTGGATACAAGTACCCTGATGGATGTGAACTCTGTATTCAGAGGCCAGTGCTCTGGGCTTTGGATGGTGGGAATTTTGTTGCCTGGTGTGACTATCCCACTAGGCGTCAATCCAGTATAACAAAAAGGTTTAACATTTCAGGTAATTGACCTTTAGTCTAACATGTGGTCTTTCTCTACAGATTTTGCCTGCTTTTATTTCAGATTTCCAGCATCTGCAGTATTTTGCTTTTGCATAACAAAAAGGTGCTTTAGAATAGAAAGACAAGATTTATAGTTCCACTATAAAATACAATATTCTTTATTCCCCTCCCTGATACTATTTCAAAGACTTTAGTGAAAAAGTCATGCCTTATTGAAGTTAATGAAGTTATTAGTTTGGTTACTTTACATGAAGACCCACTGTTTTTGATGGTCTTTAGCACTGGCAAGATGCTCCAATTACACTGGTTGCACTGAGAGAATGTGGCTTCAAAGAGTAATTGGAACTTGGGTCAGACGTCACGGATTCCAATTTAGGGACACCCACGTCTAGAAATATGAATATCAAATACATCTGCAATGTACTTTCGAATTTCAGATAGCTTATATTAAAAATGCTCCCTGTAGTCACATACATACCATCTCAATATAAAAATGATCTAGTTCAATGCATTAAATAAAAAAATGGCAGTTCACTTACCTAATGACACAACTGCCACACTTTCTGGCAGAAAATGCAGTTTATATTTGATCAACAGTCGCACCAATATGATGCAAATAGCTGTGAAATGAAAATAAAACAAGTTATGCATATCTAATACTATTACAAAACCAAAGGGGGAAAGAGTATACTGTTGAATAATAATTTAGTCAAATGGGATTAAAATTACATAATACACCTGTCAATCTCCTGGCATCTCGCAAGTGAAAACATTTTTGGGACAAAAGCCCAACTCTACTTCCTATATAAAGTATTTCCCTTAAAATTGACCTCAGAATTTTCAAAACCCAATTTTCAGTGCATCAACTTTCTATAACTTCAACTTTTGTTCGCTGCTCAAAAGCAGCTCTCAAGCCACAATAAAAAATTTACATCTTAATATTTAGACATACTTTACAATATACCAGGAAGAACCAGAAGTTACAGGTCATAATATTTCAATTCTGCAAATATGAAGATTTTGCTCTGACTAGATACACACAACTATCACACAACATAAGAAGTGTGCAGAACCAAATTTGGTGGTGGGTGGGTGGTTGCAGTAGGGCAAAGAGAAAATGTACTACATATAAAGCAAAATCAAGCGGTAGGTTCAGTTAACTATTGAGTTTTGGTCCAAAACAAGTCTCTAGCTAAATTGGTCAAGGAAATTTTAATAAACTTGGCTCAGAAAAAAAAAAGAGGAAATGCATGTAGCAGGCTTTATCCTAAATTTGAAATATTATCCTAATATAGCTAGACACACAGCCTGCATGCTATAACAGCACGTTTCAATAATTCTCAAAAGGCAAGTGTCTGGCACTTCCTTAATTTTGCAAATAATTTGTAAATAAGCATTATTTTCTCCCCCTCCCCTTACTGCATCCGGGACTCAACAGCCAACACACTGCTCAATAGCTGTAGTACCTCTCAGTAAACGATATTTTATTAACACATGCAGCAAATGGTATTTACTAATTGTCACAGTTTACATTATGTCCACATGACACAGAATTATGAGGCGTAATGTTATTTCAATAGCTAGTTTGAGTTTTGCATGAATTGTATTGCCTGTAAATTAATACAGAAAATCTGCAGATGGCAAAGACTCAAGAAAAAAAATCAGGACTATTACTGAAACACATATAATATATATAGATATACTATAGATATATAATAATGCTGCAGGACAGATAACTTCAATAAGCACAAATTACTGTTCCATTACAGGCTCGATTTTTAAAAAAAACAATATTCTTTCACGAGAATTGGATGTTGTTGGCCAGGCCAGCATTTGTTGCCCTTGAGACGGTGGCGGTGAGGTGCCTTCTTGAATCGCTGCAGTCCATGTGGTGTAGGTACACCCAAAATGCTGTTCATCTCAGAGAACAGACAGGGCCTTGGTTTATCATCTCATCCAAAAAATGGCAGCTTTTGTTGCAGTACTGGAATGTCAACCAAGATTGTTGTGCTCAAACCAAAAACAAAAATACCTGGAAAAACTCAGCAAGTCTGACAGCATAAGAACTATTCTGTTGAAGAGTCATACGGACTCGAAACGTTAACTGTGTTCCTCTCCGCAGATGCTGTCAGACATGCTGAGTTTTTCCAGGTATTTTTGTTTTTGTTTTGGATTTCCAGCTTCCGCAGTTTTTTGATTTTATCTTGTTGTGTTCAAATCCTTGAGTGGAACTTGAACCTACAACCTTGTGAATCAGACGCAAGAGTGCGAACATAAAGATATAAAGAAACTTGAAATCATGCAAAAAGAAAAATCAAACTGCTTACAGTTATGAAGCCAATTATCAATTTTTAGAATTTTATCTCATAAATATAAAACATTTTTCCTAAAGTAATTTTCTTCTCTAAATTAACAATAAGGCCTGGAAAACACAGAAAATAATGTCACTCATGCACTGATATAGTTTTCAATACAGATAATTTTTGCCAATTGCACTAAACCATTCTGTATCATAACTATTTTTAATAGGGGAAAATGAGAATAGAATACATCACCTCAAAGAAAACAGTTAATAATTGTATAATTATAGAAATAAAATTACTCTGGTATCTGAAGAGTTTCGTTACTAATCATCAACATTTGTTTCAGCATTAGTTTGAGAGCAGGAAAAAAAATGCTAGTTCAGGGTCAATGGACTTTACCAGGAGCAGATAATAGTTTATTGATTAAGACTTCTGAGAAAATAATATGAGATGAAAATTCAGAACACATTAGTCTTTTGTATCAGTGACATACCTAATATAAGTAGACTAAAGAATATAGTCATTCCACTTGACTGTTCTTCTTGTTGCGCTTCAGCCCCTGTCTGCAGAGGCAATATAGGTTTTGGCGGAGTTGGTGGAATTGGAGTAGTGATGGTGGTTGTGGGAACTGAGGTGGCTTGCAGCGTATCATTTTGTTCCGCAGTATTATTTGACAACCTGAAATTAGTGAAATAGCAAGACTGCTTTGAAAATGAATGGCTCCTTATTTTTGGAGTTGATTACAATACAAACACTTGTCACTAATGCATGTTGGATATTTATCCAATCAACTATACTCCCAAATTAAATGTCTAAATAAGCCAGATAACCAAAGAATATAGTATCTACCATGTCCTATTCACTCATCACCTCTGTGCTCACTGACCTACATTGGCTCAAGGTCAAGCAACGCCTTAGTTTTAAAATACTTACCCTAGTTTTCGAATTCACCCCACCACATCCTCACTCCTCCCTATCTCTAAAATCTCCAGACCCAGAACCCTCAGAGATATCTGTGCTCATCTAATTCTGGCAGCTTAAGCATCCATTATATTAATTTTGTCCACTATTGATGACTGTGCCTTCAACTACCTAGGCTTTAAGCTCTGGAATTCACTGCCTAAACCACTTTCCTCCTTAAAGACACTTCTTAAAACTTGCAACTTTTCTGATTGGCAATGAAGAACAATTCAATTAACCTACTAATTGGCTGAAATATTGACAAGTAGGAAAAGCTACCTAGAAACACTTAAAAACAATTTTTCCATTCTCGTTCACTGACCCAACAGGTCAAATATTGCACCCGAGATCCACCTAAATTTCTGCCTTTCAAAAGTAGGCTCTTTACATCTGAACATGCATACAATGGAGGTATTGCAATGTTCATAGTTATATGAATTAAGTTATTGAAAGTGAAATGTGAACTCAGAGACATTTAGTACTTTTACAACGCGATCACTATGGTTTCCGAACCTACAGACATTGAAAGTAACAATAATTCTGTGAATAACAAAGTAATCTTAGCATTTGCAAAATAAATTTATTTTTAATTGGATAATTAAGTGAAGTGAATGATTCAATGTTTTTGTTTGCACATTTTGGCAAAGAACTGAAAGGAAAGCACTTCCTAAGCACTATCTAATTTACAAATTTGCTCAATTATGTCTACTTTGCAAATTTTTTTTTAAAAAGCACAAAGTTAATGTAATTTAGGAGAAATTTTATTCAAGAACTTTGATACATATATTGGGGTAGGAATATGAATAGCATTTTTGGAAGAGATTGAAAAGTTTATTGAATGAAAGTGAGTGTACATGCATGCAAGGGCAATAGAGGGGGAGTTAAACATGACCTAAATCAAAAAGTCATGATTGGGTAATTCCAAGGTTCAGCTTTAGGTTGCAGCAGGAAGGAAAGACTGAGAGATGCAATATATTCCACAGCTTTGAGGTCTAACAGGAATCGTTAAGAGACAGAAAAATGATCAGCAAGGGTGATAAAGATATCAAGTCCATCTGAAATAATAAACAGTTTAATATACTTATGGATAAGAACTTTACATAAAACAATACGGTAATGGAGTTTTAATAGACTGGGACTTGATAGACAAGTCCCCACCATCTGATGGTTTCTACTCAACAGTTTCAAAAGAAGTAGGTGAATAAGTTCAGGATGCATTAGTCAACATTTTCCAAAGCTCTCTAAATTCAGCAACTGACCCTTTGGATTGCAAAACTGCAAGGAATAAACGAAGAACCCAAACCTGTCAGTTTGCATCAGTTGTGGAGAAGTTACTGGAATCTTTTTCAGGTCACTAGCATGAAGGATAGGGTAATATCAATGGATGTTGCCTATATAGAGTTCAAGGAGGAATCTGATAAGGGTCCACAAAAGAGATGAACAAAAATGAAAACGTACCGAATTATTGGAGGTAATCTTGCGATGTGGGTTGGTATTTGATTAGAAGGTAGAAGGCAGTAAACAGGAATAAATGAAGTGTTCCCCGATTGGTTGGGTGAGATGAGTGATGGTCCGCAGTGATCTGTAATGAAGTTTTTCACCATTCCACAGTGTGGCTTAGATGAATGTGTCCAAGTTTGCAACTGACATTAAGATAATGTGGATAGGAACAAGGATTTACAAAGAGTAACAGACTAAGTGAGTGGAACAAACTATGGTAGATGGAGTTCAATGTGGGGAACAGTGATGTCATCCCTCTGGATCAAAATAATCCAAATTATGTTAGTTAACAGTAATAAATTAGGAACTGTGAAGGAGCAAAGAGATGTGTGTGTGTACATGCATAAATAATTAAAAGACAGCCACAAAAAGTAATCAAAAAGGGTAATAAAATGTTGGCCTTTATCTTAACGGGATTTGAATATAAGTGAGGAAGTGAAGCTGCCATTGGGGAGTCCTGGTCCGAGCCCATCTAGAGTACAGTATTCAGCTTTGGACACTGAATATCAAGAAGTGGGTTCTGCACAGATTCATCAGAAGTAGAAAAGGACTTAAAGGGTTCAATTATGATAACAGGTTGCATAAACTTAGTTTGCATTGCCTTGGGTTTAGAAATTTGAGATATGATCTAATTATGTTCTTTACAATGATAAAGTAAATAGATAACAAAATAGTTTCTCTGTATTTATCCTATTGGGGGAATCCAGAACAAGAGGGTACAATTGTACAATTAGAGCTGATCATTCAGGAGTGAAATCAAGAAACACTTTTGCACAAAGGATAGTGGAAATCTATTATGTTCTACCCCACAAACAACAACGTGGATGCTGGATCAATTATTTTCAATTGATAGATCAATCGAGGATGTCAAGCAATATGGAGCAAAGACTGGTAAGTGGACTGAAAGGTACACATCAGCCATGATCTATTTAAATTCCAGACAGGTTTGAGTCGCTGAATAGTTTGCTTTTGTCCTTATGTCGATTTTACAAGTAGTGATAGTGTGAGGAACCCGCTTTTTAGAAAATTGAAAAGACTTTAAATTTTTGACACTCTTCCGTTTGAGTTGTTTTTATGTTTTATGTTTTTAATTCTGAGCTGTGAATATGCCTTTTTTTCCAGGAAGCCACAGGTCAACAGCTAGATGTCCAGCAGGGAGACCTGGTGAGAGAAGAATTACTTTGTCTGAGTTAAAGAAGAACTGCTGTTGCCAGGCCAGAGACTCCTGCTGATTGGGTGAAAACACTTGGCCTGGGAGAAGTATTCTCTGAACATTTTATTCTTCTTGAATTAAGATCAGGAGAGTGTGTGAGCCTTTAAAGCAGGCTGCATAAGGAAGACCCTCTCGCTCTTCCTCCCCTTTGTGTTACATGCAGTCCAGAGTTAGTTATCCTTGTTTCAGAAACTTCTCATCAGAATAACTCATCTGTATTTTTGAAACTCTGCAAAATTGTGACAAGTGAGAGTTATCAAAGATCCATCTGAAAGGACTTCCAGATCTACTGTGACCAGAATTCTGTTAGATCAACAGCATCAAGATCTTTTCGAACTTTATCATTTTTAAAACGGTCCCATACTACAGCCTCTGCAGAGAAAGTGTTTGTTTGTCCTGTTTTGTGTTTGTGTGTGTATGGGTGTTGGGACACCTGTTTCATAACAAAGGGGAAAATCATTACACTTCCAAATTACAAACTGTACGTTAACCAGTTTTGCAACTTGTTTTAAAGAAGAAGTTTGCTTTATAATAAATGAATTATTTTGCATTTATTGAAAGAAGCCTGGTTAAAGTTTTTTTATGCTGGGTATAGCAGTATCAAAGATAAACAACTGGCTATTTTGGTGAGTGAATTAAACATTTAATCTATTGTTGCAACCTGTAGAGAAGTGGGGCTAGAATTAAGTGCGCACTCCTCCTATCAGGGTCCGTGACAATAGCTTCAGTCTTGCCGGTTGGAGAGTAAAGTTAGATTTTGTTACTTTATACAGTAGTTGACGCATGTACGGAATGCACTGCCATGGAAGTCAGTACTGGATAATTATATCAGCAAGTTCAAGTGGGGGTTAGATGAACACCTATTGAAACATTTGATGGAGGTGTTCACAAATGTTATGCTATGCAATAGTTTCCAGATACTTGTAACAGCCAGCTAAATTTCAATGGCCTTTCCTGGTCCGGTATAAATAGGAGTAGACTGAACCCATTTGATAAACTATTCCTCTGCTTTCCCTGGGCACATAAATTGATCACTAAAGAAAGGACTTGCACTTATATAGCTTTCATAGCCTTAGGAGATCCACAAAGTGCTTTTACTGTCAATAAAGTAATTGTGGAATGTGGTTACTGTTGTAATGTAGGAACAATGGCTGTCAACATGTGCACAGAAAGGTTCCACAAAAAGCATTAAAATAAATGGCCAGATAATCCATTTTATGTTGGTTGAGGGATGAGGGTCAATCAGGACACTGGGAGAACTTCCCTGCTCTTTGAAGAGTGTCTAGGGATATTTTACATCCACCAGACAGGACAGTCAGATACTTGGTTTAACATCTCATCTGCATGATAGGGCAGCAATCTCTCCATACTGCAATGAAGTGCTAGTCTGGAGTTTCTACTTTACTGACAGGACCGGGGCCAGAACAGAGAACCTTTTGGCTCAGAGGTCAGAGTGCTACCTAATGTTACAATCCTATCAATCCAAAGCAATATCACTAGTTATCAAAAAAATTAAAGATAGTTGCAGTTAACAAGCTCATCACTCTTAAGCGTACAGCCATGATTCTGGGTGTACTGAGTGACGTGTCATTCAGTTCTTTGTTCAAACAGCTACACCTTCAATAAAATTAGACTGATTTGCCATTCACACCAACAACTTCAGTAGGGAAAAAAAAATTCCCATCAAGTTAAGAGTGTGACTGACTACTTTTGGGCTGATTTAAATGTATGCAAGAGCTAGTGACAGTATTCATGACAAACCCTAAAGTCTTCACAATGCTGCATTATCATAGTGTATGAATTACTGTTCAACTGGATACTGGCATTTACATACATTAATTAAAATTTGAAAGAGAGGAGCACAGGCACATAAACGACTGGAACCAGGAAGTATATAAATGGTCTGGGTATCAATTTAATATGAATAAACCTACATTGCTCAAACAGTTATTTATTTTAAAATGTTAATTGACACTCTGATAAGTCGCTTTACATTCATATTTAAAAAAATACAAAAGCAATGCAAAGCATTTTAAAGTCGCTAAAAAGTTTTCATCTCGTTTCATATCTTGCTTTAAAAGGTTATGAATGAGTTTTCAAACCACAATAAAATGCAAGTAAATGAGTCCAACCATCCCCTGGCAGGAGCCACTTTCGGCCCTATAGCTTTGTCTATTTTGCCTCACCTGTCTTGATCTCCTTTTGATGCTTTATTCCCACCTTCCGCAGATGTGTCGCTGTTGGCAGGTTTAGGATCGCCGTGGTCCGACTGGGATTTAACATTATCCTGCTGCTGACTGCTCTTGGGGTCCAGGTGAGTTTGTGCCCCTGGACCTGCTGCTGCTGCTGCTGCCTGCCCGGTCCCAGCTTGACCCTCAACCTGCGACAGCGAATCGCACCAGGTGCAACAAGCCGTCAGCAAGACAGCGACCACCACAAGGCGAGCAGCACAACTCCCCACCACAGCCACCATCCCCCTCCCCACGTCAATCGTGCAGACCAGGTATGGAGATACCATTAACAAACCCGACCCCAGCCTCCCTCCCTCCGCCTGCCTCTGTCACCACTTCCGGCCTCAGCACAGCCTGCCGGGAGATTGTAGTCCTCCTGCCGGGAAAAAAGAACTACAACTCCCAGGGTGCTCCGGGGCAGCGTCACTCACCTGTGGAACCTGGTCAGAGCAAGGCTGGCACTTCCAATCATTAAACTTGGTGGGATAGACCTGATGGGACACGTATATTAGCATTGCCAATGAGTAAGGTATTCCCAAAATAGGGAAATAATGGGAAGCTTCATAATGTTCTTTGCTGATGAGCGGAATATGTCTTAACTCCTGGAGTTAGGTATGGGAAGTTTGTCCTTGCAGGGAGAGAGGTCTGTGCAGTCTATGTGGGCACATAAATCACCAATGCAAATTTCTCAGTCGCTTAGTGAAAAAGCATTCCCACACCAGTATGAATGCTTTAGCACTGTGAATCCTGTTGATTAATAGTTCAACTACTGATTACTGAGTAGTGTTTAATCTGTAGTGTAAGGGTCTGGCAGTATATGGATTAATGTGGGTCTCAGTACAGTACTGCCTACACTGTGATGTATGAGAGCACATGGCCCACACCTAGGGGTCAGTGTGGTGTTGGACAGAGCTGCGTGCAGGCCTAAGCATGGAGGCAGCTCCTAGCTTATACCCTTTATTGTGTATTTGTAAATAGTTCTAGTAGTTAATAAAGACTTACAGTTAACCCGGTAAAGACTACGAAGACTTCATCAAATCTACTGAGATGTAACCAACATCCCTCAACATGGTGGCAGCGCGTGGAAAAAAAAACAAAACCTCGCTAATATGTGGAGACAAATCAAAATGTTGGAAGACTGCGTAAAAATTAAAAGAAACTTTCTGACCTGAATAGAAGCTCCAGAAGCAGAGGCACAGAGGAAAAATTGCCAGAAAAAGTTCCAAAGTGGAAGCTTAAAGGAGAAATTTAAAATTCCTAACTGCAGCAGAAGACTTTATTGCAGCACCTTTGGAAGCCCAGCTTCAAATCCCAGAGCACAGAGTCGGCAGACCTAGCAAGGGTGAGCTAAATCACTTAAAATTCCAGGCTACAGCAAGTCCTGAGAAATCTTTAAAGTAATTCAGAGTCAGAAGTGCAGTTTGAGAGAGATCGATTGCTAAAACCCAACCCCCAAGTTGCAGCCTAAACACATTGCATCCAAGCTCATCAGAAATGAGAAAAAAGAGAAAGAATTAATGAAATATTTCAGGAACATCACGACTGTTAAATTCAGTAAAAGGCCAGCAGAGGCTAGAATTCAATGGGCTCACGAGTCAAAAATTAAAACGCTGAACAAGAGACATCTGCAGGCAGCTGATCCAGGAAGCCATTGTTAAAAACCTTCTTTCAAGCTGAGCGCCATCGCCATTGTTGCAGAGCCTGTCAAAACTAGCAGGCATGTGAAATCCCTTTGTCCCTGAGTGAATGGCGATGCCATCTTGAAATTCATACAGGCCTTAAAGTAGAACGTACACTTTTAAAATTTTGAACATGGATCAGAATTCCACACTTGCAAGTCAATCCAGACTAATCCAAGGCCCAGATCAATCACAAAATTGGAGACTTTGGAGGAAAAGATTCTTAAGATACAGCATCACTTTGGGTTTATATAAAAAGTTGGAAGAAGTGCAGGTGAACATGCTGCTTTACTCAGTAGGCCCGATTGTGGATGACATTATTGCAAGACAAGGAATTAATGAATCATCTACAAAATTTGAAGAAGCACTAAAATCATTCAACATTTATTTTAATCTAAGAAATAATAAAATACTCGAAAGAGCTAAATTCAATAAGACAGTCCAACAGCCAGGAAAACCTGTTGATTCATTCATTAGTGATCTGTACAGGATGGCAGAAGGTTACGAATATGGAGATTTAAAATCGGGATTCATCAGAGACAGAATAATGGTAGGAGTAGCAGATGACACATTCTCTGACCTCCTACAAGCAAAAGAAGATCCAACCCTGGAAAAGGTAATCCAAATAGTTACAGTCAGAACTCCAATGAGCAACACAGGACCATTTTAAGGAGAGAGAATAAATCATGGTGCAGAGGCTAACCCACTGTTCAGCTAGTTAAGCAACAAAGACACAGGGACGTTCTAAGTCAGAGAAAACAACAACCTGACCGGCCAGCAGAGCGACCATACCAACACTAGAGTGAAGTGTCCCCACAGGCAAGATCAATGTTCTGAAAGTTCAGCTCAATGCTCCCAGTGCAACAGGATTGGACACTACGGAAAACTGTGCAGGGCAAAAAACTCACATTTTTTTTTATTATTCATTCGCTGGCTGGGCCAACATTTATTGTCCATCCCTAGTTGCCCTTGAGAAGGTGGTGGTGAGTTGCCTTCTTGAACCGCTGCAGTCTATGTGGTGTACGTAAATACACAGAAGGCCCAAAGATCATCCACGAGGTTGAGACTGCAAGCCTGGAAGACGCACAGCCATGCTTCTTGGGTGAGGTCAAAGACCTTAGTTTCTTATTTTGGAATGCAGACATTTTAGTCAATGGCCATTTAACAAATTTTAAATTGGACACAGGAGCCAACGTAACAGTCCTGTTGGACAAAGGACCATGGCTGGTGACCCAGCGGCTGATACCCCTAAGCGGAGCAGGAGGCTTAAAGCTCCCAGTGAAAGGCACCCTGCAGGCAACACTGAAATACAAGAATAAAACAATCCACAAAACCCACTTGGTGATCCACAACCAGGACTGATCATTACTAAGCTGCAAAGCCTGTGTTAACCTGTTGCAGAAGATTGATGAGGTCAGCCAGCAAGGGCCTGGCTCCAAGTACAAATGTGAGTCCCTGAAACTCTTCACAGGACTGGAGCGACTGAAAAACGCAGACAGGACCACACACAAAGAGGATTCTAAACCCATGTGCCTCTTCGCACCGTGTAAGAGCCCCACCCACTCGTGAAGCAGGTGCAGCAGCAGCTGGATGAGATGACAAACTTGGGAGTCATCTCCCCAGTCATACAACTAATTGCAAAGCAGGGGCTTTTAGCAACAACCTCTTGGAGAAGAGTCCAGGCTGCTGGCAACATTTATTACCCACTCTGGCAGATTCTGCTTTAATCACCTGCCATTTGGAATCATATCAGCGCCAGAAAAATTCCAACATACAATATTGGCCATTTTGCAGGACTCTAAGAGGATCATTTGCCGCATGGATGATGTATTAGTTCATAGTGCAATGGTGGATGAACATGGCAAGAGATTCACAGCAGGCTTAAAGCACCTGCAGGAAGCAGGGCTGATGTTGAATGTGAATTTTCCAAAACATCAGTTTGATTCCTGGGCCATGTTGTCAGCAATAAAGGCACCGTGACAGACTCACAGAAAACCAAGGCTATCAGCAAGTTCCCAACCCCATCCTTAATTCCAGACCTCCAGCCATTCTTGGAGATGGTGAACCAGCTGGCAAACTTTTGACAAAATTTGGCACAGATCACAGATCCCTTGAGGCGTCTACTTAAGAAAGACCAAGCGTGGTGCTGGGACTCACATCAAGAGCAAGCTTTCACTCACATTAAGGAGATACTGCTCTCCTCGGACATTCTGGCCCGCTATGACCCAGCCCTGCCCACCACCATAGCAGCGGATGCTTCATTCACAGGCCTAGGAGTGGTCCTGTTCCAGGGACAACCGGATGGGAGTCACCGACCTGTATACTATGTGGCCAGTGGGATGTCAGACACAGAAACGAGGTACGCTGTCATAGAAAAGGAAGCATTTGCAGTCACATGGGCATGAGAGAAGTTTTCAGACTATATCACCGGCCTCAAGGTGACGATCGAAACATACCACAATCCACTAGTCTCCTTATTGGACGAGAAGGAGCTAGCAAAGATGTCTCCCAGAATCCAGAGGTTTGGCCTACACCTCATGAGGTGTGCCTATGGGATGGTATATGTCCAAGGTAAAAACCAGACAACAGCAGACTTTCAAGGGCCACTGAGGTGGGCCTCCCAACAAAACAAGATGTCAATCTAATTGAACAACTGGAAGCATACTACCAACTGGCAAGGAGACACCTGCAAGTAACTACAGGTAAACCCCAATAGATCCGCCAGGAACAACTGCGTGATGAGGAGTGTGCCCATACCCACAGATATTGCCAACAAGGATCGCCTCAACAGAGACCAAATGGAGAGACCATGAAAAAATGGTTCGAACAACAGAAACACTTTATGATTTTAAATGACCTCCTCATCTACGATGAGTGACTGGTCATCCCAGTCTCCCTGCGGCCAGAGATCATTTAAAAAATACACCAGAGCCACTTGGACATCAACAAGTGCAGAGCACAGGCCCAATCTGTTGTCTGGTGGGTAGGCATTTCCAAGGCGATTGAAAAGATCCTTGCAAATTGTCATTGCACATGCAGGACCAAAGAGATCCCCTCATCCTTGCACAATCCTTACCAGGCCATGGGAGAGACTGGGTGTTGACTGGGTTTGGACTACTTCTCCAGATGGGTTGAGGTGAAGCAACTAGATATAACTATCACAGAGGCAGTAATTAAGGCACTAAAAGAGATGTTTGCAAGCCATGGCACCCCGGACAAAATCTTGTCCGATAACGGCCCACAATTTTCAGATGAGTACTTTGCGCACTTCGCCACCACATCCAGCTTCCACCACTGCACCAGCTCCCCGAGATACCCACAATCAATTGGGGAGGCTGAAAGAAGGGTCCAGTAAAAGCCTTCCTTAAAAAAGAACGAGGACTCCCTCACAGCACTGCTCATATACAGGTCCATGCCCTTGCAATGTGGCCTGTCCCCATCTGAACTCTCTGATGGGCAGGAAACTCTGCACACAACTTCCAATGCTGCCAAAAAGACTCATACCAGGGCCGGTAACCAAGGATTACCAGGACAGCCAAGCAAAAGAGCAGTCTTACAGGCAGAAGCAAGCTTCCACCTACAACAGAAGGTACCACATCAGGCACTTACCACAATTACAGAAAGGTGACAAGGTCTGGATTAATGACCTCAAGAGAGAAGGTACTGTGATTATAAAGGACGAGGTCCAACTTCGCTCCTACCTGGTTGGCACTGTAGAGGGCACAGTCAGGAGAAACAGCAGTCTCCACCTCATCCCTAGAATGCCCGTCCCCACTGTGCTATGGAGAGATATCGAGGAACATACCCAGATGCCAGAACAATTCCAAACCTACGGAAAGAACCAGCAGCGACAGAACCGACAACTCCTCCGACAGTAGTGCAAATGAGATATGGAAGGGTTATAAGGCCTCCAAACCACCTGAACCTTTGAATTCAAGGACTTGAAGAGGGGAGGAGCGGTAGTGATAATATAGTAATGACAATGTAAATGTACGATAGTAATAATGTACGACATAAGATAATTATAATCACCTAAAATATATTGGATAAAGACTTAGGGGGAGGTGTGTATAAGGGTCTGGCACATATAGCGTTAATGTGGGACTGAATACAGTCTCGCCCACACAGTGATGTAAGAGAGCACATGACCCACACCTGGGTGGTGTGGTGTTGGACAGAGCCATGTGCAGACCTAAGCATAGCAACAGCTCCTAGCTTGTACCCTTTACTGTATGTTTGTTAGTAGTTCTAGTAGTTAATAAAGAATTACAGTTAACCTGCTAAAGACGACAAAGACTTCATCAAGACTACTGAGATGTAATCAACACCCACAACTTAACCCTTCACAAGAAGATAGAGATGCTTTGAATAAGGATGTAATTGTGCATTACAGCTCCGAGTGCTTCCCACTTGGGCATGCCCAATTTATGCCAGGAAGGCTCAAGTCTTCCATCAACATTATTTTCTTTTTCTTTGTCATCCTTCTGGCCTATTGATATGGTAACGAAGTGTTTCTGTTAATTTTCCCTCACAACCTGTAGCAAATGAAAAAAGAAAGTTGTACCCTTTTCTCATTGCACTTATGTAACCGGAGAATTTCATGGATTTTCCTGTTGGTTTGTTACACCCAGTCCAGGAGGCTAATGTTAAGTCCTTTGGTTGCTTTTCTGTTCTTGCAGTTATGCTTGTCCTCAGACTTCACGATTAGTTCAGCAACACTATGGGAGGTATATTTAATTTTAGTCTTTGTCTCCTATATGTCTTTATCTAATTGTCTAATCTTATTGCTCAAGACATGTTTATGTAATAATACTACAGGAGATAGCATCTCCTGCTTTTGGCTACACTTCAAGATATAAAATGGGAAACTTACCTTGTCCTGGGGACAGCAGAGAAGTACATCTTCATGGATCTTGTAAATTTCCAACAGATACATCAGCTCCACTGGTCAGTGTCTGGGAAAAATGGTGTTGATTGGCTATGTAAATAGGAGAGAGAGGAGTGCTGAGAAGCTGGTATGGTACTGATGCCCTAAAACAATATAAAAGTGCTTTAGGTAATTTGATATTCCTTGTGATTATGTATTTTTGTTCACTTGCATTATTCTGACTATTCTTAAGCACAGTCATTAGAATGCTGCCACCCCATCTAATTTAAAAGAAGACCAATAACTATTTCTATTTCCTTTGCAAGCCTCTTGCTTCCTGCTAACATTGCATTTGAAGCTTCTGCTTTTAACCCCTTGCATGTCAAGCCAACATTTTTTATTTAACCTTTTGACGGTAGGCTTTCTGGACAAACTCCATACCAGATGAGATATAGAGCATAACCTGCGACTTGCAGTAAACAATACCATAGAAGATCCAGCAGTAATGTTATGCAATAGCATGCCTAGCATACATTTCCAGTATGTCATCCTTGGAACTGCTTTGCTTAACGTTGTGTAATAGATTAAAAAAAAAATAAAGGCAGTCATTTGGCACAAGACCCAGAATATCTTCTGAATGACCTTTGCAATCCACAAGAACAACAACTTCCTTATGTTCAGCCTTTAACATAGGAAGACATCCCAAGGTGCTTCATAGTCGTGTTATCAAACTAAATTTGACATGGAGCCAATAAAGAGATGTTAAAACAGGTGACCAAAGGTTTAATCAAAGAGATATGTTTTAAGGAGTATCTTAAAAGAGGAGATGAGGGTAAAGAGGTGAAGAAGTTCAGTGAGGGAATTCCAGAGCCTAGAACACAGGCAGCTGAAGCACAGCCACCAAGGGTGGAGTGACAAAAATCAGGAATATGCAAGAGGCCAGAATTGGAGAGGCAGAGAGATATTGGAGGGTTATAGGAGGTTACAGAGATAGGGAGGGGTGAAGCCATGGAGGCATTTGAAAAAGAAGATAAAAATTTTAAAATCAAGGTGTTGCAGGACCAGGACCCAGAGTAGGTCAGGTAGATGCCAGTATTGTAGCTACACTGGAACAACTTGGTCAGAGACAGTTCCAGAGCAAATTACTATAGCTGGGGTGTTGTCAGGGCTCATAGCCTTTGCTCTAACCAGTGCACTCATTCCTTTCTTGGTGTCATGTGATGTAAATCAAATTAGCAGAAGACTTGCTTGTGATGGTGGGAACCTCAAGCAAAGCTGAGATGGATCAACCACTTGGCACTTCTGGCTTAAGATGGTATCGAATGCTTCAGCCTTGTCTTTTGCAATGACGTGCTGGGCTCCCCTATCATTGAGGATGGGGATGTTCATGCAACCACATCCACCACCTGTTAGTTGTTTAATTTTCTACCATCATTCATGACTGGATGTGGTAGCACAGCACAGCTTTGATCTGATCTGTTGGTTGTGGGATTGCTTAGCTATATCATAGCATGATTCTTCCACTGTTTAGGGTGCATATAGTCCTGTGTTGTAGCTTCACTAAGTTGGCACCTCAGTTTTAAGTATGCATGCTGTTCCTTCTGGCATACTCATCTGAACCATGGCTGGTTGCCTGCCTTGATGGTCATGGTAGGATGAGGGGTATACTGGGCCAAGAGGTTACAGTTTGTGGTATAGAATTCTGTTGCTGCAGTTGGCCACAGCACCTCATGGATGCCCAGTTTTGAGCTGTTAGATCTGTTCTGAATTTATCTCAATTTAGCAGAATGGTAATGCCGCACAACGTGATGGTGGATGTCCCTAGTATGAAGATGGGTTTGTGTCTCTGCAAGGACTGTGCAGTTGCCATTCTTACCAATATTGTCACAGGCACATGCATCTGCAAGGTAGATTCGTCCTCTCACCAACTGCTGCACGCCCTGTCTGGCATTTGTATCCTACAGGACTCAGCCAGCCTCAGTCATAGTGTGCTACCATGCTGTTCTTGGTGATGGACATTTAAGTTCCCCACCCATAGTACATCCTGTGCCCTTGCTACCTTCAGCACCTCTTCTAGTTTTGGCACAAGTCCCCAGATATTAGTGAGGAGGACCTTGCAGGGTATACTGGGCTGGGTGTACATTTGTCATGTCTGATTCCTAGGCTGATGCCTGGTGGTCTATCCTGTTTTTCTAAATTAGACTTTTGTATAGCTGTTTGCTACATTTAAGTGGCTTGCTCGGCCATTTCAGGGGAGTCAACCACACTATTGTATACCTGGAGTTACATATAGGCCACACCTGGAGCAGCACTGCCCACAAATGAAGTTTTAAGTTTGGAAATTTTAGTCCTCTGCCTACTTTGGGAAGTCGTGGTCAAGTACTTCGTATATGGAACCTCCAACCAGCCCCTTAGAATCTGCAGGTGTGCATGTTTAGCTATGTGTTTAGTTCCTTTAAATGCTGTGCTACTATGTAGGAGGTGGGATATTTTAGAATTATTATATATAGTGTTAGGAAACAAGTGCATGTTTGACAGCCCTGTGGAAGGCCGAAACATGGAAGCAGTTTCTGTCCAGCCTATCTTCCAGTGCGACTAGAATTTTGAGCTTTAAATTAGATGAATTTTATTGTTAAAGTAAAATAGAGTATCATGGAGTGATGGGATATGATCTTGCTGCTTCAGTTTTGTGGTGTTCTAAACCTCTAATATTGGCTTTTTTTCCAAAATGGATACTGTTATGGCACAACAGATGATGTGTGCCAGGCGGATCAAATCCACAAGGGAAACTTGATCACGTTATCACAATGGTTTTGCAATTTGTATTTATTTCGAGATGCGTGCCCTGAATTCAGAAGTATTAATCCACCAAGACTTGAGATTTTTTTTAAAAACTAAACATTTATTAACAAATGAAAAGTTTTCAAGTACATACATAGGTTTACAAATGATTACTATATAATAACTCCTAAAACCCCTAATTAATCTGGCTTCCAGTTACACCCCCCATTAAGGCAACGGTTAAAAAAAAATGATTTTAAACAGATCCAGCAAGTTAAACGCAATACCCTGGACAGTGGAATTCAAAGTGGCTTTTCCTTGCTTTGGTTTTTGTGGACAGCAGGCTTACTGCACAAATACTGGAGACTTCTCACACTTCTGTTAGATCTTACAATGTCTTCATCCTTTAATATGTAAATTCCATTGTCCATATGTCTTTGGAACTTTACCTTTTTCATAATATAAATCTTTTCATGTTACCAGTATATTGTCAATAACCCTTGAGAAAAATAAACACATTCCTTAACTTGCTTGTCTGGCTATTTGTAAACAGACTGAGATCCCTTTTGAAACCAAATCCCCCTTCATCTATCTATAACTACAAATTCCCTTTACACCTTACATGCTAAGACCCCAACCATATTTACTCATTAACATATTAAAGACACTTCTACACCTTATCTCTTTCAATAACTTCAACCTGCAGTCTGCTTAGCTACAAGATGTAATTAAATCACACACAGAAACTACGCAAAACCCACAATAAGTCACAATAATATTATGAGAATGATTATACTTTTGTGACAAAACTCTATTGATAAAATTTGTAAGGGTACACTACATAATAGTTCAGATTTAACATGACATAAAGTGCAAAAACAGATCAATTTCTTTCCATGCAGTATGTGGCACTCTGAGGTGCCTCACTACACTTACAATTACAGGTCACCCCCCCCACCTTATTCCAGCATCCTTCCTGATGGACTCAATAAAAGGTCTGATAAAGCATGTGGTCAAGACGGGTGAGCGAACACCCCAGCCTAACTCCAGATTCGAAAGGAAAGCTTTCTGATCCCATTCACTGATTGAAACTGTGCTACAATATCCTGGACAGTGGAATTCAAAGTGGCTTTTCCTAGCTTCGGTTTCTGTGGACAGCAGGCTTACTGCACAAATACTGAAGACTTCTCACACTTCTGTTAGATCTTACAATGCCTTCCTCCTTTAATGCTATTGATCCAATAGCAAATTGCCTCTCCAAATCTCATTTTGGAGAGAGCATCTATCATGAAGGTCTGTGATATCGTGTCAAAGGCCTTCTCCACGTCTAAGCTGATGAGGCAGGTGTCCATCTCCCGGTCTGCACATTGGCAATCATATCTCTGAGTAGCACAAGATCTCCCTGATGGGTACATTGCAGGTCTGATCAGGGTGGATCATGAACTCTAGAACAGATTTGACCTGACTGGCGATAATCTTGGACAGGATTTTGTAGTCTACATTAAGCAGTGAGATGGGCCACCAATTTCTGGTTTCCTCCCTCTGCCCCTTGTGCCTATAGATGAGGGTAATGATGCTTTTTCTCATGAGTTGTGATATGCTGCTGGCCAGAAGCATACTCTCATACACTTCCAGCAGCTCTGGGACAATCCAGTTCCACAGAGTCCAATAGAACTGCTATGGTAAACCAATGCTTCCAGGAGTTTTACTCATCTCGAAGGACCTGATGACCTTTGTCAGCTCGTTCAGGATTAGCGATGTGTCCAGGCTCTCCCACGTACTGTTGCCTAAGATATCCATGATAGGAGACAGGAAGGACTGGGAGACCATGCTGTCTGTGGGCTTCACATCGTACAGCCCAGCACTAAAAAGATTTGCTGATCTTTGGTATGTTCGACTGTGATGATGTTACCAAGATATCTTCTTCCTTCAGGCTCCTGATCACAGATCTCTTTTATGCACTCTTTGATGTTTTCTGGGGTCAACAGTTTCATGCTCAGCTTCCATGTTCCCCAGCCAAACTTCAGATTTTCCTGTAGGTGAGAGTTATCCAGTAGAAGGCAGCGGTCAGAGGAAAACGCTGATTTGATATCAGTGGATCTGACAGTTAACACTCAGGACACAAACAGGAAGTTTATCCTGGAACGGACAGACCCATTTGGCCTCAATCAGGTGTACCTGGTCAGCGCTCCATCTGAAGGGTTGCTGAACTTGTTGAGCAGCTTGGCATCTTTTGTTGTCTCCATCGGGAGTCTGGACGTGGTGTCCAGTTTGCTGTCGGCTTTGCCGGATTGTCCAACTACCTCAATGAAGTGGTTGAAGACACATACGAACAAATATAAAAACAAGGAGTAGTAGTTCATTCGGCCCCTCGAGCTGCTCTGCCATTTTAAAAAGATCATGGTTGATCTGATAGTAACCTCAAATCTACATCCTGCCTACCCTCAATAACCTATCACCCTTCTTCCTTACCAAGAATCTATCCACATCTGCCTTAAAAATATTCGAAGACTCTGCTTCTACCGCCCTTTCAGGAGGGGAGTTCCAAAGACTCACGACCCTCTGAGAAAAAGAAATTCACCTCATCTCCGTTTTAATTGGTGACCCCTTATATATAAACAGTGACCCCTAGTTCCAGATTCTCCCACAAAAGAAAACATCTTCTCCACATCCACCCTGTCACTGGATGTCACTAACAGCAGTGGGAGCTGCTGATGGATGGCCAGCCACTTGCTGTTTAGAGCCGGGGTGTACATGTTGATTAACTGGAGTGGAGTGCTTTTGTACAATACATCTTCCACGACGGGGAGACTGCCTACCACCTCCTTAACAAGATGGTGACATTGCCTTCCCGCTGCAGAATACCAAGGCCAGTGGAATGGGTATTGTTTGCTCTTGACCCATGAAACCACGATCGTGACCATTGCCTGTACGTGCTGAGGTGCAGAATTCCACACTCCTGCAGAAACAGCAGGCCATCTTTGACCTTGGCAAGGTACAAAAGATTGAAACACATTGCACAATAAACTTAATGTGACACACATTAATGGAGGCAACCTTTAGACCCATTAAAACTTTCTCACTTACCAATTGTGTGTGATAGACCTGGTCGTTGGCTTTGTCCCTGCATGTCCATAGTGTTCCTAAACAATTTCATTATTGTTGGCCTGAGAAAGCCGTCATGGTCCATCCACCGTGATAGGGCTGTTCTGCCCGCGGTACATCTGGGGAGTCATACCAGCAGAGATATTTGGGCTATCCTCTATAGGTGCTATCTTCCCTCCTTGAGGAAGTTGCTGTTCTGTGCCTCCCAGAGGTGGGGGCGTCTCATTGCACTCATCATTTTGGAGTTGGTGTGCATTGTGCCCTTTGCTTGTTCCATTGCTTCGGAGCTGTGGGTAGTATTTTCCATTACCTCCTTTGTTGTTGCCCCTTTTGCTGATGTCCCCTTTCCTGTCCTTATTCCAGTGCATTGGTGCTGATCAAAAACCAAACTTTATTCTGAGGGAGGGAACGGGGGACCACTGTGATCGGCATTAGAGGCCGGTTACTCTACACTTTCTGGTTTAACGTGGTTTCAGTAGCGGTCTTTGGAGACCAAAAAGTAGAAATCCCACTTAAGAAAAACACAAAGATTAGGAATGGGCCAAGTGAAGTAACAACAGGGGGCACACTCATGGACGGTTTTACTAAGTTGTCGTTGTCCTAAAAAGTACTTCTTGCCAAATAACTGTTCCTACGTTGAGCTCACCTAAGTGAGACATACTGAAAGTTTGTACCGCCCTTTGTATTCAGCCTGAATCACTAACAGGAGGAAATCACATCATGGAGTGTCATTACATTTCGGTCTTGACGCATGGAACGAGAGAGACCACACCCGGGGCTTTGGAAACGGGACACTCGCTCGCAGCGCAAAGCTGCAAATAATCTCGGCGCCCAGGAAGCCGCTGAGATCAGGGGGAGCGAATCAATATCTTAAAAGATTAAAACACGACCGAAAACAAAAGCAAAAGCGTAGATCGAAAAAAACTGCTGGAGTTGCAATATTATCCTTGATAATGAATGAGGAAGGGCGACGCTGTGCCTTTAACCTTGAATGGGCAAAAAAAAAGAGGCTGCAATTTCACCGTGGGAATAAAGAGTATAAAGGGATATGTGCGTGTGTTTAGAATCAGCAATATTGTCTTCTTAACAGGAAACGCATTACCACGTTCAAAACTCAATTCTTCCTTTTCCTTTCGCGAACAAGAGGGCGGGCCCGACTCTCCCAGCCGGAAGTTAACAAAAAAATAAACTAGAGCAAGATCTGCATTCCCCTCAGTTTAAAGGCGGATTCCTCCTTATTCATGAGTGCGGAGAGCAGGTTCCTTTTTGCCGCTATCCCATCGCGGACGCTCTCCCCCTCCCTTGAATAAAATCTCTTAGTCTTTGGTGTTCCCCCGACCCCTTCGCCGTAGTGTGTGTATGTGCTTTTTGTTTTCTCTAACGGGGGCGTCTGCAATTTTTCTACATTTATTTTAAAGCATAATATGAGAATTTTACGCATCCCGAACCGCTCAGTGTTTGCTTTGTTATTTCTCTTCTCCTTGTCATCATCATTCCTCTACTTCATATATGTAGCGCCCGGATTAGGTGAGTGTCAAGTTTGTTTTTTTTTTCTCTCTCGCCTTTTTCTTGCATTTATTTATCTTGGTTTTTTTTGTCTTTCTGGGTCTCCCGCTGGGTCTCCGAGGTGATGGTGTCATTTGGGAGGTGCTGGAGTAGGGCACATTCAGCTGACTGTCACATTCTCAGGCCCAGCGGGAGGGAACTGGCTCTGGTTCCGATGGAGAGAAAGATCGGGGGAGCCATCTATCTGAGGCTTTACCGGCTCTTCCTTCCAAATGAGGAACGGGAATTGAATTTTGAAAAGCTCAATTCATGAGGAAACCAGTGCTGGTTTGGCGGAAGTGCTGCACGGGGTTGGAACGAAAAGAGACGCCCAAACAGAGACAGTTTTGTGTGTTACCGAATGGGGCTATTTTAAGGACGGGCTTCATATTAAAATATACACTTTTTAAAAAAAGTGTTAGTGTCTGTTTTTATAATCGTCGCCACAAATTCCATTCTGGCCCTCCCCTTGTGATTTTATGCATTTCCACAGTTGTGGATACATTTATTTTTGCTGTATATTGTATCTATCTTTAGCAAATGTTGTAGCCACACAGTCTTGGTTTTCGCAAGTTTTTAACTGGAAACAGTTGAATCACATTGTTGAATTTCGCAACTCTCGGCAGACGATTAACGCCTCTAAAATGTTGCTCTCAGTAGGTGATGTGATGGTGCACTGAGTCATTCACAAACCCTGAAATGCTGCGTAAAATTGACTAGCCTACTCGCCTGTCAGCTGAGCAGAGAAATTTCCAGATAGGAGTTAGTTCCTTCAGTAAACTGTAATATCTGTTCTCCAGTTCTCGCATGCTGTCTTGTGGGATAGTAGTTTGGCCAGTCACAACATGGATGATTATACAAACCTATGCAAAATGTGCTCGCAGAAAGAGCTTTCAGCCTGCCAAAGTCTAAATGTTATGGTCATGGATTGGAGTCATGAAAAGCTGACTGTAAAAAGTCGGAATAATGAGAAGTGCTAACTTAATGAGATAAAATGAACCTTCATGATTAATCATAAGAATTAAAAGCCCAATGTGGATTGGCATCAGAGATATGTTATTCAATAAATCATTCATATTCATAATCATTCATAATTAGTTGTGGAGATAAGTAGCCTTTTTCTCCTGAGTTTATTTAAGGCTGTGTTTGGCAATAAGGTAGTAGCTGAAAAAAATGTTATTTAATCGAGGTTGGCCAAGTAAGACCAGAGGTTTGCTGCAGGATGTGGAAAAGATTCTGATAATGAGTGACATTTTTTTCCTATTTATTATCCTTTCTATGTTGGATTTTAACTTTGTCAAGGTTGTCTTTGCCTTTCCTGTTCTTTATTATTCCATTGGCGTGTCCATCCTTTTACTTATTTTTCCAGAGGTTTTTTGTAAAGATCTATTTTGAATGGATGGTCATTTTGAAATTTTGCTCTCCCATGATTTTGTGCACAGTGCTTTTGTCATTGAATTAATATTGGGGGAGCTAGAGCATTTTTATGGAGATTATTGGAATGCAATGTTAACCACAATTGGTTAATGAGACCGACACTGTTCCATAATTGAAGAGAGAACTGGGTATTTCAAAAGGAATACAAAGGATGCAGAGAAATTGGGATTGAGTGGACAGCACCAATTGAAGTTGGCAGAGGCTGTGTGCCAATTACTGTGAATTGAATCTACAATGTAGGCTGCAAAGGTTGCCACCTAGAACTTGATGTGATGAGCTGGTGAACTGAGTGACAGTGTTTCATGAGTTATGTTTTCAAGCTTTACTGTAGTAGGATTTATGCTGAGGAATATCACTTGCGCACTCTCCCACCATTTATCCCCTCCTTTCCTGAAGTTAGTAGGTTTGACTGAGGTACCATTCTGTAAACACCAGCAGCCCGTACCTTTTTCAAATGGCCAGCCATCATATGAGGCTGGACCCTTATCAATAGAATGTTTGATCTTGGATTATTGCTGTTTGGCTTCATCCTCACCTATTATTCACAATATTCCCTGCATGAGAGTTGGACCACTGGCTGATTTTTACCTTTTTTTGATTTTCTTCCCCTACCCTGCTCTGGAAATTTGGGCCAATTAATCGGTTTCTACTGCTCTTAGCTGAGACCCATTAGTTATACAAATCTAGGATGTTACATGATGAAGACTTTAATTATGAATGAAGTTTTACGTGATTATACCATACCATATTTCTTCTATCATAGATTGTTCCCCACTTAACTCCAGTAGTGCTGTTAGCCACACAGGAAGTGTGCTAACCTAAACTAATGTTTATAATTAAAAAGGTTAGTGATATCTCCAGACATATACTGATGCTGTCTAGTGTAAGGCTTGCCCTACTGTAGAGTTCCCTTCTCTGTCTTTAGCAATGTGTCACTGTGTTTTGGATTTTATTGGTGAAAGGGATGTGAAAGGAAACTACAGTTTTGAATACCTCCTTTATGTCCCTACTTTTTTGAGACATGGCATGATAAAGATTTGGCTTTATCATCCTGTCTTAACTCTAACAGCTATGATTTGAATCTAATTTCCATTGCTAATGTCAGTCGCACCAGCATTTTTTAAAAAAAAAAATAATACTTGTATTCAGGGTTTTGTTGAAGGAAAGTTATCCTAATTACCCATCAAGACTGTTTAATAGTTTTCCATGCACTTGTCTAATCTTAAAGTATTGTACAACATATAAATGAATTTAGAAATGCAACTTACATTTGGAAAGATATGTTTGAAAGAATCTCTATTGAACAACAGATCAAATAAGTTAATAGCATTTATTTCACTTTACCACAGTAAGCATTCACTTCTATTCAATGTTCCATTTCAGGCTGACTGAACATTTGTAAACATTTGCCTCACTAATTGGTCATGTAAAGGTTCCCTGAAACAAAATATTAATGTGGGCGAAATGAAATTCAAATTGACATTACACTCAGGCTGAGTTAGATCGAGAAAGGGTCGATGAAATTAGTGATGTCATGTCTTTTGTTTTGCTATGAGTTAAAAACCATATTCCTGGAAAGTATTCTACTGTTTGCATTTATCAAGGTGTTATTGCAATATAGTATTCCCTTTCTTTTTGAAAAGAAAGATGCATACTGACAATATCAATGATTTCCATTTAAGGCGTCTGAGCAAAAATAAGTTTTTTGCTAAAATTAAGACTACTCAGCTACCAGATAACTAAGTAGTCAGTTTAAAAATGATCTGCTGGAGCTTACATGCATAGAACCCCACTTCCGAGTATAAGCACTGTGTAAGTGAGGCATCATAACTTGGTGCTGTTCAGTTTCACCACTGTTGTAAAGTGTGCTATAAATGCAAAAATAGCATATAAAAGGTGAAACCAAAAGGGTCTATGTTTCAACTGGTGCAGGCAAGAGCTTTTTCCATAAATATTGATATTGAATATGCCATTATACAAAAACGTGTATCTTGATTGCATTACACACATTTCAAATTTTTAAAATAATTTCTATTAGTAATACAAAACATGTACTACATCCTGGGATTGAATCTGTCCCTTGATTATAAGATTGTCAGATCTGGGATTCAGACTGCGAAACATGTAGCCTCTTCTTTTCCTACACATTGATTATGTAGTTTTCTTTCTCTATATTCATTCTTTCTGTCTCAGTCCTTTTTACTCTGCTACTTTATGCCAAGTACATGTTACTAACTAAATTTGGCGTACAGAATTCACCAGACCTTCAAATCACCTAGCTTAATAGTCATGTATATGCAGGCCTGCTCAATTTATTGTTGCTAGGACTCTGACAGGAGACCTGTTGCTTTATTTGTGTAGTTGTTGGTATTTAACCTTGGTGCAAGGCATTTTTTGAGCTGAGGTTTTTAATTACAACTCGTAACACATTGAAGCTTGATAGAAGACTGAGCTTTGCGTTGCCGAAAATACTAGTGATAACATTTTAAAAGAGTAATTAGATGGGGAAGTAGAGTATACCTCTATAAAAACAAAAAGCTAAAAGCTACTGCGGATGCTGGAAATCCAAAACAAAAACAGAATTACCTGGAAAAACTCAGCAGGTCTGGCAGCATCGGTGGAGAAGAAATCAGTTAACGTTTCGAGTCTTCATGACCCTTCTGGGTCATGAAGACTCGAAACGTTAACTGATTTCTTCTCCACCGATGCTGCCAGACCTGCTGAGTTTTTCCAGGTAATTCTGTTTTTGTTTTAGAGTATACCTCTAGTCGTTACATAGATACTATAGTACAATTTCACACCCGTTACTTCAATAGTCAGATCTATGGCCAAAACTTAAGTAAAAGTTACATGAGCCATGCAACATCCTATAGTATGATATTGAAAGGTATGTAGCTAGATGGATTAGTTTTGAAAAGTTATTTTCACAAAGAAAAAGCATACAGGAAAGAAACAGATGATAGAAAAATGTATTGAAATGTCAGAAAGCTCTTGCACACGAACATGTGAAAAGATGAACAAGATTGGCTGATGTCTCAAGACTGTTCCAAACAGTTATGAGTTCATAACTCAAAAGTTTTCTCCCATCTGCAGTGCTGTAGCTTCCTTTTGTGAGGCAAGAAACTATGTAAGTACCGTAGGCCAATTCGGCAGCGGGGAAAACATCTGGGAAATGTCTCTGACCATCTTTTCCCCCACTGCCCCTCCCACCGTTGCCCCAAATCAAAATGAGTTCAGGAGGTCTGTGGCCATAATGTACATAGCAGATATCTCACCCATTTTTGTTCATAATGGTATTAGCCATAGCAAGGAATTTGTCTAGTTCCTATCAGAATTGTTGTAGTGAATTAACATTCGCCACCAGAAGTGGTAACTTGTTCAAGTGATAACCTTCTGTGTGAAGGAGACATCCTGTTAGCTATAGCACGTACCCGTGATACTTGCATTTCAGCCCATTTTTATCATTTTTAAAGTCATTACTGGTGCATTTGTTTGGATTGTATGAATTGCCTATTTCTTAGATCCAGCATATATTGTTTTGAAAATTTACTAGGTATTGGTCCCACAAGAATTTTCTTGAGTATTATTCCTCAATGTTCTTAAATTATGGCTTTTAAATTCTTTGCTTGTTCAAAGAATCTACCACTTTCCATTTTTGACATCGTTGGTTAACACTGGCCAAGTTACACTTCCTCAAAATTTATGTCTTAAACTAAATTATAGAATGGTGCCCCAGTTGAAGTGCAGAAAAATTTGCATATATATAACATTTCACATTGCCCAGACATCTCAAAGTTCTTCACTGCCAGTAAATTAATGCTTTTGTGGCCAAGCAAGTATGGCTGACAAAGGTCAGGCAGAAAGAATAAATGGGCAGTTAATCTGTTGTCTGATGTTGTTGGTTGAGGGATGAATGTTGGCCAGAACACTAAGTGCTCTCTCTTCTTTTAAAGATTGCCATGGGATCTTTAGCATTCAGCTGATAGCCAAAGGAGCCTCGGTCTAAAATCACACTCAAAAGACAATGTTGCAAAAATTGCTCAGACCCAAGAATGCTCATGGGGATTGCATTGTGAGATTAATCTCCTTTTGCTTACAATGCGGGCATCACATGCAGAATGGTGGCACAAAATTGTGAGGCTAACATAAGTTCAAGCTGGTCTGAGTTCTTAAAGATAGTCTGCAACTCTTGAAGGGAGATGCATTTTCACTGAAGCAGGTGCTGCAAGTCATTGGAGCAGGAAGTTTGACTTGGGCGGAAGGTGGTGGGTGCATGGTGGGAGGAAGCACAAGAATAGCACAATAGAGCAGAGTCCAAGATTTTCTGGTCCCGCCCTGACTTTATGGTCGAAGAGTTGCAGAGGGCAGGAGATGTTTTCTATCCTTCGGGCTAGAAGGCCCTCCAGATAGTGTTAAAACAATGGCACTAGACAGCTGTCATTGCCAGGACTCTAATCTCAAGGACCTGGATGAAGTGCTGGAAGAAGTTCAATGACCTCATACACATTTTTAAAAAATATATTTATTCATGGGATGTGGGCTTCGCTGGCTGGGCCAGCTTTTACTGCCCATCCCTAGTTGCCCTTGAGAAGGCAATGGTGAGCTCCCTTCTTGAACCGCTGCAGTCCATGTGGTGTAAGTAAACCCACAGTGCTGTCAGGAAGGGAGTTCCAGGATTTTGACCCAGCAGCAGTGAAGGAACGGTGACACATATTTCCAAGTCAGGATGGTGAGTGACTTGGAGGGGAACTTCCAGGTGCTGGTGTTCCCATCTATTGACTGCCCTTGTCCTTCTGGATGGTAGTGATCGTGGGTTTGGAAGGTACTGTTGAAGAAGCCTTGGTGAAATTCTGCAGTGCACCTTGTAGATGTTACACACTGCTGCTACCGTGCATCGGTGGTGGAGGGAATGAATGTGGATGTGATGCCAATCAAGCGGGCTGCTTTGTCCTGGATGGTGTCAAGCTTCTTGAGTGTTGTGGGAGCTGCACTCATCCAGGCAAGGGTGGAGCATTCCATCACACTCCTGACTTGTGCCTTTTTAGATGGTGGACAGGCTTTGGGACAGGAGGTGAGTTACTCGTTGCAGGGTTCCTAGTCTCTGACCTGCTCTTGTAGCCACAGTATTTATATGGCTAGAGCAGTTCAGTTTCTGGTCAATGGTAACCCCCAGGATGTTGATAGTGGGGCATTCAGTGGTGGTGATGTCAATGAACATCAAGGGGTGATGGTTGGATTCTCTCTTGTTGGAGATGGTCATTGCCTGGCACTTGTGGCAAGTAACATTCACGATACGCTTGTCAGCCCAAGCTTGGATATTGCCCAGGTCTTACTGCATTTGGGCATGGACTGTTTCAGCATCTGAGGAGTTGCAAATGGTGCTGAACATTGTGCAACATCAGTGACCATCCCCACTTCTGACCTTACGATGAAAGGAAGGTCATTGATGAAGCAGTTGAAGATGGTTGGGCCTAGGACACTACCCTGCGGAACTCCTGCAGCAATGTCCTGGAGCTGAGATGACTGACCTCCAACAACCATAGCCACCTTCCTTTGTGCTAGGTATGACTTCGACCAGTGGAGAGTTTTCCCCTGATTCCCAATGACTTCAGTTATGTTAGTGTTCCATATTAACCCCCTCATATCAGTGCCCAAAAAGGGTGAACCTGGTCTGGCAACTTGCTGGGGCATTATGGGGGAGCACGGCCAGAACAATTCACCACAGTCTTCCACTGTCACTCGCAGCCACCAGCTCACAGCATGTACTTTAGAAGATAACAGAGGCAGGGAAGAAGTATTGCACAATTGTCAGCTGGTTAAGCAGGTGCAATTGCGCGCACATTCTGCTGCAGAGGACTTGCATTGTGTGGTCTATGAAGGAAGCTAATTTATATGCACACTGAAATGCTTGTTGTACTGGCAGGCTGAAGGGTTGCTGTTGAAAAGAGTATGGTTCAGGCCTAGCTTAGAACAGGGCCTTCCATGGTGCTTGGAGCCAATCCTTTCCAAAGTGGAACTGGTGACTAACTCCGTGAGATCAAACCTTGTGGATCAAACTGTGATGCAGTACCTGATGGCTGATGTCTCGGGTTCCATGGCAGGAAAGCAGAAAACAACTAATGTCTTAGAGCTGGAGTGGGAGCATCAACTGAAATCAGGCAAGCTCAGCTTGCTGCCACAAACTCAAATTGGCATCTGCTGCTAGGATGATGACGGCAGAGTTCAAAAAGGCTTGTATTTATTCATTCATTCATGGGCTGTGGCCATTGCTGGCCCAGCATCTATTGCCCATCTTGAATTGCCCTTCAGAAGGTGTTGGTGACCTGCCGCCTTGAACTGCTGCAGTCTGTGGTGTAGGTACACCCCTCCCACCCCCACCCAGTGCTGTTCGGAAGGGAGTTCCAGGAGTTTGATCGAGTGACAGTGAAGGAACAGTGATATATTTCCAAGTCAGGATGGGGTGTCTGGCTTGGAGGGGAACTTTAGATGGTGGTGTTCCCGAGCTGCCTTCGTCCATGGTAGAGCAGGGGTTTAGGAGGTACTATCAAAAGAGCCTGGGCGAGTTGCTGCAGTGCACCTTGTAGATGGTACACACTGCTGCTATTGTGCATCGGTGGTGAAGGGAGTGAATGTTTGTGGATGGGATGGCAATCAAGCGGGCTGCTGTCCTGGATGGCGTTGAGCTTCTTGAATGTTGTTGGAGCTGCACTCATCCAGGCAAGTGGAGTGTATTCTATCACACTCCTGACTTGTGCTTTGTCGATGGTGGACAGACTTTTTTGAGTCAGGAGGTGAGTTAATCGCCACAGAATTCCCAGCCTCTGACCTACTCTTGTAGCCACAGCATTTTTGTGGCTGGTCCAGTTCAGTTTCTGGTTAATGGTAAGCCCCCAGGATGTTGATTAGTGGGGGTTTCGGTGATAGTAACACCGTTGAATGAAAAGGGGCGATGGTTAGATTCTCTCTTGTTGGAGATGGTCATTGCCTGGCACTTGAGCAGCGCGAATGTTACTTGCCACTTGTCAACCCAAGCCTGAATATTGTTCAGGTCTTGCTGCATACGGACTACTTTAGTATCTGAGGAGCCACGAATGGTGCTGACCATTGTGCAATCATCAGCAAACATTTGTTTCTAACCTTTTTATGATGAATGGAAGTTCCTTGAAGCAGTTGAAGATAGTTGAGCCTAGGACACTACCCTGAGGAACTCCTGCAGCGATGTCTTGGGACTAAAATAATTGACCTCCAACAACTGCAGCCATCTTCCTTAGTGCTAGGTATGTCTCCAACTAATAGAGAGTTCTCCCCCGATTCCCATTGACTCCAGTTTTTCTGGGGCTCCTTGATGCCACATTAGGTCAAATGTGGCCTTGATGTCAAGGGCAGTCACTCTTGCCTCACCTCGGGAGTTCAGCTCTTTTGTCCATGTTTGAACCAAGGCTGTAATGAGGTCAGGAAATGAGTGACCCTGGCAGAACCTAAAACTGTCAGTCAACAGGTTATTGCTGAGTAAGTGCTGCTTGATAGCACTGTCGATGACACCTGATTGAAAGTAGACTGATGGGGTGGTAAGTGGCTGGGTTGAATTTGCCCTGCTCTTTGTGGGCAGGACATAGCTGGGAAATTTTCCACAATGCCAGGTAGACGCTGATGATGTAGCTGTAGTGGGGCCTGGCTAGTTCTGCAGCACAAGTCTTCAGTATTCTTGCTGGAATGTTGTCAGGGCCCATAGCCTTTGGAGTATTTAGTGCATTCAGCTGTTTCTTTATCATGTGGAGTGAATCAAATTGGCTGAGGACTGGCATCTGTGATGCTGGGGAGCTCCGGAGGAGGTCGAGATGGATCATTCACTTGGCACTTCTGGCTGAAGATTGTTCCTAATGCTTCAGCCTTATCTTTTGCACTGATGTGCTGGGTTCCCCCATCATTGAGGATGGGGATATTTGTGGAGCCGCCTCCTCCATTGAGTTGTTTAATTGTTCTCCACCATTCATGGTTGGATGTGGCAGGACTGCAGAGCTTAGACCTGATCTGTTAGTTGTGGAATCACTTAGCTCTGTTTATGACCTGCTGTTCACACTGTTTGGCAAGTAGTCCTGTGTTGTAGCTTCACCTGGTTGGCACCTCATTTTTACATATGCCTGGTGCTGCTCCTGGCATACCTCCCTGCACTCTTCATTGAAACAGGGTTGATCCCTGGCTTGATGGTAATGGTACAGTGGGGGAATATGCCAGGGCATCATGTTACAAATTGTGGTCAGGTACAGTTCTGCTGATGGCCTACAGCGCCTGATTGATGCCCAGTTTTAAGCTGCTAGATTGGTTGGAAATCTATCCCATTTAGCACAGTGATTGTGTTGTGTGGCACTATGGAGGGCATCCTCAATGTGAAGACAGGACTTTTGTCTCCGCAAGGACTGTGCATTGGTCACTGTTACCCAGCACTGTTGTGGACAGATACATTTGCAGCTGTTAGATTGGTGAGGACGAAGTCAAGTAGGTTTTTCCCTTTTGGTTCCCTCACCCAGTAGACCCAGTCTAGCAGATATGTCCTAAATCACTCTTGGTGATAAACACTGAAGTCCCCTATCCAGAGCACATTCTGTCCTTGCCCTGAGTGCTTTCTCCAATTGGTGTTCAACATGGAGGACTGAATCATTGGGGTTGGGGGGATGGGGTAGAGGGAGGAGCGGAGGTTCCCTTGCCCATATTTGACCTAATGCCATGAGACTTCATGGGGGCTGGAGTCGATGTTCAGAACCCCTAGGGAATCTCCCTCCCAACTGTATACCACTGTGCCGCCACCTCTGCTGGGTCTGTCCTTCCGGTGGGACAGAACAAACCCAGGGATTGTATGGTGGTGCCTGGGACATTATATGATTTTGTGACTAAGACTATATCAGGCTGTAGCTTGACTAGTTGTTGAGACAGCTCTCCCAATTTTGGCATAAGCCTCCAGATGTTAGTAAGGAGGACTTTGCAGGATTTACTGGGCTGAGGTTGCCATTGTTGTTCCCATTCTATGCTGGATGGTCCATCCGGTTTAATTCCTTTTCCCTTTGTAGTGGTTTGATACAACTGAGTGGCTTGCTAGGCCATTTCGGAGGGCATTTGATTTAACCACATTGATGTAGATCTGGAGTCACATGAAGGCCAGAACAGGCAAGGAAGGCAGGTTTCCTCCCCTCAAGGACAATAGTAAATCAAATGGGTTTTTATGACAATTGAGAATAGTTTCATGGTCACTAGCTTATAATTCCAGGATTATTAATTGAATTCAAATTCCACCAGCTACCATGGTGGGATTTGAACCCATGTCCCAGAGTATGAATCTGGGCTTCTGGATTTCTATTCCAGTGACGTTACCACTATATCACTGCATCCCCGCTTATAGTGCATCTTGGCTATCCATCAATCTGCCCTCCACACATTTGCTCAGATTGATGAGCTGCTGCCCCAGGGGAGTGGCAGCTGCACTGTGGAGCATGATCTTCCAGTCCAGGAAGGCAGCATTCATTCTCTCGCCACTACTGTTCCACCACTGCCCTTGCTGCTGCCTGCCTGTCAGCCAGCCACCCAGATTGCAGCCCATACTGAGGTGGTGCAATCTGGGATAGAGCTGCTCAAGGTCCTCCTGCAAGGCCATCTGCAGTCTCTTTCTTTCCTCCCTGCCCTGTTGTCGTGTCTCTTTTTTTGCACTCAACGAGCCATTCAGCAGCCACTAGAGCAGGGCTGCACAGGAGCACACGAATGACAGATACTGAAGGAATGCACAAGGGTGACTGTTAACTTTTTGCAGTATGGTATATACTTACAAATTTGGTTTGGATTATTTGTTTTATGGTGACTTTCATCTTAACATTGTGGCCAAGGGAGCGCTGAAATGGCCAGTAACGGAAAGAAGGTCAGATAGGGACTGTTGATGCATAGGGAATTGGGGCTGCATTCACTGGTACTGAGTTGATCACAGCTAGCAGGCCAGTAAAGGCTGTTTGTTCCTTTGCCTCCTGTGTAGATGGTGGCAAGAGCTGTTCCCTCATTGGAGAAGTTGTATCACATGGTGTAGACCACTACGAATTTTGATTTGCATTTGGCTGAGTACTCTAGGGGTCCAGGGCAGTCTAGGCAGCTGAAGTTTTACTTAAGCACTCTGATGTCAGCTCAATTACATGTTGTGAGATAGAATGGCTTTTGCTACAAGCACATGACCTACATGTGCACCGTGTCTGTGGTCACTAGATAGCACTTGCTATCCAGTCGCCATTTCCTGGCTTGTCACGGTGGTTCAAATGCAAATGGCACTTTGGGCCTCCACAAAATTAAGGTGTGACTTATGCAAGGATACTGGTCATTGGCCTGTATGACATGCAGCATGTGGCCATGCAAGAGTTGGACATTGAAGGAGTAGAATCCCTCACAGTTACAGTGCATTTTAGAATTGACCTGCAGAGCCTGCAAAGTGATGTGCATGGTACCATTAACTGCAGGCACTAGGGAAGCATATAATCCTCATGAGGCCAGGTGCTTGCTCTGCTGCTTCTCTCTGGCAAGAGGGAATGTCATTTGTAAAAGATATGTTGGAATGCAGATTCTCAGTGATCTCTTGCACAACAATAGGTGATGAACCTGGAGATGTTGCAAATATATTGCCTGCTCCAATATAGGAAGGAGCCTGGCACATGAATTTGTGTCTGTGGTCACCTTCACAGCTGTTGGCAATGCTGTGCTGTCCCTGGTCTGGCAGATTTCAGTGAGGGCTTCCTTCATAAAGCAGAGATGTCTGGCATGCACTAGTCCATGCTGAGATACAGGTAGGAGAATTGCTCCTTGAACAGCCTGGGTAACTGTGGTCTCCCACTGAGAGCTCATTTTTCTCCCCCTGCCCCCAATCCTCCCTCCCCTTTTCAATAATTTGCCTTGCTCTGTGTTGCTATCCCTATTCTCTCTGTCGTGCCGTAGGCCAAAGGGGGTACAAACTACTGCATCCAAAAATGGGAGCAAGTGGTCTGTGCTTAATTCCTGAAGGCAGGACAAGATTCTTTGTGTGTCACATAACACCCTGTGTACTTAGCAACATTAAAGAATTCTGATTTCTGCTTTCTATTCCTTAGATTTTAGAAGCTGTTTATGGTTTCTAGTCAGCAACTAATCTGAAAGCAGTTGATTCCTTTTAAATAGTATTGGTGAGAGGTGCTTCTTGCTGAACTGGTGTTTCGTTGTGCAAGGTTAAGAGAGGGCATCAGCTGGAGTGTTGAGCTCCAAAATTGCAGTGTGACGCCAGATCTGCCTTCTCTGCATACTTCTGACTGCTCCCTGTGTGTGTGCTGACATCCTCACTAAAATGGTGCCTGGTGCAGCCAGCACCAGAAGTATGTGCATGCCATGGATAACATTGTTGGAGCTACCTCCAACATTGTTGTTCTGCCTCCAAAATGTAGTAATCTTTCAGCAGTGGTCAGAATCGACAGCCTTGGAGTAGGGCTTGTGGTTTGAACTGTGACTTTTTTTTACTCCGATCAGAAAACTGCCATCTGAGCCAATGCAACATGCATTTTATTCTGCACATGTGCTACCCGTATAGTCTGAGTAAGATTTTAAACCTAATACTGAGTCACAGACAGCTTTTTGCTATGGATTGACTGGGAACTTGGACTTTCATATAAAATCCTAATTCAATGTAGAATAGGGGAAGAGATGAAGACAAAAATTGTGGGTTAGATCAAATCTAAACTTTATAAGATTAAAACCCCATTCATTCATCTGGGAAATTGATAGCTATTATGGTTTTAGATGTTCAAAAAATAATTCTCCCAATGGTTTCAAATATCAAGCATTCAAAGCTGATTGCAAATCCTGAAGTTGATTGACATTAACACTGGATAAGTAGTGGGTTAAATGACTTCATTCTTTTGAATTGCCTTTATACTATTTAGAGACTCTAACTTCAATAATTCAATGCAAAATTTAAAAGCAATCTATAATTTAAACTAGCCTGAACTTTCAAGGCCGACTTTGAAAAGCATTGTTTAAATTAAGCCGTTTTGATGCAAAGGTTCTGATGATTAATATGTTGATCAAGATTATCACTCCACAATCTTGTGGCGATATCCCTGCACATGATTGTACCACAATTAGTTGCATATTCTGCTCAGTTCTCTACAAGCCAAAAAAGTCACTTCCTTTTCCTGCTATATCTGTCAACGTATTCAAAGGTGACTGTCACTTGATGACACATGTTATCAGTTAGAATAATTACAAACTGATTATCTCTTGAAATCACCATATCACTTGAATGGTGTCAGTAATGGAAAAATAAAATAGGTAATTTTGTATTCCTCATGAGGCAATCTGTTAAATCATTGTCTCTATTAATTAAATTGCAATTGGCTGTTCAGATGCTTGGCTTGCTCAAAGCTCCATGTTCTCAGAACAAAAGGAGTAAGTTGGCCAGAAACACATTTAAATTCCTCTGTAATGTTTTAAAAGTTAATAATTTTTAAGACTTTCTTTTAAAGCTGAGTGTCACACTATAGATTACTGTTGAAGGGTGTTACCGTGATGTGGAATTGGCAGAAGAACTAGAAGCAACATGAGGGAAAACAGTTTTACGCAGTAAGTGGTTAGGGTTTGGAATAACTGCCTGATAGGATGGTGAGCACAGATTCTAAATTCTCTTTGAAAGGGAATTGAATAAGTACTGGGATACGGGGAATGAGCAGGACTGTGGACCAAATTACATTGAAAAAGCCAGTACGCAGGCTGAACAGCCTTCTATGCAGTACTATTCTTTTGACTCTTAAGTGACTGAAGATTTTATTCCTGTTAGACATTAGTGCCCTCAAGCAGTCATCATTATTTATTTTTATAAAATATTTACATAAAATATTTACCATACAATGATCTTCAGTGATATTTAGCATTTGATGCAAAAGATATGGAATTTTTGTATTGGGGCTCTCATCTGCCCTCATCCAGGAACAGGGGCAAAAATGGACAGATTTCCTTAGTAATTAGCCTCCAATATCTCTTGTTGGAGTTGATGCATTAAAGTAAGAATACAACTGCATTTTACTGTAATATTCCTCATTTTAGTATAACTTGAGGATCATTGTCCAAATTCACTTGTGTAGAATGGGAAACTTGTAGTTTGCTCAATATATAAATCTTAAAATTACATTGAACATTTTCCTTATTCTCAGACAATCATAAATAGGAGGGGTAGGCCATTGGCCTGTAAGCCTGCTCCCTATTCAGTAAGATCATGGCTGATCTGGTTATGCCCTTAACTCCAGTTTTCCTGTTTGTCCCCCATAACCCTTGACTCCCTTGTTGATCAAAAATCTGTCAAACACAGCCTTGAATATATTCAATGACCAAGCCTGCACTGCTGTTTGTCGAAGAGAATTCCAAAGACTAGCGACCCTCTGAGAAGAAATTCGTCCCCCTCCCCATGTTAAATGGGAGGCCCCTTTTTTTTTTGAACTGTGCTGCCTAGTTCTAGATTCCCCCAAGCAAGGAAACATCCTCCCAGCATCTATCCTGTCAAGCCCCCTTAGGATCTTATATGCTTCAATAAGATCCCCCTCATTCTTCTAAACTCCAATGAGTATAGGACCAATCTGCTCAACTTTTCCACATAAGACAACCCTTATAGCAGGAATCAGCATAGTGAACCTTCTCTGAACTGCTTCCAATGCAAGTATATCCCTCCTTAAGTAAGGACACCAAAACTGTACATGGTGGTCTCACCAATGCCCTGTACAGCTGTAGCAAGACTTACCCTACTTTATACTTCATAACCCTTGCAGTAAAGACAAACATTCATTTGCCTTCATAATTACTTGCTGGTCCTGCATGCTAACTTTGTGATTCATGTATGCGAATACCCAGATCCCTCTGCACTGAAGCATTGTGCAGTGTCTCTATTTAAATAATATTCTGCTTTTCTATTCTTACCACCAAAATGGAAAACCTCACATTTTCCCATATTATCTCTCATGTGCCATATTTTTGCCCACTCCCTAACCTATCTCTTTCCCTTTACAGACTCTCTGAATCCTCCTCACAACTTGCTTTCCTATTCAACTTTGTAACACAGCAAATTTGGCTCCAATGCCATCTATCCCTTTGTCCATGTCATTAATATAGATAAATAGTTGAGGTCCCACTACTGATCCCTGCAGCATTCCACTAATTTAACAATGTAACAAACTGAAAATGAATCATTTATCCTGACTCTCTTTTTCCTGTTATTTAGCCAATCCTCTCTCCAAACTAACATATCACCTTCTCCCTACCATGAGCTTGTATCTTGTGTCATAACTTTTATGTGGCACCTTACCAAATGCGTTTTGGAAATCCAAATATGCTACATCTATAAGACGTAGGAGCAGAAATAGGCCATTCAGCCCATCGAGTCTGGTCTGCCATTCAATGAGATCATGGCTGATCTGATACTCATTCCACTCTCCTGTCTTTTCCCCATAACCCTTGATTCCCTTACTGATTAAAAAAAAAAAATCTGTCCATCTTTGCCTTTAATATACTTAACGATCGTGCCTCTACAGCCCTCTGCGGTAAAGAATTCCACAGATTCACTACCTTCTGAGAGAAGAAATTCCTCCTCATCTCTGTCTTAAATGGGCGACCCCTTGCTCTGAGATTATGCCCTCTGGTCCTAGCCTCTCCCACAAGGGGAAACAATCTCTCAGCATCTACCCTATCAAGCCCCCTAAGAATCTTTTATATGTTTCCATAAGGTTGCCTCTCATTCTTCTAAACTCCAATGAGTACAGGCCCAACCTACTCAAGCTCTCCTCATAAGAAAATCCCTCCATACCTGGGATCAACCTAGTGAACCTTCTCTGGACTGCCTCCAATGCCAGTATATCTTCCCAAAGATAAGGGGGCCAGAACCGTTCACTGTATTGTAGGTGTGGTCTAACTAGTGCCTTGTATAATTTTAGCAAGACTTCCCTATTTTTATACTCCATTTCCTTTGAAATAAAGGCCAACATTCCATTTGCCTTCCCTATTACCTGCTGAACTGTATGCTAGCTTTTTGGGATTCATGCACGATGACCCCCAAATCCCTCTGCAGTCTTTCTCCATTTAAATTATATTTAGCTCTTCTATTCTTCCTGCCAAAGCTCATAACCCCATATTTTCCCACATTATATTCCATCTGCCAAGTTTTTGCTCACTTGTTTAACCTGTCTATATCCCTCTGTAAACTGTGTCATTCTCACTGCTTGCTTTCCCACCTATTTTTGTGTCATTCGCAAACTTGGTGATAGTACATTCACGTCCCTCATCCAAGTCATGAATATATATTGTAAATAATTTTGGCCCTGGCACTGATCCCTGTGGCACTCCACTAATTAAAGGTTGCCATCCTGAAAATGCCTCCCTTATTCCAATTCTCTGTCTTTATTAGTTAAATAGCCAATCCTCTATCCATGCTAATATACCATCCCCAATACCATGAGTTCTTATCTTATTAAGTAGCCTTATTTGTGGCACCTTATCAAACGCCTTTTGGAAATCCAAATATATTACATTTACTGGTTCCCCTTTTATCTATCCTGCTTGTTACCACCTTAAAGAATTCTAATAAATTTGTCAGGCATGATTTCCCCTTCATGGAGCCATGCTAACTGCTTGATTATATTATGCATTTCTAAATGTCTGCTATTACATCCTTTATAAATAGACTCTAACATTTTCCCAATGATAGATGTTAAGCTAACTGGCCTATATTTACCTGTTTTTTGTCTCCCTCCCTTTTTGAAAAAGGGTGTTACATTGGCAGTTTTCCAATCCCCTTGGACTTTGAAGGATTACTACCAGTGCATCCACTATCTCTGCAGCTACTTCAGCTACTTCCTTTATATCCTAGGATGCAACCCATCAGGCCCAGGGGACTTATTGGCCTTCAGCCCCATTAGTTTACCCAGTACTTTTTCTCTAGTGATAGTTATTGTATTTATTTCCACCCCCCACTTTTGCCTCTTGAGTATTTAGTATTTTTGGAATGCTATTAGTGTCTTCTACCATGAAGACTGATGCAAAGTACTTACTCAACTCCTATGCCATTTCCTGGCTCCCCATTATTATTTCCCTAGCCTTATTCTCTAATGGACCATTGTTCACTTTGGCCTCTCTCTTCCTTTTTATATATTTAAAGAAGCTCTTACTGTCTGTTTTTATATTACTTGCTAGTTTACCCTCAAAGTTTATTTTCTCCCTCTTTCTTTTTTTGTTCATTTGTTGGTTTTTTAAAACTTTCTCAGCCCTCTGGGTTACCACTAATCTTTGCTACATTGTATATTTTGCTTTGAATTTGATATTTTCCTTAACTTCCTTGGTTAACCATGGTTGGTTTATCCCCTTCCTAAAATCCTTCTTCCGCACTGGGATATATCTTTGTTGTGAGCCATGAACTATTTTCTTAAATGTCTGCCATTGTTAATCACTGTCTTTTCTGCTATACTTCCTTTCCCAGTCCACTCCAGCCAGCTCTGCCCTCACTCCTTTGTAATTACCCTTATTTAAGTTTAGCACGGTTGTTTCTGACCCAAGTTTCTCTCACTGAAGCTAAATGCTAAATTCTATCATGTTATGGTCACTATTTCTTAGGGGGTCTTTTACTCTGAGATCGTTTATTAAACCTGCCTCATTACATTATTACCAGATCCAAAATAGTATGCTCCCTGGTTGGATCTGCAACATATTATTCTAGGAAACTGTTCTGAATATACTCTATGTTTTCTTGCTCATTGCTACCTCTGCCAATTTGATTTTCCAAATCTACATGAAGATTAAAGTCAACCATGATTAATGTACTGCCTTTTTTACATGCCCTCATTTCCTGATTTATTCTCTGTCCTACAGTATAGATACTATTAGGGGGCCTATTATAGACTACTCCCACCAATGTCGTCTTCCCCTTGTTATTTCTTACCTCCACCCGTATGGATTCTACATCTTCCGATCCAAGATCATTTCTTGCTATCATACTTATTCCATCTCATACTAACAAAGCTACCCCACCATGCTTTCCTTCCTGCCTGTCCTTTCGAAAAGTCACAGACCCCTGAATATTTAGTTCCCAGCTTTGATCTCTTTGTAAGCTACCAGTTCCCCTTGATCCAATCTGCTTGTTACATCCTCAAAGAACTCTAATAAATTTGTCAAGCATATATTTTTGAAAGGGAAATTTATGTTCACTCTGCCTGATAGTATTATAAGCTTCTAAATGTTCTACTACCACCTCCTTTAATGGATTCTAGCATTTTCCCAATGACAGGTGTTAGATTGACTGGCCTACAGTTTCCTACTTTCTTGAATAGAGGTATTACTTTTGTAGTTTCCCAATCTGTTGGGAACTTTCCAGAATCTAGGGAATTTTGGAGGATTATCAACAATTGCACCTACTATTTCTGCTGACACTTCTTTTAAGGGTGCAGGCCATCAGGCTCAGGAGACTTGTCAACCTTTAGTCCTATTAAGTTACTGTGATTGTTTTAAGTTCCTCCCTTTTTTTCCTCTTGTATTCCTATAATTCTTGGGACGCTTTTTGTGGCTTGTCCTGTGAAAACACATACAAAATACATGTTCAAGGTCTCTGGCATTTCCTCGTTTCCCATTATTCATCAGTTTCACCCTCTAAGGAACCAACACTTACTTAAGCTACTCTCCCCCTTTTTTTCATACTGGTAAAAGGTTTTAGTGCCTGTTTTTATATCTCTTGCTAATTTTCTTGCATACTCCAATATCTCCCACTTTCTTTTTCAGTCATCCTTTGCTAAAAATGTTTCTAATCTTCTGGGCTCCCATTGATCTTTGCAGCATTGTTGTACTACTCGTTCAATTTGATACCACCCTTTAACTTCCTTAGTTAGCCACGGATAGTGTCTTTCCTTCTCGATGGAATGTGGCTTGAGAATTATGAAATGTCTCCTTAAATATCTGCCGCTGCTTCTCTACCATCTATCCTTTAAATCTATTTTCCCATTCCACTTTAGCCAACTCCATTCCCTTGTAATTGCCTTTATTTAAGTTTAAGATGTGTTGTGCTATTATAATGACATAATACCTTGGACTTGTACAAGACACAAGACACTAATCACTCAAGGGATTGGGTAAACATGTTGTGGATTAATTTATTAAGACCAGGCATGTGAGAACAGTTATACGTGTGTATAAAGCCGGACGACATCAGAGCTGTGTGTGTGCTCTGCTCAAAGAAAAAGTGAAACTAAAATGATCATATCATGATGTCATGCTAATGTTCTTTAAAGGCATATTTCAACAAGATTCTGACCCAAATTTCTCATTCTCCAATATAATGTAAAATTCTATCGTGTTATGATCACTCTTATCTAGAAGATCCTTTACTATATGGCCATTAATTAATCCTGGCTCATTAAACATGGCCAGGTCTAAAATAGGCTGTTCCCTGGTTGGTTCTAGAACACATTGTTTTAAGAAACTCTCCCAGATACACTCTGAACTTATCCTCCAGATTACTTTTGCCAATTTGAATTGTCCGATCTATGTGAAGATTTAAATCTCCTATGATTGTTACAATACCTTTCTTACAAGCCCTCATTGTTTCTTGATCTATGCTGTGCTCTACAATGTAGTTCCTGTCAGGGGGTCTATAAACCACGCCGCCAGTGAATTCTTTCCTTGGCTGCTTCGTATCTCCACCAAAATGATTCTACATTTGGTACTCTGAACCGTGATCATATCTCCCCACTGTACTGATCTCATTCTTGATTAACACAGCCACCCCACCACATTTCCCTTTGCTTCCTGTCCTTTTGAAATGTCAAATAACCTTGAATATTCAGACCCCAGCCATGGTCACTTTGCAACAATATCTCTGTAATGGCTATCATATCATACTCATTTATTTCTATTTAAACTCTAAATTCATCTATCTTTTTATAAACACTATGTGTATTCAGATAAAGAGCCTTTAATCCGTCTTTTTACCATTTTTCCCTACACTGACCCTACCTCCTACCCCCACCCCCTGTATTTAGTTTGTGCTCCTCATTCTAATTATTCAGTGAAATGGCTAACTTTAAAAATTATATTTTTAACCATAAGATTAAATTTATGATTATGTAAAAGGTATTCATCAATTAAAACACAAAGGGTAGGAGTCAGAATCTGTCATAACAAGTCAGGTCATAATTGATTTGTAGGAGGCATTTGAGTGTTGCTCTGACTTTCCTTTCCATTACTGAAGGGAGTAACTTGGTGCTTTTTATGCAAGATTCTGATTGGAGCCAGGAGTTCACCATGTCTGTTTTAAGAACCTACTGTTGTCTAGGCACTTTAGGGTGGAGGTGTCCTGGGAGATTTTTAAAATTTGTACATCGGCTAAATCTTTATTGCATACCATCATTATCAACCTGAATGAACTAAACTGGAGTGTCTTTTCTATAAATGCAGTGCTAAGCAAGAAGTATAGTAGTTCAAAAACAACATTTCCACTATAACCTCAAATGTAACATGGGATTAAAAACTGTAAAAAGTGCTCAAACACCATCAGCTTAGTTTTTTTTAGGTTTGGCTACCACTTGCTTTTATGAGACCGAAAGATCAGCTTTCAGATCAGTAAGTGATACTGAAAGCGGAAACTATTTGCAAGCCCTACTTTTACTTTGCCTTTTTTTAAAAAGAAAATCCAATAAAGTAGTTAATGTTAAACCCTGGTTTTCAAGTACTTGTATGTGATGCCTCCTTGAGGCGTATGTTTGAATAATTGTCGCAAAATAAGTAAAAGCAGAGAGGCACATTTACTGCAGGTAGTCTGATTTCACGTTTCAACAAGTTTAATTAGAATGCACTTAAATACGACTACTTTATTGCATAGGTGTGTCGCTACTTGATTTGTCCACAGTATGTTTTCCCTAATGTTGTCTAATCCTATCAATGCCCAAAATGTATGGGGCTGGTTTGCTTAAATATTTGGATATTGATTATGTGCCTATTTGAATGTGCTGCCAGGGTAAGAACAGCAATGTTCTTTTATTGTAGAGAGGCTGGGTGCATACAAAGACACATTGAAAATAAGTATAACCACATATCAATATGGCTCAGCTAAGGTTGGTTTATCAACTGTCATCTGTAGCAAGTTGTCTTATGTATTATAAAAAGACCTCCTGAGGAATTGTAATAAACCAGTAATTTGACTTTTCTGTCTATATAATTTTGATTTTTAAGCTTTCCTTTTCAAATTTTAAATACTTTTTAAAGTCAGAGTCTAATTATCTTTCTCTGCCCCTCCGCTCTCCACTTTCCACCTTCCACTTTTATTCCCTTTCGAATGTGTTCTGCAATTAAAAGGAAATTATTTGTGAATAGCGTTATTTTTGCTGCATTGAAGTTCTAGATAGCTTTTTTTCGAGTGGGTATTTCTGTATCAAATAGCTTCTCTATCAGAAAATATGTGACTTCCTCTCCAGTGCAGATTACAAAAAAAGGAATGTTGGTATACTTTATCCTTCCTTCCATCAGTTTTATATTTGTATGCTTGTTCTCCTCCATTTACTCCTTTCTTGTTGATGCTGTCTATCCATGTTCCAATGTTGCTCCCTGCTGCCCTGGAGCTGGTGTCTTGTACAGCTGCACACAATGGTCAGCTTTTAATCTTGATCTTGTCTTCTCTTAATGGCTTACTACATTGTGATGTAGTACTAAGTCATGGAGCAAGTTCAGCTCATAACCTGCAGTATTTTAATTCAGAAGTGTCACCAACAAAATGAAGCATCGCACAACTGGAATGGTGGAGGCAAACTGTCAGCTATTTGATCCCAGTGAGACCTCCTGGAACGTGTGCACATGTTGGGTAAAGACAGGAATGATCCTAACTATGGTGATTTCCATGGTTGAACGGCTTAACCATTTCCATGTCTAGATTCACTATGAAAATTGCTGCTTGCGAACTGCAGAGGAGGGCAGCTGGTGCCAATGCGATTATATTTTAGCATCAGACCCTAGTTTCAGGAAAGAAGGGGGACATCATGACTAAAGGAGTAAATAATAGAGAGAGATTGATTGATTATACAAGTATGAAAATAGTGAAAGAAAGGATTAAACATACTAATATTCTTCTGCAGATACTTGCATTAGTACTAACTATCCACAATGTTTACTTGGGGTGTCTTTCTGGATCGAAGAGTTCAGAGACCTATTTGGTGTAGGTGGAGAGGGAGAGTTGGGACAGAATGCTGTTTATGGAGTATGGACCATGAAATTGGGTTGTCAGCTAGTTTCCAAAGAACAGAGCCTTATGCAAAGTTTTGTGTACACTTTGAAAGGTTATACACTCCTTTTGTATGCAAAGAATGCATTTGAGTTATCTTCCAAGTATGTATAATGTAATCAATATATACATTGTGATAATCTATAAAGTATCCTGTCTTATGTTTAACAAATGAGCAGTTCAGTGAAGATGAATTATAGTATGAATGTTAACTATATGCTAAATATATGTTCTATTAAAGCACATGATGTGGGCTAAACTGAGAAATGGAATTTTCATTTTGGGTGCAATTGGCAATCTTTGTGCCCATTTTGAGAAGTTTTTCTTGTGTTCTTGGGCACTCATTTGTATTGTGCCATGTGCAAAATCTTGCATGAACCCAGTGCAATTGGGTAGTTGTTTTAAAACATTTTTAAAATTGCTTAAAAAACCTATACCTTGATGTGTGGTAACTTAGTGCAGTTTGATTTAACACAGCTGAAAATGGGAGCATTTTTAATCAGCATCAAACCATCACCTGCAAATAACCAGCTTTTAAATGACAAAATGTCATCTAGAAAAACAACCATTTACTTGTTAATTTTGGGGTACAATGGTTAGTTTCTTCAATTTTGATCTGACTTTCAAAAAGCTTATAAAATGTGCCAAATGTCCCTTGTACCCAAAAGGACCAGCTTAATTTTTAAAGCTTCCTTAAGGGCTGCAAAATGCAATGGTGGAAACACCCAAAAGTGTTCATCCAGCAGGAATAGCCTGTTTTGTGGGCAGGGTTGTCTTAGTGATGATGTTTAAACTAGCTCAAAAGATTGTGGAAACTAGATTTGCATTGAACGTAACTTTGCCACCGCTGCAATGTGGCTGCAGTGTGTATTACATAACACTATATGGCACAGAAGCAGGCCATTTTCTCCATCTAGTCCATGCTGGCATTTTATGCCCCACTAGTATCATCCCATCCTTTCTCATCTCACTCTCTATTCCCTTCTCCCTCAAATAGCCCCCTCTGGTAGTGGATTCCACATTCTTGCCATTCTGGATGAGGATGTTTCTTCATGCACCATCCACAAGATGCACTGCAGCAACTTAATGAGACTTCTTTTGTCGGCATCTTCCAAACCTGTGACCTTTGCCACCTGGAAGGATAACCTCAGCAGATGTATGGGAAAATTGCCATCTCCAAGTTCTGCACACCATCCCTCCTTGAGAATACATTGCCACTCCTTCATTTGAGACAAAACCCTGGAACTCCCTGCCTAACAGCTTTGTGGGAGTATCTTCACCAGACAGACCACAATATTTCAAGAAGGTGGCTCATCATTTTCTTAAGAGCAATTAGGGGCAATAAAAGCTGACCCTCCCAGCAACACCCACACCCTGTGAACAGTGAAACAAGCAGAAATAAAAAGCATTCTAAGGATAGTTCTGTCAATAGTATAGTCAGCATGTAGGCGTAGAAAAACCTGGACTTTTTTAACAAGGAAGGTAGATTAAATTTTTTAGATGACTAACAATTTATTACTGTTAAGATTCCAGTGGGGATTCGTAAACTAAAATAAACAAATTTTCAGACTGACCCACCCTAAGTGAAGAAATTACCAAACAAGATTTCACTTTTATGTAACTTTTACTTTAATGCAAGTCAGAATCGACGGAAATTAAAAGCAATTCACGGTTAGTATGAACTATAAATTACGCATGGAATAGCATTTACAACAGCATTTACTTGAGTCAGTTGGCAGTCCATTCCACCTGTATGGTCCTAGTTTTAACTACACAGTTCTTCCAAGTTGAATCCCAGTTGCTTTCCTCCAAGGACATAGCTGCTGCCTGAGGAGAATTAGCTTCCAATTAAACAGGGCTCCGCCCATGCAGTCTTCCCTATATGAGACACTTCTTTATGGAACCTTCTCGACTCTTGGCTCTCGTTGGTCATAGCATGTATCCACCAGAACCATCTTTGCTTTCACACAGTATGGCTGATTCTTGGCATTCAGTCGCATGGAAGTAAGAAACAATGGCAGCAGTCCTAAACGTGTTTTCCAACCGCTCAGGAATCCACCTCTCTGACTTGACTTGTTGACCACCTCTCCTCCTTTCCAGCTCACCCCATTCCTCTTTCTGTCTGTGTGCCACATGACCTCTGTTTTTCAACTTGCTTCCTGTTGGTACTGCATCCAGGTCAAGGGTTATCAGATCACATGGACAAGTATTTCTTATCCAAAAATTTACAATTTTACAAGTGATACAAACTTTTATTCCCTTTATAAGTAAGTGATACAAACTATGTTTTTGTCAAACGTTTTTAAAGACAATTGTAGATTTTCCCCCAAATATTTTGGAATAATTACAAATTTTCCTTATTACTAATGCTTCCAGGTCAAAGGCTATCAAAATTTAGTGAATTTGTTTGACTTTTCTCCCTATGACAACCTGATCACTTTGGCATGTCTCCAAGTTCAGATGTTTATCCAGAATTCTCTGCTTTACTTTGAGTTAAAGGTACATTTCAAAACACTACAACATGGTTTAAGTTCCGTGTTCATGATAACTCTAATATATACTACTTTAAGCCAAGAAAATATTTTATAAGGAGATTTCACAAGTTTCACTTTCGCCCCAAATGTTCAAATTAATTGTAGAACAGTTGCTGACAGGTGGGCCATATATTCATTCTATCTTTGGTCTTTGACAAAGCTGCTGTTAAGCTGGACATTGGAATTGTGTTCACTGTAGTCTGTCCTGATCATGATCTGGAAAACTCATTGCCTGATGACACATTTTCCAACCTAATGGAATATATATTTTAAAATAAAAGCAATCTTTCCTCCAAAAATTCCAGTTCTAAATAGTGCATCAGTATGGAGGGTTAAACTAAACGCCATTTTTTTTTGTAAAAAGCCTACTTGATGAACCCATTGTTTCCTTTGTTAGAAGAAAATGGCTGGATATTTATAAAGGACTCATGATCCATTTCAATTTCTCTGTTTTCTTTCTTCCTCTTCGCTGTTTTAGCCAACTCTTGAGGTCAAATGTTTTATTACTGTGAAATACTGAAAATTAGCATTTTTATTAATTTTTTTTGCACTGGGAATTGGTTGCAAATTGGTTGTCCTTTGGCTAGTTGGAGAACTAATTCAGCTGAAATAATCAAATTTAAAAGACTGATACAGTCGAAATGAACTCTAAGCCAAGACCAGGTGTTTCTATTTTGTGTGGCGTTAAACTAGCTTGCGGGATTAGTCTCTGACACAACTGCAAAGATGATTAAATTTGACCAAATATCCAGAAGGGAAAAGTGGAACCTTGACCACTGCTTGCTAGCCTGCTAGTAAAAATGTTTGATTCTCTGAATTAAGAACAAAGTCTAAAATACTTCTATAATAAATTTGCATCTGCTGTAGGTGGTCCCTTTGGTTCAGTAACACAGTCATTCCTGTAAGTAGTTGGACCGGCTTATGATTATGGGACTTGACTCCCACTACCTTATGTCTGCTTGTTAGAACTGGAGGAACCATGATGGATGCTCTTGTGAAGCAAACTTGTATTTCTTGAAATTCACTAATGATTTTCAACACGCCTGTTAAATTTCCTCCTAGCTTTATTGTTACAATAAAGATGACTTGATTTAATTCACTGCATCAGATGAGGAGACCAGTGCTGTATGTCTCTAGCATTTTCCATTTATATTTCAGATTGCCAGCATTTGTGTTTTTGATTGTTTTTATTTATGTTAAATATGGTTTGCTACTTGGAAGCTATGGAAAAACAAACATTATTAGCATTCCAATCTTTTGTAGAATATTGATAGGAAAATATGCATAGGTTAGAAAAAAGGTTTGATCATATCTCCTAGTCAATGCTTTCACAAATAAATTCCTTTGTGCACAATCTATATATTTGTCATAGGAACAGGAGGAGGCCATTCAACCACTCTAGCCTGTTCTGTCTTTTCAGTTAGATTTTGGCTGATTTGTATTTTAATCCTAAGCTACCTGCCTTGGTTCCATAACCCCTAATGCTCTTACCCAACAAAAATCGATCTCTGTTTTGAAATTTACAATTGACCCCAAGCCTAATGCAGATTTTCCAGAGTGTGTTCCAGATTTTCACTGGGCTTTGTGTAAAGAAGTGCTTCCTGACATCACCCCTGAACAACCTAGCTGTAATTTTAAAGTTAGGCTCCTTGTTCTGGACTCCTCTGCACCCTTGTGCTGCTGCTGCTGCCTCCCCCCACCCCCGCCTCCAAAGTAGAGGAAATAGTCCCTCTCTCTACCCAATGAACTCCTTTAATCATTTTACGCACCTCAATTAGATCATCCCTTAATCTTCTATACTTGGGCAAATGTATAATCATGGCCTAGACCATGGTGTACAGGGCACAATTTCAATGTTTGTGGATGATATGAAACTTGGAAGCAGTGTAAGACAGATAGTATAGAACTTCAAAAAGACATAGACAAATTGGTGGAATGGGCGGACAGTTGGCAGATGAAGTTCAACATAGAGAAGTGTAAAGTAATTCATTTTGGTAGGAAGAATATGGAGAGGCAATATAAAATCAATTGCACAATACTAATGGGGCTGCAGGAGCAGAGGGACCTGGGTGTATGTCATTGAAGGTGGCAGGACACGTTGAGAGCATGGTTAATAAAGCATATAGAGTACAAGAGCAAAGGCTGAACTTGTATAGGATGCTAGTTTGGCCTTAGCTGGAGTATTGTGTCTAGTTCTGGGTGCTGCACTTTAGGAAAAAATGTGAAGGCATTAGAGAGAGTGTAGTAAAAATTCAGGAGAATGGTTTCTGGGATGAGGAGCTTCAGGTATGAAGATAGGAGAAGTTAGGGCTGTTTTCCTTGGAGAAGAGAAGGCTGAGAGGAGATTTGATAGAGGTATTCAAAATCATGGGTCTAGACAGAGTAGATAGGGAAAACTTATTCCCACTCGTGAAAGGAGCAAGATAGCACAGATTTGAAGTATTTGGTAAATGAAGCAAAGGCGACATGAGGAAAAACTTTTTCACGCAGCAAGTGGGTAAGGTCTAGAATGCACTGCCTGAGTGTGGTGGGGGCAGGTTCAACTGAAACATTCTAAAGGGAATTAGGCTGTCATAAAGGAAGAATTTGCAGGTGGGGAGAAGGCAGGAGAGTGGCACTAAGTGAACTGCTCATTCAGAGAGCTGGTGCAGACATAGGCTAAATGGCCTCCTGTGCTGTAATAATTCTGTCATTCATTGGGAGCTGATCAAGTTAATAAGTATGGCAAGGCTTGGTTCCAAACTTGGATGTTTTATTCCATAATACATTTTGAAGAATGTTAAACATCTAGCTTTATCAAAATGTCTGGACTCCTACTTTTATGCATAGATTCTAACTAAATAATGTTAAACTGATCACTAAAAAATTAGGCTCTGGTTATCATGTCACTTCCAGCCACCTTTCCCTTTTTTCTAACTCTAACGTTGTAGGCAGCAGCATCCAACAATGCATACCTATTGATGAAAAGGACCTTGTTGACCTTTATTGTCCTGATTTTTTTTTTTTAAAAGTTGAATGTGTTAGGAATACATGCATGAACATGTTTTTAAAAGTCAAATTAATATCTTGGATGGAGGCTTTGTTGTCATTTCATCCTGATTTTATTTGACTTACTACCATTGGGAGAGGGAAAATTGTACATGTGAATGTGGAGTTGCTGGGGGTGGGGGGTGCGAGGCTGTGGTGGAGAAAGTCATTCAATAGCTGGCATTCACAAAGCATTGGCTACGACTTCTGTTGGTTTCTCAGCTACTATTTAGCCAGGTCCTGTTTTCTTAATTCTCAAATGGCCAACATTCCAGGGGACGACAAAGAAAATGCTTCAAAGAAATCCGCCTTTAGTGTGGCAGCATTGACATTAATGATTGGGAGGAGCTTGCTACCAGTTGTTCATGATGGCGGCAACTTGTCCATCAAGCTGCACCACGCTTTGAGTCTCAACATCCTAATGATGAGGCAGAGCGACAGCAAAGAAGGAAAGAAAATAAAGCAAAGCCTGCGCCCTGGTTCCCACTACCCTGTGGACATCTTGCCCCATGTGCCCAAAGATCTGCGGGTCGAGAATTGACCTGTTCAGTCACATGAAGACCCATGGAAGAAACTTGCGACCCTGAGTAGATGCCACCCTTGAATTGAGGGGCAGGCGATGACAATTTAGCATTTTCCATTGTAAACATTAGGAAGGTGTTTAATAGAATGGAAATGACATTCTATCCCCATTGACCTTCATTCTGCATTTTATTTGTTTGGAATAAAAACAAAACATGTTGGGAATGTACAGGTGTGTCAACATTTGAAAAAGGAGATTAACAGTTCGGGTAGTGACTTTGTTATAATTTCGTCCTGATGTGCTCTGTCTTTAGTTAGCATTTGAAATGGAGGTTAAGAAAATTGGCAATTCAGCAGTCTGCTACCACAGACGTAGGCTGGATTGTATTTTGTTATTAGGTAAATAATTGGCAGGTATTTTGGGTGTATTAGTCTTCAGAACGGTGTAACGGAGTGAAATTTTATCATTTGCTAATTTGAGGCTGCGTTCTCTCGTTTCTTCCTAAGGTGTTCAACTACTAATTTTCCTTTGATTATCAAGTAATCATTTGCCTAATTTATTTTAGGATTTTTTTTTTTTAGTAGACTGTTAAATGAAGTACAGTGTCACAGCTCTAGCTCTTGGATATTTTCCTATAGATTGGATACTGGTTTTGATGGCGATCGCCTTTTAAATAATAATGCAACAAGGTGGTGTCAACAGTCATGCCCTCCATCTTGCATTACCTCATCTAAAGTACTTAAGTATGTATGCAGTGACAGATTGTCTTTCAAGAAAGTGTGAAATCAGCAGTTTAATTAGATACTTGAAACTTATTCATGTAGTTTGAGGCAAAGTATTGATGTTTACTGACATAATGCACCAAAATTATGGGATATTGTTCAACCTAGAGAAAATGCCATGGGAACTCTTGTAGTGCTTTGATACACATGGAGTCAATACCTGAAGTTACACTAATTGGAATAGTTGAGTGGTTGTATGGACATTTTTAAAGTGTATAGCTTTTAAGATCAATCCTACACGAGTGCATCATTTTGGATTGAAAAATTTTAGGAGTTTGAACTTTTTTTCATTTCTGCAGAATGAAAACTTTGTGAATTTTAAGATCACTTAATCTTTTTTTGGTCTGGCAGATAAATTACTGTATCTGCTCCTTTGTAATCTGTTGATGAAAAGACTTTGAGCTGCTTTTTATTGTGGTGCTATAAAGGTTTCTCTTTCTCTCCTGTCCACCCCCACACCAAATCTTTGTTCTCTTAAATTAGGTCATATCAAAAAAGATCAGATGATGCAAAACAATTTTAAAATTTCTTATCTTTCTTTAAAAAATCCCTTCATGGCCTGGCTCCTCCCTCTGTGTGCAATCTGTTGAGGCCCTAAACTTTTAAAGTTTTCTCTCCCTGCATCGTCTCCTTTTATGGAACTCTTTGACCAAGCCTTTGGTCAACTGATACTTTGAGTATGTTACCCCATGATTTATTCATAACCTGTTAAACATTACAGTTATGTTATATGAAATATTGCTCTTTATAAGCACTTTCTCATTTAATTTTTCTTTACATGATCTAACTTTTTGTACTTTGTATATATTTTGAAATGCATTAGATAATGGGTGACTAATTTTAATTTTGTTCAATACAAGATCGTTCTAAACTTTTTGCTCGATACCTGAAGGAAATATGACTAATTGCTGTCTCTACATCTGTAAATTATTCACTAAAGAAAATCTCTTTGCTGAGAAAATATTCCCTGATTTGGAGCTCAGGAAGTGGGGCGGGGAAATCAACTTAACCAATAATTTTGTGTAATACAAAAATATTGGAAAGTATCTTGCTTTATATCAGCACTTTAAAGCTAGCAATTCCCAGATATTGCAGGGAATCACTGCTTAACACTTGTTCTGTACGATACCATTAACCACAAGGTTACTTTCTCCCAGTCAACCACTGTGAGTAAACAGCTTTGACACAATGTATTTGTAACAGAAATGGCTCTGTAATTGTAGTGAAACTAAATTTTTAAATCACACTTAAATTTATATTAAAAATTTACATTTTACATACACTTACAATTCCTGTTTCTCCTATCAAACTCCTAAAATTCAACACTTTGTTTTTACTTTCTACCCACGGTGTTATCCAAGGTCATGTTTGCTCTCATTCGAGACCTTCCCTGTTTTGTTAGCAATATGCAAATATGAGAGGACAAAAGGCAACCGCTCCAACCATCTTAATTACGAAAAAACCTGCATTGTCTATAAATGTTGCATTAAAGTTTAGATTGGCATTTCCTGTCACCATGTTCTGAATTCCCACATCCATACTTATAATAGAAACTGTCTACGTAAACTCATAATGTAATTATATTCGTACCAATAATGCAGATATCGCCTTCTACCACTGGAAAGCAAATGTGGACATAGCAATTTATAATGGAAATGTAAAAATCAACCAAAGGAAAGTCTGATTCAGAATTCAACAGGCTATTACATTAGTGAAGATTCATTTTGCTTGTGGTTGAATCTGTAAGTTGCTCTTAAACTTTTTGAGTCAGATTTTTTCTGACACAAATGGCTTAAAATAAATTGTATTTGTACTTGTATTTGATATCTAATCTTCCATGAAATTGCTTTCCTTCAGTGTGTTTGCTCCACATTACTTGTTGATCTCATTTGGAGAGATCTGTTTTCAAAATAAACCATATTACTAACTGGCATCTTGAGGTGAATGACAGCATAAGTTCCTGGTACCTATAAATTTCTGAGCACTCCAACTAAAATCTGCTCTAATCTAGCCAAGCATTGTGTACAAAAGTTCAAAATATCTAAACTCTACTTGTCTTTTTCTCCATGGAGATTAATATTTGTGCTGTGAACTCTTTGCCAGAACTGGAAGATATTTCAGATGAACAGTGTATTTTTTTTAAAAAATGAACTAAAGAAAGGGGAAAGGAAGGAAAATAAATGCTGGCACATACATGCACAGAAATTTATTGTGAGAAAATGGATGGTTGACATGATAGTGTGAATTAATATAAGATTATAAGAATAATTAAAATAGTAGATTCTGTTCTGCCCACATGCGTAACCCCAAGCTTCCTGTTGCATATTATTTGAGTGACTGTGATCTCTAGTATTTGCCTTCCACATTGTTGCAATAAAGGTCAAAGCCAGCTCTAAGAACCGCACTTTAACAGCTCCCTATTAGAAAAAAGGTAGCAATCTGACTTTTGTATTCACTTTAATAACTTCAGACCTTTTATTCAGGGGTGCTGACAGTGTGGGATGGGTGGAAGGTGGATGGACAGCTTGGTGTTAGGAGTGGTAACCTTCCATTAGTGGCAGTCCGCACTTTGTGGCACCCTACACGTTTTCTTCTTCCAGGTTCCTGTAGCCTGCTACTTTACCAGCTTTTTGTTCTTCCAGTTCCACCTGCCTCTCACCCATTTAGTCAATAACATTGTCTCACAATTGTCTTTAATTTTGTCGTGACTCCTACTCCCTTTTGTGAATATCAAGTTTGCCATTAAACCATTTTCTTTATTTCATGTTTACTTTTATAGATTGTTCCCTCTTGTTCCCATTCTCTTTTTTTGTTTTGCTTTTAAAAAATGCTGTTCATCTGGAACATCATCCAGTTCTGACGAAGAGTCCACACCTGAAAGGTTAACTTGTTGCTTCTTTGGAGAACATAAACAGCTGCTGACCTAGTCAGTGATGCCCACATCCATGGAAGAGTTTTTTAAAAAGTATTTCCAGCATTTTCTGTTCTTTTTTGTTGTTTTTTTTCCCCATTGTAGATTTATTTATTGATTATTAAGTAGTGGAAATAACTATCCCTGAAGAGCTAGTGGGCAAATACTTTGCCTAATACAGCACTGAGTCATAGATGGCAAGATGATCCCAATCAATGCTAAGTTAGCTGAACTTGGAAAGTGTTGAGGTGTACAAATGCCCTGGGCCAGGGAGGGGCGGGGGGAAACTATCAAGTAACTTTTAATGTAAAATGTTAGGGGTATGCTATACATAAAGATAACATTAGGCTTGTTTTAAGCTGCTACGACTTACTAGTCTGATGTGCTGGAGAAAAGCTTGAAGTGCATAACCCAGCAACAGTTTTAGAATGTAGGGAAGATGATTTGGGGAGGGATATCTCCTGTAATGGGATATTCCAAATTCCTTTTTGAGGCACATGAGCAACGCCACACTGTCCTATCTGCGGTGCTTATTAGTTGTGTTTGATAATGCATCAATTGATGAATTCTGTGCTTTGGACTTTATGTACTTTTATGTTGAAGTTTGAAAAGTGGAGCAGAAAGCATCAGGGCTTTCGAAGGGGCCTTTAAAATTATTGTAAACTGCAACAGATAAGTGTTTTTTTCCCGTCTCAAATGGTCTTTGATGCTTGTAATAGTGCAGCCGATGAAGAATTAATATGCCCACAGAATGGAATTGAGAGGTGCTTGGAGATAATGAAGTTGTATTTGACTCAAATGCCTTGGCAAACAATCATTATGCTTTGTTCCCTCAACACTGTCCAGCCATAAATGAGTTACTGTCCCACGCCTGATGGATATAGCTAGATGCGATATGTACTATTGTGCAAATAAATCTGCTGTGGTTAATTGTACTGAGAAAATACTTCCCCTTTAAAACCCTGTGATACAATTTCCAGTGCATTGCTGCAGGGAGTTCCTCCAAGCAGTACCCTAAGCTGAATCATCAGCTGCTTCATCAAGGACCTTTCCTCCATTATGACAGAAGTGGGGATGTTCACTGTCGTTACTATTCAGTACCATTGCTGCAAGATCTGAACAACACCCAGCCTGGGCTCATAGTGGCAAATAACATTCATGCCACACAAGTGCCAGGTAATGACCATCTCCAAAAAAAAAAGAGCCTGACCACCACCTCTTGATATTCAATTACCATTGTCAAACTACTCCACTGTTAACTTCCAGGGGCATGGGTCACCATTGACCAGAAACCTAACTGGACTAGCCACATAACCTACTGTGACAAGAATAGGTTAGAGGCTGGGTATTCTGTGGTGAGTGGCTCGCCTCCTGACTCCCAAGCCTCCACCATCTGCAAGTCACGTCAGGAGTGTGATGGAACACTCGCTTCTTGCCTAGATGAGTGCAGCTCCAAAAACACTCAAGCTCGACATAATCCAGGACAAAGATAAAAGCAAAGAACTGCGGATGCTGGAAATCCAGAACAAAAACAAAAACAGAAATACCTGGAAAAACTCAGCAGGTCTGGCAGCATTGGTGGAGAAGAGCACAATTGACGTTTCGAGTCCTCATGACCCTTCAACAGAACTAAGTAAAAATAGGAAAGGGGTGAAATATCCCCTAGTCATCTTCGGTAGATGACTAGCCTAATTAATAGTGATTGGGTAGTTGGCCTGTAAGGGAGGATTCACTGGGATTGCCAAATGAACATGTTGCATTTTGAGTTCTAATTATATTGGCAGTGGTAAAGCAAGCCATCCAACTAAATGGTGTTTGCATTTGTAAACATCTTTTTTAAGGCTGAAATGGCCTTTTTGTTTAAATATTCTGCAGACAATAATGTAGCACAAGCAAATGCAAAATTGTTCCGTTTTATGAACCTGCACAGACTTTAGCTCCATTGCCCTTCATGGTAGCCCTTCAAACAGGACCATTTTGTTCTAAACCTTAAAATCCAAGAACTTCATAAAACAGGAGGAGGTCATTTCTGTCTGGAAGAGCTATCTGCTTAGTCCCATTTTCTTGCAATTTTCAATATCCTTTTAAAGTGTGTTTTCAAATATTTATCCACTTCCCTTGTTTTTGAAAAAAGCTGTTGTACATTCTGCTTCTGTCATATTAATGGGAGAACATTCTGGATGCTGTAACAACCCTCTAAATAAGAAATGTTCTATTGGTTATCATGCCTTCCTGCCTTTTAGTCACTGACCTACCAATTAATTTAAGTATTTCTTATCAGAACTGCTCAATCTGATCTGCTTTTCCAGAGCCACTTTTTCTTTGGTGTCTCATTCATTAAAGCCCGTCATCTTTGGTATCAGGTTTGTAAATTTTCTTCCTTGCGCTTGTTTGGTATTGACAGTCATGCATCCAAATCTGGACACACTTATCTAACTGTAGTCTTAGCATTGCATCTATGCCCACATCAATTTATTTGCTTGCCTCTCTAACACATGTTTGTCTGATTTCTGAATTATCATTGCTCTTCTCCAGAGAGTTATCATTTATTGCATATTTTCCTCTTGCCCTCCCAATATGCGTCATCTCATTTCTTTTTGTAGTTTATCTTTCTACTCAAACTATTAATTTGTATATTCTCCTGCTTTGCACACTTAACCTGACTTCCCATTTCTGTCATCTTTTAACTTAAGGGGCCATATCTTAAAGTTTATGTGGTGAATATCCATCTGGTAGAGGAAGAAGCTGGAGCCAGTCTGACTTCAACATGGGGTTTATTCACAAAATACAGTGTAACATAAGTGCAGGCTACTTTTCCCTTTCATATAGTTTTCCCACACAGGTGGAGACTGTGCCCTCATCTCTCCCCAATTAGTATCAGCAACTCTTAATCACAACTAGAGCATGCACTCCATTGTCACAGCGTTTGCAACATTAACACCTTACATTCAAATCCACACAGTGATCCTATCTTTGTTTATATTCCTCCTGTTTAAAACCTGTTTTTATATGGATGATTTGAGTTTGGGGAGTACAGCCTTGAGTTTAAAGTAAGAAATTTGTCAAACAGTGAAGAGACCATAAAAGATTTAAGGCAAATATTATTAGAACAGTGGGAGTGTGATGCAGGTGGGGAACAGTGCATATACAAACGATACAAAGGTGCTAGAAGCTGTGGATGAACAGATACCTGTAGTTCAAATACACAATTCCGTGTAAATGTGAATACAGGCGGCTAAAGCCATAAAAACCAGACCACTTGCATTTGTGTTTACAAATAATGACATAGATAACAAGATTTATAGAAAACATAGTACTGTGCAGTTTTTGGGGACCCATCATCGAAAGGATGTGAAAGCCTGATAACATACATTGCAGATATACCTGGATAATGCCAGATAAAAGAAGCTAGTAATGAGGAGACACTTGACTTTGGGTCGTCTTCCAGTGGAGCAAAGAACGCTAAGATTTAACACAGCTGCTTTTTGGTGCATAGGATAGCGATAATGAGCAATTTTAAACTTAAATTTGTAATTGAGAATGAGGAGAGAAGTTGGAAGAAATTTATTTGCATAATTGTTTGAAGTTTTTTGCCACAAGAATTGATTGAGATGGAGATCATTGCAAGTTAGCTAAAGGCCCCCTTTGTTAATAGCGGAAGTGGGATGCAGTGTAGTCCAGTCTCAAAAGTAAAATGTTTGGGCTGGAGTAAGGTGCAGAAAGTACTGGGCGAAGCTGTTAATGAGGACTAGAAGATTGAAGTTAATGCATCAATTAAAAAGGAACCACTGAAAAGAGTCTTGACAAAGTTGAGCCTGGGGATGTCAAAAAAACATGTCAGAAGTGATTCAGAGATTCAAATAGGCAGTCCTGGTATTACTTGACATGTGGGATTTGAATAAGTTCAGTGAACCAGCACTGAGCCAGCACACCGAGTTCAGTCTAAGGAAGCAGTTGAGGATATAGGTGGAATTGAGCTAAGTTGTGAATGTTCTGTTGAGAACTAGGAAGATGGCATTAGTCTTGCCAATATTTACTTAAAAAGAAATCCTGGTTCATGTGTGATTTCAGGTCATTTGAAAATAGGAACATTTTTCAAATTTATTTTCTTTTGTTTCAAAATTCTAACCTGGTATTCAGATACTGAGGCAAGTCTATAATCAAGTCTATCTTTAATAAAGATACTAATGTCTGTATGCACTCCTCTCCCCTTTTGCCATTGTAACTTTCTGTGTCCATACTGAGAATGGCACCTGCCTGTGTAAACTTATGCTGTAATTACATTCTGCACTATTTGTGATGCTGCAGTGCTTCAGTTTCCCATCGGTCAGCTACTCAACTTGCATTGCAGAGAAATTCCTATCTTGGACCAATACTCCTACACTTCCTGATTTTTGATACCTTTGGCATCAGTTAGGTGAGCTGAACAGTCAATAAGCTAAATAATCACACTAGGGTTCCCATTGCCAGCTTCCACATCAGTACAGGCACAAAGCATCTCATTACTTGCTGACAGCAATTTAATGTAATAAAGCACCAAACCTATAACTCCCACATCTGAATGTTCCCTGGAATGTTTTAATATTGTCCCGCCTCCCAGTTATCTGAGGTCATCTGAATACATTGAACACATGCTTTGTCTGATTTCTGACCCACAGCCCCTGCATGTGACTATCCTGTGAATCTAATCTCCTGAAAGAAAACTTGATTTAAAAGAAAATTTTAATATTTAATTACTCTTAGCTCCCTTCCTAATAAAATGTGCAGTTCCCTAAAACATCATTTTTAAAAAAAAATGACCACACTGAATGAGACCCCAACTTTCAATTCTCCAAGGCATGCAAAGGAGTTAGTTAGTTTTTGTCCTTAATTCATATCACACAATTGCCTCATTGACCCCAATACACTTTACATCATTTCTCGCTGTCTATTCAGTCACCGCTTCACATGCATTGTTGCCTAATCATTCACTGCTTCACATACATCGGGGGCACATCCCCTCTTCTCCCAACCCCACCACCAAACACCATTTCCATCCCACTGTCCTCCTTGATATATATTCTCACTCCCTAGCCTTGCCTCATGCTGCTAAATCTGCCTCATAAAGCACTGTCACAATCTTTTCCATAACTCTGGCCCAGATATAAAAAACAGTTTTCTGGTCCCTTCTTCCACTATTTTAAAGAACATATTTGTACTGCCAGTTTTTCTCTTCTGCTGTACCAGAATGAATGAAAAGTTATGCAACACACTGTAATATAGAAGGGTGGAGGAACCAGATTTAATTATGACTTTCAAAGGGAAGCTGATAAATACTTGAAGAGAATATAATTAGTGCTATGGGGAGAGAATAAGGGAGTGGGATTAATTGGATACCGGTAACTCAGAGCATCAGCACAGGTGCAATGGGCCAAATGGTGAGCTCTGTGCTGTAGGATGCAATCAAACAGAGGGAGAAAAATAGGTCACAAACCAAAATTTGAAGAGACAAATGCAACTATCTGTGCCTTGAGTAAAGTGCGGAATAGTTCATTCTAACTGTGCATTAAGCATACAGAACAAATGCAAACAGTGGGTGAAAGGAGACTAAGGGAAAGAAAAACATAATAGAGCAAAGGAGAGAGAATGGAATAAAGACAAATGATTCAAGCAGCTTCAGGGAGCAATTGTTTCAGAAGCATAACAAAGAGGACAGCAGGAAGTGTAAAGTAATGCACAGATAGTTTGAGGAAATGGGAACTTGTAATTTTGCTCGGAGAAATGCTTTGGGGAAACCAACTGGTTTTATTAAATGTCGAATACTTGTTTCATTTTATTGTGGTTCCTTCTCGCCCATTAAGTTAAATTAAGTAAACTCTGTGCAATGCCTGACCTCTTGGACATAACCTAAGATAAATAGGAGCAGGAGGAGGCCATTTGGCCCCTCAAACCTGCTCTGCCGTTCAATAAGATCAAGGCTGATCTGATTGTGGCCTTAATTTCACTTTCCTGCCTTCTCCCATAACCCTTGACTCCCTGTTGATCAAAAACCTGTCTGGTTAGCTTTGAATATATTCAATAGCCCAGCCTCATCTGCTCTTTGTGGAAGAGAATTCAAAAGACTAATGACCTCCTGAAATCTAACGTGCAGGTACAGCAAGCAATTAAGGATGTATGTTGGCCTTTATTACAAGAGGATTGAGTAAAGGAGTATAGATGTCTTACTGCAGTTATATGGAGCCTTGGTGAGACCACACCTGGAGAATTGTGTGCAGTTTTGGTCTCCTTATCTAAGGAAAGATATACTTGCCATAGAGGGAGTGCAACAGAGGTTCACCAGATTAATTCGTGGGGCGGAGGGATTGTTTTATGAGGAAAGATTAAATAGACTGGGCCTTAATTCTCTGGAGTTTAGAATAATTATGGGTGATCTCACTCAAACAGACAAAATTTTCACAGGGCTCAACGGGGTAGATGTCAGAAGAATATTTCCCCTAGCTATGGGCTCTAGAACCAGGGGGCACCGTCTCAGAATAAGGGGCAAGTCATTTAACACTGAGATGAGAAGGTGAGGAGGAATTTCTTCACTCAGGGTGGTGAATCTTTGAAATTCATTTCCCCAGGGGACTGTGGAGGCTCAGTCGTTGAATATGTTCAAGACTCAGATCGTTGGATTTCTACATATTAAAAACATCAAAGGATATGGGGATAGTGCAGGAAAATGATGTTTAGAAGATCGGCCATGATCTCATTGAATCTCATTGGTGGAGTGGCCTTGAAGGGCTAAATGGCTTACTCCTCCTATTTTCTAAAAGAGAAAACTATTCCTCCTCCTCTGACTTAAATGGGAGATTGCTTATTTTGAAATTGTGCCTCCCAGTTCTAGACTCCCCCATGAGGGGAAAACTTCCTCACAGCATCTACCCTGTCGAGCCCCCTCAGAATCTTATGTTTAAATAAGGTCACCTCTCATTCTTCTAAACTCCAATGGGTATAGGCCCAACCTGGTCAACCTTTTCTCATAGGGCAATCCCTCATCCCAGGAATCAGCCCAATGAACTGAACTGTTTCCAATGCAAGTATATCCCTCCTTTAAGTAAAAAGACCAAAACATATACAGTTCTCTAGGTGTGACCTAAGGTGACCAAAACTGTACAACAGTTCTCTAGGTGTGATGTCTTGAATGATATAAAATGAGAAACCATGGAAATTTCTGATTAAAAAGCCTCAGTCCTGATTGTAGTTATTCAGATTAATTTTGTACAAACAGTTCAGATTATGGTGTTACTGAGTTCAGTCCATAAATGCTTCAAACTTTGAGGTAGAGTTTCTGCTCACTTACACCTGTTGTTATCATCTTTTGGCTTTACCAATTTTTCTTGGGACTGCCATAATGTTGGTTAACCACCTTCTCCATCTCCTCCTATTAGTCGCTCCTCTTTCAATCCCACCACATTTCAGTCTCTCTCTCCCCACTGCATTTTTTCATCTGGTCTTGAGCCTTCCTGTTCTCCTCCTTCCTGGCAGTCCCATCTCCATTACTTGCCTCACCGTATTTCCTCTCTTTCTCTCTGAAGGAGATACTGTACTTTTTCAATCTCTTCTGAGCTACTATCTTCGATGCTTTCATGATCTTCACTGCCTTGCGTGCCCCCCCCCCACCACCACCCAGCCGCCGATGTGCTTATATTCCCTTGTTACTCCACACATCCATCTCGGCATCTGCATCTCACTTGTATCCAGTCATTGTTCTTCTCCCTGCTGTTGCCCAAGTTTCTGCACTGTATATTAAGGCCAGACTCGCAACTGTCTTGTAAAATATTCCTTTCAATTTTGGCGATACCTTTATTCACATGAGACTCCACTACACTTCTTCTTCCAATTACTCCAACCAGAGCCAATCCATTGCTTAATTTCCAATTCCATACTTCCATCTTCTGCCACCACAGACCCCAAGTACCTGAAGCTATTCACTTTCTCTGAATCTTCAACCACAATCTTTACACCTTCACTCTGACCCTGTTCCCTAGGCTCAAACTGACAATCCATAAATTGAATCCTTGGTGTATTGATTGTTATATCCCTGTCTTCCATTATCCAGATACTTGGTCATGTTCTCACCATCGTCACCACGTAGCTCAATGTCATCTGCGAGCATCATTGACCATGGCATTTTCTGTCTCACTTGCTCAGTTGGAACACCCATGACAATCGAGTAAAGGAAGGGACTCAATGCCAATCACTGGTATAATCCAACTTTGGCTTCGAAACTTTCACTTCCCCCGCACTGCTTCTCACTCTTATCTGGCATTCCTTGTACATGTTCTGTAATAGTCGTACATACTTCTTGGGGACTCCACGGATTCTAGCACACCTCCAGACTTTCTCCATCCCCGGTCATGAGCCTTCTCTGGATTGATGAACAAATCTTCATATTGCATTGGCCTTCCCAATATCCAATATTTCTCAATTTGTCTCAAAACAAAAGTGGCATTGGTGGTGCTTCTTCTGGGCATGAATCTGAACTGACCTCTTTGGATTCCGCTATTTTTCTCCATCTCTGGTCTATGACTGCCTCCTATATCTTGATGTGTGGTGGGATTTCCTAGGAATTAATTCTTCAGTAGTTCTTGTGATCTTGAATTGCCCCCATTTCCTTTGAATATTGGTCCCAAAATGCTTTGCCTACATTCCCTTGGGATTTTCTCTTATATCATAACGCAACTGAGTCACTTATTCAGGACTTGGATTCCCATATTCACCTCAGCAGGTCCATAGTTCCACCAGTGTCTCACTTGGTCCTACTGCTTTGCTGTTCCTCAATTCTTTCAGTGCTGTTCTAATTTTTTTCCAGGTTGATTCTAGTTGTCATTTCTTAATTTGCATCTACTTTTTCTGTCTTTGTTCTCGGGTTTTCTACACTCATAAGCCAATTAAAGCATTGGCCCAACTTCTCTTTGATTTCATCCTCCTTCACTAAGGTTAGTTCAACTGCATTCTTGATTTACATAAATTAAAATGGTGCAATATATCAGGCAAAATATGCCAGACCATCATGAGATTGGGGCAATTTTAAACATGTGAATTACACACACACACACACACACACACACACACAGTCATTCTTGTTTGCATTTTTTTTTGCAATCTTTTACACTAGTTCCTTGACCACCCACAAAACTAGACACTCCCCCAGGTCAACATTGATATTCGACTGATTTTGTGGTCAAAGCTCTTCAAATTGTGCTCTTTTTTTGGGTACTGGGGGGTATATTTTAAAGTTTTTTTCACACCAAAAAATACTTAATTTACTAAGAAAAATTACAATGTGTATGGAGGTGGACGAATGGACGTTTACTAAAAATGCTTATTTTAAGTGATAATGCCTAAAATGGGTTTAATAAAACTTCTAGAAGGTTACACTTGTGAATACATCAAGGTTTGTAGAAGGTTTTTAGGTTTGTGGTTATGCAAATAAATTTTAGTGGAAACTTGAGCCGTGAAAATGAACCAACATAATTTCGATTGCTCTTTGGACACAATTTCCTGATTACAGGTGGTTTTACTGATTGGTCGATTCCAACTATATGTTTACCAGGTTGGAAGTCAGGGGAGTTCTTACACTTGGCTCTGGATTCTTATTTTCACAAACAATGATACATGGGTAATGTCTGTCTCCCTTGACTCGATTCTTGCTAAACTGCAGACCACTCAACTTCCCTTCCTGGCCCCATTGTTAGCTGATTAAGGAATTTTAAATGCAAATGAATTAAACACATGATGCTTCATGTTTTTTTTTGCGGTCTTTTGTACATCCAATTAAATTTCTCTCCCTGAGATACTGTTCACCCCATCCTTCAACTCTGCCATCACCACTCCCCTGCTCAAGGTAAAGAAAACCTATGGATAAAAGCAAAATACTGCGGATGCTGGGGGGGAAAAAAACCCTTAACCCTTCTGTCCTTACAAACTACCACCTTATCTTCAATCTCCCTTTCCTCTCAAGTCTTTGAGAGTGCAATTGCCTCTCAAATCCATGCACCACTTTTCCAGAACTCCAGGTTTGGATTTCTCCAATGAGGTTTCTGCCACATTATCAAAACAACCCTTCACAATCTCAGAATTTGTCAAATGACTGTTATCATGGTAAGCTAAACCTCCTTCATCCATCGTAACCTATCTACAGGCTTTTGACATGGTTGATCACACCATTTCCTCCATTGTCTACCTGGGTGGGACTGCATTCATCTAGTGCTATTCTTATTTATTCATTGGTAGTCAAACCTATCACCTGCCACAGTTACCTCTGGTGTTCCCCAAGGATCTATCCTCAACTCCTATTTCTCACGTATAAGCTGTCGATCAGCGGTATTATCTGAAAACCCATCGGGTTCCACATGTACATTGACGACACCCAGCTTCAGTTCACCACCAGCACCTCAAATTTTGTTTGATAATGCACCTGTGAGGTGTCTTGGGATAGTTTTAGGTTTAAGACACTATATAAATTTAAGTTGTTGTTGGCTAATTATGTGCTTAATGCTGAACCTAAAATTAGGAAGATATTATGTTGTAATGCAAGAATGTAGTATCATTACACCTGCTATTTGCTGGCACTGCCTTTAATGGCTTGAAACCAACATATGTATGTATTGACAGTAAAAAAAAATGAGAAGGAAATTTATTTTGAGTTTAGTCAGTTGGAAATGATCAGTCAGATAATTGTAAAAACAAAAAACTACTGCGGATGCTGGAAATCCAAAACAAAAACAGAATTACCTGGAAAAACTCAGCAGGTCTGGCAGCATCGGTGGAGAAGAAATCAGTTAACGTTTCGAGTCTTCATGACCCTTCGGCAGAACTGAGTATAGTTAGGAGAAAGGTAAATCATATTTCACCTTTCTCCTAACTACACTCCTCTCCTAACTATACTCAGTTCTGCCGAAGGGTCATGAAGACTCGAAACGTTAACTGATTTCTTCTCCACCGATGCTGCCAGACCTGCTGAGTTTTTCCAGGTAATTCTGTTTTTGTTTTTGAGTCAGATAATTGTGTTGTGATGTGCAAAAAGCATACCACAAGATTGATTTAATGAACAAGGTATTACAGGTTTGCCAGTTAGCTGGTCTGCATTAGGAGAGTTGATAAGTTGTGTTCTACTGTGTTTATTACTGAATAAAATGTAGCAGAAGTAATTTTGCATATTAAATACTTATTTTTAAATGCGCTTGAGTATTGCATACTTTTTTGAGTTATCCGGTGGTTCATAAGTGATGCTGTCTTAACATGAAAGCAGTAGACGCTTTATGAAACTTTGTTTTCATCAGCTGATAGTTTCTTACCTGCTTTCTGAGATTTGGGAATGTAAGTTCTTCTGAATGAGCAGAGATAGGCTCAGCGATCTCCCTCATTTGTATTTATCTTGTGATCTTGTTAAGATCACATTGAACATGTGTCTTAGAGGTGTCAGCTGTGGCTCAGTTCATAGCACCCTCGCCTTTGAATCAGAGGGTTGTGGGTTCATGTCCCACTCCCGGAAAACCAAGAACTGTGATTGTACTCGAAAGAGTTGCAATCTGTGACTGTTGATAACTCGAAAGAGTTTGAACATGTGTCTTTCAGCTGCACAAGGAAACCAACAGATTTTGAGATTGGCCATTGTGCAAGTTGACATCTTTTTTTAAACTGATGAATAAATCTAAAATCCAGTTATTTCTACATAGAATACAACACAACACTTTCTTGTGAAGCTGAAATACTTGAATTTCAATTCAACTCGTGCTTGGAACAGTCAGTTAATGGTGCTAGTTTTTAATCTTGCCAATTTGTTTACAACTTGAGTACAATTACTTGATGATCAATTATCTAATCAATCAGGATCAACTGCAGCCAATATGTTGGTCATGTTGAATTTAATCAGAGTGCAAGACAGAATACAATAAACTAATTATACAGCAAAAACATAGGACTGTGACAGGTCACAAGTACTGGTCCAGTGTGGGCAGGGCAGCTAGCATGCTTGAACCACTTACTCTTTCTACATTCTTTCTCTCTTGGTGCGTCATGTCTTCATGACATCTCAAACTCCCAAAACTGTTAACATGGATCTATGCTTAGGAGTTTCTCTCCTCCACCAAATGCAATGGCTTCCTTTTAAAAAAAAAAATATCCTTTATATCTTGTTCAGGGGTGGACCTGGCTGTTGACATGACTTAACAGCCCTGTAAAAGTTCTTATGTCAAGTTATTTGTCTAAATCATGGGATTAAAGCCCACCCTTATGTTATCCACCTTCTGTGAACTTCCAGAGCCTTTACACACTTTCTGTCCTTGAGAAACCAAGCCTTTACATCATTCTCTTCATCTCATCTAAATCTGTTTCCCCCATGATCAATTCCACAACTTCCTTGAAACATTCCATCTCTTGGCCTTCAAACTAACTTTCAGAGCCTTTGTTGTTTGTATTTGCTTGCTATTGCTTATTTATGCCTAAAGCTGTTCAAAAACTGTTATGGACTTGATTTTCCAGACAGGTTTTTCATAAGCAGTGAACTTTTATTTACCGGGCTTCAGCAGCAGTTACATGCTTCCACCAGGAACCACACTTAGACACAAACTTCACCCCTAAGGTTCCCTGCGCTTAGGGCTGATTCGTCCACACTGTCACGTGATACTACACAGTACAATAAGTCTTATAGCTACAGTCACTACATAAACTTTGTTAATCTGTTCATAACTTCTATGCAGTCTAACCATTCTCAGAATACTAAACTATAAGGTGATGTCACTAAAGTAACCTCTATTTCTACACATTAACTTTTATAACCTAGCAACCATCTTAATTAGGCATAGATAACTGTACACTGTAACATAGCTTTGAAGTTTGTGTATTTGTTTTATTAATCTATCCAGTTGTTCTACTATTATAGAGGTCTCTTCTGACTATAACCCCTTTTCAGGCTAGCCACAGCTGCCATCACCCAAGAATCATTCATCTAGTTTTTTTTCTACAAAAGCAAACCTTTAAGCAGCTTCCAGTAAAACAATTCTTGCAGTAAGAACCTAATTTTCTACCTAATTCAAGCTGAATTTATATATTGCATACATACACACTCACACACGTGTGCGCGCATATGCTAATTTCCAGCAATGAGAAAGTTCTTTGAAAAATATGTGCCCTGGATTCTGCAATAGGAATAACAAGTCAGGTCACTGGTGCAGTAAATTGAAAAGCTTGCACAGGTCATCTACACTTTTATTTTTTCATCTGATGTGAGTGTCACTGGAAAATCCAGCATTAGTTACCCATCCCTAATTGCCCTTGAGAAGATGGTGAGCATGAAAATCAGGACGTCCATTTTGCTCTGTTCCTCCTTGAGTTTTGCTGCACCAATGCCAAATGAGAAATTTACCATTCAAACAAATGAAGGGCATGAAATTTTGGCACTTGCCTACTAGATGTCCACTAAACATTCAAGATAGAGTGAGGGTTTGTTCATTCAAGTGTAAGTGAATTTTCAATAGTTCAGTAAGTCTTAATTACTACGAACAATCTCTGGCACTGAACTTAGAAGGAGTCTTATTCCTTCAGATTTTAATTATTTTAATTATAATTTTAAAGAATTCATTTTTTCTTTGTCAGCCCCTTCTTTCTTTCTTCCCTCTCTTTATTGTACAGAAAGTGAGAGAAATATTTTTCATTGAATATTCTAATTCTTAATTTTGAATTTGATGAACCCTTACTAGTCCACAATCTGGTTGAAGAAACGCGCTGCTGCTCGCACAGGTCCCAGATCCTCTATAGAGGGAGCTGCGCCGAATCAGAAAATGGAATTGTTTATTGCAAGGGGAATGGAATATAGAAGTAGTGATGTTTTGCTACAGTTATACGGGGCATTGTACATCTGGAGTACTGAGTTTTGGTCTCCTTATTTAAGAAAGGACATAATTGCGTTAGAAGCAGTTCAGAGAGGGTTTACATGACAAATCCCTGGGATGAGGGGGGGTGTTATCCTATGAGGAAAGATTGGACAGGTTGGACCTGTTATCCATTGGAGTTTAGAAGAATGAGAGGTGATCTTATTGAAGCATGTAAGATTCTGATGGGACTTGACAGGGCGGATGCAGAGAGGATGTTCCTCCCTTGTGAGAGAGACTAGAACTAGGGGACACAGTTTAAAAATAAGGGATCTCCCTTTTGAGGAGATGAGGAGAAATATTTTTCTGAGGGTTGTGAACCTGTGGAACACACTTCCCAGAGATTGGCCATGGAATATTTTTAAGGCTGAGGTTAGATGTTTGACTAACAAGTGTATCGGCGGGGGGGGGGGCAGGCAGGAAAGTGATGTTGAGGCCGCAATCAGATCAGTCATGATCTTATTGAATGGCAGAGCAGGTTCTAGGGGTTGATTGGCCTACTTCTCTTAATCCATATGTTTGTATGTTCATACAAACTTGCAAAAGCACAAATCTGTAGGCAGTTGCAAGCATCTTGAATGGTATTTATTTGCTGCTGACCACAAAATCTGGGCTATAGACTTGCTATAGTTAACTAATGCTAATTTTACAATTGCTGGTATCGTTGCTGGTGTGGCAGCACTAGACTTTTTTAAGTGCAGATTACAGCTTTTATGTGACCAGTGACAATATGCATTTTTGACCTCATGAACAGTAATGTTTAAATCTGATCACATCTCTCTCTCTCTCTCTTATTACGACAATTCACACAACACTTGATTATTTTCTCTAATCCTTTCCCCAGAAAGAGATTCTACACAGATATTGAATAAAAAGCTTTGGTTTTATACAATATCTTATTCCAACTTATCTCAAATTCTTCACTTAGTTATTTACTTTGACATGCGTTGTTTGCTGTCAGAGGCAAATGCGGTTGTGTTATAAATTGAGTCTGCACTAGCAACGTACTTGGGTTGACAGCCACCACTGACTCTAATTTAGGCAATACCTTTTATACACAAAATCAAGTTAAATAATGGCAATGACCTGACCCAGGCACAGAACAATAACACCTCTTGTGTGTACTGGAAATTGTAACATATGCATGCTGCCAGCAGCACTTCTCCAATATTATGGACTGAACAGCATTCCAGTGAGAGAAATCCAATTGTAAATTAATGTATGTAATACAGGGATGAATGGAATGGTTTTTGCAGCAAGATTCAGTAAGTTTTTCTTTGTCACTTCTTATATCATGAAACATATGTGGTTTTTTCCTTTTGATGGAGTCTAAGTCACTGTAAAGTGAACAGTTTCTTACTGACTTAGAAATAGCTGTCACGTTCAGTAGTCACGACTCCAATCTACTCAGATTTCTTTGTCAGTGAGTAAGAGACACAAAAGCTTGACTTCTGATTCTGAGCTCCAAGGATTGGCTTTCTAGGTTGCCAACCAAATTGAATGCAGGACTTCCCCTATTCTCTCCTGTCACATACACTGTCAACACTTGTTGTCAAGCATCACAGATTAAACTGTGTGCACTGAAATCTGTGCCAGAGGTTGTCTGGTACCTATGCAGTCAAATTCTTAATCAGGGAGTCAACAATTTTCCAGTGGAATTAGAGATGATGGTGAAAGGATGAACTAAGATTTACCTTTCGTGGAAGACTTGCAGTATAAACAAAATGGGGATTACAATGTAGGATCTAATTGCAAAATGTCCTTACTATGTGCACCTACAATATCATACAACCATAGGTTGTGTCGGTTCATGGACTCCCACGATGCCTGTGTCTTTTGCAGCCTTGTGGAGTTCGTGGACCACGCTTATGTAGGGTGTTGTAGGCTGCACTCCCTTTTCAGTTATTTGAAAAACCTTTCACTGTTGGTTCGTTTAACTTCAGTCCCACGCTCCTGATCTACGGGCACCCGGTGTGGAGAGGGGCCAGGGAGGGAGGAGGACCTCCTCGTGAACCTGTTCCTGGGCCTGGCCAAGTTGGCCATTAACAGGTCCAGGCAGCGGGTGATCGAGGGGGTCATCCGACCCGACTGTCTGCCCCTTTTCCGTGGCTACGTTCGAGGCCGGATGTCCCTGGACAGGGAGCACGTGGTGTCTGCCGGCACCGTTGAGGCCTTCCATGCTCAGTGGGCACCGTGGGGACTGGGATGTTTTATTGACCATCTTAATCACATTTTTGTTTGATGTTTGTAAATTTCCTTTGAAGTTTGTCTTTTGCTTTTGCAGTTTCCCTTTTAAGGGGCTGCTTTTACTTTGTCCCTGATTTTGTTAATTAGTTTAATTGTTTTGACTCAGAGTTACATTTGCAAATTGGCAGCAGTGTTTTCCCCATATCAGAAAGTGACAGCACTTCATAAAAATAATGACTTGCCTGTATGCAGTTGTGAAAGGGCTCTTCTCAAAACAGCAGGTGTCCTTTATTATTGCAAATTATACCAATGGAAATCTAAGTTTACAGGTGCTAGACTGAATGGCGAGAATGTTAAATTGACTATTTAATACTTGCCACATGGTATTATAGTTTAACATGCAATGTCAGCGCTCAATGAATTGCTTCACTTCTCGAATTTTGACGTGCTTTATGCTTATAGGAGGTTTTAAATACCATGTTGGGTTTCCTGTTTAGCCTATATCAGGCAATGAAGAGTACCATAGCTTTCCTTTGTTCAGTTTCAAATCTAAATCCATACAGTACAGTTGTGGCAAATTTGCATGCGTAAGGTCACGCATTATGTTACTATGAATAGAAGTAAAGGAAGTTCATGACTTGAGACTTTGCTGGAAAATCTTATGAGATGTACCAGATTTAAAAAAACTCTTCATTATTGTACAGACTAGGGTGAGTACATTGTAAATGTTACTACATGTGATATTTCAATAAGTATACATTTCATGGAAATGGCTCACATTTTGAAAAGGTGGGTGGGTGGGGAGGGGGCTGTGGGAAGGGAATCATAAGCTGTAGGGGCAAATTCAGTCCACAAATTGGTGTCATTATAGTTCACATTTGAAATTAATGCCTGCATCAAAAATTTTAATTGTTTAGTATGTGCTATGAATTGTATCCTTCAACTCCTGATGAAACTTATCAGCATTCAAATTTAGCAATATTCATGACTTGTGAACAAAGTCATGAGGCCAGCCTGCTTGTATAATATAAATCATGTTCAGCATTACTTGATGTGTTTGGTTCACACAACATTTGTTTTAAAAAGAATCATACTTCAGATCTTCAAGGTCAGTCATATTAGTACTGACCAATTAAGTACCTTTTCACTTCAGAGACTTGGAGATCCAATGTTAATATCAAATTTCCTTGGTAAGAACTAAGTTCTTTACTGCCCCCACCAATATACCTAATAAAAGGTTGCTTATTCACAAGCCTTTGTTAGCAATCATTCTGACTATATTAAATCAAACACAGCCATTAATACAAGAATATAGAACTACAGATTCTGGAGAACTTGGAAATAAAGAGAGATGCTGGAAATGCTCAGCAGGTCTGGCTCATCTGTGAGGAGCAAAACGGAATTAACATCAATTACCCATTATCAATTCTGACAAGAGGGCACCGACCTGAAATCTCAGGGTCGCCAACCTGAACCGTTAACTTTGATTCTCTCCTCACAGATAAACCAGGCCTGCTGAGTATTTTGAGCATTTTTTGTCTTTAAACATACCATTGTTTGTTTACTTACAGCAAAATATAATCATTGTTATCTATTCATTGTTTCAGTACAATAGACTGAAACAGAAAATTTAATGATTCCATTAAATTATACTCATTTAAAATTATACTGAATTAATTTATGTACGTGGGTGTACCTACACCACATGGACCTCAGCAGCTCAAGGCTGCAGCACGTCACCACCAGCTCGGCAATTAGGGATGGGCAATAAATGCTAACCTTGCCCACAACACCCACGTCCCAAAAACAATTAAAAAAAAATTACTTAAATTACCATTAAAGACCCAGTTACACCCGATTGAACAAGGTGTAACTTTTTTAAGAGTTTCTAAAAGCATTGTGTGTGGCAAAGGGGAGCTTCTCACTGACTTCAATGATTGCTGGCTTGGGGTGGGAGGGGGTCCAGAGCACGTTCTCTGACAGAATACTGAGTAACAAACCACAGTTTCAAGATTTCCATGCTAATCTGCGGATGCGCTATATCCTGGAGTTGCAGCAAGTTTCAGAGAGGTAATGCTAGCAAACGCCCTAATGTAACCACTCCCCCTGTAAAATCCAGACCTTTATATTATCCTAGATTTCTGTGACAGCTTTCCCCCTTCTGTAACCCAGGGCACAGAGGTTGGTTGTACCCTCCTGCATCAACTGCCTGGGCTGAGAACATTGAATGCAATGCAATTCAGGAATTAACCTTGCTTGTCCAGCTCAGCTGGTTGTATTTTTTTTTTAACTTAATAAAGATTTGTTTTCGTTTGATTACCATAGTTGCACATTCCGAGCAATGTTAGAGACTTTTGTAGCATATTAGTGTGATTTGAAAATGCCACAAATGACTGAACATGAGGCCCCGAGCTTTCCACTTTTGCACTGCCAGTTCATGATCGGTCCCAAATTATGGGCTGGTGAACACAATTGCAAAATCCCAGCCAGCATTAGTGTCTGGTGGTTAACTATTTCCTGATAAATAGTTTCTGTTAAGCATGTATTCGAATAATGGAAAAATATTCTAAAAATGCTTAATAGCATTCTTTGTAGGGTTAGCTTATAGCTCATTTTGCTTCAACTCCTCCAAAAGCTCAGTGAGTTTATCTAGTCCCTAGCTGTGCTAGACAAGCAAGGTAGGTCCCCAGCTTAATCCCTGAATTGCACTGCATTCAATGTTCTCAGCCCAGGCAGGTGACGCAGGAGGGTACAACCGACCTCTGTGCCCTGGGCTACAGAAGGGGCAAAGTTGTCACAGAAATCTAGGATAATATAAAGGTCTGGATTTTACAGGGGCAGTGGTTACAGAAGGGCGTTTGCTAGAATTACCCCTCTGAAATTTGCCGCAACTCCAGGATATAGCACATCCGCAGATTAGCATGGAAATCTTGAAACTGCGGTTTGTCACTCAGCACTCCGTCAAGATGCTGTACTCTGGACCCCCTCCCACCCCAAGCCAGCAATTATCGAAGTCAGTGCGAACCTCCCCTTTGCCACGCTCACAACGCTTTTAGAAACTCTTTACACCTTGTTTAATCGGGTGTAACTGGGTCTTTAATGGTAAAATAAGTAATTTTTATAAAATTTGTTCTTGAGACGTGGATGTTGTGAGCAAGGCTAGCATTTATTGCTCATCCCTAATTGCCCCCAAGAAGATGGTGATGAGCTGCAGCATTGAACCGCTGAGGCCCATGTGGTGTAGGAATGTGGTTAGGAATGGAATTGCAGGTTTTTGAACCGTTGACACAGGGAAGGAACGGTGATATAGTTTCAAGTCAAGATGGTGAGCAACTTGGAAGAGGAACCTAAAGGTGGTGGTGTTCCCATGTGCCTTATCCTTTTAGGGGTAGAGTTCATGGGTTTGGAAGATGTTGAGTTTCTGTAGGGCATCTTGTAGATGATACACGCTGCTGCCTCTGTACACTGGTGGTGGAGGAAGTGAATGTTTAAGATGATGGATAGCGTGTCGATCAAGCAGGTGCTTTGTCTTGGATGGCGTCGAGCTTTGAGTGTTGTTGGAGCTTCACTCGCCCAGGCAAGTTTCCAAGAAAGGCTGAACAGCAAAGGGACACATAGCAAGTCCCAAACTGAAGTTGAAGCCAGCTGCCAGGGGTAGCTGAATAGGAGAGAAACTGCAGAAGCAGGTTCCAGAAACTACAGAAGAAAGTCCCCAAATCCAGGGAAGTGAAACAGGAAAGGTCCAAAGAGGATGATCCAGTCAAAGGACAGGAATCTGGAAGAGGTTCTGTTCTATGGAAGTGAAAGTAAGGAGCAGAGAGGAAGGCTTCAAGCTTAAAGAGATGAAAGCTGCAGGATGCAGATTCAAAGCAATATAGGCTTGAGAGAAGCCAGAAGTTCCAAAAGACAGCTGAAGGTCTGTAACTCTTTACTATAGGCATGTGAAGCAGTGATGATCTGTTGGTATGGCTGAGTCAGAGAGACTGTGTGGAAGAAAGCTTGAATGCATGTGGCGATCTAGGAGAGAGGAGCATCAGAAGGAGAGTTCAAAACACTGGAGGTAGACCCTTGTAGAAGGCATCTGAGAGAGTGTCGGCTTGGGACCCCAAAGCGAGTTTTTCCAGAGTGAAGATTGGAAACCCTTGTGTGAAAGACAGAGTTCAGTGAGACTGGTTGGCTCACTGTGTGACAAGCACCTGGGGAGAGTTGATGAGAGATCCACAGCATCTGTTGGGTGGTATTTATCAGTTGGTTTCGGAGTGTGGCATATCTGACCACAGGTTGCCTATTGGTTTACATGTACTGTGTACTTACTGTGAACATCAGAGTATAAGAGTTTTTGTAACTTGTGTTATCCTTACAAATCTGTATATATCTGTAAAGGTACAATTGTGGGTGAAGGAGTATTGTAATATAGTTCATCTTTTCTTGTTTAATAAATATTTTATTCTTTTGTTAGTTCATCAGCTGACTCCTGTGACTCTGAGTAGCTACTCCACGTATCTAAACAAAAAATGAGTTGTGTGTCACATCTTTCCCATAAAGATTACTCATCAGCTCGAAGGAGCAGTTCCCTTTTATCGATTGGTTGTATTTCCCCAGGTTCAAAATGATGTCAGCTGAAGCCATAAATGCCCCTTTTCAAAAATGATATAAACTCATTCAACAGGGAACAATTTAACTGCCGAGCTGGTTAGTGATCTCAAACACCATTATGCTGTCCCAAGATTCCTTCATTTTAAGGCAGTCCACCACATGTTTACAGTTAGACTAGTGTCTGGGTGCCTTCACTGAGAATGGAGCTACCCTTTGTTCAAAGGAGCATGGATATAATGAGGCTCATGGTGGCAACTGATTTAGTCCAAAGAAGGCCAGTGGTGTTCGGAAGTTAGGCTTCAGGTACCATGATACTCCGAGCAGAATTGCGGATTACTGTTAGCAGGGTGTTTTGTATTGTGTATTTATTCTACTGTTTAAAGAGGTTCCCTGATTGCAGCCAGAGGAGGAAAGTGCACAAGGCCGGCAGGGTGATGAGACATCTGCAGGAACGTCTCAAAGGATATCACTTTTTAAATGCCTGTTTTGGTGACTGCAAGAACTGAGTTTCTTGATGCTTGTTGTTTTGAACCTGTTCAATGCTATTTTTTTTCTCTAAGGATTGATCCCTTTTACACCCCCTCTGACTTCATTTTTACCTGTCACTGGGTGTCTGCTCTTCTATGGCTGCTGTTTGAACAGATTCCTTTCCTCATAGTATAGTGCTCATTTAGTTTGACTGAGATCAGGAATGTAATGTACAGAGTCTGAAACTCAAGCTTGCTACCTGCTAGTCTGCCTGTTTTTGAATCAGTATTATTAGGCTGGAGTTTGTACATTTTGATTTTAATGAGGTACTTGATTTATTTCTAAATTCAGCTGTTGCTGTTTACCATAATTGAACTGCAATTCCCAATTATGCAATTCTACTGAAGTGTATTTAATTGTGCATTATTTTCTTTTCCAGTAAACACGTATCTATTTATGATGCAAGCCCAAGGCATCATGATCAGAGAGAGTGTGAAAACAATGGGATCCCAAATGTATGAGCAGGTGGTTCGCGGCACTTATGCCAAGATGAACAGCAGCCTTAATGGTACAGGTATTTATGCAGTAGCCATGGTAACAAATTAAAGTGGAGAAATATATTTTACATGTGTAGAATAACTGGCCTCTGTTTAACATCTATAAATATTATGCACCTGGAAAAGAAAATTCCTTTACAAATCATTTGGGAGTACTGAAATTGAGTATCTCCGAAAGAAGACACCTTAAAGCTTAATGTCTTGCACTTAACAGGTCATTTGCGAGAATGCCAAATGTAAAGGGAACAACAATTTATGTTTCACAAGAAGAGAGTGCTAATTGGTTGGCAAGTGGACTCTTGTAGCGGTGTTGCCAATACATTTGGTATTCTTGCAAATGTCATGTGAGCTCTGCATTGTTGGCAGTGCGATCTTTTGGGTGATGTGTTAAATCAAAGCTGTGTGTGCCTGTTTGCTGACATAAAAGATGACCTGGCAAACTTTGAAGAGGAGCTGGGAGGTCTCCATGCCCTTGTAACCAGTGTACATCAGCCTCCTGATATGAAATCTTCCTGTGTGCAAATGGCTATTGTGTTTTTCCCTAGATAAGTAACTACATTTCTAAAGTAAAGTTCTTTGGGGTTTTGAAGGATCTGATGAGGTGTAAATAAACACACTGCCATTTTGCTGGCTCTGTAGAAGAGTTGAATACATTTGCATATGGTTTGCTCAAGGTGTAGAGGACATGTGCTGCAGCTTGAAATGGGTATTGAAGGGTGGCAGGCACTAATATTTTGAATGCAAAAATGCAACACTTCACAACATGTTATTTCCCCAAATATTTTGGTTTTCATCACCCATGTTATTTCCTAAGAGATGGAGAGAAACCAGAATAATAAGAAGGGGTAAAAGACCCTAGAAAATTTCTTGCCAAATCCCTCAAGTGATCAAAACCAGTTCAGGAGATCACATGGACCAAGTGTTATCCATAAAGACACAACCTCCATATGGTGTGATCTCTGCCTCAGTCAAGAACTGGTGCTATTACCTCTTAAAGGCACTCTACTCTCTCTGGGTAAAGAACAACTGCCTAACGTCCAGTCTGCACGCCAGTGGATTCATTATTTAAACCTAGCAAATTTTCAGTGCACTTTTCTCCAATCTAATGTGAAAACATTCCACCCCTGTGGAAAACTTGAACCTGGATCAAAAGGTTGATGTGTTTATTCGGGTCACCATCTGTATACTCTGAGGAACTACTGCTTTGATGCAAATGAAGTTAGCCTGGAAAGCCATATATTGTGCTTATTTTGCTTTAAAAAATCAATTTTTACGCTGCATCTAATATTTCCATGCTTTCATGGAAAAATATCATTTTATGCTCAGTTTGTAACCAAATAGAGATGGGGGAGGATGTATTGGAATTAGATTGCATTTTACAACAAAGACCTGGCATGTGTTTGCAGGATTTGACCTCATGGCTTCAACAAAGAAATAAGAACATAAGAAATATGAGCAGGAGTAGGCCTTTTGGCCCCTGAAGCCTGCTCTACCATTCAATAAGATCATGGCTGATCTGCCCTAGGCCTCCAGACCTCTTTTGTGCCAGCTCCTCATATCCCTCAACTCCCTGATATTTCAAAAATCTATTTACTTCCTCTTTAAATACTTTCAGTGATCTAGCCTCCACAACTCTCTCCGGTAGAGAATTCCAGACATTCACTACCCTCTGAGAGAAGAAATTGCTTTGCATCTCAGTTTTAAGTGAGTGTCCCCTTATTCTGTAACTATGTCCCCTAGTTTGAGATTCCCCCAATAATAAAAACATCTTCTCAACATCTACCCTGTCAAGCCCCCTCAGAATCTTGTATGATTCAATAAGATCACCCCTAATGAATAAATAGAGTTTTAGAGCTATACAGCACAGAAACAGGCCCTGCCGGCCATCAAGCACCTACCTATTCTAATCCCATTTTCCAGCACTTGGCCCATAGCCCTGTTTGCTATGGTGTTTCAAGTGCCCATCTAAATACTACTAAGATGTTGTGAGGGTTCCTGCCTCTACCACCCCCTCCGGCAGTATGTTCCAGATTCCAAACACCCTCTGGGTGAAAAAATCTTTCCTCAAATCCCCTCTAAACCTCCTGCCCCTTACTTTAAATCTATGCCCTCTAGTTATTGATACCTCTGCTAAGGGGAAAAGTTTCTTCCTATATATCCTATCTATGCCCCATATAATTTTGTATACCTCTATCAGGTGTCCCCTCAGCCTCCTCTGCTCTAAGGAAGACAACCCTAGTCTGACCGGTTTTTCTTCATTGCTGAAATGCTCCAGTCCAGGCAATATCCTGGTAAATCTCCTCTGCACCCTCTCCAGTGCAATCACATCCTTCCTATAGCGTAGCGACCAGAGCTATACACAGTACTCCAGAAGTGGCCTAACTAGCATTTTATACAGCTCCAATGTAACCTCTCTGCTCTTATATTCTATGCCTCAGCTAATAAAGGCAAGTATCCCATATGCCTTCTTAATCACCTTATCTACCTGTGCTGCTACCTTCAGGGATCTGTGGACATGTACACCAACATCCCTCTGATCCTCGGTACTTCCTAGAGTCCTACCATTCATTGTGTATTCCCTTGCCATGTTAGTCCTCCCAAAATGCATCACTTCACACTTTTCAGGATTAAATTCCATTTGCCACTGCTGTGCCCATCTTACAGCCCATCTATATCGTCCTATAATCTAAGGCTTTCCTCCTCACTATTTACAACACCACCAATTTTCATGTCATCTGTGAACTTACTGATCATACCTCCTATATTCACACCTAAATCATTAATGTACCTTCTACAAACAGCAAAGGTCACAGCACCGATCCCTGCGGTACACTACCCGTCACAGGCTTCCAATCGCAAAAACAACCTTCGACCATCACCCTCTGCCTCCTGCCACTAAGCTAATTTTGGATCCAATTTGCCAAATTGCCCTGGATCCCATGGGCTCTTACTTTCTTGACCATTCTCCCTTGTGGGACCTTGTCAAAAGCCTTATTAAAGTCCACGGAGACTACATCAGCTGCACCACCCTCCTCTACGCAACTAGTCACCACCTTGAAAAATTCAATCAAAATTGTTAAACATTATCTCCCCCTGACAAAGCCATGCTGACTATCCCTGACTAATCCCTGCCTCTCCGAGTGGAGATTAATCCTGTCCCTCAGAATTTTTTCCAATAGTTTCCCTACCACTGATGTTGGACTCACTGGTCTGTAATTACCTGGGTTATCCCTACTACCCTTCTTGAATAATGGTACCACATTCGCTGTCCTGTAGTCCTCTGGTACCTCTCCTGTGGCCAGAGAATATTTCAATTAATGTCAGAGCCCCTGCAATCTTCTCCCTTGCCTCACATAGCAGTCTGGGATACATCTCATCTGTGTCTGGGGATTTATCCACTTTTAAGCCTGCTAAAACTGCTAATACCTCCTCCCTTTCAATGCTAATTTGTTCAAGGATGTCACAGTCCCCCTCCCTGATTGCTACACCTACAAAGTCCTTCTCCATAGTGAACACAGATGAAAAGTAATAATTTGAAACCTCACTTAGTCCTTTGGCTCCGCACCCACAACCCCACTTTGGTCCCTTTTTTCCCTGGTTACCCTCTTGCCCTTAATATATTTATAAAATGCTTTGGGATTTTCCTTTATTTTGCCTTCCAGTGTTTTTTCATGCCCCCTCTTCGCTCTCCTAATTACTTTAAGTACCCCCCCTTTCTATACTTCTCTAGGGCTTCTGCTGTTTTCAGCCTTCTGTATCTGCCATAAGCCTTTTTTACCCTTACCCAATTTTCTATATCCCTTGACCTCCAGGGTTCCCTGGGTTTGTTGGTCCTACCCTTTCACCTTTATGGGAACATGTTGGCCCTGAACTCTCGCTATTTCATTTTTGAATGACTCCCACTGGCCCGATGTAGACATTCCTACAAGTAGCTACTCCCAGTCCACTTTGGTCAGATCCTGTTTTATTATATTGAAATTGGCCTTCCTCTAGTTGAGGACCTTTATTTTCGGACTACCTTTGTCCTTTTCCATAACTACCTTAAATCTTAGAGTTATGGTCACTATCCCCGAAATATTCCCCCGCTGACACTTCTACCACTTGCCCGGCTTCATTCCCTAAGATTAGGCCCAGTACCGCCCCTTATCTATTAGGACTTTTCTACGTGCTGGCTCAAAAAGCTCTCCTGGATTAACTTAAAGAATTCTGCCCTCTCTAAGCCTTTCACGCCAAGACTATCCCAGTTAACGTTGGGGGATGTGAAATCCCCTACTATTATTACTCTATTATTTTTACACTTCTCTGAGATTTGCCTACATATCTGCCCCCCTATCTCCCCCTGACTGCTTGTTTGTTTGGAGGCCTATAGTGCACTCCCAGCAAAGTGATTGCTCTCCTATAAGTTCTACAGGTATGGCCTCATTTGAGGAACCTTCTAAGATACCATCCCTCCTTACTGCAGTAATTGAATTATTGATCAATAGTGCAATGCTACCTCCTCTCTTATAAAACCAACCCCACCTCCCCATCCACGCCTGAAGATTCTATACCCTGGAATATTGAGCTGCCAATCCTGCCCTTCCCTCAACCATATCTCTCTGATAGCAATAATATCATATTCCCATGTGTTAATCAGCACCCTCAATTCATCTGATAAAAGCAAAAAACTGCGGATGCTGGAAATCCAAAACAAAAGCAGAAGCAGAAATACCTGGAAAAACTCAGCAGGTCTGGCAGCATCGGCGGAGGAGAGCACAGTTGACGTTTCGAGTCCTCATGACCCTAGGGTCATGAGGATTCGAAACGTCAACTGTGCTCCCCTCCGCCGATGCTGCCAGACCTGCTGAGTTTTTCCAGGTATTTCTGCTTCTGTTTTTGCCCTCAATTCATCTGCTTTACTTGTAAGACTCCTTGTGTTAAAATAGATGCAATCCAGTCTTGTATTATTCCCTTGCACCTTAACAAGTTTCTATTTGCTCTGTCTTCCAGACTGACTTAGTTTCTCTTTTATATTTGGCTGTGCATCAACTCCTACTGTACCTCCACTCTGTATCCCACCCCCTTGCCAAATTAGTTTAAACCGCCCCCTCAACAGCACTTGCAAGCTTCCCTGCAAGGATGTTGGCCCTGTTCCGGTTCAGGTACAACTCATCAGACTTTTACAGGCCCCACTTTCACCAGAAATAGACCCAGTGATCCAGGAAACTAAAGCCCTCCCTCCTGCACCATCTCTTCAGCCACGCATTCATCCTCTCTCTCCTCCTTTTCCTATACTCACTAGCATGTGGCACAGGGAATAATCCAGAGATTACAACCTTTGAGGCCCTACTCTTTAATCTGCTACATAGCTCCCTAAATTCTTGTTGCAGGACCTCATCCCTCTTTATACTTATGTTGTTGGTACTAATGTGAACCACAACCATGACTATTTGCCCTCCCCCTTCAGAATGCCCTGCAGCTATTCTGAGACATCCTTGACCCTGGCACTAGGGAGGCAGCAAACCATCCTGGAGTCACATCTGCGGCCACAGAAGTGCCTGTCTGTACCCCTCACTAATGAGTCTCTTACCGCTATTGCTCTTGCACACTTCCTCCTCCCCACTTGTGCAGCTGAGCCACCCATAGTGCTGTGAACTTGGCTCTGGCTGCACACTCCAGAGGAACTTTCACCCTCACCGTTTTCCAACACACAAAAATGGCTCTTGAGTAAGATGCAGTCTGGGGCTTTCCTGACTACCTGCCTGCTTCCATTCTTCTGACTGGTGGTCACCCATTCCCTCTCTGACCGCACTTCTTTAAGCTGCGGAATGACCACATCTAAAAACATGCTATCCACGTAACCCTCAGCCTCGTGGATGCCCCGCTGTGTTTCCAGCTGACGCACAAGCTCCGAAACCCGTTGCTCAAGCTGGTCAAGCCAGTGGCACTTCCTACATGTGGTCATCCAAACTGCAAGGAGTGTCTAAGAATTCCCACATGCTGCAGGCCATACAGCACACAGGCCTGAGCTCCCATATTGTCATATTGTTTGTTTTTAATTAAAAGACTATTTTCTTAAATTTAAGCCAAATAGAAAACTATTTAGTTTTTCATTTAAAAAAAACACATGCTGAAACTCTTACCTTCTGTAATATCGCTTTAAAGTGGAAAAAAAAACAACTTACCCACTACTTACCAATAAGCTCTCTCCGATGTCCTGACATCACTCCTTTCGAGTATCTGGGTGAGAACTGGCTCCCTCACAGGTAAACACCGCTCCGCTCTTTATACAGCTGCTCCCCTCCCTCTCAGGTAAATTCCTGTTCTTTATACAGCTGGTCCATTCCCGTTCTTTTTGCTTTGTTTCACCTCTATTATTTATTTAATTTCCCCCTATCCTTGTGTTACTAATTTAGTAATCAAGTGATAGTTACCCAGCACCTCATTTAAATCTAAAACAAAGCTAAAAGCTGAAATATTCACCAGCCAATCACCTGCCTGCTCTCCTGTTACATAACACTTTGTTTTTTCAGTGTTGGTTCGGATCGCTGGTTGGGACTCCTGTCCCTCTCTCCCTCCCCGCTCGTTATTCACTCTCCATGCTGTTTTCACCGAGGGCTGCTCTCACTCCTGCCGCTGAGCCTAATAAAGGCCTAACCTTTTAGCCGTTCTTGGTAAGTCAACCCCTTCATCCCAGGAATCGGCCTAGTGAATCTCTCTTCAACTGTCTCCAATGCAAGTATATCCTTTCTTAAATAAGGGGACCAAAACTGTATATAGTACTCCAGGTGCAGCCTCACCAACACCCTGTAGAGTTGTAACAAGACTTCCCTATTCTTAAATTCCAACCCCCTAGCATACAGACCAAAATTCCATTTGCCTTCTTGCTGCACCTGCATGCTAACTTTTTGTGTTTCATGCACAAGAACACCCAGATCCCTCTGTGTTGAACTTTTTTGGAGCACCTTTCCATTTAAATAATAGTCTGTCTTTTTATTTTTCCTACCAAGGTGCATGACCTCACACGTTCTTACATTAAACTCCATCTGCCAAGTTTTTTCCCACTCACTCACCCTATCTATATCCCCTTGCAGATTCCTTATATCCTCATCACAATATGACTTCCCACCTATTTTTGTATCATCAAATTTGGATGCATTACACTCTGCCCACTCCTCCGAGTCATTAATATAGATAGTAAATAATTGAGGCTCTAGGACTGATCCTTGTGGCACTCCACTAGTTGCATCTTTCCAACCTGAAAAAGACCCATTAATCCTGACTCTCTCTCTTTGTGTTAACCATTCCTCAATCCATGCTAATACATTATTCCCAATACCATGAGCTCCCATCTTGTGCAATAACCTTTTATGTGACACCTTATTGAATGCCTTCTGGAAATAAAAATACATACATCTACTGTTCCCCTTTATCAACTCTGCTGGTTATTTGCAAGTTAGCCGTGTATGAAGTCTGACATTGACATATTGTGTTGCCAAATCACAAGCTATAATTCAGATACTGGGTTCTTGTACATTATTGGCTGGTTCAGTTTGGCATTAAGCACTGCCATTTGCTTTGACTGCCACTAGGTGATGGATTCAATTTCTCCATTCTCAACTTCACACTTCTTCTTTCCAAGTGTTTTTCATTCAATATTTTGTCCTTGTGCATCTAACAGGAAAACTTACTGAGAGTTTAAGCAAGCTATCCCAATCATAGTAGGCAATCCAAACTTGGTCTTTCCAATTGATGGCACCTCTGTTCCAGTCCCCTGTTCCAGCAGCCTTCAAAAGCTCCATAAAAATAAAGCAAATTGGTTTGCCCACATATCAAAGGCCAAAGTCAACCAGAGCTAATCTAATGGAAACATTAATTTGCCATTAATGTTTTGATATCATTCCTGCCTAGAAGTGTTGTCATCTATGAATGTTCTAGAAATTGGTAACCCTCTCAATTCCACTATCTTTTGAGATGAACTAGGAATTCAGTGAGAATAGTTTCCCATTGGCACACTTTGATTCCATGGCCAGATTTTTAAGTTGCAGGATCGGGCACAAGGCCAACTTGACCTCACGTGAAATTGCACGAGAAAATGTCGGGAATGCGTTCTGACGTCATTGCGCCATCACGTCATATTACGGTCGGTGGGCATACACAGGGCAGGGTGGGGTGGGGGGGGAAGCATGCCCATCAATAATTAAATGTAAAATTAATTGATTGAAATTTTATGTGACCCGTGCGATTTTGCAATCAGCACACAGGCCACACGGGCAGATGGCCATCCTGTTAAGTGACACTCAATCCAGGCAGGATGAAAGTTGATCAGAGCCATGGCTATGTGGATAGGTAGGAGTTTAGGTGGGAGTTGGTTGTAGGTGCTTTTCTGACAGTTACTTGCATTTTGTGTTTTCCGGAGGACTCTTTGGCTTACAAGTTTTCTTAGAGGCTCTCTGCCGAGTGCACCATTCAGGGCACTATCCTGTGCCATCTGTATTCCAGCAAATGGGGATTGTCTACTCTGCTGGAGGGACTTACTCTCTGAAGAGGGTGAGAGGGCCAGAAGAGAAAGGGGGGGCTGGAATCTGTAGGCAGCATCCCAGAGAGCGGTTTGTGGAAAGAGGCGCAGCCAAATGGGGTGCAGTGCCAGCAGGAAGCACAAGACTGAAGGGTCCGCAGAAGACTCTGTTATCCTGCAACGAGAGTCTATAGACAGTGCTCCAGCTATCTGGACGTGATGGAAGTCCAGTTCTGTTGAAGAGTCATACGGACTCGAAACGTTAAATGTGTTCCCCTCCACAGATGCTGCCAGACCTGCTGAGTTTTTCCAGGTATTTTTATTTTTATTAGGATGAAAATTGATCACATTTATTGTTCAGAAACAAATTTGATCAATATTTTTAAATAGCAATTCTTGTCATTGAAGACTATGAAGGACAATTGTTTATAACCTTCAATGTTTCTTGTGTGTTTGCTGAGTTGTGGCTCATATCATTAATTGCAATTATATTTGCTTTGGTTTGTTAACTGATGTTGTGATATCCAACACCTTTTCCAAAGAGAATTTGCAAAGTGCATTATATGCGTTAAGCAAATTATCACAAGGGAGCACTTGTTAATCCCTTGAGTAAGCTCCTGGGAAGGTACAGGTGAGAAAGTCAACAGTGGATTTAGCCTCCTGATTATGTTATAAAGTTTCTTTAGGAGCAGAAGTCTTATCTTAATTATTTTTCTGTTTATCATTCCTCCACTCCTTGGAATCAATGTACAAATCTAGGAGGTAAAACCTTAAAGGTACCCTTGTGATGTGTGCCTTCCATTTTTGTATTTCATATTCCCAATCCATAGGCCTAACCTCTTGTCCCCTCTCTCGTACATATAACCGGTTTTTGTATTTTCCCGTGGCGGCCTCTGCTCTATGTACAATCATTGCACCCCTCCATTGACTGGCCCCTTTTGGCAAGTATGTAACTTTAGTGCCAGCTTTCGGCAATTGTCCTCTGGGACAAATCGCTTCACCTTGTTTGTCCGAATTACTGTGCCCATCTTCAGATATTCTGTCAACCTCAGCAACCTGGTCTACAATCATAAAACATAATGGGTATGAGAAGTATATGGTTCCTCATCCTTCCTATAGCCCTTTGCGGAACTGCAAATTTGTAGTCTGCGCCAACTAACCTCGATGAGTGTACCCGAATAGTCTGGTTCCCATGCTGTAAAATGACTGTTTTACCATCTTTACCTGTAACCTTTTTCAGGCTTTTCCACTTGTTAAGCCCTCCTCTTTTATAGTAAGAAATGTCTCCTGATTAAAAGTAGTTTCCGATGGTCTTTGCGTCTTAGAGATTGCTGAATTCCTTCTGAAACTTTGGCTTTAAGGAAAACTCTTCTACTTGCATGTAGTGCATTTAAATGCTCAAAAGGTGAAGCTAATCGTAGTACCCTCCTAAGCTGGGGGATGATCACTCGGGGCTGAAGGAATTTTTGGGTTTCTACCAAAAACCAACTGATATGGACTATAGTCCCCACCCATCTGCAGTGAATTTTTGGCATGGACACCCATGATATTAATTTACAGCTTGGCCTATTCACTAATATTTTACAAAGCGTCTCATCTATCACCACCTGATTCTTTTCACACACTCCGATAGTGAAAGGGCGCTCTGCTGCTGTATTTATGACTTTTCATGTTTTTGCACATATCCCAAAACTCATGGTTAGCAATCTCTCCCCCCCGCCCCCATTATCAGCAAATAATTTTGCCAGTGGTCCCAATCCGGTCCCTGTCAACTTTTCCATTATCTGATCCACTATTATTTTCTTTTCTTTGCTGTGTATGATTGTCGACTGGCCAAACCTTGTGGCCAAATCTACGAAATGTAAAATAAAAATGTTCTCTTCTTTACCCCACACCTTTAAATCCATCACCACAACTTTATTGAAATCCCCCGCTAAGGGTAGATGCGACGGTGTCCTTCTGTATTTCTTAAATATATCACATCTATCGCTTATCTCCTCTATAAGTTCCATCCCTTAGCAAAATTTTTAATCTTTGCAAAGAAGGCTGGGCAAACTGCCGATGCATTTTCAACCTCAATTAGCTTTTTGTTAAAATTCCTATCCCCTGACGTTAATAACACATCTTTAATCTCCTTAGTGGAAAAGTTAGGTTTCGTGAAAGGAATACAATAGATTCCAGATAGCATAAATTGTAAATTCACATGTTTTCCAAATACAATCACCTTGTCGTTCTCCATGTCCAGCTTCGTTTGTGCTTTCTTCACCGATGACCTGTTCAACAGTAATGGTATTTCGCTAGACACTATGTCCATACTGATGAAATGATTTGACTCCAGCTATCTTGCAGGGATTCACTACCCTTTTTGAAGATTTTAAGGTATTGCCATTTCCAAATTTAAAGCTGGTGGAACTCTCAAATTCCTTAACCTTATTCTGATCCTTGTCATTTAAGGGGTCCAGGTAACATTTTAACCAATCTATTCCAGGCTGTAGATGTGCATCCGCTATCTAGCGCTGCACAGTTGAAGGACTCTGCATTCAAGACATTCCTTCTCAAGTCCACCCCTACTCAAGGGCAACCAGGGATGGGCAATAAATGCTGGCCCACCCAGTGAAGCCCACATCCCATGAATGACTTTTTAAAAAAAAAATCATCACCAGGCTGAAACTTCTTGTAACTAATACAATGCCCTCTCTTTGGTCAATGTCCCCATCATCTTCTTCCGAGTCTTCTGTCTCATGTTCAATTTTGAACACATTATATTGTTTAAGACAGTTCATTGCATTTTGAATCACATGTCTAAAACACCGATTGGCCACACCCTGGGCATTTCTGGGGTTCATCCTTTTGTTGTAATTCCCCAATTCTTTTCCCCTGTTTCTGTCCTCATTGTTTCTAGTTACAAATCTCCTTTCGTACTGACGCCTGCGTCCTGGTTCTAGACGATCTCACCATCCCATTAACATTGTATCCTCCGTTTCCTGCCTTGCCACCAAATGACCCATTTGTGCCGTGAACGCTGCTGGAAAGGAATGTTTTCCGAGAAATTTTGTTTAGAGCTGCTTACATCTGTTCTAGCAGTTTGTCTCTCCGCAAAATTAACTCTCATCAAAACTAGAAGTCTGTCTACATTTGATACCTTAGCACAGTCTAGTAACTTAAATGCCAGCACTGATAGGGGAATTGCTAGACAGAACGTTTGCAATCTTGCATATAATTGACTGAATTCCATTATGTAATCTTTTATGGAGCTATCCTCCAACTTTCTAAATTTGGCAAAATCTGACCACGCTTCGTAAGCACTTAAGTCATCTTTCTGATAGATCTCCCTGTTTTTCCTTCGGTAAGGGCGTAACCCGTGTCCACACAGTTACTTCATTCTTCCATTGCTCATAGTGTTCACTCTCAGAAAACACCGGTGGGTCATCATATCGAAACTCTACATTTTGATTAAGCCATTCTCCAAAGTTAACTTTGAGGATGGTTTGGATTAACTCCATATATAGTCTTTTGTCTGAAGAAAGTCTAGTTTCCAATCTTTTACTTACGTTAGCAGGTGAAGCTGGATAGAAGGCCAGTGATAGGTGGAGGCAAAGGAGAGATTGACAAAGATGTCATGAACAAAAGGAAAAAGGGGTGTTAATGGTAGTGGTGCTGGCTAAAGGAGGTGCTGATGGTGACATTAAGGTCAGAAAGCAGAATGTGGTAATAGCAGGACTAGAGAAGAACAACATGAACAAGTGACAGATGGCCCTTCTTGGTGTGGGGTCGGGGGAGGGAAAAAAAGATCAAAAATAGGATAAAAGGTGAGGATAAAACAATGAATAAAAATGAAAATAAAAATAAGTGGATAAAAAATAAAAATTAAAAAATAAAAATGAATATTGAAAAAGAGGGATAAAAAAGGGGTGAGGATGGAGGAGTGTGTTCATGGTCTGAAGTTGTTGAACTCAATGTAAGTCCGGAAGGCTGTAAAGTGCCTAATCAGAAGATGAGGTGCTGTTCCTCCAGTGTGCGTTGGGCTTCACTAGAACATTGCAGCAGGCCAGGGACGGACATGTGGGTATGAGAGCACATGAGGTGTGTTGAAATGGCTAGCGACAGGAAGGTCTGGGTCATGCTTGCGGTCAGACCGAAGGTGTTCTGCAAAGCGGTCACCCAGTCTGTATTTGGTCTCTGCAATGTAGAGGAGACCACATTGGGAGCAACGAAGGCCATAGGCCAAATTAAAGGAAATGCAAGTGAAGCACTGCTTCACCTGAAAGGAGTGTTTGGCCCTTGAATGGTGAGGTAAAGAGGCAGGTGTTGTACCTTCTGCGATTTGTATGGGAAGGTGCCTTGGGAGGGGGATGAGGTGTTGGGGATGATGGAGGAGTGGACCAGGCTGTCCCAGAGGGAACAGTCCCTATGGAATGCTGACTGGGGGATTGAAGGAAAGATGTGTTTGGCGGTGGCATCATGCTGGAGTTGGCGGAAATGGCGGAGGATGATCCCTTGAATGCAGAGGCTGGTGGGGTGAAAAGTGAGGACAAGGGGGACCCCATCATGGTTCTGGGAGGGAGAGGAAGGTGTGAGGGCAGAGGCGCCAGAGATGGGTCATACACTGTTGAGGGCCCTACCAACTACTATAGTGGGTGGGAAACCTCGGTTAAGGAGAAAGGAAGACATGTCAGAAGCACCATTTTGGAAAGTGGCATCATTGGAACAGATGCAACAAAGGCAGAGGAACTGAGAGAATGGGATGGAGCCCTTACAGGAAGCAGGGTGTGAGGAGCTGTAGTTGAGGCAGCTGTGGGATTTAGTGGGCTTGTAATGAATATTGGTGGAGAGGCTATCGCTGGAAATGAAGACAGAGAGGCCAAGGAAGGGGAGGGAAGTGTTATTACAGCCTGTTACCTATTCAAACCAAGCAGCATATGATCTGATGACCTATTATCTGGGGCTGACAAGTTGCCCCTTGGTGGCGTACAACACTACAGAAGGAATTCAATGAACCACAAGAAAGGGATCTCCTCTAGTTTGGAAAAGTCACAGTGACAACCCAAAGGATCTCAAAGACCCAAGTGAAAAATAAATCAATGGAATCGAATCTTAGTGGTGAAATACATTCCAGACTCACAAGCATATGAGGGGAATTTAGCTATCATGAAATGTAAAGAATATTTCCTTGGTCCAAGCAAGATCAGCTCGAAATATAGACGATGCGAAGAAGAATGGGAGCACATCTGCTTGAATTAGCAGAGTGAATGACCTCTCAGATATTGAACTTCAATAATGACAGGAAAAAAAAACTCTTGTTAATCTGCCTACATCCCTTTGTATTCCCACCTGTCCTACTTACTGTGCTGCCTACAAAATTGGATATACAATTCACTGTTCCTTCATGCTGATTATGGACAAATATGGTTTTCAAAAGTTTGAGGCCCCAGTACAGATCCCTGAGAAACACCACATGGCATGTCCTGTCAATGTGCGTGTGGTATTTATTTCTCTCCTTCTCACTCCCCCAGCAGTTTCTAACCCAAAATGCAAGGTTACCTCCAATTCTGCACACTTCCATTTTTTTAACCAATCTTTTTGTGTGGAACCTTATCATATAATATCCATGGAGGCAGTTTTATCCACTGTATTAGTGACCTCCTCAAAAATATTCAGTATTAGATTATTCAGCCATAACTTGCCCTTCACAAATGTGTACTGTTACATTTTGACCTGTTCATTCACAATCCCCTCATGTTCCATTTCAGTAATACCCTGAGAGGTAACATTAGACTGACAGGTCTGTAATTGCCTAATTTCTCTCTTCCTCTGTTCTTAAAAAAAAATGGACTTCAGCAATTTTTCCAATCCAATAGCACAAATCCCAAATTGCAAGTTCTTTTGGAGGTTTATTACTAATGCACCCCTCCACTTTTTAGCAGTCTGGATTGGAAACCATCAGGTCCTGGGCACAAGGTATCGGTAAGAATTGTGGTCAGTTAGCTTGGTACTCAATAGATCCACGCCGCCTTGCATTTTTCTATCATTATAAAAAGTCATAGAACAGGAGTGCTGGAAGAAGGTGGCATAGTGGTATTGTTGCTAGACTAGTAATCCAGAGACCCAGAGTGATGCTCTGGGGTTCAAATCCCACCATGGCAGATGGTGAAATTTGAATTCAATAAAAATCTGGAATTACAAGTCTAATGATGACCATGAAACCATTGTCGATTGTCATAAAAACCCATCTGGTTCACTAAAGTCCTTTAGGGAAGGAAACCTGCCATCCTTACCTGGTCCAGACCCACAGAAATGGCTAAAAAGCCTAAAAGGAATGGAACCGGATGGACCACCCAGGAACAACCTAGGGACCGGAAATGACAATGGCAAACCCTGCCCTGTTGACCCTGCAAAATGTTCCTTATGAACCTCGGGGGGCAGGGGGCTGTTGCCAAAATTGGGAGACCTGTCTCACAGACTAGTCAAGTAACAGACTGACATTGTCATACTCACAGAATCATATCTTACAGACAATGGTCGAGACACCACCATCGCCATCCCTGGGTATGCCCTGTCCCAACGGCAGGACAGACCCACCAGAGGTGGTGGCACAGTGGTATACAGTCAGGCGGGTGTTGCCTTGGGAGTCCTCAACATGGATTGCATGGAGTCTTTTAGCATCAGGTCAAACATGGGCAAGGAAACCACCTGCTTTACCATGTACTGCCCTCCCTGATGAATCAGTGCTGCTCCATGTTGAACACCACTTAGAGGAAGCACTGAGGGTGAATGTATTCTGGGTGGGAGACTTCAATGTTCATTACCAAGAGTGGTTTGGAAGCAGGGTTACTGACTGAGCTGGCTGGATCGTGAATGACATAGCTGCTGGACTGGGTCTGCAACAGATGGTGAGGAAACCAATAAGACATGACCTCCATCCTCAACAATCTGCCTGCTACAGATGCATCTGCGCATGACAGTATTGGTGGGAATGACCACCGCGCAGTCCATGTGGAGATAAAGTCCCGTCTTCGCATTGAGGATATCCTCCATCGTGTTGTGTGGCACTACCACCGTGCTAAATGGGATAGATGTCGAACAGATCTAGCAACCCAAGTCTGGACAACCATGATGCACTGTGGGCCATCAGGAGCAGCAGAATTGTACTCGACCACGATGTGTAACCTCATGGCCTGGCATATCCCCCACTCTGCCATCACCACCAAGCCAGGGGATCAACTCTGGTTCAGTGAAGAATACAGGAGGGCAGGCCAGGAGCAGCACCAAGCTTACCAAAAAATGAGGTGTCAACCTTGTGAAGCTATAACACAGGACTACTTGCATGCCAAACAGCATAAGCAGCAAGTGATAGACAGAGCTACGCAATCCCACAACCAGTGGGTCAGAGCTAAGCTCTGCAGTCCGGCCACATCCATTGGTGGACAATTTAAACAACTCGCTGGAGGAGGAGGCACCACAAATGTCCCCATCCTCAATGATGGGGGAGCCCAGCACATCAGTGCAAAAGATAAGGCTGAAGCATTTGCTACAATCTTCAGCCAGAAGTGCTGTGTAGATGATCCATCTCTGCCCCCTCCAGAGGTCCCTAGCATCACAGATGCTAGACTTCAGCCAATTTGATTCACTCCATGTGATGTGAAGGAACGACTGGATGCACTGGATACTGCAAAGGCTATGGGCCCTGTCAATATTCTGGCAATAATACTGCAGACTTGTGCTCCAGAACTTGCCGTGCCCCTAGCCAAGCTGTTCCAGTACAGCTACGACACTGGCATCTACCTGGCAATGTGGAAAATTGCCCAGATATGTCCTATACACAAAGAGGACAAATTCAATCCTGCCAATTACTGCCCCATCAGTCTATTTTCGATTATCAATAGAGTAATGGAAGGGGTCATCAATAGTGCTATCAAGCGGTACTTGCTTAGCAATTGCCTGCTCACTGACACTCAGTTTGGGTTCCGCCATGGCTACTCAGCTCCTGACCCCATTACAGCCTTGGTTCAAACATCGACAAAAATGCTGAACTCCAGAGGTGAGGTGGGAGTGACTGCCCCTCACATCAAGGCAACATTTGATCAAGTGTGACATCAGGGAGCCCCAGCAAAACTGGGATCAATGGGAATCGGAGGGGAAAATTCTCCGCTGGTTAGAGCCATACCGAGCACAAAGGAAGATAGTTGCAGTTGTTGGAGGTCAATCATTTCAGCTCGAGGACATCGCTGCAGGAGTTCCTCAGGGTAGTGTCCCAGGCCCAATCTTCTGCAGCTGCTTCATCAATGACCAACCGTCCATCATAACGTCGGAAGTGGGGATGCGCAATCATCAGCAAACCATGTTCAGCACCGTTTACGACTCTTCAGATACTGAAACAGTCCATGTCCAAATGTAGCAAGACCCGAACAATATCCAGGCTTGGGCTGACAAGTGGCAAGTAACATTCGCGCCACACATGCCAAGCAGTGACCATCTCCAACAAAAGAGAATCTAACCATTACTCCTTGACATTCAATGGCATTACCATTGCTGAATCCCCTACTATCAACATCCTGGGGGTTACCATTGACCAAGAACTGAACTGGACCAGCCATAAAAATACTGCGGCTACAAGGGCTGGCCAGTGGCTTGGAATCCTGTGGCGAGTAGCTCACCTCCTGACTCTCCAAAGCCTGTTCACCATCTACAAGGCACAAGTCAGGAGTGCGATGGAATGCCCTCCACTTGCCTGGATGAGTGCAGCTCCAACAGCACTCGAAGCTTGATGCCATCCAGGATAAAGCAGCCCACTTGATTGGCACCACATCCACAAACATTCACTCCCTCCACCCCCGATGCACAGTGGCAGCAGTGTATACCATCTACAAGGTCCACTGCAGGAACTCACCAAGGCTTCTTAGACAGCACTTTCCAAACCCACCACCACTATCACTATCAAGGACAAGGGTAGCAGACAGATGGGATGTTCCCCTTCAAACCACTCACCGTCCTGACTTGGAAACATATTGCCGTTTCCTCACTGTCACTGGGTCAAAATCCTGAAACTCCCTTCCTAACAGCACTGGGTGTACCTACACGACATAGACTGCAGCGGTTCAAGAAAGCAGCTTACCACCACCTTCTCAATGGCAACTAGGGATGGGCAATAAATACTCACCTAGCCAGTGCCCAGATCTCATGAATGAATTAGAAAAACAACTTGACTAACTAGAAAAGTGTTACAAAACCTTTGACAGGATATTTCAGTTTTAAATTTTGTGGTTGGTGGCTGGTCTTTTTTTTAATTGATTTATGATTTATCTCTCTTTCCACAAATCCCTTGTTACACAGTGAGGACCTGGAGCATGGTGGTTTTCAGCATGCTTATGGCCGAGCCTCATCAGTAGGTTGTGAATTGGCTGACAATATTGTCAGAATAGGATTACCCAAAAGTAGGCCAGTTTCACCATTAGCGCTCCAATCCAAATCCATTTTGAAGAGGCCATTTCCTTTAGCCATGCCTGTTAGCAACTTCCCCATATTCTGAAAATATTTCCAAGTGTATTTTGTGCCCAATGAAGTTGAGAATCACGGTGATCGTGTAATTATTCCAGACTACTCAAAAATGTATTTTTTTGCCATTTGTTAGCAGAAAGTCAATATATGCATAAAGTAGGGAAACATTATTTATACTCGCACTAAATCATTGCACGTATATAACAGATGGATAATAAACACTTGGATATCATTAAAGTCTAATGGACTGCAACACCTTGCTGTAGTGAAATTAGAAATATTTCGAATGGCAAGTAACATGTTTTATATTTAACATAACATTGGTACTTGCCTGCAATCCTGACATCAATGTATGTGTTGCAGCTTTACTGTGACATGCCAGAAGATCTGAAATTTACTGTGCTCTCAACTTTCTTCTCAGATTATCCAGATGATTTAAACCATAGTGAAACTTATCTACAAACCACAACATTTCTTCCTGAAGATTTTACCTACCAAGCAAACCTCATGTGCCCTGAAAGACTTCCTTCTATGAGTGAGTATATGAACAAGTCAACTTAGTGTAAATCTGTTGAGACATCAAATGGCTGTTGGAATTAACCTAAATAAGAATTATTTTATCCATTCAAAGTTATAGCTAGGTTTTTCTCTACTACAGAAATACCACAATATTTGAGCATGGAAACTAAAACAATAGAATATATGCATGGAAATCTATAATTTGTCACTACTGTATGTAGTGTTAAAAATAAACCCAAAAGAAAATGTTGATTACATTTTGTAAAGGAAGACGCTTGTTAAGATTACACTTCCTTTTGACTCAATAAATTAATGTACGACATCACATAGACCTCTTCCTGCTTTGTATAGATTTATACTAATTATGGCTTCCAATAGTCATAAAACAACAGTGGGATGTTGTAGTTGGCCAAAGCATGCCTAGACCAAGGTAGAGGGATGGTGCGGGAGAAGAAAATTGTGCAACAGACGTGCAAAGAATTCCATTTATATTTAAACAACACACCTCAAAAGGCCCAAGGGTGCCTGTACTTGCCCTGGTAAGCAGATGCCTGGTGATTGCTTTATGGGATGCTGCAGCTGTTGGAATTCAGTCAGAAAGTATGACAGAATCATGGAATTACCTACTTGGTCTTTCTGGATGCAGAGCAGTAGAATATTAATTTTACACATTTTTGTACCAAATTCAAGCCACGATTAGCATAAATGTGGTGCATTAAGTTTGCAATGGAAGTTTATAGAGATCCAAACGATCTATAATTTGTTTAAAGTTAGTTTTGGTAAATTTATATGGGGAGGCGGTGGCATAGTGCTATTGTCACTGGACTCGTATTCCAGATACCCAGGGTAATGCTCTGGGGTAAAAGCAAAATACTGCGGATGCTGGAAATCTAGAACAAAAACAAAAATACGTGGAAAAACTCAGCAGGTCTGACAGCATCTGCGGAGAGGGATACAGTTAACGTTTCGAGTCCGAATGACTCTTCATCAGAGCTAAGGAAAAATAGAAAAGGTGAAATATAAGCTTATATTTCACCTATTTTCTATTTTTCCTTAGTTCTGATGAAGAGTCATTCGGACCCAACGTTAACTGTACCCCTCTCCGCAGATGCTGTCAGACCTGCTGAGTTTTTCCAGGTATTTTTGTTAATGCTCTGGGGATTGGGGTTCGAATCCCACCATGACAGGTGGCAAAATTTGAATTCAATAAAAAGCTGAAATTAAAAGTCTGATGACCATGAAACTGCTGCTCATTGTCGTAAAAACCCACAGATCAGACCATTGGTTTAAAATAAAGATTTTACCAAATATATAGATGACACTGCCGAAACAACATTTATTTGCCATCCCTACTTGTTTGAAGAAAGTGAGAAGCCTTCTTCAACTACTGCAGTCATTGTGTTAATGTTGATCCCACATTGGATATCTACCTCAAGGATTTGCTGACAATGATGCAAATGGTGGCCTATGTCCAAATGTGGATGGTGAGAGACTTGGAGAGGAACTTGGTGTTCCAGTGACCTTTCTGCTGTTGCCCTTTATTGATGGTAGAGGCCACAGAATTGTGAGGTGTTGTTAATGTGAAGCCATAATGGATCCTTTAGATAATTACTGCAGCACAGTAGGAGAGGATGGATATGGAGTCCAGTGGCAGGGGCGGCCATCAAGTGGACTACTCATTCATAAATGGAGTCACGCTTCATGGGTTTTATTATAATAACCACTCACCAGAAACATAGTGTAACATTGACCACTTGCCTAAGTCAAACCTTATGAATGGTTTGATGGGTTGGGACATGTGCCACTCATTGCAGATTATGTAGTATCTTGCCCTGCTCTTATGTTGTTGGTGTGGTTGGACCAGTTAAGTTTCATGTTAATGGGTAAACCTGGCAGTGTTGAAGGCTGACGAGAGGTAGTTTTCCTTTTGTTGGAGATGGGCATTTCCTGGCACTTGTGTGGTGCAAAGCTTGCTTGTCACTTGTGACCCATACTTGGATGGTCCTGCTGTAGGCTGACATGTTACCTCATTATGTAAGGAGTTGTGAATGGATTATGAATACAGCAGAGTTGTCATTGAACTGTACCACTTTTTCTAACATTATAATGGAGGAAAAGGCAGTGATGATGCAGCTGAAGATGGTTGGACCAAGCACTTTTGCTGCAATGATTGAGTCTAATAATTGCAGCCATCCTTTTTTTATGCATAAGGTATGACTACAGTCACTAGCAGACTTCCACAGTCACCTGCCACTGACCTCAACTTTGCTCATCTTCCTTTGTATCCATGCTTCCTCCACGTCAAATGCAGTTATTCTTGTCTCCTTTAGTAATCGCCCTTGCATCCGTTCCTTATTTAAGACTCTAAGATCTGGAGCCAAGTGGTTTTGGAAGAACTGAAATGGAAGTTCGGTGAGCGGAATAGTGAGTAGGTGTCGCTTGGTGGAAAGATTCCTTTCATCACTTTATTGATAATTGGGGGAACCTGATGACAGTTATTGCTTGAGTTTGGTTTCTGCTGCTTTTTATGTATAGGACATACCCTGAGCAATTTTCCAATGTCAGTGGGTGGACAGTAGTGTCATAGCTGCTCTGGAATAGTTTGACAATGGAAGTATCAAGTTCTGGTGTGCAAGGCTTTACTATATCTAGGATATTGCCACAGTTGTTAATTTTGTGTCTCGTACACTTAGCTGTTTCTTGATGCCACATGGAGAGGAGCAAACTAGCAAGACATTGGCACCTATGATTGGGACCTAGGGAGAAGGGAGTGTCAGATCGACTTGGGACTTTTGGTTGAAGATATTGCAAATGCTTCAGCCTTGCCTCTTTCATTCACATGCTGTGTTCCACCAGAACTGAGTATGTTTGTGGAACTTTCTCCCAACATTAGTTATCTGATTGTTTACCATCATTCTCGCTGGATATGGTAAGACTATACAAAACTTTTCATTAATCTGTTAGTTGTGGAACTGTTTAGTGCATTTTTTTTTTGATGATTAGTATCTAGGTAGCCCTCTGCTGTAGTTTTACTTGCTGGTCTATGCCTGGGAATGTACCTGGCACCCTTTTCCTACACTCCCATTGACAAATTGATAGTGATGGAGGAGTGAGGCATGTGCTAAGCCATGGGCTTACACATTTTGGTAGTACACAATCCTTTTGTCTATGTTGATGCAGAGCTTTGGGCTTGTAGCTGTGTCCTTGGGTAGTAGTATGCTGTTGGTTCTAAAATTGCTTAATGCTGTGGTCAACATAGACTGCTGACACGTTTGGAGCAGCTTGACCTTTCATTTCAAATGTTCCCAAACAGAGGGCCCAATCGATGTAAACATGACTGAAATTTCATTGGAAGAGATCCAGGAATTATATGCTAAGGATCCTTATATTCGGATTGGTGGTCACTGGAAGCCAAGAGATTGCATGCCTCGTTGGAAGGTAATAAATTGATGTATGGTTATGAAACAATGGTACTTTCCTTTTGACTTTTTAATATGTTTGAAAGATGTGAACTTGGATTCTTACAAAGCTTAAATTGTGAGTCTCAAGATTTAAAAAAGGAATGTAATTAATGCTGTAAGCATCGGTATATTAACCGTAGCAGCACTAATCCATTTTAGAAATGGCAATAAGTGCAAAACCAATGTATTGATAAGCAGAAATAATTTACACACCAATAATTTATTGTGTGAATTAAATGCTAGTATGGGCATGTTTTAAAAGGCAGATGATCAGTTATTGCAAAAGAAATTAGATTGATTTTGAGGTGTCTCGACATTGATTTTGAGGTCTCTGGACATTCTGAACCATACTACGTGCAACAGCCATCTAATTTGCATCTAATGTTTATACTATACAATAGTAATGATATATTGAGTGCAAAATGGTACCCTTAATAATTAGTTAGGAGTTGACATAAGTTTCAATCTGGTGATCAAACGTGAAACTTACTGCTAAGCATCATGATGCTCATTTTTTTTGCACATTATTGCCTGAATTCTTCCTCCTAATCACAGTCCAGTAATCTTATGGCAAGTGCGTGCCTTTGTATGCATAGGATTGAACTTGGCTCCTAATATGCTGACTTTCATTTATGCAAGAGCTATAGACCAGAGAAATACCAGCACCTGCACCAGGCACATTCTGAAAGCAGAGACTCACGTTGGGCAAGATCATCTTGCAGTGGGAGGAGCTTTTGAAAAATGAGGCCTATGCATGAATCAAGTTTTGCATCTCTTTTTAGTTTTTTTCTTGAGCTCATTTCATAAAAATAAATGGAATCTCCCATTAGTGCAGTCTCCCTCACGTCTGTTTTCATTAAATTTTTACAAACAGAAGAAAATCCCTATTGTATAAGAAATGACAGGATTGGCGTTTTTTCTCTCTCAGCTAATGCTGATTTCTATGTTGTGCTGTACACACAGCTTCACCACTGCACCTAATTATTGTGCTTAACCCCTGGTGCATGAGAGCTAGTAATAAAAGATTAGACTTTTCAACAAATTCCCTGGCTTTCGAATCTTTACCAAGGTTAGCCATGCTAAATTCATTCAGCCTTTTTTTAATTGGTAAAATTGACAGTCATGATTTGCTGTACTTGTTTGGTGTTGGAGATGTCCCTAAGAAAGCAATGCAGTACCCATATTATATGCATGAGCAGTCCAACCATTTGCGTGATGGATGATTTAATATCTCCAGTATTGACTGAGTAATCTAACTCACTCACTCCTCATTTTAGACAAATTAGAATTCTGGCTGCTTCATTCATTTGTGAAATGTAACAGTTTTAAAAATCCTAAATTTATTTACTTTTGCAGTTAATTATATAAACATTTAAGAATTTATAGAAGTGTTTTTAGAAACAAACCTTGCTCCTGAAATTTAACCTTCAATTTTTTTGTAACCTCAAATATTTCTGTATTTCTCAAACAATGGTATTTTATTGAACTAAAATCTAGCAGGTCAGCATTTAAGCACCTTTTTAAATCTAAATTGTGCCTTGTTCTGATGTACAAGAATGTTGTGTAATAGTGTTGTTTTAGCAGTGTAAAAGACCACTTCTACATTATTGCCTGCTAAGCATCTGTGCATTCATAAGTTCAGGATCTCTATTATTGTTTTGTACAGTGGACATTGTGCTCACTTATTATTCCACTTGTGGAATGGACCCATTTCCGTACCAAGAATAGCATAGTCATGGAATCATTGCAGCGCAGGAGGAATCCATTTTGCACATTGACTCCATGCCAGCTCTCTGTAGAGCAATCCAATCTATCCCATTCCCTACTCTATCCCTGTAGCCCTGTATGTTTACTTCCTTCAAGTGTCCATCTAATTTCCTTTTTAAATCGTTGACGGTCTCTGCTTCCACCACTCTCCCAGACAGCGGGTTCCAGGTCATTACCGCTCACTGCATTAAAAAAATAGTTCCCTCACATTTACATATATCTTTTTAAAAAAAAAAGTAGTGCTCCTATCACTGACCCTTCAGGAATACAAACGTCTACCATCCTTCAGTCTGAAAAACAATTAATTACCACGGCTCACTGCTTTCTGTCCTTAAACCAATCCTTTATCTAAGCTGACACTTGGATGAACCTCATTTTCCATGAATCCCATTTTCTTTTGTCAGCCAGCTTTTTATGTGGTGCTCCTTGAAATGCTTTGTTAAAATCTATATGGGCAACATCCGTCATTTAAAAAAAAATTCAATTCGACTAGTCAAACGCTATTGGCCTGTTGATTCTTTTTTCTCCTGATTTATTGTTTTCAAAACATTACCCACCACTAATGTTAAAGTGACCAGCCTGTAGTAACTAGATATGCCCTTATACCTTTTGAACAAGGGTGTCACATTTGCTGATTTCCAGTCCTCCTGCACCTTCCCTGTATCTAGAGAAGATTGAAAGGTTATGGCAAGCCCTTCTGCTCCCTCCATCCTCACTTCCCTTGGGAACCTGGGATGTAAGCCACCCAGACTTATCCGCTTTAAGCATAGTCGGCCATTCCAGTACATCCTGCCTATCGATTTTTCACCCCGTCCGTTACCTCTACCACCTCCATTTCCACTTTTTTAAGCACCCCTTTCCTTCGTAAATTCCAATACCACGTATTCTAGCCTTGTCCTGTGCCTCTAAGTATATATTGGCCTCTTTGTCCCTAATAGGACCCACCCTTTTTATTAGCTGCTTACTATTTACACAGTGGTAAATTTTTAGGCTTCTTATTTAACTCCCATTCTATTCTTATACACTTTCTTTACCTTTCATATTTTCCTCTTCTTTGCCGCTTTCAGCTCATTGACCTGGTAGTTTACCTGGTTCTTGCTTGATGAATTCACCTGACAAGAATAAAACACCCTCACACCCTTTTTGTTTGTTTGTTTGTTTGTTTCATCATATTCTCTAAGTCCCTCAACATCCATTGAGGCAAGGATTTGCTTCTTCCTGCTGTTCATCTTTGGAATGTATTTCATCTGTACCTGAAGCATCTCCTCGAAGATCACCCATTGTTCCATTACAGTCTTTGGTTCCATTTTACCCCGGCTAGATTCCCCTTCATCTCATTGAAGTTAGCCCTCTTCCAATTCAGAAACCTGCTTTAGATTGTGCTTTGCTCTTCTCCATTGCTAATGTAAACCTTATGATACGATTGTCACTCTTGCCCAACTCTTCCCCCTTCATTTTCCAGCACCAAATCCAGAACTACCTCCTTCCTTGTTAGAACAAAATCATACTGGTCAAGGAAGTTCTCCTGAACATGTTCAGAAATTACTCCCTTACCTTTGCCTTCTCTCCAATATTATCCCAATCGATTATTTGGATAATCAAAATCCCCCAATATCACCTCTCTGTAGTTCTTGTGCATCTGATTTCCCTGCAGATTTGCTCCTCTATCTCTCTATCACAACTGACGGTCTATAGAACACACCCCAGTAGCATGATCATTCCTTTTTTGCTTCTCTAACCAAATGTTTCTTTCCTGCCCCCTCAGGACATCCTCTCTTTCCAACACAACAATGACTTCCCTAATCAGTACTGCCACCCTTTCTTATTTTTTATCTTTTCTGAGCACTTTGTCATTTGAATATTAAGCGCCCATTCCTCACCCATTTTTCGGCCACATTGCTGTTATTACCACTACATCATATTCCCACACAGCTATTTGTGCTTGTAGCTCATCAGCTTTATTCACTACTCTCTGCATTCTAAACCTGTCTTTGTAATCCTTGTAGCCATTCTTAGTCCATTCCTGTTTAATGTGATACTATGTCCTTCTCTAGTATTACCCAACACTCACTCCTTTTATGCACTTAATTCTTTTTTTCTACTCCTGTATGCTAGTGCCCACCTTCCCCTGCCAGTTTAGTTTAAAACCCTCACCAAGACATTAGTGAACCTCCTTGTGAGGACATTGTTCCCTGTCCAGTTGAGGTGCAACCTGTCCCTTTTGAATAGGTGTCTCCTGCCCTAGAACTGGTCTCAATGCCTCAAACATGTGAAGCCCCCCCACCCCGTGCCTCAAACTACACATTGATCTTCCCTATCTTCCTATTTCTGCTCTTGCTGGCATGTGGCATTGGGAGTAATGCAGAGATTATAACTTTTGAGGTCCTATTTTTTTAACATCCCCCCCCGCAAATGTCTGCTGTCTATCATTGGTACTGATGTGTACCACAACTTAACTTGTATGAGGAAGGAAGTGAGTTATTCTGCACTCTCCATGATATTCTTCACCAGAGAGGCAACACACCATGATAGTTACAGAAATGCCTGTCTATTCCCCTAACTATGGAATCTCCTATGGAATGACTGCATTTCTACACCATTACTGTTTTCTGCCCCCCCTTCCTGTGCAGTACCTTGACCATTGGTGCACTGGTCTGGACTGCACTCCTTCGAGTGTCATCACTGCCAGTAGTCTCCAATGCTGGGTACTGGTTTGAGAATGCCACAGGCCTCGAAGACTCCTGCAGGCGCTGGAAAAGTAATCCAGAGACCCAGGATAATGCTCTGAGGACCCAGGTTTGAATCCCACCACAGCAAATGGTGGAATTTGAATTCAATAAAAATCTGGAATTAAAGGTCTAATGGCCATGGAAACCATTGTTGTAAAAACCCATCTGGTTCAGGGCAAAGGGAATCTGTCATCTTACCTGGTCTGGCCTACATGTGACTCCAGACCCACAGCAATGTGGTTGACTCTAAATGCCCTCTGAAATGGCCTAGCAAACCACTCAGTTGTAACAAACCACTACAAAGTCACAAAAAGGCAGTGAAACCGGATGGAACACCCGGCATCGACCTAGGCACCGGAAACGACAATTGCAATCGCAGCCCTGTTGACCCTGCAAAGTCCTCCTTCCTAACATCTGGGGGCTAGTGCCAAAATTGGGAGAGCTGTCTCACAGACTAGTCAAGCAACAGCCTGACATTGTCATCCTCACGGAATCATACCTTACAGATAATGTCCCGGACTCCTCCATCACCATCCCTGGGTACGTGCTGATGGCACAGTGGTATACAGTCGGGAGGGAGTTGCCCTGGGAGTCCTCAACATCAACTCCGGACACCATGAAATCTCATGGCATCAGTCAAACATAGGCAAGGAAACCTCGTGCTTGTTAACACGTACAGCTTTCCCTCAGCTGATGAATCAGTGCTTGAACACCACTTGGAGGAAGCACGGAGGGTGTGGCAAGGGCACAGAATGTACTCTGGGTGGGGACTTCAATGTCCATCACCAAGGGTGGCTTGGTAGCACCACTACTGACCAAGCTGGCCACGTCTGAAATGACATAGCTGCTAGACTGGGTCTGCAGCAGGTGGTGAGGGAACCAACAAGAGGGAAAAACATACTTGACCTCATCCTCACCAACCTGCCTGCCAGAGGTGCATCTGTCCATGCTAGTATCAGTAGGAGTGACCACCGCACAGTCCTTGTGGAGACAAAGTCCCGCCTTCACATTGAGGACACCCTCCATCGTGTTGTGTGGTATTACCACCGTGCTAAATGGGATAGATTTCGAACAGATCTAGCAACTCAAGAGTGGGCATCCTTGAGGTGCTGTGGGCCATCAACAGCAGCAGAATTGTACTCGAACACAATCTGCAACCTCATGGCCTGGCATATCCCCCACTCTACCATTACTATCAAGCCAGGGGATCAACCCTGGTTCAATGAAGAGTGCAGGAGGGCATGCCAGGAGCAGCACCAGGCATACCTAAAAATGAGGCGTCAGCCTGGTGAGGCTATAACACAGGACTGCTTGCATGCCAAACAGCATAAGCAGCAAGTGAGAGACAGGGCTAAGCGATCCCACAACCACCGGATCAGATCGAGCCCTGCCATATCCAGTTGTGTATAGTGGTGGACAATTAAACAACTCACTGGAGGAGGAGGCCCCAGAAAAATCCCCATCCCCAATGATGGAGGAGCCCAGCACAGCAGTGCAAAAGATAAGGCATTTGCAACAATCCTCAGCCAGAAGGGCCGAGTGGATGATCCATCTCGGTCTCCTCCGGAGGTCCCCAGCATCACAGATGCTAGTCTTTAGCCAATTCAATTCACTCCACGTGATATCAGGAAATAGCTGAAAGTACTGGATACTGCAAAGGCTATGGGCCCTGACAATATTCCGGCAATAGTACTGAAGACTTGTGATCTAGAACTTGCCGCACCCCTAGCCAAGCTGTTCCAGTACAGCTACAACACTGGCATCTACCCAGCTATGTGGAAAATTGCCCAGATATACAAAAAACAGGATAAATTCAACCTGGCCAATTACTGTCCCATCAGTCTACTCTCAATCATCAGTAAAATAAGGGAAGGAGTCATCAACAGTGCTATCAAGCGACACTTGCGTAATGATAACCTGCTCACTGATGCCTGGTTTGTGTTCCGCCAGGGCCACTCAGCTCTTGACCTCATTACAGCCTTGGCTCAAACATGGACAAAAGTGCTGAACTCCCGAGGTGAGGTGAGAGTGACTGCCCTTGACATCAAGGCAGCATTTGACCGAGTGTGGCATTGAGGAGCCCTAGCAAAACTGGACTCAGTGGGAATTGGGGAAAACTCTGCTGGTTAGAGTCATACCGAGCACAAAGGAGGATGGTTGTGGTTGTTGGAGGTCAGTCATCTCAGCTCCAGGACATCACTGCAGGAGTTGCTCAGGGTAGTGTCCTCAGCCCAACCATCTTCAGCTGCTTCATCAGTGACCTTGCTTTCATCATAAGGTCAGAAGTGGGGATGTTTGCTGATGATTACACAATGTTCAGCGCCATTTGCAACTCCTCATCCTGACTCCTGAAGCAGTCCACATCCAAATGCAGCAAGACCTGGATAATATCCAGGCTTGGGCTGATAAATGGCAAGTAACGTTTGTGCCACACAAGTGTCAGGCAATGACCAAACCAACAAGAGAGAATCCAACCATCGCCCCTTGATGTTTAATGGCATTACCATCGCTGAATCCCCCACTATCAACATTCTGGGGGTTACCATTGACCAGAAACTGAACCGGGCTAGCCATGTAAATCACTGTGGCTACAAGCACAGGTCAGAGGCTAGGAATCGTGCAATGAGTAACTCACCTCCTGACTCCCCAAAGCCTGTTCACCATCAACAAGGCACAAGTCAGGACTGTGATGGAACACTTTACACTTGCCTGGATGAGTGCAACACCCACAACACTGAAGAAGCTGGACACCGTCCAGGACAAAGCAGCCCGCTTGATTGGCACCACATTCACAAACACTCACTCCCTCCACCACCAATGCACAGTGGCAACAGTGTGTACCATCTACAAGATGCACTACAGGAATTCACCAAGGCTCCTTAGGCAGTACCTTCCAAACCCACGACCACTACCACCTAGAAGGACAATGGAAGCAGATAGATGGGAACACCACCACCTGGAGGTTCCCCTCCAAGTAACTCACCACCGTGACTTGGAAATATATCGCAGTTCCCTCACTGTCGCTGGGTCAAAATCCTGGAACTCCCTTCCTCACAGCACTATGGGTGTACCTACACCACATGGACTGCAGCGGTTCAAGAAGGCAGCCACCACCTTCTCAAGGGCAACTAGGGATGGGCAATAAATGCTGGCTCAGCCAGTGAAGTCCACATCCTGTGAATGAATGAAAAAATAACTTCCTGCTTTTTACTGTTCCAAATGGTCACCCATCAACTATCCTGAACTCTGTCTGCCTCATGGAATATATGATCCAGGGAACACTTAGCCTCCCTGCTTTGTGGAATTGGCAATACTTAATTTTCTGAATGCTTGAAGATTTTGAATGAGTCTCCAGATTAATATTAATTCTGCCTATCAAATTAACCATCTGTTATTGCAAATAACCTTACTTGAGCTTATCATTTCAGGTCGCAATTTTGATCCCATTCCGCAATCGTCATGAGCATCTTCCAATCCTGTTGAGGCATCTGATTCCAATGCTACAGCACCAACGCTTGCAGTTTGCTTTTTATGTCATTGAACAGGTAAGTGGCAATTTTTAATTTTTTTTTTTTAAAGTGTTTTAAGGTTCATGGTCTCAACATAAGATATTCAGCATATCCCCTCAAATGTAAAACTGTAAGATCTATAAGTTGTTAACTGTTGGTCATTATCTAGTGTATTGCAAAACATCTACCTTAAAGCCGAGCAAGTTGTACACCTGCACTTTCCATCACAACAGGATTGCTAAGTGGGGAACCAGTTATAGCCTATCACTGCTATTACAACTGACCACTGTAAATTACAGGCTCTTTGTACAGTCAACAGTACATTTAGAAGTTTATTTAAAGTTTGAGCATATGTGAATGTCAGGTGAAGATGGGGCATGTCTTTGCTGTGACCTTTTGTCAAATAGCCCACTGACCCTCACTGGTGAGGCTCAGTAATGATTAAAGAGATATTATAATTACCATACGACTCTTCATCAGAAAAGAAAAGTTCTGATGAAGAGTCATACGGACTCGAAACGTTAACTGTATTCTTCTCCGCAGATGCTGTCAGACCTGCTGAGTTTTTCCAGTTATTTTTGTTTTTGTTTCAGATTTCCAGCATCCGCAGTATTTTGCGTTTATTATAATTACCATAGTTTGCTATGGATAAAATCTAGCTTTGCAACGGAACATGCCGTGTGTATTCTTTCACTTCCTTTTCAGTGTTGTCTTTTGGTTGGATGCTGTATTTCAAAGAAGAGCCCTGATGTCCTGGCCAATATTTATCCCTTATTCAAAATCACAAATATAACAGATTACCTGGTCACTATTGTATTTCTGTTGTGGGAGTTTGCATTGTATAATTTGGCTGCTGTGTTTCCTGCATTACAACAGTGACTAGATTAGACGAGGCTGCTGTAAAGCACTTTGTCTGATAGTTATGAAAAGTGTCATATAAATGCAAATCTGTTTTTCTTTTACAATGATTGTACCTTGCTGTATATTTTTGTTTCTTCTCTCTTTTTTGCCACCAATCGCAATGTGAAGAACTATTGTTAAGCATTGCAAAATAACTGCACTTCCTTTTCAACAATGTTGATCAAAGCTGCTTATGATTTCAGTAACTTTTTTTCTATCCTATTATCTGGTTTTTAATATTGTATCATGTAGATAAAATCCTTATTCTAATGGTGAGATGTATATAGTGTCGGTAATTTTGAGATCTAATGTGTAGATTTGGTGTCAAGATAGTCGAGATTTTCTTTGTGCCATAGGTTTAACAAAATTGTAAACAACTTTATGAGTTCAGTTATAAGTTTGTTGCAAGTAACACAGAAAATAATCCATCCCACCCTTGGCTACTTCTTTAAAAAAAAAAAAAAAATTTTTTTTAAATTATGTTGCTAGAGAAGTTAATTCTTTTCTCTCTTTTATCAGGCTGGGTTCCACCCATTTAACCGTGCAATGCTGTTCAATGTTGGATTTATGGAGGCTTTGAAAGACATGGACTGGGATTGTGTAATTTTTCACGATGTTGATCACATACCTGAAAATGATCGTAACTACTACGGTTGTGGCCAGATGCCAAGGCACTTTGCAGCCAAGTTGGATAAATACATGTACTTGTACGTCCTGTTGCTTAATCTGAGGTGATCGATTAATTATAGTTAGAAATATAACTGGACAAAATATCATTAGGAAAGGTATTATGTAGCTTTAAATTTGTGTGAAATTCGAGCAAAACTTTATTTGAATCAGTTTCACAATATTTTCATCTTTTTTAAGTTTCCTTCCTTTTTGAAGTTCCATACTGTATACCATTCTTCAGAAAGCTATGTAAGCAAGTGACTTGTTCAGAGAACTATGTTTATGCTCCTGTATAAGATCATTAAGAAGGCCATAAACAGTTAACAATTAACAAGAGAGTCAATTTTTCGAAACGCCCTGAATTTGCATGTGCCATTTGGAGCAGAAACCCTGGTCCTATAATCCTTTCCCTTGATGCATTACTGCAACTACACAGACCCCTCTCTCTCTAATTTTCAACCCCTAACCGCCTAAAATATTTAAAATATTTAAAAGGAATTTTTAATTGGTTATTACAGTTCTGTCATATTTTTCTACAGGCTTCCTTACGATGAATTTTTTGGTGGAGTAAGTGGATTAACAGTGGAACAGTTTAGAAAAATCAATGGATTCCCAAATGCATTTTGGGGTTGGGGAGGTGAAGATGATGATCTCTGGAAAAGGTTGGTTAGGTTTGACACAATAATGAGTTATATCTAAATTCATATGTCACTAATTCAATCCATATGAAATGCTTCTGGTTAAAAACAGTTGCACATATTCAAGTGAATACCATGTTGAAAGTGATCGTGCTTGTTTTGGATTCCTACTGCACGAAGGAGAGGATTTGAATTTATATCCTTAAGACATTCTAAAGTGCTTCACAGCCAATGAAATATCTTTCAGCTGTAATCATCTGTGTGTATAAGTGGGCAGAGCAAATGTTCAACTTGTCATAAATATATTGGGCCTGAAAATTTTGGGCTGCACTGCTGCTGGTAGTGTAGTGTGGCAGATTTCTGACAGGCAGTTTTCCCTGGATTGACTGTCCTGAATTCTTTGGGCCAGGGTCATTTGGAAACCTATACTGTTTATGGTGCATCCCTGCAGCAGGCTAAGGATTTCCATGTGGAATTTTTTCCTTTTTGTGGGAGGGGTTGGGGGAAGCCAGTGAGCTAATCTGTCCAAACACAGTGAAGGTGAAAGAAATATTGATCTTGAAGTAGCTGCTTTTCCTAAAGGCAGTCAATCATTTTAAGAAACTGGCATCGTGGATCCCACCACTTCTGTCAGCAAGCTAATTTGGGAATGTAAGTATACTTGCACCATGGAGTATACTCTCTTTGGTGGTTGGGGGGTGGGGTGGTAAGGAGAGCAAACTGCTGGAGTTAATGGTGGATAATGTCATCCTGAGTTCATCTGCCATTAGCACAGTGAGTGTAGCTGACGCAAGCTGTCCTCCTGCCAGAAAATCTTAGCATAATAAAAAGAGACAATTCTAGTAGTTTAGTATTAAATCCCACTTCAAATTCTGCCCTTCCTTCAAGCCGCCCAAAGCTTGTACCTTGAAGTATTCACCCAGACCTGGGAAACTTTGAACTGAAATTTTTATTGGAGGCAATTAAAGGTTTAATAACTGGCGTGTTCATATTTGTTACTGCTACAATGTACAGATATTGAGGTACTACAGTTGTGACATTGGTAGCTTTCTAAATGAGATAGATGAAAATCAAAGGTCATCATTTGTACAATAAACAATTTAAACAAGAAGCTTGCAACTTATGTAAACATTCTCCTGATGCACTCAAGGCTTACTCTGTCTTTCATAAGTTTATGCAGTTAAAAGCCATAAAAGGGAATGCTGTCATTGCTCACCTGTTGTAAACTCGTAGCTCTAGCCATCTGACTTCTTTTGGATGCTTGTCTGAAATTAATGCATCTTTTCATGTAAGAATAAAGGAAGATTAATTTTTTTATTTAAAAATTGCATAATTCTGACCACAATTCAATAATCAGCTGCAAATAATCTCTTTCCCCATCTTTCACTACCTTCTCAAGCTTTGTCCAATAGATTATTTTTGGCGATGCATCAACAACAGCAATGCTGATGACTTGTATTTATATACTACCTTTTCACATAGAAAAGCATCCCTGGTACTTCACAAGAGGCTGTTTCTCTTGCCTGGGGAATTTAGAACATGGGGGAAATGAGCCAGGATAAAGGGGCTGATCATATAGGGCTAAAATGAGAAATTTCCTCACTGAGGTTCATGAATCTTTGGCATAAACCCCAGAAGATTTCCAATGTGCCATCATTTAATATATTCAAGGTTGGGATAGATAGATTTTTGATTTTGTGGGAAATGAAGAGATATATAAGGAAAAGGCAGAAGATCAACCATAATCGCATTTAATGGTGTAGCTGACTTGAGGAGTCCTTTGGCCTACTGCTGCTCCTATTTCTTATGTACTGATAGAGTGAAGGGAACAGGGCAGAAAAAGAAGCTAGACTCAGAAGAGCAGAGTTTGGAAGGACGGCTGCAAGGTTAGAGATATGGTCAGATGCGGACATGGCGAGATTTTAATGCAAGAATGAATAGTTGAAATTTTGAGATATTGGAAGACCAAAAGACAATCTAGATCGGTGTAAACTCAGATGATGGGCAAGGGGATAGGACCCACGTTAAGAGTTAAGAGCTGCAATTTATGAAGGGTGGAAAGTAGGAGACCAAACAGAATGCAATGGATTAGAAGGGTTTGGATATGATGGTTATGTGCCAGGGTGAGATGGAAATAAACTTTTTTTTTGGGGTATGGAGAACTTAGAATTTATATAGGATATTAAGATTGAATGGTCTGGTTTATCCTGAGGTGATAAGTGGGAGGGGTTGGAATTGGTGGCAAGAATTTGTTGTTGGAGCTGAAACTATAGCTTTGGTCTTCCTATTGTTTAGCTGAAGGAAGGTTCGGATCCTCTAGGACTAAAAGCTTAAAGACAATAGAGTAGTCAAAAGGCAGTGGAGTCAGTGCCAAGTGTCACCAGCATGTTGTAGAAGCTACCCTCATATATACACATGTGGAAGAGGAAAGGGGCCAAGGATGCTCTTTCCTGGTGACTGAGGAATTTGGAAGAGAGATCATTGCAGGCGATGCTCTGGCCACAGTCAGCTGAAGAGTAGAACTAAATAAGAGGAATATTTCTGCGCTAGATTGTTAAGGAAAGATATTGAAGAGGGTGGTATGATTTACAATGCTGAAGGCTAAAGAAAGGGCAACATCTTGTACTTAAATCCTGAAACTCCCTCCCTAACGGCACTGTGGGTGTACCCACACCACATGGACTGCAGCAGTTCAAGAAGGCAGCTCACCACCACCTTCTCGAGGGCAATTAGGGATGGGCAATAAATGCTGGTCTAGCCAGCAATGCTAACAATCCGTGAATGAATAAAAAATAAGCATAGCACCTGCAGTATAATATCTCAATGTGTTTCTCAAAGATAATTATGAAATGCTGCTCCACATTAGATATTAGGACAGGTGAAGCGATCAAAGAGGTGGTTTTAAGAAGCATCTTACAGGATGAGAGAGAGGCAGAGACCTTTAGGGTGGAATTCCAGAGCATGGGGCCAAGGAAGAATAATATCTTCTGGCAGATTTGTAGGGAATGTCATTTTTGTGCTTTGCCAGAATAATTTTGGAATTGTGGCAGGAATGGAAACATAATTGGAGAGTTTCAGGTGGAATTGAGAGATGTGGCCATGGATCTGGAAGGCAACAAGTTCACGAATTATGCAGTGGAAAGGAATGTGGTCCTATGTGCCAAGCTTGAATACATACTGATTTCAGTCTTCAGCTTGATAATACCCAAGAGGCTATGAAGCTTAAACTATCCTTGGTTGCAAGAACTTGACCAACCTCTACGAGAAACAGGCCAAGGATGATAGACCTTCTCCCCATTGCTGTAAGATTTCTGGCACAGCTCCATCATTATTTTCTTTCTGCTGGAAACACTTTCAGTATTTGAGTAGCACTGAAGATAAAACACCCAGTTAATGCCACAGCTTCACTTCAGGATATGGTGTTGCACGCTTAGTTACCTTCTATTTGGGTATAAAAATTGATAAATCGCTGATTATCTTCAATTTAATTTTTAAAAATAGTTAAAATTCTGAAATTTAAATATTACTAAGTTCAAAAGTCAGGGCATGCTAACTTTTCATTTTACTCAAGTTTTGTATTATACAGTAGGATTGTCAGCATCTGAAAAGATCTAAAACTAATGTTCCTGGCAAGCCCCTCCAGTAACTCTGCAGAATGTTTTAATTTGGATTTCTAGCATTCACAGTTTGATATTAGAAGAGCTTGACAAAATTCAGCTGGTTTTCATTGAGAGTTGTGGAATATGATGCTTTCTGCTGCAGTTGCCAGGGAGAGGGGTTGTAAAGCAGGTTTGGTCTCCCATTGTGTTTAATTTTGATTAAGCTGCTTTGGAGTGGCGCTATGTAAAGGTTAGGTGATTATCTCCACATACAAGAGGGGAAAACTAGATGGAGAGTAAATATTATACTGACATTTGAATTTTTCACTGAGCTGAAGTGTGGTGGATACATTAGCAGGATTTAGTGCCTTCATAATATATTTGAATAACTATTTAAAGGGTCGGGATAAATATCTTGTAAGGATGAACGTGAAACTTTTCAGGAATACTGCAGGCACAAATGTTCCACGGTACTGGATCAATCAAATCGTCATTGCTAATGTAATTGGTGAAATTTGAGTAGTGTAGATACTAATATATTAGAGCAGTCCCTCCATTGTTTTTGCTAAATTACCATTGACATGAGCTTAATTTTGGTTCTTTGCTTTGGGGTTCTAAATTATGCTATTGCCATGATGTACGTTTATTTTCACTTGTCTTTGAGACAGGTTTGATAAAACATTATCGGGAATTGGTAATTGTTAGTGATTATGCATTGAACTGTGTATTTTTAAAAAGGAAAGTAGATTCATTAGTGCATCTTTTTGTTTGGGTTATTGATGGAAATATTATGCACGGGCCTGAGAAGAGGGAATCACACTAGTCTAGTCGGTAAAGCGTTTTTTAGGACAAGTTTCTCTAGTTTTTCTTTCTTCTCCCCTTCTCACACAAGTTGATGGTAAATGGAGGATAATTTAAGTTGAAGAATGAACAGTGCAACTGCCAAAGGTGAGTAACGTTCTGTACCTTCTTTGAGCTGTACTTTGTGATCCTTTTGTCAAATTCAACTGGCAAATGTGTTGCTCTTGAAATTCCTTGCAACAAAACCTTTGTTACGAAGATGAATAAACTTTGCAATATTTGACTTAACCTCTGGATTTGCTTGTAATCAAGTGCAAAAAAATTAAATGTAGTGTTTGAACTAAGAACTTGTGTTGAAGCATCTATTTGGCTTTTTTTAGGGTTCAGTTTGCTGGCCTTACTGTAACAAGACCAGGCGGTGATTTGGGAAAATACAAATCTGTTCCTCACCACCATAGAGGGGAAGTGCAGTTCTTGGGAAGGTGAGTCTAACTTTTTGAGGTACTGTACTTGAACATGCTTATTGAGTTTGAGTTTGGATTCTGAAGAGATAGTAGAAAGTGTCCTTAAAATGGTTTGTCCAAGGTCATACAAATAATACAAAATAAAAATTGATCACAGAACTACTTAGCACCAATTTTGACAGGACAACAAGGTAAAAATTCTTATTGGAATTTCTAGCATATAAATGAAGTGTACAAAAGGTTAGACTGTCTATTGTAAGAAGGGTGTTCCTCATGCTCCTACATATTCACATGGGACATTGTCATAACATTGGTTGGTAAACTGGCTTGAAAAAGCTCTCCTTTTGAATAATTCCATCCCATGTGTGGATTAACTAATTGTCAACTGTGTAACCATATGTAATCCTTTAAGTACTGCCTTTCAATATTTGATCTAAGGAGGTGGCATTAAGACTACCGATATTTGGAGCATTGAGATGTAGGTAATAGGTGAAAAGCAGCTCTAAACCACACTAGATTGTAAAGAGAAGTAAGTAAAGCCTGGACACAGAGAGATTTGCAGTGAGACTGAATTATATTAAATGAAGAACATGCCTATTGTGAGGTAGCCTAATTAATTCCTCATTGTTTCAAAATCGACACACATTTTTATCAATAAAGTGCAAAACCTTATGCTAGAATCCCAAGCATAAACATACATCTTCAGGCCTGGAGTATAACGGCTCTAAATGTATGTTACTCTTGACTAACAGATTAAATTGGCAGTGCATAGCAAGTATGCAAACTGATCCAAGTAGTTAATAAATCATTGTAGGTTCCAGTACTGAGATTTTCTAGGATGTTTTTGAAATGTGAATCCAGCACTGGTGGGAAGCAATGGGCTAGATTTTGCAGTCAGCGGTAAAGCAGTGTCACTTGCTGTTGACTCTAAAGAAAGCTGCTCACAAAAATTTAGCTGTTCCCCTTGCCTGGCAGCATTCTGAATCTGGCACCAGCGTGAGGTTTTCCAGGTATGCAAAAACAGTGAGATCTGTTGGCAGGGTAAGTAGCCAATTACATTGAAGTATTCTCAGACAGCAAGAATTTATAAGTACTTCATCCTTCATTTTTAATTTAAATTTTCAGATAGCAAAATAAATGATTGGATTTAGCAAGCTGAAGTATTAACATAAACATTTTTTTCAAAGCATGTAGAATTTTTTAAATCATAATGGAGAAGTTTGACATTCCACGAATATAAAATTATCTCTTCAGGGTTGATAAGGGTGTTTAGCTAGTATACTATTAAAAACACATTAGTAATGTGCAACTTTTCTAAGGAAATTTACAGTGAGATTAATGACATGAAAGTGGATGTTTCAGCCCATTCTTTGATTGAAGTGACTTCAAAAACACACCTTATGGAGGGGCGTAGATCACTAACTGCAACTTCTGGACTTCTGCATTATTTCCACATAGGTAGACTCCCAAAGTTACTGGTGGTATCAGTGCTGTGCAATGATGATGACACTGACATTTTCACTATCATTGTCATTGCAAAACCCAGGCCAATGTACTGTTTATAGTGCATTGATCATTAAGGCAACTTTAACACCAAAAAATTTTATCTCCATAATTCTGCACTAATTCTACAAATGTAGGACATAGGTGAGCAACAATGTAACATAATTCAATATAATTTTTGAGTTTATGCTCCTCAGTTTTGTGAATTGCTTATTTGACTATCACTTAACATCTCACTACAGATTACTCTCTTTGAAAAGAACTCTGAATTTTCTGTAGGAGATGGTGTTGGGTTCAATGCTACGAAAGTAAATCTCCTGAGAATGGCACTGAACCATAGATCTCTTGGCTCAGTGTTTCCCATCATTGGTTAAACGAAGGACAAAGGTCAAAGAATAAATAACAATTTGGGCTAAAAGTTGATTGTAGTTTTTTGAGTCATTAATGTATTAATTGAGCTCCATTTCAGTCCTTTGCTGTTAAGTTTACAAAATTGCCAGATGTATTGTGACATAGAAAACAAAGTGTATTCCAAACTTGACCTTGTTTGATATGCTTTTAAACTCCACCCCCAAAACATGCTATCCACCTATTCAACAACATAGCTGTACAGGTCTTCAACATACTGTGCCAATGGATATTTAGGACAAGGTTTCCTAGAAATTGAAGTTTAGTTGCATCCAATAATTAGCTGGTACTAATGGTGTTAGGATTCTACCTCTGCTCTATTTTACTAACTTTTAATTCTGAAAAATTGAACCTATCTATTTTGAGTAATGTTCATTATTAGTTGTATACAAATTCAAGTAGCATTGGGAGGCACTGTTTTAAAATTAGTGGTTGCCCTTTTAGGACACAGACGAGGAGAAATTTTTTCTGAGGGTTGTGCAGCTTTGAAATTCTCTGCCTCAGAAGGTGAGGGTCATTGAATATTTTTAAAGCAGAGGTAGATAGATTCTTGTTAGGCAAGGGAATCGAAGGTTATCGGGGTTAAATGGGAATGTGGAAATCGAAACACATGAAATCAGCCATGATCTTATTGAATGGCGGAGAAGGCTGGAAGGGCCGAATGGTCTACTCCTGTGCCTATTATTTGTTGTTCTTAACTGTGAAATGAGATTGTTCCTTAGTTATTTTAACTGACATGAAAACATTAACAAGCTGTTTTGCTGTTTTTTTTGTTGCAGATATGCTTTATTGAGACATTCTAAAGAGAGGCAACAGCTTGATGGCCTGCAAAACTTGAAGTACTTTCCAAATATCACAGTTGAAGTCTTGTATAAAAACATAACTGTAAACTTGACACCGGAGCTGGCTCCAGTGAGTGACTATTAAGTTATAATAGGCATAACAGGTTAGTGAGGGTTAGGGTTGCTTGCTCAGAGAAAATTGATGGACTTGTAATCCTGGTTTTAAAAAAAAAAAAATCTGCAGTGAGACAACACAAAAGTTCCTTTGCGTAGTCTTGAGGAATTGGCCAGCAGCTTGATTTTACTCTCAACAGGTTGGGTAATGGTCAATGACTATGCAGGAGTGCTGGTGACTATGATAGAATCAGGTTTGAAATTCATTGTCATGAACTTCATCAGTGTAACCTCTTAATCTCACTTTTCCAATTGAATAATACATCATTGATCAAGAAGGAAAAAAAAACTGTCGAATCCATGCGGCAGCATCGGGGCAATGAATCAAACTGAATTCCAAGACTGCAGACCTAGTTGGAAACTATTGTATCGTATTTTGGCATTGGATGCCAACAGGAATGAAGTGAGCAGTTTCCTTTCCAATCACCTTGTGATCAAATACTAAATTAGCTGAAAAACATACCATTACCTTTTTTTTTTATTCACTAGCAATTGTTAATGCACTTCTAGTGGACAAAGTTTTTGTAAATAAGCTGTGAATTGCCAGATATTTTTTTATTTATAGTCTAATGAACCACAAGGTTTACATGTTGAGGTCAACAATTTAAGTCTGACACTGTTGTATATGTAAGGCACAGAACACACACTGAATATAATCTCCTTTAATTTTAAATGTGAGGTGATTTGATTAGTATGTGTTCCTGAATATATGACTTGAGTGTTCTGTTTCAGCCCTCTTTACTGCTACACTCTCATGCTGCTGAAATTCATAGATCCTTCCTAGAAAAATTGACATTTTTACACATGCCTTAGTTAAACTGTGGTTGCTTGACTTTATTCAACATTACTGATTATATTTGAAATATCAGCATTTTCTTAAAAACAAATATGTGCCAATGATATTGTAGCATTTTGTTCTATTAATTCATATGTTATGACACTATAAGTGTAGAAAACTATTTTCCATCTTTGTTATGAATTGAGTTTATGACAACGTCCAGCACTTGTGAAACTGCTGAGTTTGTGTTTCTTTAATGTTCTACATTGGGGGTTCAACTGCCTTCTCTAGTCCATGGCATTTAGCTGATAATTTGAGTTTATCTGTCTGACTTGGAGAGTTTCTTACCCCTACCATGTTTGTGAACATTAGTAAAATGTCAACTTATTGATTTAGTTGCTAAAGCCCATTGCCTGTTTAAATTGTTAGCTGTTTTAAAATGAAGCATAATTTATGGTGTTAGATGTTGTAGCTCACTGCATCAGAGAATGGTAGGATATGGAGCTACACGCAAGATTCTGCAGTTTTTTTGCCAATGATAAATGAAGTGTTTGGGAAAACATGATGAGCCCACCTATGCAGCTTTAACAACTGCTGAAGGTCCATTGTTAAACGTGCCAGGAGAAGAGATGGGAAAATTTTTTTTTTAAAAGAAGTGGGGTATATGTATATGTATATGTGTATATGTATATATGTATGTATATTTTTGTATCAATCTTTGGTTTACATCTTTTATGAGTCTATGATCCCACCCACCAATGAATGGCAGTGACATGACACAGGCCCTGCTGTTTGCAGTGAGGAACAACCCAAGTGAGTAGACATTGAAGCTTTTGTTGCAAGGTCATGATCAGTCGGTATGAGAGGACATCTAGGGATGAAATTTCTCCTGTTCATTTTTTTTTAGCCAAACGGTTAGTGTGAACACAAAATAGAATTTCTATTTTATTTTCTGCTGATCCTTTTTTGCTTAAAAAAAAATTCAGGACAAAGAATTTCATTGTCCTAGGCTTATCTGTCCTTGAAAGGCTGCTAGCCTTATTTAGTTTTTATGTTTGCATTTAAAACTGATGTTTCACAAAGGAGGAATATTGCATATATTATCCTGAAGACCAAGTATGATGCAGTCAGAGTGTATAGCAATAAAGAGAATGCTGATTTGTTTCATTTTCAGCTGTCGATGGTGAATTGTGTTGCTATTTCTGAATCTGGTATATTACTGCAGAAATAAAATTGTAAATGTATTTTGTTTTGATTTATAGCTATATGTAACCATATGTTTTTTTCCACCTCTTTTTCCTTCAGTTCCATTCCCACTCCCTCTCCAAAATGGCTTTGATGAAGCACTTAAATATGTACTATTCATGTTTTGGCGATTTCTATACAATGAGTTTTGTGTATTTGTATAGAAGAGAAAATTGTGATGTGCATGTTCCAACATGATATAGAAAACATTTTGAAAAATGCCACAGCTTAAGAATTGGAAAGCTGTTGTAAGGCAGCATAAGCTCCAAAATCATCTTGGTAAAGGTACTTGGTGTCAATTTAAAACAATTCAAACCACAGATTTTGCTTTTTGTATATACCTTATAATTTTTTGGTATATCTACTCGGTAAAACCCCTTGCTCATTTCACAAACGTGTTCCATGTTGTGGGAATGAAGGATAATTCTGATTTGGATCGCTTTTTACCATGTTGGTGCACAAGACCCACAATATGTTTGTATATGACCCAAATTGCATGCAAAAAGAAATTAGTAAATATACAAGAACGTAGAAATCTATCAAACTTTCTATAACACTGCAGGAAGAGGGGCAAAAGAGGCCTGACAATATAAGATCTTTTTCTCAAATGTTGGCATGTATTGTTTATAGAATATGGTTCCTATTTAAATTTTTGTTGTATGGTCTAGTTTTTGCATGTTTCCAAGTAGAGCTGGACAGATCAGCAAAGTTCTAGACCTGTGCACTGAAAAGCATTAGAGTTCTCACCTCAAAGCCTTCTGTCCTATCTTCACTCCTTTGCTCATTTGTTATACATTTTTGTATTAATTTATGGATGATTTTTTCAATAAAAAGTGAAAGACACCATGAGTCGATGTGTAGATTACAACTAATTCATAAATATAGGATATTCATTCCTGAGACAATTCAAAATAAACAATTTAAAATGTTCTTGTGAAGGAGGAACTTAAACTGTCTGTAGAGAATATTACAAAACGTGTTCTGGCCAAGCCACGTTAATTTGTATAACATGAATAAATGTATTTGGATTCTCTGACCTACAGTCGCCTCCAGGATTGATCACTGGACTGAAAAGAATCCTACTTTGACAGTTGGTTCATTGCTCAAATTGGCATTGAATAACAATATGACCAGAATGTTTGTCTGAAACTGATGCCTGAGTAAGTATGTTGCCTCCACTGTCATTGCTGTCTTCTGTAGAGGAAGAATTGGAGCGACACTGCATGGTTTAATTGGATAACTGACCATTCAGGAATATAGTGATTACAGTCTTAATTCCAAAATGTACCTTTGCTAGTTTCCAAATCTTACTGGCGAATGATATTCATCACTGCTCATGGAGCTTAAGGGACTTCTTGATTCACATGTACCAGTCCTGGAGTATTGCACAGAAAATGACCATGATCTGCAGTAACCTTGCAGTGATTTTTTTAAAAATTCATTCACGGGACGTGGGTATTGCTGGCTGGGCCAGCATTTATTGCCCATACCTAGCTGCCCATGAGAAGGTGGTGGTGACCTGCCGCCTTGAACTGCTGCAGTCAATGTGGTGCAGGTGCACCCACAGCACTATTACAGAGGGCGTTCCAGGATTTTGACCCAGCAACAGTGAAAGAACGGCGATAAATTTCCAAGTCAGGATGGTGAGCAACTTGGAGGGGAACCTGCAGATGCTGGTGTTCCCATCTATCTGCTGCCCTTGTCCTTCTAGATGGTAGTGATCGTGGGTTTGGAAGGTGCTGTCGGAGGAGCCTTGGTGATTCCTGCAGTGCATCTTGTAGATGGTACATACTGTTGGTACTGTGTGTCGGTGGTGGAGGGAGTGAATGTTTGTGGATGTGGTGCCAATCAAGCGGGCTGCTTTGTTCTGGATGGTGTCAAGCTTCTTGAGTGTTGTGGAAGCTGCACTCATCCAGGCAAGTGGGGAGTATTCCATCACATTCCTGACTTGTGCCTTGTAGATAGTGGACATCTGTTAATTACATTAATACATGGAAAAGAGAATTGGATCTATAGTTCAAAACAAAAAGAAAATACAGGGATATGGGGAAAGAGCTGGTGAGTGGGGCTAATTAGATAGTCCTTTCAAAGAACTGACAATGACTGTGTCCTCTCTGCCTTTATTCTCTTGACCTCCCCCAATGAGCTTACCCAACCCCCACCCACCCACCCTGCAAACACCATTCCAACCATCTTTCTACAATTACACTAAGGAACTACATAATTTGGTTGCTTGGGAAGTTGAGAATAAAATTGACCTATACCTTGGGTAAACGACTAGCTCTTATTTCATAGACCCTTCGTATTCCATTGTGGTAAATGATACCCTGTGATGCATAGTCTATTTATTAAATGCTGCTTATTTTAGCTCTCATCACAAGAACACCTAAAATGATAAGGGTTCATTGGAAAAGTTAGGAATGTAGCATAGATGGGGAAGAGTTAAGGTTATTAATTTAAGCAAAAAGAAAGGTTGGAAGAAGCAACATGCACTTATGTTATCATGATTGGGCTAGTGGTAATTTGAGTAAAGCAACTAATGACCACTGTACCACTCTCAGCATTTGCGGGAGAGGCAACTATAAAACCAGCGCTGAATAATTTAAAGAATTTCTTATTACATATGTGATTTTGGAAATAAACTCCTATTTAACGTAGTAAACACTGAATCTAATTTTTTACCAAAAAAAAAGACAAGTTTGTTAAAGATGTAAATTTGACATGATAAGATTTTGGATAATATCAAACCTTCTATTCTAGAGAGAATGAGTATGTTCCCATTCCATAGTTTCTTGTGTTAAGAATGTAAATGACTGCTTGGAGAGATAAGTAAAATGATAATGTTATACAAAAGAGGAATGATTGTGATGTGCACTTTGAGGATTCTATTAAAAGTATAACAAATCATGAGGGAAAAATAATCTGCATGAAATAGTCCTGGTGGATTGTCCCAGAGATTAAAAATATCAGAGGATGAAAATAGTAGAAGAGCAGAAATGAGCAAGAATCCACATGGTTTGAACTGCAGTTAACCCAAGGCCAGTAATTCTACTGGGCAATTCAGTCATAAGGTATGTGGAACAAGTGTCGATGTACAAATCAGTAATAAATAATAATTCTATTTTATGTACAAATCATTAGAGTTGCTGTTGCAAAAATGGTAATTTGCAAATTCCAACTGTGTAAATGGCAGCCATTGTGCCTGAATGAAGCTGGTCCTGGGGACAGACCTTTTGCAAGCTCTCCATTCTTTTCAGGAACAAGCAAGATCTTTTACTGTCTTTGTGTATCCTGTGATATTTATGGTCTGTACTCCGGCTTATTCGTTTACTCTTAAGTGTGAAGTTGTAGCAAATATGTAGAATTCTAATTCAGTCTAAAGTGATACTTTCAAAGCAACAACTAAGTAAATTATGGATAGTCCCTTAACCTACACATGGAAAAAAAATGTGGAAAATTAATTGCAAGTTGGCAACATTTCTCTGCACCATTGACTGCATTATTATGTGTATTTCCTTTGAATCTTATTTTTAAGAAGAATGTTACATAACTGAGCAAGTGATATAACCGAATAACAACATCCTAAAGATTTAAGGAAGCCATTTGGCCCAATGTATCTGTCCCGGTTCAAAATTATCTATCCAGCCTAATAATCTACCTAGCTCTTAAACTGCAGCTTTGTAGGATATAGCACTTATAATCGTATCCAAGTACTTTTTAATATGATGAGACTTTCTGCCTGTACCCCTTTTCGGACAGTAAGTTCTAGACCCTCATCACTCTTCTCAATTTCCCTCTAATCCTTCTACCAATTAATTTAAATTTATGATGCCTGGTTATTGGCCTCTTTGCTGAGGATTATTTCTATTCACTCCATTTGGGCCCCTCATAAATTCATTCACCTTATGGAAGATTAAAGCAAAAACATATTTGAAATTTAAAAAGTCAAAGCACTGGTCAATATGAGCAGAGTTGGTATGTTCGAATGTTTGATTTTTATTCAAAATTCTTATTTTTAAGGAATTAATATTACAATAATAAAGTTCACCTTATGAGGTCTGTATTACTGTGAAGCAAGGATTTCATCCAACATTGTATAATATGGATCAGTCAGCAGCAAAGGATTGGCACTTGGCTATTTACCTCACTGACAGCTCTTCACAAAGCTTTGCAGTCTTTCTCTAATGTTGTGTCTCAATCCAGTGTGGCACCCTCTACACGGCATCTATTGTATATGTCGTATAATACCTATCAGCAGACCAAGACAGCAAATCTCTTCAAACAATCAGATCGAAGATTTCTTGCAGAGTCTGAACCAGTAATTATAGAGTAGGAAATAAAGATTGGGAAATGCAGATGAAATTAGGAGCGATGAAAGGGAAAGAGATGAGGTTAAAAAAGAAAATTGAGCCTTCAATGGAAGTGTTATTCTGAGGGAATGAAGCTCCACACTAATAAAATTAAACTTTCAAGCTATGATCCTAGAATTATCCCCAAGATTTTGGTAAGAACTGGTCAGAGACCAATGAAATTTATTTAAAATTGACAGAGTTTGAGATCCAAGACATTTAATGAATAAAGCCACAAGCTTCCACTGGTTTTGAACAAACAAAAATAAACTTACAATAAAAGGCGTGAAAGATAAAACCATTTACAATATTTATTCTTTATTCTAACATTTAGGGTAAGTATAAGGCACATGTGAATTAACAAGCCAACTGTGGTCAAACACACACCACACAACACAATAAATGGCAAATGCAACTAAGACAGAGTCCATGGAGTTCTCAACAGCCCACCTGGATGTCAGTAACACTTGAGTCAACCAAACTCACTGAAGCTCTGTCTCTCACAGGGGATTCCAGTCTTCACCTTTAAAGATCTAGCCTGGGAATTCTTCTCCAAAAGTTGCTCCAACTCGCATGGCATCAACAATGGCCAACCTCGGAGGGTTTCAATCTCGTCTCCCAAGATTCTGTTCACCTGGATTCCCAAGAATGCACTCAACACCAATGCACAAGCACAACTTAAGCTTTTTGGCCATGCTAAGCAGAACACTGATGCTCCAAAGGGGTACCTTTTCCCCCACAGTACAGAGTCACCAACCTTCAGCTGTCTTTTTCACTTAAAGTCTGCTCCCCACAGCCCTTTTCCTGTTTGGAGCCTGTTTCTCTTTTTTTTTAACTGAACCAGGACCTTTTCTTGTCCTTGCCCCTTCTCTGGGACTCTTTTTGGACCTCTCTTTGTCCCATCTCCCTTTGCGACCTCTCCCTGTCTCCTACCTGGGTCTTCCCTTCTCAATAGCGTTCCACTTCCGGCCACCTCCTTGCGTTTTTGCACTGTTTTTCTTCCATACGGCTGCACTGGGCCCAAGAACGTAAAAATGCTGATCTGCATATTTGTACCTACACCACATGGACTGCAGTAGTTCAAGAAGGCAGCTCACCAACAATACCTCAAGGGTAATTATGGATGGGCAATAAATGCTGGGCAAGGCCCACATCCCATGAATGAATAAAAAAATGTGCAGCCCGCTCACTGTCTGTACATGCTCAAAAGCTCCCTGGTCTGTCAGGAGTTGAAGTTCCCAACCTCTGCTCTCAACATCAAGGTAAGTCAATTTTCATAACAAGGTCCAAAGATGTTCACAGTAATTATCACACCATTAAAAACTTACTACTGAGTGTGATCAGAATAAGGGTGCATGTGACTGATGTCAGGTTGATTATATAAGTGTTAAACCAGGCTAAATATAGAAAATTTAGAGGAAAAGTGAGAGAAATTATAGCCAACATAAAAGGGAAACCAACAATCTTCTATAGGCATATAAATAATGGAGTGTTAAAAGGAGGAGTAGGGTCAATTTGGACCAAAAAGGAGATTTGTGCATGAAGGTGGAGGGCACAACTGAAGTATTAAATGAGAACTATGCATCTTATGTTACCAAGGCAGAAGATGTTGCCCAATTCGTAGTGAAAGGATGAAGTTGAGGAGTGGATGGGTGCTAAAAATTGCTAGAGATTTTAGGCTGACTGTGCCTAAAGTTGACAAGTTACCCAGGGCTGGATGGGCTACATCTGAGGATACTGAGGTAAGCCAGGGTGGAAATTGTGGAGGCACTGATCGTAATCTCCTAATCCACCTTGGAGCTAGGCATGTTACAGTTGTGTTTGAAAAAAGGGCGCAAGGTTAATGCCAACAACTACAGGCCAGTCAGTTTAACCACTTGAGGTGGGAAAGCTTTTAGAATTGATAATCCAGAACAAAATTTACAGTTACTTGGACACACAAGAGTTAAGGAAAGCCAGCATGGATTTGTAAAGGGAAAATTCTGTGTAACTAATTTGGCTGAGCTGTTCAATGAACTAACAGCAGGTTGTTGTGGGTAATGCAGTGATGTGGTTTACAGGGAGTTTCAAAGGGTGCTGATAAAGTGTCACGTGACAGACTTGTCAGCAAAGTTGAAGCCCATGGAATAAAAGGGACAGTGGCGGCACAGATATGAAGTTGAGAAAATGGCTAAGGCATATGGGATCCTGGACTTTATAGGAGGCATAAGAGTACAAAAGCAAGAAATATATGCTGAGCATTTACAATACACTGGTTTGGCAACAACAGCAATGTTTTGTCCAATTTTGGGCACCACACTTTAGGATGTGAGGTATCAGAGAGAGTGCAGAAAAAATTAAGTGGTTCCAGGGATGAGCGGCTTCAGTTACATAGATGGATGAAGCTGGGGCTGTTCTCAAAGAAGAGGAGATTTGATAGAGTTATCTAAAATCATGAGGGGTCTGGACAAAGTAGGTGGGGAGAAACTGTTTCCATGGCAGAAGAGTTGAGAACCAGAGGACATAGAGTTAAAGTGATTGACGAAGAGAACTCCAAGGTGACATGAGGCAAAACTACTTTTACGCAGCAAGTGGTTAGGATTTGGAATGCACTGCCTGAGAGTATGATGGTGGCAGGTTCAATCATGACTTTTAAAAGGGAATTGGATAATTATCTGAAGAGGAGAAAAAATTGCAAGACTAGGGGAGAGGGACTAGCTAAGTTGCTCTGAGAGCTGGCATGGACAGGACGGGCTGAATGGCCTCCTGTGCTGTAATCATTCTATGATTGCAGTGGACCAGTACCCCAAGTTCAGCCATTAAACTATTTTCAGTGTCAAGTCTTGAGAGCATTGCAAGGATTCACCTAATGAAGGAACAGGATATCTCTAACAGAAGCTGCCAGTGTTTTATGTTTAGCTGTTCTTCTCTTCTTAGGCAGTCCCTCAGGGCCAAGGATGACTTGCTTCCACACCAAAAATGAGTTCTCAGATGACTAAAGAGTCCAATGCGCGACCAACAGCCTCTGTCACAGGTGGGGCAGATGGTGGTATAGGGGGAATGGGTGGGTGGGGTGCCTGGATTGCCACGCGCTCCTTTCACTGTTGGCTTCAGCTAGCCCTTGGCAATGAGACTGGGTGTTCAGCTCCTTCCTGGATGCTTTCCCTCACTTCGGGCGGTCTTGGGCCAGAGATTCGCAGATGTTGGTGGGATGTTGCACTTTTTCAAGGAGGCTTTGAGGGTGCCCTTGAAGCGTTTCCTCTGCCCTCCTGGGGCTCACTTACTGCGAAAGAAGATCCAAGAAGAACGCCCGTTTCAGGAGTCTCATGTCAGCATGCGGACGATGTGGCCCGCCTAGCAAAGCTGATTGCGTGTGGTCAATGCTGGGGATGTTGGCTTGAGCGAGAACACTGACGTTGGTGTGCCTATCCTGCCAATGCATGTTCAGACGCCAAAGGTTGCTGTCTGATTTACCCAGTTACAGTGAGCATTGCTTGCCTCACCACTAATTGTTTCGCAAGATCTGTTTTAATTATGTTTTATGAGCTGATATATTTTTAAAAAGACTAACAGGAGGATTATTGGAACTTCCTTTAGCATGCCAACAGTTCAAAGGCTCAACAGAATCTCATTGCTCTTGGACCTTGGTAGCTTGCAAACAGCTGAAGTAGGTAAAATATCAGTTGACCCTAAACCCAGATAAGTGATTTTTATGGCACCTAAGTTAATTACATTGCTAGTCAAACTGTAAGCTTTACTAGTGTTAAAACATGAACAGGTCTTAAGTAAAATATGACTTGGTGATGCAACTATCTAAGAAAATGTCTAATTATGAGAAACCTGATTATATGGTGTTCAGGTTTCGATGGCTATCCCACCTTATGGTCACGCATTGTTCTCATGGAAAGGCTAAATAAGGCAGCAGAGAAAGATTTAAATTGAGGGGTTTGGAGGGGGACAAATGAAGTGAGAAAAAGACCAGCAACATGCATGGGCAGGGTGGAGGCATTTATCCAGATGAGCATTCTGTACAAGAATGCACACCACTTAAGATATATAAAACAAGTGAGTTAGATGCTCAAATTCAGCCAGAAGGGTTTGATGTAGTGACCATTAAATAGACTCATTTAGACCTGAGCAAGTGATTGGGAGCTAAACATTTCTAGGGGTTGGGATTTTTTAAGGAGGAGGAGATGGACATTGGAAAGGGATGAGAAGTAGCATTGTTGATAACTAACCACAGTAGAAAGCAGGAATTTCAGTAAAAGTGAACAGGCTGCAATGTTTTACAGCCATCTAGGGAACAGGCCATATTAAATTTTATGATTACTAACCCAGGATTAGTTAACAATCTGATGATAAGGAAGCATCTGGCAAATAATGACCATTAGATGGTTAAATAATGTATAAAGAACTGAGGAAAGTTGTTAAGATGCAAATTATCCATGATTTAATTAAATGGCAGAACAGGATCAAGGGGCTAAATTGCATATGTTCCTCCTCAATATTTGGTTAGAAAGAGTCACAAAGCAAAGGTTTTAAGTTTAACTAACCTCAAAAGGATGAGAATCAAATTGACCATAATAAAATTTGGCTGGACTATTTATGGACAAACCTGTAAACAGTGGGAAATATTCAAAAATGTTTGACACAATACAACTTCAGTATGTAACTCAACTCAAAAAGGGAATGGCTCTACTTGTTAGCCTCATTCGATGACCATGGTTATTGAACTAAGGGAGGTGTCTGCTGAAAGGACAGACATACTCAAATGTCTGGAAAGATTGAAATCTAGCAGGCTGATTCTTCCTATATCTCCCAAAGTAAGGGGATGTAAAAGGAATATGGAAAACAAAACTTGCAAGGGATATCGAGGCCATCAGCCAACACTTTTAATACATTAAGAGGAGTATAAAGGGGAATGTGGGACAATTAAAGAGGGATGCAGGGGAGATGAGAATAAGGCCAATAAGAAAGTAGCAGATCTTTTAACTGAATGTTTCACAGTGTAGAAAGTGGACAAAATATCAGCACATTAAGGGAACTTGCAAGTGAGTTAAGGAGAGGAAGTTAGCAAATGTATTAACATTTTTTAAAATGGAAAATATAACAACTAAGGTTGGCAAATATCCAGCATGTGATGGTTTTAACTGCAGGTTATTAAATATGAGGTAATTTTAAATCACTAGTGTGTACTAGCAGTGAATAGACTAAGGGTGGAATTTTCCATGCCCATTGGTGTGGGCGTAAGCAGACAATATGACGGGAAGACCAAAAAAAAGTAGTGAAACTAGTTTGTAATCGTCTGCTCTGCCCGTCAACTGCGAGCCACCTTGCCCACCGCCGTACGTCAGGAACTTCATTTTAATACGTCTACATGTCATTGTGTAAGCCCTGCTCAACGGAATCATTACCCCAGGTTGAATTTACCACCCACCTCGACAGGAAAACACGCTGGTGCAGAACACGTCCTGACAAGTGTGATATGCAGAAGTCCGAGGAGCAGAAGATGCTGGACCCCTACAGTGACCAGACACCAACAACTACTGGACCCTAGAGGAAAACATGCATCACATGCTGGGTGGATTTATATGGACATGGCTGTGCCACAAAATAGCTCACTGAAGGTGGAAGGTCCTGCATCAGGACAGCAGTGTCTTAGTCACGATCTATGGATAATCACCGAAGGGGTGAAGAGGAATATGGACTTGGGCAGGGGGTGTGTGCATTGGAAGAGGAAGGACTAGGTTTAACTGGGAGAGGGAGGTGCACCTGGGGGTGAGGTTAGGGTATGTTCTTTTGAGGGGGGAGGGGGGAGGGGGGTGGGGGTGGGGAGAACAATGGTGTCAGGGGTGAGGTTCAGTGAGGAGTGGGATGGGGAATGATAGTGTCGGGGGGGGGTGAGGTTGGAGGGTGGAAATGATGGGGAGCAGAAGGTCTGAGGTTAGGATGGGAGGAACGATGGTCTTAGGTGCGAGTGAGGTTGGGGGAGTGAATAATGGGGGCGGGCGAGGTTGAGAGAAAGGAACAATGGCGTAGGGGAGTTGTAGTTTGCAGGGTGGCGCGATGGTGCCAGGGGACTGCGGTTGGGAGGGGGAACGTAGGATGTTTGGTAGGGGTGGAAGGAAGGTGTGGGGGGGGGAAGGGGGGTGGAATGGGGAAGGGGGGGGGGAAG